>NC_044322.1:172353334-173664359 GCF_007399415.2 Gopherus evgoodei
GCCCTGCAGCCCTTCTTATATGAGCCTGCCGGGCCATGATTGGCTACTCCTGTCAGCTCCTTTCTAATTGGCTGCCTCTGGCTTAGGCTCCCTAGGGCTGCTTTTAACCCCTTTTCTGCCAGTCAGGGGCAGCCACCCCATCACACATGGTAAGAAGATCTTCAAAGAGACAGTCTGTTTGGGAATTTCCAGTGTGATGAGAGGCAATTATAGTAACTTTGTTTTCCTTTTTTCACCCTAGTGGTTAATCAAAGTTCAGGGCCCTGGAGATGTTCCAAGTGGGAGTAGAAATTGAGGATGGAGTCTGAGTTTGGATTTTTTCTTTTGATGTTGTCTTGCTTATTTACATGCAATGCACAAAGTCCTGTTTCTCTGACTGCAGGAGTGACCAAAACCAAAAGAAGCACATTTGTAGCTTACAGCCAAGTGTTGGTCTGCCAGCACTCCTGACCCAGTCTAGGCTTTCCCAGGGTCACACTCTGCTTACAGGCTGCTGCTTTGCTTTCTTGCACTGGTCCTGATTTTCTGTTTCTTGTCTGCCCATCCCCTGCTGACTTTGTCCACAACAGAGAGAGAGAGAGAGAGAGAGAGAGAGAGAGAGAGAGAGAGAGGGAGAGACAATGCAATGCTCAGTGGAACCCTCTGCCCATGTGGTGCTATTTTCTGGGCAGATTCCATTATGGCTGTTTTAGGGCTGACCCTTTAACTGTCACTTACAGCTATCTTAAATGAAGGGCAGTTCACACATTCTTTTTAATAAGGTTTCAGCTCAACCCATCACAAGGTTTAACCCACATCATAACTACACTATCCCCACCAACTCAGATTCTAATCACAGTCCCAATCAGGTTTAAATGGTAACACCCAGTACATAAATCCATTTTTTCATGTCTGAATATTAGTGACATGATAGCAGAATTTTTGGAAGCCTTCACAAACCACTGCTACTTTCAAGCACTCAGCAACTGACCTTCCAGTGATCTGTCAGAAGCCAACCATTCATCTCCTTGTTGTTGTTCATCCCTACTATGATGACCCTCCACCATTCTTCTCAAGGTTATTTCTTTTTCTGCCTAATGCCACCAAAGTACATAAGTTTGCATCCATTGATTTCTGACATGAAGGTCTGCTTCTCTTCAATAACATTTTTAACATAAGTATTTATCTTTTTTCCCATCCAGATGATATGCAAGAGTTGTTGCCAGCACCACACCTCAAAAGCTTCAATTTTCTTGAGGCCTTGGCTACACCGGCGCTTTACAACGCTGCAACTTTCTCGCTCAGGGATGTGAAAAAACACCCCTGAGTGCAGCAAGTTACAGCGCTGCAAAGCGCCAGTGTAAACACTGCTCCAGCACTGGGAGCGCGGCTCCCAGCGCTGTAAGCTAATCCCCATGGGGAGGTGGAGTACCTGCAGTGCTGGGAGAGCTCTCTCTCAGCGCTGCCGCTGCGACCACACTCGCATTTCAAAGCACTGCCACGGGAGCGCTCCCGCGGCAGCGCTGTGTGGCTGTAAGTGTAGCCATAGTAACATTAACTTCCCATGATTCACATGCATATATTGCTCTGGAAAAATATAGACTTTTCAGCAGTCATAACTTTAGAAGAATGAGGGAGACAATATAAAGAACTGAGCAGACAGATTCAAAGGCAGATTAGGGAAGATACGAGCAAATATATAAGGGCAAAATACATGGAATGTGAGTTATAAAGAGAATAATATACAAAAAATGGTGCCCAATAATCCATCCCAAACAGAAAGAAAAGGAATATTGTAATAAATTACAACTGATACAAGCTTGAGTATTTTACATACTTACATATTTTCAGCACATTTATGTTAGGAAGGTTTCAAATCACTAACACCCTGGGGGTCCATGAGTAGGGTTGCCAAGTCTCCAGGATTGTCCTGGAGTCTAATTACAGATAATGTCATGTGACGAAACCTCCAGAAATTCATCCAAGAAAAGTTAGCACCTCTCTCTGCGAGTCATGTCCAGGGCTGCTGGCCCTGCTGATCAACTCCTCCCCCTTCCTCCCAGCGCTTCCTGCACATCACGGAACAGCTGTTCAGTGGCATGCAGGAGGTGCTGGGAGGGAAGTGGAGGAGTGGTGACAGGGTGTGCTCAGGAAAGGGGTGGAAAAGAGGTGGGGCTGTGTAGAGTTGAGCACCCCAGGGGAAAATTAGAAGCTGGTTTGGGGGTTGGCGAAAAATTTTAAATCAAAATGGGGGTCCTCAGGTTGCTAAAATTTGAGAACCACTGCCTTGGATGGTTTTTATGGATAACTTTGGGTTTAGTTGTGGGACCAAACTGTATCCTGTACATCACTTCATTGATTTGGATCAGAATAGTATAGGGGCTATCCCAAGATTTATCTAGTTTAGGGCTCCTACCCTTCTTTTTTCTAGGATTGTGGACCAGGTCCCCTCTTTTAAAAATTTCCCCATATGGCCTTACATAGAATCATAGGCTCATAGGACTGGAAGGGACTTCAAGAGGTCATCTAGACCAAGTATTATCTAGACCATCGCTTACAGGTGTTTATTTAACCTGCTCTTAAAAATATCCAGTGATGGAGATGTCACAACCTCCCTAGTCAATTTATTCCAGTGCTTAACCACCCTGACAGTTAGGAAATTTTTCCTAATGTCCAACCTAAACCTCCCTTGCTGCAGTTTAAGCCCATTTCTTCTTGTCCTATCCTCAGAAGTTAAGAAGAACAATTTTTCTCCGTCCTCCTTGTAACAACCTTTTATGTACTTGAAAACTGTTATTATGTCCCATCCCGTGTCCCCCTCCACCCCTTGTCTTCTCTTTTCCAGACTAAACAAACCAATGTTTTCAAACTTACTTCATAGGTCATGTTTTCTAAACCTTCAATCATTTTTGCTGCTCTTCTCTGGACTTTCTCTAATTTGTCCACATCTTTCCTGAAATGTAGCACCCAGAACTAGACACAATACTCCAGCTGGGGCCTAGTCAGCACAGAGTAGAGTGGAAGAATTACTTCTTGTGTCTTGCTTACAACACTCCTGCTAATACATCCCAGAATGTTTGCTTTTTTTTCAACAGTGTTATACTGTTGACTCATATTTAGCTTGTGGTCCACTATGACCCCCAGATCCCTTTCCTCAGTACTTTTTCCTAGGCAGTAGTTTCCCATTTTGTATGTGTGCAACTGATTGTTCCTTCCTAAGTGGTGTACTTTGCATTTGTCCTTATTGAATTTCATCCTATTTACTTCAGACCATTTCTCCAGTTTGTCCAGATCATTTTGAATTTTAATCCTATCCCCTAAAGCACATGCAACCACTCCCAACTTGGTATCATCCGCAAACTTTATAAGTGTACTCTCTATGCCATTATCTAAATCATTGATACAGCCTTTACATTTTATCAGAGGCTATCCTCAAATTTTCCCTAGCAAAGGTGTGAACTTCTTCAGTTTGGGATTGTGGGGCTTCTGCATATTACAAATGGTTCAAATCCTTTTGTTTTTCCTCAGAAACTCCATACAAGAGGTTGGCTGGAGTCCTTAGCTCATGACCAAATATGAGGTGAGCTGAGGTACGCTTTGTACTCTCATTGACTGCTGTTCTATAAGCCATCAAAAGGAATGAGACATGTTGGTTCCCAGTCCCTTTGTACTGTTCTACAAAGGGAGTCAGCTGAACCCTCAAAGTCCTATTAAACCTTTCCACCATCCCATCAGACTGTGAGTGTGCAAGGGTGGTGTGTGTTTTGTGGATCCCTGGAATCTCACAAATTTGTTCAAATGTTGAGGATTCAGTTTCTTCCTTGATCTTTGTGTGAACTCACTTTGGATCCCAAATGTGGTGAATGATCACAATTAAGTCACTAGGACGTCTGCTACTATCACAGTCTCTGGATTTCTTATTGGATAGTCTTAGGCCATTTTGTAAAATAGCCCCATAGCAACCAGCAAATATGGATTGCCAGCCTGTATCACAGGCAGTCCAAGAACATCAAGAGAAATGTGCTCCATTGGTAGTTCCATAAGATATTGCTGCAAAAGGGCTCTCACAGTATTAGGGGGACCATTCTTTACAAACAGTGGTTCTCAAAGCCGGTCCTCTGCTTGTTCAGGGTAAGCCCCCTTGCGGGCCGGGTTGCTTTGTTTACCTACCGCGTCCCCAGGTTCAGCTGACTGCAGCTCCCATTGGCCGCAGTTCACCCCTTCAGGCCAATGGGGGCTGCGGGAAGTGGCAGTCAGCACATCCCTCAGCCTGTGCCGCTTCTTACAGCCCCCTGAACAAGTGGTGGACTGGCTTTGAGAACCACTGCTTTACAATGCAAACTTCATATGTCCTGCACCAATTGCCTGCATTCTATCTCTATTTTATCCACTAGAAATTGTTCCTTAGCTTGGCTGAGATTTCTGCAACCCCAGAATCTCTAGTAGTTTTAATATCATGACAACCTCAGAACCACGTTTTCAGTATATTTTGTTATAATTAGCTGATAGCTTTACCCATCACCTGCTGGTTTCTCCCCTCTTCTGTACAATATTTCAACTTTACAAGTTTTCCCAATGTGACCTGAAGGCTTTTACTGTGATACTGTGAGTGGACACTACATTCAAGTTGGTTGTGTTTGCATTTGATTTTTCAATCAAATACTATCCTGATGTCATGATCAGTTCTGGGAAGTCATTAGTTGCTCTGGAATCCACTCTTTCAACCCTACCCCCATTGCTCCAGTGGATGACGCAGGAACATTAGCAGTTTTGTGAATAATTATTAGTGGAAGAGAGGCACTCTCATTCCCACGAGCAACTAATCCTTGCTCTCCTACGTAGGGCAGTGTTTGCAATTAGCATCCCCAAAAGGCCATTTGGACAAGGAGCCAGCAATACCATGCTTTTGGACAGGCCTGGATGGGACTGTGAAATCATAGCACTGCAGTTTCTCCAGCAATGTGGAAAGCTGTCATCCCTCATGATTCCTGAATCTAAAGAGCCATTGCAGGGAAGCATGGCCTGTCCTGACCATAAATTCCCTTCCAAACAAATAGAGATGAAAATGTTCCATATATATAACCACTGCTTTTTGTGTGGTGCAATTATTTGTCTCAGGAGAACTTAGACTTTTGCTGCTGTAAGCAACCACCCTCTCAAGTCCCTTGTGTTCTTGCATCTAGACTGCTCCCAAACTGTAGACAGTAGCATCTGTGTCCATTATGAAAAGGGTTTTGAAACATGGATAGACCAAGACAGAAGTAGTCATAAGAACCTTTTTCAGCTTTGAAAATTCTACATCATAAGAGTATAAGAATGGCCATAATGGGTCAGACCAAAGGTCCATCTAGACCAGTATCCTGTTTTCCAACAGTGGGCAATGCCAGGTGCCCCAGTGGAAATGAACAGAACAGGTAATCATCAAGTGATCCATCCACTGTTGCCCATTCCCAACTTCTGGCAAACAGAGGCAAGGGACACCATCCCTGCCCAACCTGGTTAAAAGCCATTGATGGACCTATCCTCCATGAATTTATCTAGCTCTTTTTTGAACGCTGTTATAGTCTTGCCCTTCACAACATCCTCTTGCAAGGAGTTCCAAAAGTTGACTGCACGTTGGATGAAAAAATGCTTTCTTTTGTTCGTTTTAAATGTGTTGCCTATTAATTTCATTTGGTGGCCCTAGTTCTTGTGTTTTGAGAAGGAGTAAATAACACTTCCTTATTTTCTTTCTCCACACCAGTCATGATTTTATGGACTGCTATCATATCCAACCTTAGTCATCTCTTTTCCAAACTGAAAAGTCCCAATCTTATTAATCTCTCCACATACGGCAGCCATTCCATACCTCTAATAATTTTTGTTGTCTTTTTCTGAACCTTTTCCAGGTCCAATACATCTTTTTTGAGATGGGGCAACCACATTTACACACAGTATTCAAGATATGGGCGTACCATGGATTTATATAAAGGCAATATGATATTTCTTGTCTTATTGTCTGTCGCTTTCTTTATGATTCCGAGCATTCTGCTACCTTTTTGACTGTCGCTGCACATTGAGTGGATGTTTTCAGAGAACTATCCACAATGACTCCAAGATCTCTCTCTTGAGTAAGTAACAGCTAATTTAGACCCCCATCATTTTATATGTATAGCTGGGATTATGTTTTCCAATGTGCATTACTTTGCATTTATCAACATTGAATTTGATCTGCCATTTTATTGCCCAGTCACCCAGTTTTGTGAGATCCTTTTGTAGCTCTTTGCAGTCTGCTTGGGACTTAACTATCTTGTTTTGTATTATCTGCAAATTTTGCCATCTCACTGTTTACCCCTTTTTCCAGATCATTTACCACACTCTGCTGATCACTAGAAATGGCTTCCCTTTCTCTCTTCATCTCCGTGGTGGTTTTGCAGTATCGGCAAATCCACCATATGAACCTTCTGTACTAGGAGCAGAGCCCTATAAAACTCTGGACAGCTGTGAGTGGTTAGGTAGTTAGCCAGCTCTGTATAGCCGAATGTAAATTACCTCTTTTTGAAATAACTCACATTTCTTTGGGTTCACTTTCAAATTGGCAGCCTTCAGCTCATCACAGACCATTAGTAAATGTTTTCCTACCTGCTCAAATGTTGTAACATGAACCAGGATATCGTCGTGATATAACAGATAGGCTGAGAAGTGCATGTTATGTATTATTCTCTTCATTAGCCTCTTAAATGTAGTTGGTACATTGCACAAGCCAAAAGCCATCACTTTAAATTGCCACAGGTCTTGCTCTGCTGCGAAAGCAGTTTTTTCCCTGTCTCTTATTAAGCAGAAGGCAAAAGGAAAGTGATGGAAAGGATAAGGACATATGGGAGAAGGGGAGTGTCTTACATCTCAGGTGATGTTTTGGATTTAGCCAGAGTTGAGGTGAAGGTGGTGGTCATCTGGGTCTCTCTCTTTGGCCCAGCCTGGTCAGGACATCTCTCAGGATCAGCAGCCAATTGGTCCTATTTTTTAACATTTCTGTGACATTCAACAGACTTTATGCTCTGCCTAGCATTCTGTTACACAGATATTCAAAGTACCTGTCTAATTTCCTCAAAACTTTCATTGTTTCAAAAATGCCTTCTTGGGCTGCATGGCCTATAACTTATACATCTCTTTTTGCTCCTCCAGCCCATTCTTGAGTGCTCCTTTAGCACCTCAGTTGCCCAGTGGCCCCACTGATTGTTTTGCAGGGTTCCTGCTTCTGATATACTTAAAAGAATATTTTTTGTTGTTAATTGTTGAGTCTTTTGCTAGGAGCTCTTCAAATTCTTTTTTAGCCTGCCAGAGCCTATACTCTATTCTATTTTCCTCAGTAGGATCTGTCTTCCAATTTTTAAAAAGCGTCTTTTTCTCTTTAACCACCACTTTTATTTTGTTGTTTACAGGGCCAGCTCTAGGTTTTTCGTCATCCAAAGCAAAAAACAACAACAAACAAAGAAAACCTCTGAAAGCGCAACTGTCGAAAAAAAGTGTCTGGAATGCCACCACTGAAATGGTGCCACCCCAAGCACGTGATTGGTTTGCTGGTGCCTAGAGCCAATCCTGGTTGTTCAGCCATGGTGTCATTTTTTGTTCTTACAAGTTTTTTAATGGGCCATATGTGACATTTGAGCCCCATTAGGTGTTTTCAAAAAGTTTCCATAAAGCCTACAGGCATTTCATTCTTTTATATTCTGTTTAACTAGCTTCTTGTTTGTGTAGTTCCCCAGTTCTGCATACCAAAACTGCTGAGTTACTCACAGCTCTGGAGGAAAAATTTAGCTCAGTTTTATTTGATTTGTCCATCTTTCGTTCAGCATGTGTTGGAAATGATCAAACACGGTTTAAATTTGGAATTAAAATGATTACTAACCCTACTCAAAATCATCCTCTTTTCCAACACTTCAAATGGCATTTAACTAATTGGACCAGACTATAAAGAAGATTAGGGACCAAATTCATCCTTGCTGTGTCTCCAACCAGTTCAAGAACATTAGTCCAGAAATTAATTTTAGGAAATTATAGTTTGCTCATGAAAAATATATTAAAAATAAATAAATTCCTCATTGATAAAAAAATTCATTGGTACTTACAGTGTACAGTGACATATTCAATGCTGGTAGTTAAAAGTTTTCTTAGCTGACCTTAGTATGCCCTTTGAGTGATAGGTGATATTTTTGGTTTAAATTAAATGTAATGCCGTGGACAGACCCAATCATTGTTGGCTGGGATCAAACCTGGGACTTTGGAGCTTAATGCATAAACCTTTATTGCATGAGCTAAAAGATGCATATATTTTAGCCAAGGCTGTAGCAGGCTCATCAATCTCAAGCTGGTCTAGGTACCACTAGAGGAGGACAGAGTTCCACACGAAGCAGGCATGGATTACATAAGGTTGCATAAAACTATGGAGTCTTTTGTAAATAGCTGCAAACAAATGGAGTTCCATCCTGTCCTGAAAAGGGGATAAACACACTGGATGTAGATAGATCCCCATGTTTATAAAGTAAGATACAATGAAAAACTTATCCTACAACTATGGCTCCTGAAGTTCTTGTCCTGTGGGGCTGGCCCAGGCTCCCCAGTCCTGTAATGCAACCTGGCACATGGGTCACAGTGCTACTCAGGTTTGGCCTATCTGCCCCTCCGGCATCATGGAGAGGTGGCCAGGCCAAATCTGAGCAGCACTGTGACCCATTTGTCAGGTCGCAATGCCTGGATTGGAGAGCTAGATCCAGCTCCATGGGACAGGTGTGACCACTGCAACCCCCTTCCCAGGAGTCTCCCACCACCCAGGGCAGGACACCATCCTGCCAGGGCCTCCTATGAGAAATTGGAATAAAATTAAATTCCCCCCAAATAAAATAGGAAATCATAAACATAAATAAGTAAAGCTGGGCCTCTAAATACAGGTATTAGTCACAGAGTGGTGTGGCCTGGCCTGGTGTGACCTGGAGCTAGTCAGTCTTGTTCAATCAGTCCTGCCTGTGCCATATTTAAGTGCCTCCTAGCGTAAGAGCTCTGGACTAATTGGCATGAGGTGATCGGGGGGCGGCTCTATGTTTTTTGCTGCCCCAAGCACAGCAGTCAGGCAGCCTTTGGCGGCTTTTCTGCAGGAGGTCCGCCGGTCCCGCGGATTCAGCGGTGGTTCTGCGGGTGATCTGCCGGTCCTGTGCCTTTGGCGTACCTGCCGCCGAAGCTGCGGGACCAGAGGACCTCCCACAGAAATGCTGCTGAAAGCCGCCTGCTGCCCTCACAGCGACTGGCACGCTGTCCCCAGCGGCTTGCTGCCCCAGGCACGTGCTTGCTGCACTGGTGTCTGGAGCCGCCCCCGGAGGTGATGGCCTGATAAACACGTGGGCCTTATAAAGGGCTGCAAAAATCCAGTTTGCAGAAGGAACTACAGAGTGCTAGTTATTCTCCTGGGGAAGGCCCTGAGGTGGGATCTGGAAAAACAGCAAGGAACTAGCTTGGGAGTTAGGGCTCTACCCTAGAGTCACCGGGCTTGGAGGCTGGAGTGGAGTGGAGCCCAGGCCATTTAGAAGATTCTTATGTGTGTTGGGGAATTCTCTCAGGATTTTCCTTAATCTGGAATGGGATTGAACTATGAGAGTGACCTACCTGGAGGGCTGAGCCATGTGAATCCCTGAGAGAGACAGAAAACTGGAGTAAAGGGGAACTCGGGCAGGGAGTACTTCCAGTACTATTCTTGTGCAACCGGGGGTGCTATAGGGCAATTATCTTTATAACAGTACCTCTTTTCTGAGGTGTTCCCATAGTATATCTTAAACAACCACAGTGCACCAACCTCAGCCTAAACTTTCTCTCTCCAAAACTGTCTTTGCTCATGGTTTCCCTGTAGGCCTCTTTAATTAGATTGTCAGGTCTCTGTCTCATAGGGTGCATATATACTGTAAGATTTTGTACCCACTTCTTAGACATGGTGTTGGCTATATTAATGTTAGAACACCAGTGTATATGAGTTCAGGTGTTTCATCACCATTTCATGAATAGAGTGGCAAAAATGTCAAAGCCCTGTCCACACTCGATTTGTGAATCATGGGGGCAGGGAGGGAGAAGTTTTGCACCATTCTAGTGTTAGGAAGGCTAAAGAGACACTTCAACAACTAATGCTGGAGCTAATTAGACAGGCCTGTTCTAACTCAGAGTAAGTCAGCAAAAAATACCTCTGGAGCTGTATGCCTGGTCCAGACATGGGACAACAGTGAATTAACTGAAGAGCACTGTGCTCTAATGCAGGATCTTAGGAATCAGCCACCCTGTTCTAAGATATATGGCCTGTATTTGCTGTGGATGCATCAGACTGGTTTCTTTGCTTCTCTGTATCTTAGCTGATGATATTAATTTATTTGTTAACCATTGATTCTGACTGCAAGTTTCAAAGGTTACACTGATTGCTATAGAGCAGGGGTAGGCAACCTATGGCACGCGTGCCAAAGGCAGCACGCAAGCTGATTTTCAGTGGCACTCACATGCCCAGGGTCCTGGCCACTGGTCTGGGGTGCTCTGCATTTTAATTTAATTTTAAATGAAGCTTCTTAAACCTTTTAAACACCTTATTTATTTTACCTACAACAATAGTTTAGTTATATATCATCGACTTTTAGAAAGAGACCTTCTAAAAATGTTAAAATGTGTTACTGGCATGCAAAACCTTAAATCAGAGTGAATAAATAAAGATTCGGCACACCACTTCTGAAAAGTTGCTGACCCCTGCTATAGAGATTAAGGGTCAAAGCCTGATTCTGTTCAGGTCAGTGAGAATATATCTTCCCATCATCCAACTGTGTTGCTTTGTGAATGTAAATAATTGATTTTTCATATATCCAAATTCAGATCTGATATTCACATGAGATAACCCACAAACAGTTTGAAATTTTAATTTGCAGGCTACAGGGCCATCCTTAGGATTTATGGTGCCCTAGGCGGGATTGTTAAGCGGGTGCCCCTGTGCCTGTCTTGCTCTTAGCAACACAAACATAAGCTTACACTCTTGGAAAACTTGCCACATGCATGTTATTAAAATCAGTTTAACTTAATTAAGCACACTGTAATGCTGATGGACTAGCACTAAAGAGGTAGCATTATAGAAAAAATTCTGATTTGACAGAATGATGCAAATAATATAATTTTTTTAATTTGTCAACATTTTATTGGAAATTTATATGAAGAGGTATTGAAACACGGTTTTGTTTTTAATTAAAAGCAATCTTTCTTACTTTTATAGCTGCAAAATCAGTAATAATATCATTGTATGACAAAGACAAAGTGATGTTTTGTTTGATTGCAAGAATAGCAAGACCAGTCAAGTGTTCCTGACTCCTTGTAGAGCGGAGATAGTTTTTAATGAGCTATAGTTTTGAGAAACTCCATTCTTCTGATGATACTGTTATAGGAATTGTCAGCAGAATACGAGTGGCAATGTACACATTAGGATATATGTCAACAAGTTTGCTGGTATGAGTAAACTGTACAATGTCCATCACCGATTTTGCATGTGGCACTCTTGATGACAGTGTACTCAATTCTTCATACAGTTCATGTCCATTTAAATCAAAATGATTGCCGTGCTTCAGGAGGCTCTCTAGGTCAAGGATCCCCAAAGCGGTGCTTGAGGGTGCCATGGTGCCCGCAAGGGCCTCTCAGTGCACCCGCGTGCTGACCGGCGGACGAGCATCCGCCGAAATGCCGCAAAAATTTGGCAGCATTTCGGCAGCAATGCCTCTGGATGACGCTGCTTGCCGCCAACAAGTAGCGTCATACAGAGGAGTTGCCACTGAAATGCTGCTGAATTTTGGCGGCATTTTGGCGGATGCTCATCCACTGCCATGGTCCTTCATCTGGTGCCCGCCAGATGAAAAAGGTTGGGGACCACTGCTCTAGGTTCTTGCAATTTGTCATTAGTTGCTCTTGTTTTCCTATTTCACTGAATTTAGTCCTGCTCAGCCCGCTGCCAGCCTGGGGTTCTTTGGGGGTCCCCAGGCCAGCAGTGGGTGCTGAGTGGGGGCTGGTGGCGGGGACCCCGGGTGGCAATGGGACAGCAGCCAGAACCCCAGAGCAGCAGCGGGCTGAGCTGCTCAGCCCATCACTGCATGCCATCAAAAATCAGCTCACGTGCCACCTTTGGCACATGTGCTGTAGGTTGCTGACCCCTGCTCTATACTTTAGTAAGGAGATGAGCATATTACAGTTGTTGGAGGGCTCTATTTAGCAGTAACAAGGCTATAGGAAAGTCAGTCAACATTTTTTGTTTCTCTGATGAAAACTGGCCCACTCCCTTCCCCATACCAAACTTGTCACAAATAATTGTCAGCAATTTAATTTTCTGTTTCTGGCTAAGATATTGATTTAAAAAAAATATTGAAATTGAATTCAGGATTGTTAGCAAGCATTTTTGGCAAACAAATTTGTTAAATGACAATCTAAATGGCAATGCAGTACTGCTTTCATGCTTGGCTCACCCCCCAGCCTCCTGGTCCAACAGCTGCAGTAGAGGAGGAGATCGATGAAAACGGCAGGACCCCAAAATCCACCTCTTGGGTGCAGAGTGGCAACAGCAGCAGCAAACCCTCAAGTCTGATCACATGCCAATGGGCACCACTGCCAGCCCAACAGACCATGGTGAAGTTAGCACAGTATCTGATCTCAGGGAAGGGGCACCCATGGAGCCACAGCAGCTCATCCTGCCTGTGCAGCTTCCCGCAGATGAGATGGATAGCTGCCAGCCTGGGGGAGAGATGTGCTCCCTAGCTAGGGTGACCAGATCCAGATGTCCTGATTTTATAGGACCAGTCCTGATATTTAGGGCTTTGTCTTATATAGGTACCAATTACCCCCTCCTAGGCTGACCACACAGCAAGTGTGAAAAATCAGGGTGGAGGTGGGAGGGAATAGGAACCTATATAAGAAAAAGATCCAAAAATCGGGACTGTCCCTATAAAATCAGGACATCTGGTCACCCTACAGGTGAGTTCCTTCCCCCACCCCTTCCCAGAGACCCCAGCAGCCTCCCTCAGACTGTGCTGCATTCATCTCTCTCTAGGACCCAGCTGCCCTGCTCTTACATGCTCCACTGCTTCCCATCTGTCGGGGCTCCCAGCAGAGTAGTGCCCCCAGACTTAGTGGTGCCCTAGGTGGCTGCCTCTTCTGCCTATGGCTAAGGACGGCCCTGGTAGGCTACCAAGGTTGACTTTTCAGGTACCAGACTGTTCTCAGTGGACTCTGTCCTGCTTAGGTGAAAGAACATAGCTCATGGCCTGTGCATGGGCGTATGACCAAGTGTAATGACAAAGCTTGGTTTATATGAGCACAAGGAGTTTTCAAGACTAGTGCTGTTGACAGTGCTAATTTCTCCACAGGGGGGAGGGGCCCTGTCCTTGCTCCCTGTGGCCGTGACAGAGGAGTTGGTCCCTCCTGGATGGCAAGGTGACACCACTCTTGGTAGAGCAGTTGTATTCCACAATGTTTGCTGGAGCTCCCCCTGGGGTGGTGTAGTTCTGCTCCTACAAAGCTGTGACTAAATGCTACAGCTCAGTCAGTACATATGAGTATGCACAACTGTGTAATAGTTGTGTCAATAATAAACTTTGTCTCCTATAAAGGCAACAATATTAATTTAACTGAGAAACTTCACCTAGCCACTATTGCAATGGGGGTGGGAGGGGAAAGTGTATTTGTGCTGAAGACAGACTTTATAGATATCTTAATTACACTAATTGAAACTGGTACCTTTGAGTGCTGAAGCAGCAGATGTGCACTTGCTAACAATGAAAACACAAAATCTCTGACAAAGAAAATTTAAACCACCATAAACAATTTAAGAGACAGAGACAATAACTTAATGGAAAGAAATACACTTCCCTGAAGTGTCACTTCCAATTATATACTGACTCTTTTAGAATGTGAATTTCCCCCAGGCTTCTTCAATTTATAGAACTTTGGCTGACTATTCTCAGACTGATAGTCTGCAAGTAGATAGGACAATGGACACTATCTAAGTGGATAGTTCTCATTAATGCTTATGGGAACTACATGGGTTAAACCTTTAAACTGCTGTTCAAAAAGAGGATCTTATTGCTTGCAACACAGAGTACTCGATCCATATGCTGTCTCCAAAAAATAAACACAAAAAGTCATATAATTAAGACTATATATAAACTTTCATTTTAACTGAAAAGCAGCTGGAATGCAAATATCTGATGTAAAGGTGAACTGCTAGGCTTTGAAAAATTGCTTGCATGATCAAGTTTGCAGCCTTCGATCGTGAGTACTCCTAAGGCTTAGTGTACACATAAAATTGCACCAGTTAAACTTAAGTGTAGATAAGCCCGTATACAGTTTAATGTTTGTCTATACATGAAAATTATTCCAGATTAAGGTAGGGTGTGGATTTAAAGCAGAATAACTTCATGTATGGACACTCTTATTTCAGAAAGAGGCTATATTTACACTACAGTGCCTATGCTGGCATAGATCCCTAATTTCGATGCTGTGTATGCCGGCCCAAAGAGTTCTGCCAGTTTAGGAACACCACATCCCTACGTGTCATTAGTGATACTGACACTCTCTTCTTAGCATAGCCAGGGCCGCCAAGAAGATTCAGGGGGCCTGGGGCAAAGCGGGGAAGCTGCAGCGTTTGTACTCACTTGACAACAGTCCGGGTCTTCTGCGGCATTTAGGTGGCGGGGGGTCCTTCAGTCGCTCCGGGTCTTCGGCAGCACTGAAGGTCCCCTCGCCGCTGAAATGCTACCGAAGACCGAGACTGCTTCCGGGCCAGGGCTCACAGGGCCTCTTCGGGGCACGGGGCAAATTGCCCCACTTGACCCCCCATCTGGGCTGCCCTCAGCATAGCTATGTCTACAATGGGGGATTTGTTGACATAGCTATGTCAGGTTGGGGATATGTGGGTGTGTGATGTATATGTTTGGTTGTTTTCTTAAACCCTGTGTCCGACAGAGCTATGTTGATGTAAGCTTTAAGTGTAGGCCAGGTCTAAGGCCTGGTCTATATTAGGGGAGGTGATCGATCTAAGTTAGGGGATCGATCTACGTACTTAGATCAACTTACCGCAGTATCTTCGGTAGGTCAGCAGCAGATGCTCTCCTGATGACTCTGCCTGTGCCTCTCGCCCCGGTGGAGTACCGGAGTCGACGGGAGAGCACTTGGTGGGTGATTTATTGTGTCTAGACTAGATGCGACAAATCAACCCTCTCTGGATCGATTACTGCCTGCCAATCCGGCGGGTAATGTAAGCAAGCTCTAAGAGTGCCTGTGTCTGGTTTAATTTAATCCACTTTGGTAGTGGACTAAAGTAATTGGGACTAAGGTACGTCCACGCTTTCCGCCAGATTCTCACATTCTCAAGTGATGTACCTGTCCAGCTCTCAGATTAAACAGGTGACTTCTATGTTTCCCCTAGAAACTTCTTGTTCCTCTTGCTGCTTTGATGAAGTCTTTATCTGCTCATCAGCTTCTGTACAAGGGAAGCTAACCCTTCTATTGAATATTTCATGGCTCCAGATTTATCGCATCTCATCTAGATATGATAAATCGATCCCCGAACGCCCTGCCATGGACTCCAGAACTCCACCAGGGTGAGAGGCGGAAGCGGAGTCTACGGGGGAGTCGTGGCCATCGATTCCATGCCGTGAGGATGGGAGGTAAGTCGATCTAAGATACGTCGACTTCAGCTATGCTATTCTTGTAGCTGAAGTTGCATATCTTATATCAACCCCCCCACCAGTGTAGACCAGGCCCAAGGCACTCCTGAATAGCTATTCTGGCAAAACTCCATGTGCAGACAAGCCTTTAGTAGTCCCATTAGCTTTTAATAGAACGACCCAGGTAAGTAAGGGATTCACAACTAGGGTCCAAGTTATTAATGCAGGCCCACTTTCTGAAATGGATTTTGATTGTCGGTACCTCCTTTTGTTCCCTCAGAAACCACGGGAACTGATCCTCCACTGCTTTGCATTGAGCGTACTCAGAGTCATTCAAATTTGGTGTAAAATACTACCATGGATTACATGGGTAGAGAATTCTCATTTGTGTGAGTACTCCTAAAGCCTGATCTGAACACAAAATTGCTCCAGTTTAGGAGATATAAGGCAGTGGAAAACCAAGCTGCTAGGGGTCAGTTCCTGCTGGAGTGATCTGCCTTTGTCCTATCTCCTCTCTATGAGTGCCTGTGCCTTAAAGATACAGTCAAGCCTGTGGCCTGAGATAATCATGAGAAATGATTCTTTCTCAGCTCTTTTCTAGTTCTTCTGTCTCCTCTCAGCATGTCCTTTAAAATGAACCTATCCTCCTTCGTGCTGCTTTGTTAATACACCCAGTTTCCTGAAATGCTCACTTAATACACCTTGCAAGGTGTGTTTACAACAGTATGTTGTCTAGGTTAATTAGGAATCTTATGCGTAGGCACAGAGAGAAAGAACTGTTGGAATTAAACACTGAAGTATATTAGAGTATATTATAAACACTTACGGTATGTCTATGCTGCAATTAGGTGCTTGCGGCTGGCCTGTGCCAATTGACTCAGGCTTGCGGGGCTAGGGCTCATGGACTGTTTAATTGCAGTGTAGATGTTTGGGGCTGGAGCTGCAGCCCGAGCTCTTGGACCCTCCTCCTTTGTGGGATCCTAGAGCCTGGCATGAACGTCTACACTGCTTTTTAAACAGCTCCTTACCCAAGCCCTGTGAGCCTGAGTCAGTTGGCACAGTCCAGCCACAGGTGTCCAACTGCAGCATAGACATACCCTTAGAGGAACATATGTGTCTAGTAGTGGAGTCTGTTATGCAAAATGGGTTAAAATAAAAAGTCTGTCTTTGGGTTTTTGGCAATGATCTGAGAGTATGGCCAAATACTTGTATTCACAGGAGGTGGTATTTGTGTCAGGTCAGGGCTTATATTTGCTAAATAACCAGATAACGTTTGGAAAGTGTATTGAACACGAAGAGTGCTAAATAAAAGTGGAGTATTAATTCACTTATTTGATTATCTCTGGACCCATCTGCAATTTGCTTGTTCAATTTGTTTTTTACAGAAGCAGACTGAAAGTGTGTATTTAATCAAAGGCTTTATGTTTAACAAAGATATTGCGCTGAGCTCTGGAGTGGTACACAAAACTATCAAAGGAAAACCAGACATACTGACATGGTAATGATTTTTTTCAAGTTGTTTTTGATATTGTATTGGCTGCAATGTATTTAGTTAGAAGGGGCATGGGTATATGCTCTTAAAAATTTTATAACAGACTGTTTCATCAGCTGTATAATGTCTCTTCTTCTTTTGCATGGGTTTTAGATTGGAAAACATTTACAGATGCCATTACCAGTAGAATTTAGGTCTTATTGAACTCATAACACAAAAAGCTAGGCTTTAACTTCGACAGTCTCATGAAATATGTACCTTTTCAATGTACTGAAAAATAGCTTTTCATTTTCTCCTGTGAAATAAGCATCTTTATGTGTTTACAGTCTTTTTGTTTTTCATTCTCTAGAATATGGTCTCTTTGAAACCAAAATGTGCAAGACAATCTTTTCTTAGAAGGTTAAGTTATCAAAGATATCTCTGGAATATCTTTATAGAACTATCAGCAATGAGGAGTCATGTTTGTCTGGAGAAAAAGTCATAGCACTCTTATTAAATACAGAGGGACTCAAAGCAAGCTTCTGGAAACCTCTTATTCATGTAGAGTATACTCAGATGCTTAACACTGTCTGCTAACCCTTATTGCCCATTTCATTTTAAGTGGTTTCCTATTGCATGTGTGAACCCTTTGTGCTTAATAATCTGCCCTACCTTGAATTTAGTTTAGACACCCTGGTTACCTTCTCCAGACCTGAGAAGGAGCTCTGTGATGCTGAAAAGCTTGTCCCTTCCACCAACAGAATCTGTTCCGCCAAAAGATATTGCTTCACCTACCTTGTCTCTCTTATATCCTGGGACTGACACAACTGCAACAACACTGTAAACAATAATGGAAGCTATTGAATTTTGCCATTTAATAGATATAATCATTCCTATAATAACATTACACCATTGCATCTGCACTCAGACACTCTGTAGAAACCTGGTACTTATCCTTAAATCTTTCCTCTTTTGTTACTTAATTCTCCCAATCCAAATTTAATACTGACATATCATAACAACATACTTCAAAATCGAATGATAAATATATTGCAGACTCACTTAATAATTTAGTCTGGTATGCATTTAGCTATTTTTCTCAGCACACTGTAATGCCACTCATTGTAGGTTGGTTGTATTATGCTGGATAGTTCTTAGATTTGGCATGGCTGATGATGCTGGTGCCTGGAAAGATTCTGCTCACATTGAGACATTCTCTCATTTCCGTATTTATCTTGAGGAATTAAGTGGTCATGTTGGTTATATAGGATGTGTTAGGCTTGTCAAGTAAATTCCAATGACTTTTTCCAATTACTTCTGACCTACGGGTCTCTGGTATGCAGTATGAGACTTGCTGACTTCCAGTGTTGTTGTCTATTCTCAAGTGATGTACCTGTCCAGCTGTCAGATTAAACAGGTGACTTCTATGTTTCCCCTAGAAATTTCTTGTTCCCCTTGCTGCTTTGATGAAGTCTTTATCTGCTCATCAGCTTCTGTACAAGGGAAGCTAACCCTTCTATTGAATATTTCATGGCTCCAGCAAGGCCAGATATCTCTTTATTAAGGAGAGCTTACGTGCCAGTAAGCATTTTTCTATTTGATTAGTTTTCTTGGCCATCTTCTTACTTTGTGGGTATTTTTGGACAGGAGATAATATACTCAGGCTTTCAGGTCTTTGTAAATTCCTGGAATTCTGTGCCTGAGAATTCAGTCTACTGTCAGTAACAAGAACTTCTGGTACTCCACACTTTGGAAACATAGATTTCAATGTGAGAGATTACCATTCTGCTGCTTGCTTGGTAGCTTTGAAATTTTTGTGGATTTAAAGTAGTAATAATGAATAATACCTCTTTTGGTCAAATTCAAATAGGTGCCTGTCTAGCCTTTGCCATAGTTCTTCTGTGACTTTATGGCCCTTCATCTATTTTTTGTGAGTGTGATAACTAATACATGTAATCTGAGCACTCCTTCCAGATCTAGTACAAAATATCCTTTTCCTTTGTTTATGTTTTTATTACCAATATATCTTCCATCTGTTATAGTAAACTTTTCCTTCCATGTGTTTGCTAGAACAATCAGTCTCTCTCTTTCAAGTAGACAAGTTCTTAGTCATAACACAGATGGAACACCTGTCTTTTCTATTTGAAGGATTTGTTGCAAAGAAGCCTTCCCGGTTTGCAAAGCCATTGTCATAAACAGATAGCTAAGGGTTAATGTCTCTTTCACATGAAGCACCTGACCAGAGGACCAATCAGGAAACCGGATTTTTTCAACTCTGGGTGGAGGGAAGTTTGTGTCGGAGTCTTTGTCTGTCTGCCTGCTTTTCTCTCAGCTATGAGGAGTGATTTCTATTTCCTGCTCTCTAATCTTCTGTTTCCAAGTTGTGAGTACAGAGATCATGTATTTACATGTCTATAGTTGCTGAAGTGCTTTGATTTGTATTCTTTTTGAATAAGGCTGTTTATTCATATTTCTTTTAAGCAATCGACCCTGTATTTGTCACCTTAATACAGAGAGACCATTTGTATGTAATTTTCTTTCTTTTATATAAAGCTTTCTTTTAAGACCTGTTGGAGTTTTCTTTACTGGGAAACTTCGGGGAAATTGAGTCTGTACTCACCAGGGAATTGGTGGGAGGAAGAAGTCAGAGGGAGATCTGTGTGTGTTTGATTTATTCGCCTGATTTTGCATTCCCTCTGAGTGAGGGGGGAAAGGGAGATTAACTCTCGGTAATTCTGTTCTCCAGAACTGGAAAACGGGGAGGGGGGAGTCCCTCTGTTCAGATTCACAGAGCTTGTGTCTGTGTATCTCTCCAGGAGCACCTGGGGGGGGGGGGAAGGGAAAAAGAATTATTTCCCTTTGTTTTGAGACTCAAGGGATTTGGGTCTTGGGGTCCCCAGGGAAGGTTTTTCAGGGGGACCAGAGTGCCCCAAAACACTCTAATTTTTTGGGTGGTGGCAGCAAGTACCAGGTCCAAGCTGGTAACTAAGCTTGGAGGTTTTCATGCTAACCCCCATATTTTGGACGCTAAGGTCCAAATCTGGGACTAAAGTTATGACTGCCATACACTACCTGATGTTTTCCCACAAATTTGCTTATTTGTAGAACTGCTGGTGCACGCAAATTCTGGTCCTTATTAATGATGTTTAGCCACCTTACTTATCTGATCCTGTTTCTATTTCCTGAAGGGGTGACTGAAATGTTTGAAATAGGAGAATGACTATTGAATAAGGCAACCTGGTAGGGATCTTCAAACAATTAATCAATTGGGCTAAAAAAATTTTTTTTGTTGTGCAAGCATTTTTGATAACACCCAGACTGCCAAACACTCAAACAATATTTGTAAGCGTGAATAACATGAAACCCATCTTTAGGGACTGGAGTGCTCAGGGTGCTGTTTTTGTTGTTAGTGACAAAAAGGCAGGGCCGGCTCCAGGCCACAGCTCGCCAAGCGCGTGCTTGGGGCGGCACGCCGCGGGGGGCTCTCTGCCGGATGCCGGGAGGGCGGCAGGCCGCTCCGGTGGACCTCCCACAGGCGTGCCTGCAGAGGGTCCGCTGGTCCTGCGGCTCCGGGGGCACGTCTGTGGGAGGTCCACTGGAGCCGCGGGACCACTGGACACCCCACAGGGAAGCCTGCGGGAGGTCCACCGGAGCCGCAGGACTGGTGAGCGGCAAAGCGCCCCCTGCGGCATGCTGCCGTGCTTGGGGCGGCGAAATTGCTAGAGCCGGCCCTGCAAAAGGGAAAACAGAATGTTTGAAGTAAAATGTATTCCGTATGTGGATTCATTTTTCACTAACCTCCTAGAACAGAGTTTCTCAAACAGGGGTTGCCACTTGTGTAGGGAAAGCACTTGGCAGGCTGGGACGGTGTGTTTATCTGCCCTGTCCCGCAGGTCCAGCCAATTGTGGCTCCCACTGGCAGTGGATGGCTGCTCTGGGCCAATGGGAGCGGCTAGAAGTGGCGGCCAGTTCGTCCCTTGGCCCATGCTGCTTCCAGCAGCTCCCATTGGCCTGGAGCAGCGATCCGTGGCCAGTGGGAGCCGCAATCGACCGGACCTGCGGACGTGGCAGGTAAATACACCAGCCTGGCCAGCCAGGGACTTTCCCTACACAAGCGGTGATCTCTGTTTGAGAAACCCTGTTCTAGAATGTTCTGGACCTTTGTAGAATCTTTTGGAACCTTCCAGACTTTCTGAGAACTATATTTTCCTAGAACTTCCTAGAATGTTGTCAGTCATGCCCTCCCAGGTATATAGGTCAGTCAGTGAGATATAAGAACAAACTGAAGTGAAGTGAGAGCCCAGCTGCGATATTGTGAATCTTGTTTCATTGTGTCATTGTGAAAGTGTACTTGTGTTTTAAGACTTGAAGAGTGTAAGTAGCAACTAATAAAGGACATATTTAGATATCTAATGAGCCCCTGTCTACACAACAGTATAAAGGAAATACTGGTACTTCTTTTGCCATGCATAACACATAATATTTGAGGACAGTTCAATTTCTTGATGTTAGTACAATTCAGTTATTCTTAAAATTAAAAAGTTTCTATAAGTTTAGAGAACACTTCTTAAGCTGCTCCTTGCCTGGGGTGCCATTTGGTCTAGGGCCAGTGTGACAGGTTGGATCAGAGAAACCCCCTTGGGACTGCCAAATGATGTCTTCAACACTCAGATGCCATCAGAGGTGTTCCAGTAAGCTTCCTTTTACAGCCTAGTCTCCTAGTCTGGGTCCAGCAATCACTCAGACCCCCTATAGTTACTGTCCTTTGTTCCAGTTTCTTTTAGGTATCCTGGGGGGTGGAGAGACTATCTGTTGAGCCAGCTGAAGACCAAATGGAGAGGTCTCCCAGGGGTTTAAATAGATTTTCTCTTGTGGGTGGATACCCCTCCTCTCTCCTATGCAAAGTCAAGCTCCAAGATCCAGTTTTGGAGTCACATGGGCAAGTCACATGTCCACGCATGACTCAGAACTTACAGGTAGCAGCCATGGTTCACATGCTGTCTTGAACACCCTCAAGTAGACTTCTTATGTGGCTTGGAGCCTTCCAAGAGCCATTACCCATTAAGTGCTTCTTCATTGGGCACTTAACTTGCACATTCCTTTCTCAAGAAGCTGACTATATGCTTTACTAAGGCTACTTAGAAATCAAGCAAGTACAGAGCCAAAATTCATACCTTGGAACACAAAAATAACACATACATACAAATAGGATGAATAGATTCAGTAGATCATAACCTTCACAGAGATATGTTATATGGCATATGTAGCATAAAACATATGCCAGTTATGTCATATATACATTCATAAGCATATTTCCATAAAGCATTATAGGGTGCAACATCACATCCGGCCCTGCCCATAACCTTCCCCCCAAAATACTGGCAAACCAAACTCACCACTTCTATGTGTAAAACACTTTTATCCCTCTTGACACTGATACTAACATTGTCTTCATGGTATGTTTCTGTTGGGTATTTACTGAGATTTGAAAGTCTTGAGGAGTCTCTGGCTGATTATTGTGAATAGTTGCTTTGGCTTAAATGTCTGGGCAAACAGAGTTGTCTTTGTAGCCTGAATTATTTCCTAATATACGAAATCTACCACATTTAAACAAAATCTCTTTTTAACAACTGGCAAGCAAAAACAGGCCCAGACCCCCTACCACAGTGTGTGGTGGGCACCCCTTTCTGGCCACCCACTGGGGCTGCTGTGAGAGGAATCCAGTCATCTGTGCTCTGAATTCCCAGGGGTGTTTTGAGCTCCTGATGCACAATGGAGCCCTGTCATAAACATACAGCTAAGGGTAGCATAAAATCCCTCTTTACCCTGTACGGGGTTAATTCCTCTTTTACCTGTAAAGGGTTAAGAAGCTTAGGTAACCTAGCTGACACCTGACCAAAAGGACCAATGAGGGGACAAGATACTTCCAAATCTGGAGGGGGTCTGAGGAGGAGAGAGAGAGAAACAGGCTTTGTCTGTCTGTTCTGTGTGTTTGCCGGACACAGATGAGGAAGCAAGCAATCCAGCTCCTATAAAGTTAGTAAGTATTTAGCAAGGAAATGCATTAGTTTACTTTTATTTTGGCTTGTGTTTTCCTTTGTGTAAGAGGAAGTTTTATGCCTGGTTTTGTAACCTTAAGGTTTTGCCTGGGGGGAGATCCCCTGTGTTCTTGAGTCTTTTGTTATTCAGTAAAGTACTTACCCGATTTTACAGAGGTAATTCTTTTACCTTTTCTTTAATTAAAATTCTTCTTTTAAAAATCTAATTGATTTTTCATTGTTTTAAAATCCAAGAGTTTGGGTCTGTGTTCACCTGTACCACTTGGTGAGTTTATATTCCCAAGCCTCCCTAGGAAAGGGGGTGTAGGGGCTTGAGGGATTATTCTCAAGCCTGCCCAGGAAAGGGGTGTAGGGGATTGGGGGGATATTTGAGGAAGGTAGGGCTCCAAGTGGCCCTCCCTAAATGTTTGTTTAAATCACTTTGTGGTGGTAGCATTACCTAATCCAAGGTATGAGAGAGAAACTGTGCCTTGGGGAGTTTTTAACCTAAGCTGGTAGAAATAAGCGTAGGGGGTCTTTCATGCGGGTCCCCACATCTGTATCCTGGAGTTCAGAGTGGGGAAGGAATCTTGACAGGCCCCATTCTTGTTTGGGCCTTACATGCTACTTTAATAAACACGGTGAGCTAGTCTAGCAATTCAAATGACAAAAATTCTTTCAGTATTATTATGCATCAACAGACAGCGAAAATCAGTTTTCTTTTACTATTGACACACATTATATTATTTAAAGGTGACCTGTGTGGGGGAGGGGAAATGTTTGTGGCCTTTCTTTTTTTTTGCTGCTCTATAAATCCTGACAGACTTCTTGAAAATCTTGTTCCTCTCTGTTTGTGTTTTGTATCAGAACCATTAAGTCTTGTCTTCCTTCTTTTTGCTGAAGGGAATGCTTTGGAGGACTGAAGGACTGAGGATGCTTCCTGGGTACTGAAGTGAAATGGAGGGGATGGTGTTGAAAATTTTGCAAAAAATCTTTTCTCACAAGTCTTTGCCAGGAGTTTGAGTTAGATATATGTTAACAAAACACAAACAAACCTCTCCCAAGCCTTCAACTGTCTGACTAAAAATTTCTTCACCTTTCAGTTGGTCAGGATTCACTTCTCCATGGGCTGCCACCTTGACGTGATAAAGAAGCTTACGTTCACTTAAGACCCTAGAGTGATGCTGTCTGGAGTTCTGTGCTCCTGGTAGGGTCTCCCATGGCGGTAAGGTTGAAGGCCAAGTACCAGACAAAGTGCAGCCTAGCCCAGCACAACCCAGTATAAGATCTTAATGGCAGAACAGGAGGATGAAGCAGGATCACCTTTCAATGGCTGCAAAGGTAGATGAAGGCTACAATGGAGGAGAAACCCCATGTCATCTTGGGCCTCCTTGCCACCGGACACAAGTGCCTCTTCCGCCAAGATTTGTGTGACTGCTGGTGCGCTTTGGCTCCCCCACATTAAACTACTCACGCACAGGCTTCTTTCACAGGAAGATTTTTTTCGCCACTCCTACCCATAAAAGTCCTGTGGCTATGGGCAAGTGGCAATGGGGATAGGTGAAGTGATCACCAGGAGTCCCTAGTCACAGACCAACACACACAGACAGTGACCACAAGATAGTCATCATGTGCCCCTGGACTAGGATAGGGGGGCATTTTCAGCAGTGGTCATGCTGAGCCAACCTTTTTAGGAACCCCTCTGGGGAAGGGGCTAGAAAAGGTGCCCCAAACATAGGTTATCTCAACATATCTGACTGGATAACTGAGGGATCACTCCCAATACAGTCGAAAAACAAAAATGTTTCTTGCAACTTGGAATGTCTATACTCTACTAGATGGATCAAAAAGTGAAAGACTCAAATGCAGAACAGCAGTTGTTGCCCGAGAAGTCTTGAAGTATAACATTGACATCGCTGACGTCAGTGCAACAAGAGGTGCAGATGAAGGCCATTTGAGGGAAAAGTGCAGAGCTTACACCTTCTTCTGAAAAGGAAAACCGACAAGTGACAGGCGAATACACGGTGTTGGCTTTGCAATCAAAAACCTTCTAGTCAATCGCCTAATTGAACTCCCCATTGGCATCAACAAGCGCCTTATGACTCTCTACATCTAACTGGTTCTGGCGCGGGCTGCAGGAACATGCTGGCTGCTGCTTCCCGCAGCTCCCATTGGCCAGGAACAATGAACCATAGCCATTGGGAGCTGCGGGAGGCTGTGCTTGCAGATGGTCAATGTAAAGAAACTGTCTTGCGGCCCGCCAACAGATTACCCTGAAGAGCTGCATGTGGCCAACAGGCCGCAGGTTGCCCACCACTGACTTATACAATGTGTATAATATTCAAGCTGTTTGAGGCAGGGCCTATTTGTTCTCTGTTTGTGTAGCACCTAGCACAATGAGAGTCTGGTTCATGACTGGAGCTCCTTGTTATGGTATAAAATAAATTAATAATAATAATGTATATTCTGTAGCATGTACAGACTCTTGCTTCTTGTTGTATCCTTCCTACATTTCTCCTTACTCACTCTTGGAGCAGTGCAGGTATCTGGTATTTTTCAAAGTAGTCTCCCTTTGAAAGTCAGTGGATCTGAGCACTGAACTCCCTTAGGAAACTGTCCCAGCCCAAATGTTTAGAAGAAAATGTATAGGGGTCAGATCCTTTTTAAGCCTGTTTAAGTCAATGAAAAGACTTCCATTAACTGCAGTAGGCTTAGAATCTGATCCCAGGAGCACATTGTCTTGCACAGGGGACTGGAAACTCCACATGTTCTCACCCTGATGTATCCTTAACATCTTTTGGCTGGAGGAGGGTGATATGCCCTTGTGGACTGCTCAACCTTCCCCCACTTGCATGCAGACTTGGAAAGGTTAATCATGGGCAACTGAACCTGCAAACCTTTTTTTTGCCAGACGCCTTTGAACTATTTCCCAGACCACCTTGGCAAAATAGATTTGTTGTTGGAGTCATACTTCCCATCCTCTGACTGCAGGTATTTCCAAAATTAAGTGCTCAAAAATCTTGAATCTGGCTTTGAAATCATGATTTAAAAGATAATAAATCCCAGTGCTCTTTGGTCTGTCTTTTGACTATTGATTTTAGGAGGCAGGCACATGACCCCAATCTCTGCACATTCACTTCAGATTCAAAATTAAACCATAAATGCATGCACACATATGCAGGCTTCCCCCACTGGCTGCTCAGAGGAGGAGTTTGCTAACCTTTGAATCCCTAAGGTATGGTAGCTGTCATTCTTTTCCTCTTTTTTCTCTATGCCTTCCCTATCTCTTTGCCTGTCTCTCCTCTCCCTGCTCCACCAAGTCCTGTCCTACTCGTATTCCCCCCCACTTTCATTTGTTCCATATTTTTCCTCCTCAATTTCTTACTCCTCCTAATCTTCTCTGTCCCAAATCCCTTGTATTAGCTACTTTTTTCTTCTTTGTCCCAAGCAGTCTTCCTCCCTGAACCCATCTCCCTCCTGCCATACCTGATGTTCTGCTACATGTAACGATTAGTTTCTGTCTGCGCACCAATTTCTCTCTCCCCCATCAAGTTACCTGAACACAGAACCCATCTTCATTGCGGGCAGCATGATTTCTCTCCTATTGGAAATAATGAGATGTGGCTATTTTGAGAAAAGGCAAAAGTGGATGAGAAATCAAACAGGTATCAGGAGGTTATGAGATGGTATAAGAACAAACTCCTAAAGTCTTGACTCACAATAACCCTGGATATGTTGGCCACTCGGTAGACAAGGAACCCAGCTAACTGAATGGTTGCTCTATCCGGCACTGACTTGGTGAGGAATTCCTGTGGGATTAGGGCTGCTGCCAAAGAGTGGAGATTGTTGGCCTCCCTGGCCTTTTCTTTTTTTCAAGAGGACTTCTCCAGGTTCAGGGGAAGGATGCCACAGAGACAGCAATGGCCCTTCTGCATCTCTATCTCTCCTCCCCCTTCCACCCTTCAAGAGCTGCTAGTTTCTTGTGGTCACCATCTGTGTCTGTTGAGGGGAAAGTGATGGCTTGCCCTGGATGTATCAATTTTCTTTAGTTATTTCCCTAGACAACATTCTTGAACTTTTTCTAAATTCAATAGCAAAAGTTGTTCTTCTGATCACTCTGACTCTTTGATATAGAGAACAATGTTCATTCTTTCTAGGCCTGATTTGCAATAACTTTAACTCTACGACCCCTTTACATTGCCAGAGTGGTGCAAAGGGATGTTAGTGTAAATGAGTATCAAGCCTACAACCTTGACTGTTTACCTGACAATGGCCATGCAGCCTCAACATTCTTCAGAATAATGGACTGTAAATGATACAATTTAATTACTCAGATGAGAATAAGCCTGCCTCACTCATATGACTTTTTGTGCTCGAAAGCCAAACCGCTGCCTGGTCTTTGCTTATTCTTAGCATTACAATATTGGTTAATTACTCCAAGTGTTCTGCTCTCTTTGAATTTGTAGAGATTTTTTCTTATTGATATTATTCATATAGTTAGATTTATTAACTCTCCTTTTTTCTCACTTTTTTATGGCCCACTGGTTGGCATCAAGTTTTTGTAGTATCCTTCAGAGAACATTATATTTCCTCCAACAAAGTTGACTATCAAATACTAAAGATAATAAATCCATTATTTAAGTAGTCATGCACCTTTATGGTGCATAAGGAAACAGGTTTACTTGGAATTTATGAACTGGTGCTCCTGTTCATTATGATATTTGATAGAAAATCACTATTTCCTTTCCTTCCTACCCATAGTCCATACATACATTTATACCTGCTATGCTAATTACTTTTCCTTGTGTTTTAGATTATTCTCGAGAGAGAGCTAAACCAGAAGGACAGAAAGGGATAGATAAATTCCACAGGTAAGAGGAATAGTCTCCACAGAACAAAGAGTACTCAGGGCACTATGAATATGTGCAAAGAAGGAAGTAGCCAAAGAAATGCATACTGAAAAGGAACAGGGTCAATTGTTCAGTCTGTTGCTCTATTTCCACAAAGTAAAAAAAAAGTATGTAGATACTTTTCTTTTTTAAGCATCAAATCTGTTGATTTATTAAGCCTTTTCTTCTCTCTGGTATGTTTCTTCCTGCTCTTGGGATACATGATGTGTGTGGCTTATGCTCTGGTGAGTAACTCAGTGTTTAAATGTTTATTCACCATTACATTTTATAAGAAAACAGCTCACCATTTTTTAAAATTTAGAGTAAGCACATTTTCTGTCTGCCTGCTCATGTTTTCTGCTAGGCTGGCTTAATACATTGATTTACACAGTGGGATGAGCTGAGAAAAATATCTGAAATCTTATATTCAGCTGAATGCAGCAAACATCAAGAAAAAGCACCAAATGTGCAGAATCTGTCAATTTTCCACACTCATGCACTGTGAATGCTCTTGCCAGGAACTCAAAAATGGCAGAATGCAGATAAGAGTATTTTTGAAATTTATCTTTTAGTGTACAGCACAGTAATTAGTGACACATTCTACTATAGTAATTATATACAGTACATAGATACATGGCTTTGTTTTAAAAAGATGATATTGTGAAACATCCCTAACCACGTTCATGACTTTTTAGTGCTCCCTGGAAGTGCATTTATTACAATTTTCCCAAGTTATTACAGTATGCTGAGATGTGATTCCTGCAGTTAGAGCTATTTTAGCATCCAGGGGTGAGCCACATACTACTTTGCTGACGACTTCGTTTATGTAGTAAACTGTAGACTACTGCTAAATTTTAAGTTACCCTTAATTAACATGTTGCCAAAATCTTAATAGGATCACACTCTGTGTAGTTCAGGACTGGGGTTGTACATATCTTAAATTCCACATTTGGTTTTGCCCATAACTAGAATCTTGCTGAATCGCCACCATGTCAATTATTGGCATTCACAGACTTTATCTGCTTTCCTTTTTTTTGTTCTCCCTTCTTCCTCTATTTTTCTGATTCTTTGATTTGTTGCTGTTCTCTAGTCCAGAACTGCAATCCCACTTTCAATTGCAAAATATACCCAAAATGTTTTAAAAAAATCTTAATGGCTCATCTCTAAGTTTAGAATCCAAACAAAGATATTTTAAATCACTTCTATTTAGTGTCCAGATTCACCTATCTGGTAAAAACTAAATATATCTATGGCTAACCCATCAGATTTATGTAAAATGAGTTTGTGGCTGAATAGGGACATACCTGGGAGGAAAAACATAGAGTATACATGTAACCCTTCTGCCCCTCTGAGTTGGCAGCAACAAGGGCCGGGGTTCCGTTTCAGTAACACAATGCATAACCAGCTCGAGCTCCCACCCAGTGACCTAGGACACTCACATACCACACCCCCCTGGGTGCCTGTAGGAGGCAATACTTCCCCTCTCGCAAGCACGGAGTCTGCGTGTAGCAAAATCTTTTTAATAAAGGAAGGAATCAATGCTGCATCCCATTGGAGAAACACCACAAACAGGGTTATAACACAAACCATAAACAAAAACCCACCTCCAAGTATGTTTGGCAATGTCCTTTTTCCCCTTAGGGTTTTAAGTCCAATCACCCCAAAGTCCAACAACCCAAAAGTCTCTGGTCAATGCCACCCCAGAGTTTGAGAGTTTATCTGTAGAGGTCCCTTCCCCCAGCCGGGGTAGAAAGGGAGACCTTACGTGGTCCGGGACCAACTGCCCTGCCTCTCCGTGAGTTCTGCTTCCGCCTTCTCCACGAACCGCTCCGCTTTACCAGCCGCTCCACTCTGTTCCTGCAGCCATCCTCACAAACTGCTCCGCTCCACCAGCTGCTCTGCTCCATGAGCTGCTCCGGTTCTCCCTGCAAACTGCTAGGCTCTGCTCGCTCTGTGGGCCACTCCACCCGTCCCACAGCTACTCCGCTCTGCCAGTCGCTCCGCTCCACCAGCTGTCCCGTGATCCGTTCCAGCCATCCCCACAAACTGCTCCACTCCACCAGCTGCTCTGTTCCGCAGTATAGCTTCAGGCTCCCCACTAGTTAGCACAGTACTCAGTGCTCTCAGCCCAGTAATTTCAGCTCTTTAGTGATTTCAGCTCTTAGTGATCTCAGCTCATAGTAGAGGAGCCCCAGTGCTAGTGCACCATTAGCCCAAAGTGAGTTCAGCTCAGTCACTTGTATCTAGATTCTTGAGGGAATAAAAAAATCAACTCTGACATTCCACAGTGGTGAGAGGAGGGGGTGGAACTGGTGCTTCTGGCTCCACAAGGAGACTGCACCACCAGTCACAGATACCTGTCCCCAGCCTCTCTGGGGTTTGGAACCCATGTCCCTTGTCTAGCAAGTACCACCCAAGTGAGGTTGAGTCATTTCTGTCACAAAGCAGTCCCACAGCTAGGCAGCCTGGGATGGGGTAGGTGTGCCTATGCAAATACACTCTCTGAAATTCTTTCCACCAGATGTCAGGGTAGAGCTCATCCTGACTCTGCTTACATACAGTATATGTGCTTTGAAGAGGAAAGAATGATAAGGGAGTATCAGAGCTGGTCTTGATCAGAATATCCATCACTTCTATGGCATTTTGGAAGTTTTAGGTCTTATAAAGTTTTGATTTAATCTGAGGGATAGGTTTTGATCCGCATTATAGTGAAATGACTCCTTTTAGAAGGCAATGGAATTACTATAGATTTACAGATCATAATATGACTGCTAGTGTTATATTTTCCTGTAATCCCTGGAGAAATGAACATAAAACTGTTAGATCATTGTAATCTTGCTCACCGTAACCTAGCAGGTTGCTTGGTTCCACACACTGCCCCCAAAACAGACCACACTATAATCTTCCATCTATTGTGTAAACATAAAAAACTTTAAAAGAATGGAATACAAAGAGAAAGGAGAGAACTTTCTACAGCTAGGTCTGTCAGTTCTCCATTTGTAATACAATGACTTAAGACTTAAATATGTCATCTGAGAAGATGATTTGATTGAGGCTCTGCTGGAATCTCCTCAGAGACCATATGAGCACTTTGCACTTTCTGCTAAAACGAGCACTTGCAGAAAGAGGCTAGAGAGTGTTTTATAATGCTTGAGTGATAGACAATAGAGCAGGCAATTGAAAAAGTGCATGTCTCTCTAGAACTCTCTAATTTGGAATAATTATGCATAAACATAATATGTGGAAGTAGTAGAGAATCAGCTACGGGCTGAAAAGGTTTGAATATTGGGGATCCGCACTGGGTCTCAAGGCATCCAATCCTGAAAAATACTAAGAAATAGAAGAAATTCTGAACATAGGGCTACCTTGTTTAATGCAGCACACTGCTTTAGAAACCCAGTGAGGAATTACTTTGGAAAGCAGAAAAGTGGAATCATACATGACATCATCTGATACTAATTTTAACTGAAAGGTGCTGAAAGCAGCTAGAGTGAAAACAGATGTGCTTTTTGGGGAATGAAAGGTTTTTCTCTCTCTCTTTTCCCTTGTTTTAATCTGGACTGATGTTGACTGACCTGAGGATGTATCAGAGTTGTCAGGTTCAGGGTATGTTGTCAGTGTCAAGCTAACTTGAATTTTCCACACTTAAGTTACTCCTCTCAAGTATGTGCAGCCATTCCACAAAATAACCCTTGGGCCATGTCTATTGGGGTGCTGCACTCGCTCATGTGGTGCACTAAGGCTGCTGAGGGCACACCCCTCATTTCTTGGCACTGCACTAAGATGAACTGCTCTAGCAAGTCTTTCCTTGTGAACTCTGGGAAGACTTGTCTGTCTTTTCTGGGCACACACAGTAAATTTGTGGGAAGGCATTGGAGGACTAGTGGCACTCAAGTGGTGCTAGCCTGTATCCATGATACAGGGTGGTCATGTTAGCAGCTGATGAGTCAGCTAACTTAAGTTAAAAAGCACCACTGCACTTCTGTTAAGGAATCTTATGAGTTGACATCAGTTTGAGACATGCTCTAATTTTAACTGAAATTGACTTTTCAGTGAAGACAAGTCCTAAATTTATGGATGTAGAATTGTTGCATGTAATCTAGGTGTCCAAACACCCAGCTGTGGAATGGGTGGTGATGGCATAGGTATCTTTCAAGAGGATAGGTAGGTTTAGAGTGAAGTTTAGGAACAAGACCTATAGATAAGGACTTACCTGCCATGTGCCTGGGATTTGATGAGGACAGAGTGAACCAATATTCAGATCCCAGGCACTCCTTACAGGGGGAAAAAAACCACAAGGATATGCCAAAAAATTGAAAATATTACAAAAATACTTAGCAGTTCCATTTTTAATGAATAATCTGATGCTTCCATATGCAGTACAGTAACTCCTCACTTAAAGTCGTCCCAGTTTCCTATGTCTACTTGGAAGACTTTGGTAAACTCTTCAGAGTATATGGATGCTGACCTCCCAAGAAGCTGAATCCTGCTCAGCTGCTCTCCCAGTGCCATGTTGAGTCAAAAGTGCTTCAAAAAAACAACAAAAACAAAAACTTTGAGGCAGTTTTCACACATCATAGAGAAACAGTAAAGGGTACAAACAAAACATTTCACAGTAATTTGACAATACGTACGCCTGGAGGTAACTGTTGCATTGGAAGAGCATTACCCATCTGTTGGCAGTTTCATGAACAAATATAAGTAATGGTGGAGCAATTAGCGGGCCTGAAAAGCTCTGTGCTGGATTTGCCTGAAGTTTACACAGCCATTAGTCCAGCTTTCCCCCTTCTTAATGGGCACAAAATGAAGCTGCCACTATGGAGGAAACTAGTGATGTGGAAGGCAATAATATTTGAAGATTTAATAATCCTTTGAAGACCTTAGCAGCCACCACTGAAAAGAATGCAACAGTGTAAAAGGATATCCCTTTGTAGTGGATATTACATCTCTGTGGAGCACTGAAACCAATCCTTTTCTCTCTGTGGCCCTTTCCCTAGGGATGACTAAACTGGGAAGCTGTTTTGTGATATTAGGTTCCTTGAGCCATTCCCCACATCAGTGTAGAACAGAAGTAATACCACCAGCAGCCTTTACTCCATCTAAAAGGCCTCTCCTGTAACTAAATAGTATAAGACAGAGGTAGGCAACCTATGACAAGGGTGCCAAAGATGGCACGTGAGCTGCTTTTCAGTGGCACTCATACTGCCCGGGTCCTGGCCACCAGTCCGGGGGGCTCTGCATTTTAATTTAATTTTAAATGAAGCTTCTTAAACATTTTAAAAACCTTATTTACTTTACATACAATGATAGTTTAGTTATATATTATAGATTTATAGAAAGAGACCTTCTAAAAATTTTAAAATATATTACTGGCACGTGAAACCTTAAATTAGAGTGAATAAATGAAGACTCGGCACACAGCTTCTGAAAGGTTGCCGACCCCTGGTATAAGAAAAGACAGAAGTGGCATGGGAAAGAGGTAGAATTCCTATAGCCTCCCCTTTCCAGCACCATGTGAGGCAGGAATCCTACCATGAGTCTCTTATGAAAGGCCTCTGCTTCCTCATGAGTTGGAGATTGCAGTGGCAGGAGTAAAATGTTCACAGCAGCCTTGATAAAACAAATCTTCTCTTCTGAACCCTAAGGTCAATAGAAACCTTCCTGCTGACTTCAATGGCAACAGGAGGTCCTTAGTGGGAAGAAGGTGTGTCCTAAACAGATAGTTAAGGGTTAATGCCTCTTTTACCTGTAAAGGGTTAAGAAGGTCACCTAGCCTAACTGACATCTGACCAGAGAAACCAATGGGGGGACAAGATGTTTCAAAAGGAAGGAAGGAAGTTTCCTTTGTTTAGAGTCAGTTTCAGTTTCAGCCGGAGTGGAAAAGATCAAGGAACCAGCCTCTTGTCAGAGTAGTAAGTTTTAGAAAGGAATAAATAGATTTATATTTATTTTCTTTTGTAACTTGTCTTTGTGCAATTAGGGGAATAATCAAATTTGAGAATTCTTGTGTGTACTAAGGTTTTTGCCCAGGGGAACACCCTTTGTTTTGAATCTGTTGTCTGTGAGATCAACTTGTATGTTGTCTCCCAGAGGGTTTTTTTTTCTTTTACCTTTCTTTTCTTTAATTAAAAGCCTTCTTTTTAAGAACCTGATTGATTTTTCCCTGTTTTTTAAATCCAAGGGGATTGGATCTGGACTCATCAGGAATTGGTGGGGGAAAGAGGGGGGGATGGTTAAATTCTCCTTGTGTTAAGATCCAAGGGTTTGGATCGGTGTTCACCAGGGACTTGGTGAAGAAGTCTCTCAACACTATCCAGAGAAGGGAGTCAGTTTTTGGGAGTGGTGGCAGTGAGACCTGATCTAAGCTGGTAGTTAAGCTTAGAGGTGTTCATGCAGGTCCCCACATCTGTACCCTAAAGTTCAGAGCGGGGGTGAAACCTATGACAAGGTGGCAGAAAAGTAAGGGTCACAGTGTGAAAAAGTGAGAGTGGGAAAAGGAAAGAAAGGGAAAAATAGAAAAAGTCTAAACAAACTATGAATGGGAAAAAAGAGGGTTAAATAAAAATATAATAGAGGAAAGAGTTAAAATGAATCAATAGGAAAGTTTTGGTGGGAAATGGTCAAATAAAATGTTAAAATTAAAACATAAAATAAAGGAAAATAGAGAAAAACAAAATGGAGAGGGAAAAAACCCAAAAACTTGTTTTACATTCCTGTTATAGTTTGTGAGATCGCTTGTTTGTAAAGCACCAACACAATTTGGTGTGTTTAAAGAACTAGTAATTAATAATAGTTGTCCATTGCTCAGGGAGCTGCACAAATGCAGAATGTGTTTGGTGACACAGTAATGAAACAATTCTGGCTTATAGTTCAATAGGACCCATCTGTGAGTGCCTTATTGCTGATATAGATAACTTGTAAAGAAAAAAAAGAATGTCATTTAAAAAAGCCTACTATGGCTTTCCTTAAGCATTTTGTCACTGAATAATAAAAACATTCTTCTATTCCTAGAGACAGCACTTTGAAGAAGAAAGCTGATAAGGGGAAGAAGGGTCTTTTTTTAATCTAGCAGAGAGAGGCATAACAAGAACCAATGGCTGGACGCTGAAGCCAGACAAACTCAAATTAGAAATTAGGCACAAATTTTACTGTGAGGGTGATTAATCACTGGAATAAAATATCAAGGGAAGTGGTGGATTCTCCATCCCTTGAGGTCTTCAAATCAAGACTGAAAGTATTTCTGGAAGTTATGATTTAGCCAAACAAAAGTTATTGACCTTAGAACAGGGGTGCCCATGAAATTTTGTGGCCTGACATACAGGAGGTCAGGTAGATGATGAACGATCAATTCTGGCCTCAATCTCTAGAAATCCCTAGCTCATTTCCATTCTTCTACACCTTAAGAATAAAGTTAACTTTAAATGAGCTGAGGTTTTGAGTAATTTCTCTCTGGACAGTTCACTGGTGGGATCACGATTTCTATCCATCTGTGCCCTGCTTGGTCCCCCAGATATTTTGTAGCCATGAAAATTGCCCTAACTTTTCCAATTTGCCTTTGAAGTTTGTCAACAGCACTCCTTCAGAAGCTAGAGTGATTACTGCTGAGTGGCACAAGGCATGACTCTTTTTCTTCATCCATGCTGAGTGCACTATACATGCCTTTGAACTATTTATGCCTCAGAACCTGGGACAATGGATCTGATGTGTTTACATTTAAGGCTGTTTACACAACTCTGGGGATGTAAAGTAGTCTTATAGTGGATAGACACTCTTATCCTGCCAGAGCTGTGTAAAGTGACCTGAATGTAAATGAGAATCATGTCCACTGGTTCATAAGAAAGGTCTGACCCAGTATGGCCATTGGTTCATCTAGCCCCATATCCTGTCTTCCAACAGTGACCCATGCCAGATTCTTCAGAGGGAGTGAACAGGACAGGGCAATTGTTGAGTGATCCATCCAACTGTCCAGTCCCAGTTTTTGGTAGTCAAAGGAGTAGGGATACTAGAGTATGGGGTTGCATCCCTGACCATCTTGGCTAATAGCCATTGATGGACCTGTCCTTCATGAATTAACTAATTATTTTCTGAACCTGATTATAATTTTGGCCTTCACAGGTTGACTGTGCATTGTGTGAAGAAATACAGTAGAACCTCAGAGTTATGAACACCAGAATTGTGAACGGACTGGTCAACCACAGACCTCATTGGCAACTGGAAGTATGCAATCAGGCAGCAGAAATAAAAAAAAAAGAAGCAAATACTGTACAGTACAGTACTGTGTTAAACATAAACTACTAATAAAATAAAGAGAAAGTTTTAAAAAGAATTGACAAGGTAAGGGAACTTGTTTCACTTAAACGAAGATGGCTAAAAGGAGCATTTTTCTACTGCATAGTAAAGTTTCAAAACTGTATTGTAAGTGTTCAGTTGTGAACTTTTGAAAGAACAACCATAATGTTTTATTCACAGTTCCAGACGGCCTCCATTCCTGAGGTGTTTGTTACTCTGAGGTTCTACTGTACTTCCTTTTGTTTTTTTAAATCTATAGCCTATTAAGTTCATTAGGTGATCCTTAGTTCTTGTATTTTGTGAAGGAGTAAATGAAACTTTTTCTCCACACCATTCATGATGTTCTAGACCAAACAGGGGTCGCTGATTGTGTAGGGAAAGCCCCTGGCGGGCCAGGCTGTTGTGTTTACCTGCCCCATCCACAGGTCTGGCTGATCGCTGCTCCCACTGGTCATGGATCGCTGCTCCGGGCCAATGGGAGCTGCTGGAAGTGGCAGCCAGTTCATCCCTTAGCCCACGCTGCTTCCAGCAGCTCCCATTAGCCCGGAGCAGCGATCCGTGGCCACTGGGAGCTGCAAACAGCTGGACCTACAGATGGGGCAGGTAAACACACCAGCCCGGTCCGCCAGGGGCTTTCCCTACACAAGCAGCGACCCCTGTTTGAGAAACCCTGGTATAGACCTCTATCAGACCTTCCCCGCCTCAGCCATTTCTTTTCTAAGATGAACAGTCCCAATCTTCTTAATCTCTCCTCATATGGAAGCTATTCCATACTCCTAACCATTTTTGTTGTCCTCCTTTATACTTTTTCCAATTCATTTTTTAGATGGGTCGACCAGAACTGCATGCTGTATTCAAGGTGTGGGCATACCATAAATGTATAAAGTGGAATTATGATATTTTCAGTCTTATTTTCTATCCCCTTCCTCATGGTTCCTAACATTGTTTGCTTTCTTGACTGTAGCTGCACACTGAGCAGATGTTTATAGAGAACTATCCACCACTCCAAGATCTTTGAGTGGTAACAGCTAATATAGACCCCATCATTTTGTATGCATAGTTGAGATTATGTTTGCCATTATGCTGCATTTATCAACATTTATCATTTGGACGTTTGTTGCCCAGTCACCCAGGTTTTGAGATCCCATTCTAGCCAAGGGTGCTGGAACAATTTGTATAGTGGGGGTGCTGAGGGCCACTGAAACAAACTGTAAACCCTGTATATAATGGAAACCACTTTGCACCAGGGGGTGCAGCAGCACCCCCAGCACACCTATTTCCAGAATCTATGATTCTAACTCTTTGCAGTCAGCTGTGGACTTAACTGTTGTGAGTAATTTTGTATTATCAGCAACTTTTCTCACCTCACTGCTTACGCCCTTTTCCAGATAATGTATGCATATGTTGGACAGCACAGGTTCCAGTACAGATGGAATTCTTCTGTTACTTGTATATATCAGGAATAACTCCATAGAAGTCAATGACACTACACATGTGTAAAACTTGTATGAGAGGAAATTCAATTGCTAGGATCAAGAAACAATATCCCTGAAGTGCTTGCAAATCCCACTGACTTCAGCTGGAATAATGGGTGAATAGCACCCTCTGAAAATCAGGTTCTAAATAACTGTAAGCAGAAGTTCATTTGGTTCTGTCATATCTTACTTACAGTATCCAGTTGCTAATGATATTCTTGTTTTCTAAACACTGACATGAAGAACTTCCCCTTGCAGAAGTTTGATGCTGCTTGATGTTGAGAGACATATTTCGAGAAGCCTTGACATTAGACTTTTTTTTAGTCATGTTAAAAGTTTGGTGTTCTAAATTGCTGTAGATCTTAAAAATCAGTCATGCTGCATCTTTGATGTGAGTTGGTTATTTTTTTTTTGATGTATAATATCCTGTCACTGGGGTAGGAACACACTTGAAATACAACTAAATTGAAATGTTTAAACAGAGCAATCCATGTCAATAGCTTCCATCCCTTGATTAAATAATCCTGGCTTTTGCTGCAAGCACATGCTTAACATGTGCATCATCCTAAAACAAATGTTCAATGCATATGGATGGAAATCTGCTTGGAATTGATATAAGGAGGGGAAAGAGACTCTATACCCCCAGGACTTCTTGTTTTTTAAAATGGGTAACTACTCAATTTACAATTCTGAAGACAGAGCTGTTTTAGTTGGCTTATTTAGCCGTAACAAAAGGAATTGTGAGAGATGCAAACCAGAGTATAAGCAGATGAAAATGTAGTTGTTAAGTCCATGCTAAGATGAGATCATTGAGTTTTCAGGATACCCTGCAGCAGAATGGGAACTTACTTCAGAGGTGACATGCTTTTTGGTATTTCTTTGAAAATCTGTTGTGGATGTTTTTGCTTCCTTGCTGTCATGGTGCAGTTTTCAGTTTGTGTGTTTAATTTTTGGGAAAGAGTGATTAAAAATTGCCCATTTCAGAGAAGTTTATTAGGAGTGCCTTAAAAGTGTTTTTTAAAAGAATTCAAGAAATAAACAGGTGGATGTGAAGTTGTTGGAATAAGTAATCTGGAGATGTGTGAGACCTCTCGTGATGTAAAGAATTATTCTCATGTCACTTCTCACAATGACCTCGCTAGTAAAGCATAAAGCATCATCTGAGCACCCTAAAGTAATGTAAGATGTACTAGTGAATCTAACCTTATATATTTGTTACCTAAAATGGAGTGGGTGTACATCTGAAAATTAGCAAAATATTGGTAAATATTATGAAAACAACCAGTTTTTAATTATTTAAAATCCACCAGTCATGCTATATTCATGTCATAGAATGCAATATGTTGTTTTTTAAATATAAATGTATTATTGTAACATGTCATTAAATGTACTTTGTGTGTATACAATGCATTTTATGCAACAGCAGTGTTTTATGTAATCTATGCTATAGAAGGTAAGAAGCCCATAATGAAACTCTATTTTAAAAAACAGATTAAAATATACTGGGGCCATGATATTGATGCCAATAATATTAAAAAAGATGGATATTTGAGCTGCTTTCCCACTCCTTTCATTTAATAATCCATGCATGTTCACTTCCTCAACTGATAATAAATATTTCGCCTTTTGGATGAGATCCTGTAACTTGGTTTTGACAGAATGTCTGTCCAATCATAGCACACATCCACACAGCTATCCTTTTCATTAAATATTAACACTTGCTTTAAAAAAACCAAAAGAAAACAAAAAAAACCCCTTTATAGGGATTGGCAATGTCCTTCCTATCTGGAAATTCTGAATATCCTTGGGTTAATGCTGGGAGCTGTGAGTATAACTATCCCACTGACTGAGAGGTCTTATACAGTCACAATGCAGAATAATATGTTTTGTTACAAAAGTAGTTTTAATGCAGATTTCTCTTAAATAACTTTTTATTTATTATGTTACAGTAGTGCCTAGAGGCAACAACTGAGATCAGTGCTTCATTGTGGACAAACACATATTAAGAGACAGTCCCCACCCAAGGAGCAAAATCCAGACAAATAGCAGTCATTTATAATAATAATGTTCATAGTCTCCAATTAGAGTTTAGTGCACTTAGCATCTTGAAGGATTGGACATTCCATTGCCCATTCCTTTTAGCTGCCTATAGATCCAGGACTTCAGAGATCCCCCTGGTTGTTCCAAATGATCAGATAAGCAGGTATCTGCAGATTAAATAAAAGGCGGCATTTATGTTAATTCAAAGAGCACAGCTCCAGCATGCTCAACTAAACTTGAGTCAATGACTTCCAGAAATCTCAAATGAGGTTGGCTTTGTGGAGTTTCCCTTCCTGTGTCTGCCTTCAAGGAAGGAAATGCTCTAACAGTTAATCACTTTCATTTATTACTTCTACTCCTGATTACATGACATTACAGTTGTCAAATTACATACAAAATTGTTTTAATTATTGGATAAGCTCTGCTTATTTCTTTGGATCAAAGCATAGCTCAGTATCTGAGATCACATTCCAACCTATGATGTGAGAGGTAAGGTTTTCTTTCCAATAAAACTGAGCCAAATAGAGTCTTGAATAGCTAAGTTCTTAGGGTACAGGCCATCAGAAAATTCCCCTGAATTTCAGGAGGAGGGCCACTGAATGTTTTTAATTCCCAGATAGTAGAATCTATCTTAAAACAAAAACAAAAAGCAACCCCTTTCCCCACCAAAAGAAACCCCTCTCCCCACCAAAACCCCAAAAGAGCATTTTATGAAACACATTCTAACCCAGTTTCCTTATTTTGTTCAGTGGAAAAAAAGAAGTAGAACTCTACTTTAACTAAGTACAGAGGAGAAAAAACTTCCCATGTTTACTAGAAATGTAACACTGTTCTGCTGTCTTCCTATTTTTCTCTCTTACAAACCTGAATATTGTTTCTTATTATTCAAGAAAAAGAATTTAGGATTTATAGTTCAAGTAACTGTGATAACAATTTCCCTCCCCTGCCTATTGGTATGGACAGATGTGCAACTGAATTGCTTACCAGTACAAACACTTTTACTGCTGCTGTTGCCTGTTAACACCATCTTATTATCTCCTTCTGTGACACTTGCATTAACATCTCTCTGTGGTTTTTTTTGGCTTGCCCCATTAGTTCCTCCACTCATGTCTACAAGGTGCTCATTGATTTTGGTGCACTTTTTCATACAACTTGTCTTACAATATATAGTTGCACGTCCGATTTGTATTCTTCCCTACACTGTGCAGTGCAAAAGCACATTAATCACATGGAAGGGCTGTGACAAGGAATAAGGTAGCTTTGTGGCATAATGTTACTCAGTGGTTAGCCATCACCTGTTTCTGTGAATGAGCTCCTTATGGCAGACAGGTTGGTTGGGTGGAAGAGCCAGGGAATAAGTGTTGTATGTGGTGTATTTCCTCCTCCAGTGTAGAATAGCTTAAATGTCAAAAAGTACCATTAATTAATTGTGTTCTAAATAGCACTAATTATTATTTATATTACAGTAGTATCTGGAGGGTAGGGCCTTATTATGCCTATGATTGCTACCATTGTGACTGGTGCACCAGGAAATGAATTGGGGACCTCCAGACCTAAAACAATGAGCTGCTATAATTTGAGCTGAGGGACCAAGGCTCTTTAGATGGTGATCTTATAGATTCAACTTCTGTGGATCAAGCACAGTGTGGCATCTGTACACACACTCACCAGTGCATCAAAGCCAGTGGGTTACCTAGGCATTGTACAAATCTTACAAAGAGACAATCCTTTCCCTGAATATTTTACAATTTAAGTGTAAGACTGTAGCCTCAGATAGAAAAAAGAACAGGACGAAGTGAGCAGAAGTGAACAATGAGATTTTGATTCAATGCCAACTGGAAAGGGAGTTACAAGAGTATCTGGGTATGTACGTTCAGGTTCATCGAAGAATATCATGTGAGGTGTTAAATGGAAGCCAGTGTCACACTGGTTATTATTATGCTAAAATGTAGATACAGATACTATGTAAGGAGTTGTTTATATATGCTGAAAGTGTATTCCTAAAGTCTGTATCAAGGCAGAGGGGACAAACAGGATTTCTGGCAGATAAAAGATGTTCACTTATCTCTTGGTCAGCATGTAAAGTGAGCATTGTAAACCAACACAATGGAAGACCTATTTACACACAAAGTCAACAGAGCAAGTGAAATCAACAGGAAAAACAATCAAAGGATTTTTTTTCCTGTCTTTGAGGATGGATGATGAAATTTGGGGTTGTAAGCAAAGGGCAAAGAGACATCCCTTTATCTTGCATCTAGGAAGTAGAACAGAACAGTTACATTCATGAAAATGAGCTCTTCACCAGGCTTGATTGAAATGCTGCAAAGGACATTTGGGGTGAGATACACTTCTTATAGACAGAAGGTTAGCCTGTTACGTTAAGCTTAGTTTCTTGAAATTGTGTTGTGATTTTGCTTTACAGGTAGTCCCTTTCCTCCATTATCTTTACTCACTTTGTCTTGAATCTTTGATAAACTTATTCTTGTTTTCACTATAAATAGGTCTCAGTGCTGTGGTATTATACAGGGAACTGATCCTGAATTGAAACATTCAAACTGGGGTAACCACAGATCCCTTAGGGTCAGCAGACCTGGTATTCCTGTGTGTCCAGTGGGTAAAGGTCTAGACACTATGGGGAAATGCTTCAAAGGGACTTGAGGACTGGGATGCACGTATTATTAACTGGCAAAGCAAAGTGAGGGCTGGCAGAGCCAACAGGAGAATGTTTGGGTGGCTAACAGGATGGTCATGTCAGGAACATACACACACATAAGCTCACACAAGTCTGCCTCCTGCTGTAGGCAGGGTGGGTAACAAGGTGACTCACAGTCCTGGGTACCCCGAAAACCATCAGAGGTGATGCTGGTTATCATAAAAGCCAACGCTTGTAGCAAACCAGAGGGCTAACTGCTGTCTAGTTTTTTACAGGCATAACACCAGATGGGAGTTTTAAGGAGGAATTTTGAAGGAAAACAATTAAATGGATTTGCAGTTATGTATAGGAAGCTTCTCCCATGCTTGACTACCCCTTTCTTCTCAGAGGGTTCTGAACAGTGCTTCTGCTACCAGTAAAACCGTGCTTGTTTTTGAATAATTGCTTCCCTTCAGTGTGTGTTTGTGTGGGAGGGCAGTTTAAGATCAAGTCCCAGTTCAGAAAAGCGTGATACCCAAATGACAATTCCCATGACACACCACGGCAGCGCAGACAGATGGCGTTCATTGTCAAACCCACCCAAACCAAAACATTTTGAGACTTTGAAATCTAAATATTTTGGAATTCTGTTCTGAAAAAAGAAGTCAACATGCAATCTGGGATAAAAACAAATGTCAAAATATCAGAATTTCCTGTGGGACACAAATTACGCTGTTTGGTCAGCTCAAAAGAAAATGAAATATTCTTAAAAAATCAACACATGTTGAGTAAGATGACCATCACTCCATCCCCTTATGCCACCAGATGCGCAAAGTGGGATGGAGACCTGCCTGAACAAGCAAGCTGGGTGTTCCTGTTGCATAGGGAAATCCCTATATAATGTAAGCCTGGCACAGCTGGCTTTATGCCACCTTTTCTCAGCCCTGGTACAAGGGGTGTTGGAAAGGTGGGGATGGAGTGCAGCAGATGATTCTGGGATGGTGGAACAGCCTTTAGGGAGTCATCTCTGCTGCTCTAACTTAGAGCTGTCCAGAATTAGAGCTGATTGGGAATTTTTGGACTAAACACTTTTTTTCGTTGGAAAAAGATGACCTGGGGTTCCAAATAGGATGGATCTAGACTGTTCTCAGTGGTAGCAGATGACAGAACAAGGAATAATGGTCTCAAGTTGCAGTGGGGGAGGTTTAGGTTGGATATTAGGAAAAACTTTTTCACTGGGAGGGTGGTGAAGCACTGAAATGGGTTACCTAGGGAGATGGTGGAATCTGCTTTCTTAGAGGTTTTTAATGTCATGCTTGACAAAGCCCTGGCTGGGATGACTTGGTTGGGGATTGGTCCTGTTTTGAGCAGGGGGTTGGACTAGATGACCTCCTGAGGTCCCTTTCAACCCTATGATTCTATTTGTCTCTCTCCATTGTGATACCTGTCTATTTCAGGGATCGGCAACATTTGGCATGTGGGCTGCCAGAGTATGCCTCCTGATGGGCCAGGCTGGTTTGTTTATCTGGCGCGTCTGCAGGTTCGGTCGATCGCGGATCCCACTGGCTGCAGTTTGCTGCTCCAGGCCAATGGGGGCTGTGAGAAGCCGCGGTCAGCACATCCCTCGGTCCACGCCACTTCCCACAGCCCCCATTGGCCTGGAGCGGCGAACTTTAGGCAGCAGGAACTGCAATCGGCTGAACCTGTGGACGCGGCAGGTAAACAAACTGGCCTGGCCCACCAGGGGGCTTACTCTGGTGAGCTGCGTGCCAAAGGTTGCTGATCCCTGGTCTATTTATTCCTACCCTTTGTTTCCTGTCTTTTAACAAGTTATTGATCCATGAGGGGACCTTCCCTTGTATCTCACAACTGCTTAGTTTGCTTAAGAGTCTTCGGTAAGGGACCTTGTCAAAGGATTTTTTTAAGTTCAGCTACATTATATCAACTAGATCACCCTTATCAACATGTTTGTTGACACCCTTGAAGAATTCTAATAAAATGGTGAGGTATGATTTCACTTTACAAAATCTGTGTTGACTCTTCCCCAATATACTGTGATCACCTATGTACCTGATAACTCTGTTATTTACTATACTTTCAACCAATTTGCCTGGTACTGATGTTAGGCTTGCCGGCCTGTAGTTGCCAGAGATCACCTCTGGAGCCTTTTAAAACTGGTGTTACATTAATTACCCTCTAATCATTCTGCAGTTTCATATTTGAGTTCTTTCAGAATACCAAGCCCAGATGGTATTTACCCAAGTGACATAGTAATGTTTAATTTATCAGTTTATTCCAAAACCACTTCTATTGGAACCTCAGTCTGGGACAGTTCCTCAGAGTTGACACCTAAAAAGAATGGTTCAAGTGTGGAAAGTGTCCCTCAGCTCCTCAGCAGTGTAGATCAATGCAAATAATTCATTTAGGTTTTCTGCAACTGCCTTGTCTTCCCTGGCTGTTCCTTTAGAGGCTGAGTTGTGCAGTGGGTATGGGTTGGGAAAAACTGTTGAAACCTTGAAAACTTTCCTAGTGTGTAAATCCGTTTCCCTAATAGCTTTACCCAGAGTTAAGGGGAAGAAGGTGGAAGAGAGGAGAAGGTAATGACAGAAAGGTGATGGAAAATTACTTGTGCCCTTTCCTCCTCAAATATGCTATGCACAGTTCAGGCCTACTATAAATCTGTTCTGTTGTATTGTTTCAGATGAAATTTCCCCCAACAATTCTGTTGCTGTCTAAATTTATTCTCTTTCTCTTTTTCTTTTTTAATGTTTTTGTTTAAAAAGTTCTATGTTGTTACCATTTTTTCTTTGCTTTTTTTTAAACACGTGTGTCACAGTGCGCGACTCACCGCTGCACCACCTCCTGCTGGTCGTCTCAGGGAATTAGTTTTTCCAGCCTCTGTAGCACCCTCTGCAGGCTGGTGTCCCGCTGCCGCTGGCCCCCCATGTCCCTCCCAGGACCCAGTGCCCCCTGTCTTTGGTCTGCTGCACCCTGGCAATACCCCCACAGTCTCAGGGTCTCCCCACACAGGGGAACCCCCAACCCTCTATCCCCACCTTGCCTCAGTCGTGGGCTACTGCCAGTCACCATCTAGCCCCTGCTCACTGGGGCAGACTGCAGTGTAAAAGCCACTCATCATAGGCAAGTGGTGTTTGAACCTGCTGCCTCTGCCTACCCGTGGGCTGCCCCCTGCAATCTCAGTACCTAACTGGCCTTCCACTAGGCTGCAGCCTGGAAGCGTTTTCCAGACCGGAGCTCCACAGCACCCTTGGCCTTCCCCCAGCCCTGCTCCACTCCAGGCACCTTCTTTCAGCTCCCTGCAGCCAGGTCCCTCCCTCTCAAAACTAGAGAGAGTCCGCCTCTGGCTTCTGGCCCCAACCCTCTTATAAGGGCCAGCTGGGCCTTCATTAAGCCAGCCTCGGCCTGATTGGAGCGTGGCCCCCAACTGAGACTGCTTTCCCCTATCAGTCTTGTTTTTCCTTCCCTGCCACAGCCCTCTCCCCGGGCTGTTTTAAGCCTTTTAAGGTAGGAGCGGGTGACTACCCCACTATAGTGTGGTATTTTATCTCACATCTCGCCTTTTTTTCTTTTTCTTTTTTTTTCAGTATTTTTTTCAGACTGGATTGTAGTCAAATTACCTTGTGGATTTATTTAACCAAAGTAAGGTAATGACAACCTCTGAAGGCAAGTACTAATATAACGTGGTTAAAAGCAACTGTACTGGCTGAGGTTTGTGCAAATAAAACTTACCTGAAAACTGAGTTTCTTTATCCTCCAAATGTACATTATAGAGCAAGCTGGTGTAAAAATGGTGTGTGTTTTCCACAGTGAATTTCTGCTATGAGTAGTTGGTTCAAAAGAGTGGAGCTGAAGTAGGATTAGAGGATCTTTTCATGTATGTGAAAATATCTTTAAAGTCCTATAGAGCATTGATTATGGTATCACAGCAGTTGGTTTGTCCAGGATGTTCTAAAACAGCGCCCCATTCTGATGCTTTCTTGCATGTCAATGACAGTGAATGTTCAGGCATGGGATTAGGAAAACACCGCTTATGATAAAAGTTGAGTACGTTTGCACAGGTGGAATTGGCACAATGTCCAGAAGACTGTGGTGTCTCAAAGAGTTTGCATAACAGCCACCTGGGTATTCCTGTGCTGTAGGGAGAATCACCAGGTGGCATAAAACTATAGCTGACTCTATGCCACGTTCCTCCAAGACCCCAGCATAAGAAGCATGCTAGAGATGGCAGGCAGCATGGCTGGAGCTTGCTGTTCTCTGGCAATCTTTGGTTGGTGGGCAGTTCCTTGTAGACTGTTGAAGACAGGGATAGTTGAGACAGCACTGAGGTGTCGCTAAATTAGCCTGGGAGTGCCCCTGGGCCAGGTGACCTAAAATTAACTACCTTGCAGCTTCTCTGCCTCTGCCTAAGGGCAACTGTATGCAGCTGCAGGGCTATGGATTCAGTTTTGCTAGGTAGACAAACTGGTAATGAGTGGTTCTGTCAGCCTTTAGTCACTGAGCTATATGCACACTGAACAGTTTACTCTCCCTTATGATGAATACAGCTACTATATGTAGCTGTTATGATTTTATTATTGGAACTCTACGCTTTTAGGAGTCTGCTGGAGGCAGCTGACATTCTTTGCAGTGTTGCTGTAGCTGTAAACAAACATTCTTTGTTCACGTCATGTGCAGCCTATTGCAGGGAAAACGTGCTCACAATGTGAGCGGTGTTGGGGACAGGTCACCCTTTCTTGTTTTCTTGGTTTCCCAGGAAAAACACTGTCTGGGAAAACACTGCTAATATTTTCCTGTCCCAAGTGGACTGTTTTGGCTGCATAGCAACCCATATAGTGTCAATATATTATCTCAGCCTATTTATTGTCAATATAGCAGTCAATTTTCTGCCTTCATGAAAACCAAAATGCAGAATAGCAGAGATTGGTATGCTTATCCCAAAAGATGGATTAAGGCTGAGCATGTCCAGAATCAATCCAAACCACAGAAACCCAAAGATGCTTACTGTATTTTGGGGGCAGGGAATCAGCACAAAATTAGGGGCTCCTTTAGTGTGTGGGTCCCTAACCAGCTAATCATTTAATCGTTCTTTTGTCTTACGCTGGTTCCCCCTGAAATTATCCAGCTAAAATGGCAGGCAACAGTCATCCATTCAGACAATATTACAAGTCTCAAAATGCTTGCTGCCTGCAGAAATTTCCTCTTCCCTTCTCCACCTTTATATGTCTTGTAATAGCATGAACATTTTTCATTCTGTCTCTTGCTTTTACATGCATTTCCAGTGCTGCTAAATAAAAATGTGGCACTAGTTCATGGGTCATATTGTAAATGATTCTGCTTGTCAGGAGAGAGACCTAAGGAGAGAATTTGTAAGTCACAAGAGCTTGCAGTTACAATAAGCAATCTCCAGGCAATTATTAAGTTATTACAGTGATTGAAAAAAAATATAGTTGGAAGAAAGGTCATTTGTTTTAATATTATCCACCCCAGATGTCTTTGAATTTTAAAGTAATTATATTTAACATTTTTGTAGTTGCAAGGATGTAATCAGAGCATTGGAATCCCAGCACAGAGAAAGCAAGCAATAACCCTGACAGTGGAATCTGTTTTGCTCCCAGTTTAATATGATAAAACCAGCAGGAGGCCCCACTTTCAGAAACATTTGATAAAAGAGCCCACTCATGGAGTTGAGAGAAAATCAATGGAACTTTTTTGTTTCATGAGCTCTGTGATGCTTAAGTCCCATGGTATAATTCGTTGCTTTTCATGTGATTTTTCTGACAACATTCTATCTCCTACCTCAGTCTCTTTTTTCTTTCTCAATTTTTTTGGCAGGTTTGCTTGAAATTTTAGGCTGTGAAATCTAGGATATGGCAAAGTGCTGTACCAGCATACTGAAAAGAGAATTTCCTTTTACCGTGTCGCTGTCCAGCTGAATAGTTCCACTCTCTTAAACAAGCACAGAAAAAATTATTTGTGGCATTAATACATATTATTCTATGCTTCCAATAGCCCCCTCCCCCCTTAAAACGTTATCATGTTTATTAAAAACATAAATGATCACCATTAGCTATTTAAAATTATTTCCCTGGAGTAGAAAGGAACAATCATATTTATCTTACGCTTTTCTCTCAGAGAGCAAGTCTATAATTTTTCTTGGAAGTTGCATAGTACAAATGAGCCTATAAGAGCACATTGTTGATTGATGGACAGGGGAGTTCTGAGTAGAATGTACTACACCAGTGGTTCCCAAACTTGTTCTGCTGCTTGTGCAGGGAAAGCCCCTGGTGGGCTGGGCTGGTTTGTTTACCTGCCACGTCCGCAGGTTTGACGGATCACGGCTCCCAGTGGCCGCGGTTCGCTGCTCCAGGCCAACGGGGGCTGCTGGAAGTGGCTTGGGCCGAGGGACGTACTGGCCACCAGGGCCGGTCCAAGGATGTTTCGTGCCTTAGGCGAATCTTCCACCTTGCGCCCTCCCCCCCGTGTGCCCCTGCCCTGAGGCACCCCCCCACCTCAGTTCCTCCTCTCTGCCTTGAGGTGCCCCCCTTGCGGCAGCTCCCCAACCCCCACCCTCCGCCCTGAGGTGCCCTCCCCGCCCCAGCTCACCCCTGTCCCACCTCCACCCTGAGGCGTTGCAAGCCTGGGAGGTGGGACAAGTGAAGCAGTGATGGCGTGCTCGGGGAGGAGGCGGGGCAGGGGTGAGCTGGGGCTGGGAGTTCCTCTGTGTGCCATCCCTCTCCCCTTACTTGTTGCACGCAGCCCTCCCCGCGCTCCCCTGCCCCAGCTCCCTCCACCTAAATGCTGGTGGTGACCGGGGAGGCCGAAGATCCGGCTGCCGCACTCACTGTCGAAGAAAATGGCACCCCCCAAATCCTAGCAGCCTAGGCGGAAGCTTTAGTTGCCTAAATGGTTGCACTGGCCCTGCTGGCCACCACTTCCAGCAGCTCCCATTGGCCTGGAGCAGCGAACCGCAGCCAGTGGAAGCCACGATTGACTGAACCTGCGGAGATGTCAGGTAAACAAACCAGCCTGGCCCGCCAGGGGCTTTCCCTGCACAAGCAGCGGAACAAGTTTGGGAACTTGATTGAGGAGTAGACTCTAAAGAATGAGAACAAACCAGAACTATGGCATCACTTCATTCAATTAAGTTGTAATTCAAACTTTGGTTCATATTCTGTCTGTTCTTGTACAAGCACATGAGGTGGTAGTGGTGGGATCATCTCTCTGCAGTCAATTTGGAATCTATGAGGGGAGGAGTCTGAATCATGCATCTTGTGTTCTCTGATCAGAAGGGAGAAGGGTAGCCATAGCGCACTGGACAACCCAAAAAAAATTGTGCCTGTGCAGTGCTATGCCAGAGATGGGACCCAGAATCAGGAGGTCTAAACATTAATTAATGTCACCTGTGCCATCAACCCCTGAGCTGCCTCTCCTGAGCTACCTCTGCTGAGAGGCATGGCTCAGAATTGAGGCATGTATATTTCCACCGTGACATGTTTTTGATGGGGACAATCATTTAGAGGCAAGTTCCCTAGAGAGAAGTTCCAGTAGAGCAGATCTTCCATTGTCCTCTGCATACCAGCTATTTCTGAAGTCATGCAGTATTGTCCAGGCTAGTATGATCTCCGCAAACCCCGGACACATGGATTTCAAACTGAAACAACAGTCTGCCTGGCTACAGACATTCTTTCTGGCATTAGCTTCTGCACTGCAACAGATTGTTAATTGCTTCCTCTCCACTGCTCCATGGCCTGTGGCCTTTTAGCCTTCACTAGTAGTTCCCTCATCATTTGCTTATACGTGGCAATAGTGTGCTCCGCTGACTTCCATGCCTCAAGCTTCAGAGCCATGGTACTGCTGGATGGTCACATGCGGACTATGTTTGCTTTTTTCCTACCATTTTTTAGGTGCAGTTTATCAAATTGTTGATTTTTATACGCACTGGGGCAACGGGGCCTCAGGTGTTTAGTTTGGACTTGAAGAGCTTGAACATTTGCCATGCTATTTCATTAACACCAATGCCACTCAATTTCTAGTAACATAGATTTAGGGTCTTCAGATTATTTTTCTTAAACTTGACTTCCATAGATGTCAGTACCGTGAACTGTCATGTCCTTGGACTGAGTAGGAAAAAACAACAACAAAATTCTGAACTTTTGGTAATTTATTTATAGCCCTGAGGAAACTGAAAGGCTGAAATGTTTTGGGTTTTTTTTAAGTAGTCTGGTACTTTTTGCTTTTAAGGGGTTAGAATATGCAGAAAATCCTTCAAACTTGTTTAGAAGTGTCTGTTATGATGGGGAAAGGAATAGATGGGGAGAGGTTATGTAGAAGTCTTTTCAGATTCGTGTGTCCCAGATGAGTGGCAAGCTCTCAGACGTGTCAATTTTCATCAATCAAAAAACTATAAAGCAAAAAGCCCTAGTGCAATCCTAGAACAAGATGTACAATTAGGGGATCACCTGTTCTTGATCACCTGGGAAAGAGAACTCAAAAGAACAATGTTTCTGCTTTAGACTTTGAGTTCCTCAGAAACTTTTTAGTTTCAATTCGATGTGATAGAGAGGTCAGGGAGGAAAACTTAAATTTAAATACTACTGATAGCTGTTGGTCACTGTTGTTCTGTTATGCTTCATGGAGCCCTTTATGTTGCTGTACAATAACCGTGGATGTTATTTTTTTGTATCTCCTGACAGTCCAAAGAAAACATCCTTAGAGTCAGCATATTGATCCAGTTCTGCCCAAAACTGGCGCAGTTTCACTGCAGTAGCTAGTTGAACGACTTCACTCATGCCATCAAAAATGTGTGCATATCAGTTGAGCCTCTCTGCTTGATGGCAATTTTCTTGACCTAGTAGAACTAGGTAATGTGTGTTTAAAAAGCTGTGTAGATGGCTGTGCTTCCATGGTTTTATCTCTCGCTGTTTGTAGCTTGGTTATCTCTCTTTAACGATTTGGCGTAATCTTTAAAAGTGATTTCATTGACTTTGAAACCTCCCGATTCTCAAAATCTTATCAGATCCTGAACTGGAATCTCTTCCAAACATCTTGATTTCAATGGGAGGGACTCCATGCAGCTCAGAGTTCCAATTGTGTGGTTCTCAGTGCAGGATCGGCACCATCAATATTTTCCTGTATTGCTAGAAGCACTGGGTAGTAGATTCATACCAGTATATGAAAAACATACGGTTGGGGCAACACTGAGCATTAAAAAACTATGTGATAGATCTTCCCCGCCAATCATAAAAGTGACTAAGAATGAGATTTGAGAAATAATATACTATGAGGGGTTTTTTTTTTGTATTTGCCTTTTTTTGAGCAATTAGGCTTCATGTTTTCACATTCTTTTTCTCTCTAGAACCATGAGGGCTAGAAACAGGTTTTTTTAATATAAAATGAAAGTTAAGATTCTCACATGAACGCATGATTCCAGAAACTGAGATTTAAAGAAAAACACCAAGTATCATGAGAAGTTTGATAAAACAGAAAGCTGATAGAAAGTTAAACAGGAACTTCTCTGTCAGCAAGAGATAAATGATTATTTTTCCATCTTGAAAATGTTACTTTCAGATGACAGTGGGGAAAACTCTGAGAGGTTCATGTTCAAAATTAATTGTGGCCCTTTACAAAGATATTATGTAAATGTCAACCATTTTAATGGGACACTGCTATTTTGAAAAAAAAATTTCAATTGTAAAAAAAAATCTGAATAAAATGTACGGTGTTGTACTAAGCATTGTAACTAATGTGACAGGGTCAGGCCAGATGGCTGCAGGAGAGTGATAGAAGGCAGATGTATTAGCCCCAGGTTAAGTAGGTCCCCTTTCCCTGTGTAAGGTAACAGGGAAGGTTCCAGAACAACCAGGAACTTTCTGGAAACAATTAAGGCAGACATGCTGATTAGAACACCTGCAGCCACTCAAGAAGCTGCTAGAATCAATTAAGGCAGGCTAATCAGGGCACCTGGGTTTAAAAGGGAGCTCACTTCAGTTTGTGGTGCATGTGTGAGGAGCTGGGAGCAAGAGGTTCAGGGAGCTGAGAGTGAGAGGGTGTGCTACTGGAGGAGTACAAGTGTTATCAGACACCAGGAGGAAGGTCCTGTGGGTGAGGATAAAGAAGGTGTTTGGAGGAGGCCATGGGGAAGTAGCCCAGGGAGTTGTAGCTGTCATGCAGCTTTTACAGGAGACACTATAGACAGCTGCAATCCACAGGGCCCTGGGCTAGAACCCAGAGTAGAGGGCGGGCCCTGGTTTCCCCCAAAACCTCCCAACTCCTGTTCCAACACAAGAAAATCTCTGATGCTAGCAAAATCCACCAATAAGCACAGGACCCACCAAAGTAGAGGAGGAACTTTGTCACACTAGGTTATCATAGTTTGTGGCACTGGTTTAAAAAAAGAACAAAACTAGATTATGAATGATTAATTCACAAATATTTTTAATGTGTTAGCAAAAAGTCCCTGCTGTACTTTTTGTGTTGAAAGGTCAACATTTGCTAAAAACCAGAGTGCTCTCAAGGGGGTATGATCTGTCATTAACAGCTGGGAAGTGAGTTGGCTGAGAATGTCAGACTTGACAGAGAAAACAAAAGAGAGAGAGGAAGGGTACATAGAGTTCATGCTGGTTACCCCGTCGCCTTACAAAGAGGAAGCATGTTCTAGAGAAGTGAGTAAAGTTTAGAGTATCAGAGAATTCTTGTATTCTGACGCCCAAGTGGAACATCTCTACCCGTTAGGGTGTATTCTGGATTTGCCTGTGACTCAATGAGTTCATACATCTATCACTCTTCTGACCCCGAAGACAAATCCTGAAATATTTTATGCAGGCTTTTCAAGCCAATGAAAGTGTTGCCTGAGTAAAGATCACAGAACTTTGTCCTCTGGTTAAATCTAAAATTCTGGTTCAGATTATCAAAGCTCACTTGGTGATTTGGCTTCTCCAGTGAGAATATCCTTGCCTCTTAATTCCACAGGTTGCATAGGTGTCAGAAGAGGGAGTGGAGGCAGCAACTGAGGCCTCAGAAGTGACAGTATCATCATGAGTACACTGTGTTGTGGGAGCTCTCTGACACTGTACTTCTCTGAAAGCAGCCAGGTCTTTCACACTACAAGATGATGATGGAATGAGACAAATAGAGCTGGTCCTCAGTTTTCTGGGGTCCCGTGTGCAGGAACATATATGGAGTCTCATTGAGATCTCTTCCCATCTATGACTTGGTTCTCCTTTCTATCTAATGTCCCCTCACACCTAGTTTCTGTTTGCCTGTTTATGACAACTCCTTCCTTCTCACCTGTTAAGAGGCTCAGTGTCCTATGGTACTTCCTGTGTAGACCAGGAAGCCAGGCAGTAGAGCTGAAGTACAATTCTAGCGATGACATGTCAGACAGAGAATTCAGCCTCTACTGTGTCCAGCATAAACTACAAGGGGAATTTGAGAAGAAAGAATAATTATTTGAACTGGAATTTGTAAATCAAACATAGATTACTCTTCTTTTTCACAGAATGCCATGGAATACACAAGTGGGCAGGGTCTTGGACTGGTTTTCCATCCAAAACTTCCTTTTTGTGTTTTATCTAACGACATATTGTCCCCTAACTGTCTGGGGCTTACTGACTCAAATGCAGGAGTATTAGGCTACGTCTTCACTACCCGCTGTATTGGCGGGTAGCAATCGATTGCTCGGGAATCTATATATCGCGTCTCATCTAGACATGATATATCGATCCCTGAACGCGCTTATATCGATTCCGGAACTCCACCAACCCCAACGGAGTTGCGGAGTCGACATAGGGAGCCGTGGACATCGATCCCGCGCCGTGAGGACGGTGAGTAATTCGATCTTAGATACTTCGACTTCAGCTACGTTATTCATGTAGCTGAAGTTGCGTATCTGAGATCGATTTTCCCCCGTAGTGTAGACCAGCCCTTAGATATTCATTTGCCTGTATGCTGTTTCAAACTATGTACATCATGTGCAGGAGATGCTTCTGAGTCTTCCTCTATGCTCCTATATGTAGGAAATATTAGCGATTAGTGCAAGCAGAACAGTAGCAGAGTACTACAAATAGCCAGAGATTACAAACCGGGCCTCTCACAGCCTGTTTGTCTGTGACCAGAAGAAGATGGGAAGTGACAGGTAACTGGAAGAGAAGTAGAAAAGGAGAGAAGTCAAACCATGTGAATTATATAGAGTTGGTACAAAAAAGCAACATCAATGGAAGTAAAGCTGAAATCTCTGAATGTGAGATTAGGAAGCCTATTAAAGGGGCAACGTAAAATGTTCAAAAACACTTAAATGATTTAGAAGCCAAAATGTCATTAACTTTCAGTCAGACTGAGGCTCCTAAGGGCTGGATTTTCAAAGGTGTTTAGGTGTCTGAAGATGAAGATAGGTTGAAATCAATGGGAGTAATGTGCCTAACCTGCTTAGGTGCTTTTGAAAATCCCAGTAGACACTGATCTACATCTTTAGGCACCTAAATACTTAAAAAAAATCTGGCCCTAAATCACTTCTGAAAATGGGACTTAAGGGCTTTTGACTGTTTTACCGACAGTTTGTTGGTCTTTGACTCCCATAATGGACCTGGTGATATTTGCATGCTTTCATATTATTGATTAAGACTACTTGCCACTTCTGTTGCACCTTCCATTCAAGGCTTCCAGAATATTTTTTATAAATGTTAATAAATTAAGCCACATACGTGCCAGTGAGCTGAGAGCACAGCATTACTTTTATTTTAATGCTGGGTAGTTCTGAGTGCTTACAATCTAGGAAAAGTCAGGCCATAGGAGTTTCAAGTTGGTCACTCAAAAATGGAGGCATCTAAAATTAGGGGACACTTCTACAGTTTGTGTGTAAGTGGTTTGTCCAAGGTCACAGGACAAGTTTGTGTCAGGGCTAGAAATGGAACCCAGGTTTCCTTATTTTCAGTCCTGTGACTTCAGCATAGAAACATGCTTCTCCCTCCTCTTCTGGAGCATGCAGGTTACCATCTCCCAGCAGTGCAGATAGATTACAAATCTCCATCTGTAAAGTTTTTCTTCATCCCCCTTGGAGTTTGGCTTGAAATTCAGTTCTAAATTTAAATGCAACTACTCCATCTGCACTGTCCAATAACCACTGAGTAATTAGGCTTTTACACAGAGAAGGAATTATCTAAAGAAATGTCTTCATGTAAAAGGGCATTTTCTGCACTATTGCTCTGTGTCTATTCTGCCTGGTTACCTACAGGATACAAATAGATACCTGCTTACCAATCCCCTTAGTTTGCTAACAAACTATTTTATTTGTGTGTGGGGGGGAGGGGTTGTCCTCCTTCCAGATGCATGGGGAGCTACACCAACCCACTCCATCTCCCTTATGTTGCCACATCTTATTCTGCAGATGACCCAGAGGGCCAGGTCCTTAATAGTTTCTGTTCCCTTCAGGATGATGGGAAGTTGGAAGTTCCATAGCTCTAGTGGGGGCTAGACAGCCCTGGGTCTCGAGCCTTCTTCTCCTAAGTGCTTGGCTGGACTAGGCAGGGGAACCCAACCTGACCGCTCCACTGGGTTCCAGCTCAGGGCCTTTGTTTAGAACAGCCAGATCCAATCCTTCTCAATTCCTTGCTGCTCACTGAGCTGCTTCCTATCTCTCCTCTTCTGCAGGCTTTCCCAGCCTCTTGCCTTGCTTCTTCCTCTTTGGAGTTCTTTGGCAGTTTCTCCCCAGTCTGCTGGTGATATCTTCTGTCTGGAATCACTTTGCTTTTCTGGCAGTTGCCCAGCCCTTCTGCCTAACAGCACTTTTATCCTTACAGTTGCTGCTAGTCTAATCATACAACTGTCTATTTATACAAACCCAAACACTCTTGCCCCACCCCCCCGTCCCACTTCTTCCCCTACGTCTCGCTATGCTCACTCCCTGGAAGTGACCGGCACATCTCTGCGCATCTGGGGGGGTGGGTGTGGAGGGGGCAGGGAGTCTCTGCGTGCTGCCCATGCTCCAATGCCAATTCTGCAGCTCTCACTGGCTGGGAACTGCAACCAATGGGAGCTGCAGTGGCAGAGTCTGACTTAGCACTACTGTGCTGCTGACCATAAGCCACTCGAGGTAAGCAGGCCCAGGGGGTTCCGCACGCCGCTCCTGGAAGTGGCCGGCATGTCCCTGCAGCTTCTGAGGGAGTGGGGGGGTGGGTTCTGCGTGCTGCCCCTGCCTGCAGGCACCGCTCCTGCAGATCCCATTGGCCGCAGTTCCCAGCCAATGGGAGCAGTGGAGTTGATGCTTGGGATAAGAGCAGTGCATGGAGACCCTTGCCTCCCCGCAGGGGCATGCCAGCCACTTCTGGGAGCAGCATGGAGCTGGGGCAGGCAGGGAGCATGCTTTAGCCCTGCTGCGCTGCTGGACTTCTAGCACCTAAAATATCCTAATTTGGCTTCAGTAGCTTCAGGGAGGTAGAGCCCGATTCTGGGAGACTCCAGTGAAACCAGGAGGGTTAGCAGCCCTAGTTGGTGCAGGCCTCCAGTCATTTTGGACTGAGGAGGCAGGTAGCTTCTGTGTTAACCCTTTAGTTGCCAACCTAGCATGGGATCTATAGACAGGGTGCCTTGTCTCTTTCATATAACTAGGAAAAGTTCATGCTGAGATTCTGAATGCAGCACTGGTTTCCAGTACAGGATGTTACTTTTAGGGTGACCAGATGTCCTGATTTTATAGGGACAGTCCCAGTTTTTGGGTCTCTTTCTTATATAGGCTCCTATTACCCCCCACCCACTGTCCCGATTTTTCACATTTGCTGTCTGGTTACCCTAGTCACTTTTAAGGATCTGCATAATCATCTCTATACTCAATACAAATAATACAGCTGTCAGGAACCTCTTCAGTTTTTCATTGCATTCTTTTGTAAGTTATATGTGAATGTCTGGTGGCTTAGTTGCTCAAGATCTGTTCATTGTTAATAATGGTATTTTCTACATTGCACATCTAGGTCCCTAGTTCATTCCGGTCCGTAGGCAGGACTGCAGCTGATCAGAGGAAATGAGTTATGTTAAACAATATCTTAAATTTCTATAGCACCATTCAGCTCAGAACACTTTACAAACTATAGGTCTGATGCTTCTACGGTGGTTAAATCAGAATTTTTTCATTGACTTCAATGGAAGCAGAATTGGGACCTGTATACCTGTACGTATAGGAATCACTTCCTGAAGCACAGTTACTTCTGGGGAGCGGAGGGCATCAGCCAGATGAACAAGCTGTGTATAAGAGTCAAGGAAAGGGAGAATTTTCACATTGAATTAAACCTCCTACTTTGATCAGAAATACCATACAATTCTTATAGTTCAGCCAGTGGCTGGGTTTTTAAAGACATGTGTAAAAATTATATATAATGGAATTTTCTGTAAAAGAAGGGTGAAGGCCTGAAAAGACTTCTATTGACTTCAATGGGCTTTGAATCAGGCCCAAAATCTGTGGTCAAAGCTATCAATCTCTCCATTTTAGTTTTGTTGGTCTGACTAACTAGCCTTGTTGCAAGTGCAGAGAAACTACCAATGGAACAAAGTACAGCTGGGACAAGACCTTGCCGTCCCCACCCCCTTGTTGACAGTCTGAGCAGAGAGGCCAAGGTTTGAATGAGCTACTCTCAGAACCTGAGATGGTCCAGATCAGAGTAGACACCTATAGGAATTGTTAGTGTTGCTAATCTGCTGCACTTGTTCTATGGAAAACTTGAAGACTCAGTCTGTAGATGTCAGTTTGGTACATCTCATAAGCCAGAATTTAATTCATATATATATATCAACTAAATCCAAAGCAAAAACATTAGCAATCTTCCAGCAGGAGAAATGTATTATATACCATGTACAATTTCAGAATGTGCAGATGAATCAAGGCAATTTTCACACAAATGAATGGCCTTAACCTTTGCATAAACTCAATTCAAGACCAGATGTCCTAAAAAGCTTGATGAGAGCATGACTTTAAAAAAAATTCTGTGTATAACTTCTTTACTACATGTTTCATTGTAATAAATGAATGCCATAAAAATCTGGATGACTTTCATTGTAAATATTGACAAGGCCTTTAAAAAAGTTATATTTACATATTATTTATTATTAATCTGTTCCGTGGCAGCTTGAATGGGAGGAGCAAATGGTACTTGCAGAGAGTAATTTGTAGCTAAAAGCAAACACCTGAGCTAAAGCTTTTTGTTTAAAGGTCTGATGTGTTTGAACCAAGAAAAACTGGAAAGCAATATAAAATTAATCTTTCACATATTAGCAGAAAATATTCTTCTTTTCCCTGGAATGAAAAAGAAATGGAGACTAAAAGCAGTTTATATGTAAGGAAATGTTTGTAAAGAACCGGTAGGGGGCACTATGACTCCACATACAGAAAAAGGAGTGTTGCAGTAGTCATAAATTATTTTGTGCACTTACTTTCGTATTAAAGTTGAAAGCACTGTAAACTGCATAGTGGTTTTTTTTATCTTCCGTACAGCAGACTATTCTTCTAGTTTGACCCCCAAATGTATAGGTTTATTTAACTATTTTCCTTTCACTGGCAATGAATAAAAATCTTTGAAAATTTCCATATTCCTCATCTGGAGTTTAGTTTGGAACCCATTCAATATTCAAATGCAATACCATTTCCTCCTTCTGACAAATATAGAGTAATTAAGCTTTCCCCTAGACAAATGATTACCTAATAAATGGCCTTCAAAAGGCAGTATTAAAACGAAGCAAAAGGCATATTTGGTGCAAAGGGTGACCAAGCAATAAGGTGCAGGAGCAAAAGGCAAGCTTTGCATAACCAATCTGTTTCAGAGGCTTTAGGAATAATGGAAGTGCTTACTGGTATAGTAGATCTACATTAAACATAAGTATAAGCCCGATAGTGCATATAAAATCTTAAACACAACATTGACTGACTGTAGCATTGGCCATTAATTTCCTTGAGACTGTAGGAACAGTCACAAGAAAACAAGATCACATTTACATGAGACATAGATTTGCACGTCTGGTTTAAACACAAATATATAAACAGCAAGCAGATAACAGAAGATAATGACCATCGTAAATGCCCTACTTTATACTAATGTATTTGTTGGAATAGCAAATGAAAGAATTCTAAGGCTGATGACTTTGAACTGCTTTAATGGAATATCCAACTTCAGACTGAGTAAATTTAAAAGCTCGTCATTTTTGTCCAAAAATGCATCTTATGTCTGTTTTGTCATCCTTTTTAAAAATTATTTTACTGATGATTGTGAATGCTTCTGGAAACAAAATAAAATAAAGCACTTAGTATTCCATCAGCAGCAATCTTAGCATTCAAATTAGGAACACATTTTCCTATCTTGCTATGGAACCAAAGCATCTGGTCCTTACTGGGGGGAAAAATGTCCACTAGCATGAAAAATATTTCAAACATGTATCCTGAAAATATTTATAAAGTTAATTTGAAACTTTTTTTCTTTTTGACAAGCTGTAATAGTGAGAACATTCTGGGCCTTGGGCCTCTCCCAGGGGACATAGATGGAAGTGGGTTAATAATCCTGAGACTAACCTTGAACATTACTTTTTCCAGCTTGTCAGTGATTCCTAGAAAATGCCCCGGGCACTGGTTGCTCCTGCTTAATCAAAAATGTATCAAATCTCAGAAACTGGGATGGTTTAACTGCTAGTGGGTTTTTTCAGCCATCCTGTGCCATCATTGTATACACATGCACACACACAGATTATGGATGTGTATGTGTGTATAAAGTAAATCATTGGGACTCTTGAACTACTAGTTTGTCAGGTCATGGCTTGAGAGTCTGCCTTTGACTGAGAATAGCGTTACATTCCCATTTGTGTGATATTGTGGCCGATATGGCATGGAAGGATGGATTATCTTCCATGGGTGACTCCTCTGGCCCTGTCTTTGGCTGTGTCCCTGTAGTTGATTTTCAAAAACACACAGATATGTCATCTGGCATTGTCCCTGTGTTGATTGTCAACTTGCAGGAACCCGTTCATGTATGCAAAGCCTTGTTTGGCCATAGCATCCAGTACTGAAACCTAGGGTTCCCTTTTGGTTGTGGATGGCACTACTCTCCAAGCTATTTGTGAATTTCATGATCCATTCCATTAAAAATAACCATTCTGATTCACCTCTTTCCCCCCTCTTCTTCATCATATAAATCCATTTTATTTCACTGAGGATGATTACTGTCTAGATGACTGAGTTAGCTATTAAAATGATTTTTTTCTTGATTTCATTATACTTTATTCTAATATAAAGAATATGTAAAGACTCTGGCTGCTGAAGAAGATTAAAGAGCTTGATAGATTTAGATTGTTTGTATTCCTTTCTGCCCCTAAACAGAAAGGAAAGGGTGCTGAGATTTGCAGAATCTAGATCTCTGATCCTGAGGCCCCAACAACACTTCTCTGTTGAGAAGGTACATTTCCTCTGGTTATTGCTTTGTTTTCACAATGTGGCTGTAACGTGTCAGGCAGATGAAACACACTATGCAAAAATTCATTCTTTGATTCAAGGACGTTTTAGACATAGGCAAACCAAAACCACTTTCTATAGATGAAGCTGAATCACACTTCTTTTCTGAAATAAACAAGATCGATTAAATTTTATTTTTGAAATAAATCAGTTAATATAATGGGAAGATTGCCTTCATCAAACCTCTTTTTTGGCACTAATAAATGCTGGTTGGATGCCTCCAATCTAGAATGTAAAGAAAAATTATCTTGTATTACAGTGCAATTTTTTTTTGCAATTTTGTAGGTTAATTTTTTTAAAAGTGATCTTGTTGCTTAGTAAGGGCTAATTGATTCTTCCTAGTTCATTCTACCAATGCCTTTAGGTTTTTAAAATTAGGAAAGAAGGCAACCAAATGTGATATCCAGTTTATTACACATATTTTTTTAGAACAGACTGCATTGAGAATCACTGCTAGTCTAGATCTGCAAGAGCTGAGCCACAGACTAGAAATTCTCATTCAAACCCCTTTCTCTAATCCTACTCATAGAAGAATCGATAGAAAGATTTATTGGTTCTATTGACAGGACTTCTTGAACAGCTTTCTCTTTTGTCTTACATTCCATAAGGCAGTGGCTCTCAATCTGTCCAGACTACTGCACGCTTCCAGGAGACTGATTTTTCATGTGCACCCCCAAGTTTCACTTCACTTAAAAACTACTTGCTCATAAAATCAGACATAAAAATACAAAAGTGTCACAGCCCACTGTTACTGAAACATTGCTTACTTTCTAATGTCTACCATATAATTATAAAATAAATCAATTGGGCTATAAATATTGTGCTGTCATTTCAGTGTATAGTATATAGAACAGTATAAACAAGTGACCATTTGTATCAAATTTTAGTTTGTACTGACTTCATTAGAGCTTTGTATACAGCCTATTACAAAACTAGGCAAATATCTAGATTAGTTGAGGTACCCCCTGGCTGAGAACCACTGGTATAAGGAAGCACCTTCTACTGAGAAGATCCCCAAAGAGGCTTTGTCTACATTGATAAAATAAGGCTTAGTATAGGGGAAGACAGCATTGGCAGAACAAGTCCTTAAGGAGCTATGCCACCTGGGTGAAATGAGATGTCTAGGGAGAATGGCTATCTGTGCAAGAGGCCCAGGAATTCACAAAATAGATCCCAAGATGCATAAGTTTCTGGGTCCCTCTCCCAACCTTTTTCCTTCCTCGCATCACTCTGAGATAACAGTGTAAGGTAGCTTTAATGGATTTTCATACATGCTTTTTTGCATCCAGATGCTTTTCTAACAAGTGACACTAGGACACTAATGAACTGTTTTCATTATGTCTTCCATCCCAAGAACAACGTAACATGATTTCTGCATATGAGTATTGTCTATACACAACAATTATTTTAGAAATGAAGAACAACAGGAAACAGACGATTCCCTATAAATCATAGAATCATAGGACTGGAAGGAACCTCGAGAGGTCATCTACTCCAGTCCCCTGCACTCATGGTAGGACTAAGTATTATCTAGACCATCCCTGACAGGTGTTTGTCTAACCTGCTCTTAAAAATCTCCAATGATGGAGATGCCACAAACTCCCTAGTCAATTTATTCCAGTGCTTAACCACCTTGACAGTTAGGAAGTTTTTCCTAATGTCCAACCTAAACCTTCCTTGCTGCAATTTAAGCCCATTGCTTCTTGTCCTATCCTCAGAGAAAAACAATTTTTCTCCCTCCTCTTTGTAACAACCTTTTAAGTACTTGAAAACTCTGTTTTCTCTTTTCTAGACTAAACAAACCCAATTTTTTCAATCTTCCCTTATAGGTCATGTTTTTTAGACCTTTAATCATTTTTATTGCTCTTTTTTGGACTCTGTCCACATCTTTCCTGAAACGTGGCACCCAGAACTGGACACAATGCTCCAGTTGAGGTTTAATCTGCGCAGAATGTAACAGAAGAATTACTTCTTGTGTTTTGCTTACAACACTCCTGCTAACACATCCCAGAATGCTGTTTGCTTTTTTTGGCAACAGTTTTATACTGTTGATTCATATTTAGCTTGTGGTCCACTATGACCCTCAGATCCCTTTCTGCAGTACTCTTTCCTAGACAGTCATTTCCCATTTTGTATGTGTGCAACTGAGTGTTCCTTCCTAAATGGAGTTGTAGCGGGGTGGTTATCCACTCCTGCGGAGAGGGCTGTGGCTGGGGCAAGAAGCCTGGACTGATTGGGGAAAGTGGGATAAGCTGTGGTCATGCCCCAGTCAGGCCCAGCTAGCCCCTATAAGAGTCTGTGAGCCAGAAGCCAAGTCAGTCTCCCTCTGCTTGTAGAGGGAGGAGGGCCTGGCTGCAGGGACCTAAGCAAGACACCTAGATTGGGAGCAGGACTGGGGAAGGGCCAGAGGAGCTGGGAGCTTTGGCCTGGAAAGCCCCAGGCTGCAGGCCTGACTATAGGCTGAGTAGGTGCAGAGTTGCAATGAGGCAGCCCATAGGTAGGCAGAGGCAGCAGGTCTGAACCCATTTGCCTGTGATGAGTGGCTAATACTGCTGTCTGCCTCAGCGAATGGGGGCTAGATGGAGACTGGGCAGTAGCCAAAACTGAGGCAAAGTGGGGATAGTGGGTGGGGGTTCCAGTGGGCAGCACCCAGTTAAAGGGGCACTGGGGTCCTGGGAGGGACACGGGGGCCAGCGGTAAAGAAGATCACTGACCAGCAGAGGGTGCTATGGATGCTGGAAGCTAATTTCCGAGGATAACCAGCAGGAGGCACCACTGGGTGAGTCTGCACCTGCTTACAGGAGTACTTTGCATTTGTCATTATTGAATTTCATCCTATTTACTTCAGACCATTTCTCCAGTTTGTCCAGATCATTTTGAATTATAATCCTATCCTCCAAAGCACTTGCAACCCCTCCCAGCTTGGTGTCATCCGCAAACATTATACATGTACTCTGTATGCCATTGTCTATATAATTGATTAAGATATTGAACAGAATTGGACCCAGAACTGACCCCTGCAGGACCCCACTTTTTGTGTCCTTCCAGCATGACTGTGAACCACTGATAACTAGCCTCCGGGAATGGTTTTCAAATCACTTTTGCACCCACCTTACAGTAGCTCCATCTAGGTTGCATTTCCCTAGTTTGTTTATGCGAAAGTCATGCGAGAAAGTATCAAAAGTCTGATTTACTAAAGTCAAGATATACCATGTCTCAGCATATTCAGCCTTAAATTTTTCCTGCAGTGCTGTGAACCTAATCAGTATTTCTGGGTGAAATCCTGTTCCTGGGGAGTTTTGCGATTGACTTCAATATAGCCAGAATTTCACCTACTGACTTCAATGTGTTCAAAAGGTTAGCAGGATTAGGCTGTTCCCTAGTTCACAAGAACAATAGAACAAACAAGAAAACCAACAACCCCAATTTATTTGAGACTGAAGAGGAAAAAGTGAAAACGGCTTGGCTCTTTTCCACACTCAAAAAGCATTGGAATGCAAAAAATAAGCTGATAGTGACAGTTAAAGTAGAGTATGATGTACATTTTCCATTTTAATAATATACAATGTTGCTATGGTAATTGAGGCAAGAAAATGTACTTTAAAAATATTTAATTTTTATGTTGAAGTGTTCCTTAAAAAAAGTAAAGTACAGAAAAACAGCTTTTCACAAAAAGTAGAAATGTTGAGCTACAGATCAAATTTTCAATTTCAGCAACAGTGTGTTTATATATAATATATGTATCTGCTACATAAACATTTTGTCACTCACCCGCTTCCTTCTCTTCTGACACATTGTTCCATGAACACCATAATTAAAAAAAGTCAAACACTGTACATATTATGAGTAGGCTTGGAAGGATTCAATTTTTATTGATAAATGTCAGTAAACATCGATTTCACCGTACACTCACATACAGATGAAAAAGGATTTCCATTGATAATAAGAAAAATGTACAGAGAGGCAAAGTAGGAAAAATGCTTCTTGAGAACTTATTAGTTTGATTTAAGGATATTTACTTTGTAAATTTTGACATGTGATGTTGACAATTTGTATTTAAATGGTTATAAGGTTTAACTTTTTTAATCTCAGTGTTTACTGCTGTCATTAAGTTATTTTCTGATTCCCCTACTTTCTGACCCTCCCATAATTTCCCACAATTACAAGGACTTTTATTTTAATCACATATAATTTTGCTCAACTATGAAAATTTAAATTGATAAAAACCTAAAAAATTGCTGAAAAATAACCATTGATATCTGTCTAAATTTTAAAACATTAAAAATTGAATATTACCAAGCCTAATAATAATTATGGGCAAGTAATACAAAAGTCATGCTTATTCTCTTCTGATGTACACTAGCAAAGCAGTATTTGAAATATAAATATCTAACGAAGAATCCATTTAGGAACTAATTTCAAAGTTTTTTCATTTTTCTTTAATTTTTAATTGTATTACTTCTCTGATGCTGCATTAGGGAGCAATCGTGTGAATAGTAATTTATTACCCTTGAAAATGTCAATTTAGGCCAAGAACCACATTTATCGTCAAGGGCTCAAATTATGGTTCTCTTCATTTGAGAGGAAAGTTTTATGGTTTTGATATGTATATTAGCAATTAAAAGTCGATCCTGGTGTGCTGTATTACGCTGTGTGGGTGTACACCCCTCTCATATCCTTCTTTATGTGAGAAGGTCCTTCATTGTAGGTCCAATTTTCCCTGCATCCCACACAAACCTGCTGTTCTTTCTTTTTAGGTTGCTGCAGTATATTCGTATTGGAACCACTTAGCTATGAACTGATAAAGCTACAGAAAAATCTGTTACACTTACAAAATTTCTTTAATTTTCAAGTTCCTGTTATATTAATTTTTCTTGTGGACTTGATTTTAGCCATCTGTTCTATGTTTACAAAGGTCAGTGACCCATAGTTGGTTTTCATCAGCTTTAAAGATATGGGAGATGCAACATTGACCTACATATGTCCAAATGAAAAAGAAATAGTACTGGTGAAGTGCTGAGACTGTCCGAGTAATCTTTTTTCAGACAGTTGCAAAAGTTTGCTCTAATTTGATTTCTCTCATTTTCTTATTGTTTACTGTAATTTCTGGAAGATTTTGTTTCAGGTGCATGAGCTTGTCAGGGATCTTGATTCTGATCTGACTTTTGATGGTTTTATATTAGTGTACTGCCATTGATGTCAATAGAATAACTCCTGATTTACACCTCTGTACTGTAAGATCTGTGTCAATCCCCAAAGGTTATAGGAATACTAAAGGTTCTGTAAATTAAAAGCCCAAAATTATGAATTCTCGATATAAAAATTCTGGCCACACTGTAGCTAATGGCCAGGCATTCATCTGAGACAGATGCCCTGATTCAACAAAGCACTTAAATATGAACCTAATGTTAAGGGCGTGCTTAATTCTCATGGAATGAATTATTTTCTCACTTCATAGCTTCACCTGCTGCACATATAATCCAAATTCAAACTATAAACTAGGGTCCATGTGGCTCACAGGCAGCTTTCTTAATGGTAAACAACTTTCATCTATTGGCTAGGCCAGTAGGAGCTTTGCAAATTTTTTCCTGCAAGAATCTCGATGTTGATGTTTCCTCTTTTATGGTCTTTTAAAAAGTATGAGAATCACATTCAAATATACCTAAAGCTGTAGTACAAATAACTTCTCACAACACTAAATAGATTGGAAATGGACTTTTGGTAAAAATGTTAAGTGCACAAAACTGTCATTGCAGCCTTTACATTGCATTGTCACTGCATTGGAGTCTTACTGATGATTAGAGCTGTTTGAGGATTTTCTGATAAAATGCCAATTTGTAGAAATAGTTTGTGAGAAAGGGTTGCTTCTGATGAATAACCTGATTAAAAAAAATGGAAAAAAGTTTCAAAATCATTGCAGTGTCCCATCTTAACATTTTTGAAATGTCAAGTTTTGTTTTCCATTTTGAGATGCTTTTTTGCTTTGAAATTTTAATTAACTAAAAAAAAAAAAAGAAAAAAGATTTTTAGAAAGACTAAAACATTTCAATTGACTCAATCCCATTTGTTTTATTATTGGTTCACAGCAATTTTTGTGATTTCAACTTTTTGTCCACATTCAGGATAACAAAAATTTCAAAATCTTGAAAACTCTTATGGGATGGGAAAACTGTTCCCTATCCAACTCCTATTGCTGTCCAACTCTGATTTTGGAGGGGCAACCAACTTCCAAATCAAATTGATTTTTATGCTATGTTGTAAAAATGTAATAACAAAATAGTAGATCCCAGCCAATATTCCACTAGTTAGGAATTTTGGTCTCCGATTTCCTTTGATACTGATTTTCAGTCTTTATTTTTGGCTTAACTTCCTAGGACAAATATTAATAGTTGATTTTAACTGTGACTACATAGATTTGAGCTGAAATCAGTTGTTTGTTTCATAATAAATAAACAAAAAATTTAAAAATAGTCAAACATTTTTCTAAAGTTTCTTCTAGGCCCATTAAAGTCAAGGGAACAGCTCCCATTGACTGCATTTTTTCAATGGAACTTAAGCATATCCTTAACTTTAAACATATGCTTAAGTGCTTTGCTGAATAGCTGTGGAGTTAAGCACATGTTTAAACATTTTGCTGAATTGGGTCCGTAGTTTGAACAGAATGACTACCACTGCAAGTTGATCTTTTATCAGCTTAAAACTGAAATCTAAACTCTCTCTCTCTCTCTCTCTCTCTCTCTCTCTCTCTCTCTCTCTCTCTCTCTCGTATATCTCTCTCTCTCTCTCTCTATGCATGCACTGCAGGACTGTCTACTGCTATATCTATTAGTAATCAGTATAGACATGAAAAAAAGATTCTTTCAAGGTGCTTCTAATTCATGCTAATTGAAGTTCATGAAGGGACGGCATTTGTTTGCTATTGCTTGATGTGCTGATTTTTGGACAGAACTAAGGCAGATGGATATTTATATTCACTTTGGTTTTGGTACAGTAAATGATAAAATAATTTTTTTAAATTGGATATCTTAAAATATAATGACAACGTAGAATCAAATTCACCTTTTGCACAATGTATCTAAGGTATGAGCAGATACATATGTAGTAATTAATATCTCCGGAACTTAAAATTAAGTGTTGTAAAAAACAGCCCTTTTCTTCAAACCAGTCATCTTTCTCATAAAGTAACTTGACTGAGTTTCACTTATTCCAATCAGCAAGTACAGGGAAAGAAGCAATTAACCTTGCTACAGATGTTCACATCTAGATAATGTTCTGCTCCTCTGCCTACAGATGAAAAATAACAAATTAATTACATTTCTGAGATCATAGTTCTGGACAGTCACCCAATTCCAAATGGGAGGAAGACTGTGCCTTCCAAAAATTGTGTTTCTTTTTAAAAGCCTATTACAGCATTTTATCATGAACAAAATACAGGTGTACAGTGCTAAGTCTTTTATTGGTAAAGTTTTGTTTACAAAAATGAATGCCAAAGTAAAATGGGCTCAGCATGGTATTAAATAATTGTACTGTTCTCCATATGTTGGGACCAGTGCATTACACATCTATTTGACTACCTGGTGAGTGCAGCTTGAACCTGAAGAGTGTAACTCTAAAATTCAATGGTGGCCAGATAGGGACTAAGGAAAAAAGTATTGTCAAGTAAACTGGTTGTGGATCAAAATAAATTTCAGTTTTCTCCATACTAAAACAATATAAATTGAAATTTACTTTGATGCACAGCCAGTTTACTTGACAATACTTTTTTCCTTAGTCCCATATTCATTACTTGTATATAAGCAGTGAAGCCCTTTCAGTTGAATATCTGTAAGGGTATGTCTACACTATGAAACTAGGTCAATGTTATAGAAGTCCATTTTTAGAAATTGATTTTATACAGTCGATTGCTAATGTCCCTACTAAGCGCATTAAGTTGCCAGAGTGTGTCCTTACCACCATGGCTAGCATCGACTTATGGAGTGTTGCACTGTGGGTAGCTATCCCACAGTTCTCGCAGTCTCTCCACCCATTGGAATATTGGGTTAAGCTCCCAATGCCTGATAGAGCAAAAATATTGTCACAGGTGGTTTTAGGTACGTGTCACCAGTCTCTGCTCCCTCTGTGAAAGCAATGGCAGACAATCGTTTCACACCTTTTTTTCCACGCAGACACCATACCATGGCAAGTGTGCAGCCTGCTCAGTTCAGCTCATCAACACTGCTGCTGTTGTGTCCTGGGTACTGCTGGCAGCAGATGGTGCTGTAGATCTGCAAACCATCATCATAAACTGCTTCCGCTGCAAATCTGTTCTGCAGCTATTGCCTCAATAACGAATTTCTCCATGTTTTCTGTCATGGGCTCCTGGGTACGTGTGTTCTTCCTCAGGAAATGTGCGCAATGCTAACTGTCACCCTCCACTGCTTCTACTGCAACTCTGCTCTTCTGCTGTCCTGCAGATGCTGTACCACAGCAAGCATGGAGCCCGCTCAGCTCACCGTTGCTGGTGTAAGCATTGTAAACACCTCGAGCATTATCCTGCAGTATGTGTTGAACCTGCTAAAGCACGTGAGGAGGTAATGACAGCGCAATCATGATAGTTATGAGGACATGGACACAGACTTCTCCCAAAGTATGGGCCCTGGCAATGTGCACATCATGATGTTAATGGGGCAGGTTCATGCCGTGGAACGCTGATTCTGGGCGTGGGAAACAAGCACAGACTTGTGGGACTGCATAGTGTTGCAGGTCTAGGATGATTCCAATGGCTGCGAAACTTTCGCATGTGTAAGGGCACTGTCATGGAACTTTGTGACTTGATTTCCCCTGCCCTGAAGCGCAAGAATATCAAGATGAGAACAGCCCTCACAGTTGAGAAGACAGTGGCGATAGCCCTCTGGAAGTTTGCAATGCCAGACAGCTACCTGTCAGTCAGGCATCAATTTGGAGTGGGTAAATCTACTGTAGGGGCTGCTGTGAACCGAGTAGCCAACACAATCACTGAGCTGCTGCTATCAAGGGTAGTGACTCTTGGAAATATGCAGGTCATAGTGGTTGGCTTTGCTGCAATGGGGTTCCCTAACTGTGGTCGGGCGATAGACGGAATGCATATCCCTATCTTGAGACCGGATAACCTTGGCAGCCAGTACGTAAACCATATGGGATACTTTTCAATGGTGCTGCAAGCACTGGTGGATCACAAGGGATGTTTCACTGACATCAACGTGGAATGGCTGGGAAAGATGCATGATGGTCGCATCTTCAGGAATTCTAGTCTGCTTGAACAGCTGCAGGAAGGAACTTACTTCCCAGACCAGAAAATTACCATTGGGGATGTTGAAATGCCTATAGTTATCCTTGGGGATCCAGCCTACCCGTTAATGCCATGGCTCATGAAGCCATACACAGGTACCCTGGACAGTAGTAAGGAGCAGTTCAACTATAGGCTGAACAAGTGCAGAGTGGTGGTAGAATGCATTTGGACATTTAAAAGCGCGCTGGCGCAGTTTACTGACTAGGTTAGAACTCAGCGAAACCAATATTCCCATAGTTATTGCTGCTTGCTGTGTGCTCCACAATCTCTGTGAGAGCAAGGGGGAGACATTTATAGCAGGGTGGGTGGTTGAGGCAAATTGCCTGATGGCCGATTACGTGCAGCCAGACACCAGGGCAATTAGAAGAGCACAGCTGGCTGCCCTGCACCTCAGAGAAGCTTTGAAAACTAGTTTCATGACTGGCCAGGCTGGTGTGAGTTCTGATTTGTTTATCCTTGATGAAAACCCACCCCCTTGGTTGACTCTACTTCCCTGTAAGCCAGCTGACCTCCCCCCTTTGATCACTGATTTCAGAGGCAATAAAGTAATTGTTTCAAAATCATGCATTCTTTATTAATTTATCAAACAAATAGGGGGAAAACTCGCAAGGTAGCCAGGGAGGGGTGGGTGAGGAGGGGAGTACCGGGTGGGGTTGTGGATGATGGAAGGAGGGAAGGACAAGGCCACACTACAATTTAAAACTTATTGAATGCCAGCCTTCTGTTGCTTGGGCAATCCTCTGCGGTGGAGCGGCTGGGTGCCCGTAGCCTCTCCCCCTGCGTTCTTGGCATCTGGGTGAGGAGGATATGGAACTTGGGGAGGAGGGCAGGCAGTTAAACAGGGGATTAAGCAGTGGTCTGTGCTCCTGCTGCTTTTCCTGCAGCTCCACCAGATGCCTGAGCATGTCAGTTTGCTTCCTCATTAGCCTCAGCATTGCATCCTGCCTCCTCTCAATGCGTCCATTTAACGCTTTCCTGGACTCTGCCATTGTTTGCCTCCATGCATTCTGCTGAGCTCTTTCAGTGTGGGAAGACTGCATGAGCTCTGAGAACATCTTGTCGCGAGTGAGTTTTTTTCATTTTCTAATCTGCGCTAGCCTCTGGGATGGAGATGATGGGGGAGCGTAGAAACATTTGCAGCTGTGGGAGGAAAAAAAGGGAGAGTAGTTTTTAAAAAGATACATTTTAGAGAACAAAGGGAAGACTATTTCACACTGAATCAAGCGATTAACATTACATGGCACATGTGCTTTTGCTACAAGGTCGCATATTGAGTGCCTTCCGGTTTGGTGCGACACATCACACATGCTTGGCTGGGCAACAGAATTCAGCTTGCCGGCAGCCATGGTAAGGCAAAGGGTTTCGGCTTCTTCAACCTTCATAACATGTGGGAATGGTTTCAAACAGCAGCACCCTCCTTTCCCATACCAAGCAAAGCCCATTGGGTTGGCCTTTTAAAAGGAGGGGCTGTGGTTTTAGGGTGAATGTGCAGCACAATCCACCCCCTCCCAATTCTCTGGGATGATTGCTTCACTTCCGCCCTCCCCCAACGCTTGACTAGTATCAGGGAAGATCCCTGTCAGCCTAACATGAACAGCCCAGCATGAACAGGCCTCTCCTCACCAGGGGGCTAACAGTGGGGATGATTTATTTTCAGCCAAAGGCAAACTGCCAAAGCTCAGGCCCATTCACTGCAAGATTTTGTTCTGCAATGATTCCAGACTACTTGCTACTGGCTGGCATAGTAAATTAATCATTAAACACGCTTGCTTTTAAACCCTGTATTATATTTACAAAGGTACACTCACCAGAGGTTCCTTCTTTGTCTTCATGGTCCGGGAGCCTGCCTTGGGAGGGTTGGGAGAATATTGGCTCCAGGATGATGAACAGTTCCTGTCTGCTGGGGAGAAGGGATTATCCGCTTGCCTTCTGTGTGCTATCCTCCTCCTCTTTCTCCTCATCTTCAAACATCTTCAGCCCTGTTGCTTGAGACTCCCCCTTTGCAAATGTCCATGGACAGTGGTGGGGTAGTGGTAGAGGCCACTCCTAGAATTGCATGCAGCTCATCATAGAACCAGCATGTATGGGGCTCTGACCCGGAGCTACCGTTTGCATCATTTGTTTTTTGGTAGGCTCGCCTCAGCTCCTTAACTTTCACGCTGCACTGTTGTAGCCTCTGTCCACCATGCCCTTGGAGATTTTGGCAAATATATTGGCATTTCATCTTTTGGAACAGAGTTCTGCCTGCACGGATTCTTCTCCCCATACTGGATCAGATCCAATACCTCCCATTCGGTCCATGCTCTTTTGCGATTCTGGGACTCCATGGTCACCTGTGCTGATGAGCTCTGCATGGTCTCCTGTGCTGATCAGCTTGCCAGGCTGGCCAAACAGGAAATGAAATTCAAAAGTTCATGGGCCTTTTCCTGTCTCCATGGCCAGTGTATCTGAGTTGAAAATGCTGTCCAGTGCTGTCACAATGGAGCACTCTGGGATAGCTCCCAGATGCCAATACTGTTGAATTGCATCCACACTGCCCCAAATTCGACCCAGCAAGGTCGATTTTAGTGCTAAACCCCTCGCTAGGGAGGAGTACAGAAATAAATTTTAAGAGCCCTTTAAGTCAACAAAGAGCCCTTTAAGGCTTGATTGTGTGGACGGGTACAGGGTTAAATTGACCTAACACTGCTAAATTTGACCTAAACTTGTAGTGTAGACCAGGGCTAAGACAAATAGAGCTATTCAAAGAACAACACGTGTGCACAGTGATGCTAGGGTCTATGACTGAAGCCCCTTGATGCTACCACCAAAAAAAAAAAAGTCATGTTAAATTCTGGCTGTATGAGTATTATTTCATAGGTTAGGGTATCTCCTTGTTGGCTTACCTGGTGTTTAAAGCAATTGACATATGTGAAATTTCAAGTGTGAAACAAATCAGCTGGTCAATCTTGTCATGGGGGCAAACAGGTGAGACTAACAAACCAGACATAGATTTTACTGTAAGATGATATATAGTGAGTTATGAGTCCAAAGGTCTTTAACAAAATGCTCTCTGGATAGCACAGCTGCTTTGATAAAAGATACTCTTTCACTAATTAAAGAAAAAAAAATTTACCCCTAAGGGTAAAGCGGTGGCCCAGCCGACCCCACTTTCTGCAGCTCCCATTGGCTGGGAATGGTGAACTGTGGTCACTGGGAGCTGTGAGCAGCCGTACCTGTGGGAAAACACTTGAGCACTTTCAGGTGCCTTGGAGGGGAAGGATAGCTCAGTGGTTTGAGCATTGGCCTGCTAAACCCAGGGTTGTGAGTTCAATCCTTGAGGGGGCCATTTAGGGATCTGGGGCAAAAATCTGTCTGGGGATTGGTCCTGCTTTGAGCAAGGGGTTGGACTAGATGACCTCCTGAGGTCACTTCCAGCCCTGGTATTCTGTACCTGCAGATGCTCAGGGAAACAAAGCATCTTACAGCCCGCCAGGGGTTTACCCTGAACAAGCTGCAAATCAAGTTTGGGAACCACTGCCCTAAGGGACCGATTGTTCCTCCCTCCTTTGTATCCCTGCACAACTGCTGGGTCCCTTAAGTGCGGCCCCCTGGAGCACAAGACATTCTAGAGGTGAGTGAGCAGGACTATGGCCTGGTGCACAAGGGGACAATGCTGCACCTCTCAAAGGATGTAACACCAGACACATTCCCCTCCAATGACAGACAATTCTGGCAGCAATTGTGCCTTGAGTCCCATTTGGGACAGTTTTCTAAGTAAAATTAGGGGTTTGCAGTACTCAAAATGGCCTACGTGAAGGCCACAGAATAGCAAATAATCAAATTCAGACTCACGTTAGCAGTTTATTGGTGTGAATTCTGTAATAGCCAATCAGATCACTGACTTGGCCCAACACTTTAAAAATGAACTTGTTTATTTATAGATGTCTGCATTAAAGATATTGAGAAGGGGTTTATCTCACCCTCTGTCCCAAATGAGTCACCTGAAAGTGCTCAAGTGTTTTCCCACAGGTAATATTATTGCAGAACAGTACCTTTGTTTGCATTACTCCCTTCTCATACTATCCCTCACTCCCAGGCCTGCCAGTCTGACTCACTCTCTGAAACTAGTGATCCTACATGCTGCCCTTTCTATCTCCAGCTGAGGAGAAAATTGCTGCCTAACACACGTCCTCAGCTCTTTGATCCTCTTCAGAAGGTCAGCCGGCCTCCTTGCAGTTCATTCAAGATCACTTTAAAGCTAATTATCTTTGTCTTGCATGATGATACATGATAATATGCAATAATTAATGGGAATGGAGAGCAGTGGTTAAGTGAGCTTTTTATAGCTCCAATACCTAGAATGTGCTGTATAATAAAGCAGTGTTATAAAGCTACTGTGGATATGAGCCTTTTATCCCATGTTCCTCAATTTTATATTATGCCGTTACATCTTAAGCTCATTGCATTTAATGAAAGAGATATATCCTATTTTATTAATCAAAAGGCAGCAAAGATTGCCAAGCAGCTCAGCAATGAAACATTCAGGCTGAATGGAAGTGCATTAATGTTCCTTTATATATGAGATTATAAAGTCTCATGGCAGGTTCTTACCACCTGTGTTCACCTTGGTTTTTATTTAAGTATTTTCATCTTTTCACTCTGTCCACTTCTGTGTCTTATTTTGGAGTCATATTTTTTTTTTAAATTAGGTCATCACTATTTATTAGATGCATATTTAACAAAGCGATCCTCATTTCTATAAACTGGTATAATATAAATGATGAAAATACATAATATTGCAAAGTATTAGGAAAGGCTGTACTTATCTCAATATATCAAAACATTAATTATCAAAAGATCGGATAGTGAAAGGATTACTTATTAAAATATCTTGCACTGAGTTGCACTTTTCAGCCTAGGATCTCAAAATGCTTTACAGAGGTGTTTGGGGAGAGGAAAATATCTTTTACTGTTGATGAAGCTGAGGCACAGATAGGTCACGTGTTTTGTCCAAGAAACACTGCAAATAAGTTGCAGAGTCAGGAATCTGGGTGTTCTGGTTTCCAGTCCTGTACCCTTCCCATTAGACCACAATCTCAGGTAAAAAATCTGAAAACAAAACCAAACCAAAAATATTCAGTTGCCATCAACTAAAAATAAACCATGAGTTGAGGACTTCAATGGCTCAGACACAGGTTTGATACAGGAGTGGGTGGGTGAGATTCTGTGGCCTGCATTGTGCAGGAGGTCAGACTAGATGATCATAATGGTCCCTTCTGACCTTAAAGTCTATGATTCTATGATTTGGGAGCCCCTCTCATAGAGATGAAAATCGATTTGAAATGATCTCCATTGTTCCTTATTTTTAAAATGCATTTTTACGCTTTGAATATCTGTAGTTTAAAAAGTAAACTCAAAAAATTAATTGATACTTAGTCAAGTATGAGGCCAAGCATCCAACATTCTATAATTCCCAGACAAAAAACACCCCCTCCCCCCAAACAAACACAACTATGTTAAGATGAAGCTAAGGTTAAGGGTATGTATCACTAACTTGATAATAAAACAACATTAAAGGGAAGTTTTAATTTCCCAAAGCCCAAACATAATAAACCCAGAAAATGCAGAGTCAAGACTACACTTAAAAGAAATCTGAAGTTTTAAGTTAAGAAATGCATAGTTAAAACACTAAAATAACTTTATGTCTGCCCAGTAGTGATGTCTTGTAATAATCAGATGACTGTAATTAAAGCAATTTTTATGTTTGTGGTCTCAGGTTAGTTTAAAATAATTTTTAAAGGCGCATTCGGTTTTTAAATATTTTCTCCCTCTCCTTATGACATTACTACTTCACATACCACATCTTAACACTGGATAGAATAGTCTTGAGAAGTTGCAAGACAAGGTATTTTAAATTTATAGCTTTTCAAATACTTCCTTATGGTTTACCATCAGAAGATTTTGGAACTTTCCAAAGCTCATCATATCTCCAAAATGTCTTGTTCTAACAGCTTTTAGTAGGTTTCTTTGTGTGGCTGTGTTGGGAAAGGAGAGTTGTGGGGCATTTACAGAGATATATAATATAAAAGCTTGTGACAGGGATATCCACAGTAAAGTAGGCACCCAAGGGGCTCATTAAGGGGCTCATTAGAAAAGGGGTATAAAGTAAGCCAGTGGAAAGCTAGCTAAGATCCTCTGAGAAGGACTGTATGTGACATTAATACCAGCCTGGCATTATTTATACACTACTCTAGTAGGCCTCCATTCTGCTCCCTTTGAAGTGAATGACAAGAATCTCATTGACATCAGTGATACAGGATCAGAGTGATTGGGGAAGGGGAATATGTTATTTTATGGTTACAGGACAGGTGAAAATGAATTATAATGACCAAAGGTCAGCTAGTTTCATTTGTTTTGACTTTATTTCTAGAGATAAGAAGATGAAGCCTATGAGAGCCAAGCTTTTTGAAAGGGTGGCTGTTGTTTAATTCCATTGTGAACTGGGTATGGTAAAATAACTGCGCTTTCAAATCTGGGAAACCAAAGCTGCGGTTCTAGAGTGCGATTTATTTTTCTTCAGCTCTATATTGTATATCTTCTGTCAAGACAGTAGAAAAGACGTTCAGACACCAAATGTACAAATCCTGATAGGAATCTACTATTTTAATGTAATATAATTGCAATCTTCTAGTTTTAAAGATTTTTCAGTCTCATAAAATCATAGCCAATCAATTTTGCTATGTAAAGATTTAAAACTACAAACTACTTCACTAAGAAAAGATTTTAAGCTATGGAGCCCGGTGGACTTTTTAATTGACAGTACATGATCGGTCTAATTTGATAGCATTAATAATTATGTCTTTACTGTTTTGTGCAATAATTGGAGCCAATCTATTGCCTGCCTTGGAGATAAAGTCCTTGCGGATTGGACTTGAAGCCAGGAGAGGACACTGCCCAGCAATTAATCTGGCTGCACCAGATCAATAATAACCCTGTGGAGCTTTTAGATGCCTGGAATAAAGCCATACAATGTAGCTATGGACAGTCAGTGTTATGGCCCCTCACTGTTTAAGCATATTGTTATTGTTGATAAATTTCACCCTATCCATTTATTAAAAATATCATATCTTATAAGAATGGTTGGCTGGCAACATTTCCCTTTGCACTGGTATGGTAATATTTGTAAATAGGAGAGCAACTTTTTTAGTGCTTCTCCTCTCACTATTTGAGACTTGTTGCTGTCAAAGATGAAAGAAGAAAGTCAGGCAGATAAGCTAGAAAGTGACATGAGAGGTACTGAAGCAATACAAGTGCTTGTCAGATCATCTGGCTCCTCCTTTCAATCACACAATTTTCCAGCCCTGCAGAGTAAGATTTAGAGGATTTTGTGCATTAACTGGACTTCTTCATTTTCACCTTTTTTCCATGTGTGACTGCTGATTTCTCAAGGTGGAGACTGTTGTTTTCTGAAGTTACAATCATCCACAGGGGGATATAAGAGGAGAGAGAGAGAGACAAGGATTTCTGCCTAGGGGCATCTGCAATATCCACTGCTTTATTCGTAGAAATGGGCCCCAAATTAGGTCCTGAGAATGCAAATATTTACATACATGCTTAACTTTACGAATGTGGTATCAGAGGGGTAGCCGTGTTAGTCTGGATCTGTAAAAGCAGCAAAGAATCCTGTGGCACCTTACAGACTAACAGAAGTTTTGGAGCATGAGCTTTCGTGGGTGAATACCCACTTCGTTGGATGCATGTAGTGGAAATTTCCAGGGGCAGATATATATATGCAGGCAAGCTAGAGATAATGAGGTAGTTCAATCAGGGAGGATGAGGCCCTCTTCTAGCAGTTGAGGTGTGAAAACCAAGGGAGGAGAAACTGGTTTTGTAATTGGCAAGCCATTCACAGTCTTTGTTTAATCCTGAGCTGATGGTGTCAAATTTGCAGATGAACTGAAGCTCAGCAGCTTCTCTTTGAAGTCTGGTCCTGAAGTTTTTTTGCTCAGGATGGCCAACTTAAGGTCTGCTATAGTGTGGCCAGGGAGGTTGAAGTGTTCTCCTACAGGTTTTTGTATATTGCCATTCCTAATATCTGATTTGTGTCCATTTATCCTTTTCCGTAGCGACTGTCCAGTTTGGCCGATGTACATAGCAGAGGGGCATTGCTGGCATATGATGGCGTATATTACATTGGTGGACGTGCAGGTGAATGAACCGGTGATGGTGTGGCTGATCTGGTTAGGTCCTGTGATGGTGTCGCTGGTGTAGATATGTGGGCAGAGTTGGTATCGAGGTTTGTTGCATGGATTGGTTCCTGAGCTAGAGTTCCTGTGGTGTGGTGTGCAGTTACTGGGAAGAATATGTTTCAGGTTGGCAGGTTGCCTGTGGGCGAGGACTGGCCAGCCACCCAAGGCCTGTGAAAGTGTGGGATCATTGTCCAGGATGGGTTGTAGATCCCTGATGATGCGTTGGAGAGGTTTTAGCTGGGGACTGTATGTGATGGCCAGTGGAGTCCTGTTGGTTTCTTTCTTGGATTTGTCTTGCAGTAGGAGGCTTCTGGGTACACATCTGTCTCTGTTGATCTGTTTCCTTATTTCCTCGTGTGGGTATTGTAGTTTTGAGAATGCTTGGTGGAGATTCTGTAGGTGTTGGTCTCTGTCTGAGGGGTTAGAGCAGATGCGGTTGTACCTCAGTGCTTGGCTGTAGACAATGGATTGTGTGATGTGCCCAGGATGGAAGCTGGAGGCATGAAGGTAGGCATGGCGGTCGGTAGGTTTTCGGTATAGGGTGGTGGTAATGTGACCATCACTTATTTGCACCGTGGTGTCTAGGAAGTGGACCTCCCGTGTAGATTGGTCCAGGCTGAGGTTGATGGTGGGGTGGAAGCTGTTGAAATCGTGGTGGAATTTTTCCAGAGACTCCTTCCCATGGGTCCAGATGATGAAGATGTCATCAATGTAGCGTAGGTAGAGAAGGGGCATGAGTGGACGAGAGCTGAGGAAGCGTTGTTCCAGGTCGGCCATAAAAATATTGGCATACGAATACGAATATGGTAGACCCATTGACCACACATGGGATTGCTCACATGTGGAACATTTGGATTCAAGGTTTTGGTTTGGGCCCATCCATATGCTGCACAATTCTAGGGCTGGGTCTTGCAAGCATTTATGTGTGTGAATAGTCTGGTCCTGAAATACCAATGTCAACAGCCTTCAGTAGAAATTAGGAAGTCTGAGCTGCTAAAAAGTCTACTCTGGAAAGAAAGGGGAAAAAGCAGCATTTAAAAAAATTAGCCCATGTGATTCTTTATATATAAGGAAGGAGCAGTAAAGGGCACAGACACAAAATTTGCAATTATCCTTTGAAGGAAAAGAGTGAGGTGAAGAATTCATTGATCACTAAAAATAATTAATGCTTGTAGTTGACTGGATTTACTGTGCACTTAACACTTATTGGGGAGTCTTATATATAACCATTTTAAGTACAATATTTAAATCTTTTATCTCCAAGTTTTGACTCTGTACCCCATGAGTAATATATACTGTAGGAAAGTCAATTAGAGTCTACAGCAAGCCTCTGAGCATATGACATTTCTGTCCTTGGATCAAAGTGAGGAATATTTTTTAGGTTAGGGGTGAATTTAAATGAAATGCTCATAGTGAGGAAGGAGAAGAATAATCATACAACATAGACAAAGCAATATTTTCCAAAAAGCTTTTCCTATTGTTAATAGAGACAATCATATTTCACAAAACGTTATGTATGGCTGAGGTTGTATATCACTTTGAAACTAAGTTTTCAGAGGATTACAACTAGAACTGTGTGAAACCTGCACAGCAAAACCTGATGCTAGATGAAACTAATCTCATTTGGTTACAAGCCCAGGGTTCACTGAGATTCAGTTTCAATTAAGTTTTTGATGAACCTCTTGGAATTTCATAGATTCCAGGGCCAGAAGGGACTATTGTGATCATGTAATCTGACCTCCTGCATTCCACATGCCATAGAGCTTTCCCCAAATAATTCCTAAGAGGTAGCTTTTAGAAAAACATCCAATAGTGATTTAAAAATTGTCAGTAATGGAGAATTCATCTCACCCCTTGGTTAATTACTCTCACTGTTAAAAAAAAAAGTATGCCATTTTTTTCCAGTTTGAATTTATCTAGCTCCAATTTACAACCATTGGATCATGTTAAAGCTTTCTCTGCTAGATTGAAGAGCCAATTAAGTATTTATTTCCCATGTAGGTACTCATAGACTGTAATCAAATCACTCCTTGTCTTTCTCTTTGTTAATCTAAATAGATTGCGCTCTTGATTCTATCACTATAAGGCATGTTTTCTAATCCTCTTATAGTCTCATAGCTCTTCTCTGAACCTGCTCCAACTTATCAACATTCTTCTTGAATTATGGGTACCAGAACTGGATACAATCTTCCAGTATCAGTCACACCGGTGCCAAATACATAAAATAACCTCTTCCTTCTACCCAAGATTCCACTGTTTTTATGCATTTTAGTATTGCATTAGCTCTTTTGGTCACAGCATCACACTGGAAGCTCATGTTCAGCTGATTATCGATCATGAACCCCCAAATTTGTTTTCAGAGTCACTGCTTTCCAGGCTAGAATCCACCATCCTGTATGTCTGGCCTACATTTTTTGTATCTAGATGTATATATTTACATTAATCTGTATTAAAATCCATATTGTCTGCTTGTGTTCAGTTTACCAAGTGATCCAGATCACTCTGAATCAGTGTTTTGTCATCTTCATTATTTACGGCTCCTCCAATTTTTGTGTCATCTGCAAAATTGATCGGTGATGATTTTATATTTTCTTCTAGATGTTAAATAGCGTAAGGCCCAGAACTGATCCCTGCCGGGCTCCACTGGAATCATCCACTCTCGAGATGATTTCTTGTTTATAGTTACATTTTGAGACCAATCAGTTATCTAGTTTTTAATCCATTTATTGTGTGCCATGTTCCTTTTATATCCTAGTTTTTAATAAAAATGTTGTGGAGTGCTAGTCAAAGGCATTACTGAAGTTTATCATGTTAATATTGTTGACTTTATCAACCCGACTTGTAATCTCATGAAAAAGCAACCAGTTAGTTTGACAGGATTCATTTTCCATAAACCCATGTTGATTGGTATTAATCATATTACCTGCATTTACTTCTCTATTAATTAAGTCCTATATCAGCCCCTCCATTATCTTGCACAGGATCAGTGTTAGGCTGACAGGCCTCTAATAACCCCAGTCATCCCATTTTTTTAGAAACTGGCACAACATTTGCTTTCTTCCAGCCTCCTGAAACTTGTTCCAAGACTTGTTGAAAAATCAACAATTGATCCAGCAACCTCCTCAGCCAGCTCTTTTGAAAATCTTGAATGCAAGTTATCTGGATCTACTGATTTAAAAATGTCTGACTTTAGTTACTTTTGTTTAACATCCTCCAGAGATAGTGAAATAGAGTATTATCATCACCATATAATGAGACTATATCTCTTTTACCCCAAATACAGAACAGAAATATTTATTGAACACTTCTGTCTTTTCTTCATTATTATTGATAATTTTACCATTTCTATCAAGTAATGTACTAATACTAATCTCAGGATTCTTTTGTTCCTAATATATTTATGTAACAGAGTACTGGGCAACAGCACCTATTGAGTTCCTGAGGATGGGAGGGTGCAAACACTCTGGTAACTGCAGCTCTAATTAATGATTACATTAAGAAGAGCTGTGCCTAATTGATTGGCTGGGGAGAACTAAGAGGCTAATTAGGCTATTAGGCAGATGATACAAAAAACTTAGGAAGGAAGTAGGATGGGAGTATCATAACCTAGTCCCAGATTTGGACCTTAGCATCCAAAATATGGGGGTTAGCATGAAAACCTCCAAGCTTAGTTACCAGCTTGGACCTGGTAAAGCTGCCACCACCCAAAAAATTAGAGTGTTTTGGGGCACTCTGGTCCCCCCAAACCTTCCCTGGGGACCCCAAGACCCAAATCCATTGAGTCTCACAACAAAGGGAAATAAACCTTTTCCCTTCCCCCCTCCAGGTGTTCCTGGAGAGATACACAGAAACAAGCTCCGTGAATCTAAACAGAGGGATTCCACCCTCCCCGTTCCCAGCCTTGGAAAACAGAAGTACCGAGAGCTAATCTCTCCTTCCCCCTCACCCAGAGGGAATGCAAAGTCAGGCTAGTAAATCTAACACACACAGATTTCCCCCGACTTCTTCCTCCCACCAATTCCCTGGTGAGCACAGACTCAATTCCCTGGAGTTCCCCACTAAAGAAAAACTCCAACAGGTCTTAAAAAGAAAGCTTTATGTAAAAAGAAAGAAAAATACATAAAAAATGGTCTCTCTGTATTAATGTGACAAATACAGGGTCAATTGCTTAAAAGAAATATGAATAAACAGCCTTATTCAAAAAGAATGCAATTCAAAACATTCCAGCAACTACAAACATGTAAATACAAAAAAACAAACCTATCTTTGTACTCACAACTTGGGAACAGAAGATTAGAAAGCAGGAAATAGAAAAATCCTTCCCATAGCCAAGAGGGACAGACAGAAGAAGCAAGAACAAAGGACTCACACACAAACTTCCCTCCACCCAGATCTGAAAAAGTCTGGTTTCCTGATTGGTCCTCTGGTCAGGTGTTTCAGGTACTTCTTTCCAGGTGTAAGAGACATTAACCCTTAGCTATCTGTTTATGACAGGGAGGAAGCAGACAGAGAGACTGGGAAAGATAGGTTGCTCTTCCCTGCTTGCTTCAGGAGTGGAGAGTCCTTAGGACTGTAGATATAAGTCTATATAACATATAAGGGTGGTAAACTGCAGGGATGTTTTACCAGAAAAAAGGTCTCTAAGCTATTTTTGGACTTGAGTAGAGGCAGGAACGAGTGGGCCCTGCCACAATGTAAAAAAAAAAAATCCTTATTATTGTCCATAGCTCTGCTAACCATATATTTCTCCTTATGTATATTGGCCTCATTTATCAATATTCTGCAATTCCCAACTTCTGATTTATATTCATTATTATAAACTTTCCTTTTCTCCCATATATATAAAACAAATCTAGTTTATGGGGCAAATTTATATATATACACATAGTGTCTTCACTTGCCCTGTACACCAGATTTGTATTTTTTTGTAAACGAGTACCCAATACAGACTTCCTCCTCAATTGTGAGATCGTGGCTTTTTGGGAAACTAGTAAGGAGTTCTTAAATGATTCGTAGTTACCATTCACATTTTTCTGATTTTAAATTCTTCCACCTGACCGATTTGGCTCATAATTGTTTTCAGCTTTTAAAAATATTTTTGACTACTCCATAAACCTGAGCAACACTTCAGCCTAGGCAGGACTCCTTCTCTGCAACAGGACTTGTCCGCTATCCTTTGGCTGTCTGTTTTGGAGGAAGAAAAGGGCCCACTATGCTCATTCCCTCCCAGCATCTTGAGGATGTGACCTTTTGTCTCCTTTCCCATGCAGTATTCTGTGAGGTGGGTAATAAAATATCCCCTCTTTCCTTGTTCCACATGCTCTGGATCCACAGCAAGTAAATTCAGGGCAGAGTGCAGCTAATCTAATCTTGCCCCTAATCCTGAAGAATTGGAAACAGTAAATGCTTCTCTAATGTGACTGTCATCACTTACAAAAGCCTTGTAAATCAATCTGGCACTAAAATAGACTGTATAATGCACTGTTGTCATAAACAGATAGCTAAGGGTTAATGTCTCTTTCACCTGGAGCACCTGACCAGAGGACCAATCAGGAAACCGGATTTTTTCAACTTTGGGTGGAGGGAATTGTGTGTCTGGGGTCTTTGTTTTCTGGCTGCCTGCTTTCTCTGAGCTTTGGAGAAGTAGTTCTGTTTTCTAATCTTCTGTTTCTAAGTGTAAGGACCAAGAGATCAGATAGTAAGTTATATGGTTTCTTTTCTTTGGTATTTGCATGAATATAAGTGCTGGAGTGCTTTGATTTGTATTCTTTTTGAATAAGGCTGTTTATTCATATTTCTTTTAAGCAATTGACCCTGTATTGTATCATCTTAATACAGAGAGACCATTTGTATTTTTTCTTTCTTTTTTATATAAAGCTTTCTTTTAAGACCTGTTGGAGTTTTTCTTTACTTCAGGGAAATTGAGTCTGTACTCACCAGGGAATTGGTGGGAGGAAGAAATCAGGGGAGATCTGTGTGTGTTGAATTGGCTAGCCTGATTTTGCATTCCCTCTGGGGGAATAGGAAAGTCCTTTTTGTTCCAGGACCGGGAACGGAGAGGGGGGGGTCACTCTGTTTGGATTCACAGAGCTTGTGTCTGTGTATCTCTCCAGGAGCACCTGGAGGGGGGGGGAGGGAAAAAGGATTATTTCCCTTTGTTGTGAGACTCAAGGGATTTGGGTCTTGGAGTCCCCAGGGAAGGTTTTTCAGGGGGACCAGAGTGCCCCAAAACACTCTAATTTTTTGGGTGGTGGCAGCAGGTACCAGGTCCAAGCTGGTGACTAAGCTTGGAGGTTTTCATGCTAACCCCCATATTTTGGACGCTAAGGTCCAAATCTGGGAATAAGGTTATAACATGAGTGGCAGCCGGTGGGAGATAGAATCCAGAAGCCAGTAAGAATGTTATATTTTTCTTTTCTCTGCTAAGGGCTTTTTAGCAGAGAGAAACAGTTTGGTTTTAAAAGGGAACCAGAGAAAAAAATTTTTTTTCTCTGCTCTCTCTGGCAGTTTGTGGCTTGCATGTTAAGCAAGAAACCATTACCAGACTATTAACAGTCTTTTGTCACACAATAGCACTCCCATTGAGAGTCATACCAGCACTATATAAATGCAAATAAAGTGGTTTTTCAGGTTTACTTAACATTGAAGATTAGCTAAAGGCACTGTTGCTAGGCAGACTTCAGGAGGCAACAGAGAACCTGCAGTTCAGAGGATAAAAACCGGAGGGCACCCCAACACAAGAAAACAGGAATCATGACTTCTAAGGCAAAAATGGAGGCCGAAGACCAATTCAGAGAAGCTGAACACAGGCGACAACTGGAAATAAAACAAGCAGAGATGGAAATAAGAGAGAGAGAAAGAGAGGCAGCACACAAAAGAAAACTAGAAGAAGAAGAGGCAGCCCACAGAAGACAGATAGAACTCCAGAGGGAAGCCCACCAACAGGCCATGGAATTAGAAAAGGCTAAGCAACAGACTCCAGCCAATCCTAACAACCCATCGCCCATTATTGCTCCACAGCACAGGAAATTTCCCACCTACAAGGCAGGTGATGACACCGAGGCCTTCTTGGAAAATTTTGAAAGAGCCTGTCTTGGGTACAGCATCCCCGAAGACCAGTACATGGTAGAATTAAGGCCACAACTCAGTGGACCTTTAGCAGAGGTGGCAGCTGAAATGCCTAAGCAGCAAATGAATGACTATAAACTTTTTCAAACCAAGGCCAGATACAGAATGGGGATAACCCCAGATCATGCCCGTCGGTGTTTCAGCACCCAAAAGTGGAAACCAGAGGTGTCATTTCCCAAACACGTCTACTACATTGCAAAAAACTATGAGGCCTGGATAACAGGAAACAACATTCAAACCTTGGAAGAACTGAACCTCCTCATACAAATGGAGCAGTTCTTGGATGGTGTTCCTGAAGACATCACACGGTACATACAAGATGGAAAACCCAAAGATATCGCTGAGGCGGGGGAGATTGGAGCCAAATGGATGGAACTGGCAGAAAGCAAAAAAGCTACTGTCAAGGGGAACGATTACCCCAGGGGGCACACAGACCATAAACCCTACAACCGAGGACAGCCAAAGACCCCACATACCACCCAAGTAAAGCCACAGACCCCATACCCTTCCACCTCACCAGTCTCCAGTAACTCACCTCGGCCCAGTGACCCATCAGATGGAAGATGCTTTAAGTGTAATGAACTGGGACATATCAAGGCCAACTGTCCCAAGAACACCATGCGAGTGCAATTCATTACACCTCCATCACACCAAAGATCCCCAGGCCCGGATGACTCTCAAATACCCTTGGAGCGAAGGGAAAATTTGAGAGTGGGTGGAAAGAAGGTTACTGCGTGGAGAGACACGGGGGCACAAGTGTCAGCTATCCACCAATCCTTCGTTGACCCCAAATTCATCAACCCAAAGGCCAAAGTGACAATTTACCCCTTCATGTCACAAGCTGTAGACTTGCCTACAGCTCAACTGCCTGTCCAGTACAAAGGCTGGTCAGGAATGTGGACTTTTGCAGTCTATGACAATTATCCTATCCCCATGCTACTGGGGGAAGACTTGGCCAACCAGGTGAGGCGGGCCAAGAGAGTGGGAATGGTTACACGTAGCCAAACCAGGCAAGCTTCCAGACCCATTCCTGTTCCTGAGCCGTCCACAGAGGCCCTGTCTGTGTTACAGAGACCCAGACGGAGGTAGTGGACCCGGATTCCATACCTACCACTGAAACAGCCACCGCATCTCCAGTCCCAGGCCCGGAACTGGAACAGCAACCAGCACCAGCAAGTGCAACCACATCTTCAAACTCAACGCCAGTGGGCGCCAGCGAGCCCAAACTGGCAGAAGCAACAGACAGCCATACCCAAAAGGCTCAGCCAGAGCCTGAAATACCCTCAGGTGCACCAGCGGAGAGCGGTTCACCAGCAACGGAAACAACCCCATCACTTACATCGTTTCCAGAGGGACCAAGCCCAAGTCCCCAGTCTGAGGAAGAGCTGGTGACCCCAGCCTCAAGGGAACAGTTCCAGACTGAGCAGGAAGCGCATGACAGCCTTCAGAAAGCTTGGGCGGCGGCACGGAGCACCCCACTGCCTCTCAGCTCTTCTAATCGATCCCGGTTTGTAATAGACCAAGGACTTTTATACAAGGAAATTCTTTCTGGTGGACACCGGGAAGAATGGCAGCCACAAAAACAGTTGGTGGTTCCAACTAAGTACCGGGGGAAGCTCTTAAGCTTAGCCCATGATCATCCCAGTGGCCATGCTGGGGTGAACAGAACCAAGGACCGGTTGGGGAAGTCCTTCCACTGGGAGGGGATGGGCAAGGACGTTGCCAAGTATGTCCGGTCTTGTGAGGTATGCCAAAGAGTGGGAAAGCCTCAAGACCAGGTCAAGGCCCCTCTCCAGCCACTCCCCATAATTGAGGTCCCATTTCAGCGAGTAGCTGTGGATATTCTGGGCCCTTTCCCAAAAAAGACGCCCAGAGGAAAGCAGTACGTACTGACTTTAGTGGACTTTGCTACCCGATGGCCAGAAGCAGTAGCTCTAGGCAACACCAGAGCTAACACTGTGTGCCTGGCCCTAACAGACATCTTTGCCAGGGTAGGTTGGCCCTCTGACATCCTTACAGATTCAGGGTCTAATTTCCTGGCAGGGACCATGGAAAAACTGTGGGAAACTCATGGGGTGAATCACTTGGTTGCCACCCTGTACCACCATCAAACCAATGGCCTGGTGGAAAGGTTCAGTGGAACTTTGGGGGCCATGATACGAAAATTCATCAACGAATTCTCCAATAATTGGGACCTAGTGTTGCAGCAGTTGCTGTTTGCCTACAGGGCTGTACCACATCCCAGTTTAGGGTTTTCACCCTTTGAACTTGTGTATGGTCATGAGGTTAAGGGACCATTACAGTTGGTGAAGCAGCAATGGGAGGGGTTTACGCCTTCTCCAGGAACTAACATTCTGGACTTTGTAAGCAACCTACAAAGCACCCTCCGACACTCTTTAGCCCTTGCTTGAGAGAACCTAAAGGATGCTCAGAAAGAGCAAAAGGCCTGGTATGACAGACATGCCAGAGAACGTTCTTTCACGGTAGGAGACCAGGTTATGGTCTTGAAGGCGCAACAGGCCCATAAGATGGAAGCATCATGGGAAGGGCCATTCACGGTCCAAGAGCGCCTGGGAGCTGTAAACTACCTCATAGCATTTCCCAATTCTTCACTAAAGCCTAAAGTGTACCATGTTAATTCTCTCAAGCCTTTCTATTCCAGAGACTTACAGGTTTGTCAGTTTACAGTCCAGGGAGATGAGGCTGAATGGCCTGACGGTGTCTACTACGACGAAAAAAAAAACGGTGGCGTGGAAGAGGTGAACCTCTCAACCACCCTGGAACGTCTGCAGCGGCAACAAATTAAGGAGCTGTGCACTAGCTTCGCCCCATTGTTCTCAGCCACCCCAGGATGGACTGAACGGGCATACCACTCCATTGATACAGGTAATGCTCACCCAATCAGAACCCCACCCTACCGAGTGTCTCCTCATGCCCAAGCTGCTATAGAACGGGAGATCCAGAACATGCTACAGATGGGTATAATCCGCTCATCTACGAGTGCATGGGCATCTCCAGTGGTTCTGGTACCCAAACCAGATGGGGAAATACGCTTTTGCGTGGACTACCGTAAGCTAAATGCGGTAACTCGTCCGGACAACTATCCAATGCCACGCACCGATGAGCTATTGGAGAAGTTGGGACGTGCCCAGTTCATCTCTACAATAGACTTAACCAAGGGGTACTGGCAAGTACCGCTAGATGAACCTGCCAAGGAGAGGTCAGCATTCGTCACCCATGCGCGGGTGTATGAATTCAATGTCCTTCCTTTCGGCCTTCGAAATGCACCCGCCACCTTCCAGAGGCTGGTAGATGGTCTACTAGCTGGACTGGGAGAATTTGCAGTTGCCTACCTCGATGATGTGGCCATTTTTTCAGACTCCTGGCCCGAACACCTACTACACCTGGAAAAGGTCTTTGAGCGCATCAGGCAGGCAGGACTAACTGTTAAGGCCAAAAAGTGTCAAATAGGCCAAAACAGAGTGACTTACCTGGGGCACCAGGTGGGTCGAGGAACCATAAACCCCCTACAGGCCAAGGTGGATGCTATCCAAAAGTGGCCTCTCTCAAGGTCAAAGAAACAGGTCCAATCCTTCTTAGGCTTGGCCGGATACTACAGGCGATTTGTACCACACTACAGCCAAATCGCTGCCCCATTGACCGACCTGACCAAAAAGACCCAGCCAAATGCCGTTAAGTGGACTGATGAGTGTCAAAAGGCCTTTACCCAGCTTAAGGCGATGCTCATGTCTGACCCTGTGCTCAGGGCCCCGGACTTTGACAAGCCATTCCTAGTAACCACAGATGCATCTGAGCGTGGTATAGGAGCAGTGCTCATGCAGGAAGCAACAGATCACAACTTCCATCCTGTCGGGTTTCTCAGCAGGAAACTGTCTGAGAGGGAAAGTCACTGGTCAGTCAGTGAAAAGGAATGCTATGCCATTGTGTACGCCCTGGAAAAGCTACGCCCATATGTTTGGGGACGGCGGTTCAAACTACAAACTGACCATGCTGCACTAAAGTGGCTTCATACTGCCAAGGGGAACAACAAGAAACTTCTTCGTTGTAGTTTAGCTCTCCAAGATTTTGATTTTGAAATTCAACACATCACAGGAGCTTCTAACAAAGTAGCTGATGCACTCTCCCGTCAGAGTTTCCCAGAATTCAGTAGTTAAAAAGTGTTCTTAAAATGTAGAAGTCTGTTAGTTATATACTTAGGGGTAGATGTAAAGGTGCATGTGTTGTATTAATCTGTTTATTTTCAAGTTCTAGAAGGAAATCGCCGCCAGTGAGCTTCCCCACTGTCTGCAATTTGGGGGGCGTGTCATAAACAGATAGCTAAGGGTTAATGTCTCTTTCACCTGGAGCACCTGACCAGAGGACCAATCAGGAAACCGGATTTTTTCAACTTTGGGTGGAGGGAATTGTGTGTCTGGGGTCTTTGTTTTCTGGCTGCCTGCTTTCTCTGAGCTTTGGAGAAGTAGTTCTGTTTTCTAATCTTCTGTTTCTAAGTGTAAGGACCAAGAGATCAGATAGTAAGTTATATGGTTTCTTTTCTTTGGTATTTGCATGAATATAAGTGCTGGAGTGCTTTGATTTGTATTCTTTTTGAATAAGGCTGTTTATTCAATATTCTTTTAAGCAATTAGCCCTGTATTGTATCACCTTAATACAGAGAGACCATTTGTATTTTTTCTTTCTTTTTTATATAAAGCTTTCTTTTAAGACCTGTTGGAGTTTTTCTTTACTTCAGGGAAATTGAGTCTGTATTCACCAGGGAATTGGTGGGAGGAAGAAATCAGGGGAGATCTGTGTGTGTTGAAGTGGCTAGCCTGATTTTGCATTCCCTCTGGGGGAATAGGAAAGTCCTTTTGTTCCAGGACCGGGAAGGGAGAGGGGGAGTCACTCTGTTTGGATTCACAGAGCTTGTGTCTGTGTATCTCTCCAGGAGCACCTGGGGGGGGGGGAGGGAAAAAGGATTATTTCCCTCTGTTGTGATACTCAAGGGATTTGGGTCTTGGGGTCCCCAGGGAAGGTTTTTCAGGGGGACCAGAGTGCCCCAAAACACTCTAATTTTTTGGGTGGTGGCAGCAGGTACCAGGTCCAAGCTGGTGACTAAGCTTGGAGGTTTTCATGCTAACCCCCATATTTTGGACGCTAAGGTCCAAATCTGGGAATAAGGTTATAACAACTGTGCTAAAAGTACAACCCCCATTGTGGTAGTAAGTGAAGTAATGAACAATGTGGGCATGTATTTGAGGGTGGGGAAGAGTTGTAAGAATGTACAATGCATGAAAAACAAAACACAAAAGAGTGTAAATATCTGCATAAGCATTTTTGCTTTATTTTTAGAACACAACCCTCTTTGCAGCAACTAGCACATTTCTCATTCTCAGCATTTATACAATTTACAACAAAGATCCAAACTTTAAAAAGGTATATGTATTAAATCACTCATGGTCTGAGACCTTTTATGCCAAGCTGTAACCATGGGTATAACTCTACAGATGAGCTGGTATTAAGGCTGTGCATAACCCTCCAGGAAGCTGTCCATCAGTAGTTTCTCTTTTCATTCTGACCAACTGTCACTGGATTGAAGGGAGATAGAAAAGGCAGAATTTCTGAGTGTTGAAAAAAATCATCTTCTCTCTCTGTGGAGGACAGCAACAGACTTTTTCTTAAAGGTATATTAACATAATTAATATGTCACACAGCTGTAGTGCACATTGGAGAAACTGCAACAGAGACTACAATATTAATTATATTATCTTAGCAGAGATGGAGGGAAGATATAGCACTTCAGAGAGTAAGAAATGTTGCTAACAACAAGGCAATTATCTCTATCAGTAAGTCTCACACCATTAGGATGTAGGTGAAAGTAAGAATCCCATCATCTTCTATTTAATATATAGATTATATATACATCATGTGTATACATGTAACTAGTTCTTTAAGATACAAACTGTGGATGATGTTCATATGGTGAAACAGTAACAAAATATAGAAACACTATTGATATTCACAACTGACAAAATCTGTAAGGCTTAAAATACTATTTTTAAATGTCTTGCTGTTCCATACCTACGAGAAGAGTAATATACACTAGCTAGTTTTTGTTGGAATAGTATCTGTTAAACCCAGAGGTGAATACCTGGCCATGTTAAAATCAATGAGAGTTAGCCATTTTCTTCAATGTGACAAGGATTTCAGGATTTCTTGACTCAGGAAAAAGTCATGTTTTCATACCATGACAGGAAAAGTGTGATTCCTGTGTGTGTTTGACTTCACAGACAGAAAGTTATTGCATCTAAATCAACACCTTGATTTTGTGGGAGGCATAACTATTCTTCCCTAAATCGGAACCCCGTGGGACATTCCTTTCTAATCCTACTAAACATGTTACTCTTTGACCAAAGGCACATAAGTATTTTAGTAAGAAAATAAAGAGTTGCTAAAAGTTTTTACTGTTTTTTTACCCTGATTCTTGCTCAGCTGACATATTATATTGCAAGGGTGGCCAAACAGTGGCTTGCGAGCACATGTGGCTCTTTTACCATTAAAGTGAGGCTCACAATCCCCTCCACCTACCCCATTCTCTGCCTACCAGACTGGGGAAGGGAAGCTCGGGACCTCTGCCTTGCAGTGGGGTGGTGGCTATGGGCTTCTGTCAAGTGAGAAGGAGGGTCTCAGGGCTTCAGCCCTATGGGGTGCACCTACTGGGGCTCAGGCCTACAGCAAGAGTAGGGCTGAAGCCCTGAGCCCTGGCTCCTGGCAGGTGAGCTCTAGCTTTTGAACTTCTGAAGATTGTTGTGTGCAGCTCGGAGGGCCAGTGAGTTTGACTACCCATGCTATATTGGGTTAAATTCTCCCAGACACAAGGTGCAGTGGCTTTTTATGACAATGGCCTCAGATAGACAATACGTTGTGAATGGGAATGTCATGAGTTTTTCTGAAACCTGCTGCAATAAGCTGTCTTTTGCAGCCCTAGTTACCATGGAACCACATGCATTCCACTCTGTTCAGGTGTTGTGCTTTAACACATAAGTGCCTGGAGAGTGATCCATTTCAAAGCAGCATTTGGCAATGGAGCTGGCCAGAGCCTGGCAATTTCATAGTGTGGGGACTTCTTGCTTTTGTTCCACATTGGGATAAAACCCAAACCTTCTGCATGGTTTCATGAAATGGAATGTTGTCAAAGGGTACGTCTACACTGAAAACAAACAAAAAAATCCCATGGTGGCACGTCTCAGAACTGACTCAAGTTTTCACCAACTCAGGCTTGCACTATGAGGCTAAAAATAGCAGAGGAGATGTTCCTGCTTGGACTGGAGCCCCAGTGATGGGGTGGATCTCAGAGTCAGGACTGCAGCCCAAGCGTGAACATCTGCACTGCTCTTTTTAGCACTGTAGCTTGAGACATGCAAGCCTGAGTCAGTTTACCCAGATTCTGAGACTTGCTGCCACAGATAGTTTTATTTTTTTATTTTTTACAGCGTAGACATGAAAAAAGTCAGCTTTTGGATTGATTCAGGTCCTTCTCCTGAGAGTCCATCTTGGACCTCAGAACCTAGGCAGTCAAAACCATCATTAAAATAGGTATGTCTCCATGAAATAGTTTAATTTTGATGAAACAACATTTTCCAATGGAAACAAAGTATTGAAAATGTTTGAACTAGGTCTATTTGACCCAAGTGGATCATGTTTTTTTAATGAAAGAGGGATTTTCTGCAGAAGAAAATCACTTGCATTGTTATTAATGCAGTGTATATACCTGTATCATGCATGGACTACATAGTCAAAACTTAGGGCAGTGGTAAGCTCTGAATGTGAAGACAGGGCATGTGCATGTCTACACGATGAGCTTTTGGTGCTAGTGAATCAGGATCTACATTGCCATTTGATCCTTTTTATGAATACCCTGCTAACTGGGTTTGAAAAAAAAAAAGTAAATGAGATTCTTGTTCTGTGCTGGTACAACACTTAGCACAAAGGGCTCCTGGTCCATAACTGGGGTTCCTAGGCCCTATGTTAATATAAATAATAACTAATGATGATAATTTTTGAAATGTTGCTGAATGGGTCAAGAAGATAAGGAAGTCATTTGCATTTCCACAAGCTCACCATGCTTGTTTGTGTTAGGAGTTCTGAAATGCTCAGCTTGCTTCACTACTGTAATGTAAGCTGTACCTAGTCACCCATTCCAGATATGCATGGTAGCACAGATCGAGTTCCTTCATGGCATTCATTTCCATGCACTCACTGTCTTAACAATATAAAGTATCATCACCATTGTAAAAAAAATGCACTACACTACTATAGACTAATAGTCCCAATAATAACACTCTTGTAAGCGTCAATAATCTTTGGGATAATTGTAACAATTGTGTTAAGAAAAATCGTATAATATTTAACTGGAACATCCAAAATTTCTCACCCCAAAAAACAACACACTGTATTTCAGACACATGATCATAGACATAGAGGCATTATTGTTGTAAACATTTCAGAGTTTGCAATTCATTTGTCCTGGCTTTCATGTCACATGGCAACACCACCTCCAGTGAGGCCTTTTTGTCAGTTGATGTCCTTCTCATAGGTGCAAGTTTTGCTAAGTGGCAGGTCTACCCCATCAGAGGAGTCTCTTTTGTTTGTATTCTGTTTGTATTCAATGACACAGGACAGAAGAAAAGCAGGGAAGAGTCTACAAAGTTTTGATTTGATATCTGTAGTAGGTCAGTAGTTGTATTGTTTATAACAGTTGGCCTCTGTCTTCAATCCTTCACAGCGCTTTCCATGATTATCTGTATATAAGCCCAGTATTTTATAAAAGAAGAATGGAAAAAATAAAAATTTGCAAAACAACTCTTCTGCAGCTTAAATATCCAATTAGAAAGTGCTGAGAATTTGACCATAAAATTAAGTCTTTGATATGAGACATAAAGCTAGATAGTTCAATTCACTGGAGCCCCAGGGGGGATCAAATACACAACATTGAAGTGTCTCTGATTTTTTATTGAAAACATCCTACTTGTTAGTCAGCTACGGCACTGTAGGTGGCATACAAAATTATATAAGTAACCACAGAGAGCACCTGTTCTAGATGAACAAGAAGTCTGCCTTGGCAAAGTGAAATTAGTTGAATGGTGATATGTGCCCACTGTTTTTAGGAGTATAGCATAGATGAAAGCAGGATCAAAGTGAACCTACTGATCAGTAAACACACCTACATTTGCTTCACAACCAAGTGAAATAGCATGATTAACTGATTCATATATTCCATTGTATTTCTCCAGTCAGCCTAGTTCTAGTATAGCAAAACTTCCGGATAGAATTAAAAAAGTAGCTCACAAAGGTGTAATGTTTAAAATACTCCTTCTAATTCCATTGTTAAAGTAAATATTGTCTTGGAAAAAAAACTCTTTATCTTGGGTTTCAGAATTTGTTGTGTGACAAATTCAATGGTGCAAATCCTCAGCTGTCGCCAAGGAGCGCATTGTACAATTCTTGGTAGACAGGCACCAAATTTGGGTTTAGTACATGATGGGCTAGTTCCCTGGAATAAATTAGAGCAGCCTAAAGACTGCTTTAACTTCTTCTAGCTTCAAGGAGCATTTAGAGCAGTCAGGTGCAGGATGCCTGGCTATGCCTGACCTCCCTGGGCAACACTCGATGCGCCAGCCATAGATATTTGGGATGGAGGAGTTCTGCGTGCCTTCCCATTTCCACTGAGAGGGTGGGCAAGCTTAGATGGCGTGTGTATGTGTGTGTGAGTATTGTGCTGGGAGTTATAATGGCTGCCATCACCTATTTCTTTGATTTACAGACAATTACAGAGGGAGTGGCTCTGCTAACCAGATGCCAGGGATTCCATGTGTCCCTTCTTCTTCTGGTTTTCCAGTTTTCAGCAAAATCAATAGGATTCTGTTCCTCGATACCTAGAACAATTTCTGAAAGTTTGGAGTTGACTGGATGTAACATTCAAAAGTTATGATGTTACCCACAAACAGATAAGCAGACAGACAGAATATGTCCAGTGCAGACTTATGTGGGCTTTTATTTGGGTTTTAGTCCCCCCACTTCATTACACAAAAAGCTTTAACTCATGTTTATATGTGCTTTGAACCCAGGCTTGCTTACCTGGCTGGGAGTATAGGTTAAAGCCTGGGTTTTGCTTCAGTGTGGCTCTAACCTACCTACTTTGTAGTGTGGATGGAAGCTGAAACCCTGGTTCTAGGACCCAGGTGCGGACAGTACTCATGAAAACAAACATCATCCAGTTTTATGTACAGTTTTATCTGGACCTGAAAATGTAGGGCCAGATCTTGGGACTCAAATATGATGGCCTTCCAAAATGAGTGTTGGGGATTGAAATATTCAGCATGGTGTAGCTAGGGAATCTCAGACGATGTAGTGAATATTTAAAACATTCTGATTAAAGCCTGATCTACACTAGGAAATTAGGTCGGCATAACTACGTCGCACAGGAGTGTTAAAAATCCGCACTCCTGTGCGATGCATTAAACTGACCTAATCTCTGGTATATATGGCACTAGGTCAACAGGACAATTCTTCCTTTAGTCTGACCTAACTCCCTCCCTTCAGGGTGGGTTCAGTACCTGTGCAGATGGGAGAACCTCTCCTGTTGGCATAGGTAGCATCTTCACTGAAGCGATACAGCAGTGAAGCTGCAATGGTGCAGCTGTGCCACTGCAGCATTTTAAGTGTAGACAAGCCCTATATTCAAAGCATTTTGGCTGGGATTCTGTAGTCCTTGAATTGGAAAAATTCCTATTGACCTCCGTTGTAGTTTGCCTGCAAGGGGAATGCAGGATCGAGCCTTGTGCCTGTAATGCTTTGTTCTTTTTCCATCATTGCAGGTCACTGAGGAATACATCTTTTGATGATGATTTTAAAATCATTAACATTTTCTTTATATTGGAAAATGTGCCACGCTAAAGACACCAAGGAAAATCCACAAGTAACTATGCAACTATAAAACGCATAAACCAAACAAAAAAGTCCAAACAGATTAAATACAGATGAGAAAATTAGTGCATGACAATGCAGTCAAATGTAAATCGCACCTAGTGAATATGGACATCTTTTTGAATCATGAACCCCTTTTCTGCAAGTGGCTGTCAAGGGCAGCTATGCTGGGGTATATGCTGGGGAGGCAGCATGCTTGAAATAAGCCACAGTGATGAAAAAATAGCTATCAGAGCCATTATGCACAGAAGGAAAATTAATACTGAGGAGAGACACCGACAAAATGATTGCAGGTTAAAGTTATGTCATAATAACAAGGAAATGTACAGTGATATGAACCTATCTAAAGGTAAATGCAAATATGGCAAACAAATATAACAGGGGAATGTCAATGACTCTAAAACATAGTAACAGTAGACACATCTTTCCCCCCCTTCACCATATTATATTTGTGTGGAAATTTGACATGAAATCTCAGCAGATCATAAGGGTCAAAGAAATGCACAAAGAGATGATAACTCCATAACTAAAGATCTAATCCCTGGAACAGGGAGCATAGTTCATACTGAATAACTTGTCTGATGAATTTTGCCTTTGTTTTCAAATTGTTTGAGAGCAGATCACAATTCTCTTGAATTTGCCATTCAAAGTTATTCATTGAATAATTTCAGCAAACCATTTCTGGTCTATAGATGGTTTGTGAGCTGTTTGAGAAGGTTTTGCAGTTGTTTAGTATTCAGAACCGGATGGAGCAATATTGCTTAGCTTTCATTGGGCAAATAGATCACATAATATATTTCTATTCCCCAGATGGATGATTGTCACTCTTAGAATTGAGTTGCCAGCATGAATACCTATCTTTACAAATTCAGAAATCGTTTCTTATTAATATTCTCCAATAGTCACTTAAAATGTGCTGTCATTTTGAACATCCCTGCCACAAACTCATTTGGTGGTATACAAAAGGAAAAGAAAACACAAACATTTATCTACAATTTTGAATGATATTTTGTGCAATATTCACTGAGCTTTACTGATAATAATACTAATCACTCATGCAACCCTTAACTAATGCATTTTCATAACACCTTGGGGGCGGGTAATAGGTTTAGTTCGCATATCATCTGCCTTTCACAGCTGGGCAACTAAGATGAGGAGAGGCTATGTGATTTGTCTAATGTCATTGTCAAAACCCAAACTGGAGTTAAAGAGTTCCTGGTTTCCATTTGTATGCTTAGTCCATTATACCATACTGCTTTTCAGATCATGCGGTATAAAGATCTACCTTCATTAGCAGTGCAGCAGAATAAGAATCTTCACATGCTTATAAAATGTACATTACTCTTTGTTCGGTATTTCAGCTTCTTGGCTTATGGACTAGAGAGAGGTTTGTTTGGTGTTCATGCATCTTTGTACTCATTTTTTCTGACATTTATATGACTATGATGGTCTATGTTCTCTTTTTGTGACTGGCTCTCCAAATGTCTCTCTGGAGTTATACATGGAATACATGTTGACAATCTATTGCTCAAAGTTATAAAAGAATGCTGTGTCTTGATCAACTTCTGTTGTGCTGAGAGTTAAGCCTATGGATATGACAAATGATGATGTCAGTCCTTTAGACTACTGTGTATTTTTAGAGTAGGATAATTAATGCCATCCATTTAGAATTCAGTATTCCACACAGTTAGGATTTAATGGAGCAAAAAATTATCTTATAGGTGTGTGCAGATTCATCTGGATTTGTAAATGCTAAGGAGGTAAACTCACATTATACATTATATCATTTCTAAGAGAGCAAAAATGCTACATTTTGAGATATACTGATCTGAATATTTCAAAGATTTCCTGTGAGTATGGTCCTTGGCAAACCCCTCTATTTATCTGAGGAGCTGCATTCTATAATTCTTCTTTTCTGTCTGATTTCCCTGTTGTTATATCAGATCAGATTTCTTTTTGAAGCTTCATAGTTTTGATAGAAATAACAAGACATTCAGTTTTTTGTTTGTTTGTTTTTAATGCAAATATAACTTCCTGCCCAGTGCCAATGGCAACAACAATGGCGGAGTTCAATCAGTATAGGGATCTGTTTCTAAAATAAGGAGAACTGTGGTTGCAGACTGGGCTCAGAGGTTTACTCCCACTACTGGCTCTAGGAAATGAAAATTAAATCACGCTGGCCACCTTTGCAGGTGGTTCCTCTCCATTTGCAACCACTCAGAGTCCCTGGAAACATGGGACCATAAATACCTTTTGTTTGGAAAAGAGAGGGAAAAACAAACAAAAGAATCACAATAACCACCTATATATTTACATACAATAAAATGAGCAAAATCCAGAGAATCAGGAATGTGGCCGACCCCCAATTCTAAGTGATAATTGTCCAGCTCATTATGGTTTGGAGCTCATAGTCACTAAGCAATTTCTATGCACTTACAATCCCACTTGTGGGTCCAGTTAGATTCAGGTTTCTTAGAGAGTGATTATCTGTTGCGGTTCAGAGAGAAGTCTGCAACACCAGGTCCTGCTCCACAGCACAGCTATCTGATCCATTTCTGTGATATCAGCTCTGTGCCATTGCTCTGCTTGGTTCTTGCTGCTAAATCAACCGTGCACCACTGCTGCTACTCATTCCCAGTCCAGTCCCACAGCATCACTTCACACAGGGATCAGAATATCCAGGTGAGGAAATTAGAGCAAAACAGGACCTTTGGACAGAGTCCCTGCACCCTGGATTATTGTTCCTGATCTCAATGGCACAGCCTTTTGCTAGCGCCTTGTTGAGTTTGAATCCTATTCCCAAACTAGAGTCCACCCTCAGTGAAAGTCAGGATGACCCATTTACTCCAGAGCATATCTTGTACAATTCTGCCCTTTCATGAACACAGCTAAAGTAAATCTGTATGATCAATTATACAATCAGAATTATACAATATAGCCAGATTCCAACTAAAGCAGAGAAAACAGTATGTGGAATTATGAGTAATCAATATTATACTTCATGTAAATGAGGCTAGCCCAAGCAAGCTTTCCCCCTATAGAGGGAGCAGAGAGTTGCATCTCTCCATGACTTCTAGCTCTGGGGCATACCCACAAATACACATTACTGTCCAAAGGATGAAAGACAGCTATTCCAGAATGCTACTGGTAATTCTGGTAAACTGTCAAAGTATCAGGACTATGTTTTCATTTATTCTGGAGCTCCATCTCACTGTCAGAGCTCAACCAGGACCCCCTTTTCTATACCAGAGGTCTGCTCTGGCTTCCTGCTCACGATCTCACCTTTTGCAATTCTACAGCTATCTTTTATGTGCCTAGGCCCAGCTTTCTCTAGCCTAAAGTCAGGATGCCTTCTTGTTACTTTCTAACAAAAGCATAATTGTAAAAATAGATGGGCCAGTTTCTTGGTCCTGATTCAGTTGCTTTAATGTTAACTTTAAAGTTCCTGTGCAAGGGGCGGCACCTTCTCCTCTTGTCCATTCCTCCTTCATTCTGTTGCCTCTCCCTTCCTATCTGTCCTCGTGTACACATGAACACATATTCCAATGTCTGTTTTTCTCTTTCCCTCCTCTTCTATTCATTTCCCTCTTCAGCCAGTCTCCTCCTCCTTGACTTTTTGATCCTGCCAATATCTCTTAGGAACATTGGATTAATCACATAACATCAGACTATCAATCTATTAAATTGAATATCCTGTCTCTGACAGTGGTCACTATTTAATTTTTCAGAGGGTACCAATGTACCTGGATAACTTTTCTCTCATTCTGAACATTTCATCCTCTCCCTGGCTGTACCCCCACTTCTTTCTCACTCTGATCCTACTAATTTCCCCTTTCTTTCCACTCTGCTTTGATGCTTGGTGTAGCACTTCTCCCTCTAGCATTAATACCTCCTGCTCTGCCTAAAAAACTTTACACTTTTCACATTGCCAAGGATGGGTGAGTTAGAGGCTAGAAATAGGTCTGGAGTCTGAGCCTAATAATAATTTGTTCTGGTGCAGAATATAAAACCCACTCAGTTAGAAAGCTGTAGTTTTTAATGCCTTCTGAATATCTCAGACTTTATGAAACATTAATAATTGGAGATATTTGATTTAAATTGTATAATTCAAACTGCATTGATGTGAGACTATTTTAGGTAGCATAGTCTGATAACTAGGGTTTTAGCTCAACATATTAATGGTAACCTATTGTCTTTGCACCAAGACAAACACTTGCAAAGAAAATCAATGCATTTTAAAATCTGATCTCTTATAATACTTATTGCCATTTCCATGAAGTAGTAAGCTACATGTTGTTAATATTGAAGAAAACCATACGTCACTCAAAAACAAAACCAACTTTAACTACAACTACTCTTGACCATGCTGTGTGTTTAAAAGCCATAGTTTGTGGTCCAGGGAGCAGGGGGAAAAGTCCAAGAGATCAGCAACTGCATAAGCTTGCCTTATATGTTTTAAGAAAACAAAACGGTCTGTTTCAGTTGTGTGTGTATGCACAAAAAGGCCTGTCACAAATGGAAATCTCAGAGTCTTTAAGCAATTGTTTGTGTTTCAGAGATTAATAAAAGCTGAACAAAGAAACAGAAATGTATATAGTAAACATAAAATTACCTCAGTGGTAGGTTTTTTACGGAAACTCCTAGTAAACTAACACTGTATTTCCATTTTGTGTTCACCCCATTTGTTTTCTAAATCTCTGCAACATTTGGATTACACTACGATGCCCTTCAAATTCATTTAAGTGATATATGTCCAGTCCAGTTTCTTCAAAGTTTGTAGTATGGGAATCTGAAAATCTCTTAGTGTTGTGAAAGAAACAGGACACTAGTTTAGTATTCTTTTAACAGCACTTCTTCTAGCTGAGCTCTTTGTTAATTCTAGAAAAGTTTGGTTTCCATTTTTTAAAAAAGCTGAATAATATTTCATATTGTCTGCTGTTATATAATTATGTAATTAAAGAGTCTATCATCTATTGTAGTATATGCAAAGAGGTAGAAGTAAGATTGCTATGGGAACTGTAATGCTAGATTTCCAGGCTTTTATGGGTTTAAATCTCAAACTTAATATTAATACTTTTCAGCACTGAATATGTATTACATTTGAGCATTAAGGGCCATATTCCCCTGGGGATAATAAGTATTTGAGGTGTAGTAAAATTACCTACTTTAGATTCTTGACTGGCTAGATTTTACCACAGATGAAAACAGGAAACTCACAGATAATTCAAAAGTAACAGAACTTCATCTACCACAGCAAAATGGAGTACAATTAATCAAATATATCTTATGGACCCCATTTAGAGAGATGCTTAAGCATGTACCTAACTTTAAGTATATGAATGATCCCACTGAAATCAATGGGACTATTTATGTGCTTAAAGATAGACATTTGCTAAAGCAATTTGCTGAATCGGAGTCTATATGACTAAGTTTTATTTCTGTCGACCTAAGATAACAATGAGATTTAACCTGACTCCACCATTTTGTAAGTAACCTGCGTATCTCTAAATTTTAAACTAAAATTTGTAAAGACTTTGGGAGGAATGTCATTCAGATGCAGGGTTTCTCAAATGGGGTCGCCACTTGTGGAGGGAAAGCCCCTGGTGGGCTGGGCCGGTGTGTTTACCTGCCCCGTCCGCAGGTCCGGCCGATTGCGGCTCCCATTGGCTGCAGATCGCTGCTCCGGGCCAATGGGAGCTGCTAAAAGCCGCGCGGCCAGTACGTCCCTCTGCCCGCACCTCTTCCAGCAGCTCCCATTGGCCTGGAGCAGCGATCCGCTGCCAGTGAGAGTCGCGATCGGCTGGACCTGCGGATGGGGCAGGTAAACACACCAGCCCGGCCCGCCAGGGGCTTTCCCTCCACAAGCTGCGACGCCATTTGAGAAACCCTGCTCAAATGTCACCAGAAGATACCCTCTACTTTAATTTAGTTTTTAAAGACCTGTCCTCATTAATCAATACATTAGTGAGGACTAGGTATTTACATTCATTTATTTACCATCCTTGAAGTTACAATGTGTCTTTGATTATAATATACCCAAATATTTCTAGTAGTTGAACTTTAATTCAGAAGATTTAAGAAGTAGGGCCAGATCCTCAGCTGTGTAAATCAGGCCAGTTCCAGCTGAAAATCTGGCCTTTAATTCTTAAGTGTCATATTTTTAAAACAGGTAGTTAACCATTTTGTGGCTTCAATATCATATCTGGCATAGTGACCTGTTTGTACCTGAAGCTGCATTTTCTTAAGTGGGAATCCTTTGATCCTTGAAAAATACAGAACCCAACTCTATACTCCTGGATTGAGGAAAAACTTCCAGTGACTTCAGTGGAAATGTTTTTTTGTGTGTGCAGTGAGTACTCAGTTAAGTCCATAATTAGTTCAGTGAGCATACTTAAAATGTTGTTACAATTTTTCCCCTCAGAGAGATTACCACAGAAATCATACTCATTGATCTTCTGATCTCTTTGTGTCCCCTGTGATGAGGTAGTCTACCCTTAAAAGTAGTGGTGTCTAATGGTCAGCACACCCAGTCAGGTGGCATGGCCCTTTATGGTTTTGCAAGCTCCAACATATATACAAGGACCTAGAGTTATTGATAGAGATGAAGTGGTCCCAGGAAAAAGTGGAGCTTGGGATAAAATCCCATCACTGTATCTGTAAAGGTCCAGGGACAGGAGCCTTGCAGAGAGGGCAGGGCAAGGTCTCCCTTTCACCCAGTCAATTGGGGATGGGCTGAGAGAAGAGGGCTAGCCCCCTCCTGAGTAGTAGGGCAGACACTAGCAGGAAAAGGTTGGTTTTGCTGAGTGTCCTGATCCTGATGACTAACTGGGAGAAGGGGCCAGGAGAGGAAGAAACTGGTGAAGGCCCTACTGCTGGCCTAAATTACAATCCAGCTCCAAGGAGGAGAGCTGGTAACCCCTGATTAAAAAGAGACCATTTTAAACTCAAGCCCAGCTCGATGAAGAGGGCTGAGGGGTTGCCTCCTGAACCGAGCTGAGAGACTCAGGCCCAGAGAAGGGCAGAAGATGCTTCAGTGGTATTTGATTTCTTTGTAGTTTTGAGCTCTACTGAGGGGCCCAGGAGAACTTTGGACATGCTATTCTGGAGAGAAGAGTGTGATTTTTGTTGTCTTGTGGTGCGTTGGAAGGACTCTGCTGCTGGCCTGGAGGGAAGCTAGGTGGAGGGACTTTTGAAGAGGCTAGTTAGGGGAAGCCAGCTTGGAGCGCCTGAATAGGTACAACTGGAATAGCATACCCAGACTGCACTTTTAAGTGACCTGGACAAGTGTTATGCCTCAGATGACCCAGACAGAGGTGGCTAACTGTAGGAGGCAACTGAGAGGAAGGCCCAACAACCAGTCATAAGGAGAGTGTCAACCAGTGAGTCACTTCTGTGCATGGGGGACTAGGTCTGGGATGGAACCCCATGACAACTTTATGTAGTTCCTGCTGCTGCTATTCTTAGGTAATCCTGCTTGCTAGTGTGATCCCTTTGAAGACATTAACTCTCTGAGGCACGGTGTCTTTTGACTGAACTATGTCAGGGTTACTATAGCAATCAATTGAGCATGGTAAGGAGCAGTCATATTTTTCCATCTTTTCACATTTTTTATTCTTTATCAGTTATGGATTATTTTCTCAAAATACTTTTTTTCTGTAAAGGAAGAAACATAGTAATAGCTGACCTACATTGTCCTTGTATGGTGAGGAAATTCCTAATATTGGTAAGTGCTGCTACTTTTCTGTCCATTAGTTCAGTGCTGTATGAATTCCCTATTTGATATTGCTCAAGCCAGTGGAATTATGCTGATTTACATCCCCTGAGGACCTTGCCCTAGTCACTTGGTGACTTTTGGATGGGGTGTGCTATAGAAGTTAAAAAATATTATTTAGAAGTAGGGAAAGGATACTATGGTAACCTTTGAACCCCCTCAAACAGACATAAAAGAGAATAGCTAAATGAAGGTCATAAACCAAGGAAATACTGGATGAACTTCAGTATTGCCAAACACAAACATTCAAAAATCCTGAGTCAGCCCCCCAAAACTTGTTAGTTTGTCTTAAAAATGGTGAGATTTTAATAATAAACAAACACTGGGTTCTTTGTATTTGCCTTCTGGTTTCTGGCCCTTTAGGTTGCACTCGCTTCAAATTTTTAAGCTTTTCCCAACAACCATAAGAGTTAGAAATGTACTTCAATTAAAAAATGAAAGCTGAGATTCTTATGCAATCTCCAGATTCCAGCACTTTGGGCTTCAAGAAATTACACCAAATATCATGAGATTCACAATAAAATCATGAGAGCTGGCAACACTGGAACTTTGAAAAAAAAACAACAACCAATCTTTAACCATGCATTTGAGGGCATGTAAAATGAGCTTTTGATTTTGGTCAGCTGCATTACCTATGGAGGCAAAAAATATTATAACGACTTATTCTTCGCCACACTAGGAATCTGTGTGAGAAAATGCAGACCTCAGCACAAATGCTCCAATGGCCTACCTTGGATTTCTGATGGATAGCTCATCTGACTCTAGGGGACAGAGCCAAGGACTTCTATGTTGCCCTAAACATAAGCTAGAGAAAAAAAGCAGCTCTGGTCCATTTGCAGGTCAGGGCTGAAATGAGGGTAAAGTAGAGAAGGGAGGAATATTTACTGGTCTACAATGAAAGTCCACTTGCAGGATCTAATTCTAGCTTCTCTATTATTGAATTTCCTTGACTTTTTTAATCAAAGTAGAACAGAAAAAGCAACACTCGTCATATATTATGTCCTATTTTCAAACATACTTTCTTTAATAGGGCATTCAAATCCTGGCATTTTAGCTCTCTCATCAGGAATTAGGAATGTTTATATTACAGTGAAACCCCGCTATAACGCGACTTTTGGGGTCCAAAAAATTCCATTGCGCTAAATGTGGGGTCGCGGTATAGCAGGGTTTCAAACCAGTCAGTCTTTCAGTGGTCCCCAAAACCGTGCATTGAGGTGCACTTCCTAGTGTCCCTGGTGCCTACTCCCCAGCAGGGAAGAGGAGCTCCTGCCCCCCGCCTGCCGGGGACAGAGAACTCCGGCTGCGGGCGCCGGTGCTCTCTGTCCCCGCAGGCGCAGGGCCACGGCTTCTCCCCTGCTTCAAGAGGAGCCACGGCTCCCCGCCTGCCGGGGACAGAGAACTCTGGGGCTCCGGGCACCGGCGCTCTCTGTCCCCGGCAGGCAGGGAGCCGTGGCTCCTTCTGAAGGGGGAGAGAAGCCGCGGCCCCGCGCCTGCTGGGACAGAGAGCACCGGCACCCACAGCCCCAGAGTTCTCTGTCCCCGGCAGGCGGGGGGCTGCGGCTCCTCTTGAAGAGAGTAAGAAGTCACGGCCCCACGCCTGCTGGGGACAGAGAGCATCGGCGCCTGCAGCCTTGGGGCTGCAGCTTCTCTCCCCTGTCATGGTGTTGGGGACCATTGGTACAGTACCCGCACTGTATTATGCCTTAAAGGGGAACCAACCTGTGATCACGTTATATGTGATTTTGTGTTATGGCGGGGCGTGTTATTGCGAGGTTTGACTGTATTTAGCATCCTACTTTTAAAAATTGGGTCCAGCATGATGATGGATATAGTCAACTTTATAATAAAAATGACTTTTCAGGTGAAGTTCTGTTCCCAGGTTTGCACATTAGAACTCTGTCTTTCACCTGATCATTGCACAAAACTCAAATGGACATCAATGGGATTCCCCCTGAGAGATCTGGAGTCTTTTACCTACACACTCTAATATCAGGAATGATTCCTCTGAAGGTAAATGAAATAGGCCAGAGGTAAACAGGAGAATCAAGCTTCCAATGCACAATACTGAAGAGACTTCAACTGCAGAGATTAAATTTACAGTGGAATGCAGAGGAGAATATTCCTTTCAATTATGAAAACAAGTCTTAAATTTATATTAACTTGCAAATTATAATAAAAAGAAACTGTAATGCACTGACCAACTCCCAAAGTGTCAGACAGTGTAGAAAGAAACAGCAGTTTGTAAGTAAGCAAACCCTTAACTCAAGAGATTCCATTTCTTTGTTTGAGGAGTTTGAGAAAAGTAGTTGCCCTTGTGTTTCAATGCACACACCTGGTAGACATAGCATAATGAAGATGTTATAGACACTGTCTCTAGTCTTTTAAGGCCAATGGATGACTGCCTTAAAAGAATACCAGTCCTTTTAATTTTTCATGCCCACACAATACATTGTGCTTTTGAACAGTGTGTTTGCAATGTAACGTGAGGTTCCAATTGAAGATGAGCAAATGACAATGGTGACTCAGGCTTATGTGAATGGTCTTGATACTATCGTGAATATATAACTACAAAATGAGCTATAAAATACTAGTTCAGATATTTAATATTTTCCCTGAGATAGATATATAGTACAATTATCTATCTAATATACTTATACAACCCCCATCACTGTCATATGAGCACATGACAGTCTTTCATGTATTAGTCTCATAAAATTCCAATAAAGTAGGGAATGGAGACCGAAGAAGAGAGAAACAAAGGTTGTATCTACACTGCAACTAAATACCCACAGCTGGCCTGTGCCAGCTGAGTCGGGTTCACAGGGCTGCAGCTCAGGGGCTGTTTAGTTGTGCTGCAGACATTTGGGCTCAGGTGCAGCCTGAGCTCTGGGACCCTCCTTCCCTTGCAGGGCCCTAGAGTCAGGTGCCAGCCCGAGCCTAAATGTCTAAACTGCAATTAAACAGCCCCTTAGCCTGAGCCTAAGTCAATGTCTAATTGCAATGTACACATATTGTAAGTGGCTTGCCCAAGGTCACATAGGAAGTTTGTGGCAGAGCCAGGAATTAAACCTAGGACTCCTGTGACCCAGGCTAGCCCCCTAACCACAGGCACTTCTTTGTTTCCTAGCTTAGTTATTTTTAATTTTTCAACACTGAGCCTTTGCTCTAGGCACTTTTATCATTGTAATATTACAGTGCAAAGTGTAATCTACCAAACACTTACTAACAAAAGCTACATTGCACTACCCTTACTATTATTACCTTATTTCAAATTTCTTATGTTACAGTAGCAACGAGACACCTCAACTGACATGAGGGGCCCCACAGAGATAGTCTCTAACCTGCAAGAGCTTACAATCCAAACAGAGAAGGCAGACAAAGTGCAGAAAGGGAAACAGAGGGGAAATATCTTATCAAAGGTTACACAATAGGTCAGTTGCAGTGCTGTGAATAGACTCATTCTCCTGAATTCCAGTTCAATACCTTAGCAACTAGACAACACTGCCTCTCTAACATCTCTTTAACACTTGTACATGGTAACTGTAATTACATTGCATGTGATCACTCATATCCTTCTGCTCATTCCCTCCCAAACACCCAAGAAAGAAACTGAAGACTCCTCACATAAAATACCCTTCTACTAAATGCCTTCCTCCATTACTTCTCTTTTATTAACTCCTGCCACTTAACTGCTCACAGCTGTGGTGGAATCGCAGAGGAGGAGAGGGAATGTCTCAGTTCCAAAGAAGGGCCTGATCCAAAGCCCACGGAAGTCAATGCTAGTCTTTTAATTGACTTCAAATGGGATTTGCATTAGGTTCCAATTTAGGACCTATTAGGCTTTTAGAATTTTGAATTTGTATGTACATTTGTTTTGTAAAGATACATTAAAAAATCAGTACCAGTCAATCAGTGCTCATGATCAAGCCCAAATACTACTTTGTACGTATAGTAGAGGACAATTATGCAGTGAAGGAATTCATATTTCAATATCACACTTTCAAAGGATGGAAGAATAATAATAATTTTTTAAACACAAAAATGGCATGTCAATATCCTATATAAGTCTAATACAAAAGATGACAATGAAAGCTTGAAATACAGCTATTTTTTAAAAGGCACCAAAAGTACAATTTAATCTTTAGCCTTATTGTTCCCAATTCTTTTTGCAAAACAGAAAGTTGTTTTGCAGATTAAATTGCAACTGCCTCTCTCAAAGCTGGTATTTCTAGCCCAGCAGTTTAGATGGAAAGAACAAAGATTTTGATTTGGAAGAACAAGTCGGAGGGAGTGGGTTAGAATCCATGGCAATATTTTTGCTTGTTTACATTTATGTGGCTGCCATTCATTTAAGGTGAAATCCACTCCAAATATTTGGACTGATGGTGAGTAGTGTGGACGGATCTGTGAGGTGACATCCGCACTCCTAACCTAGGGCAATGCAGATGGCTGCAGGGAAGCACCTGCTGTGGGAACTATTTCACCCTGTATGCTGACACAGTGGCTACACAGCTTCTCCGTGTCAGTTATGTAGGGGATGGAGGACTCAGTGAAATCAGATCATCTTAGCTTGCCCCAACCTCCTCTGTTACAGTCTTCTGCACCAGCCTATATTAGGGACCATTAGATGATCGAATCTGACTTCCTGTAGATCACAGGCCACCATGTTTCACCAAGTTATCTCTGCATTGATCCCAATAATTTGACTACAGCATAACTCATGTTTGGCTATCTGGGCCCGATGAGGAAACTGACATGCAGGGCGAATGTGCAGGCAGACTTGCATGGCTGTTTCATCTACAGTTTCCTGCTCAGTCCCAGTATTGTGTAAAGACATAAAAGGGATGGTCCTGAACTGGGACAAGTATAGCATGGACACAGCTTATGACCTGGGCTCTGTCTGTCATGCATAATTATTAGAGATCAGAGGAATCCACTAATGTTCTTTCTTGCTCAGCATGATGGCACAAAGAGCAGAGTGGGCAACTTGGATCATCTGTGAAGGCTCTTCTCAGTTTTAAGGTAAATTAACTGATGATAAGTGATCCTCTTTCAGGGCTATTGAGCATATCGTAGTGGCTACCTTTGTAATTTAGCTTCTTTTGGTCAGCCCGAGTAGTAACAAAGAGAGAAAAAAATTAGTTCTCTCTCAAGTAATTTAGTTGAAATCTGCTTGCAGATGGAATGATCTGCTAAAGGACCCAAGTATGCCAGCAGTTGAAGCCCAATATTTCAAAGCACCTAAGCATATGTATAACTTTGTATGTATATGTATATGTGTAGACACCTTTAGGTGCTTTGGTAGTTTGGCGTATGGATAAGTACTTTAAGACAGCTTTTTCACCAGCTTGGGGTACCAATGAGAAAAGAGTGGACTGGGCCAACGTATCCTGTCCCCAAATGCAGATGAAAATATGTACTGTGCTATTTACATATGTAATATGAATCACAGTGCACAAAAATTATTTTAGAAAATCACTATTATTTTGTAATCAAGTTTTTAAACGAGCTGTTATGTTTAAGGACACTGACAAAGGAAACATGCATATTGAAATAACCCATGTAGAGCTAAGAATAAATAGTGAAAGAAAAGTGACTGGAGCAGAATTGAATGCAATTTGAATAAAGAAGGACATTTTATATTGAGATTACTTTAGTTTGAATTATTAATATTACAGTATAGACAAGCACATGCTTTAGTGCTTTTCTGAATCAGGGCCTAAGTCCTCTTGATTTCACTGGAACTTATGCACATGCTTAAAGTTAAGCATATATTTTAGCACCCTTTCTGAATAAGGATGGTTTTCTGAATAAAGGCCATAATTTGTTCCTTTTGGAAGCTATAATATTGTCACATTTGTCTCTGATGCCACAATGCTCTGCGCGTGATTTTAAAAACAGGATGGTTGAATTTAAAATCCTTTGAGAACAGTTACAACTTATTTCCTAAAATATGGTAACTTTTTTTTTATTTTGGTCCTAAAACCAATTTTTGTTTTCTTTTATGTAAAGATGCACATATAAGGTGCAAATATATGTACCAGCAAACTGTAGTGTAAGTTTTTCTCTATCCTTGATAAAGAAGAGTCATATTAGTCAACATAAAAATGATCCTGAGTAGCTGCCTGCCTGCAGTTACACTAAATTTACAAAGAAGTTGTGGATTTAAACTTAACTAGATTGCCTGTTTCATCAGATGTTATAAACAGAATGGGATGGTGGGAGATGAGTTAAAAAATCTGATTGTCTAGCAGAACAATTCTCTAGAAATGTTCAGTTGAACTACAGACACCAACTGGAACTGCATCCCCCATAAAATAAATCCATAACCAGACGCTTTTTTCACATGTGTAGTGAACATTCCGGTTCTATGAATTAGTTCTAGTTGCTTACTGAAAAGCAAAACCAGGCAGTATCATTCACAGGCAATACAGTGAAAGTGATGCCAAGATTTTAGAGACTGAAGATTTGCTTTTGAGTTTTTTTCTGGGCATAACGGACAACAAGGGTCTGACCCAGACCACTGGAGTCAATGGAAAGCCTTCTGTTGACTTTGATGGACTTTGGATGAGGTCCCAAGTGGGAACCTTTTACTGAAATGTTGCATTTTAAAATCTCTTCTCTGGCAGGTTGGTGTAAGTTTCTGCATAGTTTGTTTCTCTCATCAGTTGCCAATACATGATGTATACTGACTATGCCAGCTTGCTGCAATTGCAGTCTGAGCTGTTTAGCTTACACGTTTCAAAAGGGGATTCACTATTTCATTAGCAAATCTTGGAAAACAGTCATCAAAGATAGTTATGAGGTTTAAATCCATTGTGAATGCCTCCCTGTCATTTCCTAAAATGTTCTAATTTTGGAAACCTCCCTAAACTATGTTCGTCACTGATCACCTTGCATCCTGTCCAACAAAAATCCATGGAGCAGCCTTTATCTGCACTTTGTAGTTTCTGGGGAGCAAAGAAAGTGCATAGTTGGATTTTATATGGACTGTTTAAATGTTTCTTACAGACTAACATTTTATGAGCTTTTTTTTTTGGTAAACAGAATATATCCAAGCCTTAAAAAAGGAGTTGCAATTTATAACAAGGGTACTCTAATTATGGTGTAGTCATATTGAAATAATAGTGCAATTATTGCATAGTTTTGCTTTTCAGTAAGTAACTAGCTCTAATTCATAAAATCAGAATGTTCACTACGTGCGTGATTTACTACTTACTCCTTTGGTGTTCTTAATGTACATATACATTAGAACCCAGATATATTGACAACACTGTAAATAAACTACAATTATTGTTAGTCGAGTAGTAAGCTTCCTGGTTATATGACAAGTTGAGGTTAGAGCTATCAAAAATGCATAGCCACTGTGTAATTGCACTTGTAATTAAAATGTAACAGTTACATATTTTTAAGTGTGTCCAAAAGACCAATACTCTCCTCCAGCTTCTAACATGCATCATTGAATGTAAGTCTTCAGGTGAGACAGCAAAAAGCATCTGACTCTGATTTGCCTTTTATTGGAGAAGCATCTGCAGTAATAAATGGAGATACACCTATCTCATAGAACTGGAAGGGACTTGAAAGGTCACTGAGTCCAGCCCCCTGCCTTCACTAGCAGGACCAAATATTGATTTGCCTCCAGATCCCGAAGTGGCCCCATCAAAGACTGAATTTACTACCCTGGGTTTAGCAGGCTAATGCTCAAACCACTGAGCTATCCCTCCCCCTCTGCAGACCTGTCTCCTTACCTGCAGACTGTCTAATAATTTTACATTTAAATTTCTGAATAATATGTCTTAAATAGAAATATTGTGGTAAAGGGATATTTAGTACCACAGTGACTTGTGTGCCATGTAATCCTGTGTTAACTAATGCCATGCTGTTCTCTGGGACCTCAGCATGTTCAGATAGTTGCTGAGTTCAAACTGTTCTCCGGAGACATGGTGGCATTTCCAAGCTAGAACAGTTTGTATGCTTCCTATGTCTTTATCTTACAGATACTGCTGTGAGGAAAAAGTTCCTAACCTACAGGGGACAATAGAGTCAGATCTGACTCCATGTGGCCTAACAGCTAGGGCACTAGACAGGGAGTCAGGAGGGCGAGGCTCTATTCTTGACTTTGCTACTCACTGGTTGGGTGATCTTGTATCTTTAGCTGTCTTATCTCCTTTGTAAAGCGCATTGAGATCCACAGATGGAAAGTGCTCTCAAAGCTAGGTTTTACTTTGGTGGCTACTGGAGGTGCAGCAGTGACAGGGAAGAGACAGCCAAACTGACCTCTCAATGTTACACTGTGCTTATCTTTCAGACTCAGTCTCAGCCGTGTACCTCTCATCTGATGGCACCCACATGTGGCCGAAGCCCCCAAATTCCATTCCAGGGCAGTGTCAGATCTGTCTGGAAACCAGAGACTCACTTTGTGTGGCTGCTGGAGACTCAGCCACAAGCTGAGTGAGGAACAGCCAGGCTCCTCCGTGACTCATCTCCAGTGACTCATCCCATGGGACAGGAACTCCCATCACCTCCTGGAGGATGAGACCAGTCTCACCTGGTCTCCAATCCAGTAGCACAGTCTTGGGACCCTCTTCCTGTCACTTGTGGAATTCCCTGCTAATTTGTATGCAGGAGGTGGGATGGAAAGAGTGCTTTGCAGGGAAGTTTATGGAGGATCTGTAAAGGCAGACTGTCTCAATAGTGATTAGATGGAGTTTGTAGGTAAAAGGCTACTTTGGTATAGGAGAGGAATTTAATATTTCAACTGTATTTTTTTTAAATAGTTAACATCTCAGACAGATGTGTAAGGCCTGAAAAATAGATTCTGTTTTTTTCCTTAAGAAAATAAAATATATAATAATAGACACTGTTCCATCCCTGCCTTCTACAGATATTATATTCTGCTAATGTAATGCTGCATTAATGGAACTTTGGAAGAAAGAACAGGTTTTATTAAATGTTATAGCATTTACATCTTATTAGACTAAAAATATGCCTCTTGATTTAGTTTAATTCAAGTGATATCTAAATAATTTGAATTAAAATAATATATTGCTGGTTAGCAAACAAGGCTTATGTACAAGGAACTATACTATAGATTACTGCAATAGTGTTTTTTTTTTAAACCTGCAACATTTACTAATATTTCCAAATATCCGTGGAGGGCTTTTTCTGACCTTCAAATATAGTGACTTTTCTGTGGCAGGTGGTATGTTAATTTTTAATACTCAAGTTGAAAAAAAAATAATGGGTAGGTTTCACGTGAACAAAATGATCAGCATTTTTAAGCCTTGGGAACCATTATGCTGTCAGGTGCAACAGAAACTTTTTGGTAAGGTGCAGGGAATGTTTCCCTGATAGGTTTTGAATGTTTTACACAGTATTGATTGCCCTTATTTTGTATAAGACTAAAGGCTCAACTCTCTTCCATGAAATACTATCTTTGATTTTCTAAGAGACACCATCAACTATGATGCAATAGACTAAACCTAAAATTTAGGTTTTGTATGAAAAAATAATTAAATAATCAAATAAGTAAAATTCACCCTAGCACAGTGGGTCTATTCAAAGTCTTCTGTGTGAGCTGGAAATTCAGCATGTCTGCGGACGAAATGTAAAATTAATGAGCCTCCACTGCTGGTATAAAATCTATTGTTACAGAGCATGGAAACTACACAGAGATCTTCTGAATATTTCTGAGCCATAAACTTTACTGTATTTGCTGGGCTCAGTCCTGCCAGGTGAGAGGCACTCTCAACTTTCATTGACTCCTGTGAGATTAGTAGCAGCTCAGCACCTCAGAGGGAGTTAGTTCTAGGTGCTTAGAATAACAGATCTTATAAAACTGTGAAAAATGATTACCCTCTGAAATTCTCTGAGCATACTAAGAGCTTTTTAGCAAAGAGGCCAAACCAATTTAACAGAGACATGAATATGATATCCAGTATCTCTTTATATTTAATAATTTAATTCTCTTGAGAATTATTTGTGCAGTACACTGCGTTTTCTTTCCCAAACTACTTAAGTCATCTTTGGTTCTGCTCATGAAAAACAGCATCTTCAGCATTTTAGCAAGCCATCATAGTATTCTTCACTAGGGTGATCTATGGAATACCTCTGTAAATGAAATCAGCTGGCTAATCCAATGTCCTGCATGCAGGAGATTTGGGGCCCATCTAAAATAATTTACGCTGAATCTACTAAGGGGATTCTATGCAGAATATTGTCTTGATCACCTGGATCCACACTGAATAGATTTTATTACCAGAGAATGGGAATTGAAAATTCTCTTGCCAAAATCAGAAGCATTTAGCAACACCATAGTTGTACAAATACTTTCTTGCATGCACTGGCATTCAGTGTGTGACTCCGAACATGTTTTTGGTTTTTGGTTTTATTTTGTTTTAAGTGCGCCCATAAATAAGCTACCTTGGGTCTCTCAGTGTAATAATTCACAGTGGGTGTTCAGTGGTGTTGGTTGTTTAAGGTCTTGACTTCTGAAAAACCTCCAATACACAGAATGCTCTGTGTCTGTTAACATCATTTTGACAAATTTCCCAAGGTATTTGGCACTGGTTTTGAGAAATGATCATGATGATGCCATTATTCAGACTGATGACAGACTGCAGTAATACTGTTCTATCAAGTAATTTTCAGCCCTGGCATGATGCACAAAAGCCTAGGAAAAGAGCTAATCAAGCTTGACAGCAGGTGACAAGTTTGCATTATGAACTCTAGGTTAATATTTAATGTTTCTGAAATACCACGTAAAACTTTTTTCATAAGGTAAAACAAACTGTAACACAATTGGAAAGGTGTAATTATAGAGTGGGGGTATAATGACGGAAAACAAATAGACCCCTAGATTATGGAGAGCCCATGTTATAGGGCAGATGAAGACAACGTTCAGTGTTGTCAGATGAGAGGCATGGGGTGAGTCTAGCCAATGGCCAGGATTTCTCAATAGGAACCACTAAATGCAGAACCAATCATCTGGGAAACATAAAACCAAACCCCTTTTCCCCCACTGCTCACAAAGAGCATACATTACCTCAAAGAATCATACAGATTCCTGGACCTTAGGGATCCATATGGTGATACAATAATTAACTCATTCACAAACTTTATTTTTCAATGTAGAGAAGGTTGCATAAAATTCCAATGACTGAATTTTTTTTGGCTTTTCATTCATTGTGGTACTACTTAGTAACTAAGGACACTGGAAGAGAGGGTACTCTAGGCCAAATTCTGATCTCAGTTACCTAAGTTTAAATGAGGCATATTCTGATAGCTGCTTTACAGACAAAGGAAAACAAACTCCCCAGCCCACAGAGCTTACAGTCCGCAAACAGAACAAAGTGTGGGTGAAAGGATACAACAAATAAGTGAAGCTTTGAAGGTAATAGGCACTGAAGTTACTTCTGATTTACATGGGTGTAATAGAGTGCAGAATTTTGCCCTCTGTTCCCAAGGGTACTGTCAACAACTGCACAAGATGCTTTTTATATTAGAGTGGTCATTTGCAATGTTAATTTACTTCTCAGGGAGTGTTTCCTACTTGCATGAGGATAAGGTCATCTTATCCTTCTGAATATAACTAGGAAATTGGACCCAGAACACTCAGTAAGTTACTTAGTGGCAAGAAAGACTATAGGACAATCTCGTAAGATGCCGAGCATTCAAGCCAGACCCAGCAAAACACTTAGGTACTTGCTTAACTTCAAAAAGGTGAATAGTCTCAGGCTTAAATGCTTTGCTGCATCAGGCTAGAGATCTCAGCATCTAGCCATATTGAACCCATAATATTCTGCCTGCAGATGTAGAATAATTAAAAACATACATATTATTTATGCTCCCACTTCTGAGCAATGAAAAGGGGAATGGATTTGGAGCAAGGTAATTTGTTGTGGAAGACGAATGGAGACATATTGAAGATATTAATTCCTGGTCTACTAATCTAATTTTATGCATGCTGGCCTAAACCCTGCAGTCCTTTCTCAGCCTTAGCTGAATTTTTTGACTTAGTGAAAACCTCTGTTGAATTTGTTGTGAGTTTTATCTGAGTTTGTCCTGAGCAGAAATTTAGTAAGAATTTCAGGATTTGACCCCACATGAATATACTGCCCATTTACTTTGAAATCGGCGGGATAAAAAGAAAAAGCAGCAACTAAACCTTAGTCATGTAAGGACTCTGGCAAAATTCTATTAATCCCTACCCCGTTCAACTGATTAAAAATATTCCAGCAAAATTTTTTCAATGAAATATTGCTTGTCAATAGAATTGAAAAGTTTCACGGAAAATATGAATTCTGCCAGTTTGATGTTTTTCAATGAAAAGTTTCCAAATGAATTTTTTAAAATAAATATTTCTATTTTTTTCTTTTGGGGGCAGGGTGGACAAAAAACTCATTGCATGCCTCCCCCATTTTTCTAGTTGGGGGCAGGAATGAGGGGAAAGGTTTTTTTTTCTCCCCCCCAAAATGTTTTTTGGGAAAAATGTTTTTGGAATTGTTTGGCAAAACCTGAAAAACTTCACAAATACAAATGAAACAAATCAATTTACTTTTAAAAGAAATACAAAATATATTTACCTATGTTCGACCAGCTCTACTTTTTACACAAGTGGCCTAATTCTGGCAGGTGCTGAGCAGCCACAAGTCCCACTGAAATTTAGTGGGAGCTGAAAGAGCTCATCACTCACAGAACTGGGTCCAAATGCTGTTATGTAGAACCTCAGAGCACCAAGCTACACCACTTCCACCAATATGACTTTGTGCTCTTAAACAATGAGGATGCCATATTGTTCTGGGTGCTGGGCAACTGGGCTGCTCCACATCTCTGTACCACAAAAGGAAATGTATTTGAACTTAATGATCTCTCCATTTAACACAGGAGCTTATGTCCATTACTAATGCATAATAATTTTGAAGGTTTTCATTGTTTTCATTCCAGTATCTTGTAAAAATCCTTTCAGGTCACCTGTATAAAAATTGGGTTTCTCCCCTTTTTGGGCCTGGAAGCTTTTTTCTCATTGATATTTAACTTAGAAATATCTGGAGCCAAACACGTACCTTTCTGAATTTGCTGAAGAATCCCTGGTAGATGTCTGGGATGCATAGTGTGAATATACACACATTAATGGAAGGGACAAATGTATTGCATCTTTTCTATTAAAGCAGCCTTTATCCAGAATGTTAATTAGTCATTGAATTTAACTATATTTTAATTAAAATCCACAAAAATTTTTTTTCTGCTCTTGTGATTCTGTCACAGTGAATTGTGGGAGAACTTGTCTGTCCTTCTGGGCACATGGAGGGAATTGTGGGAAAGCGTTGGAAGGCAACCAGAATTTGACTGGTTTAGTTTGCATCCTCAGTGCAAAGTGGGTGAAAATCTTACTTGAGCTTTAGCCTATATCCCAGGATGGATCAACTAGCTCAGGTTTAATGCATCATTAAAGTAGCACTGGAGACTTTGTATGTATGGATGGGAGCTGGGTTAATGTCAACACTGAAGTATGAGCCTATGCTAGCTATTGGTTTGTCTACACTTTGGACTTGGGGAGGAGGAGGCTCATTCCCAACTTGAGGAGACATACTGGCGTTAGCTTTCATTGAGCTAACGTGCTAAAAATAGAACGTAGCAGTGGCAGCATGAATGGCGGGAGGGGCTAGCCACACTCATTAAATTGGTAGCGTCTCTGATGGACATGCAGTCAGGGTGGCTAGTCCCTTCCGCTGCTTGTGCTCCTACAGCGACATTCTATTTTTAGTGCACTAGCTTGATGAGAGGTAGCACAAGTATATCTCTTTGAGCTGAGAATCATACTCCCAGCCCATAGTGTAGACATAACCCTCTGCAGTGAAGCCCTTAGCTGCTGTGATATTCCCACTCCACCAGTTCTCCAGTCATCACAGAATCCTTCAGCTTAGACAGAACCTGAATTTCTAATGTAAAGCATAATCAGATTAAAAATAAACATAAAAGGCCCCTAGGGCTTTCATTATTCATCATAAAGTTGCAAAAAAAGTGGGGGTCATAAGTTCAAATGTTTTTTCCTTTGACAGTCACCTTTAAACTAGTTTGCTGGGACGTTCCCAGAAATTGCTGAGGTTATTAAACCTGTGTATGGGATTCAGTCTCTAATATTCTATTTCAGTATTGGTTTTGAATCTACTGTTATCCTTTCCTCTCTACTGATTTTTGAAACTTAAAACTTTTTTTTTAAATCACTTTTTATTAAAACAGAAAATAATTGGTGGAAGGAAGAGAGGACATGAAAGCACGATTTAAAAAATAAATGCAAGAGGTTGTACTGTAAATTAAAGCAGCAGATGCTGACATTCCTCTAGTTAAAGGCTTAGGCAATTTCTTTTTCAGGGTTCATTATCTCAGTTGTTTCAAAGTGAGTCAAACTAAAACTTGGCATATGTGTTGTCGCTCTGGAGGCAAATGTATTAATCCAAAATGATCAAAATAGCACATTACACATCTTAGCTATAGATTGGCTAAAATCATAGCTCAGAGGAAGTTTTAGACTGACTCTCTCTCTCTCTCTCTGTGTTTCTAACAGTTTGGACCTTTCTGATTTCCCCTCATCCCCACTTGCTTATAGGTTTAAATAAAAACCTTAATGTTACTTTAATGTAATTTGCATTTAATAGATTTAGGCTTGTATTAAATACCTAACAGTTTATCAGAGCTCAGTGATTTGGAGACATGCTCTAGCAGAAGCTTTTGATAGTAGAGATCCAGTGCAAGCTCCAGGGCTCAACAGCTCTGAAATGGCATGGTTAAATTGCAATTTGCTTTCTGTTAGCAACAAACTGACTCTCAAATTTGAATAATTATCCGTGCTTTGTCTTAAAGCAGTTGTGTATCATGCAAGATAACATTTGGAAAAGGGCAGATCAGGACTCTGACTCACTTGCTTATTTGAACTAAATACTGCCAAAGGGCACTGAGAAGAAAAGTGTGTTTGGGAAGGGAAAGGAGGGATTGAAAAACTGTGTTCTACTACTCCTAGTCCTGGCTTGCAGCCCTCTGACACCTCTACCCAGTGGCACTTGACTTTTTCCTATGTGCAACTTTTGTTCTGTTTGGAAGACATGGCGTCTGGTCCAAAGCCTAGTGAAACAAATGGAAAGATTTCCACTGATTTCAGTTGGCTTTGGATCAGCCTCATGCTGAGGATTTAAGGATCCTGAGTGTGCTTTTTAAAGAATCTTGATGCAGCCTGAAGTTGAAAGCCTCTACATGCATCCAGGGAGAACAGGGACTGGGGTGTCTCCCTTTGACTTGGTGGTGAGGATGCTTTTAGTTGAATTGTGCTGGAAGGTTAGAAAGAGAGTCAGAAAAAACTAAAAACAGAAGAAAATCAGAGTGAAGCTAAGAACTCAACTGAGTGTGAGATAGTCTATGTAATGATTATCATAATATTTAACACTTATTATAGACAGAGCTGGTAGTGCCATCTAAGATTAAGGTGGCCTGATGTAGATCCCATCCTCGTTGCCACTGTGGTATCCCAATAACATGAAGACTATTGAGGATTAAATGCTATCAAAAAAACTTTATTCCAGGGTCCTACATCCTCTCTAGATTTCTCTTCCACATGACCCCCACCAGGGTCCCACCTCTTACTGGCTTCACTTCCTGGTTTCTTAAAGGAGGCATACCTCATGAGCAACTGTTCCTAGGATGACCATATTTCCCAAAGGGAAAATGAGACACCATGTCGGGCTAGCCTGAGGCGGCCCCCTGGCCCAAGCTGCTGGCCCAAGCCCTGATCTCCAGGCTGGGGCTGGCATCGCTGCTCTCCCGAGCCCTGCCTGCCTTCAGTACATTGATTCGACTGGTGTCACCGCTTGCTTGAGCCCTGCCTGCCCCTCCAACCCCAGTTCTGCCACTCCATGTTCCTCTGCCTCCCACTTTTTTTGACAAAAGCGGGCATTTGTCCCTTTTGCTCTTGCCAACTAATCAAGTTGGCAAGAACAAACTTGACAAATGCCCACTTTTGCCAAAAAAGTCAGGCTGGCCAGAACAGTTTTAAAAAGGGACTGTCCCGGCCAAAATGAGACATAATCACCCTAGCTGTTCCCAAAGACAGCAATGAATGCTGCCCATTATAAGTCTTTATCAATTGCTTATTCCTTTACAAACTTTAACTGAGTCCTAATGATGGAACAGACAGCAGCAAGACACCACTAGATGAAGGTGCACTGGCGAACCAGAGTTAATTCCTAGGATGGTCAGCAGAAGGTGCTACAGTGGTGAGACAGGCCCCATCATACCCAGGTTTAAAGACACTGCCCACCCCTCCCAAACTATTTAAATGAGAAGCTCTAATGCTTCCATACTTTTGAACAGGGATTTGAAAAAGGGACTTGTTAGGGCAGCAAAATTCTCCAAAAACTACAGTTGCACTAAGCATACTCCAGCCTAGGATTGTAATTGGCTATCCAGGGGCCACAAAGCGGGGAGGAGAGGAAGCTGGGGATAGGAACTGGGAGCTTGTCTTTCTGTGTTTTCAATGCTTCCCCTCCTGGCACCAAAGAAGTGTGGAATAGGAAGCTGCTTAACTCAAATGTAGAGGGGACAAGAACCAGGTGGAGGGAATTCACCTGGAGGGAGGAGATTAGGATGCTGACTCTTTGGTGGTAGGAAGCCAGTTTTTGGGGAGACAGGGACTGGCTGGGCAAAGATTGGGACAAGGAGTCATCAGGAGATACCAGGACTAGGAGAGGGGAGACTGAAGTTGGGTGAAGGATCTAGAGGGTCAGGAAATGGTACTGGCTAAATAAGGAGATTAGGACAAAGGGTCAACAAGGAGACTGTTATGATGATCCTGGGAAGGGCGACTGAAACTGGAAGCTAGGTTGTTAGAGGAGAAGACTGGGACTTGGAAAGGGAACGTTAAGGGAAACTGGGAATGGCTAAGTGAAGAGACTGGGACCGGGAAGGGATGAGGGAGGGAGAGCAGGGAAGGCAGGTCTAAGCCAGAGCCATGCTGGATGGAACAGGGACAGAAGGGCCTGTGCCTACTGGAGCACATTCCCCTTAGGCTGGGGTGGGGAGGTGGTTGTTTCTCGGACCCCTCACCCCTTTTTTCCTCTGTAAATTGGGAAGATCATTGAGTCATCAGAACTCCTGGATCTCCTGAGACTTCTGCACCTTGTGGTGGGGAGGAGGCTGAAGATCAGAATTGTGTGTGGAATTGTTTATTTCTTGATCCTCAGCTCCAACAGGCTTTCCCACTGGAATGATCAGGCCATGGAAGGGGGAGAAACATGTAAGGTCAATGTAGGGGTCGTAATTAACTTACTAATGTATTCTCTGCTGAGTTGGTGGGAGACAGTGTGGTGACAGCACAGTTTTCCCATTCCTTCTTCACCCATGGAGCTGAATACATGCAGAGCATCTTTTCCTTCTGTGGGACTAAGTGGAGTGGGAGTAGTAGTAGCAGGCCTGTTCATCACCTCACCTCCATGCTGCTCAAATGGCTTTTGCTCCCTTCTACATGCAGAAAGAGAGAAGACTTTAGCTCATTGCCAATACAGTAAAACTTATTTAGCACAAAAGATGGACAGGAATTTAAATTGCATAGAATATAGGAAGTCTTAAGGTGAATGTGCAAAATATTTTTATAACACCAAAGATTTTCTCTCCCTGTCTTCCTGGAAAAGGAGAGAAAATCTGCTTACACAAGAGCTTTCTAAGGCTTAAACATTCTCTCTGTCTTTCAGTCTCTCTGTTGTGCAATGTCTCTGAAGACTTTTGCATGAGCTATTCTAAATGGCATGTAGGATTTAACCATTTTCTTTACTCACCTACTTTGAAAGAAGTATCTAGGCCTCCTATCATTGCAATTAATGTCAAATGAGAGAGTCCTCCTATTTAGAATTTATTCTCAAACTGCAAAACATTTTTGCATCATTAAAAAGAATCTGCTGGTTAGAAGGTGATTGTTCCCTCACATCCCATACCATCTCCACACTCCTTTAGAAACATTTCTGAGGCTGTTCTGCTTTAGGTATGCATGTAACTCTCATTCACTTAACAAGGTGTCAGCTGCATGCATCGCAGAGTGAAATCATTTGGAGGAAGGATGACCAATCCTCTTCTGATATTCTAATGAAATCTCAGCCAGAACTTTGATTTAAAGATGAGGGTGGTGGAACACAGGGGGGCTCAGTTCTACATAATGCCTTGGGAAAAGTAAGCCCTTAATCTGACTGGTACTATTTCTCATTGTGGATGATGATGTTGAAAATTGACATGGTGCTCTTATTACCAGTGTATTGAATCCGTTTCTTTTACATTCTGGTAACTGGGGAATAAACCTGTTATATACTAGGATTTTTTTGTCTGCTAAAGTCATCATAAAATGTAAATGAATGCATTGTGAGCCAAATCTGAATTACAAATACCCTGTGTGGAGTTTTGTGTGAATACTATACAATTTCTGTTCATCCTTAACAGCTATGGGCATGGATAGGATTTTGTCACATGGCATTCACTAAATTCTCATGGTTCTGTTAAACTGGAAAACTTTCACAGTTCAGATTATAATTTTTAAAGCACAGCTTTAGGGCAAATATGTTTTTATTCTGGAATCACCCAAGTATGAACATTAAAATTATACATCTGTGAGACAGAAGTCTTTGAAGATATTGTATTATCAGTGAGTGGCAAGGCACCTGGGAATGAGATAGCTAAGAGTGTAGCCAAACCCCTATTTTCAGGGGGTACTAACTCAGCATGAAGTAGAAGCTTAATAGTTTTTTGGTTACTTGATTGTATTTATATAATTGAAACATGCCTACATTTCTGGAAAATATTTTACAGGTGGCTACCTCAGATCCAAGCTTTACTTTTTATAGTGATTGTGAAATATATCAGATCCACAACCCCGGAGACCAAAATAGAATAAGCCTCCTCTCATTGCTCCTGACCTGCAGGGACCAAGTCCACAGAGTATTTACTATGGATGAAATTTCCCTCTATGGAGAGTGTCAGCATAAGGTTGATATACCACTTAAGTAAGCTCTGCTTTGAGGGCAAAAGGTAAGTGGCACATAGTGTGAGCCCTCTGCATGAGTGAATTTACCTTATGGGAACAAATTAATTTTGACAGACCCAGACCAGTGAGGTACAGGAGTCTGGTCCTATTGGTATCCAGAGGGTGGGCAGGCAAAGCCTGCCCACTTCTAAAGGACCTCCCCCCAGCCTAAGGGGAGGATCCACAGATCTGGAACACCAAGTAATTCCGTGGGACAATTAATGAGAAAACAGGATCAGGAATGAGGTCAGAGGGCTAAATGAAGGGAACCTGATGGGGACACCGAGCAGAGAACCCCAGACAACGCCCACTGCTCCTCGAAGGCGATAAGAGAGCCAGCGGACGCCGCCCAGAGGAACTCTGCCCGGATGCGTGAACAGACAGAGGAGCAGAAATAGGCCCCACAGTCGCAGGAAATCCTGTCAGCCAACCTCCTCTCCTTGGTTTTGTAGATGGCTAATTTGGCCAGGGCCAAGAGGAGGTTGACAAGAAGATCCTGCGACTGGATGGGGAGTGCATAGATAAACAGATGAGGGGAAAAGTGCAACCAAAAACTCAAGAAAAGGGTCAAGAGGATCCGAAAGAGGGGCTGAATTTGGCGCACTCTAAATATACATGCGCCAGGGTCTCCTTCATGCCACAAAAAGGGCAGGTGTTGGGGATGGATAAACCACGCCAAGTACACTCCCGTGCTCACGGCCCCATGAAGGAGCCACCAACTGACATCCCCGGTGGGCTTCGGGACCAGGGCAGAGTAGAAGCTGGCCCACCAGGGCCTCTCATCCTCGAGAGGTGGCAGGATGTCCCGCCATTTGGTATCGGGGTGGGACACGAGGGTGAGGTAGTGGAGAGTGTGGAGCATGAGCATGTAGAGATGTTTCCGGGGCGCGGTCTGGAACAGAACCGGCTGCAGATCTTGCAGCCGGCTCGCAGTGAAAGGCCAGGGGGACCAACTGGGTCCACGAGGCAGGGGCCTGATAAAAATGTCCACAGGGCTTGGGGTGGAGGGTGGGCAGGGCGTGCCCTCTTGCAGGACCTGGTCGAGGTAGGCCCGAGCAGCAGGCAGTAAAGCGGCCTTCACCTCCTGAAGTACGCACTGGGGAGTACAAGGTCCGGAAAGCCCCATAAGCTGAGCGAGCGTCAGCGGATCCAGCCAGTCTCCCCGGTCGTAGTCCAGGAGGTCTCCGACACCCTGGTGACTCCTGCCAAGACCAGCTTCAGACGCACCACGGGGAACTCCGCCACATGCACACGAAGCTGGGGGTTGTGTAGCAGGGACTCCGCGAGGAGACCAACCTCCACGGTGGCTGCCATGGACCTGGTTGTTGAAAAGAGCTTCCAGGTCCGGAGAAGGTCTTGGTAGAAGACCAGCAGCCAAGAGAGGTCTCGTGGAAGACCTCTCGGATGGAGGTAAAATAGCTGCCAGTCATATCACAGCCCTCGGAAGCGGCAGAGGAAGGCGTGCACCAAGATGCTTCAGGCTGGACTACCTGTACCATACAGGAGTCTCTGCAGGGCCTGGAGGTGGAAGACATGGACCTGAGTGTGTAGGCACTTCAGGCCCTGCCCCGCTTCCTCCAGGGGCAGGTGGAGGACCCCTGCAGAGACCCAGTGCATTCCTGGCCAAAAGAACTCCAGAATTACCGTCCGGAGGTTGGCCAGAAAATCCGGGCCGAGACCAGGGTGTTGAGCCAATACCAGAGCATGGACAGGACCAGCTGATTAAGCACCAATGCCCTCCCTCAAAGGGAGAGGCACCGGAGTAGTCCTGTCCATTTCTGGGGCTGCTCCGTCACCCTGCCCTCCAAACTGTGCCAGTTCTCCGGCGCAGATGGATGCGTGGCAGAAAGGTAAACGCTGAGATAGAGCAGTGGACCCGTGCTCCACTGGATGGCCTGAAGCATGAGTGGGAGGGAGCTCGCCTGCACCCATCCCTGACCACCAGGCCAGAGCTCTTGACCCAGTTGACCTGGGCAGAGGAGGCCACCGAGTACAAAGCCTGGCAAGCTTCCACCCGCGCCAAGTCGCCTGGGTCCCGGACCACGAGGAGCACATCGTCAGCGTACGCCGACAAGACCAGCCGCAGCCCCGCTCCCGAAGCACCAACCCCGTAAACCTCTTGCAGAGGAGACAGAGGAAGGGCTCGATCGCCAGAGCATACAGCTGGCCCGAGAGGGGACATCCCCACCGCACTCCCCGCCCGAAGCTGACTGGCTCGGTCAGGGTCCAGTTGAGCCTGACCAGACACTCCGCAGAAGCGTACAGCACCTGGAGAAAACCCACAAAGCGAGTTCCAAAGCCAAACGCTCGCAGAGTGCTCAGGAGATACCCGTGATCCACCCTGTCGAACGCCTTCTCCTGCTCCACGGACAAGAGGGTGAACGATAGACCATCCCTACACCCTAATTCCAGAAGGTCCCGGACCAGACACAGGTTATCAAAGATCGTGCAGCCCGGGACGGTGTAGGTCTGGTCTGGGTGGATGACGTCCGCCAGCACGGACCCTAGCTGCATAGAGATGGCCTTCGCAATGATTTTGTAGTCCATGCTGAGAAGCGAGACGGGACGCCAATTCCGTAAGTCGCGGAGGTCCCCCTCTTTGGCAATAAGGTGAGCCCGGCTCACCTGCACAAGAGAGGGAGGACCCCACCCTGCAAAGACTCAGCCCAGATGGTGACTAGGTCTGGGCCGAGGATGTCCCAGAACATACAGTAGAACTCCACGGTCTGCCTGTCCAAGCCCGGAGATTTATTGGTGGGCATGCGACGGAGGGCCTCCGAGAACTCGGCCAGAGTGAGAGGCAGCTCTAGCCGGTCCCGGTCGCCCGTGCTGACCGTCGGGAGTCCGTCCCAGAGCACTCTGCAAGCGTTAGGATCAGTCGGATCTGGGGAGAAAAGAGTGGCGTAGAAGGCCCTGGCCCTCTGGCACATCTCCGCTGGATCCGTGAGGGGGGTGCCGTCCTCCGCCAGGAGGCAGGTGACGTGCTTCTTGGCCCCCCTCCTTTTCTCCAGGGTGTAGAAGAAGCGGGAGCCGTGATCCATCTCCCAAAGGAGGTGGATGCGGGATCGAACAAAAGCACCCCGGGCCCGATGGTCTTCGAGGGCCCGGAGCTCCTCCCGCTTCTCCCGGCACGCTCCGCAGAGGGATGGATCCTCGGGGCTGGCGGCCAGATGCCTCTCCAGCTCCAAGACCGCCCGCTCCAACTGCCCTATTGCCGCATCCCTCCGTTGGCTGGCACCCCGAGTGTAGTCACGGCAGAAGAGCCGGGCGCGCACCTTCCCCAGATCCCACCACCGCCGCGCTGAGGAAAAGGCGCGCCTCTGCCCTCACCAGGCTAGTCAGAACTCCCGGAAGGACGCCACGAAGCCCGCATCCTCCAGCAAACTATTATTAAAGTGCCAATAGGCCAGCCCCGGCCTCTCCGCGCAGAGAGAAACCGTCACGGTGGCAAGGTGCTGATCCGAAAAAGGGGCCGGCCGAACGCTGGAGGAGTGGGCCCGTGAAAGGTGGAAACGTGACAGGTAAATACGGTCCAGCTGGGAGTGGCGCGACCGATTGGCCTCCACCCGGACGAAGGTGAACGTCGAGACGTCGTCAGGGTGGTGGTCGTGCCAGACGTCCACCAGGGAGTGGCGGTCGATGAACTCCCGGAGGACGTCTGCAGCGGCCGGGCATTGCTCGGTCCCCGAGTGGTCCCGTTCCTCGAGGGTGGTGTTAAAATCCCCTCCCAGGACCAGGCACTCACGAGGATTCAGGGAGCCGAGGAAGGCAGACGCCTGCTGATAAAAACGTAGCCTCTCCGGGCCCGATGTCGGGGCTTAAACGTTGATGAGATTAACCACAAGCCCCTCCATGTGGACCTGGAGGTGCAGCAGGCGACCCGGCACAGCCTCGGCGACCCCCAGCACCTCGGGCCGTAGGTCGGGGGAGAACAGGGTGGCCACTCCAGCCGCGCAGACCGAGAAGTGGCTAAAGTAGGCCCCGTCCCCCCACTCCAGCTGCCAGCTAGTTTCAGCGGCCGGATCCGTATGGGTCTCCTGCAGGAAAACCACAGAGTACCCCCCCTCCTGGAGGAAGGAGAGCATTTGGCTCCTGTGGAGACCCATCCTACAGCCCCGAGTGTTTAAGGTGGCAAGGACGATCGGCGCCATGAGGTGGGCTGGGGGGGATCCTCCCCAGCAGACACGCCCACGGCCTCCGGCAGGCCGCGCAGCAATCCGTGACCAACCCCGAAGGTGAGTAAAGAGTCACGGAAGACACGGACCCGCCGGTAGGCCGCGGCGGTCTGCTTCCCGGTCCTCTTACCCTTCCCCATGAGGGCCCTCGCAGCCCGGAGGACATGATGGAAATCCCCCCACCGCTGGAGCGCAAGATGGACTTTGTTCCGGGAGCCACGGACGTCCTCAAGGAACTCCCGCAGCTCCTCCCTCAGCGCATGGGGGGGTGGGGTCACTGATCGATGACTGTCCCCCAGTGGGGCCCCAGTCACAGCCACATGGCCCACCGAGGCGGGTAGGCAGGGGGCAGACCCCCAACGTGGCAGCAGATGGGCCGACGCCAGATGACCTGCCCCGCTCCCAGATTCAAGAAGCGGCGGTGGAAGGAGAACAGCAGCCCCTGGGGGGTCAGGACAGGAAAAAACTAGTGAAGCCGCTCCCTGGGGGGTATTCCCAGGGGCAGCACTGGCATCACAGGAGGTGTGGGGGACAAGGACAGGGCTCACGGGAGTAGGGAGGGGATCAGGGAGAGAAGTCGAGAAGGAGGTAGAGGCAGGATCCGGAGCCTCTATATTTGAGCTGCCGGACGGAATTCACCCACGAAAGCTCATGCTCCAAAACGTCTGTTAGTCTATAAGGTGCCACAGGACTCTTTGCTGCTTTTACAGATCCAGACTAACACGGCTACCCCTCTGATACTTAATGCATGTTGTCCACATCTTGCAGTACTCATTAATGTGTCTGTACCCTCCCAGTTCTAGGTTGCTGTGGGGGCTAAATCAGCCCTCATGTAAGTTAAGCAGCTCTGGGTGGACTCCCTAAATTATGACTGGCCTTGAGGCCAAGCCTACCTGCCTCAAATAGCCATACTAATGTCTGCTACAGCTTCAGAGTTTGCAGAGTGAGCGTCATAGGAAAGTCTGTGGCTGTCTCACTCAATTCCTTTGTCAGCAAAATTCTTACTTGGCTGGGTCTGACCTCTTTACACTGCCACAGGAATGCAAATGTTTTATTACAGGTGGGAGAATCCCTCCCAGGTCCTACCACACACAAATTGCAATCTAATTTAGCATTTACAATCCAAAGTAACCTGTGCTGTATGCAAGTCTGATGCATTTTTAACAGGAATAGCTGAATTTTTCAGGTGTTGCTAACTTTAATGTTCGTTCTTCATCTAACCTAAAGCATAACTAATTAGAAACACTATCTCTTGTTTGAAGAATAGTTTCAAGGCTATCTTAAACTATATTCTATGACTTCTGAAGTTCCATGTGATAACACAAATAAATGATAGAAAAGGTGGATCTGGACTATCTAACCTGCCATTCTACCTTTTGGTACAAATATGTAAATATGTTACCCATGAATGCTTATTTTTAAGGAGGCACACTTTGAAATAACTCTGCTTAAGACTGTACTTTTAGGAGTGGTCTGATGGTAGATGTACATGGTGGTTATATTTCTGAAAATGCAGTAAAACAAAATGGTGCTATAATGTGATTAAGAGGGAAGGATGAGTAATCAAAATATGAGGTAGTCACAGATGGATGAATACTGAAGTGTTTAGATGTACCCAGATTTATTCAGTCTGCATGAAACTTATCTCTAGCAATAAGGCCACAGTTTTCAGTTAATGCTATTTATTTTATTGCTTAAAATCTCAGTATTAGTTGTGTATATACCTGTTCAGCTTCAACACGTTCTGACTTCTTCCAGCAGGACAATTAAAATGTGATACTGTGGAAGATAAGAAGATGTCATTTTATTCTAACTTTGGAACAGAAATCCATGTAATGGGGAGAAAAAACAGAAGGGAAATGAGGAGTCCAAACATAAATTAATATATGCCTAAAAATTGATGCTTGCTATCTGCCATCACTGTGTATATGGCAGGAGTGCACAAGGAAAAAATTGCACCCCCATAAAGCTGATACAGCTGAACAAAGAGGTGAAGAGAGTTGTAAGGGTAAAAAGGCAGAATATAAGTCTTCAGCTAGGAAGGACCACTGGAAATGTTACAAAATGAACAGAGGAACTGGAACAAGCTGATGAGAACTGCAAAGATGAAAAAGGAAAGACTAAAACATAAAGGAAAACACAAAACTTTTAAAAAAAATTACTTAAGTGCTTTTAGACAAATTGAAGTACAGTATATATCAGTGACTAGCCTCCAATTCTAAACATATCCATGGGTGACTGTAAAGTCCCCATAGTGATGTCCAGAAAGAATCTGCAAATTAATTTTTTTGATTGGGACAGATGACTTCACCCGTGGAGGCTGAGGCCCTGATCCTTCAAGATCATAAGTCTGTGCTTAACTTCAAGCCTTTAAGGGGTTCTGTTGAAACCAGTGTGTTCACTCACATGCTTAAAGCTAAACATGTGCATGAGTATTTGCAGACTGGGGTAAGTGACCCTATTAAGAATTTGTTGTTTGCTTTACAGTTAAGCCTGTGCTCCATTTTGCTCCTTCATAAGGTATAATAAGGTATGAATATTGGCTTTATTTATTTACTATTTTCCTCTGATGTTTTTAACATTCTTCTGATGTTTCTAATGTTGTTTGACCTTCCCTGCTTTTGCTGCAAGACTTCAAGGTAACTTAATGGAAGGGATGGGTGTGCTGAATCTAACAATCATCCCTTCTCCACAATGTTCAATTGTTGTGAGAATTTTAGTGGTGGTAGTCTCATTAAAATCCTCTTTTTCTGTGACCAGCTTTCAGTTTCTTGAAATTGATGGTGTCATGATGTAATTTGTTCTCCAGACACCCTTCCACACTACTGAAGAACTGAATTTTCACTATTAAAAATTACAGGAAAATAACTTTTAAATCTTTCCCCCCAAAACCTCCCTGAATAAACCTACCTTATTATACATTGTAAAGCAGCAAGAAGGGCAGAAGCCTTCCCCCTCCCTTTATTTTTTCCTTTCTTTCCTTTCCAAAGTTATGTCTAGTGTTTATGGAGGATACCAGTGCTACCTGCTGGACAGTATAGCTATAGGGAGCTTCATCCTTTACTATAAAATTTTGTGGGGTCTTTAAACAATTAAATTATGTCTCTTTTTTTCTTAGATCAAGTTTCAATAAAACTCTGTAAATGAAGTTTTGTGTGTAATAAATAGGGCTGGTCAAAGAGGTTTCCTTCAACACAAATTTGAAAACTGGGCTTTCAATTAAACTAATGTTTTTGCTAAAAGTATCTATTTTCTGCAAACAGTTTTGATTTTTCCCCTCAAATGTCTGAAAACTGAAATATTTTGGCCAAAATCTGAAATATTTCAATCTGGAAATGATGTTGTAGTGCCTCATGTTTGTCTATGAACTGGGCAAATATTTTTCTTTTTGTAGCAATTTTTCACTCTAAAAAAAGAGGAAAAAAACCAAACATTTTTCTGACCAGTTCTATAGGCTCCAGGATTCATTTGTGCACGTGTAAATGAAAATACATACTATTGATTCTTATAATCAGTTACTGCAAGAGTAAAGGTGCCAATACCACATGGTATTGCATACGTCAGCAGACAACATATGTTATAAGAAAATTATCAAGAAGTTCCGCTCATACAAACTCTTCTGAACAAATGTTAATTAAATATAAGATAGGTATCATTCAATGTTTCATCAATTGTATCTCCATATACTTATCACCAATAAAACTCTTAATCTGGCAGGGTTAATGCCTGATTCTCAGTGACTGCAGTGGGCTTTGGATCAGGCCCAATTTTATTTCTGTGCTGGTCTGATATTCTAATTTAAAAACTTTGGGCAAGGAAGGATGGTCTGATGGTCAAAGCACTAGCTAATAACTTGGGAGACCTCTGTTTGGTTTCCTGCTGTGCTACAGACTTCCTGTGTGACCCTGGGCAAATCATTCAGTCTTTGTGCCTCAACTCACGTCTGTAAGATAGGAATAATACTTCACTAACTCACAGGTGTGTCAAGGATAACTACATTAAACATTATGAAGTGTCTTGAAATCTACTGAGAAAAAGAACTACAGAACAGGTAGGTGTTATTATTTTATTATGTAAAGCTCTTCAATTGTGTGTCCCTTGATAAATCAGGAGACTTAACAGGACAAATATTTCCTTTGAAATATACCAGGTTAATTCTTGATTTAGATTAAACTAAAACCTGATTCAAATTCAATCCTGTAGTGGCTTATGCATGTGCTTAATGTCACACACTCTGAGTAGTCCCATTGGAACTACTCACACTACATAAGTTGTGTAGATGTTTAAATGTTTGCAAGATCAGGGCCTGGGAGACAGGACACATGTGGAAACCCGGAAAAGATTACTTTTGAGTAAGCAAAAGAAGCAAGTCCTTAGGAGGGACTTGAATGTAAGGAAAGGAATGGCTTGGGGAAACAGCATGGGAAGGGCATTACATGCGTGTGTATGTGGGAGTGGGTGGGGGGGGGAGTAAGGACATTAAAATATGAGGATGGTGAGGGGAAGGAATTGGCAACTGGCATCACAGTGCAGGAGTGGATAACATCTAATATCATTTAGGTCTACATCAACCACAGTCAAATCATGAGCCCTACAAGCTGAGAAAGGATGTGTCAGTGGTTAGGGATCCTGGGTTAGAAGTTGAGACCTGGCTTCAAATCCCTGCTCTACCACATACTTCCTTTGTGATACTTACCTTGTCTGCAAAATGGTGATCATAGTACTTCCTTACCTCACAGAGCTGTCGAGGATAAACACTACAGCTGGCCAGAAAAATTTCCTATGAAACATTCCACGAGAAGGGTTAAATTTTGACAAAATTCTGACAGAACCTAGGCAGGATTCCAGTGCAACTCTGCTTTCCTGACAGCTTTTTGGCAGCCTGAGATGTGCCTTCTTGGCAGCCCAGGCTTCCAGGGTCTCCAGATGTGCCTTCTTGGTAGCCCACCAGGTGGACTGCTCTAGAGCTGGGTCTCCATTCCCTTGCACTGAGAATTTTGAAACTTTTGGTTTTCATTCCCTTTTGGAATGAAACGTAATCTTGAAATATCAAAACCCTCTGCAAAGCAGAGTTGTCTTTCTCCACCCAGCTCTACTAAATATCTTAATTATTGTGTGGATTTTCCATTGCCATGATAATGCGTCAATAGGTGTGTGATGGTGTCCCCCACAAGGCTTTATGGAATATGCTTATGAATGTATGTGACATAACTGGAATATGTTTTAGGCTACATATGCCATGTAACATGTCCATGTAAAAGTTATGATCTACTGAATGTATTCATCCTATTTGCATGCATATATCATTTTTGTTTTGAAGTTATGAATATTGGCTGTATACTTGCTTGATTTCTAAGTAAGCTTTGTAAGGTATTTGGTCAGCTTCTTTAGAAAGGAACTTGTGAAATTAAGTGCCCAATCAAGAAGTATTTAAGGAATAATGAATCTTGGCATGCTCCAATTCACATAAGAAGTCTACTTGAGGATGTTCAAGGAAGCATGTGAACCATGGCTGCTACCCTGTAAGTTCTGAGTCATGCATGAAAATGTGACTTGCCCATGTGACTCCTAAACTGGATCTTGGAGCTGGACTTTGCATAGAATAGAGGAGGGGGGTCTCCACCCACAAGAGAGTCTATTTAAACCCCTTGCAGACCCCTCCATTTGGCCTTCAGCTGGCTAAACCCCCAAGCTCTCCAACTCCAAGGATACCTGAACGAAACTGGAACAAAGGACAGTAACTACAGTGCATGTGAGTGATTGCTGGACCCAGACTAGCAGGAGCCTAGTCTGTAAAGGAAGCTTACTGGAACTAGTGAGGTTTTATTTGTATTCAGTTTCTTAGACATAGACTTGCGTGTTTTGTTTTATTTGGTAATTCACTTTGTTCTGTCTGTCACTACTTGGAACCACTTAAATCCTACTTTTTGTATTTAATAAAATCACTTATGAATTAACTCAGCATATGTATTAATACCTGGGGTGGGTGGGGGGCTGTACATATCTCTCTCAGTGTTATAGAGGGTGAACAATTTATGAGTTTACCCTGTAAAATCTGTTTTACCGTATATAAGGCTTAATTTGGGGTTTGGCCCCTATTGGGAGTTGGGCATCTGAGTGTTAAAGACAGGAACACTTCTTAAGCTGCTGTCAGATTAAGCCTAAAGCTGTTAGGGGACATGGTTCAGACCCTGGGTCCGGGTTTGCAGCAGGTCTGGCTCAAACCAGGCAGGGCACAGCAGGAAAGCAGGGGCATAGGTAGTCTTGGCACATCAGTTGGCAGCCCCAAGGGGGTTTCTGTGACCCAACCCATCTCAAGGTACACTTAAGATACAGTGATCTTGCAACTGCTAAACATGTGCATAACTTTAAACATCAGAGGAGAAGCGTCCCTGATATCTGTGATGCTCCTTTTAGGCAACTGGTTCCTCTGGGCCAAGCAGTTAGCAATATCAGGGCTTAACTCTCCAGGATGAAACAGAATTTCCTGCTGCCAGCCCCAGTCCTGTTTGATATCCAAGGTTCTGGTGAGACTTCTTTAGTGATTCTACCTGTTTAGAAGCCCCTTTTTAAAAAACAAACATTTTCTCCCCAGGGAAATCACACCAAAATTAAATTATGCTCATGCTTGCTTTGCTACTGTGCGTAGTTCCACTGACTGACAGTAGTAAATTTACACCTGTGTAGAAGTGTTTGTAGGACTAAATCTATAACTCTTACACCAATAGCTACTACTGTAACAAAACACAAAGGGTTTTTTTCTCTCTATGGAAATATCTCTATCCATCATTATTAGTGACAATAACTTTCCACCATCTCACAAAAACTAGGGCAATGCACCAAAAATCTAAAATAAAATTAGCAGTATATGGTCATGATTATATCACAGTATTAAAACACAACGAAGATTCTACTATATCAATAGGAGTGGTAGTACTGGCAGTATTCAAACACAGGCCAGATAATCTCTGATGCTGCTATGAACATTGTCTGAGTGCCACATGGAGCTCATTTCAGCATCAAGGCCTCGGAGTGCTCCTTCTTTTACCCCTGTGTTAACAAAGGAGAGTTGGAAGAACAGATGCCAGAAATGGACATACTTTTAATTAAGGGGTGCAGAGTGGGAAGGAGGTGTGGAAAGAACAAACACAAAGAAAATTAGATCATGTCAGGAAAGAAAAATATTAAAGTTAAAGTAGCTGATGATAGAACTATAGATGGCATCAATTTCCAAAATAAAGAATGACAAGAACTAGAGGGGCTCCTGAATCAGTGATTCTATGGTGGTAACTTTAAGCTCAAGAAGATACTCAAAGCATCCAGATTTTTATTACAGAAATATATCAAAATTAACAAATGCATATGACTATATCCAGCACTAAATGCCCCTAGTTCCCTTCCATCCAAGTCTCCACCCCTGAAAAGGGGGGATGTAACCCTTGTCCTAGGAGCTCCTTTCTCTATGATATCTGGCCCCCAGTGATCTCTCTAATATGACATCACACTCAGAAGTCCTTCCCAATATGCTCTCCTGATAGCTGTTTCTTTAAATACAAGCGAGAGAAGCAGCTGTGGGCCTAAGGTGGCCATTTTATATATGACTACTACAAGTGAATCTTCTTTCTTGCTGGCACGTGTTTTTACTGGCCTTTGTGTTTTTATCATGCATCTTTTTCTGACTCTCAAAGAGGTGGCACAAATTCTCAGAATCAATCTGCTGTAAGCAATTGTCGTAATTATAGGAGGAAGAATATTGAAAAGTTGCCTGTACACTGAATGAGCCAGGGATCCTGTGGGGGAAAAATGTATGTGATCATATCACAAAAGGCTGTATCAGAATGCATATGCAAAAGGTGACCAGATAGCAAGTGTGAAAAATTAGGATGGGGGTGGTGGGTAATAGAAGCCTATATAAGAAACACCAAATATTGGTGACAATAACTTCCTTATAAAATTGAGACATCTGGTCACCCAGACACAAGGGGTCTGAGTAAAGGTTGTACGGGTAACCTTAATTCTGGCATTTCCTAACTTATCATTGCTTGACTTTGAAATCTTAATGTTCTTTTAATGTATTTCTTTCCCCCAATGTAACTACTACTTCTATCATACAAGCTTTGGCTAGATTTCTGACCTTCAGCCGCCAAGCCACATGCTGCTACATGTGAGCTAAAGGAAATCTTCCTTAGCTAATAGAAATAGCAGGCTAGCTGTATTGGCCTGTAACCCCCCACTCCTTGCTAACAGGTCCCTATGCTGCTAGGGAGTGTTTATTGGGTTATGCTGACTCAGCAAGGCAGAGGTGGCTCACTGCATTACAGAATTAACCTCCGATCTTGTTGGGGTAATCATAACTAAAACATATTTTAAGTTACAAGAAGATTTGACTACTGTCAAAGTTATTCTGGCTCAGTTTGTTCTCACTTTCGCAAAGGTCCCCAGTGTTGGAGCTCTAGTAAATATCCTGCTGAGATAGTCTCTTTACTCTTTGTGACATTGCACTCCATATGCTTTATGAAAATATGCTTATAAATGTGAACATGATGCAACTGGAATGTGCTTTATGCAAAAAGTCTCTTGTAAGGTATCATTACAAAGCTTAAAATCTACTGAGTGTGTTCATCCTATTTATTTGCATGTATTATTTCTGTATCTGGAGCTAGGAGAATAAGAGAGAAACTTGTATTACTGATGTAAACATATTAAATAGAAGCCATTGCTTCAGAATAAATTGGTTGTAAATGGCTCTGTTTACTTGTAAGCCTTCCTGTACATGTGGGTGCCAGCCAGAGAGTAATGAAGTCTCACAGGACATGTGACCATGTCACCGGAATCCATCTTAAAGCTCGTGCTTTTCCATTTAGGAGGAGGGGTAGAGACCTAGAGAGACAAAAGATTCCTGCCTTGTGCCAAAGCAATAAAAGGGGTGGAACAGAACAAAGGGGGCCAGTCATGAGAAATCTCCTAGTTATCACCTGAGCTGGAACTAACAAGGACTGTACCGGGGAAAGGATTGGGCTCAGACTAAGAAGAAGTCTAGTCTGTGAAAGAAGCTTATCGGAACATCTCTGAGGGTGAGATTTACCTGTGTTCAGTTTCTTAATGTGTTAGGCTTAGACTTGCATGTTTTTGCTTTATTTTACTTGGTGACTTACTTTGTTCTGTCTGTTATTACTTGAAACCACCTAAATCCTACTTTTTATACTTAATAAAATACTTTTGTTTATTAATTGACCCAGAGTAAGTGATTAATACCTGAGGGAGCAAACAGCTGTGCATATCTCTCTCTATCAGTGTTATAGAGGCTGGACAATTTATGAGTTTAGTCTGTATAACCTTTATACAGAGTAAAATGGATTTATTTGGGGTTTGGGAGCTGGTGTCTGAGTGCTGGAGACAGGAATACCTGCTAAGTGGTTTTCAGTTAAAGCCTGTAGCTTTGGGGACGTGGTTATCATAAACCTAGTCCCAGATTTGGACCTTAGCATCCAAAATATGGGGGTTAGCATGAAAACCTCCAAGCTTAGTTACCAGCTTGGACCTGGTAAAGCTGCCACCACCCAAAAAATTAGAGTGTTTTGGGGCACTCTGGTTCCCCCAAAAACCTTCCCTGGGGACCCCAAGACCCAAATCCCTTGAGTCTCACAACAAAGGGAAATAAACCTTTTCCCTTCCCCCCTCCAGGTGTTCCTGGAGAGAGACACAGAAGCAAGCTCCATGAATCTAAACAGAGGGACTTCACCCTCTCTATTTCCAGTCCTGGAAACACAAGCACTTCCCTCTTCACCCAGAGGGAATGCAAAGTCAGGCTAGTAAATTTAACACACACAGATTTCCCCCTGACTTCTTTCTCCCACCAATTCCCTGGTGAGCTGCAGACTTAATTCCCTGGAGTTTCCCACTAAAGAAAAACTTCAACAGGTTTTAAAAGAAAGCTTTATATAAAAAAAGAAAGAAAAATACATAAAAATGTTTTTTTTGTATTAAGGTGACAAATACAGGGTCATTTGCTTAAAAGAATATTGAATAAACAGCCTTATTTAAAAAGAATACAATTCAAAGCACTTCAGCAACTATAGACATGTAAATACAACAGAAAAAAAACATAACCCCTATTGTTTTTATGATTTCTGTACTCACAACTTGGAAACAGAAGATTAGAAAGCAGGAAATAGAAATTCCCTCATAGCCGAGAGAGAGTCAGGCAGAAAACCCAAGAACAAAAGACTCCCACACAAAGTTCCCTCCAGCCAGATTTGAAAAAGTCTTGTTTCCTGATTGGTCCTCTGGTCAGGTGGTTCAGATTACTTTTTTCCAGGTGAAAGAGACGTTAACCCTTAGCTATCTGTTTATGACACGCCCCCCAAATTGCAGACAGTGGGGAAGCTCACTGGAGGCAATTTCCTTCTAGAACTTTAAAATAAACAGATTAATACAACACATGCACCTTTACATATACCACTAAGTATATAACTAACAGACTTCTACATTTTAAGAACACTTTTTAACTACTGGATTCTGGGAAACTTTTACGGGAGAGTGCATTAGCTACTTTGTTAGAAGCTCCTGAGATGTGCTGAATATTAAAATTAAAATTTTGGAGAGCTAAATTTCAACGAAGAAGTTTTTTGTTGTTTCCCTTGGCAGTATGAAGCCACTTTAGTGCAGCATGGTTAGTTTGTAGCTGGAACCGCCATCCCCAAACATATGGGCGTAGCTTTTTCAGGGCGTACACAATGGCATAGCATTCCTTTTCACTGACTGACCAGTGACTTTCCCTCTCAGACAATTTCTTGCTGAGAAACACGACCGGATGGAAGTTGTGATATGTTGCTTCCTGCATGAGAACTGCTTCTATACCACGCTCAGATGCATCCGTGGTTACTAGGAATGGCTTGTCAAAATCCAGGGCCCTGAGCACAGGGTCAGACATGAGCGTTGCCTTAAGTTGGGTAAAGGCCTTTTGACACTCATCAGTTTATTTAACTGCATTTGGCTGGGTCTTTTTGGTCAGGTCGGTCAGTGGGGCAGCGATTTGGCTGTAGTGTGGTACAAATCGCCTGTAGTACCCGGCCAAGCCTAAGAAGGACTGGACCTGCTTCTTGGACCTTGGGACAGGCCACTTTTGGATAGCATTCACCTTGGCCTGTAGGGGATTTATGGTTCCTTGACCCACCTGGTGTCCCAGGTAAGTCACTCTGTTTTGGCCTATTTGACACTTTTTGGCCTTAACAGTTATTCCGGCCTGCCTGATGCGCTTAAAGACCTTTTCCAGTTGTAGTAGGTGTTCGGGCCAGGAGTCTGAAAAAATGGCCACATCATCGAGGTAGGCAACTGCAAATTTTCCCAGTCCTGCTAGTAGACCATCTACCAGCCTTTGGAAGGTGGCGGGTGCATTTCGAAGGCCGAAAGGAAGGACATTGAATTCATACACCCGCGCATGGGTGACGAATGCTGACCTCTCCTTGGCAGGTTCATCTAGCGGTACTTGCCAGTACCCCTTGGTTAAGTCTATTGTAGAGATGAACTGGGCATGTCCCAACTTCTCCAATAGCTCATCGGTGCATGGCATTGGATAGTTGTCTGGACGAGTTACCGCATTTAGCTTACGGTAGTCCACGCAAAAGCATATTTCCCCATCTGGTTTGGGTACCAGAACCACTGGAGATGCCCATGCACTGGTAGATGAGCGGATTATACCCATTTGTAGCATGTTTTGGATATCCCGTTCTATAGCAGCTTGGGCATGAGGAGACACCCGGTAGGGTGGGGTTCTAATGGGGTGAGCATTACCTATGTCAATGGAGTGGTATGCCTGTTCAGTCCGTCCTGGGGTGGCTGAGAACAATGGGGTGAAGCTAGTGCACAGCTCCTTCATTTGTCGCCGCTGCAGACGTTCCAGGGTGGTTGAGAGGTTCACCTCTTCCACGCCACCGTCTTTTTTCCCGTCGTAGTAGACACCGTCAGGCCACTCAGCATCATCTCCCTGGACTGTAAACTGACAAACCTGTAAGTCTCTGGAATAGAAAGGCTTGAGAGAATTAACATGGTACACTTTGGGCTTTAGTGAGGAATTGGGAAATGCTATGAGGTAGTTCACAGTTCCCAGGCGCTCTTGGACCGTGAATGGCCCTTCCCATGATGCTTCCATCTTATGGGCCTGTTGCGCCTTCAAGACCATAACCTGGTCTCCTACCTTGAAGGAACGTTCTCTGGCATGTCTGTTATACCATGCCTTTTGCTCTTCCTGAGCATCCTTTAGGTTCTCTCTAGCAAGGGCTAAAGAGTGTCGGAGGGTGCTTTGTAGGTTGCTTACAAAGTCCAGAATGTTAGTTCCTGGAGAAGGCGTAAACCCCTCCCATTGCTGCTTCACTAACTGTAATGGTTCCTTAACCTCGTGACCATAGACAAGTTCAAACGGTGAAAACCCTAAACTGGGATGTGGTACAGCCCTGTAGGCAAACAGCAACTGCTGCAACACTAGGTCCCAATTATTGGAGTATTCGTTGACGAATTTACGTATTATGGCCCCCAAAGTTCCATTAAACCTTTCCACCAGGCCATTGGTTTGATGGTGGTACAGGGTGGCAACCAAGTGGTTCACCCCATGCGTGTCCCACAGTTTTTGCATGGTCCCTGCCAGGAAATTAGATCCTGAATTTGTAAGGATGTCGGAGGGCCAACCTACCCTGGCAAAAATGTCTGTTAGGGCCAGGCACACAGTGTTAGCCCTGGTGTTGCCTAGAGCTACTGCTTCCGGCCATCGGGAAGCAAAGTCCACTAAAGTCAGTACGTACTGCTTTTCTCTGGGTGTCTTTTTTGGGAAAGGACCCAGAATATCCACAGCTACTCGCTGAAATGGGACCTCAATTATGGGGAGTGGCTGGAGAGGGGCCTTGACCTGGTCTTGGGGTTTTCCCACTCTTTGGCATACCTCACAAGACCAGACATACTTGGTAACATCCTTGCCCATCCCCTCCCAGTGGAAGGACTTCCCCAACCGGTCCTTGGTTCTGTTCACCCCAGCATGGCCACTGGGATGATCATGGGCTAAGCTTAAGAGCTTCCCTCGGTACTTAGTTGGAACCATCAACTGTTTTTGTGGCTGCCATTCTTTCCGGTGTTCACCAGAAAGAATCTCCTTGTATAAAAGTCCTTGGTTTATAACAAACCGGGATCGATTAGAAGAGCTGAGAGGCGGTGGGGTGCTTCGTGCCGCCGCCCAAGCTTTCTGAAGGCTGTCATCTGCTTCCTGCTCAGTCTGGAACTGTTTCCTTGAGGCTGGGGTCACCAGTTCTTCCTCAGACTGTGGACTTGGGCTTGGTCCCTCTGGAAGCGATGTAGGTGATGGGGTTGTTTCCGTTGCTGGTGAACCGCTTTCCGCTGGTGCACCTGAGGTTATTTTTGGCTCTGGCTGAGCCTTTTGGGTATGGCTGACTGTTGCTTCTGCCAGTTTTGGCTTGCTGGTGCCCTCTGGCATTGAGTTTGAAGATGTGGTTGCAATTGCTGGTGCTGGTTGCTGTTCCAGTTCCGGGCCTGGGACTGGAGGTGCTGTGGCTGTTTCAGTGGTTGGCATGGTATCCGGGTCCACTACCTCTGTCTGGGTCTCTGGTAACACAGACGGGGCGTCTGTGGATGGCTCAGGAACAGGAATGGGGCTGGAAGCTTGCCTGGTTTGGCTACGTGTAACCATTCCCACTCTCTTGGCCCGCTTCACCTGGTTGGCCAAGTCTTCCCCCAGTAGCATGGGGATAGGATAATTGTCATAGACTGCAAAAGTCCACATTCCTGACCAGCCTTTGTACTGGACAGGCAGTTCAGCTGTAGGCAAGTCTACCGCTTGTGACATGAAGGGGTAAATTGTCACTTTGGCCTTTGGGTTGATGAATTTGGGGTCTACGAAGGATTTGTGGATAGCTGACACTTGTGCCCCCATGTCTCTCCACGCAGTAACCTTCTTTCCGCCCACTCTCAAATTTTCCCTTCGCTCCAAGGGTATTTGAGAGGCATCTGGGCCTGGGGATCTTGGGTGTGATGGTGGTGTAATGAACTGCACTCGGATGGCGTTCTTTGGACAGTTGGCCTTGTTATGTTCCAGTTCATTACACTTAAAGCATCTTCCATCTGATGGGTCAGTGGGCCGAGGTGAGTTACTGGAGACTGGTGAGGTGGAAGAATAGGGCGTCTGTGGCTTTACTTGGGTTGTATGTGGGGTCTTTGGCTGTCCTCGGTTGTAGGGTTTATGGTCGGTGTGCCCTCTGGGGTATTCGTTTCCCTTGACCGTAGCTTTCTTGTTTTCACTTCCATCCATCTGGCTCCAATCTCCCCCGCCTCAGGGAGATTTTGGGGTTTTCCATCTTGTATGTACCGTGTTATGTTCTCAGGAACACCATCCAAGAACTTCTCCATTTGTATGAGGAGGTGCAGTTCTTCCAAGGATTTAACATTGTGTCCTGATATCCAGGCCTCATAATTTTTCCCAACGTAGTAGGCGTGTTTGGGAAATGACACATCAGGTTTCCACTTTTGGTTTCTGAAACAGCGATGGGCATGATCCGGGGTTATCCCCATTTTGTATCTGGCCTTGGTTTGAAAAAGTTTATAGTCGTTCATGTTCTCCTTAGGCATTTCAGCTACCACCTCTGCTAAAGGTCCACTGAGCTGTGGCCTCAATTCTACCATGTACTGGTCTTCAGAGATGCAGTACCCAAGAAAGGCTTTTTCAAAATTTTCCAAGAAGGCCTCAGTGTCATCACCTGCCTTGTAGGTGGGAAATTTTCTGTGATGTGGAACCATAATTGGCGAAGGGTTGTTAGGCTTGGCTGGCGCATGCAGCCCAGCCTGCACTAAGTCCAGTTGATGTTTTCTCTGTTTTTCCTTCTCTTCACTTTCTTTTTGTTGTTTTTCCATTTCTCCGCGGTGGGCCATGTCTTCTTCTTCTTGTTTCCTTCTGTGGGCCACCTCTTCTTCTGCTAGTTTTCTTTTGTGGGCTGCCTCTTTGGCTGCTTGTTCTCTTTTGTAGGCTGCCAGTTTGATGCTTTTTTCCTTTTCTTTCATCTCCATTTCTTTTTGTTTTATTTCTAGTTCCTGTTTGTTTTTTTCCATCTCTCGCCTGTGCTCGGCGTCTTTGATTTGTTCTTCTGCCTCCATTTTTGTCTTGTTAGGCATGGTTCCTGTTTTTTTGTGTTGGGGTGCCCTCCGGTGTTTATCTTCTGAACTGCAGGTTCTCTGTTGCCTCCTGGGGTCTGCCTAGCAACAGTGCCTTTTTCCCTTTCTTCCTCTAGCTAATTTTTTCAATGTAAAGTAAACCAGAAAAACCACTTTATTTGCATGAGTATAGTGCTGGTATCTGCCTCCTAATGGGAGTGCTATTGTGTGACAAAAGACCCTTAATAGTCTCTTAATGGTTTTTTGCTTAATATGCAAGCCACAACTGCCAGAGAGAGCAGAAAAAAAAATTCTCTCTGGTTCCCCTTTAAAACCAAGCTGTTTCTCTCTGCTAAAAAGCCCCTAGCAGAGAAAAGAAAAATATAATATTCCTACTGGCTTCTGGATTGTATCTTTCCCACAACGCTGCAAACCATATCATAAACCTAGTCCCAGATTTGGACCTTAGCATCCAAAATATGGGGGTTAGCATGAAAACCTCCAAGCTTAGTTACCAGCTTGGACCTGGTAAAGCTGCCACCACCCAAAAAATTAGAGTGTTTTGGGGCACTCTGGTCCCCCCAAAAACCTTCCCTGGGGACCCCAAGACCCAAATCCCTTGAGTCTCACAACAAAGGGAAATAAACCTTTTCCCTTCCCCCCTCCAGGTGTTCCTGGAGAGAGACACAGAAGCAAGCTCCGTGAATCTAAACAGAGGGACTCCACCCTCTCTATTTCCAGTCCTGGAAACACAAGCACTTCCCTCTTCACCCAGAGGGAATGCAAAGTCAGGCTAGTAAATCTAACACACACGGATATCCCCCTGACTTCTTCCTCCCACCAATTCCCTGGTGAGCTGCAGACTCAATTCCCTGGAGTTCCCCACTAAAAAAGAACTCCAACAGGTCTTAAAAGAAAGCTTTATATAAAAAAAGAAAGAAAAATACATAAAAATGGTCTCTCTGTATTAAGGTGACAAATACAGGGTCATTTGCTTAAAAGAATATTGAATAAACAGCCTTATTCAAAAAGAATACAATTCAAAGCACTCCAGCAACTATAGGCATGTAAATACAACAGAAAAAAAAACATAACCCCTATTGTTTTTATGATCTCTGTACTCACAACTTGGAAACAGAAGATTAGAAAGCAGAAAATAGAAATCCCCTCATAGCCGAGAGAGAGTCAGGCAGAAAACCCAAGAACAAAAGACTCCCACACAAAGTTCCCTCCACCCAGATTTGAAAAAGTCTTGTTTCCTGATTGGTCCTCTGGTCAGGTGGTTCAGATTACTTCTTTCCAGGTGAAAGAGACGTTAACCCTTAGCTATCTGTTTATGACAGTGGTTCAGACCCTGGGTCTGTTTTGTAGCAGACATAGCATGTCTGGCTCAACAAGACCTGGTTTTGGAATCCCAAGATGGCATGAAAATGAGCTCAGAGGTACTTTCAGCATGTCAGGTGATATTCCCAAGGGGGTCTCTGTGACTGAACTCATCACATTCTCATTGAAGTTACTTAGACTACTGTTGGGAAATCAGGGTGGATATTTTTCTATGCACTCTGCTGCCCAACTCCACAATTCTGGCAAAGGTTGTGGAGAAGATCTCCAGTTGGTGGTCGATTATCAAGAGAATTCCTGCCTGGAGTCCAGCCATGGTGTTGCCTTCAGTCAAGGTGGTGTCACAGACCCATCTACCCACTGGGTATAGGAACAAAACCAGCTAATGCTTTGGAGGGACTGGGAACACACTAAGTTGGAGAAGACAGCTGTGTTTGTGAAGTAAAAACTCCCAACAATTACTAACTAGTTTCCTTTTCTTCTGCTGGAACAGGAATCCTCTTAAAAAAACAAACAAACAAAAACATGGGTGTGCCCCACTTAGGAGAGAACAGCCTTGTAATTTTGCTGTCTGGGAAAGTAGCAGCAGCCACCCCCAAAAGACTCGGAGATCCCTATAGGAGAAGGGAGCCATTAAAAATTAAAATTATTCTTTTAAATCTAACTTCCAAAGAAGAAAAATATGTTAAACCCTTAATTGCTTCCTCATGACCCATAAATAAGGCCTCAAAGATTTATTTAAATTTTTTAACCTTAAAATTACTAGCCATTGGATGTCTTTTGTAGTGTTTGCGTTTCCTGGAAAAACTGAGAACTGGGTTGTAGCTTTCTCTGGCCCCAGTTGCAGCAGCTGGGGTGTTGAATTTTTGCACAGAAAGCTTTTCTCCCACAGTTTGGCATGCATATGAGTTAAATAGCTGTTAACAAAAGCAGAGTTTCATACAGTCTGACTAAGCATTCTTTAACATTTGTCATGGATGATATCGTCCATGGCATTATTTTGGGGAAGTTCTATGGCCTGTTTTATATAGGAGGTCCTTTCTGGCCTCAGAATTGATGAACCTTCACTATTTTAATTCTTCCAGTAAAACAAGTTAGGACTCAATTCAGGCATAGTGCACTGGCAGACAGCAGTACCTGTGCTGAGCTCCATTGACTTCAAGGGGGTCCTTGTGGGAACAGAAGCTAATCTGCATGCTGCAGGAGTAGGGCTTACGTAAGACCTGAATTTTTCATGAAGAAAACCAAGAATTAAAATGATTGAAAATCACACCATCTTCAGCCTCCTTTATCCATCATAAAAATGCAAAAATTGGCAGAGACATTTTTTTCCTTTGTAGGTCACCTCTCTGAGAAGCCAGCTATGCTTAGTGGGAGATGGGAGGAGGCATGCTAATTCATCAGAATGGAAATATTAAAAAATATTATTTCCCTGCCAATGTTTCAATAAGGAAGGTTAAAAAGGAGACTATGTAAAATAGGAAATTACCTTTTAAAGAGAGGAACTGTATATTTTCTGATAGTCTGCTTTCTTGTGTTGCAAAGTGTTATTATGGGAGCTGGAAGAGAGCTTAAACAGAAAAAACTGGGCTGTCATCAGAAGATAGAGGCTGCTTTAAAAATCCCACACACACACTAGAAAATAAACCTTCTGAAATTATTTGTCAATTATTATGATTTTTCAGTCCAAAAACCTCCATGCTATCACAGATAGGCCTTTTGCTTGCAATGTCTACTGATGGATTTAGTACCTACAGCTGCGAGAAATGATTCTGACAAGGCTAGGCTGTGGTCTATACAGAACAATTGTTTAAAAATTCAGATCCTGCAGATGGACAAACTAGAGTTTGTTGTCTTTCCATAGAGTTTGGAGGTTATTGTATTATCAGTGGTACTGCTGGTATCTTCATACGTGCGCTTTGCGCCTTACAGCTAATTAGCCATTGGGAAACTGACACATCCCTCCAAGGACTGCTTCTAAGGCTAGCAACCTTAATACTTTTAGAGTTCTATTCTAATTTTTCAATTGCAGTTGATTTAAAATGCTTCCACTTGAAACAAATGGATTCCTGACCTTGTATAGGCCTCTGTATAATGCATTTTTTGTTAGTGTTGGAGTCAATTTTTAAGAGTATACACAATTCCCATTCAACTCAATAGAGTTTGTGACACTGAACACTTTTATCAGAGGTTTTGAAAATATATCCCTTAACCAGAATGGAAAAGCTGAACAGACTTTTGATTATCTCTGCGATACATGTCTTCAGTGCCACACTAAATTTCTGGGCTAGCGCCTTAATCTACAGCAATATTATACCTGGGATTGAGAATGATTGATTTAAATTCATGCCCCTCTGAAAGCTTAATACTTCCACCATTCTAGCTTTTTTTTTGTTATTGGGGTGTATGCAGGGCCGACGCTTCCATTTAGGGGGCCTAGGCAATTGCCTAGGGTGCCAGGATTATTGCAGGGTGGCATTTTGCCGGGGGGGGGGGGGGGGGCAGCAGGCGGCTTCGGTGGACCTGCCGCAGTCGTGCCTGCGGAGGGTCCCCTGGTCCCTCGGCTCCAGTGGAGCTGCCGCAGGCATTCCTGCGGATGGGCCCCTGCTCCCATGGCTCTGGTGGACCTCCCGCAGGCACGGCTGCGGCAGCTCCACCGGAGCCGCGGACCAGCGGACCCTCTCCACAGGCAAGACTGCGGCAGCTCCACCAGAGCCACAGGACCAGCGCACGGGGCGGCGATATGGCCATGCACCTAGGGCACTAAAAACACTAGCGCCGGTCCTGGGTGTATGTTGAGAACGGGTGAGCCCTTAAGCTAGAAGAAGCTAAACCAAATTGGCATCACTTACCACTCTTTTGCACAATAAAGACCCAATCTTACCAACACTAATTTGTGTGTAACTTTAGTCACATGAGCAGTTGTGTTTGAGTCAAGAAGTAGTTACACGTGTGTTTCTAAAATTAGTGTTTGTGTTGCTATACGTCATCCATTACCTTACCAAATACACTGCAGCATTTTGTTACTAAGGTGTTGCCATTGCATTGTTAAGAATCCATAGTAACAAATTCTATCAGAAATGCAAGAACAATAACTCCTGAAAGTCAATAGATTTGGGCATTTAATTCCCTTAAGCTCTTCTAAAAATCCCAGCCTAAATTTTCAAAGGGGACTAGTTATTTTGGCTGCCTCCGTTTGTTGGATGCTCAACTTCAGGGGCCTGATTTTCAGAAGACAAGTACCGAGCACTTCTTGAAAATCAACCCTGATGGTATACAAAATTACCAGTCGCTCCTAAAATTGGGATCAGTCACAGCTATACTGTCACTATTTTTCAGATATACTATCTAAGGTATAGTCCAAAATCTTTTAATGTTAGAATTTAATTTTTAAACTTAAACATGGAATATAGTAGAAATATTTAAAATCCATTCCCGCTATTGAATTCACAAGTAACTTAAATCCAAGAGAACTAAATTGTAAACAATGTTTGCTATTTGAGCTTGGAAAAAGTATATTCATAGTGAAGGAGATCGTTGTGGATCATCCTGCAATTAAATTATGCATCATTAAAATTTGATTTCCAAGCTATTTTTAAGTTTAGTTTTGGACAAGTCTATAATGAACTTTGTACGTAATTAAGGTTGCAGTACTAAACTATATTTGTTTACATATTCCTCAAGTATTTTCTAATATGCATCTAGAACCACATTGTTATAGGATATAAGGTAATATTTCTGCATAATTCAAAATGTACAGTATATAAGATACAGTAATATTTTATAACAACATGCTTGTCATGATGCCAACACTTACATTTTCAGCTGCTGTGGCTTTCATGCCTCTGTGAAATTATGGGCCAGATATGTATCTGGTGTAAAATGGTCACTGAAGTCAATGAACTACACTGATTTCTACTAACTGCGGATTTGGCCCTGGGCCTTCAGCAGAGAGTTATTCCTTTGTTGGGTGAGAAATTAGTGGAAAAGGACTGAATATTATATATGTTTATTTACAATATGTACACAAGTTCCTGTTGGTGACTTGAGAAGGAATAACTATGAAACAAACAGTGAGCAGGCTCAATGTATAATTCAGAAAGCTGCTGTTTTTAAAAACTCTTAGCTGTCTTGTTCCTTTGCTTCTTGTACCAAATGCTTTTCCAACCGCTATGTCTGTGCTTACCAAAGCTATTACCTACTACTACTTTCTCCCTTCTACCACCATAAGAAGTGGGGCATGGAAACCCAGTGGATTCCCAACATGAGTGTCACTCATTTCATTGGCATCATATCCTCAGTTTCTGGACTCCATGGAGAATTCTTCTTAATGATATGGAGCCAAGGAAGGAGGAGGTAGAATAAGCAACTGGTAGGCTGTGCTCCACTATGCCACCTGTTGTAAAAAAATAAGGAAACCTCTAAAACTCTCTTTAGACTAGGAAAAATGGCTGTTAGCTAACAATGATTGTAAAAAATGGCTTTGTAGCTAGTGTAGATATAAAGGGACATAGTTAAAATAATAATGGTTGACCCTAGGGGAGTGTCAGATACAAGCCTAGGAAAACTGGTTGAAAGTTAATGTAGTTTGAGGTTCTATTAACTTTTCATCCTTCGTGGCAATGGTGTGGGAACCTCTCATCCCTTTAGGAGGTTTTTCCAAAGGATGAAAGGGGTGCGGAATAGCTCAAAGTAGGAGGGGTGTAAGTACAACTGTAGGGGATCACCTGGCAGTGGGGGTGTGTAAACTTTTTGAGGCAGGAACTGTGTCTGCTTTTATCTGTACAGCACTTAGCAAAGTGGCTAGGAGGTGTCCCATGATTTGGCCATTTCCTTATTTTCAATGGTTTGTGTTTGGCGGGATTGTTGCACTTAACTAACCTTTATTTCTTTTCAAATGTTTCTTTTGTTTATGGAATGATACTACCATGTGCATGTTGCTTTGTCCTGATCCCATCCTCATTGTGTACTAGAATTACGAACACTTAATGTGTATGGCTATCACATCACTCATATACAATGGCTGTTTTCTTTTTTCTTTTGCCTACTTTATGCACCTTATTTAGTATTAAGCTGCACCTAAGGGGGACTTTATTATGCCATTAACTAATGTTTTATCATTGGTTTCACCACTGTTCTTTGAATACCAAGCATCGCATGGAATGGCTTTCAGTGTGAGGCAGCTGTCTGGCATCCATTATAATGAATAATGCTGTTGATGTGCAATCCAAGCTCTTGAGAACTTTCTAATTTGGATTTAGTGTTACATGGGCAGAGAGGGATGTACTATGATAAGGAGTGACACGATTGCTTTTATTACAGCATGTGGTATTCAGAATGTTAAAATCTATTTTGCTTTTTTAACTTCCATTCAGTGATTCTGCAAGATGTCCAGCGCTCCTGGGAGGTACCATGTGTGGCCTTACAATTGAAGTTAGTGGGAGCTAAGAGTGCTCAACGCCTTGTGGGACTGAGACTTTATGGGATACAGTGTATTTTCAATTCAAGGGTGAAATCCTAGCAAACAGAGAGAGGGTAACATGCCACTAAAAGTAAAATGAATAAAGTTCCAATCTAGTAAAAATTCCATCCTGTCTCCATGCTGTGCAACTCTCTGGAGGCTGATTTACCAGAGCCCCTGCAACCTTGCTCAGTGCTGTTGAATAAAGGAGTAGGAGATTTACAAGTGTGTGGAGAAGGAGAACTATAATAATAATCAGAATGGAGACTGTTGGAAATTGTAACCCTTGGTTATAAACAGTCTGCAGCTATGGCAAAATGGGGAAATATGCCGGAAATGAAAATTTAATTACTACCATTGATTTTTGTATTACAACAGAAGACATTTACTGTAGAAATGCTCAAAAAAGAGAATAGTGAACATTCAAAATGCTTAATTCAGAAACTGATAAAAAACCTAAGTATTGATTTGGGAGACTGGAGGTGAAATGGAAATTCAGAGGTAAGTCACAACCCCAATTCCTTGTGAGATACAGAAGTGTTACACACCTGCTGAAGAATTGTGGTCTACCCTCCTCCTTACAAAAGAGGGGTAAATGAAATATACAAGATAGGTCTACTGGGTTCAGAAAATCTCCAATGGATTTGAAAAATCTATTACATTTCTGTAGTAGGCTTGGTGTTTTCAAATAAAGAGCAATGATGAAAAATTATTAAACTGAAAAGATATTTCTTGCCACTAGAACGGATGGCTTAAAATCAACATTTACATTATCATGCTTCCACTTACTACAACAAATAGGTATCAGATAAGCATTTATCCTTGATTAAATATAAACTCAGAAGCAGTGATGTTTTTCAGAAGTGCTTGAGATTAGAATTCTTGCAACCATGTGTACTGTAGGCAGATGTCTTAAACCAATAAAATACAGTATTTTAAAACCTATAATCACAAAGGAGCAGTGCCATTTCAGAAAATGCTTTGCTGAGGAAAGAGGAATGGAAAAAAATGCTTGAAGTCTTCATGTTTTCAAATTATGTGAGTTATGTGTTTGAAGCTGGAAAGAAGCCCAAGGCAATTGCTTCTCATAAACTGAATCAGTTTTTGCATCAAGACAAAATACACTGTTCTTGAAACACTACTCACTTCAGACTAGTATAACAACTTCTGTAATGATGTACGTTACTGTAAATTTCCCACTTTCTCAGTCCATTTGCAATATATAATTTCAAGATGCCTCAGGTATGTCACTGCAGATTAGTTTATATTTCATTGAAGATAAATACTTACCTAATGGCTTATTGTAGTGGTGAGTGGAACTGCACCCCTGTAACCATGTTAATTTTAAGCTGTCCTTTCGGAATAGTGAGAAATACATTTGTTAGCGTAATGTTTTTTCATCAAGATTCAAGTCTTGAAAGCACCAAACCTGCTCCACAAATGTAATAGCAGACTTCTCAGCTCTACTGGGGCTTTCCTGAGTGCCAGAGGTCCAAAATGTATAATAAGCCTAGCCCAATACATTTTCCAAAATGTTGTTAAATGCATTGGACATCTCACGGATGAGAACAATGGGAGAGAAGTCTTCAGTCACTACAGACTATTTTTTTTTTGTGTGCTACAGCCAAAGAGTCACTATGATTTCCCGTTCAACAGAGCAGGTATATTCCAAATGATCATACACTTCACAAATATATTAATCCATGAATGTTCATGATCCTCTGTTTTCAACTTTGCACATATACTAGTCTTCTTCAATGATTGCCTCCGGTACTAGCAAACTGATTTAACAGTAGCTAAGCTATCGTGAGGAACACTGCTCAGGTGACCCCTTTAAAGTTATCTAGAGTATACGATTTTTTCATGTAAAAGGTCTAGGTTTTGTGGTGGCAAAAACTGCCCTTTAAAATGGCGGCTGATGTAAATTCTGCAGTCAGATTGAAGCAATAGCTCTTATAGATGTGATCTGCTGCCTTTCATCTCAATAGGGTATTAATGTTGAAATTTAATTCTGACTAGAGCTGGGTTACTTTTTTTTGGTGGTTGTTTGGCAACTGAAAAATTGAAAAAATTTTAGTTTCAGGTTGACCCAAAGAAAAAAAAATTTTGCTTTTGTCAAACTGTCTGAAATCAAAACATTTTCAAAGGAAAAGTAGCTTCACAAAAATGCTAGAGGAGGTGCTGCCTTCTCCCTTATGAGCTTTAGCTCAGTGGTTAGGAAAGTGACTGAGAATGTGGAAAACCTGTTTTTAATTCCCAACTGGTGTAGAGAGACAATTTGAATGTGGAGCTCCCACACTGAGGAGAGTGACTCAGTCACTGAGCTACAGAGGTGTTCACTTTCTGTGGCTCATTATAATGGCTATGAATTGTTACTATAGATGACAATGGATAGTCATTGGGTCAGGGAAGCAGAGGCAGACTGGTTCTCTATTCTGGCAGTAGCACTCCTATAGAACATGGGAAACCCAAGTTCAAATTCTTTCTCCAATGATTATTTACATACAGTAGAACAGCTTCAACAGGAGACGCTGAGACAGCCCCATTCCAGAATAATTCAGAACAGTCTCCTGCAATCTGGGAGACCCAAGTTAAAATCCCCTTTCCACCTCAAGTGTGGAGGGAATTAAAGCAAGTCTCCTGCATTCCCGATGAATGCACTAACCAGTGGGGTGAAACTTATAAAGAGGTACCACCTCCTCCTTCCCGTCCTGTTTTATGAATGAAGTCCACCTTTGTTTTTGTCAAAATCTTGAATTAAAACTAAGTGTTTCCAGTTGGGTCAAAATGTTTTGATCTTTCAGTGTTGTCAAAACTATTTGGCAAAGTTGACCCAAATTCACAGATTTGGTTGATCTGAAACTGCACTTTTTGGCTAATAAACCATTAGCCAAAAAAAGTTCACCTAAGTATAATGATGACAATTTAAATGTTAACTCCTCTTCATTGCAGATGATTTTAGCAGAAACATCAGTCTACTGTGGGCTTAGTCTGAGGCCTTGAGCAGTTGAGTAAGGCACCACCTCTATTTTTCCTGAACATGACCCCTTAGACAACATTAAATACACTAGTATGAAGTTATACCTCTGTGTAAGAACTTCTCATTTTTCTGTGTAATACAAAGAGAGATGGATAAATAGTGTAAAAAAAAAGAAAGAAAGTGTTCAATTCTGTTCATGAGACTTTTTATTCACTTCCCAGAATGGATTGATTTGTAGCAGTAAATTTCCGTTCTCAAAAAATGGTAGTGGAAAGAGTATTTGAAACTCACATTCAAATTTGTATTGGCATGGCCATCTTGAAAACTCTTTATGCATTTGGGAGTCACTCCAGGACAGAACAGAAACAACAGACTGACAGCACAAATTGTGAAATGCAAAGAGAGATTAATCCAGCCAGTAGTCATGGTGAACAGTCTACATATGTTCTCTTCCCTTGGTCCCTCAATTGGGGCACATGCATGGGAGATGTGTTTGCACAGAGTTGCACTGACTTCAGTGGGACGCATGGGTGCCTGGGCTCATCCAGGAAGATGCATTTGCAGGATCATGGGCTATAGGCTGAAATGTGATTGTATAAACCAGTTTTGAAACATTTCAAATATACAAATTCACAGAAACTAGGTTTTTTTTTCCCCTAGAAGAATAATGGACAGAAATAGGGACTAAAATTCACAAAATAAAGGGGCTGATGGAAATAGTTCCATATTCTAATTATAAGCTAATTAAGATAGCACTGGTGCAATACACTTAAAAGAGAATATATATATTTCCATTTGCTTATTAAATAATATCAGAAAGCACCAGATTTTGAAGGCCCTGCAGTGGCTCCTTTCTGAAGCTGGATGATAGATTGCAGTATGTATATAGGGCAAAATACTTCTTAATCATCAATTTAATAATTTAATTCTCTCCGTGGTTGCTATTTCTATAGCATATTAAAACACTCAGAGGAGGCACACTGGTATCTTACATATTATGTCTTTATACAAGAGTACAGTCAAGAAGCAAAGGATCAATGTACTGACTGAAAGCTTTGAACATGCAAGTACTGTAGTACATGAAATGTCTGCCTGCGCTGGCAGACTTCCATTCTCTGGATTTAAGAGGTGAATCTTAAGAAAAGAAAATGTGGTGGTGGGGAATTACTAGATGTTTTGGTAATAAATATTAAAGAGGTTCCTGGGTTAGAATAACATACATAAGAGAAGCAGCTCTGACTTAACTCTCATCATAAATATTACAAAATCATATTCTTCCCTTGGTGGTAGTAGTAGATTGTTGAAGTACAGAGTCCTGTCCCTGCATGCTACACCTAGTTAGCATTAAGTCCTTCCTTTGCAAAAACACCCCCCTCCAGAAAGCATGCAGAAATGAATTATCACCATTGCAGCAAAGCTGGGGGTGGGGGATGTCCTGTTCCTTGCATAATGAGATAAAGGTAAAGCTCACAAGCAATTTGCATGATGCTTTGGAAGTCAGCTTTCCACCCTTGGATAAATAATAAAAGAAAAGAAAAATGTAAAGTTCCCCCTTTTTTTTTTAATTTAAGCTATTGGGCTTAATTATCCAATATGTTCCATAGCTTTTATGCCAGTGTAGCTGTAGTGATTTCAGTGAACTCATGCTGGCTTGTGCCTGGAGTAATGCATTATAGAGGCAGGCTCCTTCTTTGCAATGAGTATATTTTTCTGTATCATTCTTACACTTGGTGTGTATCATCTGGAAAACCTGCTGATGGAAAAGCTATCAACAATTTGGAGATTTCAAAACTGAGATAGCTATATAGTGCTGAATTCTGCAAGCAGAAGGGGAAAATTATAAAATACCATCTAATTACAGGAAACTTTACTCAGGCCCCTTGTGCATATACAGTAAGATGCAACTTTGAATTATATGAATAGATACTAGTTTTCACATAAAGTGTTATATATTCATTTTTAACTACAACTGTATATAATATGTATGCAGCATCTTGTACTGGGTTACTTAGTATGAATGGCAAAATCTGGAAGAGTTGCATTTAAGATGAAGTGTGAATGAAGCATGGCTTCATTACAGTCTTGGCTCATTCACTGTTCACCTTAAAAGATGCACCTTACGTTGTGGAAAAAAGTGCTACGCTACACTGTGTTTGAGAAACTGTAATAATTCTGTTGGGAGCTTTCCTATGTCTCTTGCACCACCACTACAATGCAAAGGAGAAAAGGAGGTGATGATGACTATGGCACATTTGGATGTGGGGTAAATTTGATCAAGGAATGTGAGAACATAAAAATGCTTCTTCTGGCCTGCTGAGTGGTCTACTGGCAGGGTATCATATCAGCTGAGTTGTGTGAGCAGACGTTAGGGGTGAAATCATGGCTCCAATGAGGTCAATGGGAGTTTTGCCAGTGGGAGCAGGATGATTTGTAGTGACTAGGAGCCCTTGAAAAATAGTGCAGTCAGGAGGAGTGCTTTGGAACACTGCTGTGGCTTGGTATGGAGTGCTATTGCCTTATTTCTGTATCGACAATGTTCAGCCCACACCTGGCTTAGGTGAAAGTTGAAGTGAAAATGGCCTGGAGGCATAGGTTGGGTAAGAACAGAAAATCAGAGATTCTTAAGGACCTTGCAGAAATAAATATCTTGGAATAATTGAGTCCTTTGTAGTGAGAATGTGAAGTGGAGCGCAAAGGTGGCACTTCTCTGTGTGCCGTGATTACAAATAAATACATATTTTGCTTGTATACAGACTGTTATGTATGGATATCTGGGAATCAAACTGAGTTGAGCCAGCAATTTTCACCCTAAAGCCAGTGTAATATTTAAATAAGGTTTTCCACTCTACCTCTTGTTTCAAACATGCTTCACCTGGATGGCAAATACATTTATCTTTTACTGGTGCCACAAAATCACTTCCAACACAGCGCTGAGAATATCACAAGGGAACAATCTCCTCTTTGGTAACAATGCTTCATTATTTTTATTTTAACAATGATGCTACCCACGAAGGATGTTTTATAATAACAGTTATGTGTCTGAAAGAATTTATCTCCTCTGGTATTGTCATTTTCATAACATAAAACACCTACAATTTCTTTACTGACCTAACCAAAAACAAAGGATTTATCTACCCATTGATTCTCTGACAAAGACAAAGAACATAAAACTAAGAACAAGTTCACTAAGTTCAATGCATTTTTCTAATCTAATTACTGCAGACTTACTGTTGAGAGCTTGCTTTTCAATAGATTATAGAAGGGCTTATTTTCTTGTATTCCTTTCTGTTTCAGAAAGAATAGGGAGAATCACTCAACAGCATTAGAATATATTGTGTTCTGAGATGAAGCCAGTCCCTAAACTACTGTATATATCCTGACATCATTACCTATAATTTGGTTTATTAAGCTTAATGAGAATACTGAATCACCTCACCCTGAATATTTATTTGCTTCTTATAATATAGCAAAGAAACAAAAGCAGGTGTTTTGTCCATGAAATGACCTACATGCTCTTTGTTAAATCTAGTCATCTATCTATACACAATAGTAGTACTAGAAAAAGGCAGTTTCAACATAAGTCTGAAAGAATTTCTCTGTAATTTTAACAATACGAAACACTGAAGGTTAGTCCTGTACATTTAGGATGGGTTTGAGAGAATGAGTGACACAACAAGGGGGATAGGTGTGTATAACATAGCAGAGATAGAAGCATTTTGGTGTATAGAAATTTGAACTTAGAGCTGTGGTCTGCCGGAATTCTGAAGGAGAATTTAGCGGTATGAAAACATTGCTGTGACTTATTCATCATTTTTCAAGGTGAATATGAACCAAACATTGTAAAAGTCTGTCATAGAATTGGAAGCTTTTTGTTGCTTTCCTAATGCAGAATATTTACTTTTAAAAGAAAACAAATTAAAAAGAACAATGATGCTTGTAAAATTTCTAAAATCACCACCTAGAATATAAAGAAATCAAAGATGGTGCATGTGATATCTAGGTACTGCCTCTGGCTTATAGTATTTCAAGAAGCAGTTACCAGAAAATTCATAGTTGCAGCATTTTGGTTTCATTATTTTCCTGATAACTGATCAGAGGAAGTCTTTTTATAAACATTTCAGACATTTTTATCTTTCTGGCTGCTGACTGGGCTACAGAGGGATACCATTTTTACATCATTTTTGTGTACCTTTATGAATGAACTGTTTTATGATTTAACTGTAAACTTTATTGGGATTAATAGTCATCTTTCCAGCAAATTGATTGGTTGACAAGTTTTATTTGGTAAAGCTAACAATAAATGGAAGAAAGAAATACATGGATTTTGAGTGGAATAACAAATTGCTCAGAACTAAACTTCTTCTCCTGCTGTTCAAACAGAGTTCTGGGTTTTTTAAGATCCTTGTTTTGATATATCTTTATGTTTATGGCTTGATTAAATGTCTTGTTGATGAATGATCCTCTCTTTCATTGGTCTAAACTGATTGTGAGTGTGTCTGCATCAGAAATCTCATGCCATATCCTGTGAATGAGCTCTGCAGTTGGGCATCTTTATAGAGTGTAAGATATAGATTACTTGTCATGACTTCACAGTACTGGGCCAATGTAATTCATCATATGTTTAGACACAATGGGACTGATTGTCTTCTCATGCTAGCGTAAACCAGGAGTTAATTCCAATGCAATCAAACAAGTTGCACCCACTGAAAACTGCTGTAAATGAAGAGAATCAGGCCTTATGTATGTTTCAAAATGTTTGTCAAAACTAGAAGATAACATTTATTCGTTTGGAGATGAATGCATTTCTGTTTTTGAAGTTAAGTTAATTTTCTGATCACGATGGCTTTGGGAACAGGCTGTTGAGCGGTCTCAGAGAGAAAACCAAGTAATCATTGAGACTTAGATCCTGTAAATGCTTTATCATTTGAATAAAATTATTATTATAATTTATACATAATAATGATTATACATAAACTGCTCATTTCTCCAGCTTCCTTAGCTTTACACTGGTGTAACTGAATTGTCTTCAACAGAATCTTTAGTATATATAGGGTTTTAATTATTATGACACATTCTTAACTTTGTGGGCTTGAGTGTTTCTATTGTAGTCAATAATTTGGCTGCCTATACTTATGCCAGATATCCTGATTCTCTTCACACACCAGTGTAAACCAGGAGTAACTTCATTTAAGTTAATGGAACTACAGTGGTGTCAGAGGTGTTAGACATTGTGTGTGTAACACAAATTGCCCACAAATTAATGATGAAAGCTCCATGTATGCTACAGAACAATAGGGCTTCAGATTACGTGGTTGTCCCTTTGAGCATGTCTGAAGCTGGTAGAAACATTTTCAACAAAGCTGAAACAATACTTATCTGCAAAATGGTATTGAATAACTGAAGCCTTGTGGTTAAGGCACTGGCAATACAGGTTCAGATTGCTGTTCTGCCTGATTCAAAGGGATATGAGATTACAAACTGCTCAAGGAACTTGAACATGGGTGTCTCACATCCCAGGCCCTAACCAGCAGGCTGTAGAAGGTCTCCATCAGGGGTCATTCTCAGAACAGAGATTTGGGTCCATTTTTGCTAGACCTTTTGAAAGATTTTGTTTTTGTTTCAAATTTTAGAAACATCAAGTGTTGGATTTTACTTTGGTCAGCTCTAGTATAAAGCTTTAGCCCAGTTTGGAAAAGTGGTTAATAATAACTAGGTTCTTTGGCTCATTTGTGTTTGTTGTGTAGACTGGATCTAAAATGTTAGCAGTCCGGAAAGGGTTCCAAAGAGTTAGCACAGCAGGTTGCATTAAATGTTGCACCATAAAGATGGTGAAAAATCTGCTACGATGAAACCAGACCTGCCACAATAACTGCTTGTTCTAACCTAATGCTTTCAGTTTGCTAAGTAGGACATTGTTATTCTGTTTTGCCCCTACCCTACCTTTCCTCTCCAAATCTGACTGCATTTAGAGTGGGAACATCCACTAGATTTTCAGTGTGTGAGATCAAGTTGCTAGCTAGAACGGTGATTGCACTGAATGGGAATTTTGCTTGAATATGGACTGTAACATTTGGTCTGGAGTAGACTCTGACTATCAGATTGAGAGTGAATCCTGACAAATCCTGTGTGAGACTTCATATCAGCAATTTCATATGGGGGAGGAGGAAAATGGGCAGATGTTTTTTGGTCATTTGTCTACTCACGTTGAGTAAAAATGGTCTAACTGTTTTAATGGGACTCCTCAAGGAGGAAGGTACTACTCACTATAAGTAGGAGTGACAGAGACTGGCTGTAAATTAGTGGGAATCACGGCTGAACTGTTACTGCTATGAGGTTTTATGAGTGTTTCAGTGTTGACCCCTGATTTTCAGGTTATTTTTAGACCTTAACCATTTTAGGCAGCATCAGGTTGAAAAGTGGTGTGCTGAAGTGATAATATTAAATATCACACAAACACAGTCAGATCAGGAGATGAGGTACATTTGTTACTGTGGGAGTTAATGGCTTCCAAAATGCCACTTGCTTCTATGCTCAAAACTGCATGCCAAATTATGCCAGCTGGGAGGATGTGTGTCACCACAGATTGAATGCAATTTCGAGATGTAAATTAAGCTTCTTATTTTAGTCTAGCATAAGAAAAGAAGCATGCCATGTAGTTATAGAAACTATACCAGATTTTTATAACACAAATTGTCCTTCCAAATTATATGTGAGACTCAGTGTGTTACAAACTCTTGTACATTGAACACCATAGAGTCCAGGTCAGTGGGGCTTCCTCTGGGTCTCTATATGGTGCACTTAGGAAGGGGAGCAGGGCCTGGTCACGTCGTGTGGTTACATCAGCATTGGTTCCCCTGTACCCTCTCCTTGCATAACAGAACAGTAGCTGTAGTTGGGGGTGTCAGGTAGGAGGAAAGGATTCCTTCTGCCTCAACAATAACACCATCTTACTTCTTTCACCAACCCCAAATCCTCTTGGTGCAGGGGAGAGATTCTCCTCCCTATGCCCTGTTGCTACTTTTCCGATTTGATTTGAAATACTATGCAATTTCCCCATTCAAGTTATTGTACTATTAAATAAAACAACCCACAAAACCGAGCACAGGAGAATCGGGTAGAGTGTGAGGAGATAGCTTTGCAGAGAGCAAGAAAGACCACACACAAAAAAAAGTCCCTCCAGACCAACACTACTACCTGCAGATGGTGTGTGTGTGTGTGTGTGTGTGTGTGTAAGTAAAATTGGGATAGTTTCATTCAATGAAATCATCACTGAAAGATCAGCTCCATTTACAGTGCTGCCACACAGTAAACTTTATATCAGAATGAAATTTGCTGTCCTAGACTGATTCAGAAATGAAGATTATACCAGCATCAGTGCTACAAATAATCTGTTTCGGGAAGGCATGTGTGTGTGTTATGGGGAAACAGAATTGGGCCAAGATTTTCAAAAATGGCTAGTTATTTTTGATTCACAACTTGAGACACTTTGACATCTGATTTTCAGAAGATAGATGCATGGCACTTCCTGAAAATCAGACCCCTTTAAAAAGGCAGTCACTTCAGAAATTCTTGTCATTGAATAATGAGTGTCATGCTCTAAACAAGCTATAAGATTCTGGCCATGCTTTTCCAGAAGACAGAGGATTCCTGGTAGTTTAGTAAAGGAGTGGTGAGTCAAGCACCAATTGTGCCTAAAAGCAAGCATTTGCATGTCTACTCTTAACATTGGCTTTGACTTCAGTGGTGAATCAGCATAATAAGCAGTAGCACAGTGAGAAGTGTCATGAATATGGTTTCCTGTAGTGATGGATGAACCACAAAAGGTGTTTGGATACTCAGCCGAACTATCCAGTCCTCTGTTATGTCTGTTAAGCACAAAATCTATCTAATGCTTAATACACTGGGGATCATTCAATATTATCCCTTCATTAGTGGACAGTTAGCTTCTTTACCTTTATGAAAGGTGGGATCTTTCTTTAAAATACAAGTGTAGTGGGGGTCAAGTAATTGTATATTTTTCTCCCCTTAGTACCGAGGAGAAACCCATAAATGTGTGATCTAACTGTACATAAAGTAGTCAGAGCCTTCTACTTTAATAACATCAACAACGCTAAACTGTGTAGATTCAGTGCTATGTGTGATAGACTATAGAATCTCTGTCATGATACATCTAGCTTCATTATGATATTTATAAACACACTTTGCAAAAAGTTAATCTCCAGCAGTGAGTACTTTATGCCAGTCCCCTGAAATAAAGCAACTGAAAAGTCAATTCAGCTGACTACTTCAGGATGACCCAGTAGCAAAGGGGCATGCCAGGGCATGGCTGAGGAAAAGGGGGAAAGGCAAGAACACACAAGCACTTCTGGTAATGAGCCTTGGTTGGCTGTTAAGCCTATGTGCAAGTTGAGCAGCCCTGTGGCTGCTCTTACTTGTATCTGAGGCCAAAGTGGCCTTTAGCTGGTCATATGATCAGGTGGTATAAATTGATATAAAATTATGTTTGTCCACTCACTTGGGCCCCATGGTGAGGAAGCCAAGCTAGCCCCAAGGATAATGATGTCAAATTCATCCCTGGTGTAAATCTATCATTTCAATCAAATAACACCAGAGATGAATTTCATCCCCTAAACAAATAATCTGATTACTTTATAGCAACACTCTAATGCAGTGGTACTCAAACTACATCCGCCATTTGTTCAGGTGGCCAGCACATCCCTCAGCCTGCGCCGCTTCCTGCTGCCGTCGTTGGCCTGGTGCAGAGAACTGTGACCAATGGGAGCCGCAATCGGGCAAACCTGTGGACATGGCAGGTAAACAACTGGCCTGGCCAGCCGGGGCTTTCCTTGAACAAGCAGTGGCCCTAATTTGAGAACCACTGCTTAATGTACTTGTGGCATTTAGAATTAATTTTTTAGAAGTGGCCATAAGCAATATTCACTATGTGCTTCACCCCTATTTTGGTTAGTGAATCATTCATGAACCAATCATGATTTCTGGGAATATGATAGTTCATGAATAGAGCTGGCTGAAAATCAGTGTCTGTTTTGCAGGAAATTCTGACATTTCCAAATTTCCTTTCATTCCAATGGGAACAAAAAAATGAAACTTTGAAATTTCCCACAAACCAAAAACTTAAAAAAATTAGTTTTTCAGTAGGTTCCAGCAAAACATTGATTTCCCATATCAGCATTTTCCAATGGAAAATCATTCAATTAGATATTTTTGTTTTTTACTGGCTGTATTGATAAATATTTGCCAAATAGTGTAGATAAATCATTTGCAGCCCAATAGTTCTTCGTGAAATATTTTCTCTGAATATTTATGGGTAGTATAGGCTGGGAGCCTCCAAATTTCATTTGAATTTCAGTTCCCATAGGGACTTTGACAATCACATCCATAAATCAGCTGGTATTGTGTCTCTTCCCAGACTGTAAGAATTAAAATGTTTTAAACAGAAAAATAATATTGAGTTTTCCTAACAAATTTTTCCATGAAATAACCATTTGTGCTAAAATTCATGAAACTTTGGGATTCACAAACATTCCCATGCATTTGTTTAAATTTTTGTGAATAAACACCATATGGCCCATTGATTTGCAGTGAAATATCTTAGTAATTTTTTCAAAAAAAATTTGGAATCCAATTTATTCTTCAGTTTTAATAATAATAATAAACAATAATAAATAATAATAATAAAGCTTAACAGAATGGAAAAATGCAGATCTCTTCCAGACAATGTCATTCAGATGACCACTGATATTTTGTAAGTGTTTGTATAGCCATCCCTGCTTGGGTCATAAGTGGAGCTTAAACTGAGGACTTTCAGTGCTAAATCATAAGTGTCTACTACTTGAGCTTATAGACTTAACTTAGCAGGTTATACTCAGAGCTCTTTTCGTGGACCAACCACTAGAAAGGGCCCAAAACCCATTCTTCTAACGTAGGTTACTTTTCGCTTATATCTTTTTGGAACTGTTATTTGTGCAAGTCCAATGAGGATTAACTTGTTTAAAAATGGTACCACTGGAAATTACCTTTCTGTGCTCTTAGTGATGATATTCTCAAAACAATTGATTTATTCAAATCTTTAGTCCAGTGATTCTCAAGCCAAAGTGGATCGCGGTTCCATTTTAATGGGGTTGCCAGGGTGGGAGTTAGATTTGCTGGACACAGGGCCTGAAGCTGACGCCAGAGGGCTTGAGTCCTGGGCGGTGGGGTTCAGGTTACAAGACCCCCGCCTGGCTCTGAAATTCTTGGGCTTTGGCTTTGGGCCCCTCTGCTGGAGGGTGGCAAAGCTCAGGCAGGGCCGGCAGGGCTAGGGTGACCAGACCACAAATGTGAAAAATTGGGATGGCGGTGGGGGGTAATAGGAGCCTATATAAGAAAAAGACCCAAAAATTGGGACTGTCCCTATAAAATCAGGACATCTGATCACCCTAGGCAAGGCTTGAGCTGGCTGAGGCTTCAGTCTACCGTCCTCAGGTTGTGTGTTTTTGTTGTCAGAAGGGGGTCACGGTGCAATGAAGTCTGAGAACCCTGCTTGCCTTGACACACAGGTTTAGAGATGTAATTGCTCATCTCATCTTTTACTTTTTAATACAAAGAAGCTAATACTAGCTGCCAAAGGAAGCAGAGACCTTAATGTAATAGAGCTTGCTCTTTTGCTGAAACTCATTCCAGTTAAATTTTTGGTATGGTTGTTCAAAACTCACGTATTAATTTTTTCTGTAGTAAACTACTGGAATGGGGATTGGTTATAAAACACAGCCTTATTAAATTAGCACAAATCAGTAATGTCAGTTTACATATAGCATATGAGTATTCTTGTTTGTGTCTCTATTTATGGTACATTGAAAGCAGAGTCACCAGAAAATCATGGGGTTATGAAGCTTCCTTCATAAAGCAGAAAATGTAAAGTTTTTATGTCTGTTTAAGCATAGATTATTAATGCTGTAATTACATTAAAGAATTTTAACTGCAAATTTGTAAAGCTCCAAAGAACTTTAGAAGGATACACAACTTTTATTGAGTCACTGTTTTAATCAAAATCTGGCTAAGTAAATCTAGACAAAGGCCACCACAGATGTTGTACCACACTTTATCAAGGAATAAACTGCTTAATGCTTGGGGGAGATAGGTAAGCTTGGATGCACTTAAACTTTGTGCATATATAACTAGTTAATCCATAATAAGTACTGTATATAAAACAAAGAGATGGGTATTCCAGTTCCAGTGTGTCATTCAGTAATGAAATACAGAAAGGGAAGGATTGCAGTGGGTATATGCTTCACACTTGATGCTTACAAGTATCTCCCTCTACAATCAATGTGTTAAGAGAACAAATGGAGATGAGAATAGAGCCTTCTTTTTCTAATCTGTAAATGTAAATGTTATCAGAGGTTTAATTCATATCTCACTAGACTATAATCCCAAACCTTTATATCTGATACTAAAACAAGTATATGTTCTGTCTGCTCGTCCTTATATGATCTTTTCTTGGAGAACACTTACAGCCATCTTCTACAGTTTCTCTCATGACATACACTGGTATTGTGAAATAAAATACTCTGACTAAGAGATGTTGAGATAAGCTATTTAATATCACTCCAGCAGGCTAGATAAAATGTGGAATACTGTTTTCCATGCAAAATATTTAAACATACAATTTTCAGAAAATCTTGAATTAAATGCTAAGCACAAAGGTTGTATATTTCAAACATCCATTTCCCAACTGTGTCGTATTTGATTAGTATAGGAGATTTTTATATGGGGCCAGATTTTCAGATAAGATTCCAAGAATTACATAATGCTCTACTGTGGGAGGGGCAGGGGTCCACAAGGTGCATTTCGGATTTGTCAGAACCATCTGTGCTACTATTACTCAGGTTCTGCCAGTGCTTGTACTATAAACCCCCGTTCTAGGTTTTTACAACTTGGACAGTAAAATATGCTTCTAGCTAAAACTTCCTAGCTAAGTTCTCAGCACAGCAATCATGGTTTGAGGATACTCATGTGTTTTAGGCCCCCAAATGATGGTACCTGAAAGCCTACAGCCTCCTTCCTGGCTCAGCGTCTGTGTGGGTCCATATCCCTCAGGCACTGAGGCTGGCATGGGAACATCATAATACTAGTCCTTAATCACCTAACGTGCTCTCATGGTGTCCCTCTGCATTAGGGAAAAGGTCCATGCCCTGTTTCCACCCAAGTATGTTAACCATTTCTAGTGAAGGAACCAGTCTCCAAGCCACTTTTCTTATGCCTATGTCCTGGGAGTGTAGCTCCCCTATTGTCTATAGTGAGGGGCACTTGGCCTTTCTTCTGTTTTCTGATGCTACTGGAGGGGCAATACCTAGGCTGCCAATAGGGGATAAATTTCTCAATCTGGGTCCCTGAACTTTCATACCAGTAGACCACATATGAGCCCTTTCAGCTCTGGTGACAGTGGGGGACTGATTCTTCATACCACTTCTTCAATCTCTCCATTAAAAGAATGAAATGTTAGTCTATAATGTGGATGTCAGAGGCCCCCTTCAAGAGAGTTGGGCTCTGCCTTGTCTGTGGCAGATCAGTTACCCTCCCAGCTGATCCTGATCAGCTAGGTTTCAGAAGGTCCTGTTCTATTATTAGACTCAGGTGGAAAGGGGTCATGGCAGTGGCACCAGAAATAGGGAAGACCGGGGGACAGGGCCCTCACACTTTTTGTCCCATCCCCCCGGGCTCCCAGCCCAAGGTAGGTAGAGGTGGAGGGTTTGCGACTCCACACTGGCTCCCCACAGCTGCCTGCGTAGCTCTGTCCCCAACACAGCTCCAGCCAGTGGAGGGGGATGGGGGGCTTGGAGCCATAGCCTAGCCACTGTAAGACCTGTGCAGGCAGCTATGAGGAGTCACAGAGTTGCAGACACTCCAGCTGCCCTGGTTGGGGGTCTAGGGGGCAAGGACACAGGTAAGGGGTTGCTTGGGCTCCCTGCACCAAGGACCAATGGAGGGTCTGCTGTGACTCCAACAGCTGCCTGTCCTGGCTCTTATCATGGTCAGGCTGCAGCTCCAAGTCCGCCTCCCCACCTGGTACCAGGTCGGGGAAAGCTGTACAGGCAACTGTGGGGAGCTTGGGTCTCTTCACCTGCCCTGGGAGTGGGGTCCAGTACATGGGAAGGGGGCTGCTTTTCCCCCTCTCCGCAACCAGTGTGTGTGGGGGTGGGCTCCCCAGCCCCACTTTGGCTTCCAGCTTGGCTTGGTGCAGGGTCTTGGGGGGCATAGTTGGGGCCTCAGGGGGATCCCCCACTTTTGGGAGGGCTCTGGTTCCCTTTCATGGTATGCCTACCAAGGGCTGTGAGAATTCATTTAGGAGGAGGATCTGCAGAAGGGTTGTTGATGTCTCTGGTAGGCCTGAGAAGGTAACTCCAAGATAGCCAGCTGGAGAGGAACTGAGGATGATTGTAGAAAGGAGGCTGGCTTGCGTCTGTGGCTGGCCTTGGAAGATCCCCAGAATGAAAAAGCCCCTGAGTCAGCACTCTCTAAGAAAATAGGGAAGAACTGAGAGTTGAGCCTAGGAAGGATGGACCCTTGTGGCTCATGGTGCACTTGGGGTAATTGTCTAATTCCGTTACCAGCACCTCTCTGGGTGGAACTGTCCGGAAGCATTTCCCTGAGGGAAATGAGGCATGGTGAATAATTCTGTGGTGGGCTAAAAGTGGGGGCTGTGGACACCAACTTTGCCACAGTGGATTAATTATTGGTGGGATTTTCAAAAGCACCTAAATAATTTAGGAGCACTGGAGAGACAAAGTGGGTGAGGTAATAACTTTTATTGGACTAACTTCTATTGGTGAGAGAGACAAGCTTTTGAGCATGCACAGAGCTCTTCAGGTCTGAGAAACTTAGGCTATGTCTGCACTATCACTTTCGTTGGTATAACTTGTGTCGCTCAGGGATGTGAAAAAACACTCCTCTGAGCCACAAAAGTTACACCAACAGAAGCACCAGTGTGAACTGTGCTTTGTCAGCAGGAGACACTTTCCCACTGCCATAGCTACTGCCACTCATAGGAGGTGGTTGAATTATGTTGATGGGAGAATTCTCCACCTCTTAAAAGCCGGTAATTTTCTTGGTACTCCAGAGAAGCAGAAATAGCTTGTGAGAATTTAGTATCCCACGTGTAACCTAGTGTATATCCACCTGAGTTCCCAATCCTGTGAATACTTAAGTGCATAACTTTTTACATACATGAGTACTCCCATTGACTTCCATGGGATGACACACATGTTCAGTTGTATTCAGGATTGAAGCGTAACTCTCTTCATTCTATTGAAATACTTCCAATTTTTCATTCCCCTCCTATATAACCGTGAGGCAGGGCCTATAATATTATTTCTTATCTTTGATTGCTACCAGCTGAAATAAAAATAAACAAATACAAGAGGAAGTAGTATTTGACACTTATATCCTCATCAACTGTATCAAAGTAGCATGACAGGTCAGATAATGAACTATGTTCTGAGAAGCATCCTGCTGCTATTAGAAATCCTTGCCACTGCACTGCAGAGCTAACCGTTAGAGAGTTGCCAATAGCTAATGGCAGGTTGCACATACTGCAGGATCAGATAATGGACAGAAATATGCCTAAATAACTGCAGCTGTCCATTTTAGTCCAGTTCCTAGTTTTCTGGCAAACAGCATCATGGCTATGGATATCAAGCGATGAAATATTCTGTTAATGAAAAGAGGAGGAAAATGTTTAAAAATATATATAAAATCTCTTGCTGTTTACCTGAGTGAAATGTTGAGCTATTTCGAATATAATGAACAGGAAGAAGACTTGAAAATACCCAAATCCTATTTCATTTCATGTACAGAAGAAAAAAAACTATAATCAGATTGTTTGTAAGTGACATTGGTAGTGTGATGAAAATACCCCGAAGAGATCCTTTCATCATGGGATAATGTGTAAGAACACAGATTGTTTTCCAGAAAACTTAACATAGCTGCAAACAGCTTCCAACGGAAAGAATCTGCTATGTGATGTTGGAAATGTATGACATTAGCCAATGTAGTAATAGTTATCAAAGAAACTACAATATAAATGACTATATCAATGCCTGTAGTAGTGAACGCTGCCCCAAACATTCAGATAACGCTCATAAATAAGTAATGCTACTGAAATCAAATGTTTGAAATTAACCTTTCCCCCCTTATCTAATGAAGAGAGAGTTAAAAGTATCACATTTTGCACACTGTGGTGATCCAAAGCAATTTGACTCTTTGCAGCTGTGAGCAATTGTTGCCTGTCATATAAACACTGCGCAAAATTCATCCTTATTGTAACTCCATTATCAAGAGAATTATGCCAAGAAAGAATTAAACACAAATTCATCTGTAAACAGTTGAAAATGTAATTTTCATTGATGAAAATTTTATTGTCTTTTTATAACGAATGAACAACATCAAGAATCACATTACTAGTGTGCAGCATTTACTTCACTTTAAATGGTTAAATAGCTCTTCGTGTCCAATTTTGCCCAGCAAATTATTCTATATGTGAACAGACTGTAATGAGGTCTAATGTTTAACATTAGTAATATATATATATAGTGAGCCAGTTTCTGCTTCTAGCTATACCAGCGTAAATCCACAGTGAGTAAGGAAAAGTTCAAGCAGAACAACAATATAACAAACTTCTATACACGTGTATTTAACAAATAATTAATTTCTTTGCATATGTTTGATTTTCTTCTTGTGTGTCAGATTTCCTACTGCATATATTTTTAATTAGTAGCTATTCTCTTAGACATTCACCAAACTTCATGGTATCACATATCTTAATCTAATTAATTGATTTCTTTGTCTTTTTATATAAAGTTTGCCTAATTTTCTCCCTTTTTTATATAATTGGAAATAATAGCAAACATGAAATATTAAAAATAAACAGGTGCATGTGACATTGCCTATTTTCCCTAAAAGCAAGCACACAAAACCATAATTTTTTATTGTGAAAAATTCAGCAAGATACTTAAGTACATGTCTTACTTTGATGAGGTGTAAACACCACAAAGGTGAACAAAGATTAACGAATCTGAACTCAGTTAGCCCCCTTCTGCAGTGTGTGTCAGTCTTGATTTCTTATCAGGAGCAGAGCTTGGCCTCTATCATAAAGGAAGACAGTGAAAGCTAAAAGGGAGATGCAGGTGAAGGACCTAGAAGGGGAGAAGATTAGTGTTTCTGCACTCTGTGGAAGAAGCATTAGCTGCATTGGTAGGTCCTGGGAAAGGGGCAACTCTCCAGGGAAGTAACCTGGGGGGTTGGTCTTCTACAACAGAACTGGGAGCTGGACAGAACCTGAAACTAAAAGCTCAAGCCCAGATGGACATAGGTTGCTTTAATTGGATCTGGTTTGTTCAGGGTTTTCTGCATTCTACTGGGAGACACTGTGGGGAAACTGGGAGCCTGTTTTTCTGGGAGAAGAGTGAGATTGCACCGAGGAGCCCAGGATGAATGGAATGTGTTGTGCTGACAACCAGAGCTGTGTGGGACACTCTTTATACAGGGTGTTGATACCCAGAAGGGGTGAGGCTTTAAAGTGACACTGCCAGAGGGCTAAGTCAGGAGAAGCAACTGACCACTGTAGAACTGGAGTGTCTGTCTGCAGGGGGTACAGATTAGGAGAGCCTGCTATAGCATACTCAGCCATGAGGGGGCATGCAGACCTATGATTTACTCTTCTTCGCTAAACTTTAATCCCATGGAGTAATTGTCTGTTTGAAGTTAGTGCTTAAGTATCTTGCTGGATTAGGGTCATACACTCAGTAAATTGAAGCCCACCAGCTATCCCCAGAAAAAAACTTCAGTCTCCATTCTCATTCAGATATTACCAATGAGGATGAAAATTAAGGTAAATTGAAACTATGTATCTTCTGAAGTTATAAGTGAATTACAAAAGACCATAGCACGGTCTGCTTGTATCTTAAGTGAGGAGTGTGTTGGTAAGGTGGAGTTGTCTACGGTATTGTTTTCAAAGCCCCTTATCTATTGAACACCCACTTCGAGAATGGGAATACCATATGCAGAAGGCTGCTAGATTGATTCTTTTATTTTACTTGCACAACTCTGAGTAGTTTCTATGATGAAATGTTAAAATTTGAAGGGGGTAGTGTGGTGGAGATGCTTTATTTGTAGGATATAAAAAGATTTAATTAATACTCTTATAGATTAAACCGTCTTCACCATCTGGGATAAGATGAATCTTTTGAAAACAGGAAGTAGCAGTTTCCTAAGGCAATACTTTTTTGAGCCCTAATGGAGACAAACAATTAAAATATAATAATAAACAATAATTAAAATATAATCATATATGCAGAATAACGATTAAAGAAAATATTAAAAAGTCAAACTGAACCACAGAACTATCTACCCCTGTGGGCAGCAGTGATTATAACAGAAATAACTTCTGAAAAAGAATAAATGGACGCAAATCAAACATGAGAAATGGTAACAAACAAAAGCCAGTAGGAGATCACTTCAATCTCCCTGGACATTCTATAACAGATTTATAAGTAGCCATACTGCAACAAAAAAACTTCAAAAACAGACTTCAAAGAGAAACTGCAGAGCTACAATTTATTTGCATTAATTTGGGCTTGAATAGGGACCGGGAGTGGTTGGCTCACTACAAAAGCAATTTTCCCTCTCTTGGTATACACCTCATCATCAATTATTGGGAGTGGACCACATCCACCCTGGTTGAATTGGCCCTGTCAGCACTGGTTCTCCACTTGTAAGGTAACTCCCTTCTCTTCATGTGTGACTATATTTATGCCTGCATCTGTAATTTTCACTCCAGGCATCCTAAGAAGTGGGTTTTTTACCCACGAAAGCTTATGCCCAAATAAATCTGTTAGTCTTTAAGATGCCACTGGACTCATTGTTTTTGTGGATACAGACTAACATGGCTTACCCTCTGATTCTGAAAAAGTAGCATCTGCAAAGGTTTGAATGTGGGAGAAAAGGACTGATGTCTAGGAAGAGCATATTGCACACTACACACTACTGCCATAAGGGCTGTGTTAGACAACTGAACTAAGACTAAGCAATGCACCCACAAGATGACTGGTGCCAGAATGCAGATCTCTTTTCAGGATGAGTCTCAATGAGATGATCTCGAATTGAAGTATAACTAGTTTCTATAGAAGTGAAGAGTCAAAGAGGCAGTCAGCTCAGAACCTTTAAAACTTTTCATTCTGTGGCATGCTGCACCTGTCATGTACACAATCGACACTGAATTGGGAGCTGCTACAGAACAAAGTTTTGCCATAAAAGAGGAGGAAAATCTACAGCACATGTTAAAATAGGTTTCTTAAGGAAGGCAAGGACCTGCCACTTCCAGCAGCTCCCATTCCCCCGGAGCAGCGATCCACAGCCAGTGGGAGCCGCGATTGGCCGGACCTGCGGACGGGGCAGGTAAACACACTGGCCCGGCAAGCCAGGGGCTTTCCCTACACAAGCAGCAACCCCTGTTTGAGAAACTCTGCTAGAGAGAGTACTGTGGATAAAGAGAAAATCATGACTCTCACCTCTAAGAGAGTCCTAAAACTCCCAGTGAAACCTGCATCTTTTATCTGTCACTGAAAAGCAAGAAGCCTGAATCTGTTCTTTGTTGTTTTGAAAAAAACATAAGACCTGTGGATAGAATAATTGGGTATTCAACCCCTCTCTGTAGCTGTTTGGCACTAAATCTGACAGGTGTACAGTAGCAAAGAGGCTTAGATAAAATCCCACATGAGAATTAAAAGCAACTAAGTAGCATCTGCAGTATTCATTAATGGATGTACCATTCCTGCAGTATTCTCTGCAACCACTGGTTTGGTGACAGGGCCCTTATAAAATACATCTGGAGATGTGAGATCCTCAAATGGGGACAAGTACAACTTTGTAGCTAGGACTAGTAAGTTGTAGGGAAAATGGCAGTATTCCCTGATGCATAAAACCAATTACCTTTAAGAGCAGACAACTATTTATTTAGAGGGATTTTTTTTATCCATTTGAATATAATGAGCGATAACAAATAACCATTTTGGTTTGTTTAGATGAAAATAAGCTGCCACCTTTTTTGCTCCGCAAGAAGAGTATATCTGCAAAGAACATAAGTGCTAGGTATGACGCCATAGGAAGGACTAATCTGTAGTTATCTATGGTGGATTTATTTTAGGGCTTGAATTTTAGTCTCAATTAAGTTCACTGAATATTTTATCTAGTTCCCATGTTTCTATGCAGAAGAAAAGGATGTTCATTTACTAATGCTGGGACTTTTAAATGGTCCAAGGGAATTAGGTATTAACTTCTTTGAAAATGCCAATCTAAAATTTTCTTTATACAGTTATGGGTACCTATTCCTTTCTGTGACACTGGAATTTCCCCCCCACCGTTAGGGATATTAAGGCTATTGTGTCAGATTAATCCCTGGGATAACTCCACTGATTTCATGTCTCATTCTAGACTCATAACTGGCTTTTATTAGGCTCACCATTATTGCAAAATCCATAAGGAAGAAACAACTAGCAAAGATTGTAACTTGGAATTTTTTTAGGCTCACAGGGTGCATCCTGGTCCCACTGAAGTCCATAGCAAAACTTCAATTGACTTCAGTGTGGCCCAGATGTTATAAACATGGTGGAGAAAGCCAATAGTTTACCTGGTTATTTCTCTACAAGTCTTAATTTGATTCATAATAGTGCTGATTTCACCATTGCCTATGACATAACTGACAAGAAACTGCTTATATTTATAATGTCTGAGTGCCTGGCAAGGCTTTGACGTTTATATGCAAAGTGCCAGAAGACATGTATAGTATCTGCTAAATGCTTCACTATATTTATAATGTCTATAAAGTGCCTCATGACATTTTAATGCCCGCAGGAACCCTCATAGACCTCCAAACATTAAGGAATTTTAGTAACTTTAACAGCTTTCAGAGTGGTAGCCGTGTTAGTCTGTACCAGCAAAAAGAAGAGGGAGTACTTGTGGCACCTTAGAGACTAACAAATTTATTTGGGCATAAGCTTTCATGAGTTAAAACCCACTTCATCAGATGCATGGAGTGGGAAATACAGTAGGAAGATATATACACAGAGAACATGAAAAGATGCGAAACATGAAAGAACTCTAAAAAGACAAATCAGTTAAGGTGAGCTATTATCAGCAGGAGGAAAAAAAAATCTTTTACAGTGATAATCAGGATGGCCCATTTCAAACAGTTGACAAGAAGGTGTAAATAACAGTAGGAGGAATATTAGCATAGGGAAATCCTTGTTGTTTTAACAGCTTTAACTCAAATGTAATAAGAGGTCCTGTGCACTAGTTCTCATTGAGTCCTAACTAACTGGCCTACCCTGAGCCTTCTTGACCATGCCCATTTTAAAGGAATTTAAATTTAAGGATTTTTATTTATTTTTATTCTATATTTATGTATATATAAGTATATATTATAAAAAGGTATTGAAATTCCTTAAATAAATAACTTCAACCGCTTGTTCTCTTTTCCCCCATCCCTACCCTACTGAGCAACCTCCTGGGGCTTGATAAAAGCTACAAGCCATTTCACGCTAAAGGTGTATTAATAATATTTGGTGGTAAGGAGGAAGCAGTCAGAGTCCATCTTAATGGAAACTGCGTCACAACTCTGCTTTCACTATATCTAAGTCTGGGAAAACTGCTTCTTTAACCAAGGTGCTTTAAGAAGCAACATTAAAATGGATGAACACTCTAGAGCGATGGAAATATTAGGCATATGGATTTGAAGAATAAGATTTCCATTACTGACTATCACAGGTGCATCTTCCTTGCTACCATGCATATATCTATATTCTGATCACCACATGCTATGCAAGTGTGCTCAGTTGGAAGGTGTTTCTTCTGTGATTAACGTAAGCAAAATTCCTCATAGTACTACTTGTCCTGATCCTTATTCTCCTTTGGGTATAATAAACAGTCCTTAATAAAAATTTAAATCTGATTCACATGAGCTTAAAAAGAAAAAAACTATATGCTGTGCTACATTTTACTCAGTAGTAAAAGTCTTTTAATACTTAAATTTGTACAAAGCACAAATCAAGCAGGAAAAAAGCGTGAATTATTTAAGCTAATTTATCTAAGAGAAAAAATAACTCCACTGCAGGACTTCCATCTGTCTGCAATGGTAAACAGCCACCACCTGTTTCCTGTAAATGGCAGTGTAGGATTATTACTCAGTAAATGTCACAATTTCCATTTCAAAACCCCTTTTCAGCTGTCTGTTTCTCCAACAACAAAAATAATAAATCACTTGCTACCATGGTCAGTATAAATCCCTTGTCTGTGTAATAATGACTGGGGGAAAGACAGCCAAAGAAACATTCCTTTTTGCATTGCTTTCATTTATATAATATTTGTACCTAGAGGATAGAAAGGTGATAGATTCTATTGCACGCTGTGGCAGAGAGCATTTTTTTAGCTTTCATGCTGTATTGATAGTAAGAAGAGGGCAACATTTACTACTTGATACACACAAGAGGAAGCTGGCATCCTACATTGGACTCTAAGTAATTTTAAATATTCTTTAAAATACCGATGTCTGTCTAAAGGACAAAATAATCTGCAGAAATATTTTTCTGAAATGATCTGCCACTAAATGATTCCCTTGGCCATATCTAGATATATCATGTGTAGATATGTGCTGACTGCAGGGATATATGTCCACTATTCAATATTTTGAGTGCGTTGTAGGTTAATCCTCAAAAAATTCGGTGCAGCCAAGAGAATATCTTAGTGCCAAAGAAATTAGAAACAGTAAGCAACCAATGGCTTTGCCATTTAAAATCAATGTACTGGCAATAACCAGCAATTGAACAAAGCAAAGTCTTATCTGATATTACATGCTCCACTGGGTTTTGGCTTCCTACCAAAATTCAGTGCAGTATGAAGTATCCGACAATCATTCTGTAGACTATATGCTATTTGATGGTTAAAATATTGACACATGGCGACACCTCTTGGTACAGAATGAGTCCTTATTTGTGTGTTATTAAATTACACAACACCACTGACTTCCTGCTTCCAAGTATAACTTCATACCTACAGTTTCCCCTTTATTTCTCCTTCTCTTCCAAATTCAGCCCAGTAAATCTAGAGCAGTCCTGCTTTATATATGTAGCAAAAGAGTCCACTGGAGGAAAATTTGTTTCAGTATGGCAGAAAGTTCCTTTAAGGTCTATGCTTCGTCTGTCTCTTCATTCAAATCCTCCTTGTGGATGGAGTGGATAAATATAAACTTCCTCCATTCTTTGAGTATCCTTGTGTGGCCTTGTCTATCTTTCAGGAATCTACCCTGAACCTGCACTGAACTTAGCTGATGTCTACCCATACAGAACAGCCTGCAGGATGAGTGCTTTAGTTCCTGTCCCAAAGAATTTACAGTTTATCCTTTCTACATAGTGTATAGGACCAAGCACAAATCTGGTGCTTACCAAAGAAAGCAAGAATAAAAAGAAGTGAGACATTATTTAATTGTACTGTCCAGGCTTTCTAGTGGCCAGGAAGACTTTATGCTCCTCAAGGAACAAAGTGAGTGGCCCCAGTGATAAGTGACCACATTCTATTTTATTTACAATAAGAATAATTTCTGTAGGATGATTGAAATAGATTTTAAATGGTAAAATATCACACTTTGTCTATTCCTGTAAATTGTAGCCAGCACTTCAAAAATCATTCCTGTTCCTCTCCAGTCTGTAACAACTAGTGTTCGAACTCTGTCAGATAACCTTGCCCCTGACATGGATTCAGAATCCTCTTCTGTTTCATGTGTCTATGTGCTCCAAGTTTCATTAAGCTTGAAGAATCTCTCTTCACGGGGTGTTGATGCTGTGTTTGCTTTACTACAAAAGAGTCAACTATCTACTAGGAACTTTCCATTAAGTTTAGTTAGCTATTATTTTGCAAAAAGTGACACCTCCATTTTTGATGAATAACTGGCCTGTCATTGAAGGATCCTATAGCACTGATATGGTGCTCTATTCAATTTCATTAGATGGTTCACAATACCACTAGAAATATTTATTTTCTACAAGGTGTGGGTGCTAGAGATCTCTAGAAGACCAAGATGATTTAGAGCAGTGATACTCAGACTGAGGCTTGTGAGCCAAAATTGGCTCTCTAATGTGTCTCCTGCAGCTCTTTGTAGCCCATGATATTAAAGTTAGTAACCAAACAGAATGCTTTTACTATGTTATTAACCAATTAAGTTAACTTGCACTAAATTATTGGCTGTGAAAATATTTATAAATAAATATTTCCCCATCATACTATTTAAATATGAATAGTACTATGGTAAATGGAACAACGAATTCACACTACTGTGGCTCTTTTGGGTAATGTTGATGGCTAATTTGGCTCCTGCATCACTGCGGTCTGTGTATCACTGATTTAGAGCTAAATGCTTAGGCAGCTAAGAAAAATGCTGTGCTTTAACAGATCAAGCTGGCTGGGAACTTTTTCAACAAAATATTTTTTTGTCAGAAAATGCTGCCCCTCACCCTCCCAAACCAAAAATTTTGGTGGAAATATATTGGTTTGGAGAGCACATTTTGGTCAAAAGTTTCTCCGCTTGAGGATAAAATTTCTGGAGAGAGAGACAGGTCCCCAGAATAGCCAACAGTTTAGTTGTGAGAACACTCACCTGAAATGTGGGAGACCCAAGTTCATGTTCTGCCTATTTTGCAGCAGGGACTTGAACCTGTGTCTTCCATATCTCAGGAGGGTGCCCTAATCCCCAGGCAATAGAATCCATCTCTCTGGCCTATGAACACTTAATTATTTATACAAAGTGGAACAGCTCTGCCTCCCAAGAGAGTTTGAGAGACACAGATTCTGTAGCCCAATGATTAGGGCACTCACTTGGGGTTTGAGAGACAAAAGCTCATGAGTAATTCCCTGCTTTGAATCAGGCAGAGCAGGGACTGAATCTATGTCTTTGGTATCTCATATGAATACCCCAGTAACTGGGCTATTGGCTATTCTGGGATCAGATGGACACACCTACTTTTCCATAAAAAATTTTCAAAGGTCTCAGATTCATTTCTATTTGGAATGAAGACAAACTTTGAAACCTTCCGCTTCCCCCCCTCCCCCCCAAAAAAACAACTTTTTTTTCCCATCCAGCTGTAGTAACAGAACTTCGTAAGACCAATGGGTTCTCATTTTTCAGAATATCCTCAGGACGTTTCTTAAAGGAGGGATAAGAAGTATTTTAGACTAGAAAAGGAACCTATTGTGTGAAATAACAGTTATGACAATTTCCTTCAATAACAAGAAAGCATGATAGTAGCAAAATATTTCTTTTCCAGAAAATACAAGTATTTTGCCTCAAAATTTCTCTTTGAAATAGAATATAGCAGGATAATTCTTAGATACCACATGCATTTTGAGAGGTCTTTTAAAAAACAAGAAAATGTTGCACTCTCCATATTTTACCAGTCTACACACATTGTATTTGGTACAATGACTCCTAAATTTTCTGTGACATTCCACCATAATTAAAATGAACCCTAGTAGTAGCGTGATTATATGATGATAGAAAATGACTTAATTTATTTCTAAATGTGGCTTTATCAAGCACATTTGATCATTTTAATTTCATAAGGACAAATCATGAATTTTAATAACTGAAGTACAAACCAAATTAACCAAACTATACAATGTAATTAGCGATGCAGTACATGGGGTTATATTACAATCTGATTAAATATGTCCCGAAGACACTTTTTTAAAAAAAAAAGAAACCTAATTTATTAGAGATTTGTAGTATCACTGCCCACTGTTGTACTGTTCTTTATGCAGTTTTTTTTTTGAGGTCACTTAATTACTACTTTGAAGTAGAGATGCAAGAACTTGGAGAAGTGTTCCTGACAGTATCTATTAAATTTGTCAGGAAGACCAAAGAGACCGCACAGAGGTAGGAACTGGTGATATTACAATTAACAGAATAATTTCTTCTTGTGGGAGCTATGTTATATATCAGGGATTGGCAATCTTTGGCACGCGACCCATCAGGGAAATCTGCTGGGACGGTTTGTTTATCTAAGCATCCACAGATTTGGCCGATTGCAGCTCACACTGGCTGCAGTTTGCCTTTCCAGGCCAATAGGGGCTGTGGGTACACACACCTTTCTGGCTCGCCAGCAGCTTTCCCTGACGGGCTGTGTGCCAAAGGTTGCCAATCCCTGTTACATAAGAAGGAGCTGGAAACAAAGAAACCAGCCAGCCATCTGCTGAACACCACCAATTGTTTGCAAACCACCCATGGTTTGTGGCTCCACAGTTAGAAAACTTCTTGTTTAGTGGATAAAAGACCATATCCTCTAAGGTATTTAGCTGCCTGGGCCTTAAAGGTACCTACTTCAGAGTTCCAAAGTACGGACTTAAAAATGTAATGCAAACTTCTTAATCATTCTGATCATCGCAGAATAATTCTTAAAATTCTAAATTAAATGAATGTTGGATCCAGAACAGTTTGTATATAAACCAAGAACCAAGCTAGAAAAACAGCTGAGACATTTAAGGCCAGATTCTGTCATCCTTACTCATGTTTAATAGTACAATACTTCAATTCGAAACTAGAAAAGAACAGTTTAGCCATGTGGATATCTAAATTAGGGTGTCAATTACACATTTATGCTCTCAAATTGGTCCTTACCTCTGTTTTAGGTCTGGCATCCAAATTCTTCAGAGCAGAGTTGAATAGAGTTAGCACAATTTAACATTCTAATCACCAGTTAACATGGTTTAGATCACATTGTCTAAGAGCCAAGGATGAAAGCACACAATTAATTGGCATGTGAGACCTAAAACAATAGATCTGTATAGTGGAAAGACCAACTTATTAACTTGCTGCAGCACCAATTAATTCCTTCTGCCAATTGCATATAGATTCAATGAGCCATAATTAGACTTGGTATAAGTGGGTCAAACTGTTGTGACCGATATGGCCCATGAATTGACACATTTTGGGAGTTTATATTTTTTATTTTCTTTTTTTCAAGAGTAATTTTCAGTCCTGATCACCACTGAAATGAAATCAAAACAATCATGGCTGGGTATCAGGAAACTAAGCTCCAGAACTTGGACATGGTACTGTGCTCCATTTACATATGTCTCTTCAGTGTTCGTGGATCTATCCACTGTTTAAAAAAAAAATCTTCCTAGTATTTTGTATTTTCTAAAGGAAGAATAGAACTTAACTTCTTAATGCAAACATTTTTAAAATGAGTTCAGTGAGTACACATTTCCTTTTTAACTTGGAGTTTCTGTTCCCAATCATAGCTTTATAATAGATGTTTTCAGGCATCCAGCGACTGTTGGTAGAGAGTAGAAAATACTTGATGGAAATGAGTTTGAGAATGAATTCCATCTTCATCTGCACTTCGAGTGAACTGGGCCAAAGGGACAAAGACTCCTTTCATGTAGACTGTTGTAAATTTCAAGTAACTTCCATTTTGTTACATGTACCTGGGAACAGAATTTCAGCCCAAGTCTGCTGATGTGTTTCCATAGATTTATGAAAAACAAAGACCTGGTTCCATAGCATGGCATTCCACAGGAATTCAGCTCTAGGTGGGAGACTGTGGGTGGCCATGCCTGTGGACGGTCAATGTAAACACTGTCTTGTGGCCTGCCAGCGGATTACCCTGATGGGCCGTGTGTGGGCCGCAGGTTGCTCACCACTACTATAGAGGAATCCCTCCCCCTGCAGCTCAGGAGCAATGGGTGCAGGAAGTGTGTGTGTGTGGGAGGGAGTTTGCAGAGCTTCCTGAAGCTGAAGGAGAAATCTGAGGGTGTGTCTGACCTGGTCCTGGATACTGTGCAGGGGAAAAGGAAGTCCCATCCTCCCCAGCCCAGCCCGGACTAGCAGCTGAACTCAGTCCAGGGTAGGAGCCACCAGCCATGTCTTCCCTAGTCCCAGCCCCTGCCACACAGTGATTTACCTCTCTGCCGGCTGCCCTGGGCACCCAAAACATAGTGCTGGGAGGGTCTCATGATCACTCTTGTGGCTTCCCTGTCAAAGTCATTTTTCTATGGGTAAGCAAAGAAATTTGCAGGGGAAATACATTCTGCACATGCACTGTGGTGCAGAATTCATCCAGGAGTAAAACTTCTACCACAAGGAATCTTTCTGGACGTGGTGGAGTGGTACTTACACCTTTTATTATCCATGGTAATAAATATGCTAAGTGAACAGCAATGTAAATAATGGTCAGTTTATGAAAAATAAGTTGAAAGGAAGCAAGTGATGATTAAGTAGGGCATATATAGTCTAATACAGCTACCTGGCTTGAATATTTTGTAATACAACTGATGAATCTGTTGACCATGCATGTACTGACTTTATGGGGGGAAAAGACAACCAACTCACCATGCCAGGTATCTGCAGAGTAATTTTTCAGTTTATTTTGTTTTATATTCTACTCCATAACAGATTTCACTGTACATAAGATGACATGCCCACTGTTCACAGCAGCTGCAATGCATTAACCTAATGGATTGGAATTATGAGTTACCTTAGGAATTATCTATTGTGCCAAATCCAAATGTAAACTTTACTGTGAAAAGTCTTGACACAATTAAATGTGATAAAATACAGAGTGTATGGAATGAAAAAAGGAAGAATATTTCCCTCTCATCCCCCCTGTCCCCAAACAGAGACATGGATAAAGTAAAAAAACAAACCAAAAAACCCCCTCAAACTTAGTTATTCGGATGAAGTTTTGGAAATATCTTCCCCAGTTCCATTTGAAGCTGATTCATTTTGTATAAATGAAATATTCATTGGGTCAGAGCACATGAGCATGACTCCAGAGCCTGGTTGCTAGGGCACCCACCTGGTATAGGGCAGACCAGGATGTTGAGAATCCTGCTCTATATCAGGGATTTAAATGTTGGTCTTCCACATCCCAGATGAATGTCGTAACTGTTGGACTAAAAGTCAAATGATTATCCCTGTCTCCTTTTCTGGGACTTTAGGGTGAGGGGCCGGTTGGAAATCTGTCCCAAATTATTCAGCAAATTCATGAACAGTTTTGGGATGGTAAACTGGATAGTGAATGGACTATTTGTCAGAAGAAGGTTGCCCAGCTCTAATAGCAAGGCATGCTTTCCAGACCTCAGTGTATTTTGTAGCTTTTCTTTGAATACTTTCCAGTATGATCTTTAAGCATTTACCTATGTAACCCTCCCTTTCCTCCCTGGGTTACTCAGGAGCTGGCACCACTCACCTGTGTGACTGGGCGCCTGATGTTGTTGACCTTAAGAAGATCCTGAGAATCCCAGTGGTTGGCTAGGTGAGAATCCTCTATTCACTCCTCTGCTGCAGTCCCATTACTCCTAAAGGAATTTAAAATTGGTGGTGCCTCCACCTACTTGGCCCCTGTACACACTCAATGGCATGCCTTGGGAACCTCCAGGAATAAAGCTATTCTAATAATATAATTTGTGGCATGAGTGGTTCAGTAGGAAGATCACGTTGCCTCTCCTCAGACCCAGTCTCTGCTGTTCCCCTTTCCTTGCAAATACTTTCCCAAATCAGAGTGGGGATTACTCCCAGTTCCTTCACTGCAGGCCCACCTCAGTCAGCTTCAGGCACAGCAACAGTCTCTGCCCTGACTCCAGTGAAGCCACTAACAGTATCTGAGGTTCCCTGTTCCATCAAAGCCCCCGAGACTTTTAGTAGCAGCTTCTGGCTTCCTAGCAGAGCTCCTGGTACGGACAGAGCTCCAAGCAGCCATCTCACTCCTCTTCCCAAAATGGAGTTGTCACAAATATAAAAGGAAGGGTAGCAACCTTCCTGTATACAGTACTATAAAATCCCTCCTAGCCAGAAACACAAAATCCTTTTACCTGTAAAGGGTTAAGAAGCTCAGGTAACCTAGCTGGCACCTGACCAAAAGGACCAATAAGGGAACAAGATACTTTCAAATCTGGGGTTGGGGGTGGGGGGAGGCTTTGTTTTGTCTGTTGTTTGTCTGTTCTGGGTGCTTGTTGGAGACAGATCAACAAAGCAAGCAATCCAACTCAATTAGAATTAGTAAGTACCAGCAAGGGAATGCGTTAGCTTACTTTTATTTTGGCTTGCGATTTTCTCTGTGCTGAGAGGGAGGTGTATTCCTGATTTTCTTCTTGTAACTTTAAAGTTTTTGCCCAGAGGGAAATCCTCTATGTCTTGAATCTGATTGCCCTCTGAGATTATTTTCCATTCTAATTTTACAGAGGTGCTTCCTTTACTTTTTTTCTTTCTAATAAAGTTCTGTTTTTTTAAGAATCTGATTGGTTTTTTTAGTGTCCTAAAAAAAAGCCAGGGTTGGTCTGTGCTCATCTTGTTTATTCTCAAGCCTCCCGAGGAAAGGGGGTGTAGGGCTTGGGGGGATATTAGTGGGGAGTAGGAACTCTAAGTAGTCCTTTCCCTGAGTTTTGTCTAATCACTTGGTGGTGGCAGCATTACCTGTCCAAGGCACAAGGGAAAATTTGTACCTTGGGTAGTTTTTAACCTAAGCTGGTAGAGTTCAGCATGGGGAGGGAACCCTAACAGGTGTCCACTGTCTGCCCTCCCTACACGAGGAAGTCTTCTCCCTCCCCACCCCACCGCCCGTCAAGGCTGATTCTCCACTCTGGCACTTTGAGTGCAGAAGGTGGGGCCTACAATGATTCTAAAAATTAATACTGGCCACTCCAGGCTAGATTTTATAGAGCAACTGAAAAGGGGTTAAACACCAGGAATGGCTCTCTGGGGTCCAGCTTAACATTACAAAAGAAAACAAAAATACCTGAGTTTAGCACAGAGGAAATCCACAAGCCAAAATAAAGGCATCATGGGAGTTGTAATCTCTAAGCTAGATTGCAGCACCCAGGCTTTCCCCCGGAAGACTCCCAATAGCGATCAAAGGCCTCTCTAGTAAAGGGTGCCTATGCCTACAATACAATCATTGCAGTACTAGATTAGAGACCCCACATCTACAAAGAGACTTAACATTGCAACAAGTATCAGAGGGGTAGCCGTGTTAGTCTGGATCTGTAAAAGCAGCAAAGAGTCCTGTGGCACCTTATAGACTAACAGACGTTTTGGAGCATGAGCTTTCGTGGGTGAATACCCACTTCGTCAGATGCATGCATCTGATGAAGTGGGTATTCACCCACGAAAGCTCATGCTCCAAAACGTCTGTTAGTCTATAAGGTGCCACAGGACTCTTTGCTGCTTTTAACATTGCAACATTCAGTGTTGAAACAACTAACTTCTAGGTGCCTAGTCACTCAGTGACTACCACAAACTCTGAGTTAGGTGCCCTGCCTCTCCCTTGGGAAGTTAGGCATCTAAGTCTAGGTGGGGACACCACCTCTCTCCACTTGGAATCTACATCTGTGAACTCTCTCCAGAAGTCAGGCATCTAAGCTATTTTCTTCAAAGAAAGGGAACAGTACATGCCTAATGACACACAAAGCTGGAGTGGGGAAGAAGGAGGATTTTGACTGCCTCCCCTCTGGCCCACTAATTAATGAGGGCATTCACCCAGGATATGGGAGATGCTACTTCAATTTCCCCTTTTGCCTGTTGAGGAAAGGGACTTGATGTTGGGTCTCCCACATTGTGGGTGAGTGCCATAGCCACTGAATTACAGTCATTTCTCGTTTGCCTATTGTACAGTTAAAATATTTCATACTGAATAGAACACTTTCAATGGGAGACACCCATACCAGAATACGGGTGGGAGACTCCTGTTCAAATCCATTGTCCATATCCGGCAGATATGGAATATCCCACATCCCTGGTGAATGCCTTTTACCCCTGAATGGACCACCTCTTCTCCAGGACTAAAGCAGCAGTGCCCAGGCAGAAAAGGTGTCTTGAGGAATTAAATGGTGAAAAATTAAGCACTGAGGGATTGCAGAAGTCTCCAGATCAGGCAGCAGATTAGCAAGGGTTTTGAGGATCTAAGTGGTGCTTAAGTTTTGGATTGAGGTGCCTAAAATGGGAGTTGGGCATCTAAGTCCTTTTGTGGGTCTGGGCCAAGCTAACTCTTTTGTCAAGTGCTTTGAAATATTTTGACCATGAAAGTTCTTAAAAAAAATCTGTATAAAAGAATGATAATCCAGATTTTCTTTTCTGTTCTGAGCTGCTGTTCTGTTCTGGGTGGTCCTCGTTAAACGCAGCCTATTGCTGGAAGTTTATGGGGGCCAAACTCCATTTAATTTAAAACCAGGAGGCATCTTGAACATGCTGATTCAGTTTGCCAATTGTTTATTAGGTTCAGAGTATGACTCTCAAACTACATTAAAGTCAGAGGTGCATTGTTTGGCAATTCTCCTCCATCCCCATGTTTTAGAAGGATTATCAGCATTGGGAGTCCCAAAGTTTAAAATTGTTTAAATTGTTTTGGATCTTAGTGTCTTATTTACATATAGCACTTCTGCAGCTAACTCAGTAGACATTATCACTTCCAGATAATAGCACAGAGTATTTTACAAGTGTGGGTAAAGTAATTTAATTTTTATAAAGAATTTCTAACCCAGCTTTGCTACTCAGTGCTAGAAGTAGTAAATACAAATGTGGCACAGCACTTACAGAACAAATTTATGGGCACATTGATGTCTAGTTTGTTTTACATCAGATTTACATTTTCATTTTCATTTTCCTCCTGTAAATCCTGCAGATATCAATTAACTATGAACACTTCTTTACCATTATTACCATAATTTACATTGCAGCAGGTACTGACATGGTATCAGTGTTGATATTAAAGGGAACTTAAAAAAAAAAGATGAAGGGGAGAAAATTACAACTTAAGTGTTTAAACATCATTACAATGAACTCTGTGTAGAAGACAAATAGGTTTCTCCTCTACATCTTTTACCACATCTACTTTTGAAAACAATTAATTTAGAGTGAGAAATAGAACATTGTCTGATACCCTAATTACTGACTGGAATTCCTTGTTCCTTATTTGAGCTACAAACTGATCTGATCCTATCAGTTTAATATGGGAAGGCCCAACCTATGATCCATTGTTTATTCCAGCTTGGATATAATTAAAGAAATTTTAACTGCTGGCGAATCAAATAGACCGAATTGATTAAATGTTCACTTGAATTTAAGTCTGATTAGGCAATATGTCTTGAATGCAAATTACTTTGCACTGCTTGAGTTCATTTAGTGAATCTCAATATGGCTCATAAATGAATGTTGACACTTCAAGATTGCAGCCCTTGTTATCTGGTAAACAGCAAAACTAAACAAACAATCTTAAAAAAATTGCACTTTAATTTAGAACAAGTAATTGTCTCCATTCCAACACTCTTTTGCAATTGAGGTGGCTTATTCTTTGGAGCAGTAGCTCATAAAAGAACATGGGAATGTGCAGCAATGTTATGATGGCCACCCTTGGTAATTACAGACAATAGAGAAGAACTGGTTCCCACAACTTACAGTGGATGACAGCATAGGTGCCAGCTCTAAGACATTTATTTAAGCAGGAGGGAAAAATCTTTCATAGACTAAAATAATGGGCCTAGAGAAATAGAATGCAGCATAAATTGTTGAACTGCACAATTATTGCAACCAATTTCAGTGCAAACTACCTTCCTGTTCAAGTCATTTTTTTCTTCTCCTCCATTTTGCTGATGTACCTGGCACATCAGGCAGCAGCAAAAAACTCAGAATGGTTAAACACAAATGTTACTTTCACATCTCCATTTTCAAGCTTTTTCGTATGATCATTGATGGTATACAGCATTTCACAACTATGTAGAAGATAAGGTTCATAAATGCCCTAAATCAAACGTGTACTTAAAATTAGAGCTGTAACAAGGAATTTTTGTGCCTGAGGCAAGGGCTGGCTCCAGGTTCTTCGGCGCTGAGTCCCTGTCAGAGGAAAGGACCTGCTGCTGAATTGCCGCCACCACTGCTTCATTCATTCTTTGGCGGCAGTTCAGCAGACGGTCCCTGAGTCTGTCTCGGAGAGAAGGACCCCACCACCGAAGAATGAATGAAGAGGTGGCCGGAGTTCGGCAGCAGGTCCTTCCCTCCGACAAAGAAGTGGCAGCGGTAGAGCTGCCGCTGAAGCACCACCGATCACGGTAGAGCTGCGCCCCTCCACTTTGCGTGCCCGAGGCAAATGCCTCACTTGCCTCGCCCTTGTTACAGCACTGCTTAAAATGCATAGGATACCAGTTAATAATCAAAGGGCTGCAGTCATGTTCTGTTACACAATTTTGTAACAGCTTCATAGAAGAAGTATGTTTCTAATTAGGGATTTGAAGGATATGTGTATGTAGCAAGCCAGTTCCAAGGAGTGGGGAGAGTGAATTAAAAGAAGGTGCAAAGCCAAGAGGAGGAGAAAGAAGCAGCAAAGAGGTTAGGGAATTGGAACTAGAGAACAAAATTTCTGGAAGGGAGTTGAAAGTGAGAATAAGGAAAAGAGAGCCAGTCACGTGACTAGACTTGAAGTTAGAGATGTGGTCACAGTAGCAAGAAAATGGGCAGATGTGGAAAGGCCAGGCAGAAGAATGTTTACAGTCAAAGCAATGTTGACCAAGGCATGGAGCAACAGCAGTAGGGATGAAGAGGAAGAAATTTGTGACATCTAAGAGGAAGAATTGTAAAATGATGGTGAGAAGATGATAGAGGAGGATTACACTGCTGACTTTCGCAGGTTTAAATGAGGGCAGAATCAGACCCTAAATTCTCAAGTCATCCTTCAAAGACCCTATTGAATGGCATGGGGAGATTTCCCATGCTAAATTCTCACTAAAAATATAAGAAACCAGTAGCTCCCAAGAAACAGAGCAACTTTCCATAAGAAATATTTTCCCAAGATGGGGAGAGTCTGCAAAATCTGATTTCTAGGAAATCTAATACCCCAGACAGATTAAAAATAAGACAGCTAGTGAATAATCAAAAATAGTGAATTACTTCATGAAGGAAGTGTGAAGACTGTAGTTCTTGGATAAGAAATGTGTATATTGGGGGAACACCAGTGATGCCCTTGGAAGGTGAAACTGTGGATTGATCAAACTCAATGCTGTGAATCTATCTCCCATTCAAATGTGTGTGTTTATTTATTTATGTATACAAAAGGTTACGAAGGCTTCTAGAAATTGCATGAATCTCTTGTAAATATTTGTTACACATATTACAAATGTATTCTCTACTTAAGCAATGAAACATGACTTATAGAAACATTTTCATGGCCTATTCTAAGGCTTAGTTTATAGTCCCTTTACACGGTTTGCCAAAGCAATATAAACTTTTTTAATAACCAATAAAACAAGTATTTACATGGCTGGACAAACTGGGAGATGGTTAATTTTAATATGTGAAGTTATGAAAGTTTGGAAAAAATAGCAACTCAAATATCTTATTGTGACGATGAGGTTCTAGTGGGACCCAACTGAGAGTGCCAATTCAGGACCAATTGCTCAAACAGGGCAGTCACAGCCCAAGGCTGGGGTTTTTCCACCTCTAAGGCAAACCAAACCAGCCAGACTAAAAGGACTTCGGTTTTGCCCCACTGGCTAACCACAAGTCACACGAGCAATGTCCTTAGACACTCCAGTCGACTGTGACAATGTGGTTCTGCGGGACCCAACTGAGAGTGCCAATTCAGGACCAATTGCTCAAACAGGGCAGTCACAGCCCAAGGCTGGGGTTTTTCCACCTCTAAGGCAAACCAGCCAGACAAAAAGGACTTCGGTTTTGCCCCACTGGCTAACCACAAGTCACATAAGCAATGTCCTTAGACACTCCAGTTTCCCAGTACCACCACCAGTGCTACCCGTCCTGGGGATGAGTGGTTATGAAAACCAACACCCCAGTAAAAGAAAAAGGTTCTCTCGATCCCAAAGGACCAAGCCCCAGACCCAGGTCAATATACACATCAGATCTTATCCACAAATCACGCTGTTGCCAATCCTTTAGAATCTAAATCTAAAGGTTTATTCATAAAAGGAAAAAGATAGAGATGAGAGCTAGAATTGGTTAAATGGAATCAATTACATACAGTAATGGCAAAGTTCTTAGTTCAGGCTTGTAGCAGTGATGGAGTAAACTGCAGGTTCAAATCAAGTCTCTGGAGAACATCCCCCGCTGGGATGGGTCATTCAGTCCTTTGTGCAGAGCTTCTGTTTGTAGCAAAGTCCCTCCAGAGGTAAGAAGCAGGATTGAAGACAAAATGGAGATGAGCCCTCCGCCTTATATAGGCTTTTCCAGGTGTAAGAACACTCCTTTGTTCCTGCTCTGGAAAGTTACAGCAAAATGGAGTTTGCAGTCACATGGGCCAGTTTCTGCACACCCCGCTGAGTCACAGGGCGTAACTGCCTTCTCTCGATGGGACAATTGTATAGGTGATGGTCCTTAATGGCCCATCAAGCAGGCTAAACAGAGCTGACACCAACTTGTCTGGAATCTTTCCCAATAACACAACTCAAGTTTGAAATACAGACAGCATACAGCCAATATTCATAATTTCAACCACCAAAATGATACAGACATACAGACAGCATAATCATAACCAGTAATCCATAACCTGGTCTTAGACACCTTATATGACCCTCTTTACCTAGGATTTGGTGCCACTACAGGACCTTGGTTGCAACCCATGTTCTATATGGTCCCAGTTTATATCAATAATGTCACACTTATGTTTAGCAAGTTTCCCAAAATGAATAAGATGTTCCAACAAAGGAATAGAAACTGCATCCCCTTTGGATACAACACAGTGTAAAAATGGTTCACTAGAAAATATAGTGGTAGCCCTCTCACAGCCCAATTCTTAAATCTAAATTATGGATTAGAGTTTGAATAATAGGTTAAAAATTTGCTACAATTTGCCAATAAAGTGTATCAAACAAAAGCACACACAAAAATATCAATTCCTTTTTACACTTGTAGGCCAACTCCAAATTTAGTGGACGTTAAGCTTCTTGTGGACCAGAAAATACTATAAAAAAAGCTTTAAATGCTTTTTACTTCAGAGCATGAAATGTTCCAAAGTATGAGTCAGAAATTCTGTTTAAAGGTTGAATAGGCAAATTATACATCAGAAATGAGAAATAAAATCCTCAAATGTCAAGGGTCTCAATTCAGTAATGATCTGGTTTACTTTCATATACCTGTATTTTATCTTTTATATAGGCTAGTTTGCTAAAGGCATATATTTAGTGCACATTATGCATTCTTGTTTGTGCTAACCTTCTTGAAGGGTAGTTGGGATCCAAATACTCCAAAATGAATGTGGTTGCCTCTTTCTTGTGGTGTCTAGAAGGAACTGAGGTTTGTGATAAATACATAGAAGCCCTTTTCAGTTGTTTCAAACAAAAAAATAATCTTCCTTAAAAAGGTGAAAGTAGTTAGTATTATTATGAAATATTTGAAGTGAAAACAAATTACAATATTACGCAATAGCACTTGTTTTCAATAGGCTGTGTATTGTTATAACTTTTTAACAAGTACAAACGAAATTTGCAAAATACTCTCAGCCTGTAGAGCAAATAATCTCAATGATCTAGGCACTTGATGGGGCACTTCAGTTCTCACCCCTATCAGGGTGGTTGTGGAGAAGAGAGTCAGCATGTATGTAGGCAGCTGGGGGCTGTGATCAATCAGAAAAGTTTAAAAATGTTTTAAATTACATAAAAGTTCAGGTGTCAGAAGGATTCCACCAAGTCTCGTTACTGTAATCAGTCTTAGTGTATATGCGCATTCTTAATAATATACTCAGCTCCGTAGCTCAAAATGGACAACCAAAGCCTACCTTATTGGAGTAATGTTTGTACTCCATCTCTGACATTTAGGAGTGACTGATAAAACAAAAACAAGAGTTTGTGAAGAACATTTACAAATATATAAAATAAAATCATAAAAGCATTAGTTTGCTTGTTAAGAGTTGAAATCAGTTCCAATTAGCTTTTGGGTTGTAGGAACCAAGCTGAAAACCTTAACTGCCTTGAGCTTAAATGAGAGAGACAAGATAGGTGAGAGAATCGACTTTATTGGACCATCTTCTCTTGGTGGAAGGTACAAGCTTATAAGCTTCACAGACATCTTTAGGTCATATGTACTCAAATGGACAATACTATGACTCCATTATTGGGATACTACAGCAGATCCCCGTGGAGAAATGCATAAACCAGTCTGGACCAGGTACAGTGTCTCAAGTGAGACAAAGGAACTTCAACATTTGTATGAAAGGTCAGTTGGAATGAATAGAGACAGTCTGTGAGCCAAGGGAGGGAGATACTGACTGGGGAATCAGACTGAGAGGTAGAAGCTGCAGGGGTGCACTCTACCTAATCCACCCAAGTGCTGCAAGCAAGGAAAGGCCAAGGTTTAGGAAAGATGATATGCATTTGGGCTTATGTTGTGTCTAACCCTAGTCTCTCTAAAGCATGAACAAATCATTAAAAAAAACAACCCACAACTGTCCTTGGTCATTGCAATTTCATACTGGTCAGAAGTTTCTAGAGGACATTCTGGAGTGGGGTCCAAACCCAGCTGCACCTGCCAAAGGTAATACAGTTGGTGAAATGGTGGTGGTTTTAATTCATCTAAAAGTGGGTTGAACTGCAATTTACACCTTGAGAGAAGCGCAGGTATGAGCCTGTATGGCTTGCAAAGTGAGACCAAGAGGGGTGTGTGGGAGTGGAATCTTAACAAAGTAGAAAGTCCCACTCCTACCACCATGCTCTTTGAAGATTCTCACACCAGCCAAAATGTATTTGTGTGAAATTGAACACCTGCTATTGTCTTCTGCTATGTTTGTTTCCTACCACTAGGGCACTGTTCAGCAAAACATCTGCTGAAGCACTGGTGTCAGTGGTGCAATGCTTGCCAGTCTCAGAAAAATAGCAATGGTATGAATCCATGACAAAATCTGCAGCCCTCCCTTTCATCTAGTCAACTGATGTAATGATAATGAGTAAAACATGATGCAGCAGGCGATACATGTATGACACCAAGTATTCTGACACAATGTCTATGCTCATCCAGTTCCATCTTAGTCTTTCCTACTCATTTTTAGAGCAAGATAAACAATAATTTTGAGAGTCACTGACTTGTTGCTGATGGCAAACACGTGCTTAGGGCCGATGTGATCAATCTGTGGAATTCTCCTACATTCTGGTTATCTAACTTGCAGTGGTAAATTTTTAGACAAGTCCACAGCATAATTAAGGCTAATTATTTTTCTGCCAATTGCTTTTGTTCATCTAACACCGGTTCTTAATAGTGGAGCTGGTCAAAACTTCCATTTGGTGGGAAATCCCAAAATGCTGAAGAAAAAAAATCACTGTTCAGGAATGAAAGGAAAATATATTGACATTGTCTGTCTATGGTAGAATTACAAAATTCTTTTGAAATAAGACACTTTTGTTTTGAAAATTTCAAAATGAAATCGAGAGTGAGAGCCCAAGCTCCGAAGCTCCCAACCCAGCCAAGGCTCCCCCTGTCAGCCCTAGCAGATGGATGGTGAGTTATGAACCTAGAAGCCCTGGAATATTCAGCTTGAGCCAGGGTTTCCATGTTCCCAGCTCCATAACAGGGAGGCTGAAGAGTCCTCGGCTTTCTAACCTTGGGTCAGTCAGAATGGCAGGGCTGCCCTAGAGCTTTGAACCCTAGAAGCTCTAGAAGGTTGTCCTCTTGTGTGTGTGTTGTAGCCATGGACCCTAGAAGCCTGTAATCCCCTGCAGCCACCAGTAAGCTGACAGGAAACCAAGCAAGTTTCCTGCTTGTGTTTTCTTGGAAGTTAGTCAAAATGCTACAGTTCTGAGAAATATTTCAGTTTCAACAAACCAGCATTTTCTGACAAAAGCCTATTTTGTTGGAAGACTCCCAGCTAACTCCACATAGCACGTGTGTAATGCTTTTCATCTATAGATAGCAAACCAGCTTACAAAAGAGGTTGACTATTATCATCATTTAACAGGTGGGGTAGTTTAGGCACAGCGAGGAGTAACTCACCAAAGATCACACAGCAGGCTATGGGTAGGCTGGGAATCAAACCCTGATCTCTTCACTTCCAGTCCAACACTTTATCCAGGGGACCTGTTATGATAATTGGGTCTACAAATTTATCCCTGTGGGCAGAACTGTTAAAAGTAAGTAAAAGTTCATAAGATTCACAATAACCTCTAATAACAAGTGTTGATGGGTGTAAGGAGGCGCCCTGGCTCCCCGCCGCGCCTGAGAGGGACGAGCCAGAGCAGGTGCCTCAGTGGGCGGAGTCAGCACTGCCTGTCCCTGCCCCCCGGAAGTCAAGGGGCGGGACAGGAAGTATAAAAGCCCGGCCCCAGCGCTCAGTTGGAGGCAGGCTGCTGGAGAGGACAGACGCTGGTGCCCGGGCTCCCGCTGGGCCCAGCCTGCCCCGCGCCCACTATCTAGAGGAGCGCTGGCCAGACCTGCCCTGCGCCCACTATCCAGAGGAGCGCTGGCCGGACCTGCCCCACGCCCAATACCCAGAGGAGTGCTGGCTGGACTTGCCTCAGACCCGGTACCCGGAGGAACATCAGCCTGACCTGCCGTGTGCCCGATACCCCGAGGAGTGGCCTGAGCTTCCCCACGACCGGTATCCGGAGGAGCCCATGGTCTGGACCCCCCAGACGACGCTAGCAAGGACCAGGTACCCAGAGAGGGGGAGGTTGGAAGTGGCCTGGGGATAGCCGACCCTGGTTTGGCTCCTGAAGAGCCCGAACCCATGTCAGTGTGTTGCGGCCAGGATCCCCACTGACCGCAGTGGGTCTTGACCGCTGCTAGGGCCCCTTTGGCTTTGCCACAGCTCTGCCCTGATCCAGAGGGCCAGAGCTAACTAGACTTGTGTTTGGTGCCCTGCCCGAACCAAGGGCTGGGCCCCTTTGACTTTGCCACTGCTTTGCCCTGATCCAGAGGGCCAGAGCTAACTAGACTTGTGTTTGGTGTCCTGCCCGAACCAAGGGCTGGGCCCCTTTGGCTTTGCCACAGCTCTGCCCTGATCCAGAGGGCCAGAGCTAACTAGACTTATGTTTGGTGCCCTGCCCGAACCAAGGGCTGGGTCCCGTTGACTTTGCCACTGCTCTGCCCTGATCCAGAGGGCCAGAGCTAACTAGACTTGTGTTTTGTGCCCCGCCCAAACCAAGGGCTGGGCCCCATTGACTTTGCCACTGCTCTGCCCGGATCCAGAGGGCCAGAGCTAACTAGACTTTTGTGTTTTGTGCCCTGCCCGAACCAAGGGCTGGGCCCCGCTGCCTTTGCCACTGCTCTGTCCTGATCCAGAGGGCCAGAGCTAACTAGACTTTTGTGTTTGGTGCCCCGCCCGAACCAAGGGCTGGGCCCCGTTGACTTTGCCACTGCTCTGCCCTGATCCAAAGGGCCAGGGCTAACTAGAACTCTTACTGCCCCACCCTGCCCAAGGGCTGGGGCTTATTTACTTTGGGAGCCCCAACCCCAGCTAGAGGGCCGGGGCTCTACCTTGTTTGCAGACCCTGTACCCCCTCAGCCCCTGCAGAGGGGCTAAGCCTACCCGGACTGCGGCGTGCTAGGAGGCGCCCTGGCTCCCCGCCGCTCCTGAGAGGGACGAGCCCCAACACGACCGGCTTACACGTGGAAGCACCACTGGGAGCTTATCACCCAGGATGTGGGCGCGGACCCTTAACGCCGGTGAACGGGGGGCTGCGGGAGAGGGAGCCCCCTCCCCCGAGACGGACCTGTCCCAACTCGCCGCCCTCCTGACCGAGAACCAGGATCGGCAGCAGGCGGCGCAGTCATGATGACAAGAGGAGCAGCAGGCCGCCCAGCTTCAGCAGCAGCAGCAGCTCATCGAGCAGCTGGGGACGCAACAGCGCCAGCTGATCCAGGACCTGGTTCAGCAGCAGCAGGAGTTCCAGCTGAAATGCCTCCAGCACCTTGCAGCAGAGCGGGGGCCCCAAGAGGGGGTCCAGTCGGGGGGCACCGATGGCGGCCCGGGGCCCCGCCCACCGATCCAACTGACCAAGATGGGCCCTGGTGATGACCCTGAGGCCTTCCTGGTCACCTTTGAGCGGGTGGCCACCGTCGCGGGGTGGAATCCTGACCAATGGGCCTCCATCCTGGCCCCGTATCTGATAGGAGTGGCCTAGGCAGTCTATCGAGGCCTGTCTGCCAAGGCCGGCCAGGACTATAGGCAGGTGAAGTCCGCTATCCTGGACACCCTCGATGTGAGCCCGGAGACGTTTCGACAGCGGTTCAGGGGCCTGACATACCCCACGGGGGCCCAGCCTCGTATGGTGGCCCAGGAACTGCGGGAGACCTGCCGGCGGTGGTTGCAGCCCGAGCGTCGAACGTCGGAAGAGCTAGCAGAGCAGGTGATCCTCGAACAGTTCACCCACATCCTTCCATCACGAGGAAGAGCCTGGGTCCTCCGTCATCAACCGGCAACACTGGCCGCCGCTGTCACCCTGATGGAGGACTTCCTGGCGGCAGAAGCCCCGGTGGGCCCGACAGGCCGACCAACCCCATCGGGGCTAGAATGCCCCAACCCCGAGAAGAAGGCGACACCCACCCGAGCTGCAGCCCCACCAGCACGGCCGGCCCAAGTCCCAACTCCCGCTCCTCGGAAGGTGCCCTGGAACCCTGCAAGGGACTCCCCCAGGACCCGGCCCCGAGTAGGACGATCCGACCTAGGGCCTTGTTTCTCTTGCGGCAAGTCAGGACATCTCCAGAGGGACTGCCCCCAAATGGAGTGTGCCTTTGGACAAGTCTGCTCCGGGGAGGCTCGGGCCCGTCGCCGACAACCCGCCAAGATTACGGCTCCCGTGGTGGTTGAGGGGTACCCGACCGTGGCCCTCTTCAACTCCGGCTGCAGACAGACGTTAATCCGCAACCGTTTAGGTCCCCCGGCGGATGCACGCCTGGGGGAAATTCGCCTACAATGTATCCACGGCGACGTACGGCTGTACCCCAGCGCCTGGGCCCAACTGACAATAGATGGGGTGATCCGACGGATGGTGGTAGGTCTCGCACCGAGTCTGGCATATCCAGTGATCCTGGGCCGGGAATGGCCCGGGTTTCCGGCCGTCCTACGCCGACATGCTGGAGGTGGCCTGAGTCCCATACCGGCCTTGGAAGGAGAGGCCCCAGAAGAGAAGGACGATGAGCGGGGGCCCCCAGAAATGGAAGAGGATGAGCTGGACCCCCCGGAGCACCCCGCCGCCGAGGATGGGGATGATGCTTCCCCGGGCGAGGCCAGGGATCCCTCGGCCCCCACGGACTTCTGCTGGGACCAACGAGCTGACCCCACCCTCAGAGAGGCATATGAACAGCTCGCCGCCATGGATGGGACTATTCTCGATCCCGGACGAGCTGCCCGGTGGCCACACTTCGAGTTGCGACAGAACCGCTTGTATCGGGTCGAGAGGGACCCACACACCAGGAAGCCCCGATCACAACTCCTCATGCCCCGCTGTCATCGGCGGGCGGTCATGAAACTGGCCCATGACGTCTCGGCTGCTGGACATCTGGGTACCGAAAAGACCCTAGCCCGAATATTGGGGCGCTTCTATTGGCCAGGGATATACCGCGAGGTGAAGGACTATTGTACCTCGTGCCCGGATTGCCAGTTGATCGCGCTGGCGAGGACGCCCAAGGCACCACTGGTCCCGATGCCATTAACAGAGACCCCTTTCGAGCGGGTGGCCATGGACCTGGTGGGACCCCTCCCTAAGAGTGTTGTGGGGTTCCAGTACATACTCGTGATGCTGGACTATGCCACCCGGTTCCCCGAGGCGATCCCGCTCCGTAACATCACTGCCCGCACCATCGCAGGCGAACTGGTTAAGGTCTTCGTCCGCGTCGGCTTGCCCCGGGAGATCCTCACGGATCAGTGAACCAACTTCACCTCGCGGCTGTTGGAGCAGGTGTGCAGGCTCCTGGGGATCAAGCAACTGCGAACCTCGGTGTATCATCCCCAAACCGATGGGTTGGTAGAGAGGTTCAATTGAACCCTAAAGGATATGTTGCAGAAATTCCCCCCAGAAGACCTCCGCCGGTAGGACCAGCTACTCCTGCCCTTGCTCTTGGCGGTGCGAGAGGTCCCCCAGGCCTCAACCAAGTTCTCACCATTCGAACTATTGTATGGCCGCCAACCGTGGGGCCTGTTGGACCTGATGAGGGAGACCTGGGAGCAAACCCCCTCACCCGCCCAGGGTCGCCTGCAGTATGTGATCCAGCTCCAGGAGCATCTCAAACAGGCTGGGACCCTGGCCCAAGCAAAATTAAAAGCCGCGCAAGAGATGCAGGCCCAGACGTACATCCGGGATGCGCGCACCCGGGTCTTCCAACCTGGAGACAGGGTCTTACTCCTCCTCCCCTCCAGTGAGTCCAAGATCCTGGCTCGATGGCAGGGCCCGTACGAGGTGGTGCGAAAGGTGGGCCCCGTCACCTATGAAATTCGCCAGCCCGACCAACGGAAAGAGCTCCAACGGTATCACGTCAACCTCCTTAAGCCCTGGCGGGAACGAGAAGGGTTGCTGATCAGTCTCTGTCCACCAGAACCCGAACTAGGACCCCAGGTACACACCAAGGAAGACCCCGAGGGACCCCAGCTTGAGGAAACGCTGACAGAAGAGCAGCTTGAACAAACCCGCTGCCTCCTTCAAGCATTCCCTCGTACTTTTACGGCCCAGCCGGGGTACACCTCCATGGCCTATCATCAGATTCAGATGGAGCCGGGGGTGGTGATCCGGGCCACGACCAGACCCCTGCCGTATCACCGAAGGCGAATCGTTGAAGACGAGGTACGGGCGATGCTGGACCTAGGAGTAATTGAGCCGTTACAAAGTGAGTGGCGTAGTCCCATCGTCCTGGTGCCTAAACCCGATGGCTCCCAGCGCTTTTGTATCTACTTTCGGCGCATTAACGCCGTCTCCAAGTTTGACGCCTACCCCATGCCCCGAATAGACGAGCTGCTGGCCCGGTCGGGAGAGGCCCGCTATATCACGACCCTGGACTTAAGCAAGGGGTATTGGCAGATTCCCCTGGATCCGGCCTCACGGGAGAAAACCGCGTTCGCCACTGCGACCGGCCTGTATCACTTCACGCGGATGCCCTTCGGCCTTCATGGAGCACCCGCAACATTCCAGTGCTTAATGGACCGCCTCCTCCAACCACATCACGACTACGCCGCAGCCTATCTCGATGACGTGGTCATCTACAGTCGGCAGTGGGAAACCCACCTGGACAAGGTCGCCGCCGTCCTAAGGTCCTTGCGGGAGTCGGGGTTAACAGCCAACCCTAAGAAGTGCCGCATCGGCTGGCGTGAGACCACTTACTTGGGGTATACCGTTGGCAATGGACAAGTGAAACCTCTTGTCGACAAGGTTCAGGCCATTGCCGCCTGTCCACCGCCAACCACGAAGCGCCAAGTCCGCCAGTTCTTGGGGCTGGCGGGATATTATCAGCGGTTCATTCCCCAGTTTGCAGCGATGGCCGCCCCTTTGACCGGGCTCCTCACCAAGGACAGCCCGCGACACGTACGCTGGACCTCCGAGTGTGACGAGGCTTTCCAGTCACTTAAGGCAAGCCTCTGCAGCAAGCCAGTCTTGTTTAGCCCGGACTTCCAGCGACCATTCGTCCTACAGAAAGATGCATCAGAAGTTGGGCTCGGGGCTGTCCTCTCGCAGGAGGTGGATGGGGAGGAACATCCGGTTCTCTATATCAGCTGGAAGCTGTTCCCCAGAGAACAAAACTACGCAGTCGTCGAAAAGGAGGCCCTCGCGGCAAAGTGGGCCTGCGATGCCCTGCGTTACTACCTCCTTGGGGCCCCATTCACCTTGGTTACTGACCACTCCACCCTCCAATGGCTATGGCGCATGAAAGACCACAACACGCGGCTTCAACGGTGGTACTTGGCCATGCAGCCCTATGCCTTCACCGTCTGCCACAGGGCGGGGAAGGACCATGCCAACGCAGACTTCCTTTCCCACCTGGGGGGCATGGACGAGCCTGGCCCCGTTGCCCGGGAGCCAGCCTGGGGGGGGGGTGTAAGAAGGCGCCCTGGCTCCCCGCCGCGCCTGAGAGGGACGAGCCAGAGCAGGTGCCTCAGTGGGCGGAGTCAGCACTGCCTGTCCCCGCCCCCCGGAAGTCAAGGGGCGGGACAGGAAGTATGAAAGCCCGGCCCCAGCGCTCAATTGGAGGCAGGCTGCCGGAGAGGACAGACGCTGGTGACCGGGCTCCCACCGGGCCCACCCTGCCCTGCGCCCACTATCCAGAGGAGCGCTGGCCGGACCTGTCCCGCGCCCAATACCCGGAGGAGCGCTGGCTGGACTTGCTCAGACCTGGTACCCGGAGGAGCGCTGGCTGGACTTGCCTCAGACCCGGTACCCGGAGGAACGTCGGCCTGACCTGCCGTGTGCCCGATACCCCGAGGAGTGGCCTGAGCTTCCCCACGACCAGTACCCGGAGGAGCCCATGGTCTGGGACCCCCCCAGACGACGCTAGCAAGGACCAGGTACCAAGAGAGGGGGAGGTTGGAAGTGGCCCGGGGATAGCCGACCCTGGTTTGGCTCCTGAAGAGCCCGAACCCATGTCAGTGTGTTGCGGCCAGGATCCCCACTGACCGCAGCGGGTCTTGACCGCTGCTAGGGCCCCTTTGGCTTTGCCACAGCTCTGCCCTGATCCAGAGGGCCAGAGCTAACTAGACTTGTGTTTGGTGCCCCGCCCAAACCAAGGGCTGGGCCCCTTTGACTTTGCCACTGCTCTGCCCTGATCCAGAGGGCCAGAGCTAACTAGACTTGTGTTTGGTGCCACGCCTGAACCAAGGGCTGGGCCCCGTTGACTTTGCCACTGCTCTGCCCTGATCCAAAGGGCCAGGGCTAACTAGAACTCTTACTGCCCCGCCCTGCCCAAGGGCTGGGGCTTATTTACTTTGGGAGCCCCAACCCCAGCTAGAGGGCCGGGGCTCTACCTTGTTTGCAGACCCTGTACCCCTTCAGCCCCTGCAGAGGGGCTAAGCCTACCCGGACTGCGGCATGCTAGGAGGCGCCCTGGCTCCCCGCCGCGCCTGAGGGGGACGAGCCCCGACATGACCGGCTTACAATGGGAAAAAGATATGAAAGAGAGACAGATTGAATAAGTTCAAACACAAAGAGGGAGAATGTACATTAATTTAAAAAGAGCTTTTACTTTTCATATGATTTTCTGTATGTCCCATAGGTTTAAAGAAAGAGCAGCCCTTTTTTTTTTTTCAGGGACAGTCAAACACCTAATTTTACCCCACCCAAGGCCTGTGCAGGTTAAAAATGACCAACTAACCTTATAACCTGCACCTGGAGGAGAGCTAGGGCCTGATAAAGCCTAAATGAAGATGAAGCCCTGGGTAGAGGTATGCTGGGCTTGTATAAAACCAGGAAGTTACCCAAATGTGAGGGTCCTTTGTAGCACCTGTGTGTGGGCGAGCGCTAGCTCACCTACTGCTAAAAAACCCTCCCCCAGTCTAGGGAGGAGCTACTGGACCCAGAACCCAACCAAATTTGGGGGACAACAAAGTCAATAAAGGGAACAGGCATATAGGTCAAAGGGCCAAAACTAGGGAATCAGGGGAGGACACAGAGCAGAGAACCATGGACAGTGCCCATTGCTCCTCAAAGGCATTGAGAGAGCCGGCCGATGCTGCCCAGAGGAACTCTGCCCAGATACATGAGCGGATAAAAGAACAAAAGACAGCCCCACGCTCGCAGGGCCCTCCACCAACCTCCTTTCCCTCGTGTTATGAATGGCCACCTTGGCCACGGCTAGGAGGAGGTTGATGAGATGGTCCCGTGACTTTGTGGGGCCTCAGATTGAGTGTGCATAAATTAACAAGGGCAGGGAAAAGTGCAGCCAGAGTCTCCATAAGAGGTTCTGGAGGAGCTGGAAGAGGGGCTGCAGCCTGGCACACTGAAGGTACACATGCATCAGGATCTCCCTCATGTCACACAAGGGACAGACTTCAGGGACAGAGGTGAACCATGCCAAGTACATGCCTGTGCTCATGGCTCCACGTAGGAGCCGTCAGCTGATATCCCCAGCAGTCTGCAGGACTAAGGTGGAATATAAGCTGGCCCAGCAGGGTTCCCCACCCTCCACTGTTTTTAAAAGGTTCTGCCACTTGAAATATGGGCAGAACATGAGGGTGGGGAAATGAAATGAGTGCTGCACGAGCGCATATACACGTTTTTTTGGTGTGGTTAGAAAACAAACTTGCTGCAAGAAGTGCAGTCGGCTTGGGGTACAAGGAGGGGGAGGCTGGGAAGGCTCAAAGGGCAGGGGGCCGATGGAAAGATCCGGAGAGCCTGGAGTGAGAGGTGAGTGGGGAACACCCTCTCACAGGACCTGCTCAAGGAAAACCTGAGCCATGAGGGGAAGCTCCGCCTCCACCTCCTGGAGAACACACGATGGGGTTTTAAGGGTGGAGAGCCCCATGTACCAACTGAGTGCCAAGGGATCCACCCAACTCCCCAAGTCGTAGTCCAGGAGGTCTCTGATCCTGGTGACTCCCACTAGGACCAACCTCCGGCACACCAAGGGGGACTCTGCTACCTGCACATGGAGCCGAAGATTGTGTAGCAGGGGCTCAACAAGGAGATCTACCTCCTTGGTGTCACCATGCATCTGGTTGTGTAAACCAGCTTCCAGATCCGGAGGAGGTCCTGGTAGAAGACTGGCAGCTCAGAGAGGTCTCATGGCAGGGAGAAAAAAGAGCTGCTGGTCATATCAGAGCCCTCACAGGTGGCGGAGGAAGGCATGTACCAATATGCTCAACACCAAGCCACCTGCACGATAAAGGAGTGTCTGCAGGGTCTGGAGGCAGAAGACATGGACCTGCGTGTGCTTAAACGTCAGGTCCTCTCCTCCCTCCTCCAGGGGAAGATGGAGAACCCCTGTGGAGACCCAGTGCAGTCCTGGCCAAAAAAACTCCAGAAACAACCTGTGGAGATTGGCCAGGAACTCTGGGGGTGGGCACAGTGTTGAGTCAGTGCCAGATCATGGACAGGACCAGTTGGTTAAATACCTGTGCTCTCCTCCAGAGGGAGAGGAACTGGAGCAGTTCTGTCCAGCTCTGCAGCCATCCTGCCACCCTGCCCTCTAAACTTTGCCAGTTCTCATAGAGTCATAGCCCACGTCCAGCCTACCCCGCCGTATCGGCGGGTTAAAATCGATTGCTCGGGGATCGATATATCACGTCTAGTCTAGATGCGATATATCGATCCCCGAGCGCGCTTACATCGATTCCGGAACTCCATCAACCCGAACGGAGTTCCGGAATCGACACGGAGAGCCGCGGACATTGATCCCGCGCCGTCTGGACGGGTGAGTAATTCGATCTTAGATATTCGACTTCAGCTACGTTATTCATGTAGCTGAAGTTGCGTATCTAAGATCGATTTTCCTCCCCTAGTCTGGACGAGGCCATAGACTTTAAGGTCAGAAGGGACCATTATGACCATCTAGTCTGACCTCCTGCACAATGCAAGCCACAGAATCTCACCCACCCACTCCTGCAACATACCCCTAACTGCCCAGAAGATTCAGGGGGCCTGGGGCAAAGCAATTTCAGGGGAACCTTCCATAAAACAATTGCAATACTATACAATACTATATTCTCATGGGGGCCTCTGTGGGGCCCAGCGCAAATTGCCCCACTTGCTCCCTCTCCACGGGCGGCCCTGGGAAAAATAAACCTTCTGCATCTCGGCATAAACCCAGTTTTGAGAAAACTTCTTTACAAGGTATCACTGGTTCTCAGCATCAGTTAGTGCTAAAAGGCACTAAAGCTCATTAAAAGGGTTGGACAAATATTTTCCTTCAAAACTTTTTCTGGATGGAAAAATAGGGGTTTTTAAAAAGCAGAAAAAAATCACGGACAATGTCTGCTTTCCTTCAAAATTTGTTGTGGTTTTTTTAATTGAAAAGCTGAAATTAGTCTGTCAAAACCTGAATATGGTTTGGGTTTTCAGAAGTGTGTGGCCAAATATTTGCTGCTTGCTGTGTTTGATTGTTCAAAGAAACAATAAAAAAAATTCTACTTAAAAAAAATCCAAAACTTTTGAGCCACCTCAGCTTGTGACCAAACACCTGAGCCCATCCAGTCAGAGATTTTTCCAGGTTTCTGGTACTCTGCTGGCTTCCTTGACTCATATCTGTCTCCATAACTTTGGTTTCATTTAGGTTAGAACATACAAACAGCCATACTGGGTCAAAAAAAGGTCCATCCAGCCCAGTATCCTGTCTACCGACAATGGCCAATGCCAAGTTCCCCAGAGGGAGTGAACCTAACAGGTTCATGATCAAGTGATCTCTCTCTTGTCATCCATCTCCACCCTCTGACAAACAGAGGCTAGGGCCACCATTCCTTACCCATCCTGGCCAACAGCCATTAATGGACTTAATCTCCATGCATTTATCTGTTTCCTAGAGACTGGCTCCATGGGGTCCCTCACAAACTGGAGACAGTTACCATGGGTTTGTCTTTAGTATAGCTTATGTACATATTCCACAAACTGAGCATTTGAGCTTGTTCCAGAATCTGGGATGAGCCTATGTTGTGAAAACTGAAATGTTCAAAATAGTGCATGCATGTGAATGGACACAGGGTGCTAAAATTAAATTAACAGAGGGGTTCTCAAACTAGGGGTCAGGACCCCTCAGGGGGTCACGAGGTTATTACTGGGGGTCGTGAGCTGTCAGCCTCCAACTCAAATCCCACTTTGCCTCCAGCATTTATAATAGTGTTAAATATATAAAAACATGTTTTTAATTTATAAGGGGGGGGGTCACACTCACAGGTTTGCTATGTGAAAGTGGTCACCAGTATAAAAGTTTGAGAACCACTGAATTAACACCTCTGGAGCCTCAGGGAATGCAGGGGAGGGGGGGTCTCCCTTGGTAGGGTTGGGAAGGATATTGCTCTTCTCATGTGATCCCTCTCCCAGTGGCTAATTTTACACGAAGCTATCCTCCTCTGACGTGAAATTCCCTATGGCACTGAAATTAAATATAGACTATAATTTGGCATTTGAGAAGTGAAAGGGATGGTAGCCATAATGGAAAAGCTAACAGCTTGGCTCTTCTGCAAGCCTCAAACTGCTGAATGAGCTTCAGGGTAGGGAAGGCTGTACCTCCCAAACAGTCTGGCCCTGCCCCCTATCTGACACCCACCCACTTCCTGCCCGCCCTTCCTCAGAATCCCGAACCCATCCTACTCCTTGTCGCCTCACCGTCCCGCAGAGATCCCACCCCCAACCACTACCCCAGGACCCCACCCCTGCTCTCTGTCCCCTGACTGCCCCCACCCCTCCTCTGAGTCCTGACAGACCCTCAAAATGCCCATGATCCAACCCTCTCCCATTCCCAGTCCCCTGACTGCCTCCCCCAACCTCTGCCCCCTCCCTGTCCCCTGGACTCCTTGCCCCTTATCTAACCCCCCTGGCCCCGACCCCTTACCCCCAGATCCCCCCTCACCCAGAGCCTCAGAGCATCCAGGAGGTCCCTGGACAGCTGCAGCGTGGTTCCGGCGGGGCCTGAGCTTCGCCCCTCTCAGAGCCGCGTGGTCAGGGGGCGGAGCTCAGCTACGAGCTCCAGGCTGAGCTCATCTCTCTCTGCTCAGGTCAGAGCTCACAGCCTTGCCCCCTGACCATGTGGCTTTGAGCGTGGCGGAGCTCAGTGGCCCAGCCGGAGCCACGCTGCAGCACTGTCCAAGGATGCTCTTGGATGTGCTGAGACTCCGGGAGAGAGGTGGAGGCGCGGTCAGGTCGGGCTGGGGCTGGGGAGGGAGCCTCAGCCATTCTCGTTGGGGCCCCTGTGGGGCCCGGGGCAAATTGCCCCACTTGCCCCCCTCCTCTGAGCGGCCCTGCCCTAAGCTATGTCTGATCTATTGAAGTCCTCAAATCATGGTTTAAAGACTTCAAGATACAGAGAATCCTCCTGCAAGTGATCTGTGCCCCATGCTACAGAGGAAGGCAAAACCCCCCAGGACCTCTGCCAATCTGCCAATCTGGAGGAAAATTCCTCCCTGACCCCAAATATGGCAATCAGCTAAACCCTAAGCATGTGGGCAAGACTCACCAGCCAGACACCCAGGAAAGAATTCTCTGTAGTAACTCAGATCCCACCACATCTAACATCCCATCACAGGCCACTGGGCATATTTACCGCTAATAGTCAAAGATCAATTAATTGCCAGAATTAAGGTATCCCATCATACCATCCCCTCCATAAACTTATTAAGCTTAATCTTGAAGCCAGACATGTCTTTTGCCCCCACTACTCCCCTTGAAAGGCTTTTCCAGAACTTCACTCCTCTGAGGTTAGAAACCTTCATCTAATTTCAAGTCTAAACTTCCTGATGGCAAGTTTATATCCATTTGTTCTTGTGTCCACATTGGTGCTGATCTTAAATAATTCCTCTCCCACCCTGGTATTTATCCCTCTGATATATTTATAGAGAGCAATCATATCTCCCCATAGCCTTCTTTTGATTAGGCTAAACAAGCCGAGATCTTTGAGTCTCCTTTTATAAGACAGATTTTCCATTCCTCAAATCATTCTAGTAGCCCTTCTGTATACTTGTTCCAGCTTGAATTCATCCTTCTTAAACATGGGAGACCAGAACTGCACACAGTATTCCAGATAAGGTCTTACCAGTGCCTCATATAACGGTACTAACATCTCCTTATCTCTACTGGAAATACCTCGCCTGATGAATCCCAAGACCACATTAGCTTTTTTCATGGCCATATCACATTGGTGGCTCATAGTCATCCTGTGATCAATCAATACCCTGAGGTCCTTCTCCTCCTCCGTTACTTCCAACTGATGAGTCCCCAGCTTATAACAAAAATTATTGTTATTAACACCTAAATGCATGACCTTGCACTTTTTACTATTAAATTTCATCCTGTTAGTATTACTTCAGTTTACAAGGTCATCCAGATCTTCCTGTATGATATCCTGGTCCTTCTCTGTATTGGCAATACCTCCTAGCTTTGTGTCATCCACAAACTTTATTAGCACACTCCCACTTTTTGTGCCAAGGTCAGTAATAAAAAGATTAAATAAGATTGGTCCCAAAACCAAACCCAGAGGAACTCCACTAGTAACCTCCCTGCAGCCTGACAGTTCACCTTTCAGCATGACCTGTTGTAGTCTCCCCTTTAACCAGTTCCTTATCCACCTTTCAATTTTCATATTGATCCTGAAGATGGATGTGTAGCAGAAAGGTAAACGCTAAGATAGAACAGTGGGCCTGTGCTACACCAGATGCCCCAAAGCATGGGTAGGAGGGAACTCACCTGCCACCTGGCCCCAACCACAAGGCCAGAGCTCTTGACCCAGTTGATCCGGGCGGAGGAGGCTGCTGAATAAGTAGCTTTGGAAGCCTCCACCCACACCAGGTCATCTGGATCCTGGACCATAAGGAGCATGTTGTCGGCCTACGCTGCCAGGACCAGCCTCACCTCCGGCTCATGCAGCACCAACCCTGTCAACCTCTTATGAAGGAGACGGAGAAAGGGCTCGATGGCCAGAGTATACAGCTAACCTGACAGCAGATGGCCTTGACACACTCCTCGCCTGAAAGCTGACAGGTGCAGTTAAGGTCGAGTTGAGCCTGACCAAACACTTTGCGGAAGCATACAGCACCTGAAGAAACCCCACAAACTGGGGCCTGAAGCCAAATGCCCAGAGAGTGCCCAGGAGATACCTGTAGTCCATCCAGTTGAATGCCTTCTCCTGATCCAACGATAGGAGGGCGAATGACAGACCATCCTTACACCCAAGCTCCAAGAGATCCCAGACCAGGAAAAGATTATCAAAGATGGTACTGCCTGGGATGGTGTAGGTCTCATCAGCCAGCATGGATCCCAGCCACAGTGAGATGGCCTTTGCTGTGACCTTGTAGTCCGTGTTGAGGAGCGAGACGGGATATCAGTTCTGGAGATCGCAGAAGTCCTCCTTCTTTGGCAGCAAGCCGAGCACCACTCGCCTGCATGACAGGGGGAGGACCCTGCACTCCAAGGACTTGGCCCAGATGGTGGCAAGGTCTGGGCCGAGGACATCCCAGAACATGTGGTAGAACTCCACAATTAGCCCATCTATGCCTGGAGATCTATTAGTGGGCATTAGATGGAGGGCTTGCGAGAACTTGGCCAGAGCAAGAGGCAGCTCCAGCCAGTCCCAGTCACTTGTGCTGACCATTGAGAGTTCATCCCAAAGGACTCAGCAGGCAACGGCGTCACTTGGATCCGGGGAGAAAAGGCCATCATAGAAGGCCCAGACCCTCTTGTTCATCACCATCGGATCCATGAGTGGGGTACCATCAGCTGCCAAAAGGCAGATGACATGCTTCTTAACCCCCCTCTTCTTCTCCAGGGCATAGAAGAAGTGGGAGCCATGATCCATCTCCCGGAGGAGATGGATGCAGCCATAAGTGAGGGTAGCAGAGAGGTGTTCTATAATCACTTCTTAGAGAGTTGGCTAGGGATTATAAAGTGTTCTAGTGGGAGAATAGGCCCTGGGATCCTCCCCTGGACTACGGAGTCTGGTAAGAAGCTAAGAGGGGTGGAATACCCATTAGGAGTAGAGGAAAATTGGATTGAGAAACTCAGAGGTGAACCAGGAGATACAGAAATGTGACACAAAGCAGCTCAAGGAAACAGCAACAGGTTATGAAGGCTGGAATCTGGAGTAATAGGGGAACCCAAGCTCACCCATCAGCCACTGGGAAAGTGGCACTGGACTTGATCTGAAAGACTGACTGCCATGGCCTATGGGCAACTTGTGTGATGAAACTCTAATAGCGTAGTGATCTGGCTGAAGGGCTGAGTCACAAAGAGAGACCTCCTTTCTTTGCCCCATCCCAGTCCCAGAGAGTGAGGTCATGGTGTGAGGAACCAATGAAAGGGAGCAACAGAGTGAGTGAGGACTAATCCCCAGACAGAAAGAAATGCCCCAATGGCGAGTGAACCTTGTGTAAACCTTTGAAAATCTTAGTCTAACCACATAAAGAACCTAAGTCCCATTACCTTTGGCCTGATGTTGTAAACAAGCTAATAAATAAAGTTGTTTGTGTGCTTAGAATATTTGCAGTCAGACTCTATAGCCATTTACTAACCAGAGACTTCTGAAACTAAATATTGCATTATCCATCTATATTAATCATTTAAAACTTGCTATTTACTTAAACATGACATTTAAATTTATTATTTTTTAAAAAGTCGTGTAACTGTATGCATATAAAAAAGCTAACGTCAATGTTTTCTGGGTAGGTCATCAGATTTTTTTTTAAAGTCACTTTAAAAAACATTGTGAAAATAAGTGAAAAATAATATGTAATGATGGTTTCTGATTCAGAGTTTTGGAATTATTTTTACTCCCAGTGCTTTGTTCAAAATCTAAACGTCTTTTTGTAAAACACAGAAGAGCCCTGGTCATCAACTGCCATGATAACAACACACTGGACAGTTTTATTGCCAGCAAAGAAATCTGCTGCACTTTTAAAATGCACCCTTTAATTATTTTGTCAGTTTATATTGTAGTTTACTCTTGAAAAAGGAATCTTTTACTTTTCCTAAGTACTCATAATTAGATACGGAATGGCTGAAATATTCTGACTACGATTATGGCAAAATAGAAACTGAAACTTTATCAATTTCACATTATAATTGCTGTCCTGGGTAATGGGATGTTTGTGAACCCAGTGAATTATCTTCCCTTGCAACCAAATATATTTATATTTCTCAATATGAACCTTGGGCAAGTATTAATCTTCAGTGTGGAGGTTGAGGGGAAGGAGTGATGGCAAAGCCCAAACTCCCCTCCCCTGCCTTTTACGGAACCCAATTCTTGTATATAAATGGAAATTTAATTTCTGTTATACTGCTCAGTGCAGTCAACTATTTTGTTATTAATTATAGAGCTGTTGTTAATGTTTACGAATGCTATTTTAATAAGGTTTAATCTCCTTTTTCCATATTCTAGTGTCTTTTATAATTATATTTTTGTCCTGTACTTTGCCTTTTTATTCTTTATTTGCAAACTAAATTAAGCCCTCTCGGTATTAATTCAAGCTTTTATGGTATGTTTGAGCAAGAAAGAGGTTTTTCTTCAGATTTTGACTTCAGGAAAAGTAAGCTGGTTAAGAAAACAACAAGAATCTCTCCTTGAACTTCTGACAAAATCTAGAATTTTCCATAAGCTGTCCATTCCCTTCCCAAACTTCATTTTTTCTTGTAATCCATCTTGGTAGCTCCTAAGGTCTTTGCTTGTCCTATTGATGCTTTTAAACACCATGGGTTTGGTTGTGGATTTGCCATGAGCGCATGTGTAGCGGTGTTATTTGTAGTGACCTAGAGCCAGGCATGCGAAGTAAATTTCCCTGGAGCATGAGACAATCAATGTGTATTGTTTAGTCCTATATTTGGATTAGCATGCATCTGCCAGTGAGCTGGTGCCACTATACAGCCTGGTGCATTGAAGGGACAGAGCCCAGGCTCCACCCGTTTCCCACAGCCTGCCTGTAAAGCAGGGATCAGGGATCAACCTTCAGCCCACGGTCCACCAGGGTAAGCCCCCTGGCAGGCTGGGCCAGTTTGTTCACCTGCCATGTCTGCAAGTTCGGCTGATTGCAGCTCCCACAGGCTGCGGTTCGCTGCTCCAGGCCAATGGGGGCTGCGAAGCGGCATGGGCTGAGGGATGTGTTGGCTGCCACTTCCTGCAGCCCCCATTGGCCTGGAGAGGTGAACCATGGTCAGCGGGAGCCACGATTGGCTGAACCTGCGGACGTGGCAGGTGAACAAACTGGCCTGGCCCGACCCGGCCTGCCAGGGGGCTTACCCTGGCGGGCGGTGTGCCGAAGGTTGCTGACCCCTACTGTAGAGTCTGCATCCCTGTCTGGGATGCTGGTAGCTAATATAGGGTAGCAAGGGAGACTTTATGCCCCCTTACTTTCCTGCTTAGGCATGCATGTTGAATCCTGATTTGACCCTATGTATTTTGTTAATTGTTTCCTGTAGCAGGGTGGTCACCCTGCTCCTGTCCTGAAAGGCTTAAAACAGCCCTGGGAGAGGGCTGAGGCAGGGGAAAAGCGAGGTTGATTGGGGGAAGCAGCCACAGGTGAGGCCACACCCCAATCAGACCACAGTTGGCCTTATAAAAGGGCTGAGGGCCAGAGACTGAGACAGACTCTCTCTCTAGCCTCTTGAGAGAGAAGGACCTGGCTGCCTGGGAAGCTGAGGAGGGTACCTAGGGTAGAGCAATGTTGGGGAAGGGCAGAGGGAGCTGGGGAGCTCCAGCCTAGCTAAGCCCCAGGTGGCAGGAATAAACAGATCTGCATCTTAGCAAACCTCTTCCCCAGCAGATACATTTCCTTGCTTTCAGCTGGAAAAAATTTTTTATCTTGGGGTCACTCTCAGGAAAAGGCACTTCAAAGTTTAATTGTACTATAAAAGTGAGGGGCAAAAACACTCCAATTTTTCTCTCCTTGATATCTCTCTCATCATCTAAGAAGACAAAAAACAAAACAAATAAACCTCTCAGCCATTGGACCTTTTGGAGCAGATCCCGACTTGAAACTTTTCAGTGATGCTACTGAAAACCTCTGGTAAGAATTTCACCATCAGCTAAGTCTAGTTTAAGTTTGTAGGAGGAAGCATTTTATCTTGTAATGATTTCTGACTTTAATACCTCATTACTTGTATTCAAAATCCATTTTGTTAAATAAGCTTGTTTTATTCTTTAATCAAAACTAATTCAGTATTGTGAACTGTGTGGGTAACTCCATTGTAGGTGGCAAGCTATTGTATGCTCTTCCTTTACAGGGACAATGGACCTAAAATATCTGAACTATCCAGGCGAGGGTTAGATAATATAAAACACCCATTTGGGGGGTGAAGGGAGGGATCCAGGACTGAGACTGTGTTGGGGTCACCCTGCAAGTAATAACCAAGGCTGTTGGGAGCCAGAGTGTGGCAGTTGTGTTGCTGACAGACTGCTGGGATCAGGGTTGCTGAACAAGAACTGTAGCCATACAAAGATGCTCAGGGTGCAACCTGCATGCTGGAAGGCTGTTTATGAGCTGCTCAGATGGGAGCTCCAACAGCAAAGCATTGTGAGGCACCTAAAGTTGCAGGGCAGGGGTGACACAGCTCCTCACTGGTATGGATTTTACCCTGGAAGTTGTAGAGTCTGAAATTAATTTGTCTTCCCCTTGATTAAATCTGTCCAAGTACATAGTCGGAGAAACATCTCTATGTCCTAAAACAAGAAATGGGAATTGGCTGCATTTTTCTTCAGTCCTCTGCGCAGTCATTAGATGCTGCTAGAATCATAGAGGACTGAAACATACACAAACTTTTGAGATTCACTCATCAATAGTTATCATTAGACCCGTGACTCAAACTTTTGTGAACAAGTCTTTTCTAGCTTGCTTTCAAGAATACGTGATTTGCTAGAGGTAACCTTTTTGTTACACCTGCCATATGAACTAGCCTGAACAAGGCTAATTATTATTTCAACTGCTGTAAGTGTGGAGAAACAAGGGAGCTCTTGTGCTGCCAAACAAATAATGCAGAAATTTTATCAAATTGTTACATCATAATTTTGGTTTGAATGCAATTTGCTTGGTGTAATGTGGCATCTTGACAGAGTTGGGATGTTGAGCACTATCATTCTGCTGTATATGTGCTATAGTTGACTCCTCTGGGAGGAAGCTGCCTCTGAAGCACACTAGTTGAAGGTGATGTTTGCAGAGGAACTATTAGACTTTGAGAGGGTGAACATAAATAATTTGCCACTTGGGAAATATAGACAATGAACCTTATTATTTTAGATTTGGTGTTAATTTGTATTTTTATGGGTGTTGCAAAACCTCTCTCAAAGAAGAGGTTACTAACAGTCCAGTAGCATGTTTTTCTCTCACCTTCTCCACTGGTGTCAAATCAATGAGAACAATGAGGCAAGAAAATGATCTGGGGAACTTGCAAGGCTCAATGAACTGGAGCGTTGAGGTCTTCAATTGAAATATAGCACATGCTGTTAGTGAATATTAGCAGCTGATGACTTGTGTGTGACCAGGATGATATGAGCTAGAGGTCTTGAACCACGTACTAGTGGAGAAGATGTTCATTTCCCGAAATGACCATGACCAGACTTAGCTTACTTGTTGGCAGACTCCGTAAAGATGCTAAGAACTGAACGGGATACTGACCTCTTGCTCCTTAGGTGATCACTGTAGATCATTAATCATTATAACTGTTAATGATCTAGAACCACCAGTGTTGAAGCTGGGTTGAAGCAATTTGACAGGATTGTGCATGAAGTTTGCATTGCCATTGATCATGCAGTGCTTGCTGTGTGCATAATTCTCTACTTGCAGTAAATTAATAAAGACTAGGTGGCAGTAGAAAACAAGCCAGGCAGAAGAGGCAGAAGTCTAAAATAAACTCTTTACACAACTGAAAAAATAAAAGCTGTCAATATGCCCTCTGCAAGATATAAAATAAAACATTAAAAATAGTGATTATAGCAACTATTGCACTTAAATGCCTGTAGCTCCAGGCAAGGTAATTACATAGTAAACATCTCTAGCTGCTCAATTTACTGGTCTTAGTGATCCCGTAACTCTGTGTATGTTTAACCACCACAACAAGAAAAATACCCTGTCTCTTTAGTTAGAAGCTAAGTAGAAGAATGTATAAGCAGAAAATTCATATCCACAACCACACCCCTTCAACAAATTAATTACTGTCATTTCAGTGGTAATTTCAGAAATCATATACCCTGTTAGTATACAAGTCCCTGTACACAGACTAACAAGACAGTTTTGACTAACTATGCCACACATTAGTACATACACAGGGCTGGATTCTCAGATGGTATAAATCTGTGTTATGGTGCAGTTCAGTTTAGCGCATATTCCAGAATTATGTTCTTATTTTGCTTATACTGAACCTACTTCATATTTTCTTATTAGAGAAGTTTACTGCTGAATAGACAAAACAAAAAAGCTTTGGTGGCTGGAAAATGTAACTATAAAATATTTTGTCATGGCTAGTACTACTGGGAGTGGTGTGTGTGACATACTGCATGGTATATACACAAATTACCATATATTATTCCTAACACAAGTGAGCAGTAATTCATAGTGAGAAATGTGGTGCTATTCGATATGTTTATGCAGTGAGTGAAATATGAAATACATATTCAAAGGCTCTGTACCTTTTTCCACCATGATCAAGGTGGGCAAAATTGCATAGCTGCTTTTCTTAAAGGTAAGAAGTAATTAACAATATGAACAGGGCTTATCACTATATATGTTGTAAGAGCATAGCTATGGAATTTTTTTTTTTTTAAAGATAGGTAGCTTTTTTACTCAGTATTTTTGATATTCTTGAACTTCTTTTTTGAAGTCATTCCAAATGCTCATTGCTTTGATGGTTTTCATTATAGGAATCTTATTCTGTCTGCTTTCTTCAGGTTTTCTGTTCTTTAACAGCTGCTTGTCTACTTGCTATTTTAAAAAAAAATGTGGATGTGATATCTTTCTGCACTCATATAAAATCTGCTTTAATGACACTATTATGCTCATATTGCCAAAAACAAATACATACAAATTGTAAAGGTCTCATTCCTGCAAACATATTTGTTCATACTTTAAACACCTGAGCAGTCCCATTGAGTTTGATGGAACTACTCACATGAGTAAAGTTATTTCGATGAATAAGTAGGGCTAAAAACTCACTGAATCTAGTGGCAGCTTTCGGGATGAGACTCTTGTGATTCTCTCCAGGGTCATGAGGCACCTCATCAGCTGCTGCCCTTAGTGTGAGGAAGACTCGTCTGTGCCTGTCATAAACAGATAGGTAAGGGTTAATGTCTCTTTTACCTGTAAAGGGTTAACAAACAGGAAACCAAAAAAACACCTGACCAGAGGACCAATCAGGAAGCAAGATACTTTCAAATCTCGGTGGAGGGAAGCCTTTGTTTGTAGTTTGGGGTTTTGCTTTGTTTTCTCTAGGCTCTGAGAGCAACCGTACATACCTACAGGTTCTCTAATCTTCTATTCCAATTTTGTAAGTACAAAAGTAGAAAGACAATTTAGTCTTTTTAATTGTTTTTCTGTATTTGCAACTGTGTATCTGGCTGGTAGAGTTTTAATGTGTATTTGGGTGAAAGTATTTTAAATTGTATTTCTGCTGGAGAAAGCTTTCTTTCTATTGTCTATATGCTGAAAGACCCTGTAATATTTACCATCTAAATTACAAAGATAACTTGTACTTTTTTTTCTTCTTTTTATTAAATGTTTTGCTTTTTAAGACCTGTTTGATTTTTTCCCCAGTTGAGGCTCAAGGGAATTGAGTCTGTACTCACCAGGGAATTGGTGGGGAGACGGGAAGGATAAATTTCCTCTTTGTGTTAGATTCACAGAGCTTGAATCTGTATTGTCCCTGGGTCAGGGGAAGGAGGAAGGGTGAAGGGGGAATCCCTTTGTTTAGATTCACGGAGCTTGAATCTGTCTATCTCTCCTAGTGTACCCAGGGTGGGAAGAGCTGGGAGGAAGAAAGGAGGGGGAAGGGAAATGGTTTATTCCCCTTTGCTGTGAGACTCAGGGAATCTGGGTCTTGGGGTCCCCAGGGAAGGTTTTGGGGGAGACCAGAGTCTATCAGGCGCTCTACCTAAGTCCTGATTGGTGGCAGCATATCAGATCTCAGACTGGTAATTAAGCTTAGGGAAATTCATGCTAGTACCCATATTTTGGATGCTAAGGTTCAGATCTGGGAATTATACTATGACAGTGCCTACTGTGTATCAGCTCCCTGAGGCCCCCCTCTCCCCTCCTCCTGCCTCTGGCAACACAAACACTGCTTTCCAGGCCTCTCTCTCTCTCTGTACAGTTAAGAGATAGACACACACCACCTCCTCAAGTCCTTGGAGCGTTCCCTATAATGTCCAGCCCTTTATCCTCTGAGTGCTCACAGAATTACCAGGTCTGCAGTTCCCAAAGGAACAGTACACACCAGCAAATAAGATTCAGCTCAGGATCATCATTTTGTGTAACACTGCAGCACTTAGATATATTAGTGAAAAGAATAAGTCTATTCACTGTAATTGCTTGAACTCTATTCCTTGATAATAAGAGTATTGGAAACAAATGGTTAACATACAAAACAAAATCATCTTCTTTAGACAAAAGAGTATCTCTCTTCCCCACCTTTAGAAAAGCCATATAGGAACTTCTCAGCTCTTGGGTCTGGTCATAAGCCCAGAAAACATGGGTTGTGCTGTGCATCTGATACAAATCAGAAGCCAAGGCAGAGAAAAGACTCTCTGGTTGCTCACACAGTACCCTCAACAGGAGCAAGCACTAGTGCTTAGTAATGGTGTGTCTATAATATAATCACAAGATATGACTGCAGCTCATGTAGACCTACCCAAGCCATTTTTAATTTAGCGAGTTCAAGTACTATTAGTAGAGAAGCTGCACAGCATGGGCTTCAGCACGAGGTGGCACAAGCCTGCCTGGGACCCTGGGTAATTACTTGGGTGACTAGCCTGCACCCAAACGATCTAAAATTAAAGCAAGTGCCAATATACTTACATGACCTGCAGTCACCCCCTGTGATTGCAATATAGACCTACCCGAAGTATTGTACCATTGGCTCTGTTCTGCTCCAATGTTTTTTTGCTGATAAGATCATAGATCAAATCTGGCCAATGACCTGATGTGTGTTTTTATGTCCCTGTATCTGGGTGTACTGCATTGTTAAGCGAGGTGTTGATTCATAACAGCTTTGTAAATCAAGCTAACAATGTCAAATACATTCCAGCTGCTAGTGAACAGACATCTGCTGCTTGATGACATAGTATATTCTCTTTTGAAATATGTTTCTGGGAAACCAAAAGCTGTTTCCATAGCCAAACACACCTGAACACAACTATAAAAATGAATTCATTGTATAAAACTAGAGGATTTTGATTTGGCAAAGTAGCAGCATTTTTTAATCAGAGGCATTTTTATATTCAAAAAGTATAAATGTTAAACCTGCACAAACTCTAACAAAATGGGTTAACTTTATCATTTACTCTTCAACTGTTCTGCCAGTAATTTCCAAGTGTCCATGCCCAGACAACTGCATTAAAAATAAGCTTACAAAAATGGTTGTGAAACCAAAATAAGTGGTGGTCTTAGAGACACACTGGTTTCCATTCCAAAGATAATGGTTAATTTGGAAGACTGGGGCTTTCTGCACCCCAATAAACAGGGCCTTTCCGTACATAGATTCTAAGTTTTGTTTTCTCAGAATGAACATGGACCATGCTACACAACTGGAAAAATATATATTGTAAAGCTGGAAGTTATTACATCCCAATGTACATATACACCTATGAAATGAAAGTGATGTTTTTTGTTATGGCAGGTATCACTGGGTGGTGGTGATTCATTTAATCTTCCCAGCTCTTTCTTAGTGAGATGAATGTTCAGTGTTTGGAAACATGCTGGATTGTTCACTTTTGTTATGAAAAGTTGTGTAGAGGAAGTGCTTCTTGAGGAGGGAGCTGTGCAAGCAGCAGGACAGTTTCTAATCAGAAGCCAAGGCAGAGAGTAATGAGTTCCTGAAGCAGAGTTGCTTTCTGGAAAATGGGCATTGGTGCTCAGCTGAGATTCCTGAATGAAGAGATTAGCTCAGCATAGGGTCAGAGTTATACTGAGCCAAGGGTAAAGCACAAATTTATATTCTGGAGCAAACATTTCAGGTGTCTCTGTGCTGGCCTTTAAAAATGCATTAACTATCTTGAGTTAACTGACCATTAACTGAAGGTAAAATGCAGTGAAGATCAGTCCTTTCTACTTCCTTCTCTGAACCAGCAGGTCATTACCTTCTTATAGGCATCTAAGCTTATTGATTTTTTTTCCCACATGGATATTTTTCTCAAACTTTCAACTTTTTGGTTATAGACTTCTTAGCAACTTTTGACCATATGTCTGCACTATGTGAAAAGGATAAAAGGGGGATCCACTTCACCTAACTGGCAATAAAAATATTGAGCTAACATTTGATAAAGAATGTGGTGAAGGCCTAAACCTTTTCCTTTGCTCTCTTCCACAAGAAATTACCTGTAGACAGGGGTATTTGAAATACCTAGATTTCCTCCTTCCTGAAGGAGAAATTGTATTTGGAGTGTGGTGGGGTGTATGGACCCCACCCAGACAAGGAAGATGCAACAGAGGCCCCGGCGGCAGAGCTAGCTCCCACTCCTTAAGTCCTGTCCATCATGTATGATAGGGAGAAGACCTTTAAAAGGAAGGAATCTGGTCAGCACAGGAGTGAGGAGTAGGATTGCCCTAAGCAGCAGACTTCAGGTGTGATTCCTGAGGGAACTCTGAGCCAGGATACCTTCATCCTGACCCTAAGGAGAATACAGCAAACTCCCAGGGTGAGATGGACCAACTGAGCCAGACTCAGAGTTCTAAACCCACTAACCTGGTGCTGGATTGTTGACAGCACTGTAGACTCACCATCCCCCTTCCCTGCTATTTGAGGGGCCACAGGGAAGAAATATCTTCAAATGCATTGGAGGTTTGTGACTTTCATTTTGGTTTTCCCCATCTGGAAAGACTGAAAAGTCTCTGTCATAAACAGATAGTTAAGGGTTAATGTCTCTTTCACCTGTAAAGGGTTAACAAACAGTGAACCTGGAATACCTGACCAGAGGACCAATCAGGAGACAAGATACTTTCAAATTTCGGTGGAGGGAAGCCTTTGTTTGTGTGTTCTTTCTTTGTCCCTGTTCTCTCTGGGTTCTGAGAGGGACCAGACAGGTAAGTAGATTCCTCCTATCTTTCAGAAAAAATCTCTTCTGTTCTAATTTTAGTAAGTACCAGGAAAAAGGCGAGTTTAGTCTTTTGATTGTTTTCTGTATTTGCAAATGTGTATTTTGCTGGAAGTATTTTAAATTGTATTTTTGCTGGGGGGAGGCTTCTCTCTAGTGTCTATAAGCTGAAAGACCCTGTAATATACCATCTTGAATTTACAGAGATGATCTTTACTCTTTCTTTCTTTTATTAAAAGTTTTCTTTTTAAAAGACCTGATTGATTTTCCCCTTGTTAAGGCTCAAAGGAAATTGAATCGGTACTCACCAGGGAATTGGTGGGAGACAGGAGGGGTGGAAGTGGAATTCCTCTGTGTTTTAAGATTCAAAGAGTTTGAATCACAGTGTTCTTCCAGGGTAACCAAGGGAGAGAAAGCCTGGGAGAGGCAACTTTGGGGGAAAGGGTTTACTTTCCTTGTGTAAGATCCAGGGGGTCTGGGTCTTGGGATCTCCAGGGAAGGTTTTGCGGGGACCAGAGTGTACCAGGCACTGTAAGTCCTGGTTGGTGGCAGCCTATTAGATCTAAGCTGGTAATTAAGCTTAGAGGAGTTAATGCTGGTACCCCATCTTTTGGACTCTAAGGTTCAGATTGAGGATTTACGCCATGACAGGCTCACAAAAAGCAGGGCCCCCTTGCAAGGAATAAGGAAGTGGGACATGTGCTGGAACCAGCCATAGGAGATACCCGGTTATCTCCTATGGCTGGTTCCAGCACATGTCTCACTTCCTTGTTCCTTGCAAGGGGGCCCTGCTTTTTGTGTGCCTTTTCAGTCTTTTTTTTAACTCAGAGTTACTTTTATATACTGGCATATAATGTATAAATTGCCATTATATAGCTGACTTTCAAAATGTCCATTGGATTTGTCATTAAGCAATCAAAAGTAATTAAACTAAATTATGCATTATATGTATACATGCCAATGACTGAATCACTGAAAGCAGGATAGCAAACGAGCCTGACAAATTGTGTATTAAGTATGCAGTTTAAGTTCTTTCATGAAAATTTACTCTTAATGAAAGTATTTTAAGTCCATAATGCCACACAACAGTGAATTTCATATGAGCTAATGAAATTACCTCATCAGTCCTGAAGGGATTGAGCCGTCAGGAGATTGATCGTAGTGAGAGGTTAAACTCTCTACTTAATGTTTGATATTAAGGTTTAATGTGGAATCTGAACTGCTGCGACCGCTGCAGCCCTGTTTGCGTGGCTATATGTCAGAGGTCACTTTCTGAGTAATACTTATTCTGTGTGCACTTCAGGGCTGTTGTCAACAGCTGGTGGCCACCTCAAGCACCAATATATGGGACCTCTAAAAATAGCACCTTTTTTGTTAAACAAAAACATCTGATAAGATGAGCTTTTACTTTCTTCCCTAAGAAGGTACCTGCTAGTAGAGACTGCCTTGTTCTTGGCTCCTTAAAGAGGATTCTACTCATGGAGTCAGCACCAAAACAGGCTCTGGGTGAAGAGCCTGGCTGGTGCACCTCAAGATCCTCCTGAAAAGCTTGCCTAAATATGAGGAGTTCTCTAAGTGGATTTTTGTCAAAGAGGATCTTGCCAGGAGGAGGAGGAGGGGATTGCCTGAAGTGCTGTCTGTAGAGTCTAGTTGACCTTACATTTGCTTGTGTTGTGACTTTTTTTTTCTTATATTGCCCAGTTGAGAGTTGAATTAGCTTAATTGAAAACTTTTTTTTTTTTTTTTTTTGCAAGTAAGCGTTCTATATTTTTTTTGTTTGGACTACTTTTGCTTTAAATAAGCAATGTATGGTTGGGTTAGACTACCTACTTTAAATATATTACAATGCTTTTTGGTTTGGTTATGTCTGTGGTATTTGTTATTCTGTGATGGAACTTTGGGTGAGTTTCTGTAACTATCATGTTTTGCAAAAGCACCACAAAGATTATGTTTGACTGTGATGTGCTAAGTAGATTGGCTCCCTGGAGCTGTTCTGCCCTCCTGCAGAGTACTTGAGGAAACATATAACAGTGAAGTGTATGGGCCAGTTGATGAATGGAGGTGTTTTTGTTTTGTTTTTTCCTAATTTAGGTAGAACAAATCCTAAAATAGTCAGATTACCACAAACTGGAGCTGTGGAAATTAAAACATCTTTTGCTATCAAGTCATGAGAAATAAAACACATTTGCATTACCCATCAGAAGGATTGGATAGAAATATCCAGAGGTGATAAAAATCTGCAGATTCTTCATTGGAAACCATGCTAAGTACTGCAATACTACATATATAGCAGTGTCTCTGTGAAGGGACTGTGAATTATGGAAATATGAAATAATTTTTCCAAACTTTTGCAGTCTCTGATGAAGCAAGAACCCTTCCACTTATCATTTGAAAATGGCCCCTGTACAACTAATCATGCATGAAAAACTTTTATATTTTGCCTCATTGAGGTGCATAGTTCTGCTAATTGCAAGGTACTGCTGCTTAGAGAGTAATGACTAACTTCATTTTTTCCCTAAGGTAACAACCTTAATACTTTGGCTTGATGTGATCTTCTGGCATACCTGGGGCCATGTAATACCATCAGTTTTTAAGCAAATCTATGCTTTAGTTTTCGTGGAGATCTTTACTTAAAAACTGGTGGCACAGCATAACCTCTGCATTTTTTAAATTTACACATATTTTGTGGACCTTCAGCATGGGACCACTTTTGTCCTGTAGATGGTATGGCAACATCGTCAAGTAAGAGACACATTTTTAGTAAGCTGCTTCCTATTTTCTCATTGCACAAGATGTAGAAATATATTGATCAAAGCTGAGTGCTGGTGTGCAATTAGGTGTCAGAAACATGAAACTACTATGGAATAGACTGCAAGAGAGAACTTGCTGCCTTGTTTTTCAGTTACTGCTATATGAAGTTAATGGTTGTAAAAGGGCTGATTGGGGACCATATCATGCCATCAATTTTTAAACAGAACTCCTGACCGAAATCATGTTCTGAAATGTCTGTTTCATGGCAGTTAAATTTGAGCAGTAAGTAGCAAGCAGCTTATCAAAACTGCTTTCAAATTCTATGCAAAAGCTATATTTTATAAGCAGAAGGGAGTTCTGCTTATAAATTGATGGCAAAATATGGCCCACCACTCTGGGAAAGTAGTCTCTAGAAATTGCTAAATGCTAGATCTGCTGTTCGTAAACTTATTGGTAATGTATGCATATTGATTTCTGGTTGGAAAAAATACTTCAATGTGTTTTGGATGACTTAGTCACCTGCATATTGTGGATATTGACTCTTCAAGAATAGCTTCACATTAGATATTTTTCAGCTGATTATATTCAATGGAATGACAGAAGGGGGTATGTATGCATGCAATGTATAGTTTCCATTATTGAACTTCACAATATTTAGTACGGTATGTGTTTTTTCCAGCAACTTGCACATAATGGTGTATTACATAAACACAGCAGTGGGTTTTTAAGAAGACAGAAACCATTTAAAAGTGATTCATGAGTGTGAGGTTCATCTCAGACTTTGCCAAACACCTTAGTGTTCCCTATATACTATGTACGTTGTGTGAGACTACTAATGCCTTACACACATAAGTATGCAGTGCTATGTCATCCTCCTTACCGTCACTCAAACCTGTAATCTTATTATGACTACACTGCCAAAAAAAAAGTCGGGGGGCATGACAGTGAGTCCCAAGGCCCAGGTCTAGAGATGTGGGCTTGTGTTGCAGCACTAAAAATAGCTGTATAGCCATTCCCATGCTGGCTCAGAGACCCATTGAGGGGAGTAGCACATTAACTGTGTCTTCGACTTCAACTCTCTCCTTTTGTCACACACCCAGGCCATGTCTCAAACTTGCTACTTTCTGTACAGTGTCTCCAGGATCCAATCTTCTCTCTCTGCCCACATTTTCAAAGCTCTTCAAGCCCTGATCATCTTATGCTTTGATTACTGTAATCTCCTAGCCTATTTACATTACCCCTCTCTAAGTCCCTCCTTTGGTACCGAGCAGCACCCATTGGTTTCAATAGAAGCTTGCAAGCAGAAGGAGGGGCAGGAAGCTGCAGACAGTAAAGCCTTATACATTGGGTCTGTATTAATTGCTTTATTTCTAATGGATCTTGGAGATCCATAGATTGGAGTAGAATCCCTAATCTCTTCTGTTCTGTCCTACCATCAGAATGATCTGAAAAACTCTGCAGTCCTCTGCCTTGTGAACATTTTGCAAAGGAGTGGGCAGTCTATCCCTGTATATTTAACACCTCCCTGCCCTCCGATTACATAAATACTTATTTGTTGAAAATATCTCCATGCTTTTTCATGGTATGCTCAACTTTTCTGAATGAAAATAATTTGCCCCTAACACAAATAACCATTTAAAAAGGAAAGAAAAAGGTATTCTCCATCGAAGTAACAAAAGTTGTTCATATCATGCCGAGAGGGGGAGGTGGGGATCTGCTTTATGTGCAACTTAGGGCTTTGCTACACTTGGAGTTGTGCAGTGCTGGGAGTTACAGCTGTCTTCGTACAGCTGTGTAGGGACAGCGCTGCAGTGTGGCCACACTGACAGCTACCAGCACTGCAGTGTGGCTACATTTGCAGCATTTGCACCGCTGTTGGGAGTGGTGCATTGTGGGCAGCTATCCCACAGAGCACCTTGTCCCATTTTGGCGCCGTGGGTTGTGGGAAGGGGACGGAAGGGTGCGGGTCATTCCGCTTCCTGTCCCAACGCCCTGTGGAGCAACGCTTCACATCCCAGCAGTCACTGTTTTTCCGTCCACGTTTGGCGCCATCGTGAGTCTCCCAACGGTTTGTGTACAGCATGATTTCTGTGGGAAATGGAGCCCGAGCTGCTGAGGACTTTGCTGATGAGTGTCGCCAGCACATCACATTTGGCAATTGAGCTATACCTTCAGCCCCAAAGTGACAGTGAGGAGTCTGACAATGATATGGAGTTGCCTGATGCGTGTGACACTAAATTGCTTGTGGCAGTAACGGACATGCTCAGCACCGTGGAACGCCGCTTTTGGGCTCAGGAAACAAGCACTGAGTGGTGGGATCACATCGTCATGGAAGTCTGGGATGACGAGCAGTGGCTGCAGAACTTTCAGATGAGAAAAGCCACTTTCATGGGACTGTGTGAGGAGCTTGCCCCCACCCTGCGGCATAAGAACACAAGATTGAGAGCTGCCCTGCCAGTGGAGAAGCGGGTGGCTATTGCAATCTGGAAGCTGGTAACTCCGGACAGTTACCGATCGATCGGAGAACCAGTTTGGCGTGGGAAAGTCGACCGTTGGAATCATGTTGATTCAAGTTTGCAGGGCCATTAATCGCATCCTGCTAAGAAGAACCGTGACTCTGAGGAACGTGCAGAACATTCTGGATGGCTTTGCACAAATGGGTTTCACTAACTGTGGAGAGGCGATAGATTGGACGCATATTCCTATTCTGGCACCACCCCACCTAGTATCTGATACATTAATTGGAAGAGGTATCTCTCTATGGTTCTCCAGGGGCTTGTGGATCACCGTGGGCGTTTCATTGACATTTAGACAGGCTGGCCTGGAAAGGTGCATGATACACGCATCTTTCGGAACAGTGGCCTGTTCAGGAAGCTGCAGGCTGGGACTTTTTTCCCAGACCAGAAGATCACAGTAGGGGACGTCGAAATGCCAGCTGTGATCCTTGGAGACCCCTCTTACCCGTTAATGCCTTGGCTCATGAAACCGTATACAGGGAAGCTTGACAGGAGCAAGGACCGGTTCAACCACAGGCTGAACCGGTGCCGAATGACTGTGGAGTGTGCTTTTGGCCGTTTAAAAGGGCGCTGGCATTCTCTTTATGGGAAGCTAGACTTGGGGGAAAGCAGCATCCCTGCGGTTATATCCGCGTGCTGTACCCTCCATAATATTTGTGAAGGGAAGGGTGAAACATTCAGTCAGGCATGGACCTCCGAGGTTCAACGTCTGGAGGCTGAATTTGCACAACCAGAGAGTAGGGCTACTAGAGAGGCCCAGCACAGGGCTGCAAGGATTAGGGATGCCTTGAGGGTGGAATTTTAGGCTGAAAACCAACAATAATGTTTGGTGCCTTACACGGGAGTGAAGTGCAGTGGTTACAATAGTAGGAATCTGTTTTTCCTAAAATGATTTGCAGTGCATGTTTCTTTCCTGGACTATGGTATCTTTCACTTTCTGCAATAATAAAGACTGTTTTCAAAGTGAAGGATTCATTTATTGAAAAGAAAATAACTTTCTTTACAGACATACAACATTTTGGGAACCTAAAAGGGCAGGGGGGTGGGATGGGGAACTGTACAGTCACAGGTTTGAATATGTCCTGTCTGGAGTGATGTGCAATGACTGCTGCACTTCAGGATGAAAATACTGAATGGTGATGGGGGTTGAGTGCAGAGGGTAAGGGTCGTAGTTCTCAGGGTTGTTTGGTGAAAGTACAGGTGTTGGGGGCAGCTGGTGGTGGTAAGAACCTGGATGCTAGGGAAGGGGGTATGGAGCTGACATTGGGGCACAAGGAAGAGAGCTTTGTGACGGGGGGGGGGGCAGCACGGTAGTGCTCTGCCTGCATGGATACAAGTGACCGGATACAGTCCGTTTGGCATGCCAGAAGGCTTATCAGCTGCTTTGTGCTTTTCTTCTTAGCCAATTCCTTTCTCCTGCTTTCTCTTTCCCTCCAGTGCTGCATTTTCTCTCTCCAGTCCTGCAGCTTCTTGCTCTCTCTGGCAGACTGATTCATAACTGCTTTCACCATATCTTCTTTGCTTTTTTTTGGCTTTTTCCTCAGTTTTTGTAGCTTTTCAGCAGTCTCTGATAAGGCCAGTCCATTTCTAGCAGTAGTCAAGGACACTGTTATTAGAAAAAAGACAAAAATTTAAACATTTAACAGAAAGGCAGCATTGTGTATAATCACAGTGAAGGAGTTCACATTCTCACTTTAGCATAATTTCTACATACCAAACACAGCCCAGAGAGCCCACAGCAGCGAAGACATGGTGAGTAAGGGGTAATGAGTGCAGGTACTAATTAATCCTGGAAGCCATCTCGCTGCCGCGGCTGACCTGGGAAGGGGAACTGATTGGTTCAGGGCTGCACTGGGGTTTTTGTGCGTTGGGGAAAGCAGAAAGCTGCGGGGGGACCTGCAGTGAACACTATCCCTACATTTTCCACAGGAGTTAATTCTGGAAGATATCTCACTGCTGCGGGTTACCTGGGAAGCAAGGGAGGGTCTTCTACAGCAATGCGGATTCCGCCCTGGCCCCTATGCAGCTTGCCTGTGTGCAGCAATGGTCCTCCCACCCCTCGCGGCACAGTGGCGCGGACGCGTTATCTTGACTGGGACAAGGAACACAGTAGCTCTCCCTATAAACCTGCACAAGCGCATTGCCCACGCTCTGGCAGAAACTTTTGAAGAGATTACCGAGGCCGATTACCGCGACATGATAGACCATATCAATGGGCTATTCCACATCTAGGCATGTATGCATGCAGCCCTAACCCCCCACTCCTCTCCCGAAACATTTCCATCCTGAAAATAAAAGCTGCTTACTGGGAACCCGCTCCTCTGCTGCTTCTTCACCAACAAGTTCCAGCTGCTGCGACTGGCTAGCTTCCTCCTGGCTTGAGAAGAGCTCCTGGCTGCATGCCTCCTGGGACTCCGGGGTGTCTCCCCCCACCCTAGTACCCTCACTCTTGGTTCCCCCCCCTCCACCTCCCTCTCCTCTCCCTGCTCTGAACTGTCCATCGTGGTCCTCGGATTGGCAGTGGGGTCACCCCCAAGTATCACATCCAGCTCCTTGTAAAAACGGCAGGCTGTGGGGGCAGCACCTGAGCAGCGGTTTCCCTAGCAGGTTTTGCAATAGGCACTCCGCAGCTCCTTTACTTTAACCCTGCACTGCACCGCTTTCCGGTCATGGCCCCTTTCCAGCATGGCCTTTGATATCTGCCCATAGGTATCGTAATTCCTACAGCTGGAGTGCAGCTGTGACTGCACAGCTTCCTGCCCCCAAACACTGATGAGGTCCATCAACTCCCTATTGCTCCATGCTGGGGCTCGTTTGGAGCATGGAGGCATGGTCACTGATTGATTGCACTCCACACCTGGCTGAGCAAACAGGAAGGGGATTTTTAAAATTCCCGGGGCATTTAAAGGGCAGGTCACCTGAGGCCGGGGCAGTAGAGTGTGAACTGATGAGCAGAGTAGCTGAACAGGTATTCTGGGATACCTCCTAATACCCTGGAGGTCAATTACAGCGCTTTTGGTGGCCACACTTGACGAACAGCACTGCATCACCAGCGCTGCAATCGTTATACCCCAAGCAGACCAGGTGTACAGCCAGCACTGCAGCCAGGGAGTTGCAGCGCTGGATGTGCCTTGCAGGTGTGGACGGTTACTAAGTTGCAGCACTGTAAACCCACCACCAGGGCTGCAACTCTCCAGTGTAGCCAAGCCCTTAAGTATCCTGCTGTGTGCATGTTAGGTGCTTGGAATGTAGGAGAGCCTACCTATTTTTGTGGGGGTGGGTGTTTTTTTTAAACTCACATCTGTTTTACCCAGTTTGAAAAGTGCTTGCATTACACACTACTTTTAAAACCTCACTGGTGAGAGAACATTTTTAGAAGGTCTCATTCTGCTTTTCTACCTCTATAAATAGAGAAATTCAGAACAGAGATTGATAGAGAAGATTTTATTATTTGAATTCTTTATAAATTCCCAGTTGCCTTCATCAAAAGGCTCAAAGTGAAAATACAAAATCTGGAGAGTGTTAGATTGAGAGTACTAGATGACTTTCTTCTAAGAATAAAGCTTGAGAACACTCTCTTAGGGATTTGCAGTGAACCAATATCAATGCAGGCGTGAGTTTATTTTATTATCTGATGTAACTGATGCGTAAAAATGGTTTCTCCATATGCATCCAAATAGAGAGCTAATATAAAGACCAAACTCTCATTAACTTAAAACTGGAGTGCATCATCCATCTAATATTTGTAGTTGTTTCTACTCTAATATAGATGCTCCTATTCTAATGCTTGTTAAGGTCTCATTTTCCAGATATATTGACAGGAGAAAATTAAAAAGGGGCTTTTGTAAAGGTTAATTACAGATAATACATTTTTGTTATGCAGATGTAGACTCCCAAATGACTTAATTTTTCAACAAAACATTCTGAGCCAGTAAATTAAAGCTTAACTTTTATTTTCAGTGTTAACTTGCCAATCAAATTTAAAATGACTCAACTAGAAGAAGTCTTTGTTTCTTGGTGTTTGGGCTTAGATGACAGTGTTCTACTGATCTTCTATCACATACATAACATTATTCATTCCGGGTTCAATCAGTGTTCACACATTCACACTATGTGAGACAACATGGTTTACTGTATAGGACATTGGCCTGGAATCCAGAAGACCTCAGTTCTATCCTCATCCCTATTGTTGATCTGCTGTGATGTTGGGCATGTCATTTCATCTCTCAAACTTTCTGTATCAGTATAATAAGGTTAATGACACTTTGCTAAGTGCTGTGAGATGTTTGAATGAAAAAAGGCTAAACCAATTTTAATTAAACTGGTTACAGTTCATAGCACTGCTCCTGGGGTAGGAAGCACATAGGTGGCTGTTGATAAATTGTATAGTTAATTGCTTTGTTCTTAATATATTTGTTCTTAATGTTGGTGCTGAATGCATACTATATATCAGAGGTTCTCAAACTTTGGTCTGTGGAGCACCAGTGGTCCATGAGTTCCATTCAGTGGTCCACGTATAGTTCCCTCTAAGGTGCATGCCTGGGTGGCTGCACACTAAAAGAATTAAGGGCCACCTACCTAATTAGTGGAGATCTGCAGGCATGGCTCCTGGAGAGGACACACATGTAAGGTGGGGTGGTGGCCTTGTGGTGGAATAGACGGTAGGTGGGAGGGGGCAATGGGATGAGAAGAGGGGATGGGGGGAATTTGGGATGTTTAGGGCTGCGGCAGCCAGAGAAAGAGGAGACTTTCCACAGCTCCAAAGCTGTGGCTGCTGGGGAGAGATGGCCCTGCCTCCCACCCCAGCTCTGTGGCTGCTGTGGCGAGGGAGAGACCCTCCTCCTTCCCAGCTCCAGCTCAGGAGCTGCCGTGGCTGGGGAGAGAGGGCACATCCATCACATTAGAAAGGTACAACTACTGATATTAAAATAAGAGTTGTGTGCTTTTATTTGTAGAACAAAAAACATAAAATGTTGTTTGTTTTTTTTAATATAGTGCTTAGATAACTATTGTAAATGGAATAAACAACATTTGGAAAGATCATTAAGTGGTCTGCTGAGACTCTGAGCAATTTTAAAGTGGTCCGCAAAAAAAAAGTTTGAGAACCACTGATATATGTATGCTAGCCAGCATATTAGTCAACAACTTAATCCTGCATGTACTTGTTACTCCTGGGGGAATTCTGCGCCCTGTGGGGGGAAAAGGGTGCAAAATTCATACTTTCTGCAGATTTCTTGGCTCCCCTGCAGAAAAATGGGGAAGCAAAGAAATCTGTGGGGAACACATGCCCTACCACAGTAGCCCAGGCATGTCTGCTAAGAGCAGCCGGCAGCAGAAAGCAGATCACTGCGGTGGGATGGAGGAGGGAGGCTGGGCATGTGTGTATCCATGGAGAGATGTTAAGGGTCTGGGCACCTGCCTTCATGTGAATAAGTAAGATAGACTCACTCTGTCCCTCTGGTCCAGGGTTTCTCAAGCAGGGGTCGCCACTTGTTTAGGGAAAGCCCCTGGCAGGCCGGGCCGGTGTGTTTACCTGCCCCGTATGCAGATCTGGCCGATCACGGCTCCCACTGGCCATGGATCGCTGCTCTGGGCCAATGGGAGCTGTGATAGGCCTGGAGCAGCGATCCGTGGCCAGTGGAAGCCATGATCGGCCCAGAGCAGCGATCTGCGGCCAGGGGGAGCCACAATCTGCTGGACCTGCGGATGGGGCAGGTAAACACACCGTCCTAGCCTGCCAGGGGCTTTCCCTACACAAGCAGCGACCCCTGTTTGAGAAACCCTGCTCTGGTTGCTGTTGCTGCATCCTGGGCTTGGAGGCATAGTGCTGTGTGAAGCAAGCTCTGTCTCTGAGGCAGAGCAGAAATGTAACAACTAAACAGGCAGGCTGCTATTGTTCCCATTCTTAGTCAATTAAGGCTCCTTTACCTTGCCAGAGTGGTATAAAGAAGGCTTATTGTAAATGACAGTAATGGAATCCTCAGATAGGAAGGTCTATGTGCTTTCTTGCTTTTTTTCCTGTGCCAGAGAGGCACAATCGGGTTAGATTAGAGCTCAGGATCTATTTTACATATCCATTTTTAAAAAAAATGCAGGACAATGATTAGCAAAACTAAATGACTTTTGTGTGTGAAGTCTGAGCAATTTAAAGTGATGTTCTACTTTATAGAACACCAAAATAAAAGTAATGTAATTTAAATGAAAATCCAGGATTATAACTAGAATGCGGGGTCTTGGTTACCAAGTATTTGTAACTTAACTTCATGTCTTTAGGAAATGATGAACAGTTATTGTGATTTTTTTATCCTGTATGGTAGTTTAAATAAATTACCAAAATAAATGAAACTGGTGTGATTATATTGCATTATTTTGAGAAATAAAATATGCAGAATTTTGATTTTTTTGGCACAAAATTTTGGATTGTTTTGATGCAGAATTTCCCCCAAGAGTAACTTGCTCACAAGAGTAGAGCTTTGTAGTATGAGTAGAAATCAATGAAACTGTTCAAGTGAGCAAAGATCGGGGCCCTTAGAGTAAGAGCCAGATATTCAAAGGCACCTTAAGATGCAGATAAGTGCCTAATGGAGATTTTCAAAAGCATTCTTGAAGTCAATAGGGGTTAGGCTTTTGAAAATCCCCACTAAGGCACATATCTGAATCTTTAGGAGCCTAAATACCTCTGAAAATCTGGCCTTAAGCTCCTTGAGGGAGGGGCATTAATCTAGACAGCTCCAAGCACTTTCTTAGCTCTTAAGCAAACGTGTCTATAAAGTTTCTGCGCAGTGGTGACAACAGTCCTTATTAAGTGACTTTCTTGAGGTCACCCATAGCTGAGAATATCACCCAGCCTCCTGTCCTAACCACTAGACATCTCAATGTTCATGAATGGAAACTGACATCATAATGATTAGTCTTAAAACTGGAATGTTAAACTCGTATAGCTGTATAACACTGTCTGTGGATGGTAGTGATGACAGTCCTTAATAACTATCTTTATTTCATGGTAACTATGCCAATAATTGGCAACATCACACTCTTTATTTAATATTAGAAAGCTAATAGTGGATAACGTTCATACAAATAATTGATGGTTCACTTTTGGTGATACTTATTTATTTATTTATTTATTTTTAAAGGATAAATTCTTCCTTACATATGAGATCAGTAACTGTAATGATCCATGCACCAAAAATACCAACAGCTAGAAACAAATTTTATATATTCATGGAAAAACATTCTACCCATGTACTGTTTTTGCAGCACTTTGTGTCTCATCTCTGACATTCCTAATTTATATAGTGTCATGCCCTCAATTTTCTATCTCTAAACATTCTTCTTTATTGGGGAATTAGCAATGAATTTAGACTAAGGAAGGCATGATGGTTAGAAATGAAATTGAATTTATTAAAAGCTTAATTAGATTTAAATGACACAACCCTTTCTCTAGAATTCTCAGCATTTTAACCATGACTGCCAAGTATGTATGACAGATTCATGTAATGTCAGAAAACGGGTGTATTGTTGCATGTTTTGCTACAGTATGTGTGGCCGTTCTTTATTTCTGTGAAGAGCCCAGCAAGAATTGATCCTTTAATATAATACAGAAGTTTTCCTTAATGAAAGGAAGAAAGTGATTGTTCAAAAATATTATTTTAAAATTCCTTCATAAGCCCTCTGGGACGAATTGGCATAAAAACTGACCTCACAAGCCTTTAAAAAGCTTGCCATTAAGCCTAATATAATACACTATAGGTCAATTTTTAAACAAACATCTCACAATTCACACTTGAATGAAAGCTAAAGGTAGTTCTCAGGTCAAAACTAAACAGAAGGTAAAATGGGATAGCCTAATTTTGGCAATTAATTGATCTTTGATTATTAGTAGGTAAATATGCCCAGTGGTCTGTGATGGGATGTTAGATAGGGGGGAGGAAACTGAGTTACTACAGAGGATTTTTTCCTGGGTGCTGGCTGGTGAGTCTTGCCCACATGCTCAGGGTTTAACTGATTGCCATATTTGGGGTTGGGAAGGAATTTTCCTCCAGGGCAGATTGGCAGAGGCCCTGGAGGTTTTTCGCCTTCCTCTTCAGCATGGGGCACGGGTCACTTACTGGAAGATTCTCTGCACCTTGAGATCTTTAAACCATGATTTGAGGACTTCAATAACTCAGACAAAGGTTAGGGGTTTGCTACAGGAGTGGGTGGGTGAGATTCTGTGGCCTGCGCTGTGCAGGAGATCAGACTAGATGATCATAATGGTCTCTTCTGACCTTAAAGTATATGAGTTTCAGTAGTGTGAGACTGCCACTTTCTCAGCAATAGGTGGGAGAAAGCTAGAAGAAAGTACAATGGATACATATCTTGAAAAGACAAAGATACTGCCAGTTGCAGAATGTCTATTTCAGGGCTGTAGTTGCTTGGCTTTACCAAATATTAAGGCCAGCCCCTGAAGGTTTTGCTAAGGGAGGTTTGGGGAAATCCTGTAAAAGGACAACCCTGCACAGAGGTGAGTTAGTAGGGGTCTAAAAGTTGATGAAGTAGTTGGTGCTCCATCCTGCGGGAGGGGTGGGGGTGGAGAAACCCCTGCTTTGGTGTTCTTGATTACCTCAGTAACATACAAATACTTCTCAAATGAAGCCAGCAGTAAGTGGATAATTAAGTTGTTCACTTGCAATCTGTGCTTAAAAACATGGTTATGATGAAAGGCTGAATTGTGTAGTACCTTTGTGGGTAAACAGTGAGGTGGCAAAGTTTGCAGATGATACTAAACTGCTCAAGATAGTTAAGACCAAGGCAGACTGTGAAGAACTTCAGAAAGATCTCATAAAACTAAGTGATTGGACAACAAAATGGCAAATGAAATTTAATGTGGATAAATGTAACGTAATACACTTTGGAAAAAATAACCCCAACTATACATAGAATATGATGGGGGCTAATTTAGCTACAATGAGTCAGGAAAAAGATCTTGGAGTCATCATGGATAGTTCTCTGAAAACGTCCATGCAGTGTGCAGAGGCGGTCAAAAAAGAAAACAGGATGTTAGGAATAATTAAATAGGGGATAGAGAATAAGACTGAGAATATATTATTGTCCTTTTATAAATTGATGGTATGCCCACATCTCGAATACTGCATACAGATGTGGTCTCCTCATCTCAAAAAATATATACTGGCACTAGAAAAGGTTCAGAAAAAGGCAACTAAAATGATTAAGGGTTTGGAGAGGGTCCCATATGAGGAAAGATTAAAGAGGCTAGGACTCTTCAGCTTGGAAAAGAGGAGACTGAGGGGGGATATGATAGAGGTAAATAAAATCATGAGTGATGTTGAGAAAATGGATAAGGAAAAGTTATTTACCTATTCCCATAATACAAGAATTAGGGGTCACCAAATGAAATTAATAGGCAGCAGGTTTAAAACAAATAAAAGGAAGTTCTTCTTCACGCAGCGCACAGTCAACTTGTGGAACTCCTTACCTGAGGAGATTGTGAAAGCTAGGACTATAACAGAGTTTAAAAGAGAACTGGATAAATTCATGGTGGCTAAGTCCATAAATGGCTATTAGCCAGGATGGGTAAGGAATGGTGTCCCTAGCCTCTGTTTGTCAGAGGATGGAGATGGATGGCAAGAGAAAGATCACTTGATCATTGCCTGTTAGGTTCACTCCCTCTGGGGCACCTGGCATTGGCCATTGTCAGTAGACAGGATACTGGGCTAGATGGACCTTTGGTCTGACCCGATACAGCCGTTCTTATGTTCTAACAAATCAAAACTGCGAAGAAGCTGGAATACTGGTTTCAACTGTGACTAAAACAGGATTTGAATAAGTTGGGGGCAGTCAGTAAGCAGACTGAGGGCCAAATCCATCCAGACCACCAGATAGTTTTAATGGACCTGGATCTTTTTATTTACTTATTATTTTCTCTGGAATCTATACCTTGACTATACCTTCACCAAGAAATTTGGACCTTGACAAAAAATAGACTATCCCTGGAATAAGGGTTTCCAGAGCTGAAAACAGTATTTCAGTCTACTGCAGCAGCTCAGAATAATTGTCAAACTGTCAACTACAGTAAAAGTGAAAACACAGAGAAATATAGCAGCACATTTACATGCTTCGTTAAAACATAAAAACTTTCTCACTCTCTCATGGAAAAATGCTCCTTCTTTTTCAAATGAGGTTTTAAAAACCCCACTTAATACTGGATCCAAAGTTAAGTGGCTGGCATCTGGACAAATACCTGGAGTCCTGCAAACACTCCTTTGTTCAGAAGTGTCTGAAGTTTAATTGTTCTGGCACACTAAGACCTCATTTAAAGAGGAACATATTTTAGATGTGTGTGTGTGTATCAGCTCAGTGAATTCTTATTGACTTTTCAGTAGTTTAGATTTCAAATGTAGTATTTAATTTTCCAGACTGTCTATAAGGTTAGTGTTTCCTAACAGTCTATCTCTGCATTATTTATTGTTTCATTTGATCTTACAGTTCTTAGATCTGTACAAACTCTCATTTTGTGATTTTGTTTTTTAATTTATGTATAATTCTTGTCTCTGCTTTAAGGATTGGGGTTGAAGTTCAGACCCTATTCAAGTCAATGGCTAAACTGCTTTGACATTAGGTCAGTCTTTCACCTCCAGATTTCTTGAGGTTATTTACTACCTGTAATTGTACATCTCTTCTAATAGAAAGTAGTATACAAGATACTTATTTTTAAGATTGGAGTCTCTTAATATGGGGGTTTGGTAGGGACACCCCCAAGTCAAATCGTGTAGTTTGTTAGTTATTCATACCACTAAATATCTGCACTGAATATGAATTAAAGCTTGTAGAATCTCACAGAAATGGTAGTTGTGGACATTTGATTTCCAACAGCCATTTATTTCAACCATATTCATTCACTTTATTAATTACATGTGAATGCTTACGCATACCCTTTTTTCTCTGCACATATATTTGGAATATGGCTTCTGTTTCCATGAATACCTATATTGACATGTGAATAAAGGTAATCAAGCCTGAATAAAAGTATCCATTAGCACTTTCCCTGTTAAATTTCTGCTCTTATTCAGGGAGCAGAAATTATTCCTGTGTGACTTAGGTGATAAGTCTCAAACAGCAAATAATAACAGCAATTACATGAAACAGTCTGGAAGCACCTCATGCGTTGTGCGTTTAAACTATTTTTGGCACATACTAACAAACAAGGGACAAAGTTTTGGGATAATTTATAACAATTCTTTGATCACTTTTTCTATTTTTTCTCTTTACCATATTTGATTTTTCAGAAGAATCTAAGTGATTTTAGAAGTGCAACTCCCACTTGATGAAACCATATAAAAAGGTGGGCAAGCATTATCGTCTCTCTTTTTTTTTTTTTTTTACAGATAAGTACACCTAGGGGGATTGTGCACCCAAATTATGCAAATTTTATTTATCAAAATAATGCAATATAATCACACACGTTTCATTGTTTTGGTAAGTTATTTAAACTACAATACTGAAAAAAATCACTAACTATTCAGCATTTCCTAAACACATGAAAGTTAAATGACAAATACTTGGTAACTAATACCCTGCATTCCAGTTATAATCCTGGATTTTCATTTAAGTTACATTACAGAACACCAAAGAGTGTGCCAAAAAAAAAATGTAGCATGTCATTTTAAATTGCTCAGATTTTTATGCATGAAATCCATACAGTTTTGCTAATCATTGTCCTGGACCTGGCTGGTACTTTGGGAAGTGCTTGGTTCTTTTAACTGCTTGATAAATGATGTATTTGTCCTCAGACTTTTTTTTAATGGGTAAGTAAAAAATCTAACCCCATTGTGCCACTTTGGCACAGCAAAAAAGTGAGACAGTGCATAGATCTTCCTAGCTGATACCTTTACTGTCATTTATAAGGCTTTACATCACTCTGGCACTGTAGGAGCCTTAAAACTTTTACAGGTTTTATGTTCCTGTGGGAATTGACTGAGAAAGGGAACCGTTAACTAACAATAGGATCATTAACAATCCCACTTAGGGATGGCCCTGCCAGGGAGGATGGAACTTCCTGGTTAATCACCATGAAGATTTGGTTAGTCACATGGCAGAGGGGTCATGTATCTTATTTAAAGGCTGCATGTGTCCTTGCTTGCTCTTGCTGTCTCACTGGCTGAACATCTCCAAGCAGCAGAAGGACTAAAGGAGGCAGATTCCAGGAGGGCCCTATCTGTCTGATGCACAGACTGAGTCAAAGGACTAGGGGGTAGTATTTTGACTAGCAATCAGGATTCAAGAAAGCAATTTGTTCAGAACTCACTGATTCCTAGAACTACAATTTTTGCAAACTTAGCCATTGATGTTTTTCGCTTGAGGCCAAATTCAAGCCATGTTTGGGAAAGTATAATAAAGAATAGATGTTCAGCAGTGGAAATTGCTTTAGAATATCAAAGATGCAGGAGGGAATATTTGCTTTGAAAGGCAAAACAACAACAAAGCGTGCATATAATCCGTCACATACCTGTAATCTGTCATCATAGTGTTGATGAAATATATAAAGTAAAGGTATTTGATTTTGTTTTGTGAGGCATGTTAGTCTCATTTTATAATGGATCATCTATGTAATAAAAAGGCAAACTTTTATATTTGGAGTTTTACTGCATATAAAATCAGCATAATATCCAGAAAGCATGTTTGTGTAGCTTTTGTTAAACTGTTTTGTGTTCTTGGAATTGAAAATTAATATCCCATGTGGAAAAAAACCCAACATCTCCAATAGTTAGGATCTAGATGGAATTCCTGATTTTAATTAATGCTTATTGTAGTGATTTTGGACCTGATCCTGCAAAGACTTTAAGCACACGTGCTTTTAACTTCCCAAATTCAATGGGACTACTCAGATTAAGATTGGAAAGTAAGGGTGAACATTGTTAAATTGGTTTTAGTTGAAGTCAGTAATTGGCAATGTCATCACTTGTTTGAGTGGTCTACAAAAGTAAACTCTGAAAGGATTCTTTACTAACATCTGCCTGATCACATTGGAGCCAACCAACATGGGTCTAAGCAACCCTGAGTTTAGCCTGTTTGATCAAATGTTTTGTTCCTGTTTGGGTGTGGTGATTGCTTGCTGTTAGGCATGTTACAGGAAATTATGGTTAAATTACTGTTTGGTGGTGTCCCATAGTAATAACACACAGGTAATGGGTGCGGGGGGAAGTAAGCTGGGACTGAGAAAGCAAGGGGAGTGAGATGGGAAGCTGGGGGTGGTGGTGACAGGAGGCTGTGACTGGCTGGACAGAGAGATGGAGTAAGAGTTAGGACTGAAAGCTGAGGAGGGAGGTGAGGCAGCGGCAGGTGAGAGACAGACAGATGAGAAGCTGAGAGAGAAAGTAGGACTAGCTGGGCAGGGAGATTGGAACAGGGGAAGGATGTAGAGTGGGATTGGGATTGGGAAACCTGGAGGGGGAGACTAGGAGTGGGATGACAAACCTGAGGAGTGAATAGTGAGACTGAATAGACTAAGGCGAATGAGACTGTAATGAGCAACCGAGCTGGGTAAGAAATAGGACAGAGCCAGGGATCAGTTGGAGGGGATGGGGGCAAAAGAGGTCAAACTTTGGGTGAAAAGGCAAAAAGTCTCTGGCTACTAAAGACACTCCAGTCTAGAACCTTGAATAGATTCCAAGATTCCTGAGTCTCACCATTCCTCTACTGTTAGCATGTGTGAAATTCATTGGAAAGGTTTCATTTCCTTGTGGAGCTGGCCCACAACTATCAGTTACTTGATTAGCTCAAGTGGCAGATATCTGTGTGATGGATTTGCACATTCTTACCTTGCTGATGACTTACGTGGGTGTCAATATGATGTCACATGAGTTTTTTGTTTTTTTTGTTTCTAATTTGACTTTTCTTAAAAAAAACCCTAAAATTACATACAAAAACCCCATAACTATATACTGTCTGACATGTTCAAGAAATGAAATAGGAGTCCTTTAGATAAGAGCCTCTTTCACTATATCCCCCTAATTAATCTCCACAACAAGTTCAGCATGTGCACTGCATGTAACTGGAGTCCTGTGGAAACAATAGTATGCAGTAATGTAATTAAACTCTGTGATGATGCATAGTGTCTCGAATCAATGGTGCACTTCATGGCAAAGGCTGGGATACTCAGTGCTGCTTTAGATCTGGTTGTTCCACCGTTGACCAGCTCTTTATCTCAAAATAGCTTTCTGAGAAGATTGTTGAATTTAATAAGCAATGCACAGCACTTCGTAGAGACTTCCCTCAGGCCTTTGATTCAGAGCATCAAGCAAACTTGTGGGATCTGAGGCAATATGGCATCACTGGGAAGATAGTGATATTGAGAAAAGCATTCTCTAATAGTACAGAAAGGTGTGTTTGAGTCAGTGGCAGATACAGGGCATGATTTCCTATTTCTGCGGGAGTTTGGCAAGGCTGTTACCATTGCTGAACAATATTGACATTGATTTAGCTCAGGGGTAGGCAACCTGTGGCACGGGTACCGAAGGTGGCAGGCGAGCCGATTTTCAGTGGCTCTCACAGTGCCTGGGTCCTGGCCACTGGTCCGGGTAGCTCTGCATTTTATTTAATTTTAAATGAAGCTTCTTAAACATTTTAAAAACCTTATTTACTTTACATACAACAATAGTTTAGTTAATATATTATAGACTTATAGAAAGAGACCTAAGAACGTTAAAATGTATTACTGGCATGCGAAACCATAAATTAGAATGAATGAATGAATGAAGACGTGGCACACCACTTCGGAAAGGTTGCCGACCCCTAGATTAGCTGATGGATAAGCTTGAGGAGGCAACTGTTGGGGGAGGGGGGTGCTGAGCTGAACACCATTCTGCTTTGAGAGCTCTAATTTGCTGATGACATTGCCTTGTTAGTTCAGTTTGGTGAATCACTGCAGCTGATGGCCAGTCTGGCTGGGCAAGAAGCAGACTGCATCAGTCTGGTCATAAAACTGCATAAAACCAAGTCTCTGGCCATTACCATCAGGCAGCCTCCAGTTCCAGATTTCAACAGCTCAGTATTAACCTGTTTGGACAAGACATCAAGCAGGTGCAACTGTCAAATATTTGGGCAGCATCATAGGCAGTGCTGGAGGATGTTCAAAAAATGTAGATGCCCATATAGCAGCAGCTGCTGCAATTTTTTGAACCTTTTAGTGGTCTCTATGGGGTTGTTGTCACATCAGCCTTGCTATGAAACTGAATCTATAACATCATGATTATACCAATTGTATTGATTTGAGGAAGCCTGAAGAAAGTTGGACTGACATTTTCAATTCTTGTCTGTCAACTGCTCCACATTAAGTGGCAGGACAAGAATAGAAATGGGGATATTTGAAGCTAAACCTATCAACCACCTCAGTCAGCACTGGTTCAATTTTGGTGACTGTGACATTCCCGGGGGCGCCATCTAGACTGCTGAATAGCCGTGCATCCTAGTTCTCCAATCTGGGATGCCTTTTACACAGCTTTACTGGTGAACAGCCACACCTGGCCTGTTAACACACAGACTACAGCATGTAACTTGTGCCTAGCTTCACAATATGGAGTGCTGTTAGTTAGCCATTCATGAATTATACTGCAGAACACCAAAAGATACTCTAGTCCCAGACTTTCCCCAGAAATGTGCATCTTGTATCACCAAGCATCTTGCTGAACAATGCAAGCTTATATAAAATCCATGAATTTCATCAGTGGAAAATGATATGCACCATTTTGACATCCTAAATGGTGTTTCCCCACACACTTTATTCCAAACACATTGGTTAGATAAAACAGTGAAACAAGTTTATTAACTACAGAAAAAAGAGTAATGCGGCATAAAGGTCAGGGTTGGTTACAAAAACAAAAAAAGATGCTCAGGGTTGGAAGATACCTCAGAAGGTTATCTAGTCCAACCCCCTGCTCAAAGCAGGACCAGCCCCAACAAACTAATTTAAACTAAAATGGATTCAAAGCAAATATCTTTTCCATCCACCACATTGCAGTCCTCTGGCTGAGTTTTTTTTCAGACAGAATCACATCCCCCCCGCACCCAATTCAGTTCTTTAAGAGTCGTTGATGTCATGAGCAGAGATGAAGGAGCAGAGTGAGGTCAAGCAATTTTTCTCCCCTCTTTATAATTCAATTCCTTGTGCTAGAAACATCCTTGCTGAGTCATGTGATAAACAGTCTCTTGTGAATGTGAGGTTTGAACTGTCCTTGTGTTGAAATGCAAATTTCTTGTTCATGCCTTTCCACTGCAGAGAATGGCTGCTTAATGGTCATTATCACTTGGTTGGGGTGCCAGTGTGTCTGTCTCTGAAAACTGGTTAGGGTCTGCTTTTCTAACTGGAAATACATTACATTAGTGTTATACAGTAAAATCTTATAACTGTACATACAATGTTGATTCACACATGTTACCAGGACAATAATGTTCAGCAGACTGAATTTTCAAATGATACCTCACAAGACATATTTTGTACAAAATTTGTCAGAATTCTGTAAAAATGGTGAACATAATGGTATAGATGGTCATTGTAACTAACTTGGTATGAATGTATTTAGAATGGAAGACTAATGAATTCCAAAGTGTGAGTACACTAAGGAATGCCACTACATGGCTGGCAATCACATGGATGCTAAAAACTTAGGTGTGCTAAGATTACTAGTGATGGACATAAACTAAATTTACAGCTAGATCACCTTTTGGACCTTGCCAGAGATCGATCTCTGGCTGCTCAGTTAGCAAGGAGTCCATGTGCCTTGGTGGTGGTGACTGATGATATAGGAAGGAGGCCAAATTGAGGACGCACAGACAACTTTAATTCTAGCATTTCCTGACTTTTGAGTAGCATGACCAGATAGCAACTGTGGAAAAAATGGGACGGGGGTGAGGGGGCAATAGGTGCCTATATAAGAAAAAGACCCCAAAAATGGGACTGTCCCTTTAAAAACAGGACATCTGGTCACCCTATTTTGAATGCTTGAATGCCTCTTGAATGTTTTTTAAACATGTTTTTGTGTGCAATAGATATCTATACACACACACACATCCAGCAAAAGGCAAAAATATCTTTAAAGTTTTGGTAAAATAGTACTCTAGATCCTCTAACAGATACCAAACCAATATACATTTTAGAAACCTGCAAGACCCTCTTAGAAGAAAATATCTGACTATTTCAATGTTTGTTATTTTAAGTTCATTTAACAAATACCTATCATATACTGCTGCATTGCTACAGCATATTTGCTGTAATGAGGCATTTAGCTTTCTAAATGTTAATGATCTTCATCACTGTCAAAGATGTTTGAATGTGAAAGGTGCTGTTAAATACAGAAATTCAGAATGAGTTACTTTATGAGGATACTTATGCTTTGAAGCAAAAGCGAGACTGTTTTCAGCTAATATTTTATTTTGATGCAAAGAGCTTCAAACCACTGTAACTTGATTGTTCCAACTGGACCACTACACACTGTACAGATTGTTCATAATTTCAAAAAAGTGTTTCTGCTTCTGTATATAAACAGGGTTAAATCTTCCTGACTGCCTCCCTCTTTCAGTAGAGACATACAGAATGTGCCTCTCAACATTTCTCTGATGTTTTTTGTCCTTTTTGAAGTGGTCTGATCCATAACTAAGTTGAGTGATACAGAATTACTTTCCTGTTATTTGTATGGCAGTTTGGAAAATGGGGGTCCAACTCTCACGGACTTCCCTTCAAAATATATTTGTCGAGCCTCATTCCCTTCTAATTCACATGGCTCAGGAACACATGTTCCTGCATTAATTATCATTTGTACCTTAATAGGCTCCTGAATCTGGGCCCCTTTGCACTAGGCACTGTAAAAAGTCAAGGAAAAACACCAAGCTTTTATTAGATTAAAAAGGAATTTTTATTCCAGTATAAATCCCTCTTTGCTCACCCTATATGTTCACACTCAGCCCAGTCATGTCTCTTAACTGCTTTGTTTCCTTCTCCCACACTGGATTTCACACTTCTTTAGATGCTGCATTTGATGCATGAAATAGCTGCTTTTTTACGGAGCAACCTTCTTCTCTTCCTTCGAATCCCCCTCCCTCTTGTTGTTGCTGCTGCTACTCCTCCTCCTTTCTTTTATAATTCACCACTGATGCACTCTGTTGCTGTCTGCTGTAAATTTTCTCTAAATAGCCCCAATATTATGTTTGTCCAAATTAGATGATAAACTGCTCTTATAGACTTATAGACTTTAGGGTCAGAAGGGACCAACATGATCATCGAGTCTGACCTCCTGCACAAAGCAGGCCACAGAACCATACCCATCCACTTCTATAACAAACCCCTAACCTATGTCTGAGTTATTGAAGCCTTCAAATTGTAGTTTGAAGACCTCAAGCTGCAGAGAATCCACCAGCAAGTGACCCATGCTCCACGCTGCAGAGGAAGGCAAAAAACCTCCAGGGCCTCTGCCAATCTGCCCTGGAGGAAAATTCCTTCCCGACCCCAATATGGCGATCAGCTAAACCCTGAGCATGTGGGCAAGACTCACCAGCCAGCACCCAGGAAAGAATTTTCTATAGTAACTCAGATCCCATCCCATCCCATCCAACATCCCATCACAGACCACTGGGATACTTATCTGCTGATAATCAAAGATCAATTGCCAGAATTAAGCTATCCCATCATACCATCCCTTCCATAAACTTATCAAGCTTAGTCTTAAAGCCAGATATGTCTTTTGCCCCCACTACTCCCCTTGGAAGGCTTTTCCAGAACTTCACTCCTCTGGGGTTAGAAACCTTCATCTAATTGCAAGTCTAAACTTCCTAGTGTCCAGTTTATATCCATTTGTTTTTGTGTCCACATTAATACTAAGCTTAAATAATTCCTCTCCCTCCCTAATATTAATCCCTCTGATATATTTATAAAGTGCAAGCATATCCCCCCTCAACCTTCTTTTGGCTAGGCTAAACAAGCCAAGCTCTTTGAGTCTCTTTTCAGAAGGCAGGTTTTCCATTCCTCGGATCATCCTAGTAGCCCGTCTCTGAACCTGTTCCAGTTTGAATTCATCCTTCTTAAACATGGGAGACCAGAACTGCACACAGTATTCTAGATGAGGTCTCACCAGTGCCTTATATAACGGTACTAACACCTCCTTATCTTTGCTGGAAATACCTCACCTGATGGATCCTAAAACTGCATTAGCTTTTTTAACAGCCATATCACATTGGCGGCTCATAGTCATACTGTGATCAAACAATACTCCAAGGTCCTTCTCGTCCTCTGTTGCTTCCAACTGATGTGTCTCCATGTATATCTAAAATTCTTATTATTAATCCCTAAGTGCATGACCTTGCACTTTTCACTATTAAATTTCATCCTATTACTATTACTCCAGTTTACAAGATTATCCAGATCTTCCTGTATGATATCCCAGTCCTTCTCTGTGTTAGCAATACCCCCTAGCTTTGTGTCATCAGCAAACTTTATTAGCACATTCCTGCTTTTTGTGCCAAGGTCAATAATAAAAAGGTTAAATAAGATTGGTCCCAAAACTGATCCTTGAGGAACTCCACTAGTAACCTCCTTCCAGCCTGACAATTCACCTTTCAGTATGACTTGTTGTTGTAGTCTCCCCTTTAACCAGTTCCTTATCCATCTTTCAATTTTCATATTGATCCCCATCTTTTCCAGTTTAACTAATAATTCACCATGTGGAACCATGTCAAATGCCTTACTGAAATCGAGGTAAATTAGATCTACTGCATTTCCTTTGTCTAAATAATCTGTCACCTTCTCAAAGAAGGAGATCAGGTTGGTTTGGCACGATCTACCTTGCAGGACCTTGTCTTCATACTTATTTATAAAGCCCTGTTATACAACCATAATGCTGACTTGTTGGTATTTGAGTGACCAACAACTAAGGTCTCATCATCTTCTCCCTTCCTCTCACTCCCACACCCCCCTTTTCCTAATAGAGAAAGTTGCATGTTACTTTCAGAGCTGACAGGGCTTGGTTTGAGGGTCAAGTGTTTTGAAATCAAACAAAAAACTATTTAGTTTGGTGAGTCCATCTTGTAAATTATAATAGCCTGCAGCGCCTTTTCACAAATAAAAACCCCAATGTTAGTGATGGGTTTTAACCAAAACCTCTCATCCAAGCACCCTATGGTCTTTGAGGAAGTTCAGATCCCAAATGGCTCTTATTTCTCTAAATCACACAACCTAAATACTGGATCTGAACAAATCTAAACTATTTTTAAGTTCAGTTCTGGATCCCAAATTAATGACATTTGGGCCCCTATTTGCCCTTGAAATCAAGGAGAATTAAGTGCCTAAATACTTTTGAGGATGTGGCCTTAATCGAGGGGTGAGAAAACTGCGGCCTATGGGCCACATTTGGCCCATGGGACTGTCTTGCCTGGCCCCTGAGCTCCTGGCCCAGGAGGCTAGCCCTAGCCCCTCCCCTGCTGTCCTCCCTCCCCCACAGCCTCAGCTCGCTCACTCCGCCATTGGCGCAATGCTCTGGGCAACGGGGCTGTGAGCTCCTGGGGCAGCACAGCTGCAGAGCCGGCCTGACCCAGTGCTCTGTGCTGCGTGGTGGTGGCGGCCACAGCAGTGTGGCCCGGCTCCAGCTGGGCAGCAGAGCTGTAGTGTCACCTGCCACCAGTGCTCCAGGCAGCACGGTAAAGGGGCAGGGAGCAGTGGGGGTTGGACAGAGGGCAGGGGAGTTAGGGGTGGTGGTCAGGGGGCGGGGGTGCGGATGGTGGTCAGGAGGAAAATGGGGTTGAATGGGGGTAGGGGTTCCGGGGAGGCAGTAGGGAAGGAGGGGCGGGTTGGATAGGGCAGCAGGGGGCAGTCAGGGGCAGGAGTTGCAGAGGCAGTCAGGGGACAGGGAAAAGGGGTTATTGGATGGGGCAGGGGTCCCAGAGGTGCCATCAGGGAACATGGGGGGTTGGATGAGACAGGAGTCCTGGGAGGACTAATAGGAGGTAGGGGCTGGGCCACAACCCCCTCCCCTAACCAACCCTCCATAGAATTTATGAAACCCGATGCGGCCCTCAGGCCAAAAATTTTGCCTGATCCTGCCTTAATCTTATTTTTACTTTCACTAATGATGGCCCTGATAAGGCAAACACTTAATGCATGTACTTAACTTTTGGTATTTTAATGGTTCTGTTGAAGTCAATGGGACTACTTGTGTACTTAAAATTATTTAAATGAATACATGGTTGCAGGATAAGGGCCTAACAGTTCAGTCTGGAAAATTCTTACTCTTGTAAGTAGATTTTACAAACACCAGTGGGTTTGTTCAATGAGACTACTTGTTTGAGTTAGGAGTTCTCAAGTGAGTAGTCCAATATTTACTTAAGGAAGGGCTTTGCAGACAGGGTTGCTTATTCCCTAAATGAGCCCAAGTTCATGAAAATCTTTTGAAATAACTCCAGTGTATCACAAGATTTTTTTTTAACTGTTCTGTTATTTCCATATGGCTGATTGTGGCCTATACCATTTACCACTGTTTTTTTTTCTCTCAAGACTCCCTGAAACAACTGCTTATTATTTTACTTGCATGTATTATTACAAAAATGACAAGATAAAGGTGATTCTGAAGCTGTTATTTCATGGTCAACCATAAGATTTTTCTTTTTGGGTAGTGGACTTGCAGTCAACTGGTAATTGCGTTACTGCTTTCCTTTCTGATACTCTGCAGTAGCTGCTGACATACTGTAGCCTTTCTGTTGAGAGTTATATTTACTCAATGCCGTAGGCCTAAAACATGTCTTCATATCCTTTTGGTATGCTCTGGCTTTTTGGAAGCAGAGTTCTGTGTAAATGTATTTCTAGTGAATAATTTATTTCGTTTCCTTTCCGTTTTCCCATAGCTAGCTTAAACAGTTGTTAAAATCTCAGTATTAGTAGCTGCCTTGTGGGTTTTTTTTCCTGTTTCGCTCAAAGTGTCATACCCTAACAATTATATCTTTCAAACTGGAATATGAAATAAGTCTTTTTTAAAAACAAAACTTTCACCAAGAACATCACAATCTTAGAGTGAGGTCAGATTGCTACAACTTCATTTATTGCTGAAGAGCAGGTCACTTAACAAAGGATAGCACTTGTGCATCTCTTTAATTTTGGGACACATCTTGCAATCCTTATTCAGTTTTTCAGTGAAATTTTGCCAGAGTAAAGACTGTAGGATTTGCCCCCCAATGCCATTGCATAACAGGGTGGTCTGCCCCTTTATAAGCTTGGGGTAAAGCCAGCCCTTTTCATTAGTCAGATGCAGCTGAAGAAATGTTCCCTATAAAGAACCAGGCTCTCAGTAAGGAAGGAGGAGCAGTAGGAAGTCCCCTGGGAGGGGAGGAAGTGGAAGATTGGGAGAAAGCAAACCATCACCTTCTGGGGCTAAAGGAATGAGGAAGAATCCTGCAGTATGCCCTGATTCAGAAAGGACAAAGAGCCAAAGGAGAAAATCCCTTGGGAGCTATAGCCCAGGGTGGGATGAAGAAGTGTGTGTGTGTGTGTGTGTGTGTGTGTGTGGTTCCCTCTCCCCCTCCCCCCTAGTTTGGAAAATAAAACTGGAAAGAGAGACAGTGGGTGCAACAGGGGGCTAAGGCCAGACTTTACTTCACACCTTGATTCAGGGAAGGGAGATATTGTTTAAAGTTTAAAAATGACCAGTAGTCAACTATGAATGTACATTATTAAATAAAAGCCTTTTGAAGGGAAAATGTCTATTCCAGTGGTTCTCAAACTTTTGTACTGGTGACCCCTTTCACATAGCAAGGCTCTGAGTGTGACCCCTCCCCCATAAATTAAAAACATTTTTATATACACCACTACCTCGATATAACACCACCCGATATAACACGAATTTGGACATAAGGTGGTAAAGCAGTGCTCCAGGGGCGGGGCAGGACTGTTCACTGCAGTGAATCAAAGCAAGTTCAATATAACAGAGTTTCACCTATAACGCAGTAAGATTTTTTTGCTCCCAAGGACAGAGTTATATCAAGGTAGAGATGTATTTAACGCCATTATAAATGTTGAAGGCAAAGTGGGGCTTGGGGTGGAGGCTGACAGCTCGTAACCCCCCCCCCCATGTAATCACCCTGTGACCCCCTCAGGGGTCCCAACCCCCATTTTGAGAACCTCTGGTATTCAGCAACAGTGTCGCTATTTAAGGTGGATTTTTTTTCTAAAGCAGATTAGCGGTGCTTAAACAGAACACAAAGAGAAGCAGAGCATAGAGGGTGCTGATGCTTTGCTAATTTCTTCTCTCTACTTTTCAGGTCTTATGTATCAGCACAACTAAATGAGATGAGACAGGCTTCAGACCTTGTAGTTTTATAAGCTTATTTAGGGCTCAGTCATGACACCCCTGCCCCCACCCCAGGCTATGCTAGCTGCTTTTCAGGAAGGGACATACAACCACTAGTACATCTCTTCTCCACATAGAGGGTAGGGGTGGGATCAGTGGATATCAAAGGGCTTTACAAAGGAGGACAGTATCATTATCCCCATTTTACATATGGGAAAACGGAGTCACAAAATTGAAATGACGTTACCAAAGTCATCCAGCAGGCTAGACATTTTCATAGAAGAACATGTGCACAATTTCTGGCATAGTGCTAGCTATCTAGGATCAACTGTAGCAGGTAACTTATCTCTGGATGACTAGCTTAATTTTTGCACTGGCAAGGCAGACACTGCATGTGGCCAAGTGACCAAGCAAGTGTCAGATACCAGGAAACTGATACTATAATGTATACCAAGATACAGTTTTCCTAGATGTGTGCTTCTGAGCATGCTACTATATGATAGCAAAACCTGGACAACCCAGAACAAGCATGAGAGAAAGCAAAACGCTTTTCATACCCACTGTCATTGGCATATTCTCGTGAGAAACCAACGTTCCTGATAAAAGTACTTGGAAAAGCAAAATTACCAAATCTAATCACAAGCACAGATGTCTCCATTGGCTTGGTCCTCTGCACTGAATGGGCAATGGACACATTCCAAAGGGTCTTCTGTAAGGAGAATTTGTGGGTGCTCCAAGGCCACTGGGTTGACCTTGGCTCAGGTTTAAGAGCATTTGCAAGATGGACCTGAAAATGTTTAACATTGACACCATAAGCCAGGAAGATGCAACTGGTAACAAGTTATACTGGCGGCAGCAGGGAGTCAAAGTGGCTGAAGAGTGGTGATCGAAAGAGAGGAAAGCGCATCAAGTGCTAATAGTGCCCTGGCTTCCTCTGGCTCTGCACTTTATGTCTGTGTTATCTGTGGCAAGGACTGTCACTTGAAAATTGCACTTTTTAGTCACTTGCAACACAGTAGCATGACTCAACAACTGAACTGCTTTGCCACTTACCACCATAGTCTTTCAGGATGGATGGTTGCCATTCCAAAGGGTTAGTGGTATAGTAAGGAATAGAACCCAGGTCTGCTGAGTTCCAGTCCAGTGTTCCATCCATTAGGAAACACTGCCTACCTATTGTGTGTGCTTTCTTATGGTAGAAAAATTTTACTCTTGTTGACAACAGGTGTAATTTCAATGAGCAACAGAAAGTGAATATTTTGAAGTTTTCAAGATTTACTTGGGTTAATTTTTAAAATGATCAAAAGGATGATATATTCCAGATCTTTGAAACATAAACAATTTGTAAGGAGGCTGTTTGTCAGACAATGGAAGTTTCTTTAATGTCCTTTTCCTTTTTCATAATTAATGTTACTACTTAGAAATTATCCTAGAATTTGGCAGCAGTAAAAATGACCATTTTTTTTTCCTGAACATTGTGCCAGCTTTTTATCATTTTATTTTGAAACAATGTACCTTTGTACCTTTGTTTAAAGGAAGCGCCACAGTCCCTTAGTTCTTATAGGAAGCTGTCACTTGATATGGCTGAGTTCATTCAGTCATGACTCCGATCAGAATATAAATGGGACAAAGTACCATGTCAGCAGAAAAATGCTCAGAAGGCAGGTAGCTTCTCAGTATTCCCAGCCTCTAAAGAAAGTCCGTGCTGTGGAATAGTGGCTTGTGGTGGCTTGAGTGGCCTGTCCTGAAGGGATCACACAGCTCTGTAGGTAGTTCATGAAACCATTTGCATGCTCCAGAAAGATCCTGTTGCTTTAGGATCCATGAAATCCTGCTGTTTCGGGGGGAGGGAGAGGGAAGGTGCAGAATAGGTCTTGAAACACTTTGCATTAAATTCTGCCCTGGCCCACCATAGAATGAAAGCACTGAATAATCTACTCTATAGCGGGATTGGGCTATTGCTCTGTTTTAAAGACTTCTTGAGAGGGCATCAGGCATTCTAGCTCCAAGAAGACACTGTTTCACTCTCACTATTTTCAAGAGGCTCATGTGCTAAACCATGTATTATAAAACATCCTTACCAAGTGATACTAGGCTAGATATATTCCTGCATCTGAGATCCAAGGTCCCTCATCACTACCACCAAGTTTCCTCTATCCCCGGGCACGTCCCCTACAACAGGATGAGCAGCAGCTGGCAGAGGCACTAACTCCACTCATTTATGCCAGTTGAGAGCTGATCTCTTCTCATTCTACCAACATATACCCTGAGAGCTCAACGATTATTGCCCATTGGTACTACCTGAATGCTGTCCTTGTTTCATCCCACAGTGCCCTTTAGAAGATAAGCACTGTGGAATGATAACTGACATGGGTGCCAGATTTGTATAATTTGTGGTGGTGCTCAGAATGGGTCCAAGAAGAGCCATCCCGTCCATAGGATGGACCAGGAAAATTGCCCCAGACTCCACACTTTGGGAGCACCATGCTTCAGGGGGACACGGGGTCCAGGACAGCCTGGAGGCTTAGTGGGGGCCTGGTGCCAGCAGCAGCGAGCGACCCAGTCCCAGCCCACCCATCTCCGCTCTGCCCTGCCAACTGCTGGTGTTGCTCGGGGGACAGAAAGGGGGGTGGGGTCTTGGGGTGGAATGTGGGCAGGAAGAGGGTGGCACAGAGGTTGGAAGAGGCGGGAAGGGGCGGAGCAAGACAGGAAGAGGCGGGGTGGAGGCTTGTGGGAGGAGGGGTGGGCGTGGGATGGGAGCAGAGCAGGGGTGAAGCGGAGCATCACCTTAAAGCGCAAGGGCCCAGGCAGTTGCCCTGGTCTGTCCTATGAACAGGCTGGCTCTGAAAATATAAGCCCAAATGCTGGTGGAGCTGTGCCCATGTTCCTGAATATTTGTCGACCAGAGGCACCCTGGGCCCATGTAACTTGCCGCCTATGATAACTGATTACATCATGTCGTGAGAACAAAGACTAATATCACACAAACATAGATTATTCACCAGAATTATGTCATGCTCTTGTCCAAAAGAACTAGTGGAAGACCAAGGTGTGCGTAACTCCCCTCTGCTAGGAGGCCTGAAACCAATCAGCTAGCATAGCAACTGAAGTTAAATGGCCAAGGAAGTTGAAGGACAGGACAGCTGGGGGATGTTCTGATCAATCTTATCCTCTTGTCAGACTATGATAAAGGTTTCAATTTCAGCCAGTGGAGACTAACTATGGAGACATAGTTGAAGTTAAACCTTTGGAAAATTTGAGAAAGCAGAGTTGCCAATTTTCCTATATGTCCTCAACCAGGCGAATTCTCCCTGGGATGCAGTAGGCCACACTGGGGCAGGGAAGTGTTATTTGCATCATTTTTTGCCGGTAAGAGTAAATCTGATCCTATGCATAGGTGCTAGAACTAGGGATGCTTCTCCACCCCTTGGCTTGAAGTGGTTTCCATCATATACAGGGTTTTATAATTTGATTCAATGACTTTCAGCACCCCCACCATACAAATTGATCTTATGCCACTGACCATATGACTTATTTGCGTGACCAAACAGAAGCAGAGGCTGGGATGGAAGAAGAATAAATACCATCAATAATTAACATTGTTAAATAATAGTAAAACAGATACAAAAATAACTTCTTGAATGTATGCATGTCGTCCATATAAGTTACTATAAAGATTAAGTGTACTATGAATTTTAATTCCTTCATGTAAATGTTATATTTATTGTACCAGCTTTCTTCAGGTGAAACTCTTATTAATGTAGCTCTCCTTGGAAATGAGTGAAACTATTTTGATTGGCAAGATAGCTAACTAAATGCAATACACATCCTTTCAGAGAAAGGGGAAGTAGGTCATTGTCATGTAAAGGGGTTTCTACCAAGAGTTTTAGCAGTTGAAGCTTATGTTTTGTAGAGGTTTTAGCATTGGAAGGAAGCTCATGTTTTATCTTGCAAATTCATGCACCATTTCAGTGACAGAAAATATCATCCAGGTAAAAGTTAATAGAAACTGCAGGAGCAACCTGAAAACTAAATATAAAAAATACAAGAAAACTTCTACCTGCAAGACTTAATGGCGGCATTCAGGTGATCTCATTAGATGTGAAAGTGAATCTTGGGTGGGTTTTGCAGTCTTTGGACCACAAAATAAAGCTATAGGAAATATTCTCCTATTAGATACTCATGAGCACTGTCTGTTGAAATAAAGTCTGGCCTTAGAGCAGAGGTCCCCAAACTATGGGGCGGGCTCCTATGAGGGGTGGTGGAGGAAAGTTCAGGTGGGGCGCAGTAGGCCTGGGCCAGCCCCCCTGGGGTCAGGGAGGGAGTGCTGCCATTCTCTGCCCCCACCTCTACTGCGGCCTTGCACCGGCCCTGTCCTCAGGCTCAATGCAGCTCTGTACCTGGCCACAGGCCTGGCTGCCAGTCCTCACTGCAGCCGAGTTATGGCTCCACTCCTGGCCCCAGACCCTCCCCCAGCTGTGGCCCCAGTCTCAGTCCCCTTACCCTGTCTGCATTCCCCGCCCTCCTTGAGTCATGGCCCCAATTCCTGCCCTGGCTCATGGAAGGGCATGGACAGGGAGCTGCGGGGTGCAACCCTTCAAAGTTTGGGGACTACTGCCTTAATATCTGGTCCTGCAAACCCTCACTGGCGCAATAATTCCAATGACCTCAGTGGGATTACATGTGTGAGGACTAGTCAAGTGAGTCCTGTTTTGCTGAATTGGATTTTATCTAAAGGGCATCTTTTTTATTTTATTTTTATTTTATTTTTTTGAGGAGGAGAAAGGGATTATTTACTTTGTATGATATCTTGATTGAGTTGGTTCATATTGCTTTCTCATTGCTCCCTCAGTGGTGCTGTTTCAGTATCAAAGGGCTCAGCAGCTGAGCTGCATCAGAAATAGAGCCTAATAGGAGGATCTTTCATTTCTTTCACTGGTGTGATGTAACTCATGAGTGATGTCAACCCTCAGGATATTGATTGGTGGTTGGCGTAAAAAGATATGGATTATATTGATTTTCAAAAGTTTTACTGTGTTTAACTCTAACAGTGATATATTCACATTGTATCTGCAATGTATATCAAAGGGATACAGAGAACGTGAAACAAAAAGAAAATCTGGAGGAAGTGAAGAAAGTTATTAATTCAGTTTGATAAAGAAAAGCTAAACATCATGTTTTTTTCCTAGAAAGATTTAATGCTTGACCATTCTTTAATTTTAACATTTCTTTCACTGCTTGCAAGCCTGGCAATTCAAATATCTACAATAGAATTAATCTTAGGAATATTTATGGTGTGCTATTTTCTTTGAAGACACAGATGAAATATAGAGCCCAAACCCCATCAACTAAGACGTCACTGTCACAAAAATCTTCTTTGCAATTGTCCACTGGAATTTGAGATTTGCCTGATTCTTATAAGACATTGTATTATAGGTAACAGCTAGCCCCCAAAGAGGCTAGTGCATTGTAACAGTTAGTCTGGAATGGGCTACTGCATTATTACATACAATGAATTTTTGCAGAATGAGTGGACATCTGCAAAATGTCAGTCCAAAATTGTTCCAAGATTGTTGAGATATATCTATATCTATCTATCTATCTATCTACATTATGCTGACATTTATGAAACGCCCTCTCAACATCATAACCTCATCCCTGCAACAAGATGAAATTACCTATTTTTCCTTAAAATAAGAAATGGATATAAGTCGCATTTACTCTTATAGGTCACCATCAAATGGTAAAACCAGAAGTGTTGTCTGTTAGAGATTACAGTCCATTTATAGTCGACAAAGCCAAAAACCTGAAATTAAACCACTGGAACGGAAAGCATTTTAGTAATACCTAATATGATGCTGCTTGTATTTTGAAGAAGATAACATTCTTTTCTATTCTTGTGCTAAAAGCAGAATCTAAGGCAACTACTCTGTCTGACATATGACACAGAAGAAGCAGTAAATACAAGCAAATCACTGCCAATCCAGAATCAGTTTGCAACATCACTATTCTTTAATCAACTGCACAGTATCCTGATGTTGAAATTTGTCTTTGATATCAACTAGGTCTGTAACACTTTTCTTAGAGTTCTTCTCTCAGGTTTTTTGTCGGCATGTCTCAGCAGACATCTATAATTAAATTGATGTAAATAGCTTGTTTTGTGCATTAGGATAGATGCTTCCCAGTGTACTTACTATTTCTCAGTGTTCCATTTTGGGATACGTTTTGATTGTGTGTGTGTTTTTTAAATCCTGCATGACCACAGACTAACTTGTATTGTGACAACTTCTATGGGAGCTCTTTATTTGAACAGGATGGTTGAGTTCCACCAATGGAGTTGTTCCATTAACAGCTCAGTAGAATTGTGCTTGGAGTAGGCTGGTTTTAGAAAGCTCTAGTCTGTAAACCAACAACATCATCTCCACAAGGTCTTTGACCACCAATAGTGTGAAGTCACCAAGGTTGCTGTCAAACTTGTAGCACCTACAAGACAACAAGAAGTTCTGCCAGCATGTGAGGTTCATAGTTGAACTAAATTAATAGGAGTGAGTATATTCTAGATTTAATGTTTTTATCCATAGGTGACTTCAGTGATGCACCTCAGCATGAGATTTCTTTGATATTAATGGTGGATGTGATTGTGATTGTTTTCATCAAGTCCTGCATACTGCTCAAGTAAGGTTTCTGACCTTTTCACCTAAGTCTCCATATGGTGTCCATTTATTCCCTCTGTTGTTGTCAGTAGCCCATAGTCATCTATACATGGAAATGCCAAATTCAAAAAAACATACATTGCTGCTTTTTGTTTAAAGATGGAGCTTTCACTTCTGATTTTCTGAAGTGATTCCAGATATTTGTTGGAATGAGTGTTATCATCACTAAAATATGCACAATACTTCATAGTGTGAAGAAAGAATTGATTTCTGTGGAAGCATTGGTGCTGATTCTGAAGAGTGCTTCTCCAGTACTAAATCAATACTACTTTGATGCTTTTGTCTCCTATTTTTTTTGTCAGATTTAATGCTCTTTTAGATTTGGCAGACTCCCACGTTACTGCTCTTTAATAAGCAGCAAGTGCATTCCTTGAACTTTATAATCTTTATTGATCTTTCATTCTCTGATGATGTCTTCCAAAGGTACTGCCAAAATAATCCAAGAGACAGGGTAGGTGAGGTTGGTGCAGTAAAAATATATTACTTCTGTTGGTGGAAGGGACAAGCTTTCAAGCCTCGGAGATCTTCCTCAGGTCTGGAGAAGGGCAGACTTGAAGAAGAGCTCTGTGAGGCTCAAAAGCATGTCATTTCCGTCAACAGAAGTTGGTCCAATAAAATATGACTTCACCTATTCTGTTGCTCTTTCTCCCTCTCTGATATTCTGGGACCAACATTCCTACACGCATATTGCAAACAAAAATAATTCAATACAGGAGTCACTGCATATTGAGGATACCTATGGGATCAAAGCCAAATAGAAGATACAATTAAAAAAATGATCTACTGTACATATTAAAGCATACTTGGTAGTAGTGGCTGGAACACAAGAAAAACAAACTTGATTTCTACTCTTATTCCTCCTTTCTTCCCAGTTTGTCAGGACAACTATAGGAAATGTTGTTAGCTTCTTATATCTTCTGTCCTCAGGGATTCATGACAGTGGAACCTTCTGAAGGTATGTCTACGCTTCAAGCTGTACATGTAAACTCCAGCTCAAGGACACATACTTTGCAGTAGCTCTGAGCTAGTGCGCTAAAAACAGAAGTGTAACTACAGAGGCATGAGCATCTAGATGCCCTGAATACATATCCATTCAAGATTCTAGGTATGTACTTGCCACTCATGTTGATGCAGTTACACTCCATTTTTAGCATGCTGGCTTGATCAGAGCTACACAGATATACTTGAAGTGTAGACATGCTCTTAGAGTGAAGTGGTGGTGAGAATATGAGTTTGTCTACACTACTGTTTCTTCTTTTCTGCCTCCTCCTCCTCTAGATCTCCAAAGCAGAAGAGAAAAGAAGTGATAATCCTGTTGAAATACAACACTTCACTTTCACCAGGTAGGCTCCCAATGGATTTAGCACAGTGGAACCCAACTATAGTGGATTGCTACTCCCCTCAATACAAATGCAATAGATTCAATATGAGGAGTGTTAAAGTTCATTGGTATTCACTGACATAATTTAGCTAGAGCTGGTCAAAAATGTTACGTCTAAACTGCTTCTTATGGCTTTTCACTAAACAAACTTTTTTTGTGGAAATGTATCTACTTCCCACTAATAATTTAGATTATTTCTTGTAAAAAATGCCATTTGAAAGCCTAAATTTTTGGTTTAACTGAAAACAAAACAACTCCCACTCCAAAATGCGATGATGCTACCTCCAATGGAGTTGTAGTTCAGGTGCTTCCTGTCACCATTTTCCTCTGTGGGCTAGGTTTCCCAATTGGACTACATATGATAATGATGCACAGCAGCCAGGGACACCCATGATGCATTGTGGCAGCTCAGCAAGGAGTGGAGCTATGGTGTTTAATGGGGAATGTTGTCTGGCCAGTGACCCTGGTCCATAGAAGAGAATGAGGGTTTGTGACACCTGATCTGCAACTCTCAGGAGGTGACATTTTTTATCAATATTTTAAGTTTTGTTTTCATCCAAATATTTTGGGGTTATTGCCACAAGAGTTGCTGTTTGATAAAAAGTCAGCATTTTCCATGGAAATAAATTTTCTGGCCCGCAAGATATTTGGATCTTACTGCTCCTACTGTATTTTGTTGCCATACTTCTGAGTTCATTACAAGTGAATTCTACTCTACAATTTACTTGTCATGCCCTGTTCAGGCGTTCAACCTTCAAGGAGATTCAACAATGATTCTCACATTTAGCTAAGGAACCAAATAAACTAAATCCATCAGTACAAAGACTCGCAAATAGTTATCGGTTATCACTGATTAAATGAAAAGGCTACCCTTTTCTCTGGGCATAAAACTTGTGTACATAAACCTTTTAGTCGGGGTCTTTGATAATTTGGGAAAAGAGATTTGTTAACAGGTTAAAATTACATAGAAACTATTGGACAGGAATGAAAGGTTTTATAATTTTTTTATGTATGATTGATGTGGTTGGAGGGCAGGAAGACAAATAAGATTAAACAATTTAAAATTTGCATAAAATGCACCCAAACCCGTTCTGTGGAACTCAGTCTTGTGCTCAGTCTTCAGTCCTCTTACATTCTATATTGAAATGTGGTTTCAAAAACTGTAAATCTGAAATAATGAAATGATTGAAAATTGTTTTCCTGACTGCTGCTGAAAAGAGCTGCTGAAAAAAGAATACCCAGTTTCTTTAGAAGAAAACGTAGAGAGATGCGTACTTTCCCTCTGCATTTGGAACCATCTATAGACTTTGGTATATCAGTCAAGAAGACATTTGACTTTACTGATTGCCACCCCATTTCCAGAAAGCAAAGCTCCTCATGCCTGTGACATATTGTACTCCACTTTTTATTTAGCTTGGTCTGTCGGATGCTAAGGGTGAGATCATCTTCAGTCATGTTTCCATAATGGCAACCAAAAGTAGTTTGTAGGTATATCACTAGGGTATAGCTAAAATTTTGCAATTGATATATACACTGGTCAGTCTATTACTCCCAACCCACTAGAATTATATTCATAAAACAATTTTGGGTAGATCTGCTGTCACACACACTGCATATGCAGTTTGATAGAGAAATTGAGCAGTGTTTTGATAAAGGCCTTGAAGAACAAAAATCTTTGCATTTCTATAAAAACCAGCCCCCTAGAAAATTAAAATATGTACATTGTGGCATATCACACATGGCTCACTGCACCCACCTATGGACCATGTGTTTCTAATGCCAAAGCTGCAGTCTGCCTTTGAATTAATTTTTGCTAATGGATGAGGCTAGTACAAGACAGACTGTCCCTTTTGGAAACTATCAGCTAGTCAATGACCATAATAAAATATTTCATTGAATGTAAAGCTTGTAAATACTAGACTCCTGGATTAATAGCTGCATGAGTGTGACAAAGTAAATAATTATGACCTTTCAAAATCTAAGGGAAAGAATATTTATTAAGTGCATGTCTGAGCTAAGTCATGCTTAACAGGATCAGACAATTACAATGTTCTAAAACACAGGGACTTTAAAATATTTATCTTATTTGTGACAGCATGAAGTACAAGGCACAGAATCTATTTACATTTCACAGTGAACCACTGTAGCTGTGGAGGCTGCTGTTTCCTGGTTTTTTGTAGGGAGCATTCTGCGCTAAAGCACTTGCTTTTACTGACAAAATTCAGTTGGTAAATACCCAAGAGGAAACCTGGAGAAAATCTGATATTTAAAAGGTGGTTTTACTGAAATGTGAAATGGTGGCAAATCTGGGAAATACAGCTCTGTTAAAAGGATTTTTTTTTCTCTCAAATGAAACTGCATTAATTTACTTCCATGCTCTGAAAGGTGTTCTGGTAAACTACACTTCTGCCTCTTATAACTGAACTGTATCTTCAAATAAAAGGCAAATACTGGGCCTTGAGCATAAAGTAGCCTTAAACTAACATAAGGAGCTATCTGGGGATTCTTTTGGTGTAGGAGAATCCATGGGTGGTGTAGATCCATTCTCCCAGTATGTTGAGGGTAGGGGGCAGGGCAGCAGTTTACAACTTTCTCATGATTTCCTATTTAAACTCAAAGTTTATATTTTGTTCTTATACAAAATGGCCACCATCTCCCGTTACTATCAATGGGATTGTAGTCAGCAGTCAAAGTGGATACCATTTCCCTTCAACCTCTTCATGTGAAGGTGAGGGAGCTCCTAGAAAAGACAGCCACTATCTTCCATTGTTTTTAGTGGGACCAAAACCAAGTTTCCCTTAGGAAAGATACAGGACACTTAGTCACCATGGCCCTGGCCTAGCAAGGTACTTAAGCATGTGCTTTGGTATCTTGCTGGAGTGGGGCCAAAGTGAGGGCAAGGCAGAGGAATGTGAAACAGCGGGAAATGATACTTTGGGGTAGCAGGAGGGAAAAAGTGTTAAACTGAGGAGTGGGGAAAAGGAGACAGACGAAGTAGGGGTTGGGGAAAATGAAATGTAGAGAGAAACTGAGCCGGGTACGGTGTGGGGAGAGTGAGAATGTGATGTGTAGGGGACTCAAGGGGAAAGGAAAATCTGGGGGACAGGTGAGAGAGGAGACACTCTGCTGTCCTGTCCATTTCCATTTCCTCCTCCCTAAATATCCTGTCTTATTGTGGAGGGGTAGCAACAGACAGAATTTCAGCTTCCCATGTCCTAGAGCAGGGGTCGGCAACCTTTGGCACATCCCTCGGCTTGCGCCACTTCCCGCTGCCCCCATTTTCAATGATCAATGAGAATATTTTTCATCAGTTTGTATGTGTACGGTGAAATTGACATTTACTACCATTCACTGAAAAATCTAATCCTTTCAAATCTATTAATCATGTTTCATTTTTGTAATGAAAGCTGAGATTCCAAAATAAAAGAGGGCAGTCCCAGAAGAAAATTACTGGCTCATCAAGCCAATGGAAACCAGTCTAATTCACTCCTAAAAGTTTACTATATTATAACCTAAATCTAATGCCTCAAATAATGAAAGGGCTTAACTGCGACTTAAGTAGTAACTTGTAGTAAGCTGTCTGGATAGGGGTGAATTTCACCCCTAATGCAACAATCATCTTTAGTATATGCTGAATAAGGGATCTTAAACATAACCTCATACCCGTAAAATGAGCTTGATATATTTCTTCTCAGGGATTACTTTTGAAGGCATCCAAACAGCTCATAAATGTATCTATTAAATGTGTGACAGCTTGTAACTTTTTAGGACTACATAAGACCTGTTATTTTTGTCCACAGGCTGTCAGCCACCTCTTGCACGGGCCATGGTTTGAAGACAGTTATTTAATTTATGAATAGATCCCTGCCGTTATGACTCAAAGCTTCTAAAAAAGTATGTGCAGGTGACCAGCGAATTATTTATCATGGATGTTCATTTCAAAATGCCCTACTGCTCCATGGTTTCAGGAAATGAACAGCTAGGAAAAGTAAAGATTTAAAAAATTGTGAGAATTTAAATACTGGGAGGTTTACTTAAGATAAGCCATTGCAGTATTGTTAGTTGAAGCTCTGAACTAACTTTTATCACACAACAGTTTAAAGAGACTTTACAAATCTTAAACTATTTGTTCCCATTCTATATATGAGAATTCTTGGTCACAAACCATTTGATCTTTAACTTTGCAGGCTTGTTGTAGGTGTGCTGTTCTCAGGAGCTGAGAGAGAAGGTAGTTGAAGTAATACTTTTTACTGGGCCAATTTCAGCTGATGAAAGTGACAAGATTTTGAGTTCCACAGTCCTGAGGAAAGGCTCTATGGAGCATGAAAGCTTTTCTTTTTCCAACAGACATTGGTCCAATAAATATTACCTAACCTACCTTGTCTCTCTCATGTTTATCTGTTTGTTATTCTCCATTCTTTCCCTTTCACACACAACCTCAGCTTCTTGTACTTTGAAATTTAAAAAAATGCATGATAGCCATTATCCATGCATGATGCACCTTTTGAAGGATTATACTTGAGAATGTGAGTGGCAATGCATGGTGAAACTGTAAATCTTTCCTGAGTAATAGTACCGGCTGGTAAACAATTACATCTGACCAATCTATTCAGTTTTTTGAGGGCGGAAGGTGGTGGAGAAAGATGTTCAATGCTTTCAACTCACCTGGGAATCAATGCGGTTTGAACACCCTCATCACACTGCAGGATGGGTCCTTACATCTTTATCAACAGTTTTCTCACCTGTCCTGCCATTAATCTTTATTTCACTAGGGCAAAAGCTTTTATGGAGAGCTTGGTCCTGGCTCAGAGTTTTTTAGCATGAAGCTATAGGCCATGGAATTCCCAGGTTGCTCAACTCTATAGCTGAAGAATACAACTAAACAGTCTCTAAAAACTGATGCTGAACCTATCTGTTGCTGACTATTTCTGTTATGTACAAGCATTCTATAGATCTCAATTTAAGCTATTCAGCAGTAACAAAATAGAAATGAAAATAGGCCCAGCGCTTGACTTAGAAGCTTCTTTCTCCCTAGGCAATGATGACATAGATACAGTGGCTTTCCACCCACCCCCAACCAGTATAAATCAACAGTAATGCCTGTAAGTCAATGCAGTTCCACCAGTGCATTAAGTGAGAGGAGAATCAGTCTGTAAAGAGCTTTAAAAAAATATATCAAAGAATGGTTATGGAATGGAATTTTTACTACATAGTGGTTATAGCCACCAGGCTTAGGTCAGAGGTTACACTTCTTAATAAAACAACTGTACAGAAGATCAATGAGACACCCCAAAAAAATACTTGCAAAAGCAAGTTAAGCCCTTGGGGCAGGGACCATCTTTTTGTTCTGTTTGTACTGTGCCTAGCACAATAGGGTCCTGGTCTGTCGATAGGGCTCCTAGACAGTAACGTAACATACATAAAAATTTGAAGACAAACACTATTCAAAGCAGCTCAGGGTTTCTAAGACTCAAGGAGGCATGTTAACACAAGCTGCATGAAATAAATGACAGCAAGAAACATTAAGAAGCACTGTGTCTCATAATGATAGACACAATTTAGCAAAAGACTTAACCATGTGTTTAAGTCTTTTGCTGAAGTGGAGCTGAGGGCCCTAGGATTGTAAAATTAACACCTAAAATCATGTGAAATTCAGCTGCAGTTGGCTGCCTGCTACTGCTTTTATGAAGCTACCTGATGCAGATACCTCTTTTCTTCCTTGCATGTATATTTAGCAAAGAGGCCACTGCTTCTAACCCAATACTTGACAGGTAGACATGGAGATGCCAGGTTGCTTCACGCCCTCTGCAAGCTGGTTAGCTCCTTGGGCTAGTTATGGGTGAGACTACATCCATTTCTCCTCCTCACCCTGTCTGAGTAAACTTATGCTCCATATGTACATTGAAGGAATACTCCATGAGAGAATGCAGCCCCAACTCTGCATCCACACTAAGGAGGGGGACAGTCTTATCCCATGTATTTTCAAGCTGCCAAGCTCAATGACCCTGTGCTGAGTCTTTCTCCTTTGGCTCTTTGTGGGCCTCACTTGACCATTCCTGCTTTGTCTTAATGCAGGCTGCTGCATTTTTGTGTTCTGTTAAACACTGCCTCGTCTGTTCAGTCCACCTTCTTTGAGTTTGAAAACAGTCCTTTATTGGTGCTTGGACCTGAGCCCCTTTCCTGACACACTTTTGGTGATTGCATAAGCTGCATGTTAAGTCTTCTTTTTTTTTTTTTTTTTTTTTTTAAATGGATTCAAGAATAGAGTTCCATGGCACTAATATGCAACATACCGTAAATTTAGTCCTCAGGTTTTTCTTTCACTATAGCATAATTGCATGTATTTTTATGCAATATACATGTTTTACAGTGTCTTTGCCTCGCAGGCGACAAAAGTAGGATTTAAATTGTATGCATCCAATATGCTTGCAGTTATTCTCACTGTTTAATTGGGTCAATAGTATTAGGCAGGATTTACAGATTAAATCAAGAGTAAATTTTCTCCTTGAGTAGTCTGACAATAAGCTGCATGCAATCTCTGCTGTCTCTAATGCTTTACATGCTGAATAATGATAATTAAATAGAAATATTAATGCTTTGTGCTTCTATATGGAATAGTGAGATTTGATTAGCTCAAAGAATTTCATTAATATGAATTAAACCTTACAGGACGCCACATTTTTACAGGAGGGGTGAAGGCTGACCTTTATAAACATGAGTTGTTAATAATTAAAGGTCTGATCCAGAGCCCAGTGAAGTCAATAGAAATATTTCCAATAACTTCAGTGGGTTTTTGATCACCCCTTAAATCCAAATGTAGGCACCTATACAAAAAGCTTGCTTTTCAGAGCTGCTGAGCAGCTCCAGCTCCAGCTCCAAAGGAATTCAAACCACAGGTGTGGTACTCAGAACCTCTGAAAACAGGGCCATTTCTGTAGGTGTTTATGGATTTAGGTGCCTATCTACAGTTATCTTAGTTTGAACGTGCTGGTCTGAGTGACTTGCGCAAGATCACGAGAGTAAGTTTGGACCACAGCTAGTAGCACAATGCAGTTCCATTGACTTTCAGTCCATTGCTTCAGACAAGTAAGTATTATTCCTTCCTCTTGTTTTTGTTTATGGCATGTGTAAAAAAAATAGATGTGGGCGGACGGGTGGTCACCCAGTAGTAAGAGGTGTCACTGAAAAATCAGTGAAGTGCAACCCCATGATCTTAGTCTGAGAAGTTCAGCTTTCAGGGAGTGATACTTTCCATAAACAATAAGCCAAGCACTTAAAGTTCTCTGCCCTCTGAGTGTGAGGTAGCTCAGCTAGGGAAACATGAGGGATGAAATACTGGCCCAATGGAAGTCAATCTCCATTCTAATGCACACCAACCATTTATAAAAGGCTATAAATAACTCTGTGAGCTGCAAGATAATGGAGAGTCAGGCCTTGTAGCTGCCTCTTCAACACTCACTTTGGTATTCTGTCTTCACTCTGGTAGAAATCTGGACATTCCATCATTAATGCCAAATGATATATAAATATAAAGTACAATAAATCATAAAAATGTGTCTGAGTTTTACTTATAAGGTTGCAAGTTTAGAATATTCCAAGTAAGCTTTTTCATATGCTGTAGTACACTATAATGTCCCTGAGGTTCATAAGGCGGCATGGAAACTATTGTTTCCTAATTTGTTTGGGTCAGAAAACTGCAAGTTGTAGTTTAGGAACTTATTCTGAAGTTTAAAATGCATTACCCTGCTATTTTTTAATCTCAAAGGTTTTCTGTCATGAAATTTTCCTCACTGCCTTCCCAAATTAATTTTTACCTCAGGCAAACTCTTAGGTATCATATTCAAAGAGGAAACATTGTTTTTCAAATTAAGAGTCCAGATACTGTACTACAGACTTTGTTCCATTTGATTTGTATCTCACTTTAATAGTGCAAAGGGGTGAAACTATGAGTAGTGGAATTAAACAGAAGAAAAAAGTTTGTTTAAATAACAGTACTATTTCTTTAATGTTGAGCTCCTTGGTCTTAAAATGTCCTTCCTTTTAGGAGTCAACTAAAACACCTTATGATTGCCCTTATGCATTATATGACAACCCAACCATGGTGAGCGTCTCTCCATCTACCTTACAGAAAAGGAGTAGTAGTAGATGAAAGAGGAAGTGGTCAGACAGTGTTTATATTAAAAAGAGAGCAAAAAAGGCATGCCGGTCATACCACAATTATGCAAGGCTAATGATTTATCTCTCCTGTTGTGAAAGTTGTGGAAAATAACTAATGTAGAATGGCTGCCTAAACAACATCTTCTAGGTAGTGGCTCAAATGAAAGTTATGAAGGAGAAAGATCTTTTGTGAACCTTCCTTCCTGCACTCCACCTTCAGGGTCACTTGCACATGTGCACTACAGACATGAACTATAAGTTAATACTCAACTGTTCCTGAAAGTCAACTCCTTTCTAGTCCTTTCCCACCTAAACAAGGGCTTGTTATAGTTCCCATTGAAGTCAATCACAAATTTATCATTGCCTTCAACGGGATTCAGAATGGGCATTAAGAAATGGGAATATACAGTAATGGGCTTCACCCCAGCTAGTGGAGCAGGTATGTGTGGTTTTAGAGGGAGAGGGAGTGGGAACTGAAGTGTTCTTTTGGGGGTGGAGCTCTAGGGGAGGCAGGTGCTGCTGTGTCAGAGTGCACAGGGTTGATTAATGTTTGCTGGATGTTTTGACAATGTGGTTTTGCCTCCATTTCTTTAGTATCCTTGTTGCTACACAAATTAGTGTGTGTGATTCATTGAACTCCACTGTCTAGAATCAGAGTGGCTTGTCCACACCACTGGCTTAGTTAGTGAAGATGCCAATTTAGCTTTTGTTCATCAAGTTGAGTCCCCTGGAACACTGCAAAGATTCTTCTGATTTTTAAAATCTCATTAAACAGTAAAACTGTCAAAACTACATCACAGTTTACCTTTAACATAAAAATGTTGTGTCTGCCAAATATGAGGATCTTTAGTTTTTTAGTCAGTTCCACAGGAGAATTTACCTATGGTTTCTTCAGTTCAGTACTGTTCCTTTATAGCCTTTCAAGGAGAGAAGTTGTAATATACTATAAGCATTTTCAAAGTTTGTAAGCAAATCAATCATTATAACAGGCAAGCAGGACTTGGGGCTTTTGAGCCCTAGTTTGTAAGGGCGCTGAGAGGAAATGTCCAATGTATAAAATTTGGTTTTGTTTATGTAGTTCTGGGGGTGGTTTCCAGCTGTCACTTCTTCAGGACTGTCAAGATATCCTTAAATGGCAGAAATGCAATAGCGGTATTCTGCATGAAAAATGGAAGGAATCTTCCAACCTTGTAATGTTTATTGTGTATATTTATGTTTAGATGCTGGAGCAGGTACACCAGTTTAGCTGAAATCTGTCCTACGGAGAAAAAAAATCATTGTGAAAGAACATTTTGGATTATGGATGCCCTAAACAGTAAACCAACATATTAACATTACTCTCTGAGACAAGGAGGATTACATATTAAGGATAAAGTATTTGAAATATTGCATACATAAATATTACAAATATATGTGGTACAGAAAAGCCTCAATTCTCATTAGTCAACATGTGGGCAGACACCTGTGCACATGCAGCCCCACAGAAGTCAGTGGAGCTCCACACAGGCACAGCAGTCCACCTGTCCATCATTAATTGCAGCTTCAGGAGCTCAGATCCTAATCCTCCATTCTTACTCAAAGCTGCATAGGGATGTATGAGTGGAGTGTCTGGCTCTCTCAGGTGCATAGTCACTTTTCTATAGCATTTAATAGAGGCAGCTGTTTAAACCATCCATCTTGTACAAGTGAATGGACTGGCAAAGTCTGCTTGTTGAGAAGCAGAGGTCTACACTCACCTTGGGAGAGTAAATGTGGGGTACCATAAAAGACTATACAGGAAAATAACACAGACTTATCCCAATTATGTCCCTTTGTATAATTAAAAATAAAATAAATACCTCAAAATGCATTGAAAAAACATCCCATTAAGGGAATAAAAGTAGTTAATTCCAAAGCAGACTGCAAAGAGCTACAAAGGTATCTCACAAAACTGAGTGACTGATCAACAAAATGGCAGATGAAATTCAATGTTGATAAATGCAAAGTAATGCACATTGGAAAACAGAATCCCAATTGTACAGATACAATAATGGGGTCTAAATTAGCTATTGCTACTCTAGAGAGATCTTGGCATCATTGCAGATAGTTCTCTGAAAATATCCACTTTTGACTGAGCAGTGGCAGTCAAAAAAGTTAACAGAATGTTGTGAATCATTAAGAAAGGCATAGATAATAAGACTGAAACTATATTGCCTCTGTATAAATCCCTGATACACCCACATCTTGAATACTGCATGCAGATGTGGTTGCCCCATCTCAAAAGAGATATTGGAATTGAAAAAGGTTCAGAAAAGGGCAACAAAAATGATTAGGGGTATAGAATGGCTTCCTTATGAAGAGAGATTAAGAAGATTTTGACCTTTCTGCTTAGAAAAGAGATGACTAAGGGAGGATATGATAGAAGTCTATAAAATCATGTGTGGCAAAGTACCTGCTTCTCCTCTGCTGGCTCAGTCCCTTGTTGCCTTGGAGCCACAGGTTTGGGCAAAGCAAAAATCCTTCCCAGTCACACAGGGTCTGCTGATCCTTTCTCAATCAGTCCCTTGCTCTGTTTTTCTCTCCTTCTGGGGAGAGTGCAATCTTCCTTGCAGGAAAAGTTTCAGAGTCCTACTGCTGACTGGCTCACTCACTCCCCACCACTTCCCTGCCAGGGAGGGTTTAAAAAAGTTCCCAGCAATTGGGGCCAGCTGAAGCTAATTAGTTCCCTGGTAACCCCTGTTCCAGTTGAACCTTATTTCTCCATGGCTATCTCCCCTCAGTGGATAGGGAGAGGCCTTTTAACCCTTTTGGGACTAATTACTACCCCTCTCCTGGTAGCTAATTGTCCTGAGTTTGCCACACATGACTGGTGTGGAGACAGTAAATAAAGAATTGTTATTTACTCCTTCTCATAACCCAAGAACTAGGGGCCACCAAATTAAATTAATAGACAGCAGGTTTAAAACAAACAAACACACAGCACACAGTCAACCTGGAGAACTTTTTGCCAGAGGATGTTGTGAAATCCAAGTCTATAACAGGATTCAAAAAAGATCTAGATAAATTAATGGAGGATAGATCCATCAATGGCTATTACCTAGGATGGTCAGGAATGGTTTCCCTAGTCTCTGTTTGCCAGAAGCTGGGAATGGGCAACGGGATGGATCACTTGATGATTACCTGTTCTATTCATTCCCTTTGGGGAACCTGCCATTGGCCGCTGTCAGAAGACAGGATACTGGGCTAGATGGACCTTTGGTCTGACGCAGTGTGGCCATTCTTATGTTCTTATGTTCTGACACGACATATACATGCACCTACTTGATGAGTCATGGCTTAAAGCTTTAGGCATATAAAGTGGAAAAGGAAGAATGGACCCCTTAATGTGTACAGTGATAATTTCCCATATGTTTAAAAAGGGTAAGGATTCTGCTTGAGCTACTGCAAACTTGTTAAGATGCTGCCAATAATTAGAACCACAGATGTGTTACCAGTACAAATGACAGAGACTTTGGTAGCCCATTTTATTATTCATTAATATCTTTTATTAGTCTGCATGTAATGTGTAGAGTCATTAATTCTTCCTTTACAGAATTGGTCTGACATCACTTTATTTGTATCAATTTGTGTAATATTTATTTCAATAATACTTTTCAAAACAAAAGGAAAGATTGTTTTAGTTGCCACTGTTCTTGTTCAATTGCTTCACAAACAGAATGATCTGTCCTTGGGTAGTGTCATTATTTCAAACAGGAAAAATGCTATGCGAAGTAATACAGGCTTGCAAAGTAGAAAATAAATATGTTTTTTACATTTCCAGCACGGAGCCATAATTTTATAATTCTGCACATCACATCATTTTCCATAATGTCCACCTGGCACACTGAAATAATGAAATGTCAAATCTGCTGGATATTTGAAGAGGGTTATATTTGTTAGCTAGGAAGACTATTAGTTCATATACTAGCTCTTCCTGGTGAAATGAAGATGCAAATCATAGTTAGTTTATTAGAGTGTGGTCTGAGGGGTGGGGTGGGAGGGATAGTTTCTGCACCAGGGAAGCCAATTTTTGGAGTTTCTGAGATGATAGGAGACAGACATTTTTTTTTATTGAATCAGTTTTTAGTGTGCTTTATCAAGAGGCCTGTTACTAGCCCAACTTCCATAAATTTAAACAGTTCCACATAAACATTTTGTTGTCTAACAATGAGCCAGATTTATCACAGGAGAGGGGGCAGATATTTTTCACAAATTTATTTGCTCTTATTTTATTATGTATCTACTTTCTAGTATTCATAAACACTTGCAGTGACAAATACTTCATTTTAATATGTAAAACAGTAGTATTTAAATTTTAAAATGTGCTACAGGAGAACTAGCTCTGTTAAGAGGGACTGACCCAAAGCATCATGTATATTGTAGCCCTGGGATCAAGATGAATGGCTCCCTCCCTTACAAACTATGGGCATTCAAGAAAAAATGTTACTAAGCTAGTTACTAAAACCCTAGTCCTGAATGTGCTCAGTTTTATGCATGTAAGTATTCTCATTGAAGTCAATAGGATTACTCAGATAGCACTTGATTAAGGCTTTCTAGGATTGGTGACTAATATGTTAGTATGTAGACATAGCACCTGGTATACTGAATATAGCACAAAATACACTTCTTAAGCCATCTCTTAGATAGAGCAGATGCATGCAATTTCCCAGTGGCCTTGAACTGCAAAATGCAATTCAAGAGCAAAGCACCTCCCTTGATGGTGGGCTGCCTCTGTTCCCCACTGGTCCCCTTAACTTAGAGCACTTCTGTGGGATTCTTTAACTTACTCCAGCTGTCATTGACTCCAAAGGGCCAATACAGCAGCTGGACATTGCCTGGGTGCAAGAGACTACTGGCCATGTGGAGTGTTTAGATGTTGCTTGTAATTATTAGAACTGGGAGCACTGGCTGTTGGGAGTTTGAAAGGACAGGAAACAGGAAGGAGGGGGGAGGAGTTGAGGAGGAGGAGAGAGAGTTACAGAGGGTGCAGCAGCAGCTTGGTAAAGAGGTTTCCACTGTAAAAATAAAGTCCTATTGAAGCTTGTTAGTACCTTGCCTGCTTGATACAAGACCATGCCACCTTTTTCTCCTTGCTGGCTATCAGAAGGGAAAGCAAAGGGTTTATGTCAGCTCTCCAACACAGAAACACCCCTCTGAATTGGAATGATCTCTCAGGGCTAGTTCTTCTAGGGGTAAGGATGTTTTGTGTCAGTGATGCAAAGTTGCCTGATTGCAGAGTAGAATGTGATCATAGTGTTCAATCTAAAAAAATCTGACCTACATAAATGCAACATTGTCATGTGTAGACTAGGGGAAAAAAAAACAAAACAAAAAATAAACAACAACTTTTTTTCCATGTGCTAGCACCTACTGCAAGCCTCGTTTAACTTCTCTAGCAACATGTTTGTTGATCATGGAATTAGGCTGCTCCTTCACAAGAGCCACCATCTATGTTATAAAGGATTCTGACAATCACAAATATGATTCACAGACTAATAGGATGTCACACAAGAACCCCAATCTACAGTATACATAATTCAAAAGATGAACTCCATTTATTATCATAGCAGCACCTGGAAATCCAGCTGAGATTAGGGCCCGTTGGGCTAAGCAAAATAACAAACATTGAGCAAGAGACAAACCCTTCCCCAAAGATCTTACAATCTAAATAAAACATACAAAAAAGTATTTTTAATCTTTATTTTATAGATGGGGACGTAAATTACAGAACAGTGCCACTCATTCACTTCAGTGGGTGGAGGAAGTTGACTTGGCCAGCGGTGAATATGCACAGCCCCACTAGCGAGGGAGGGAGATGCTTGATGAGGGACACTGAGTAGTGCCTCTCCCCTCACTTCTAGAGTCTCTGGCACCCATTGGCCAGTGGGGGGAAGGAGTGATGATTGGCCTGCATCCCCCCAGATATTGAACCAGGAACTTGGGCTACATAGAGCCTCCTGTGGGTGTGCAACCCCAGCCTAAACTGGGAATGGGAATGTAGTATGGCAGATGCTGCAGGTCTAGCCAATAGCCCATTTGGGGGTTGGGAAGGCATTTTTTTCTCTCATGGGCCAATTGGCTGAGGCCTGGAGAGTTTTTTGACTTCCTTGCTGCAGCTTCAAGCTACAATAAGTTAATTAAACAGATTTTTAAATATCCAAATGAGGTAGTTGAGTTTTTAATTTGTCACAACTTGCAGCTGGTTTACAGTGTGATTACAAGGATAAAATTAATGGTTCCCAGAGGTAAAATATTTAGGATTTTGCTGAGAGCCCTTGGGCTCCTGGAATAGGGTCAGACCTAGTGGCCTTTGCAGGCTGAGGTCCCCAATCTTTTGCATCCTCTGTCCCCTTGTCATAAACAGATAGCTAAGGGTTAATGTCTCTTTCACCTGAAACACCTGACCAGAGAACCAATCAGGAAACCGGATTTTTTCAACTTTGGGTGGAGGGAATTGTGTGTCTGAGTCTTTTGTGTCTGTCTGCCTGCTGTCTCTAAGCTTTGGAGAAGTAGTTCTATTTTCTAATCTTCTGTTTCTAAGTGTAAGGACAAAGAGATCAGATAGTAAGTTATATGGTTTCTTTTCTTTGGTATTTGCATGAATATAAGTGCTGGAGTGCTTTGATTTGTATTCTTTTTGAATAAGGCTATTTATTCAATATTCTTTTAAGAAATTGCCCTGTATTGTGTTATCTGAATACAGAGAGACTATTTGTATTTTTTCTTTCTTTTCATATAAAGTTTTCTTTTAAGACCTGTTGGAGTTTTTCTTTACTTCAGGGAAATTAAGTCTGTACTCACCAGGGAATTGGTGGGAGGAAGAAATCAAGGGGAGAGCTGTGTGTTGGATTGCTAGCCTGATTTTGCATTTCCTCTGGGTGAAGAGGAAAGGGCTTTTGTTCCAGGATTGGGAACGGAGAGGGGGAATCACTCTGCGTAGTTTCACAGAGCTTGTGTCTGTGTATCTCTCCAGGAGCACCTGGAGGGGGGAAGGGAAACAGGATTATTTCCCTTTGTTGTGAGACTCAAGGGATTTGGGTCTTGGGGTCCCCAGGGAAGGTTTTTCAGGGGGACCAGAGTGCCCCAAAACACTCTAATTTTTTGGGTGGTGGCAGCAGGTACCAGGTCCAAGCTGGTAACTAAGCTTGGAGGTTTTCATGCTAACCCCCATATTTTGGACGCTAAGGTCCAAATCTGGGACTAAGGTTATAACATGGTGGCAGTGGCGGGATATAGACAGAATCCAGAAGCCAGTAGGAATATTATATTTTTCTTTTCTCTGCTAAGGGCTTTTTAGCAGAGAGAAACAATTGGTTTTAAAAGGGAACCAGAGAGAATTTTTTTTTTCTGCTCTATCTGGCAGTTTGTGGTTTGCATGTTAAGCGAGAAGACTGTTGAGGGTCTTTTGTCATGCAATAGCCCTCCCATTAGGAGGCAAGTACCAGCACTTATATGCATGCAAATAAAGTGGTTTTTCTGGTTTCCCTTCATTGAACATTAGCTGGAAGAGAAAGGGAAAAAAGCACTGTTGCTAGGCAGACTTCAGGAGGCAACAGAGCCTGCAGTTCAAAAGAGAAACACCGGAGGGCACCCCAACACAAGAAAACAGGAACCATGTCTACCAGGACAAAAATGGAGGCCGAAGACCAATTCAAAGAAGCTGAACACAGGCGACAACTGGAAATAAAACAAAAAGAGATGGAGATAAAAGAAAAGGAAGAAAGCATCAAACTGGCAGCCTTCCAAAGAGAAGAGGCAGCCCAAGAGGCAGCACACAAAAGAAAACTAGAAGAAGAAGAGGTGGCCCACCGCCGAGAAATGGAAAAACAACAAAGAGACATGGAAAAACAACAAAAACAAATGGAAAAAGAAAATGAAGAGAAGGAAAAACAGAGAAAACATGAACTGGAGTTGGCAAAAGCTGGGCTGCATGTGCCAGCCAACCCTAACAACCCGGCGCCAATTATTGCTCCACAGCACAGGAAATTTCCCACCTACAAGGCAGGTGATGACACCGAGGCCTTCTTGGAAAATTTTGAAAGAGCCTGTCTTGGGTACAGCATCCCCGAAGACCAGTACATGGTAGAATTAAGGCCACACCTCAGTGGACCTTTAGCAGAGGTGGCAGCTGAAATGCCTAAGCTGCAAATGAATGACTATAAACTTTTTCAAACCAAGGCCAGATACAGGATGGGGATAACCCCAGATCATGCCCGTCGGCGTTTCAGAACCCAAAAGTGGAAACCAGAGGTGTCATTTCCCAAACACGCCTACTACATTGCAAAAAACTATGAGGCCTGGCTAACAGGAAACAACATTCAAACCTTGGAAGAACTGAACCTCCTCATACAAATGGAGCAGTTCTTGGATGGTGTTCCTGAAAACATCACACGGTACATACAAGATAGAAATCCCAAAGATATCGCTGAGGCGGGGGAGATTGGAGCCAAATGGATGGAACTTGCAGAAAGCAATAAAGCTACTGTCAAGGGGAACGATTACCACAGGGGGCACACAGATCATAAACCCTACAACCGAGGACAGCCAAAGACCCCACATACCACCCAAGTAAAGCCACACATACCCTACCCTTCAACCTCACCAGTCTCCAGTAACTCACCTCGGCCCAGTGACCCATCAGATGGAAGATGCTTTAAGTGTAATGAACTGGGACATATCAAGGCCAACTGTCCAAAGAACACCATGCGAGTGCAATTCATTACACCACCATCACACCAAAGATCCCCAGGCCCGGATGCCTCTCAAATACCCGTGGAGCGAAGGGAAAATTTGAGAGTGGGCGGAAAGAAGGTTACTGCGTGGAGAGACACGGGGGCACAAGTGTCAGCTATCCACCAATCCTTCGTTGACCCCAAATTCATCAACCCAAAGGCCAAAGTTACAATTTACCCCTTCATGTCACAAGCTGTAGACTTGCCTACAGCTCAACTGCCTGTCCAGTACAAAGGCTGGTCAGGAATGTGGACTTTTGCCGTCTATGACAATTATCCTATCCCCATGCTACTGGGGGAAGACTTGGCCAACCAGGTGAGGCGGGCCAAGAGAGTGGGAATGGTTACCCGTAGCCAAACCAGGCAAGCTTCCAGACCCATTCCTGTTCCTGAGCCGTCCACAGAGGCCCCGTCTGTGTTACCAGAGACCCAGACAGAGGCAGTGGACCCGGATTCCATGCCTACCACTGAAACAGCCACAGCATCTCCAGTCCCAGGCCCGGAACTGGAACAGCAACCAGCACCAGCAAGTGCAACCACATCTTCAAACTCAACGCCAGAGGGCGCCAGCGAGCCAGAACTGGCAGAAGCAGAAGACAGCCATACCCAAAAGGCTCAGCCAGAGCCTGAAATACCCTCAGGTGCACCAGCGGAGAGCGGTTCACCAGCAACGGAAACAACCCCATCACCTACATCGCTTCCAGAGGGACCAACCCCAAGTCCACAGTCTGAGGAAGAACTGGTGACCCCAGCCTCAAGGGAACAGTTCCAGGCTGAGCAGGAAGCAGATGACAGCCTTCAGAAAGCGTGGGCGGCGGCACGGAGCACCCCATCGCCTCTCAGCTCTTCTAATCGATCCCGGTTTGTTATAGACCAAGGACTTTTATACAAGGAAATTCTTTCTGGTGGACACCGGGAAGAATGGCAGCCGCAAAAACAGTTGGTGGTTCCAACTAAGTACCGGGAGAAGCTCTTAAGCTTAGCCCATGATCATCCCAGTGGCCATGCTGGGGTGAACAGAACCAAGGACCGGTTGGGGAAGTCCTTCCACTGGGAGGGGATGGGCAAGGATGTTGCCAAGTATGTCCGGTCTTGTGAGGTATGCCAAAGAGTAGGTAAGCCTCAAGACCAGGTCAAGGCCCCTCTCCAGCCACTCCCCATAATTGAGGTCCCATTTCAGCGAGTAGCTGTGGATATTCTGGGCCCTTTCCCAAAAAAGACGCCCAGAGGAAAGCAGTATGTACTGACTTTAGTGGACTTTGCTACCCGATGGCCAGAAGCAGTAGCTCTAGGCAACACCAGGGCTAACACTGTGTGCCTGGCCCTAACAGACATCTTTGCCAGGGTAGGTTGGCCCTCTGACATCCTTACAGATTCAGGGTCTAATTTTCTGGCAGGGACCATGGAAAAACTGTGGGAAACTCATGGGGTGAATCACTTGGTTGCCACCCCGTACCACCATCAAACCAATGGCCTGGTGGAAAGGTTCAATGGAACTTTGGGGGCCATGATACGAAAAATCATCAACGAATTCTCCAATAATTGGGATCTAGTGTTGCAGCAGTTGCTGTTTGCCTACAGGGCTGTACCACATCCCAGTTTGGGGTTTTCACCATTTGAACTTGTGTATGGTCACGAGGTTAAGGGGCCATTACAGTTGGTGAAGCAGCAATGGGAGGGGTTTACGCCTTCTCCAGGAACTAACATTCTGGACTTTGTAAGCAACCTACAAAACACCCTCCAACACTCTTTAGCCCTTGCTAGAGAGAACCTAAAGGATGCTCAAAAAGAGCAAAAGGCCTGGTATGACAGACATGCCAGAGAACGTTCCTTCAAGGTAGGAGACCAGGTTATGGTCTTGAAGGCGCAACAGGCCCATAAGATGGAAGCATCATGGGAAGGGCCATTCACGGTCCAAGAGCGCCTGGGAGCTGTGAACTACCTCATAGCATTTCCCAATTCCTCACTAAAGCCTAAAGTGTACCATGTTAATTCTCTCAAGCCTTTCTATTCCAGAGACTTACAGGTTTGTCAGTTTACAGTCCAGGGAGATGATGCTGAGTGGCCTGACGGTGTCTACTACGACGGGAAAAAAGACGGTGGCGTGGAAGAGGTGAACCTCTCAACCACCCTGGAACGTCTGCAGCGGCAACAAATCAAGGAGCTGTGCACTAGCTTCGCCGCATTGTTCTCAGCCACCCCAGGACGGACTGAACGGGCATACCACTCCATTGATACAGGTAATGCTCACCCAATCAGAACCCCACCCTACCGGGTGTCTCCTCATGCCCAAGCTGCTATAGAACGGGAGATCCAGAACATGCTACAGATGGGTATAATCCGCCCATCTACCAGTGCATGGGCATCTCCAGTGGTTCTGGTACCCAAACCAGATGGGGAAATACGCTTTTGCGTGGACTACCGTAAGCTAAATGCGGTAACTCGTCCGGACAACTATCCAATGCCACGCACTGATGAGCTATTGGAGAAATTGGGACGTGCCCAGTTCATCTCTACAATAGACTTAACCAAGGGGTACTGGCAAGTACCGCTAGATGAACCTGCCAAGGAGAGGTCAGCATTCGTCACCCATGCGGGGGTGTATGAATTCAATGTCCTTCCTTTCGGCCTTCGAAATGCACCCGCCACCTTCCAGAGGCTGGTAGACGGTCTACTAGCTGGACTGGGAGAATTTGCAGTTGCCTACCTCGATGATGTGGCCATTTTTTCAGACTCCTGGCCCGAACACCTACTACACCTGGAAAAGGTCTTTGAGCGCATCAGGCAGGCAGGACTAACTGTTAAGGCCAAAAAGTGTCAAATAGGCCAAAACAGAGTGACTTACCTGGGGCACCAGGTGGGTCGAGGAACCATAAACCCCCTACAGGCCAAGGTGGATGCTATCCAAAAGTGGCCTGTCCCAAGGTCAAAGAAACAGGTCCAATCCTTCTTAGGCTTGGCCGGATACTACAGGCGATTTGTACCACACTACAGCCAAATCGCTGCCCCATTGACCGACCTAACCAAAAAGACCCAGCCAAATGCCGTTAAGTGGACTAATGAGTGTCAAAAGGCCTTTACCCAGCTTAAGGCGATGCTCATGTCTGACCCTGTGCTCAGGGCCCCGGACTTTGACAAGCCATTCCTAGTAACCACAGATGCATCTGAGCGTGGTATAGGAGCAGTGCTCATGCAGGAAGCAACAGATCACAACTTCCATCCTGTCGTGTTTCTCAGCAAGAAACTGTCTGAGAGGGAAAGTCACTGGTCAGTCAGTGAAAAGGAATGCTATGCCATTGTGTACGCCCTGGAAAAGCTACGCCCATATGTTTGGGGACGGCGGTTCAAACTACAAACTGACCATGCTGCACTAAAGTGGCTTCATACTGCCAAGGGGAACAACAAGAAACTTCTTCGTTGGAGTTTAGCTCTCCAAGATTTTGATTTTGACATTCAACACATCACAGGAGCTTCTAACAAAGTTGCTGATGCACTCTCCCGTGAGAGTTTCCCAGAATCCAGTAGTTAAAAAGTGTTCTTAACATGTAAAAGTCTGTTAGTTATATACTTAGTAGTATATGTAAAGGTGCATGTGTTGTATTGATCTGTTTATTTTCAAGTTCTAGAAGGAAATTGCCGCCAGTGAGCTTCCCCACTGTCTGCAATTTGGGGGGCGTGTCATAAACAGATAGCTAAGGGTTAATGTCTCTTTCACCTGAAACACCTGACCAGAGAACCAATCAGGAAACCGGATTTTTTCAACTTTGGGTGGAGGGAATTGTGTGTCTGAGTCTTTTGTGTCTGTCTGCCTGCTGTCTCTAAGCTTTGGAGAAGTAGTTCTATTTTCTAATCTTCTGTTTCTAAGTGTAAGGACAAAGAGATCAGATAGTAAGTTATATGGTTTCTTTTCTTTGGTATTTGCATGAATATAAGTGCTGGAGTGCTTTGATTTGTATTCTTTTTGAATAAGGCTATTTATTCAATATTCTTTTAAGAAATTGCCCTGTATTGTGTTATCTGAATACAGAGAGACTATTTGTATTTTTTCTTTCTTTTCATATAAAGTTTTCTTTTAAGACCTGTTGGAGTTTTTCTTTACTTCAGGGAAATTAAGTCTGTACTCACCAGGGAATTGGTGGGAGGAAGAAATCAAGGGGAGAGCTGTGTGTTGGATTGCTAGCCTGATTTTGCATTTCCTCTGGGTGAAGAGGAAAGGGCTTTTGTTCCAGGATTGGGAACGGAGAGGGGGAATCACTCTGCGTAGTTTCACAGAGCTTGTGTCTGTGTATCTCTCCAGGAGCACCTGGAGGGGGGGAGGGAAACAGGATTATTTCCCTTTGTTGTGAGACTCAAGGGATTTGGGTCTTGGGGTCCCCAGGGAAGGTTTTTCAGGGGGACCAGAGTGCCCCAAAACACTCTAATTTTTTGGGTGGTGGCAGCAGGTACCAGGTCCAAGCTGGTAACTAAGCTTGGAGGTTTTCATGCTAACCCCCATATTTTGGACGCTAAGGTCCAAATCTGGGACTAAGGTTATAACACCCCTTCACAAGGGGGAAGGGAGGAAGGGCTCAGAGAGAACTGAGTTCTAGGAGATAGGCTAAGGAGAGCCTACCCTAAGTAATAGGTTGTATGGTAGGAGCCCTATTAAACCCTACACTGGAACCAGTGATATATGGTAAATGGCTGGTACATGAGGGTCTGGGTGATGGGTGGGTAGTGCCCCTCCCCTGTTTCTACATTAATAAAAGTTGCAGTCTGCCACTTAAAATCCATCCATGTGTCTCTTTTCATATCACCACTGTGTCTGGATCAACTTAAGTGCTTTGCCCAAGGTCGTACAAGAAGTCCAGGGCAGAGATGAGAACTGAACTCAGAGTTCCTGAGTCCCACTTTGCATTTTAATCACAAGACAATCTTTCCTCTTTCATTTATGTCAGAGGTAGTTCTCTCCATCCATGGCACCTTTATTTATTCCATCAGTCTATCTCTTGAGATGGTAAAATGTGAGGGCCCAGTATGTGTTGGCCCCATGATGGTTAAAGATATTAAATGTCTTCAGTTCAGTTAATAATCACTCCAGGGAACTCCTGAGGAGGATAGTTCCTGTTTGGCATGCTAAATATCAAAAAGCTGCAGTGAAATACTATTCCTGAAGTGGCTGGTGGCCATGAGAATCAAACCATGGTCTACTGAGAGCAGCAGGCAGCTTGCACATTAGCCCTTCAGAAAAGTATTTCATAAATATCTAGTACTGTGTAGTCAATGGAGACTTTCACAAAGCTACCAGCAGGTTTAATGCAGATTGCTACAAGATTTCATTAGCTTATGTGATTTATTTTTCAGAGCAAATGTGTTTTTCTTTGTGTTTTTCTCTGGTGCAAAAAAAAAAATGTGTATACACTGGGTTTCATGGCTGAATTAGCAGAGTACCAAGCTTTATCCCTCTTTATTACCATACTGAGTGATTGCACCACCGTGGCTCTAGTAACCTCTATGACATACAACTATTTATACAAAAGCATTCCAGTTCTGAGAAGGTTTTGGGGGGGATCCAGTGCTGATTTAGGTGTAATTCTTCCATAGATGATAAGAAAGCTAAACATTCCGCAGGCTGCTGTGTATTTCTGCAAAGCAGAATGTGCCTATAAGGCTTTTTGGGGAAAGTAATAGGCAGCAAACAGGAGTGTTGCAAATTCCATTGGGAGTTAAGGATTTAAAGACCTTTGAGGATATGGGTCTTATTCTTTAGAATGGCACCATTCAATAGTTAAAAGATATACAACCCTAGAAAATGAACATTGATCTTTCTTTTCTTCTACTCCTCTGATAAATGGAATGTTTAACTGTTTCAGGAAATGAATCATACAGCAAGACATTAAATATATATTTGCTCTAAAAAGCCATTCATTACCTGGAAGTGTTCAAAAGGTAGTATTCAATTATATCATGATTGTGAAACCTCTGAGTGATTGCTTATCTAACTTCTCAGCCTGGATAGATCTTAATTATGCTACTTAAGTCCATTTCACATCTGCATTTATTACAACAATGTAGACAGAAGATGGCACTGTTTATTCATTGTTTTAGAAAAGCAAAGCTATTTCTCTGTATGTTGAGAGGAAAAAACTGCTACTATATTGGGAAAACATAGAAAATGGAGGTGTTAACTTTTTATGATAAATACATATTTTCCTTAGATTCAGGAAACATCTTTTTTAAGGCTTCAGTGCTGCAAAGACTTATTCATGTACTAACTTTAGGCATGTGATAGTTCCCCTGAGCTCAAAATGTGTGTAAGCCCTTGCAAGACCAGAACCAAAAATGCAACATGAGGGAAAATATTCAAATGGGGAAATGTATTGTTTTCCTTTAAACATGTTTTTACTTTGGAAAACAATTACATGTCTGTGAGAATGTATTTATTGGAATAATGCAACAGATAGCTTTTAATTTAAATTTACAAGATAATCCAGTTTGTTTGTTTATTTTAAAGAATTACTATGTCTGCATCTAAACTACGAGCTAGGGGTGTGATTCCAAGTGTTCATGCACAGTCTTGCTAGCACTCTTTGAGCTACCATGATGATAAATAGCCATTTAGCTGCAATAACATGGGCAGTGGCTGCTGAGCCATGCGGAGTTCAAACCCTCCTGAAACTGGTGGGTCAGAAGAAACCATGTTAACTTGTTCGTTTCCAGCTTAGTAATTTTTTTTCTCCTTTTTTTTTTTTGCTGGTGGACAATTCCATAAAATTTAGGTTTATTTAAAAAGTTATATAATGAGAATATTTGGGGGAAAACAACAACAAAAACACTGGAAATGATTAATAAATGAATGCATATGTCAGTAAGATTTCCCATGGTACAAGATTTTTCTCTTGTTCCTAACTTAGATGTCAGAACTACTTAGCTTAGTTTTTCAGTTCTTTCACCCATGCCAGTTCTGAGATGACATTAGTTCACCATGAAACTTGCCAAAACCTATATGTAAGAGGTGAGTCTCTGACTTTACTACCATTCAGTTGTTAGACATTGAAGCCTATTTATTATTTGTACTACTGTAGAGTTTAGGAACCTTACTTATGGACCAGGAAAACATTTTGCTAGGTGCTGTACCAACACAGAACCAGTATTTTCTGACTTCAGATCTTCACTTTTGGATTTCCAAACAACATAGAAGAAGGGCTGACTTTTGTATCCCACTATATCTTGCCAGCATTTACTTTTCTTTTTTATAGCAAATCTCTTAAAGATTTAGCCTTAGCCAGGAGTGGGAAGACTCATTTGAATTGCTTGTGCTAGTTTGTGCCTTTTATACTGAGCCCCAAATATGGGAGTGGAGCTACTCTGCCCCTGGAAAAATTGTCTCACACCTGCCCATGGTGCACTTGTATGGCCGCCATCTTAGCTGGTGCACTGGGGATTGAACTGGGAACCTCCAGAATATAGTGTATGAGCTGCTGCATCTTGAGTTAAGGCTCTTTTGCTGAGGCTTCAATAGGTTTGCATCTTTTGTGGATCAGGCACAGTGGGAGACCTGCAACATTCACTCACCAGTGGGTTACACACCCACCCATAATCTGGTTCCCACTGTTGGGAAGCACCAAATGGGGAAGATTATATGGCACTGCAGGAACCCCCAACTATTTTTCTTTGTGTCAAGGGTTCTGGACCCTTCTGCTCACCCCCTTTCCTTCCCTGTGCACAGGATGGTTGTATTGAGAGGAATGTTGACAATACTGCCTCTGAAGGTTTAGCAAAGAGGTGCCTTTCCTTTGTTCTCTCCAAGCCTCTGAAGGGGCTGTGCATTTCAAAGGCTTGCTTTAAAGCATGCTGAATTCAATGAAAAGTCTCCCAGTGATTTCACTGGACTTTGGAACTGTCCTAATAGTAATTTTTGCTAGCATTACTTAGGTGGTAGAACCCGCTCTTCCCATCTCTAGCACAGTTCAGACTCACAAGAGGCATATTTATGCCCTACAATCTTTTTACTTTTTTCAGACCAAGCTGCAGGTCTGGTCTATTTAGAAGTGTTTGTTTGAACTTCAAGAAAATACGGCATTGTTTGGCCAGGCTGTTAAGATTATTTATAATGAAAAATACATGAAAAGATTTTAAAGTATTTAAATGATTTGTCTTGAATCTGTAAAATCATGCACATTATCATTTGTCTTTCTGTAATTAATGGTTTTCAGCGATTTTCCTCCCACTTGCCGTTTTTCACTCTGATGCCAAACATGAATTTCTCTGGCACAAAAGAAACCCTGGACCTCTCATCTCACTTTAAACCATCATAAATGTGAATCCTGTAGATCAATGTTTCCCAAATTTGGGATGCCGCTTGTTTAGGGAAAGCCTCTGGTGGGCCGGGCCAGTTTGTTTACCTGCCGCGTCTGCAGGTCCTGCCGATCGCAGCTGCCACTGGCCACAATTCGCTGCTCCAGCGTCCCTCGGCTCACACCATTTCCAGCAGCTCCCATTGGCCTGGACCAGTGAACTGCAGCCAGTGGGAGCCACGATTGGCTGGACCTGCGGATGTGGCAGCTAAACAAACTGGCCTGGCCCGCCAGGGGCTTTCCCTAAACAAGTGGCATCCCAAGTTTGGGAAACACTGCTGTAGAGGTCTTTGCCATAGCCATAGGTGCTGAGAACTGCAATGAATGGGCTATTTAATCCATGTACTATCACAAAATAATGTTGACCTCCAGCTATTTGAGCAATACATTGACCAGGTAAATAAATTGGAATTGGTATCCTTCTATCGCCAGTTTAGGGCAATGCAAATCCAGGTGAAAAATGATGCTATCTAGGCATCTCATAAAAATACACAAAAGAACAAAATATCAGAGGAACCCATTGTGATGCTGTATGGAATCTGGGGGACACTTTGGGATATTATGAATTCCAGTATTGTAAAATTGCAATAAGTTATGCCAGATATGCCATGTAAGGTATCTGCAAAAATGTTATAATTTGCCAAATATGATAATCTTGTTTGTGTTTGTATCAGTTTTGTATGATGAGTTATAGATATGTATGTATGTATTTCAAGACTCGTGCTATGCTTCTGGGTGACACCCCCAGATAGTTTGGCATCAGCACTGCCTAGCCTGCTTGATGGCCCAATAAGGACCATCAGCTATACAATTGACCCATTGAGAGAAGGCAAGGGATACACCTTGTGACTCAGCCAGCATGTAGGGACAGGCCTATGGACTGAACTCTAAGATTTCCAGACCATGTGCTGGGCAGCTTGTGTTTGGGACAAAGGACGCAGCTGCATCTTCTCCATCTTGTCTTCAATCCTGCTTCTTACCTCTAGAGGAACTTTGCTACAAACTGAAGCTCTGAACAAAGGACTGAATGACCCATCCAAGCTGCGGACGTATTCCAGAGGGACTTTTAAGCCAGCAAACTCGCCAGTACTGCCAGGAACCTGATATATGGACTTTGAAGTCTTTGTATTGTATGCATGTGACTGTTTTACCCTTTAACATCTCTCTTCTTGTGTTCTTTTTTCTTTATAATAAACCTTTAGTTTTAGACACTAAAGGATTGGCTGGCAGCATGGTATTTTGGGTAAGATCCAAATCTGCAGTCAGGGGTGGCTCTAGACATTTTGCCTCCCCAAGCACAGAGGGTCTGCTGGTCCCGTGGCTTCGGCGGACCTCCCGCAGGCATGATCCCCCACACTCCATAAGTAAGGTTCCTAAACTCTACAGTAGTACACCGAAGCTGCGGGACCAGTGGACCCTCCGCAGGCAAGCCGCTGAAGGCACCCTGCCTGCCGCCCTAGCAGCGACTGGCAGAGTGCCCCCTGCGGCTTGCTGTCCCAGGCAAGCGCTTGGAGCACTGGTGCCTGGAGCCGCCCCTGCCTACACTGACCTGGTAATGTAGCTGACCCTTTGGGGTCAGAAGAACATTTTGTATGTGTGAGTGGAGTTTTTTAAATAACTTCTTATTGCACTGGACCTATGTGCTGACTGGGAGCCAGAGAACTGGAATGCAATATGGGAGCTGTTGATTTCTTTTTTGATTCTTGATAACCAGTGTGGGGGATGAGAAGCACAGTTTGTGACTGGTTAGGGAGCTTAACTTCAGTGTTACCCACAGGTCTTGGGAGTTTCTGCTCTCACTTTTGCAGCCTGCCCTGACCTTGGCATTTCCAGTGAGGCCTGCCTTAGGCACCAGGGGTCACATCCATCAAATAGCTTTGTCCTATTGAAAATGAGTTCTGTAGTAAAAGAATAGTGGAGGTGATGTCCAGTGACCATTTCTCTTCTTTTCTTTCTGTCATTAACCCAGATAATTTGATAGAGCTATGATGAGATTATATTCAGGGGAAAGTATAGTTTATGTAAAAGTTTATAGGAAAAATAAGTTGTGTTGTAATGGTTAGAAAATATGTCCCCTTGACCTGGAGGTTCCTTAGTTAAAATCCCAGTAGCTTCTTTAGGGATTAGATCCTCAGGTACAGTTGGATTTCCACCACATTTCCTCCCCATCTGGTTCTGGAAGCAGCTGAGGGGCAATTTGGCTCTTGGTGTGAGTTAGGACAATTCAGGGGTTACTTTTATTGGCACTTTTGTTTTTCTTGGACCACATGGGAGCACAGGAACCATCTACCTACATGACTACTTGGTATGGGATTTGGGGCGGTGAGCAGGATCTGGCCCTGCCTCTGTTAATCCATCCCACTGGTTCTCAACCTGCAGGCCTTATGCAGCCCAATTAGCACACAGCTGCAGTCGAGCTCAGCTGTGTGCTAAAGGCCAGCCCACATAGTGGCGTTCGGGTTCCTGGCTGCCCAGTGCAGTGGAGTCCAGGTTGCCCCACTCCTGAGCGCAGTGGGTTCGGGGTCTGGTCGGGACACCTGGCAGGCCCCGTGGGGTTGAGAGTCCAGGGCTGCCACCTGATCCTGTAAGCTGCAGGGCAACCGCTTGGCCCACACAGTGGCAGGGGTACAGGGCAGGCAGCCCACCAGCCCTGTGCAGCAGAGGTCTGGGGTCAGTGGTCCAGGTCAGGGTCCAGGCTGTCACTGCCCTGCCATCCAGCCCCTACAGCCCAGGTAACACACTGATAAATAAGTTGAGAACCACTGATCTATACTGTGCCTTGCTTTCCCTTGCTAGCACACTAGCCATTCAACTGGTGCCACAGACCTAACTGAAACATAGTAACAAGTTTTTGGTCACTCCCAGCCACATTAGGATTTGAAATAATGACCATGGGAATGAAAAACTTGCATCCTATTACCATCCCCCAAGACATCCAGTCCTGCAGTATAATACTTTAAAGAAAAATAATATAAGAAACCCTTGCCAATTCTGGCTGTGAATTTGAATTAAATTAAACATACGGAATAAAGGATTAGAGTACAAAAAAAAGTTACAAGCTGAACAGACCCTTTACAGTGTGTAGGTTTGAAAAGAAATCTGTCTTTTTTTTCTTGTTTACTTGCTCCTGAGATGAAAGCCTCTGTGTTAGGATTAGGGAAGCTTTATATAAAAGCGAGAGCTGACTCTTTTGTATGGAAAAGTAAAATGGACAGCCAAATAATTTCAGTTAAAAGGACAAGATATATGGCTTTGAATTTTACATGTGATAGACAGTAGGTTGTATACCTTGCATTGAGTTTTGTAGAGCAACAAAAGCTATAAATAGTGAGGAAGGGAGAGTAGTACCTCACAAAGAATGGACTTCTAATTTTGGAGTTTATATAGCCAACAGATTCTATCATTTCTAGAGCTGATCAAATAATATAAAAAGTGAATCACAAACTCTTCCATGCATGAAGGCAGGAGTTAAGTTTGCTGCTATTTGTGGGGTCATGTGATTTGTTGCTCATAGGTATTCAGCTGCCATTCAGGTATTCGTGAAAATGTCTAAGAATTCGGAGAGCTTCATGAATTTGAACAGAAAGAGTTATTTCTCAGTTGTTTCCCTCGGTTTTTGTCTTAGCGCGTGTCAGACTAATGACAAACGTATATTCGTTGTGTTTAAGTCCATTGCTATTGGGGCGATTATGTCGGGAAAAGTACAGAAGAGAAAGGTTGATTCTGAATGTCACGTGTTTAAAGAACAATGGAGTGTGGACTATTTTGTTATTGAATGCGGTAGTCAGGGCCGGCTCTAGCAATTTAGCCGCCCCAACCACGGCGGCATGCCGCAGGGGGCGCTCTGCTGCTCAACGGTCCTACTGCTCCTGTGGACCTCCCACAGGCATGCGTGCGGCTGCTCCACCAGAGCCGCGGGACCAGCTGACCTTCCGCAGGCACGACTGCAGGAGCTTAACTGGAGCTGCCTGCCGCCCTCCCGGCAACCAGCAGAGCTCCCTCTGCGGCATGCAGCCCCAAGCACGTGCTTGGCGCACTGTGGCCTGGAGCCGGCCCTGGTGGTAGTTAGTTTTGTTACATATTAAACACAATGCCTATCTCAGTGCTAAAAGAATAAAACATTCGTAGACATGAAACCAAGCACTTGTCGAACAACTCTCAATTTACTGGAAAGCTACGTTCAGATAAATTAGAATCCATGAAACATGGCTTATTGTCACAACAGTTTATATTTAAGAAGAAAACTGAGAATGAAGTTGCAACAAGAGCCAGCTTCCGAATAGCAGACCTATTAGCAAAATGAGGAAAACCATTTACTAATGGTGAGCTAGTTAAAATATGTATGATTCAAGCAGCCAAAGAAATATGCCCAGAAAAAGTAGATTTATTTAAGACAATTAGTCTTTCAACGAACACAGTTGCTCACAGAATCAAGAATATTGGCAGTAATATAATTTTCCAGCTGAATGAAAAGACTAAGAAGTTTGAGTGGTTTTCCCTCACACTTGACGAGTCAACTGATGTTTCAAATACTTCGCAACTGCTGTTGTTTATTCGCAGGGTCGGCAGTAATTTTGAAGTTACAGAAGAACTAGCTTCTGTGCATAGTGTGCATGGAACAACCACAGGTGAAGAGATTTTCAAAGAAGTTGAAAAGTCACTTTCTCAATAGAACCTGCAATGGAAACAACTGAAGTACGTTACAACATTTATAAATCTTGAAAGGTATGTTATAATTGCCCTGTATTGGATACAAAGGACATCTTTGTGAAAGAAATCATGAACTTTAAATTTGGGGCCTGAGGGATCTGGGGTGCAGAAGATACTGGCTACTAAAATCTCTGAATGGTGGCTACATACAGTGGCTGCAAAGAGAAAGTTGAAGTCTCTGCACCCCATTGCCACACCAAAGCCATGGAAAAATTTAATCTCACAGAGTTGCAGTGAAAACAAAGCTCCTCTGAATAGTGCTAGCTGACTATGAGCCAAAAATGGCAACACTACTGATTTCAGCAAAATATGCATCATTAGCCATTAGTCTTTCTATGGGAACTCCTATTCTGTGTAGAGCTATACATCATAATTAGTATCATGCACATTCTTCCTTCACAGCAGGTCATAGACAAAACATCAGAAGCTTTATTACTTAACTTAGTTAAGAAGCAGACATCACCTATTTGGTCAATGTAATATATCTTCTCAACATACCTACACATCATAAATCATTTGAAAGCTGATTATGTCTACTTTAAGATGAGGTATAATATGATGCTGTCAAGTGGTGCCATTATCATAGAAATGAGGATAAATAATGGCACAATCCACATGTTAAAATGAGCACTTTGAAATATTTGCATTTGTTTGTTAGTTGAATGACTCTATGTATTCTTTCAAGACATATAATTGGATTTTTTTGTGACCCCAAAGCATCACAATAACATCCTAAGGGTAAAACCATATCTAATAATAAATGTGTATAGATATCAATGAAAGGTAATAGAGTTGGTGACATTTCTAGTCAACATCATTACCAACATCATTATGATTTCTGTTGAGAGTGCAAGGTTTACCACAGTGTTCATTTCCTTGGCATGTACACATTTCTGTGCAGGGAAGATTGTTCTGACTACAGACACAGTTGATTGTGCAGCAACGCCTACTGATACAAATACAAAATAAGGTCTGCTGCACAAAGAATGGTATAGCATAAGCTCATAAAATTCACCCCCTCTCTGAATGTGGAGGAAGATATGCCCAGCTTTTTGCTCTTCACTTATGAATTTCACAAACTGGTTTTAGAGAAAACAAAAACAAATTTATTAACTACAAAAGATGGATTTTAAGTGATTATAAGTGATAGCAAACAGCAAAGCAAATTAAGCAAATAAATCAAACTTGCAAACTAAGCATAGCATGTATCAGAAGGGTAGCCGTGTTAATCTGGATCTGTAAAAGCAGCAAAGAATCCTGTGGCACCTTATAGACTAACAGACGTTTTGGAGCATGAGCTTTCTTGGGTGAATACTCACTTCGTCAGATGCATGTAGTGGAAATTTCCAGGGGCAGGTATATATATGCAGGCAAGCTAGAGATAATGAGGTTAGTTCAATCAGGGAGGATGAGGCCCTGTTCTAGCAGTTGAGGTGTGAAAACCAAGGGAGGAGAAACTGGTTCTGTAGTTGGCAAGCCATTCACAGTCTTTGTTTAATCCTGAGCTGATGATGTCAAATTTGCAGATGAACTGAAGCTCCGCAGTTTCTCTTTGAAGTCTAGTCCTGAAGTTTTTTTTCACACTCAGCCCAGAAGAAAAATCTGTCCTATCTCAGGGACTCTTTGTCTGCCCTGCCACCCCCACCAACATCATACAGTTCTGCGGTGATCTGGAAGCCTACTTTCACCATCTCCGACTCAAAGAATACTTTCATGACAACACTGAACAGTGCACTGATACACAGGTACCCTCCCACCAACAGCACAAGAAGAAGAATTCCACATGGACTCCTCCTGAGGGTCGAAATGACAGTCTGGACCTCTACATTGAATGCTTCCGCCAACGTGCACAGGCAGAAATTGCGGAAAAACAACATCGCTTGCCTCATAACCTAAGTCGTGCAGAATGCAATGCCATCCACAGCCTCAGAAACCACCCTGACATTATCATCAAAGAGGCTGATAAAGGAGGTGCTGTTGTCATCATGAACAGGTCTGACTACCAAAAGGTGGCTTGCCAGACAACTCTCCAACACCAAATTCTACAGGCCACTTCCCTCAGATCCCACTGAGGAATACACTAAGAAACTGCAACATCTACTCAGGACACTCCCTACACTAACACCGGAACAAATCAACATACCCTTAGAGTCTCAACCAGGGTTATTCTATCTACTACCCAAGATCCACAAACCCGGAAATCCTGGACGCCCCATCATCTTGGGCATTGGCACTCTCACTGAATGACTGTCTGGATATATGGACTCTCTACTCAGACCCTATGCCACCAGCACTCCCAGCTATCTCCCTGACACCACTGATTTCCTGAGGAAACTACAATGCATTGGTGACCTTCCAGAAAACACCATCCTAGCCACCATGGACGTAGAGCTTTCTACACGAACATCCCCCACACAGATGGAATACAAGCTCTCAGGAACAGTATCCCTGATGATGCCACTGCACAACTGGCTGCTGAGCTCTGTGCCTTTATCCTCACACACAACTATTTCAAATTTGATGACAATATATATCTCCAGATCAGTGGCACCGCTATGGGCACCCACATGGCCCCACAATATGCCAATATTTTTATGGCCGACCTGGAACAACGCTTCCTCGGCTCTCGTCCACTCACGCCCCTTCTCTGCCTACGCTACATTGATGACATCTTCATCATCTGGACCCATGAGAAGGAGACTCTGGAAAAATTCCACCACGATTTCAACAGCTTCCACCCCACCATCAACCTCAGCCTGGACCAATCTACACGGGAGGTCCACTTCCTAGACACCACGGTGCAAATAAGTGATGGTCACATTACCACCACCCTATACCGAAAACCTACCGACCGCTATGCCTACCTTCATGCCTCCAGCTTCCATCCCGGGCACATCACACGATCCATTGTCTACAGCCAAGCACTGAGGTACAATCGCATCTGCTCTAATCCCTCAGACAGAGACCAACACCCACAAAATCTCCACCAAGCATTCTCAAAACTACAATACCTGCACGAGGAAATAAGGAAACAGATCATCAGAGCCAGACATGTACCCAGAAGCCTCCTACTGCAAGACAAACCCAAGAAAGAAACCAACAGGACTCCACTGGCCATCACATACAGTCCCCAGCTAAAACTCCTCCAACGCATCATCAGGGATCTACAACCCATCCTGGACAACGATCCCACACTTTCACACGCCTTGGGTGGCAGGCCAGTCCTCACCCACAGGCAACCTGCCAACCTGAAACATATTCTCACCAGTGACTGCACACTGCACCATAGTAACTCTAGCTCAGGAACCAATCCATGCAACAAACCTTGATGCCTACTCTGCCCACATATCTACACCAGCGACACCATCACAGGACCTAACCAGATCAGCCACACCATCACCGGTTCATTCACCTGCACGTCCACCAATGTAATATATGCCATCATATGCCAGCAATTCCCCTCTGCTATGTACATCGGCCAAACTAGACAGTCGCTACGGAAAAGGATAAATGGACACAAATCAGATATTAGGAATGGCAATATACAAAAACCTGTAGTAGAACACTTCAACCTCCCTGGCCACACTATAGCAGACCTTAGGGTGGCCATCCTGCAGCAAAAAAACTTCAGGACCAGACTTCAAAGAGAAACTGCTGAGCTTCAGTTCATCCGCAAATTTGACACCATCAGCTCAGGATTAAACAAAGACTGTGAATGTCTTGCCAGCTACAGAACCAGTTTCTCCTCCCTTGATTTTCACACCTCAACTGCTAGAAGAGGGCCTCATCCTTCCTGATTGAACTAACCTCTTTATCTCTAGCTTGCCTGCATATATATACCTGCCCCTGGAAATTTCCACTACATGCATCTGACAAAGTGGGTATTCACCCAAGAAAGCTCATGCTTCAAAACGTCTGTTAGTCTATAAGGTGCCACAGGATTCTTTGCTGCCTAAGCATAGCATATACACTAAAATAACTGATTACAAGTAGTAATTTCTCACCCTAAATGTTATTTTATGGCAGATTGCAAAGGTTCGTGAAGACAAGCTGCTCTTGCTTGCAGCTTAAAACTCCAGGTATTTCTTTCACAGGCCAGACACCTTTTCCAGCCTGGGCTCAGCTCTTCTCCCCCCCTTTGTCGATGTTTCCAGCAGTCATCCTGGGCTGGGATTCAATGAAGAACGAACTCTGATTAACTCGCTCCCCTGCCTTAAATAGGATTTACATATGGCAGGAATCCTTTGTCTTTCAATGTGATTTCCAACCCCCTCAGTGGAAAAATACTGGTTTTCTATGATGGAGTCCGATACTAGTTGACATGATCACATGACCTTGCAGTGTCAAAGCATCCCAGGAAGCATCTCAGGAAGGTGGAAGATTAGTATCTTCAAAGATCTTTTGTTCTCCCTAATGGTTCATTGACTTGTCCCCAGCTAACCAGCCAGACTGATTGCATTTTGTCTGGTGAGCATTCCCCAGGTAAAATCAGTTTTGTAGTACAGCTGCATAATCAATATTCCTAACTTTAAATACAAAAATGATACATGAATACAAATAGGATAATCATATTCAGCAAATCATAACCTTTACAATGGTATCTCACATGCCTTATCTTGCACAAAATATATCATAGTTATGCTATAATCATAACAATATTTTTATGAAGAATATGGGACATAGTGTCACATTATGGAATTCATGTACATGTATATCTACCCACTATATACAAACTATGTGCTCACAGTCTAGTGCTATTGATGCACAACCTTCAGTGTAGAATTGATTTGGTCAGAAAATTTTAGCTGAAAGTATAGAAAACTATTATAATCACTGGTGAGATACTTTTGACAATTAAGAATACATGATGTGAAAACATTTCAGGTTAGTTTATTGCAAAATGTTGATATTTGCCATTTTTGCTACATGCTAAACACCTTCATTGTTTCTGGGGGAAAAAAATACTTTGACCATGCAAAACCAGCACAAATTTTTTAATACACTGTTTGGAATTGACCAATAATACCACATTAAGATGTTGAAATTTACTTTAACAGTCAAAACTCACAGTCATGTTATGGTGTTTCCTGAACTGTGGAAAAAAAAAAAGATATTCTTTCACTTAGGGTACCATTGTTTCACTTAGTCTACAGACTGGCGGCACTGTTTGACAGCTCCACAACATACCTCATCTAAACATACATAAAATAAGCTTTCAAATAATATGTGATGTTGGTGTGTGGAGGCCCTTTTTAGAGAATTGCCACGTCTAATTAGGGAACCATTATACACTTTGAACAAAAGTATGGAATCTAAAATAAAATTATAATGCATATTCATAAAGTACCCAATTCTTCTCTCATTTATACTGATCTTACACTAGTATAGCTTTGCTGACTTCAGTAGTTACTCTTCACTTATGCCAGGTTGAGTTAGAGCAGAATCAAACCCAGCTGAAGTTAATGGAGTTGCTCTGGGTTTACATCAGCTTAACTGAGAACACAGGCCTTTTACTGATTGACTGATTACTGACTGACTTGATTTCAGAGGATTTGTTCTGGGTTTACACTCATGTTAATGAGATCAGAATCAAGTCCACTATATCTGAAAAATAAATTTGCCAAAAGTACATAGGAATCTTTCTCTTTTAAATATGCCAATATGGACAATCAAAATATTAAGATTTAACATCACAAAGTCAGGAACTTCAGAAAGCTTACTTCATCCCCATCTCTCTGTCTGTCTTCCTAGTGATTTTAATTGTGAAATTTTTAAAGAACAAAAAAGCCACATAAAAGTACTGAAGATAGAGAACTACAGGTCTGATTCTCCCCCACAATTCCTCATTAGGATACAATTTGCAGCATACAAATTTGTTCTGTTAAATGTTTAAGCTGTGGCTGTGGAGAAGACAGAAAAACTTCTTTGCTTTCACCACAGCATCCATACAATTTCAGACAGCACAATTGTACCAAGTAGTAGATAACTTGGCAACTCTTCTCCCTTTGAATTCTTCCCACTGTGAGGAAGTTTCTGGTTATTCTATGGATAAAGTTGCTCAGATTTGTTCAGAGCAATGTGTCAAAGGGAACAGAGCAACATTTGGAAGGGATGAATGCTAAGTGTTCTCTGTTTGTTTCAGATGGTTTTATTCAATGAAATGCTGGGAATTCTGTGAGTTAGAACCAGTGTCCCTTCTAGATGGTGAAAGCCTATAAGGAAGTACTGGGTCCTTTGCAAGTGGAAATTGTTGGCACCTCTTTTACAAGTTCAGAGCAGTTGATTGTCTTTGAGGAAGAATTACTGTGGAGGCCTCTACTCAAAAACAATTACTTGATACTAACGAAAAATTTATGATAATCCATTTTTGGTTAAGGTTATGTAGAAGGCATAATGTGGGAAGTGAGGACCAGATCCTCAGATGGCATAAATCAGCCAGAATAATTCCTCTGAAATCAAGTCAGTCAGTAATCAGTCAATCAGTAAAAGGCCTGTGTTCTCAGTTAAGCTGATGTAAACCCAGAGCAACTCCATTAACTTCAGCTGGGTTTGATTCTGCTCTAACTCAACCTGGCATAAGTGAAGAGTAACTACTGAAGTCAGCAAAGCTATACTACTGTAAGATCAGTATAAGTGAGAGAAGAATTGGATACTTTGTGAATATGCATTATAATCTTTGACTTTCACAGGGTTACACTGATTAACACCAGCTGAGGATCTGGACCTGATTATAGAACTGTGCCAGATCTGTTTAATCTTTGTTAATCTGTGGTCCTGGAAGCATTCAAAGATGATCTCCTCCTGGTGATGGATAAGCCTCAGGCATCAATGCTAATATTATTAGATGAGTCATCTGACTCTGACACTATTGATTATGAGATGCCATTAAATTATCTATGGCTTTCTGTTGGCTATTGACTCTCTGTAGGCTGATGACATTCAGATCTATGGCCTTAATTTGTCTGAACCATTTACTGAAGCCAGGTATCTTACCCAGTGTCCAGCTGATACTGGGATGGATAAGACATCTGTGTGGATAAGACACAGATGATCCCTAATGATGATAGCATTTTGGGAGCAATCTGGTGAGGATTACTTCAGGTCCTCTAACTAGGGGTGCTAACCCACGAGTTGTTACTGAAATCTAGAACCTAGCTGTGGTATTAGAAGATCTTATTGCCACCGTGTCTAAGAAGGTTCTCTTTCACCTGCAACTGGTGACTAGATGGCAACCATTCCTCTACAAGGTGGACCTTGCTGCTATGGTCCATGTGTTTGTCACCTCCAGATTAGATTATTGCAATGCTATGTCTGTGAAGATAACCCTTGAACCTGTTCAGAAACTGAAGCTTGTGCGGACTGCAACAGCCTGCTGGCTGTGTGGTGTATCTCTCCATGATCGCATGAGACCAGAACTCTGAGATCTACACTGAGTGCCACTTGGTTCACAGGTGGCTTTAAGGTGACGTGGTTTTGATCCAATAAGCCATAAATGGTTTGAAATGGTCTGCCTACCTAAGAGATAATGCTTCTTTCTTTCTCTCTCTCTCTCTCTCTGGGATATACTGACACAATTAGGATCAGCTAAGATACTCAAGCTCCTTGAAAGGCTTGTTGCCTTTGGAATTTGTTTCCCTCCCTATACTTGGCCGAAATAGCCTGAAATTGCTGACCTTCAGACCACGCAGTAAAGTCTACATATCTATTCAGACATTTGGGGAGGGTTCGTTGTCTTTTTGTGTGTTTAGGCGTTAAAAATATCTCTTTTCCTCAAATATTTTCTTGCTTCAGGAAAGCCCTATTGCCAATAAGGAGTTGGACATTTCAGTGTGATATGTGTAGAGTTTGCCACACTATTCCCGTCGATATTAGTTGAAGTCCTGCAGTAACATCCAAGCAAGCTCCTAGGACACTGTACAATTATAAACATATTAAATTCCCAAAGTTGCAACTTAGACCCTTGCAAATTATTACAAGTGTCAGGGGTCCTTCAGTATTGAAAGTGCTAAAGGTCGGCAGAATAGTTCAGTAGCTAAGGCATTAGAATCACAATCACGAGAGCTGGATTGTATTCCATGCTCCGTCACAGATCTACTGTGTAACCTTGGCCAAGTCACTTCACCTTTATGTGCCTTTGTCAAATGGTGATGATGATACTTACTCTCCTTTGTAAAGATTTTTCAGATCTCTGGGTAAAAAGTGCTCTGTAAAAGCTAAGTATTACCATTAAATTGAGTGCCATATTAAAAATTCATCTCTTTAGCTATTCAGTACAATAATTCTTCAATAAAAGCATTTTGAATTTAAAAATGAATAAATCTTATAGACTTAATTTCATATCATATTTTATATTTAAAAAAATACACCAGGCAACCAAAATCAGATTGTCAGCAGCAACACAAGAATAAACTACAGAAAGATAATTGAGCAGTTCCAAACACTTTATGATGGTAGAGACTACAAAGAAGACAAGCAGTCATTTGTCTCATACGGTATCTCTCCTGCTGCTACTAAACACCTTGGTATGAAGCCTCAGGGTTTATTTGCACTACAGGCGACGTCTGTTACTTCAGACACACTGTTCTACAAACTGGTTATCATTTCAATAATGTGGGAAAACATCTTTATATTTCTTGCTCTAACAAGAATGGCTTCAATAAAATAGAAAGTTTATCCCCTACTAGATATTCTTGTTCATCATTGTCTCCCTGTGCTATGCTATACATATCAAGGGCCTGAGGCTTGATCCTGGGAGGTGCTGAAGTTATTCACATTCCATTGACTCCATTGCAGCCTCATTTCAACAAGCACCTAAGCATGTGCTTAAAGGTAAAACAAACAGGGATGCCCTTGTTTAAAATTAAGCACGAGCCTTTTGCAAATCATGGTCTGAGTGTTGTGGTTACTTAAGATTGATCCCTATGTTGGTACATTAATGGAATCCATTTTTATTACCCATCTCAGGAAAGAAAGGATGCACTCACTCATGACCTGGTCCTGGAACTCCTTATTCGCAAGCATGATCTCAGTGAAAGCAGTGGTTCTAACTGTGAATTAAGGTTTGCAAAATTGGGCCCTTAGAGATACTAGAGAATTACTTGCTAATGAAATCAGCAGTAATATCTAATGTACCTTTAAAGATGACAACTAAAGGGTTTCAATATTCTCTCATCATCTCCAGGGACAAATTCAACATGTGGATGGAAAGGCAAAAATATATTCAAATGCAATGTGAAATGTAACTAGAAAAGTGATTTAAAAACTAAATATTTAATTGAAAGTGTAATTTTTTAAATAGTTCTTTATGTTTAAAAGCCTTTACAGAGTTCCATTCAGTTAAAAAAAATAATAGCTGTCAAACTAGTAAACTGAGTGTTTGAAATTTGGAAATTACTCAGTTTTCTCAAAACTTAAATATTGTAAGTAAAATATTTTAAATGTGCATATATTTTAAATGTTTGTTAGTTTAATTCATTTATGTATGACTTTCATTAGTGATGTTCACGGCTGTGTTCTAATCTATCTACATAAAAATGAAAGGAATAACTGGAAAAAATAGTTGTATCTCAGCATGTTCAAAAGGCAGTATAATAAACAATCAGCAGAGCATAAAATGTACAGGTAGGTTTTGTGTCTGGCTCTGGCTGATGTCTGGATACCTGTGGTTCTGACAAATAAATATTGTCAGTGTTTAGTCAAGACCTATAGTATGACTGTATAGTAGGCAGAAATATCTACAAGTCCAATGCAGTTAATAAGGAACATAGCTTTCCTTCCATTGCCAGGTAGAAAAAATAGCCTCTTCCTGGTTTACCTGCAGCATGCTGCTTATATTCTCTATTAACGAAGCCACCATTCCAAACTCAAAAAAGCTTTCTAAATTTTAAGACATGAGTTTTTATCTTCTAGGGAAATAGGGGGAAGCCTCCTGAAATGTCAAAGTGTGGATAGTTTTAAGCTCTTTAGGGCAGGGTTTGTGTTTTTGTTCTCTGTTTGTACAGCACCTAGCACAATGTAGTCCTGTTCCATGACTAAGACACCTAGGCACTACAGCAATACATATAATAATTAATAATAATAGACATCTTTAAAAATTGAGAATTGAATTTCTTTAAATCAACTATACAAACCTATCTGCAATTTGCATCCCAAGCCGGGGAGGAAAGGCTCCAGACCCAGCTGGGTGAATAATCACCTCAAAAGGGTTATTAGGAGAAAGCAGAGGATGAGAAAAGGGAATGACCAGCAAAGAAAGCAACACCTTGAAGCTTAGAAAATGTAGGAATAAACTGAGAATTTCTAAAAGTGGAGCTGACTTAGCTCTTGCCAAGGAAATTTAAAAATTAGATTGTTTTAGTTATATAAATCAAAAGGAGCGATGAGATTGGGTCAATATGCAGTGTGGATGGGGAGAAGATTAAAGATATTCCAGGTATGGCCCAAAAACTAAATAATACTTTGCCTTGCTTTTCAATAAGGATGATAATAAGGAAAACTGAGCATGAAGGAAGGAAGGATGGCTAATGGAAATGAGTATAGAAATGATCACATTTGAGATGGAAGAAAAATGCAGAGCTCTTAATGTGCTCAAATTGGGGGGACCAGATAATTTCCATTCCAGACTGCTGAAAGAACTGGTGCATGAGATTGCTAGTCCAGTAGCAAGGATTTTAGTATCTCTGTCTATTCGGGATAGTAATGTATAACTGGAGAATAGCTAATGTCATACTTATATTTAAGAAAGGGGGAAAACGTGATCTGCGGAATTATAGACTGTAGCAAGATGGATCCCAGCTCCTGCCCTGCAGGAGTTAAAAGCAGCCCTGGGAAGGGGGCTGGGCCTGGAGAAGGCGGCCTGTAGGCTGGGGCCCGAAGCCTGGGCTGACTGGGGAAAGTGGGCTCAGCCGTGACCATGCTCCAATCAGACCCAGCAGGCCCCTATATGAGGCAGGGAAGCCAGAAGGCCAGGACAGTTTCTCTCTAACTTGAGAGGAAGACAGGCCTGGCTGCTTGGAAACTCACCCAGGGGATCTAGAGGAAGGCAGGGCTGGGGAAAGGCCTTAGGAGCTGGGAAGCTCTAGACCGTCAACTCCCCAGGCTGCAGGGCCTAATTCTAGGCCTCTGAGGTACTGGGCTTGCAGACGGGCAGCTGGAGGGTGGGTAAAGGCAGCCAGTCCAAAACCCCTTTGCCTATGATGAGTGGCTGATACTGCAGTCTGTCCCAGGGCGTGGGGGCTAGACAATGACTGGGCAGTAGCCAATACTGAGGCAAAATGGGGATAGTGGGGTGGGGGTTGCCCTGGGAGGGGGGAAACCCAGTTAAAGGGGCATCAGGGTCCAGGGAGGAACACGGGAGCCAGCAGAGGACAGGTGGCTCACCGGTCTGCAGAGGGTGCTCCGGGCTGGCACTGAGCTAATTCCCCAAAGTCACCAGTAGGAGGCGCCGCAGGGGTGAGTCCAACCTGTTTACATAGACCTAGTCTAATCTCAGTAATATGCAAGACTTTGGAACAAATTGTGAAGGACAGAAGAATTATATTCATGAAAGTAAATGGAAAAGGGTATGTAATATAACATGGTTTTACCAAAGGTAGATGGTGCCAAACTAACCTGATTTCCTTCTTCAAGAAAATAATTGATATTTTAGAGAAGGGAAATGCAGTAGATCTAATATACTTGGACATCAGCAAAGCATTTGACACAGTACTGCATGGGAATTGTGCAGTTAAATTAGAGAAGGTGAGGATTAATACAAGAATTGTAAAGTGGAGAAGGAACTGGCTGATGGGGAGAAGGCAATGGGTTGAGAGGCAAAATGAAATATTGAACAGGTGGGAGGTTACTGTTTTTCAAGGGTCAGTCTTGGGACCAATCTTATTCAATCTTATTATTAATGACCTTGGCAGAACAAATAGGAGCATGCCAATGAAATGTGCTGATACACAGTTGGGAGGTATCATCAATACAGAGGAGGATCAGAACATTACACTGTATGATCTGGATGAAATTGAAAACTGGAGAGTGATAGAAAAGAGATGAAATTCAATAGTACACAGTAGAAGGTCATGCACCTAGAGTCTAATAAGAATTTCTGCTACGTGGTGGGGGCTTATAAGTTAGCGACAGAGGAGGAGAGAGATCTAGGTGTGTGGTTGATCACAAGACAATGAGGAGTCACCAATGTGATCCAGCTGCAAAAAAGGCAAATGCAATCCTAAAATGTATACAAACTGCAACAAGTGCTGAGAAGAGCTATTAGGGTGGTCAGGAGAAACTAGGGCCTATCTTATGAGAAGAAAGTGGAAGAGCTTGTATTGTTCAGTCTAGCAAAAAGAAGGCTGAGAGGGGATATGATTGCTCTCTATAAATACATTGAGGGTGGGGTAAAGAGGGGCATAACACCAGGGAGGGTGAAGAGGAGAATGTTGGCATAAGAGGAAATGGATAGGAAGTGGACCTGAGTAAATTCAGGGAGAAAAATAGAAGAAGGATGAGGTTCTGAAACAACTTCCCAATAGGAGCTGTGAGGACAAACTTAATTAGTTTTAAGAGTAAGCTGGACATATTTATGAGTGGAATTATCATAGAATCATAGGGCTTGTCTTCATTACTGGCATAAATCAACTTAAGGTACATCGACTCCAGCTATGTTATTCATGTAGCTGGAGTCAACATAGCTTATGTCGACTTACCCCAGAGTCTTACACTGCGCTGTGTTGATGGGAAACACTCTCTGGTTGACTTACCTTACTCTTCTTAGGGACCCGGAGTCGACAGAGGAGCGCGCTGCCATTGTTTTAGCAGGTCTTCACTAGGCCCGCTAAATTGACATCAGCTGCATCGATTGCAGCAGCGTCGATCTCCCTGGTAGTGAAGACAAGCCCATAGAGTTAGGGTCCTCTAGTCTAACCGTCTGCCAAGATGCAGAATTTGCTGTGTCTAAACCAGTGGTGGGCAACCTGCGGCCTGTCAGGGTAATCCGCTGGTTGGGAATGGCGAACTGCGGCCACTGGGAGCTTCAGGTGGCATTGCCTGTGGACAGTCAATGTAAACAAACTGTCTCATGGCCCACCAGCGGATTACTCTGATGGGCTGCAGGTTGCCCACTACTGGTCTAAACCATCCACGATAGATGGCTATACAGCTCCTTTTTAAAACCTCCAGTGAAGGAGCTTCCACGACCTCCTGTCTGTTCCATTGTCCTGTTCTGATCACCATTGTAGGGTCAGGATGGAATTTTCACCCAAGTGAGATTGCCATTGATGTTGGGGGAAGCTTCTCCTTCCTCTACAACAGAGGTTCTCAACCTTTTTCTTTCTGAGCCCCCAATCCCCCAACTTGCTATAAAACTCCATGGCCCACCTGCACCCTAATAACTGATTTTCTGCATATAAAAGCCAGGGCCGGCATTAGATGGTAGCAAGCAGGGCAGTTGCAGCGTGCCACAGGGCACCCCACAAAGTTACATTGCTCAGGCTTCAGTTTCAGCCCCGGGTGGCAGGGTTCAGGGACTTGGGCTTCAACCCCACGTGGTGGGGCTTCAGCTTTCTGCCCTGGGCCCCAGCGAGTCTAATGCTGGCTCTGCTTGGAGACTCCCCTGAAAACTGTTCAAGGCCCCTAGGGGGCCCCGGACCATTGGTTGAGAACCACTGCTCCACAGCATGGAGTTTGCGTCATTTGCTGGAATTATATGGGTATATCTTACTTAATCAGTTCTTTACCATTGGGCATTGGCACACTATGATCCCTCCGATTCTCTGCCCATGGCACATAATACTCTACTGTCTTGTAGACTGTAATACTTTGGTCTAATTTTGTTGTCTGGTTTTTCACACAGGTGCTGAATGGTGTTGGTTCTCTGTGACATATAGAATGTCAGAGTAGATCTAGTGGCCCCTTCTGGCTATAAACTATATGATTCTTAAAACTTCCTTGGCCCCTTCTTGCGAGGCCACAGTAAATAATACAATCAGTTCTACCCTTGGACAATCTTAAGAACATTAAAGGATCTTTGCATAGTGTGACAATCTGGTAAATAAAGACATGATTTTCTCATGGCCTGGTCTGGAATTCTTGTGAATTGCTCTGTCTCTGTTGGTCAGAAGTGTCTGGGAGGAGAGAAAGGATTCCATTCTACTTGTGTAAATTACCTCAGATGTGTTTTTGCCTACATATCTTTGGTATACCATTGTACTGAGTGGCAGTAACAGTTTCACATTTAACTTCAGAAACAGCTGAATTTCAGTGGTAGATTAAATATCTCTGTATATATTCTGTATATTGGTTTAAGTGTTAGAGTCTAAGATTCTTACACCAAGGAACCTCTTATTCCTACCAGTGGTCCCATTCAGAGTGAGTAGAGTATCAGAATCTGTCCCTAAGTTTGTAAGGTGTTTTGGAATCCTTTGGATGAAACACATTCATGTCATAACCTATTCCCAGATTTGGACCTTAGCGTCCAAAATATGGGGGTTAGCATGAAAACCTCCAAGCTTAGTTACCAGTTTGGACCTGATAAAGCTGCCACCACCCAAAAAATTAGTGTTTTGGGGCACTCTGGTCCCCCAAAAAAACTTCCCTGGGGACCCCAAGACCCAATTCCTTGAGTCTCACAACAAAGGGGAATAAACCATTTCCCTTCCCTTCTCCCTTCCAGGTGTTCCCCCCCCACCCCCGGGTTCCTGGAGAGATACACAGAAGCAAGCTCCGTGAATCTGAACAGAGGGACTCCACCCTCTCTATTTCCAGTCCTGGAAACACAAGGAGAGAGAGCCAATCTCTCCCCCACCCCCCTCCTTCACCCAGAGAGAATGCAAAGTCAGACTAGTAAATCTAACACACACAGATTTCCCCCTGACTTCTTCCTCCCACCAATTCCCTGGTGAGCACAGACTCAAGTTCCTGGAGTTCCCCACTAAAGAAAACTCCAACAGGTCTTAAAAAGAAAGCTTTATATAAAAAAGAAAGAAAAAGTACATAAAAATGGTCCCTTTGTATTAAGGTGACAAATACAGGGTCAATTGCTTAAAAGGAATATGAATAAACAGCCTTATTCAAAAAGAATACAATTCAAAGCACTCCAGCAACTACACACATGTAAATACAAACAAAAAAACAAACCTATCTTTGTACTCACAACTTGGAAACAGCAGATTAGAAAGCAAGAGACAGAAATCCTTCCCATAGCCGAGAGGGACAGATACAAGACAGAACAAAGGACTCCCACACAAAACTTCCCTCCACCCAGATTTGAAAAAGTCTTGTTTCCTGATTGGTCCTCTGGTCAGGTGTTTCAGGTTACTTCTTTCCAGGTGAAAGAGACATTAACCCTTAGCTATCTGTTTATGACAATTTGCCATGAGGGAGGGAGCCTCTATCATGCTCCTGGCCAAGATCCGAGAGAACAGCAACTTGCCTCTTTACTCAGACCTCTTCAACCACCCACCAGCTAGCCTATCTTTTAGATATCCTCTGTGATCACTAATGCCACCACAGGACATGAAGGTGGAATCTGCTTGGCATACTGAGTGGTCAGTGATGAGTCATTAATCACTCTCTTGTCACCAGTCCAACAATTGGCCCACCAGGTTTTGACCTACCAAGGCACCTATAGTCATCCATGAACTGGTTTCGAACAGGACAGGGCAACTGTGTGGTCAATCTTCTCAAAGTTTCTGTAACAACCCGTGAAGTAGATGTGGTCAACTTCAGACTGTGTCTCATATCCTTGACAAGAGCCCACTGAATTACTTCAGCAATGGGCTAATGACTCTTCATCTGGCTGATGACAATGTATTCAAATGGCTGGGCACATTGTGCATATGCTGATGACTCTATAAATGCATTTATCATTAGCAAAGACATGGTTAGAGGACAGCAGTGAAAGAATAAACAATAAAGGAGATCACACATGCCAGTTGGGGGTAGGTAAACCTAAGCTCTCTGCTGAAATTTTATTAACCCCTAAATAACTGGCCTCTGGCTAGCCATCATGTCTCAGCTAAAGACAACTGGTGATTCTTATAATTTTTATGACATTTAGATAGTATTAGTCACGTCTCCCCTCCAATAGTCTTATAGAGTGAACATGCCAGTTATCCTAACTTTATCACATTATTTTTCAAACTGTGTTTTTGTTGTCTCTTAATTCTCCTCACTGGATCTATGACCAAAAACTGGGGATAAAGAAAGAGTTCAGATAAAATGAACTATAGTTGAAAACTATAAACTACTGTTACTTCAGAAGAGTCATAAAAGGAAAGAATTTGGCCCTAAACTTCATTTTTGTTTATGGTGATGCTTTTCTTGTACTACTGGCAAAATATAGCATGTGAAAAGTGGGTCACATGCTATAAGAGGTATTTAGATGATATAAAATTGTGCCCTGGTACCTACAGCATTTTAAAAAAACCCTCTTACTCTCTGAAGCAGTTATCAATATTGGGGCCTTGATTCCAATCCCTGTCATGGGGGAAAATATACTAAAAGATCATAGTGATCTTGTTAGGAATGAAACTTCATTTTCTGAGCTTGCTGAATGCAGTGTTCTCAAATTCCCACTGGCTAAGAGGTTTGGTTTTAAACATTTCTTCAAGCTTGTGATCTTTGAAAACATATATAACAGATGAATTCAAGTTGCTGTGAAGAGTGAGTCTATCAGACTAGAGGACGAAAGGCTTGGAAGCTTTGGAAAGTGCATAATTGCCCAAATTCATTAACAAGATGATTTTCACTCACAGATAACGTTCACTCTTCAGACTCTAATCCCCAGGTTGTTTCCAAACTAAAGGTGATACATGAAGTGGCAGAAATAATTTTCAAATTATCCGCAGTTGTTACCCTGAAAATATTGGAATCCGATTTACCATAACAGTTTCACAAAAAGTTCAAGAATCTATAAGATTGGGCTTGATCATCCTCTCACTTACAGTGATGTAAGTCCATTGTCTTCAGTGGATTTATTACTGATTACAAGCAGTATAAGTGGGAGGAGAATCAGATTCACTGACTGTTACCCTCACCCACTGCCATCAAACCTTGTAAACTAGTTCTGTGAACAGGTAACATCTGTATCATGCTCCTGCTCAGCAAAACTACTGCACACACACACTAGACTGAAGTCCAAAACTTACACCCCGGAATTTTATTTGTTAAATTAAATAACAACAAAACATGAACCTCACTTAAGCTTTTCCCAACCTTGGGTCTTCCTAGGGTTTCCCCCACAGAACCTCTCTGCAGCTCCCAGACCCTCAGCTCCATCTCTCCAGAAATATATTTTCAGTCCTCTTACATCCTGGTTGGAGTTTATTTTTCCCCCTCCTACCTCCAAATAGTTTGACACTAATTACACTGCAGCAATTACACTGCAGCCTCATGCAGGGTCCTAGCAACTAAGCTCAGGGTGACTCTGCACAAAAGCTCTGTGTTCCGATACAATGTATTAGAAAAGTGTAACTACAAGGAAGGATGTGAAGTGGATTTTAAAATATGTTCAAAAATTTGATTAAATTTTACTCTTGCAGAAAATACAGCCCACTGTTTTCTTTCCTTTCCTTTATTACAGGGGACAGACTTCTTTTTTTTGACTCTCCTAATGGCTTGACACCAGGGATGAATTTGTCTCAGGCATTTTTAGCATACTAAACATTCAGCCTAGACGGACACTTATATTGCAATGCACCGTTAACGGGAACACATGATTGTTTTGGAAAGACAAACGAGAGGACCCAGAACTCCACAGAGCTGACAGCTTAGAGCAGTCTCATAATTGCACTTTCTGCAAAGCAATTAAGCTTGCAGTCAGATATAAAGGGGAACTACCTTTTGTGAAAATTCTTAAGCACAACAAATATATTTGTGAGTGAATATATTAAAGTTAATTGTTATGGCAAACAACCTATTACTAGATTGAATGTCCAGAAAAACTACCCACATAAATAATCACTATTTTTCTAAGACCTCAGGGTTTCTATATTGTATGCATTAATGAGTTTTGCATATGTGCAGTGCTGAATACTGAAGACCAACTGAATTTTCATGCATGAAGCATCTATTATACTGTATGGTTTCAGCATATTACTGTCTAATTGTTCCTGCAGTGCTGCTTAGCAAATATATGTTCAGCAATCCGAAAGTGTATGAGACATTTTAATGTATAAAAAAATTATAAATCAAAGGGAGATGTGATTAGTTTGCATTATGAGTTGCAATTATGTTCTTTGAGATTAATGGCAGTGAATTACCAGTTTGTACTTGACGCATTTACTGGTGCAGGCAACAAGAGTTGTGGGAGGGTTAAAAGCCTCATGACATTTTAAGGCCTCAAAAGGTTGGCGTATAATTATGTCTAAGAAATGGTAAGAGCTATCAATCTGGCGCTATCTAAGTAAGGCCATATTCATTAATAACTCTTGAAGATGTACGTTGTGGTTCCATTTTCTATGGAAAAAAAATAAGGGAAATGTTGTGGATAATATTTGTTATATAGAATAATAGAAATGCCTGGAATGTACTCCCACATCGGAGTGCAGGAGAGAAAACTGCAGAGATGCTTGGCCTTGTGAGGTTTGGAAGACTCTGGGTCTGATTCTGATTTCATTTGCACTGTCTTTATACCAGTGTGACTCCACTGATGACAGCAGAATTACTCCACACCTGTGTAAGTGAATTGCCATTTATACTGTTTCATAATTCACTGCTGTGTAGGCCAGCAGCAAATTACTATTCTCTAGAGCTAATTGTGCTCCAGAGGAGTGTCTTTGAGGCACAGTGCTGCCTGAGGGTGGTATACTATATGCACCACCTCTTACTTGAAGTTGTGCATAGAGATACATCTCACTTTTGGGGAGGATTTAATAGAACCAGTAACTGACTGGTAGGATTTATCACAGGCTGTACATAAGCTCATGCACCTTTGTGTTTGTTGTCCATGAGCAGTAGGGAAAAGGAAGTTTATTGGGACAAATACTTATAAAAGTGACTTTTCAAAGTCACGTGTGAGTATAAATAGGAATCAGATCTTAAAATTGAATGTGCAGGTTTTTACACTCAAAGAGCTTGTCCAGTCTGAGAACGTGGAACATCCAGTCAGTGAACCGAAATAACACCATGTGATTTATCTGACCAGTTGTGAACAAAGAAGAAAAAGATCAAGAAAAAATGATATTCCAGAGATTAAGGATGTACCCACTACAGCTGGGAGTGAGCCTCCCACCCCCCATCCAGATTCATACTAGCTTCACTTGAGCTAGAGTGTTAAAAATACCACTGTGGATGTTGTGGCTCTGGTGTAGGCTCAGGCTGGTCAAATGATCTCAGACACGGAGAACTGGGTGGGCTTGAGAGACCAAACTGCGTGAGTCTGTCTACCTGAGCTGGGAGGCTCATTCCTAGCTGCAGTGCAGACATTGCCTAAATGCCTGACCCAAAGTTCATTGAAGTAAATAGGAATCTTTCTCTTCCTTTCAATGGGCATTGGATCAAGTCCCAATTCAAAGGGACAAGATATTTATTGTGAATAATTTTACCATCTCCAATTATTAAATAACTGAAGCAGGGGTTTAGAATAGAAGCTCTTCACTGCCCTTATCTTATTAAACAGATCCTCTTTGATATTAGAGCTCTGAAGAATTTCACAAAAAGACATTGGTGTGTTACCTTTTCCACTGGTGGTCCTGCCTAGGTCTATTGTAAGTAGGGGGTGCAGAATTGAGACAAAAGGGAGGACTGAAGTTTGGTGTGCTGCCTTCGTAATAAATATTTTTCATGGGAGAAAAAGATAGATCACATTTAACCATTTATAAATGGAACCTTAATGTTTTAAAAGACTAAAATTTAGTTTTAACGAAAAGGTACAGACATACATAATATACATTGTAGAGCTCTATAAGCACATCACTTAAAGGTGATATAGATGGCTATAAGCATTTGATTAACCATTTATTAAAACATCTATTAATTAATTATTAACCCTTTATGAACTATACATATATGAAACCTTAATATAAAGTGTGATCAAAAGATAAAGATCTATGTGAGTAAGAGGAAATCATGTTACTACATAACCATCTACAAGATCTGCAAGAAGAGGTAAGTCATGTTGAAGGATTTCTTTGGAAAAACAGCTAGCATGAGTGCCAGCTTGACAAACCTGCCATACAAAGGTCCATCTAACTTGTACACTATTCTTCAAACACATTTCTGTATTTTGTCATTCACATTAAGTTTGTTTGATAGCTTATGTGTGATGGTGCCAGCTCTAATTTTGTGGTTCTGTCTCCCTTTCAAGAAGTCCTCATTTTATCTGCATGCCAGATATAAATCACATGTACAAGCCAAACAACCCAGGTGATGGATATTGGTTTGATATGAGTTATTTGGAAGAGTTAAACCTTGTGCTATTGCTACATGAAGAGAATAAGTAAGCCAAGCGCACGAGTGGAGTTAAACATAGTGCTACTCAAGTTGTTCACAGAAGATGATATCCCCTTTTCTGTTTGTGTAATGTTTATGAACTGATTGTAACTTTTACAAAAGCATTTATTGTTAATAAGTCACCAAATAGTTTATGTAAACCAGCTGATGCCTATGAGTAGTTTGGAATCTATTCGCTATTCATTATTTGTGGGATGCGATTCATCGCCTAAGTCATTTGGATCTGATTCTCCCTTGGGTTAAATCTCTGTAGCTCCATTGACGTCAATGGAATAACACCTGTTTACATCAAGAGAAGACCCAGTGTTCTCTCTGATTATTTGTTTATTTATTTATTTACTTACTTACTTGCATTACTGTAGCCCTCAGGAGCCCTAGTCTTGAACCAGATTCCCACTGTTCTAGGCGTTGTACAAACACAGAACAAATAGATGGCCCCTGCTTCAAGAGGCTTACAATCTAAGTGTAAGACAAGATAAAACAGAAGGATACAGACAGACCAGTGGAGAAGTACAAGGAAACAATAAGACAATATTGGGCAGCACGATACTCAATGGTCTCTGCACACTAGCAGCCTAACAGTTGTCACAACTCATGACTGAAACTTTTAAACTGCTGAATAATTAAAATAAAAATAACTAATGAAAATAGCACTACGTTAAAGTGCACTAGAGAACCTTTAGTGCGCACCAGCAGGGTCTCATGGAACGATGAATGTGCGGCACATCAGTGTACTTTAGAAATCACACCTCTGTAGTGCATGTTACCCCACTGGCTAGACTAGCCCTAATACAGATACAGTCCATGATCCCAATACCATTGGGAAGCTCATTCAGTTCTATGTTCTTTTGGCAGTTAGATTTCCCCACTCATATTCAGGAATAAACAGTTTCATAAGGCAGTCATTATAGTCTTCAGCATTCAGTCTCCCTGTGGTCTCAGCCTTTCTTAAAATCATCCTTCTAGCTTTCTCTTAGGCTTCTCCGGATAGGCATTCCCTGCTTTTCAATCTCTTTGGTCTTCTGCCTCCTCCCTTTCCAATTACCCTTTTCTTAATTGTATACATTTTGATAAAGTGCTTTATCAATCTGTTCACCTGAAAAGAAAAGAAAAAAAGAAAGAAAAATAGGTGACTCTCTTTCCAAAGTCACTTTACGAATGTTCAAGAGCCATTAAACAACTTCCATATAATACAGTTATTAATTGTCTTATCATTCACTCCTCCATAATGAATATATATATTTTTTTAAAATATGAGATGAAATGTTTGTTTTAAACTGGCAGTTAAGTGATATACAATTGTACATGAAACATCCTTCAGATTGAATAGCTAGCTGACTGCATCATCTGAGACAACTATGAAAAATAATTATAATTTTTTGTATCCTGGAAAGCAGTGATTCTGAAAAATACCAAAACCAAACTTAGGTTATATTGAATAGTTGATTAGTAATAAAGCTGGATGAATGATTTAATTATCATTTATTTATTTTATTATTTTATTTATTTTATTGGTGACTGAACCAAAAAATCCTCCCCCAAATTTTTTCCTTGATGAAAAAATGAGAAAAAAAATTGTTCAGATCTATTTGAAATGACATTTTTGAAATGATGAGTGTTATTTAGAAAATGTTGAAATGAGGCAGACTTTTTTAAAAAACATTTTATCATTTTGATTGATCTGAAACTATTTGCCACATTTTATCCAAATTCACAAATAGTTTTGGTTGCTTTGAAACTGCATTTTTTTGCCATATATTATATATATATATATATATATATAGTCGAGCACTAAAAGAAAATTGCTGTGCCTAAAAGGGCTAATGCAATTCCTGAAGGGGAAAAAAGGGATTATCGAGTCACATTACTTCTGTATAAGTACAAAGGTTACATTAAGAAGGTTATGTTACTTCTGTATAATGCTCTGGTGAAACCACTAAAGGAGTAATGTGCTGGATTCTGTTGTCCACACTTGACAAGGGATGTTAGAAAGTTTGGAGGGAGTTCAGAGAACAGTTACAAGAATGATTTGAGGTTTGGAAAATATACCTTGCAATAAGGGAAAAGGTCTCAGTCTGTTTAGCTCATCAAAAAGAAGGTTTAGATGATTTATTGCCGTCTCTAAGTCCTTACACAGATAAATGCTAGGTGGATCTTAATCTTGCAGAGAAAAGCAGAGCATGATTCAATAGCAGGAAGCTTAACTTTAGAAAAAATGAAATTGGAATAAGATGTAATTTTTAAACTGTGGGTTGATTAACTATTTGGAAAGTTTAGCAAGGATAGTCGTGAATACAATACCATTTTGAGTCTTTAAGTCAAAATAAGATGCCTTTCTAAAAGGAATGCTGCAATTCAACCACAAGTTATTAGGCTTGTATACCTAAATAATAGGAAGGACTAATTCCCTCCCTGCAGGAATTAATGGATGAAATTATATGGCCTGTGTCATGAAGATCAAACTTGATGATCAGGGTGGTCCTTTCTGACTTTAAAATCTATGTAGTCAGCTATAGCATTTCTAAGAGTTAAATTACGTGGACTCTTCCAGAATTCAGATATTTGAAGTAGCCCAAAGGAGTTAGCCCCTTATGGTTGTCCAATAAATTATCGGAGAAACCATTGTCAGAACACCAGTGAGTCTCCACTATGATACGAAAGAGCTTTCCTGAATGTGATGCTGGTATTGTTGAAGGCATGTTTCCAGCACCATGTGTGCTGAGTAGTGTAAACATATTCCATTATTGTTAGTGAGAGTTGTACGAGTGACTCCCGCATGCTGCTGTGAAAGATACAGAATCTCTTGCTGAAAAAGACACGTTCAAGGAGCTGAAGTAGAAGTCAAACAGTGATATAAACTTAATTAAGATACAATAAAGTCCACTGTTTACTTTCTCTCATCCATTCAGATGAAACTACCTAAATTCACTTCATCACTTGCTAAAGGCCCAAATCCTTGCAGCATAATTTGAGACAGAGCCACTTCCTCCTAGTCTGGGAACGTGGCCATAACTTTCGACATGGGTTATATATTTATGTAATGTAACTATCGAATCATGACATTTGATTGTCTGTGAAAGGCTATAATTAGGAACAAATTTGAAATGATTAGGTATTTAATTTTCCATCTTCAAAGAACTTTTAATTGGATATTAATTTTCTAATTTTTAAATTGTGAGGATAACATAATCTAAACAAAATGTAGTGACTCCTTCCCAATTGTTCATCTACAGATATGGATATAGATAGATTCTTTACATGACTTGCAGACACAAAATTGAAAGGGCCCCATCTAGAGTAACTCAATGCAGCTGCACTTATTGTTAGGCTTATTCATACCCACTAAGGATTTGGTTCTTCATTTAGACTTTCCACCAATTAGTCGGACAAAAAAATGTGGCAAAAAATTATATAACTCTACTGAAGTCAATAGAGCTGCCCCATTTTACACCAGCAGAAGATTTGTCCCAATGCCATTGTGCCCATCTCAACCAGTGGACATTGTGTTTTACAGGTGATTTAGTATTTCATACATGCCTCTAGCTCAAAAATCATCTGTTACTGGAGGTAAAAAAAGTCTCTACTATGGAGGGAGAGCTTGACTTTTGACGTGAGTTATTCTCTGGACCTCAACTGGCAACACCTTAAAGGTTCATCTGAATACCCAGTTGTAGAAAAATAAGTAATGATTGTCCTCAAAAAAGAGAGATGATCTTAAATTGAAAGAATCTGGTTTTTTTCACTCTTCTTTGAAGTCCTTTCCCTCGACCACAACTTCTTTAACTGTTCACTGTTTGTATATAATGCATATGGTCTTTTACACAGAAAACTTGAGGCCACAAAATAAATGATGGTCTAGTTTTGGTGAGCAAATGTGATTACACCTAATCGTTTATACTGCATTCTGTAAATTTGATGTTATAATTCTCTGGGGAGCCTTATTCAAACCTTGGTTATCACGAAACAAATCTGTTGCAGAGACAACTCTGGTATTCATGTCTTTTATGTTGTATTTTTTTCATGTGTAAATACTTCCCAGGGTAGCATTTTATTTTTAATTGGTAAAACTGTATGACAGAAGTGGCAACATGTTTCCTCTATATAAAGTAAGCTAGTAAATTCTCATATAAATCCCAGGGTTTGCCTGTGGAAGACATTTTGCTCACGTATAGCAGGAATTATTTGTTTTGCTTACATAGCAGAATAACAAATCTGTTGTTCTCTCTCATGACATGATATTTTTAAAAGCAGCAAAGAATCCTGTGGCACCTTATAGACTAACAGACGTTTTGGAGCATGAGCTTTCGTGGGTGAATACCCACTTCCTCAGATGCATGACATGACATGCATCTGAGGAAGTGGGTATTCACCCACGAAAGCTCATGCTCCAAAATGTCTGTTAGTTTATAAGGTGCCACAGGATTCTTTGCTGCTTTTACAGATCCAGACTAACACTGCTACCCCTCTGATGCATGATATTTTTAGATTTTTTTTTCTTAATTTGTTATCTTGTAGATAGTGCTGTGTGTAGGATAGTTAAATAGCATTTACACCATCCCCAAATATTTGAATCAGATGATTATTAATAATTCCATATTTCTATAGCGCCTTACAGCTGAAGATCTCAAAGTGCTCTAATGATGTTAACTAACTAGGCAACACAATGCCCCCTGTGAGCCACTGGAGGTAAAAACTATATAGGAACTGAAATCACCACAACTGAAATCTAACTACCCTGATGTGTGTTGCTGAAAAACTATTTGACTGCAAATAGAGATAGTTATCAAAGTGAAGGAGAAGGCTGTATGAAATTGAATATACATGGGGACTTTAAGCAGACAAAACATTATTACTGCTGTTAAAATTTGGCCTGGACTGTAAGTTAATAGCACATCTCTTTTTCAAATGACCACTGAATCTTTAATGGATACAAATGGCCAGGACTTCTGTTTTATATTTCATCCAAAAGTGCTTCACTCCTGCCAGATAAATTTAGTAATGGAATCAGTTCTGGTTTCTGAAATGGACTACATATATATATAATGGACTATAGAACGCCTATTTTACTCTATAGTCAACAATTTCTGGGCTTCTCTGTATCTCTCGCTTCTTGAGAAGATGGCAAAATACCTATGATCTTTCTCTGTAAGAGAATTAATCTGTTTTAAGGCTCGCGCTCTGTATTATATATTGCTTCTATGTATGAAAGTAATGGAAGAAAGTTTGACTTTTCAGTGTTCCTGCAATTCACCAGGGACTGATCAGCACCTGTAGTATTTTGATGTAAAGTTTTATGATGGTCTGTTTTACATATTGTGACAGACCCAGACCAGTGTGGTACAGGAGTCTGGTCCTATTGGCATCCAGTGGGGGTGGGCGGGCGAAGCCTGCCCACTTCTAAAGGGCCTCCCCCCAGCCTAAGGGGAGGACCCACAGGTCTGGGACACCAAGTAATTACGTGGGACAACTAATGAAAAAACAGGATCAGGAGGGAGGTCATAGGGCTAAACGAAGGGAACCTGATGGGGACACCGAGCAGAGAACCCCGGACAACACCCACTGCTCCTTGAAGGCGTCAAGGGATCCAGTGGACGCTGCCCAGAGGAACTCTGCCCGGATGCGTGAGCAGACGGAAGAACGGAATTAGGCCCTACAGTCGCAGGAAATCCCGTCAGCCAACCTCCTCTCCCTGGTGTTGTAGATGGCCAGTTTGGCCGGGGCCAAGAGGAGGTTGAGAAGGAGATCCCGCGACTTTCTGGGGCCACGGATTGGGAGCGTGTAGATAAAAAGGTGAGGGGAAAAGTGCAACCAAAAATGCAAGAAAATATTCAGGAGGAGGCAGAACAGGGGCTGCAACCTGGTGCACTCCAAATAAACGTGCGCCAAGGTCTCCTCACCACAGAAAGGGCAGGTGCTAGGGACAGAGGTGAACCGCGCCAAGTACACGCCCGTGTTCACGGCTCCGTGAAGGAGCCGCCAACTGATATCCCCAGCGGGCCTTAGGACCAGGGCAGAGTACAAGCTGGCCCACCGGGGCTCCTCACCCTCGAGAGGCGGCAGGAGGTCCCACCATTTGGTATCGGGGCGGGACGCGAGGGTGAGGTAGTGAAGGGTATGGAGCACGAGCGAGTACAGATGTTTCCGTGGCGCGGTCTGGAACAAAATGGCTGCAGATCATGCAGCCGGCTGGCAGTGAAAGGGTGAGGGGGCCGATTGGGTCCACGGGGCAGGGGCCCGATAAAAATGTCCACGGGACCTGGGGTGGAGGGTGGGCAGGGCGTGCCCTCTCGCAGGACCCGGTCGAGGTAAGCCCGAGCAGCAGGCAGTAAAGCGGCCTTCACCTCCTGAAGTACGCGCTGGGGAGTACGAGGTCTGGAGATCCCCATGCGCTGAGCGAGCATCAGGGGATCCAGCCAGTCTCCCCGGTCGTAGTCCAGGAGGTCTCCGACCCTGGTGACTCCCACCGAGACCAGCCTCTGGCACACCGTGGGGGACTCCGCCACCTGCACACGAAGCTGAGGATTGTGTAGCAGAGGCTCCGCGAGGAGGTCAACCCCCACGGTGGCCGCCACAGACCTGGTCGTTGAAAAGAGCTTCCAGGTCTGGAGGAGGTCTTGGTAGAAGACCGGCAGCCCGGAGAGGTCTCGCGGAAGACCTCTCAGATGGAGGTAAAAGAGCTGCCGGTCGTATCGGAGCCCTCGGAAGCGGAGGAGGAAGGCGTGCGCCAATACGCTCCACGGCGGACTACCCACACCAAACAGGAGCCTCTGCAGGGCCTGGAGGCGGAAGACATGGACCTGAGCGCGTAAGCACTTCAGGCCCTGCCCCCCCTCCTCCAGGGGCAGGTGGAGGACCCCTGGAGAGACCCAGTGCGTCCCTGGCCAAAAGAACTCCAGAATCACCGTCCGGAGGTTGGCCAGGAAAAATGGGGACGGGACCAGTGTGTTGAGCCAGTACCAGAGCATGGACAGGACCAGTTGATTAAGCACCAGTGCCCTCCACCGAAGGGAGAGGCACTGGAGTAGTCCTGTCCATTTCCGGAGCCGCTCCGTCACCCTGCCCTGCAAATCCTGCCAGTTCTCCGGCGAAGACGGATGCGTGGCAGAAAGGTAAACGCTGAGATAGAGCAGCGGACCCGCGCTCCACCGGATGCCCTGAAGTGTGGGTGGGAGGGAGCTCGCCTGCCACCCGTCCCTGACCACCAGGCCAGAGCTCTTGACCCAGTTGACCCAGGCGGAGGAGGCCGCTGAGTACAAAGCCTGGCAAGCCTCCACCCGCGCCAAGTCACCCAGGTCCTGGACCACGAGGAGCACATCGTCAGCGTATGCCGACAGGACCAACCGTAGCCCCAGCTCCCGAAGCACCAACCCCATCAACCTCTTGCGGAGGAGACAGAGGAAGGGCTCGATCGCCAGAGCGTACAGCTGGCCCGAGAGGGGGCACCCCTGCCGCACTCCCTGCCCGAAGCTGACCGGCTCGGTCAGGGTCCAGTTGAGCCTGACCAGACACTCCGCAGAGGGGTACAGCACCTGGAGAAAACCCACAAACGGGTCCGAAGCCGAACGCTCGCAGAGTGCCCAGGAGATACCCGTGATCCATCCGGTCGAACGCCTTCTCCTGATCCAGGGACAAGAGGGCGAACGACAGACCATCCCTACTCCCCAATTCCAGAAGGTCCCGGACCAGATACAAGTTATCAAAGATGGTGAGGCCCGGGACGGTGTAGGTCTGGGTCTGGATGGACCACGTCCGCCAGCACGGACCCTAGCCGCATCGAGATGGCCTTCGCAACAATTTTGTAGTCCGTGCTGAGGAGCGAGACGGGACGCCAATTCCGTAAGTCGCGGAGGTCCCCCCTCTTCAGCAGTAAGGCCAGCACGGCTCGCCTGCACGAGAGAGGGAGGACCCCGCTCTGCAAAGCCTCGGCCCAGACGGTGACCAGGTCTGGGCCGAGGACGTCCCAGAACACACGGTAGAACTCCACGGTCAGCCTGTCCAAGCCCGGAGATTTATTGGTGGGCATGCAACGGAGGGCCTCCGAGAACTCGGCCAGAGTGAGAGGCAGCTCTAGCCGGTCCCGGTCGCCCGTGCTGACCGTTGGGAGCCTGTCCCAGAGCACTCTGCAAGCGTTAGGATCGGTCGTATCCAGGGAGAAAAGAGTAGCGTAAAAGGCCCTGGCCCTCTGGCACATCTCCGCCGGATCCGTGAGGGGGGTGCCGTTCTCCGCCAGGAGGCAGGTGACGTGCTTCTTGGCCCCCCTCCTTTTCTCCAGGGCATAGAAGAAGCGGGAGCCGCGATCCATCTCCTGAAGGAGGTGGATGCGGGATCGAACAAAAGCACCCCGGGCCTGATGGTCTTCGAGGGCTCGGAGCTCCTCCCGCTTCTCCCGGCACGCTCCGCAGAGGGATGGATCCTCGGGGTTGGCGGCCAGACGCCTCTCCAGCTCCAAGACCTCCCGCTCCAACTGCCCTATCGCCGCATCCCACCGTCGGCTGGCACCCCGAGTGTAGTCACGGCAGAAGAGCCGGGCGCGCACCTTCCCCAGATCCCACCACCGCCGCGCCGAGGAAAAGGCGCGCCTCTGCCCCCACCAGGCCAGCCAGAACTCCCGGAAGGACGCCACGAAGCCCGCATCCTCCAGAAAACTATTATTAAAGTTCCAATAGGCTGGCCCCGGCCTCTCCGCGCACAGAGAGGCCGTCACGGTGACAAGGTGGTGATCCGAAAAGGGGGCCGGCCGAACGCTGGAGGAGTGGGCCCATGAAAGGTGGAAACGTGACAGGTAAATACGGTCCAGCCGGGAGTGGCGCGACCGATGGGCCTCCACCCGGACGAAGGTGAACGTCGAGACATCGTCAGGGTGGTGGTCGCGCCAGACGTCCACCAGGGGGTGGCGGTCGACAATCTTCCGGAGGACGTCCGCAGCTGCCGGGCACTGCTCGGTCCCCGAGCGGTCCCGTTCCTCGAGGGTGGTGTTAAAATCCCCTCCAAGGACCAGGCACTCACGAGGATCCAGGGAGCCGAGGAAGGCGGACGCCTGCTGATAAAAATGAAGCCTCTCCGGGCCCGATGTCGGGGCGTAAACAATGACGAGATTAACCACAAGCCCCTCCATGCGGACCCGGAGGTGCAGCAGGCGACCCGGCACAGCCTCGGCGATCCCCAGCACCTCGGGCCGTAGGTCGGGGGAGAACAGGGTCGCCACTCCAGCCGTGCAGACCGAAAAGTGGCTAAAGTAGGCCCCGTCCCCCCACTCCAGCCGCCAGCTAGCTTCAGCGGCTGGATCTGTATAGGTCTCCTGCAGGAAAACCACAGAGTACCCCCCCTCCCGGAGGAAGGAGAGCACCTGGCTCCTGTGGAGACCCATCCTACAGCCCTGGGTGTTTAAGGTGGCAAGGACGATCGGCGCCATAAGGAGGACTGGGGGGGATCCTCGCCGGCAGACACGCCCATGGCCTCCGGCAGGCTGCGCAGCAATCTGTGACCAACCCCGAAGGTGAGTAAAGAGTCACGGAAGACACGGACCCACCGGTAGGCCGCGGCGGCCTGCTTCCCGGTCCTCTTACCCTCCCCCATGAGGGCCCTCGCGGCCCGGAGGACCTGATGGAAATCCCCCCACCGTTGGAGCGCAAGATGGACTTTGTTCCGGGAGCCATGGACGTCCTCAAGGAACTCCCGCAGCTCCTCCCTCAGCGCATGGGGGGGTGGGGTCACTGATCGATGACTGGTCCCCAGTGGGGCCCCCGTCACAGCCACATGGCCCACCGAGGCGGGCAGGCAGGGGGCAGACCCCCAACGTGGCAGCAGATGGGCCGACGCCACACGACCCGCCCCGCTCCCAGATTGAAGAAGGGGTGGTGGAAGGAGAAGAGCAGCCCCTGGGGGGTCAGGACAGGAGGAAACTAGTGAACCCGCTCCCTGGGAGGTATTCCCAGGGGCGGCACTGGCATCACAGGAAGTGGGGGGGGACAAGGACAGAGCCAACAGGAGTAGGGCGGGGATCAGGGAGAGAATCCAGGAAGGAGGTAGAGGCAGGATCCGGAGCCTCCATAGGTGAGACGCCGGAAGGTGGCTCCTCCTGGCCAGGCTCAGGGATCCGGAAAGTGGGCAGGGGACCCCTAACGATGCCGGGCTCAGCCACTGTGGCACGTATGGCAGCCTCGGCATCCAGAGGTAGATGTTGGTCAATGGGGTCCCTGCTGAGGAAGGAGGGCGGGTCCTCCACACCCAAGAGGGACACCCCCTGGGAAGCGGGTCTCGGCAGCGAGGCACTGGCCATCTCTCCAAGGGGCTCGGCGGCCGTCAACAGAGCGCCACCCGCAGCCAGGTCTATAGAACAGTCCAGGGGACCCTCAGAGGTGGGAGCAGAAACAACGGGTAGGGGAAGGGAACCCAGGGACAGGGGGGATGTAGGGAGGTCACCCAGATCGAGGCCCGCCGGCAGAGGGTCGTCCTCCCCCTGCGTGACCGGGGTCAATCCCAGGGCCTCGATCTCCGCGTAGATGGGAGGGAGATCACCGTCCACCACCCCAGGGCCCTCCCCGCCAGCACCCGAGGCGATACCCACCGCGGCGCTCTTAGAGGCGCCAAGTCGGAAGGGGGCGAGAGAGGCTCTCTCGGGGGCTTCCACGGGAAGGGACCCCGGAGGAGGGGCGGTATCATCTTCCAGTGCTGCCACGGCATCCCCAGCCGGCACCACAAACTGGGAGTCATCAGGGGGCAAGGCGGAAGACTTGACATTGGTGCCCCCTTCCTGCTCTTCTGGGGGGCCTCCAAATCCGAAGGATATAAGGAAACTCGAGCCTTCCGCTTGCCCCGCTTCCCCTGCACTAAGGACCAGCCCTCCATGGCATCATCCGGGGGCTGGCTAACAGGGGTTGGGTCGGGGGGCAAGGGCAATGGCTCAGGGACTCGGGGAGGCAGTGGTGGGACAGCAGAAACCAGGGAGGATTCCCCCTGGGACGAGCCCTCTCCCACGTCCGGCGGTAGCCCCGCCGCACCCTCCTCCACAGAGGTGGACCGAGAAGGAGGAGGAGGGGCAGCTTCGGGTGCCGGGCAGCCAGGGGGACTGGCGATGACAGGGCCGGCGCCTTGCCAGGGCTCGGGGGTCCCGGACGCTCCTCCATGCTGGGCCAAGGGACAGTCCCTCCGGACGTACCCCATCGCCCGGCAGAGGTAGCACCGGGCCTCCCCCGTTGAGTAATGCACCCGGTAGTGGGCTCCCTGGTAAGGGACCAGAAAGGACCCCTCGAGCGCCTCTCCGCCACGTGCCGCCGGCGGCAGTTGAAGCTGCACTTGCCGGCGGAACGAGAGAACACGACAGAGGGCGGGGTCCTTGCAGCCCAAGGGGAGAGGGCTGATGACGGAGATGGGGTGTCCCAGGGCAGAAAGGGCGGGCAGCAGGGCAGCATTGGGGAGGAATGGAGGGACGGAGGTCAAGATTAAGCGGACCCCCAGGTCTTCCAACGGCTCCAGGGGGACGAACGCCCCCCACCGCCAGGCCCGTCTCTACCGCCTCCTGGGCAGCGGCCTCCGATGCCAGGAAGAAGACCACCTTCCCATACATTTTGGAGGCCGCCATGATGGCCGTGGGCCCCACCACCCTCGCCAACGCCCGCACGTAGGTCTCCACGTGGGGCGAGGCAGGCACCAGGAGGCACCGGACGCCGTGCTTCCTAGTCAAAGTGGGAAAGGGACCCCGGCCGCTGTAGATGTTGGTGGAAGTGGCGGTCGGAGGAGCAGCAGCAGGCAGGGGGTCCGCCGCCACCTGGGCGTACGCCCTGGGGGCCGGGGAAAGGACACCTGCAGAGCTGGTGGAGGGAACAGCAGGGAGGGATGCCGCAGCCGGTAGCGGGGCTGCGGCAGCCGGGGCAGTCTCCGCCATGGAGGGCCTGGCCTTTCTAGCGGGGCCCTTACCCTTCTTCCCACCCCGACCCTTCCCACCGGCTGGGGGGGCTCCCCCCGAAGCAGAAGGGGCGACAGACGTGGAAGCAACGGAGGTCTCCCTGCTACTCACCGCCGCCGGTGCCCCAGCAGGGGCGGTGGTAAGTGGATCGGCAGCGGCGGTCGAGGTTGAGGCTTGGACAGTGGACACGGGGGCAGGTGGAGGGGGGCAGTGGGAGCATCGCAAGGGGTCTCCCCCGCCACGTCCCCCGCCATAACGAGAGCAGGGAGGGGGACAAACAGCGAGGGGAGGGGAAGGAGAGGAGGCGGCCACCCTTCCCCGCTAGGCTGCAGGCAGGAGAGGAGGGCGCCAGAAGGGGAAGGCTAAAGGGGCGTAGGGAGCAACCAAGGACTAAGGGTGGGATTGTTGCAGGGCACCAATGCAGAGGGGGGTTCCGGCTCCTCCAGTTGCACTAGGGGAGCGGGGGGGCAACGGCAGAGGGGGGAGTGCAGTGAACAAGGGGAAACCAAATGGGGAAGGGCACAAGCGCCTGAGAGGGGCCGTGGGCGCATGGGGGGGAACCGATCAGGGCTGGGGGAGCACAGGGTGGGGGGAAAAGGCGAGCTGAGATTGGGGTAGAGGGACCACGGGGACAGCTACAGGGCCAGGGCAGAACTATCAGGCAGCAGAGGGAAATAGGTGGGGTGGACAAATGTGGCAAAGGGGAGGGGGTCAGTCCAGTATGAGGGGGGAGGTGGGGCACCCACAGGCACTTGTGCCAAAAAGTCAATGGCTGGCTGCTGCTGCTGCAGGCCCAAATGGTGGAAGTGGGCGTGGTGAGCCAGGCGAGCAGCTCAGTCCCAGAGGCAGGAGTCCAAAGCAGAAGGAAAACAGCCAGCGGGGGTTGTGGAGGGGGCAACGATGGTGGTGGGGGCGAAGGGGACACGGATGGACTGGGGGCAGGCTCCACGCCACACCCCCGGTGCCCCAGCAGACACAGTCTAAACCCCACCACAAGAGCACAGTTTGAAAAAGACTCAGTCCAGAAAAGCCCCCTCCACAGTGGTCTTCACACTATCTCCAGCAGCAGGTGGTCCTCTTCTCCTTCCTCTCCTCCTTTGGGCACCAACAGCTCCCCAGCAACAGCCACAGTAGGCCCAGCAGCTCCAGGTGGTGGTGGTCTGGCGTCCAGGCAGGAGGGACCCCGCTCAGAGGGTGGTGGTCTCAGCAACAAGAGCTGGGGTCCCTTACTCCCCTCTTCTCTGGGAAGCAGGCCAGCAGCCCCCCCCAAGGGGCTGTAGGTGGAATAACAGCAGTAACTGAGGGGGGGGGAAACACCAGCCAGCCAGCAAACAGACAGCAGAGAGAGGGGTAGATGGTGGTGTCTAGCCCAGCCAGGGAAGCAACAGGAGCAGGAACAGCAGCAGAAACAGCAGCAGCGAGGGCCCAGCGCCCAGCAGGAACAGCAGCAGCAGCCCTCTCCCTCCTTCCTCTACAGCAGAGTGGTAGAAGAGAGATTTCTGGCCCCAGGAGAAGCAGGCTTCTGTTCTCTGAGTGACCAGAGCAGGGGCTGCACTAGAGTAGTCAGGAACTTGCTAGAACCAATTAAGGCAAACAGGCTGATTAGAACACCTGCAGCCAATCAAGGCAGGCTAATCAGGGCACCTGGGTTTAGAAAGGAGCTAACTCCACTCAGGTGGGAAGGAGCCAGAGAAGAGGAAGTGCATGTGAGGAGCTGGGAGCAAGAGGCACAAGGAGCTGAGAGTGAGAGGGTGTGCTGCTGGAGGACTAAGTAGTATAAACATTATCAGACACCAGGAGGAAGGTCCTGTGGTGAGGATAAAGGTGTTTGGAGGAGACGATGGGGAAATAGCCCAGGGAGTTGTAGCTGTCATGCAGCTGTTACAAGAGGCACTATAGACAGCTGCAATCCACAGGGCCCTGGGCTGGAACCTGGAATAGAGGGCAGGCCGGGGTTCCTCCCAAACCTCCCAGCTCCTGATCAGACACAGGAGAAGTTGATCCAGACTGTGGGAAAGATCACTGAGGTGGGAAAATCTACCAATAAGCACACCAAAGTAGAGGAGGAACTTTGTCACAATATATATAAACCATTTTATATAAACACATTGATAAAAATAAGAGAAGTGTTATTTTTTCCTGTATATTTTACATTCCCCCGTCATAACTTTCCTACTCAGATCTGAACCTTAGAGTTCAGAACATGAGAAGCTAGCATGAAACCTCCAAACTTAATTACCAGCTTGGGTCTGATATCGCTGCCACCAGCCAGGAAAATTCCAGTGTCTGGCTCACTCTGGTCTCCCCAAAACCTTCCCTGGGGGACCCCAAGACTCAGATTCCTTGAGTCTCACAACAAAGGGGAATAAACCATTTCCCTTCCCCCTCCTCCCCTCCAGGTGTTCCCTCCCTGGGTTCCTGGAGAGATATATAGATTCAAGCTCTGTGAATCTAAACAAAGGGATTCCACCCTTCCCCCCCTTCTGTATTCCTGTTAAGTACAGACACAATTCCCTCGAGCCTCAATAAGGGGGAAAAAAAAAAACCAAACCGGTCTTCAAAAGAAAGCTTTATATAAAAAGAAAGAAAAAAAACATAAAAATGCTCTCTGTATCAAGGTGACAATATACAGGGTGAATTACTTAAAAGAAAAAATGAATAAACAGCCTTATCCAAAAAGAATACAATTTAAAACATTCCAGCAACTACACACATGTAAATACAAAAAATAACCAATATAAACCTAATCCAGAAGCCAGTAGGAATATTATTTTTCTCAGCTAGGGCTTTTACACAGAGAGAAAGGGTTTGGTTTTAAAAGGAGCCAGAGAGAATTTTTTTTCTGTTCTCTCGTTGCAGTTTGGCTTGCATATTAAGCAAGGAACTATTAAGGTTGACAAAGGGTCTTTTGTTAAACTATAGCACGCTGATTGACAGTCAAGTACCCAGCACAACACATATGCAAATAAAGTGGTTTTTCTGGTTTAGTTTACATTTAAAAGATTAGCTAGAGGAAGGGGAAAAAAGGCACTGTTGCTAGGCAAACCCCAGGAGACAACAGAGAGCCAGCACTTCAAACAATAAACACCAGAGGGCACCCCAACACAAGAAAACAGGAACCATGACTTCCAAGGCAAAACTCGATGCAGAGGGACAAATCAAAGAGGCAGACCACAGGCGAGATATGGAAAAAAAACTACAAGAGATGGAGCTGAGAGAAAGAGAACAAAGAACTCCCACCCAAACTTCCCTCCACCCAATTTTGAAAGTATTTTGTCTCCTGATTGGTCCTCTGGTCAGGTGTTTCAGGTCACTGTTTGTTAACCCTTTTATAGATGAAAGAGACATTAACCCTTAGCTATCTGTTTATGACACCCCACCCCACCCTGTTTTTTAACCTGCATAGTTTGATTTCTGTATCTGATCATCTGAAGATGCCCATCTGTGCCTGCTTTCAAATACATCAATAGTCATTTTAAAACATATAATATGTTAGCAAACTAATTTTGATTTGGTTTCTCTGCAGCTTTGCTATTCACCCTGTCTTTGACTACTTGTGTCCCCTGTATTAGTGGTCAACCTCCAGTTATTTTAATGATGTCAGAAGTGCATGATAAGGGAAAGAAGAGATTCTGAAAGGACAAAAATATTTAAATTTCTTCTGAGTAAACTCTGCAGGACACCCTAACGAAGTTTATGTGGAACCACATTGGCACAAGGGTATGACTAAATGGAACTAGTTTCAGGATCTAGGCCTAAAGAATATGTCTGATTTAGCTGAAAATAACCAATACAGCTGTGTTAAGGGAATTATTAATATAATTATATAAACTTCAAACTGACTCTGTATATTTTTTCCCTTTGAATAGTGTGTACAGAAAACAAGAGCTTGCATGCTTATAGTACATAAGAAAAATTACATTAAAGGAATATATTTATGGAGGCAAAGTGGAGCATACAGGAGTTGAGACATGCCAGGATTAAGGTTATGCATGCAACTTTAATTCAGCCCCTTGTGTGTATGCGTTGTGATACAGTCATTAATTACATGATCCAATACTATTTTGATCATTTCAAGTTTCCCTCACTATTACTTTTTGCTTGTGTCCTTTATATTAGGTTACTTGTTCCATATTATGCCCTACATTTGAGCCCGGGCAGGATGGAATGTAGCAAAACTATATTAGCACTGTGAGAAGCTGTAGAATTTGGGACAATTACTTTCGAACAGTATGCACTTTTCTTTTTATGACTAGCCTGACTGGCAGGTGGAAACCAAGGGATTAAAAACGCAACATTCTTTGATTGATTTAAATACAGAAGCTCTGGATTATTATTTTCTGAAAGACCACAGGAATAAATGTGCAGATAATGCAGAGAGCTTTGGCTGTAGTTTGTGATAAACCATTTGGGCTAATGTGGCTCCCAAGGAATGCTGATAAGCCTTTGCAAGTAGAACATGATTTCCATGAATTTCACGCAAAGTTCATTGTTCCTTCTGCATTAGAACCTGCAAAATAATCTGATCTTCCTTGGTACTGTAGCATCACCCAGGAATTACACTAGAATTAATGCTGTGTCTATTACAATCAGGTAATTTACACATAATAACCTATTACTCTTGGTTGAAAGCTCAAAGATGAGGCCTCAGAAAATGGGTACATTTAGAGTTTAAAAACGTGGTTAAGATTTTAAAGGAACACATCTTTGTAATTGTTATGTTATGTGAGAGTAAACAACAAGCTAGATGTGTATGGGTGCAGCTGTAGGCCTCTGTCCTCTTTTCCAAGTAAAGAATCTAACATCTGACTCCACCCAAGAAGTTGCCATGCAACAGCTTTATTGTGCTGCATGTACACTGCAAAATTCTTCTTGTGTTTCCCTGTCACTTATTTTATTTGGCGATTGTGATCAAGTCAAGCCAAGCTGCAGCGTTCTTATCCAACGCAGTTCAAGGCACTTCCTGGAAGTCTTCGTGCCTTTCCTTGCCATAGCCATGTATAAGTGCATTGCAATGATGTGGGCCGGGAAAGTGGCAAAAAGTGAGACAGCCTTCCAGCATCATTTAATCAACCAGTAAACAAGTCAATGAATGAGGTGTTTGGAAAAACATGGCCACACTCCAATCAACATTTATGGCCCGATTGTGGCTCCCCCATGTTATTCTTCACATTAAGGCACAAATCTTGTTGTCAGCAATTCAATTTTTTTTATTTACCCATGGCATAATACAGCAACGAGAGCCTGTTAGTTGCAGTCCAGAACCCCACCTTCCACAATGGAGGGTGACTTTTGGTCTCTGCAACTAGATTCCCATTTTTCAATGACAGCAGCTGCTTTGCACAAACTCTGCATTTGGCACACAATGGGGTGAGTGCAAGGGGACTCTCTTACCAATTTGTAACTTTTAGCAGGGACCAGCCTTGTTGTGAGTGAGGCATGAAGGCCCAGCTTCTTGCTAGCATCTATACCGCACAGACAATCTGGAAGAGTAGGGTGGGCCTGTGATCATTACCTTCATCTCCAGGGCAGCATGCTGTTCCCTCTCCAAGAGGCACGTGACTTCTGTATTCTTGTGCACTGCCCAAGATGACCCTACAGGAGAGATGCTTGCTGAGATTTCCTTCATGGGGCACCATCAGGAGCATAGCCTCTGCTTTTCCTCCAGTGTGACTGAGGCTGTGCAAGGCACCAGCCATACTATTCTCTATGATGAAATCAGACTCATGATGACACTGCTATTCTCAGACAAATGCACTTTGCATTTAGCTTGCATTATGCTGCTGCTCCTTGATTTTGTACAAGAGAATCCATGAATCCTTCAGCTTTCTTCTGTAGGAGAAAGATATATACAGCTGTGATTTCAGGGGGGAAAATGATAAATTAACAGGAGCCTTACAGTCCTTTCCATATTAAAAAAACAAGTGTATCAACTCAAATCATAATACTGGAAAAATCTAGGCTACTTTCAGGCATTTAAACTATGCTTGTCTTTGGCAACCTTGATAGCCGAAGAAATCTGAAGCCAGAGACAGTTATAAGCATCTAAGGGATAATAAAATAAAGAAGATAATATTCTCATTTCAACAAAAAGCTAATAGGGGAAGATATTACTATGACCTATGCATTAATAAGCTTGCTATGAAATTGCAGGGATCCTCAGATTTGCTGTCAATGGCATTAAGGTGATGTGACTGAATGGCAAATGAGGATATCTCAACTGTGCAGTTTCATGAGAGATTAGTAAGTAACATGACTTCTTAAGCATACATTTCTTGCAATCTTTTATAGCGGTCTGAAAGGTGTTTGCTTCAGGAATTCCTAATGGATTATTCTGGAACACTAAGTGTGACAGAGTGGGCTTTTATCTGTATCAAACTGTGAACTCTATTTTATACTATATGCTGAACATGCCTAAATTTGCCCAACAGACCTTTATTATATTGAATTGTTGGAAATGCCCTGCTCAGGAAAGGTGAGTAACATCCCTTTGAAGAGCTATCACTGAGAAACCATCAAGGCAACAATTTATGGCCATTGATTCTCGGTACACAGCAGCTTGGAGGCATAATTCCCATCTTGGGTAGAGATACATGCACTGACTCTGCTTGAGCTAGCACCTTAAAATAGCAGTGTGGTGACAGTGGCATGGGTGGCAGGTCAGGCTAGCTGCCCAAATGCTGTCCCACCCAACTACCTGGGTATATTCTTTGGCAGCTAGTCTGAGTTGCTTCCTGTGTTGTTGCCACCATGCTGCTATTTGTAGATGCTAACTCAAGCAGAGCTGGTGCATGTATGTCCACCCCCAACTGCTGTGTAAAGATGTTCTTTGTCTCTTGACTAGCAGCCCATCCCCATGGAGCAATGAGCTCTCTCCACAGGGCCTTTGGAGTGGAGAAAGCATGACTGAGAGAGGAAGCTGCTGCATCCCAGGGTAGCATGTAGCAAAGAGAGACTTCAGTTTAAGAGGGGGTGCTGCTCTTAGTGGGAGGCCAACCATTTTCACATGTAAGAAGAACTGGCTGGAGAGAGGGAGGCAGTGGGAGGTATTCTGTCCAGCCTGAAATGTTGACAAACCTCAGATTTGCAGAAGACATGAGATCAGCTCCGGAGAAGGTATACCTTAGGACTTGTGGTGGTTTTAGAGACCAGTAACTCTCAAGTACTTTAAGAGTGAAGTTCTTGTGTATCATAAACAGATGGTTAAGGGTTAATGTCTCTTTACCTGTAAAGGGTTAAGAAGCTCAGTGAACCTGGCTGACACTTGACCAGAGGACCAATGGGAGGACAAGATACTTTCAAATCTTGGTGGAGGGAAGTCTTTGTTTGTGCTGTTTGTTTTGTTTGTTGTTCGCTCTTGAGGCTAAGAGGGACCAGATGAGCAACCAGGTCTTTCTCCAATCTTTCTGAAACAGTCTCTCATGTTCAAAATAGTAAGTACTAGCTAGAAAAGGCGGATTAGTCTTATGTTTATTTTCTTAACTTGTGAATGTGTATTTTGCTGGAAGGATTTTTACCTCTGTTTGCTGTAACTTTGAATCTCAGGCTAGGGGGGAGGGAGTCCCTCTAGGCTATATGAATCTGAATATCCTGTAAACATTTTCCATCCTGATTTTACAGAGATAATTTTTATTTTTTTCTTTCTTTAATTAGAAGCTTTCTTTTTTAAGAACCTGATTGATTTTTTTCCTTGCTTAAGACTGAAGGGGATTGGGTCTGAACTCACCAGGGATTGGTGGGGGGAAAAAAGGAGGGAGGGGGAAGGTTAATTCCCCTCTGTTTTAAGATCCAAGGAGTTTGGACCAGTGTAGCCTCTCAGGGTAACCCAGGGAGGGGAAGTCTGGGAAGGGGAAAGGAGGGGGGATGGTTTATTTCTCCTGTTTTTAAGACCCAAGGAGTTTGGGTCTTGGTTTCCCCAGGGAAGGTTTTGGGGGAACAGAAAGTGTGCCAAACACTATATTTTGCCTGGTGGCAGTGCTATCAGATCTAAGCTAGGAATTAAGTTTAGAAGGGTCCGTGCAGGTCCCCACTTGTGGACGCTAAAGTTCAAACTGGGGAAAAATACCTTGACATTATGTTTAAGAAACTCCTTTGCTAAGCCTGTGTTCCTTGCTTTTCTGACAGTGTCACTGAAATTCTTAAACTAGACGCCATAGTGCCCAGAGCCTAGGAGAAGCTCTAGGGGAACATGTGTAAGTGATTGGGTGGAGGGAGACTTTGGAGGTCTGACACTGATTTTAGGATCTAGGGTGGTGATGATGCTCCTTTGCAAGAAAAGTGAGATGAGTTCTCACTCCCAGGAGTGTGTCCTAAGTAGAGTTGGCTGAGCATTCCGTGAAATTTCATGTGGTTTTGAGGAAAAAGTTTCATCTCAAAGTGGACCAAAGTGTTAAATCCATGAAACTGTCATGGAAAGAGATTTAAAGAAATATTCAGTTTTGGGAGACCCAAACCAGATTTTTTTTAGCATCCTAGCAGTCACTGCTGGAGAAGCAGAGAGCTTGGCCCTCTGCCTCCCTGCCAACCCCCTCCATCACAGGAAACAAGAGAGTTGCTGATTATTCCCCAGAATGATGGGAAGCCAGATGGGTAGAATGCCCTGGCTTTGTGCCTCTTCATCCTTGGAACTGGGAAGGAGGTGGTATTTGATGAAAGTTTCATTGAATCTGTACTAGATTCCACAAAACATTTCATTCATCTGAAGCTGCATTTTCTGACAAAAATAAGTTTCTTCTGAAAATTTCTGAACAATTCTAGTTCCTTCAGGCCCAGACCTAGACACAGTGACTTTTCTTTTCCCTTATCCAGCTGGGCTGAAAACATATTAGACCCAGCAATTGGGTCCAATTGCAAGAGACTGGTGACAGTATAGAGGTGTACTAGGTCAGGCTGTAACATCAGACTAATTTTGCGTACATTGATAAAGCCATGGCTATAATGCAGATATACTCAAATGTTGAAATCTGTTCAATGGATAAGCATATAAGATTTTTCTGAGTTCCCTACAAGATTTATTCCCTTGGTGTTTGAGATGCCTATGAGCAATTTCATATACTCCTGTTCCCAAATGAGAGTTGTACTCAAGAAATTCCATTTACGCATTTGTCCCTGAATCTACCAATCAGCTTTGTATTATTAGAGCTGTACAAATAATGGATTTTTTTGGTTTGCTGACAATACTGAAAAGTTGTGTCAAACAGAACACTTCATTTTGGAAAAAAAAAATCTTTTGACCATTTTGAAATACTTTTATAATAAATGAAAATAAATTTTGAAACAAGGCTGTTTAGAAAGAACAAAAAACTATTTATTTTTGAAAACATCAAAACATGTTTAGACTTTTTCTGATTTTGGTTATTTGGCTAAAGCAATTTGTAAATTTATATCTGTTTCACCAAAACATTTCAGCATTGCTGAATCTGTATATTTTGTCTGAAACATTTCTCTTAGCTCTTCTTATTATAGCAGAAGCAGCAGCAACAGCTATAATCTAGGTTGTAAAAAAATTGCCATTATAACATTCTCTTGTAGCCCATAACTTTGTGGTACAATCACCTTTAGGACTTGGTGTGTTGCTGCTTTTTTTGTTTGTTTGTTTTTCCCTGAGCTTGGTTTGTCCAAATTGCTTCACAGAGGGCCAGAAAATTTAATTGGGAATGTTTCTGAAATCATAATTATTCTGCTTGGAGGAGCACAGAGCACTAAACAAATGAGAACAAAAATGTTTTGCACAATTCTAGTCTGCCTTCCACTTGAGTTAGAATAAGAGGGTGTTGCGCTGGCACAGGAGCACAACTTTGGTAAAAACAAAAATGGAGCTTCCCCTGCCCCTTCCTTAGCTGGGTAAGCAGTGCTTCTCCTCCACCTCTTCATTTGCTCCCCAACCTATTTGAATCTGAGCCAGCTGGGAGTGGGAAACTTTCAAGGTTCAAGAGGAGGAAGAACTGAAGAGAATAATGGGGAGGGTGGAGGGAAGTGTTTGATACAGACAAAACAGAAGCTGATTATAAAAGAAAATGAGAACCAAGAGTAACTGAGGCACAAGGTCACTGTGCCCTCTGTGCAAGGACTTCTTGGGATCAAGGCTGTTTAAAGCCTGTGGTTGTAGCTGAGAAACTACAACAATAGTTTTAAGGCTTTCAGAATACCAGAAGGAGAGGAAATACAAACTGAGTTGGTACAGACTGTGTGTGTGTCATCTTATAGTTTTCTTGATACTAATTCCCTACTGTACAAGGGCAAAGGATACCTAAAACTTTACTGAAGTGAGCCCTCATTACTTAGAGAGCTATGAAATCTTATTCAGCATCTTTGTGTGGTAACAAGGGCACTTCCACGCCCTGTGGTTTTGCAGTTTGCATAGGTAGGCTCTAAAGCATGAGACCTATTAAAATATTAAAAATATGAATTATGAATTGAATTTCATTACAACAAGATAAAAGAATGTTTGGGCACTTTTCCACATTATGGTGCAATCAAGGCTTAAAACCTTTCACTGCTTCAGGGTCATTTAAAAACAAGAACTCCCTTTTGTCACTGAAGTCACAGTGTCCATATCCTCTGGGAAACGTCATGTTTAGCCATGATTGCTAAGCATTTTTGTTTGGCAGTTCAGAGCTGTCTATGAAAAAAGCATCCTAGTATCTTGTTTTGCATAAAAAAGTAGTACAAAGCTTTAGCAGTGAAGTGACAATCAGTTCACTATTCTTGGGCCTGCATTAGTTTGAATAGAGAGTAGATGGTTGGCTTCATGTATTTAGTTAAAAAAAAAAACTAAACTGAAAAATAATGAGCATGTTTAACACCAAAAAAACAACCTTTAAAATATTTTTTAATAAACATAGCAGGCACTGCATGGTAACTGTGTGGTTAGGTGGGATATCTATATCCGAGCATCTGCACTTCATAAGAATTCCTAAAAACTTCAGGACCCAATCCTGGAATGAGCTGTACATGGGTAGACTCTTATGCACTTGTAAAGTCTTGTGGGTTCAGGATCCATTCATGTGGAACTCATTGCAGGATCAGGGCTTCAATGCTACAGTTTAGAGACTGGTTTTTATTTGCAAGACATTATCTAAAATGTACATTTGGTGCCAAACTGCTCTTTTAAATCAATAGTTCATATCTTGTCTTGTCTTTTCTTGTGGCTAATATATATTGGGAGTAAAGGTGAGGAACTGATCTTTAAAAGACTTTTAAATGAGATCTGTAAAATCAAAATATAGCAACATTATTTTAGTGACCTTTCAAGAGCTACCTTCTCCTCTCCCCAAATCATGTACTCTGCCTCTATTTCTCTTCCAGCAACAGTCTATATTCTGATGCTGAACAGCCAGATGCTAACATTGCTAGATAGAGAATATGCTGTCAAGGTAGTGAGAATTTGTGACCACCTACCCATAAGGCCCATTTAAAAGGTACTGTTAAAAACTTGTCATTTAACACTTACTGGGATTTGTTGGTCTACCCAGCATGTAAAATGGGGAATTAACACAAATATTGACTTTAAAATGTGGGTTTTTTTGGGATGCCCACTATAGTTACAGTAAGAGAAATAACCTCTCTTACTTAGTGAGATTAAACTATAAACTCATTTATTTGTCCATTTTCTCTCCTTCAACACTTCATGCAACTCAGTTGAAATATAGCTAATGGGTCCATCTCAGCTGTAAATCTTTGTGAGATTAGAACCCAAGGCTGTGGAGCCTGGGCCACCTGATGTGCCCACCTCACCACCAGAAGGGTATGCTATGCTATAGCCAAGAAGCACTGTGAAAATTAGGTGCTGCAGGAAGTACTGCCCAAACAGTCTAGAGTGATAGCACCCTGCTACCCACTGATAGGCCAAGCTCACTGTTTAACCCAGGAGGGTGGCCCAAGATGTTATTCTGGGCTGGGCCACACAAAGGATTCAGGGGGCCTGGGGTCTTTGGAGGTGCATCCTGGGGTGGAAGGATCCACCGCCATGGGTCTTCGGGGCACTTTGGCAGAGGGTCCCAGAGCGGAAGGACTCTCCGCCGCCGAATTGCCACTGAAGACCCGGCACTTCGGTGGCGGGTTCCAGGGCAGAAGGACCCCCCGCCGCAGGTCTTCTGGGCACTTCGGTGCTGGGTCCCAGAGCGGAAGGACCTCCTGCCACTGAAGACCCAGAGCGGAAGACGCTCCGGGGGCCCAGGCCCTGTGAGTTTTCCGGGGCCCCTGGAGCGAGTGAAGGACCCACTGCAGGGCCTGGAGTCTGGGGCAAATTGCCTCACTTGCTCACCCCTCTGGGCGGCCCTGAGTCTGGGCGACTTCATAGACTTCTGGATTGCTGTGACTCCAGACTGCATCTTGCTTCTGATCTCCAGTCTTTGACCCTAGCCAAACTCTGATCTTATCTCTTGATTCTAGCCTGGTCCTACATTTGGTCTCTGACCTTGGCTTATTGATCCTGGCTCTAGTGATTACCCGGATCCTTGCTCACTGACTACTGCCATGTGGCCATCCTGGACTGGTGGACACCAGCCCAGCTGGACCACTAGGCCAGATTGCCTACAGCTGGGTCCCATACAGCAATGCAGTCAATGCTGTTTTCAGAAAGTGACATAAGATGGGGATTGCAATGTGGTTGTAGTAAGATGAGGCCCTGAGACATAAACCCTTGGTATCTGAGGCCCGGTATGAGGCCTGAACTGAAGTAATGGTCAAGATGTTGCTAACATAAAGTGAAGTTAAGCTGTGAGCCAGAGGCAGGCTCTGCTCACAGAAGTTGGCAAGAGGAAGGCTACTAAAAGCATGTCTGTAAAATTTTGGAATTTGACAATTGGCATTTTCTGATTGAAAAAATGTGTTAAAAATTTCCAACTAGCTGAATCCATTAGCTCAGATCCCTAGGACCTACAGTTGCTTCTGCCAGCATAAACCTTGGGCATTATCTTCTGTGGCAGCAAGTCTGCTCGGGGTTAAAGTGAGAAATAGATGATATGTTTTACAAGAGTTACAGCTGTTCTCTAGTGGTAACATCATCTGCCCTCCTTCTCGGCAACAGTGAGCCTTGCTGATAATTTAATACCTGCGTGAGACAGCGTTAGTAAAATCTCCCCTCCCTCCCATTACAGCCACTCCCATTGATAACAGGTACTTTTTAGTTACTTTTGAGTTATGGCCAAATGCCATCTTCAGTTACATGTGTGCAGTGCCCACTAATATGAATGGGAAGCGTATACGTGTGGTCAGCAGATGGCAGAATCTGATCCATCATCCTTATATTGATGCTCAATGAGGACTAAGAAGTATTTCTGGAACATAGAGAAATATTCTGTGCCGTGACTGACGCACATACCACAATGTGTCTAAATTCTCATCAGATCTAAACATTTAAAAGGAATTCTTTTTCCAAAATGAAGCATCCTCTTATCAAATGGATACAGTAATTACCAAGGAAACCCAAATGAACATCATTCTTAATCACTGTGGAGCAATTAGACCTTAGTATTGACTGATAATGCAAATTTCTTATATGTTGCCATTTAGTTTTAATCAAAGTAGCATCATATCATAAATGTTAATTAGAATGTAGATTTCTACTCAACCTTGTTTAGAAGGAGAAATGCATCAACAAAAATAGTGGCATGGGTACATGAACAGGTTGGTGGAATAAAACATCGTTTATTTGAATGATGAATATTCCTGTTCTGAAAGCATCTTTGCTGAAGGCAAAGCTTTTTAATATATTTTAAAATTCAATTTTGGGCACAGAAGGAAACTATTCACTAGAGAGAGTGAGAGACAGAAGCGGTCTGAAATATAAGGATTATTCTGCTGTGATGAAATAAACATTATTGATATCTTTCAGTAAGTAAAGGCCTCCTAGTGTGTTTAATCTCAGATACTATACTTAAGGCCAGTGGCACATACAGTTACCTGGTGTACATTGACATAGCTCTGATTTCCAAGGAGCTCCACTGATTTACTCCAGCTGAGATCTGGCCCAATTTATTTGGAAATATACTGTGTATAAATTAAAAAAAATAATAGTAGAACTGTCAAACGATTGAAAAAATTAATTGTGATTAATTGCTCTAAGCAATAATGGGATATCATTTATTTAAATATCTTTGGATGTTTTCTACATTTTCAAATATATTGATTTCAGTTACAACACAGAATACAAAGTGCACAGTGCTCACTTTATATTTATTTTTTTTGCAAATATTTGTACTATAAAATACAAAAGGGAGTATATTTTTCAATTCACCTAATACAAGTACAGTAACACAATCTCTTTATGATGAAAGTTGAACTTACAAATATAGAATTATGTACAAAAAAACCCCACATTCAAAAGTAAAACAATGTAAAACTTTAGAGTCTACAAATCCACTCAGTCCTACTTCTTGTTCAGCCAATCACTCAGGCAAACGTTTGTTTACTTTTGCAGAATGCTGCCTGCTTCTTGTTTACAATGTCACCTCAAAGTGAGAATAGGCATTTGCATGGCACTGTTGTAGTCGGCATCACAAAATATATACAACAGTGCCATTGTGAATGCCCGTTCTCACTTTCAGGTGACATTGTAATTAAGAAGTGGGCAGCATTATCTCTCATAAATATAAACAAACTTTTTTCTTTTAGCAATTAGCTTAATTATGAAACAAATATAAGTTCTGAAATCTATGTATGTTCTACCAGAGATGCTTTATTCAGATCTAATCCTGAAGTCCTTATTCAGATAAAATGTCCATTGGCTTTCATTGGAGTTTTTTCTGAGTAAGAAGTTCATGCCCTCTATATCATAAGTCCAAGACCATAGCTCCATGCTCTTTTCTTCCACAGATCTGCACTGATGAAGCTAACTGTTTGAGAAGTTTATATCATTATGCTTCTGACTAACCAGATGCCATCCTTAATCCATATTGTCCCTATGCACATATGTAGTACTCTCTTTAAGCATTCTTGTTTCTTGTTTCTGTCACATGTTGGTTACTTAACAGCTGATCGCAGTAGCTACATGTGCTTCCTACTGGCTGATCAAAGGATCTATGCTATTAGATGGTTTAACTTTACTGCTGCCCATCAGACCAATCGTAACCGGTACCTTGTGCTCCCCCACCTATTGTGTCATTTTCCACTCAGGGTACATCTAGACTGAAGCTAGTGCTGTAATTTCCAGCTCAGGTAGATGTATGCCATTACGAGACCCTAGGTACCTACTCGAATGTCCAGTCCATCCCACTGCCCAGGCTACCACAGCTACACTGCTATTTTTAGCATACTAGCTTGATCAAAGCCAGTGCATGAGCTGGAAATTACACCTTCAGATACAGTGTAGGTTGCAGATTAGCTTGTAAACTTTTTGGGGAAGGAAGCTTTTCTTTATTATACTGACACAATTCCCATCTCAATGGGGTTGGAGTCTTTAGGTGTTCCTGTAGTGCAAATATTAAATAATAAATCATTAACTTTTTATTCTCTTTCCAGTTGAAGATTTGTATTAGCTATGCTATTAGTAGACCAATTTTAACTGATACACATTTAAGTTTTTGTGCATAAATCCAGTGCAGAATGAATTTCCTAGCTGGTGTTTTTACTCGCCCATCTTAATAACTTACTAGCTGGTAGCCCGGTTCCAAGACAAATATGACTGGTGCTTTAAAACATTCCTTGGTTGTCACAAGGCAACAGACTCTAAGAATATTAGAAGTACAAGAAACCTTTAAAAGATATACAGAGGTGTCTTCTGGTGGCAGAGTTCAACTCTTCATCCCTGGTGGCAGGTGCAGGTGGGAGTCCCTTAATGCTAATGTAACTTTCAGTAACAAAACATGTTAGGAGATTTCAACTCATGGCATCATAGAGTTAAATATCTCTTTCCTAAATCCCACATATAACCAATTACTGGGTGTGGATACAGCATATGGAATGGCTGACTAAGTCCTAGTGTGTGCTACTTTGCATTCCCTGTAATGTCACTCATTATTCTATTTGACTTTAATTGTGTTTTCAGATTGATACATTAAAGATTAATGATGCACTTATGCTAAATCAAGAAGTTAGTTACAAAGATATAAAGGAGTAGATGGTGTAGCAATTAAGGCTTTTGTCTTTCACATCTGGGAAATTGTGGCCTGAGATATGTAAGTGAAATGCATTCTAGAAGCCTCTGTTTATTCTCTGATAGAATTTACTAGGAATACCTGTTCAGAACATCTAGGGTCAGTTGCTCTGTTTATCTGTCTGTAAAAACATTTGGAAATCTCATTCAATTTATTCCAGTGGGATATGTCAATGATGAATTTAACAATGTTCACAATCAATGCAGACTGATGCACAAATGGCAGGATTATTCAGATAATAGATTTTCAAATACATTTAATACCAGGAGAGTAGTTTCCAGGATATCTATACATGAATATTTTGTTTCAAATGTAGAAAATGAATAAAGTAGCTTTAGCTGCACAATATTTTATTAGGATCGTCAATTGAGTTTCTTAAATGGATTTCAAAACTTAGCACGCTAGATGTATATTCTTGAAGTTTTAACTTAGGCAAAACTAACTGTAATGTCAACAGAAAGACTTTGCCCGAGAGACTTCAAAACTGAGTCTACTCAGTTTATTAATGTTAACATGATTTTTGAAATTCAGAGGACAGCCAATACAGACATATCAACTTTTTTCTGTTATCACCAATAGGCCAAGACAGTAATAAATTGTGATCCGTGCGTATATAATTTATTACTAATTGATTAGATATTTGCAGAACATATATGGCTTTTCCCCTGAGGAATGCTCTTTGTCTGAAGAATTAGTTTAGATTGACCTAACTCAATAACAAAATGACAGAAGAAGAAATAAATTCATGTACTAGGAAGAACATGAAGATTTTTTTGTGGACAACTTTGATAAGCAGCATTCATTATAATGTTAGTTAATTATTCATGTGAAATAGAGTACTCTAGCTGTAAAAAGGTCACCATAAATATCTGAAGGATAAGCATCAGATACATAGTCCTATTTTACCAATTTTTGACATATTTAGTACATACTAATTTATGGATTTGAAAAAGTATAGATATATTATTTTTGACATGCTTCCCTATGATCTATCCTTCCTTTATCCTTTTTTATTGTAAAAAACAATGTCTTAATTGTTTTCCTGAAAAATATACAAATTTTTCCTATTGACTGATACAAAACACTTGTATGGTATCTTTCCTATAGAGCTTACAGTCTAAGTGGAAAGGCATAAGAATTAACATACGAAGTTGGACCAATGGCCCATCTACTCCAGTATCCATTCCTCAGCACTGGCCAGGACTTGTAGTTCAGAGGGAGATCTAAAATCCCTATAGTGGACAGATACATAATATTACATGGCTATGGAAGAACGCTTCTTCCTACCTCCAGGCTCCTAAATGTTTGCTTATGTCTCCAAACATGTGGATTGACATGACTTACACTAATATAGTGTTTCTCAAACTGGGGTCACTGCTTATGTAGGGAAAGCCCCTGGCAAGTCGGGCCAGTTTGTTTACCTGCCCTGTCCACAGGTCTGGCCGATCGTGGCTCCCACTGGCTGCAGTTCACTGCTCCAGGCCAATGGGAGCTGCTCGAAGTGGTGCAGGCCAAGGGACTTACTGGCCACTGCTTCCAGCAGCTCCCATTGGCCTGCAGCGGTGAACCACGGCAAGTGGGAGCCGCGATCAGCCAGACCTGTGGATGGGGCATGTAAACAAACCGGCCCGGCCCACCAGAGGCTTTCCCTACACAACCAGCGACCCCAGTTTGAGAAACACTACACTAGTATAACTGCAGATAGTGTTATTCCTATCTAACCTACCAGAGGTGTAGCGAGCGCCCTCCATACCCTCCGACCAGAGGGGGCCCCGCAAGGAAGGGGGCCCCTAAAAGTGGCAAAAAAAATGTAAGGTATAACTAAGTAAGAGACATTTATTGATGCTATTGCACAATCCATGTTGGTTTTACTGACATAACCGTGAAGTCATTATGATACATCATAATGCTATTGGCTACATCAGCAGAATGAAAGTTACGAATTTCCATTTAATGAGGAAAGACGGAGGTTCACAAGTACTCATTTCTATTGAACCATGGCAAATGGTGAGAAAATACGACGTTCATGGTTTATGTACTCAGTTCAGAAAGATGCCATTTTTTGTTTTTGTTGTAAATTATTTGGCACTGGTGACATACCGCTACATCGTGGAACATCTGCTTGGAAAGCACTGTCAAAAAGACTTCAGCAGCATGAAACAGGCAAAGGTCATCAAGACTGTATGGTGAAATGGTTTGACCTTCGGTCAGGCATAGTAAACCGTACATCTATTGACCAACTCGAATTGCAGGCTTTTCTGAAAGAAAGAGATTTCTGGAGAAATGTTGTCAAACGCGTCGTTGATGTCGTTATTTTCTTGTCCGAAAGAAACTTGGCATTTTGAGGAAGTAATGAAAAGCTCGGCGATCCTTTGAATGGCAACTTTTTGGGACTGTTTGAATTGCTTGCAAAGTATGATACTGTCCTCAGCGAACTTTTACAGAGGATTAAGAAGGCAGAGACACATGTTCAGTACCTCAGTCCACAGATCCAAAACGAGCTGATTCAACTTGTTGCCAGGAACATTCAAGAGGCCAACATAGCGCAAAATATTATTCCGTTATTTTGGACTGTACTCCCAACATGTCACATGAAGAACAGAAGAACAGATATCTGTGGTGTTACACTTTGTTGAATGCAATGGTGAATATGGTGTCAATATTCGCGAAGCGTTTGTTGGTTTTCTTAATGTTCATGATACAACTGGCGAGGGCTTATTGGAAGCGTTTCTTGAAAAGGCAAACAACTTAGGAATAGACATTGCTGACATGAGAGGCCAAGCTTATGATAATGGCGCAAATATGAGAGGAAAGAATAAAGGAGTTCAAGCCCGCATGCTAGAAATAAATGACCATGCCTTGTATGTACCATGTGGAGCTCACACTTGGAATCTTGTGATCTCAGATGCGGCAAAGTCATCGAAATATGCCGTTGACTTTTTTGGTCTGATTAACAGAATATACGTTATCTTTTCTTCTTCACCTTCACGTTGGGATATACTTCATGAACATATGCCAATATCTGTTAAAGGGTTATCGGACACTCGTTGGGAGTCGAGAATTGATGCTGTGAAGCCATTGCGTTATCACCTTGAAGAATTGTGCAATTCTTTGTCATCTTTGCGAGAATATGCGCTCGTAAAGAAAGATGGCAATACAGCAACAGAAGCCGGTGCACTTTTAAACCATGTTACTACGTGGCCTTTTGTTCTGACTGTGTACACGTGGTACGATATACTATTTCACGTCAATAAAACCAGCAAATTAATTCAGTCACCAGATGTGTCAATTGACGTACTGCAGGCAAAAGTCGGTGCTACAATGAAGTTTTTGGAAGACTATTGAAATATAAGATATAACTCTGTGGTCACAAATGCACGTGAAATAGCAGAGCATTTGGGTATTGAGCAGGTGTTTCCAGAAACCAGGGTGCGACGTAAGAAGAGAATGTTTGATTACGAATGTGCTGATGATTCAAGTCGTCTTTCTGCCGAAGAAAAATTCAAATTGCAGTTCTTTCTTGTTCTCACTGATCAGGCCATATCTTCTGTTTCGTCGCAATTTGACCACATCGTGGAGTGGTATAAGTTGTTTGGATTTCTGTACAACGCTAACAGCCTGAAACAGTGTGACAGAGAAAATGAACTGGAGAATCACAGCAAAAATTTTGAAAGAAAAATGGCAGACATTGATGCCAACGAACTCATAATGGAATTGAATTGTTTTATTTATGTCATCGAGAAAGAGAGAGGACTTGTCACGGCAAACAATTTTTTAACGTACATATACAAGAACAGCCTTCAGGAGATGTATCCGAATCTTTGCATTTGCATCAGAATTCTTCTGACCACACCAGTTACTGTCGCTTGTGCTGAAAGGAGCTTCAGCAGAATGAAACTGATCAAGAATATCCTGCGCTTAACCATGACAGATGACAGGCTTTCTGCGCTTGCAGTTATCTCAGTTGAAAACAAGATTGCCAGATCTCTGGACTATGATGCATTGATTAACCAATTTGCGGAGAACAAGGCTTGAAAGAAGTGCTTTGCATAAATACGGAATACATGTACACTGTAGGCCTATGTATACATAATATGAACCCTGTATATTGTATAAAATAAATACCGCATTCCAGTTTTGCATTGTAAGGGGCCCCTGACATATGTTCAGAGGGGGCCACGTTCTGTGTTGCTACGGCCCTGTAACCTACGCTGCAGGTAAACAAACCATCCCAACCCACCAGCTGATTTCCCTGATGGGCTGCGTGCCAAAGGTTGCCGATCCCTGTGATACACTATGACCCCCCCGATCCCTTTCTGCAGTACTCCTTCCTAGGCAGTCATTTCCCATTTTGTATGTGTGCAACTGATTGTTCCTTCCTAAGTGGAGTACTTTGTATTTGTCCTGATTGAATTTCATCCTATTTACTTCAGATCATTTCTTCTGTTTATCCAGATCATTTTGAATTTTAATCCTATCTCCCAAAGTATTTGCAACTCCTCCCAGCTTGGTATTGTCTGCAAACTTTAAGTGTACTCTCTATGCCATTATCTAAATTACTGATGAAGATATTGAACAAAACCGGACCCAGAAGCAATCCCTGTTGGACCCCACTCATTATGCCCTTTCAGCATGACTGTAAACCACTGATAACTACTCTCTGGGAATGATTTTCCAACCAGTTATGCACCCACCTTATAGTAGCTCCATCTAGGTTGTATTTCCCGAGTTTGTTTATGAGAAGATCATGCGAGACAGTATCAAAAGCCTTACTAAAGTCAAGATATACCACATCTACTGCTTCCCCACTATCCACCAGGCTTGTTACCCGGTCAAAGAAAGCTATCAGGTTGGTTTGACACAATTTGTTCTTGTAAAATCCATGTTGACTGTTATTTATCACCTTATTATCTTCCAAGTGTTTGTAAATTGATTGCTTTGTTATTTGCTTCATTATCTTTCCAGGTCCAGAAGTTAAGCTGACTGGTCTGTAATTCCCCAGGTTGTCCTTATTACCCGTTTTATAGATGGGCACTATATTTGCCCTTTCCCAGTCTTCTGGAATGTCTTCCATCTTCCATGACTTATCAAAGATAATTGCTAATGGTTCAGATATTTCCTCAGTCAGCTCCTTGAGTATTCTAGAATGCATTTCATCAGGCCCTGGTGATTTGAAGACATCTAACTTGTCTACGTAATTTTTGACTTGTTCTTTCCCTATTTTAGACTCTGATCCTACCTCATTTTCACTGGCATTGACTATGTTAGACGTCCATTCGCCACCAACCTTCTTGGTGAAAACTTAAAGAAAGACGTCATTAAGCTCCTCTGCCATTTCCACATTTTCTGTTATTGTCTTTACCCCCTCATTGAGGAATGGGCCTACTCTGTCCTTGGTCTTCCTCTTGCTTCTAACATATTTGTAGAATGTTTTCTTGTTTCCTTTTATGTCCCTAGCTAGTTTGATCTCATTTTGTGCCTTGGCTTTTCTAATTTTGTCCCTACATACTTGTGTTGTTTGTTTATATTTCTCCTTTGTAATTTGAGTGAGTTTCCACTTTTTGTAGGACTCTTTTTTGAGTTTTAGATCATTGAAGATCTCTTGGTTAAGCCACTGTGGTCTCTTGCTATACTTCCTATCTTTTCTATGCAGTGGGATAGTTTGCTCTTGTGCCCTTAATAATGTCTCTGAAAAACTGCCAACTGTCTTCAGTTGTTTTTCCCCTTAGACTTGCTTCTGGGGTGCCCACTGTGTTTGGGGTAGGAGTTCCCAGGCATCCATGTGTGCACCCAATGCTGCTGGGGATGGGGGGCTCCAGTGCACCTGCTGGTGCTGGGGGGGTGGTTTGGGACCGCGGAGTGCAGTCTGGGACCACCATGCTGGCTGCTGGCTGGCAATGGCCTGGGACTTTCACCGTGCTGTTGGGGGGCAGCCCAGGACCACCACAGTTGTGGGAAGGAGGGGGGCCAAAGTCAGAGGTCCCAGAAAGTCACAGAATCCATGACTTCTGTGACCTCCATGACAGACTCATAGCCTTACTCATAGGCACATTAGAAATTCCATAGGTGGCCAGTGCATCCCTTGGCCCGCGCTGCTTCCCACAGCCCCTGTTGGCCTGGAATGGTGAACCACAGCCAGTGGGAGCTGTGATTGGCCAAACCTGCGGACGCTGCAGGTAAAAAAACCATCCCAGCCCACCCGCGGATTTCCCTTGTGGTCCACTATGACTCCCAGATCCCTTTCTGCAGTACTCCTTCCTAGGCAGTCATTTCCCATTTTGTATGTCTGCAACTGATTATTCCTTCCTAAATGGAGTACTTTGCATTTGTCCATATTTTTTTTTTAAATCCTGACTAGTTCTAGTGCCGATCCCTGGTGTATCCCTGGTGTGAGACAACAGTGTAACACTGTTGCAAAAAAAGCAAACATCATTCTGAGATGTACTAGCAGGAGTATTGTAAACATGACATGAGAAATAACTCTTCCTCTCTACTCTGCACTCGTTAGGCCTCAACTGGAGTATTGTGTCCAGTTCTGGGTGCCACATTTCGGGAAAGATGTGGACAAATTGGAGAAAGTCCAGAGAAAAGCAACAAACAATGATTAAATGTCTGAAAAACATGACCTGGGGGGAAGATTGAAACAATTGGGTTTGTTTAGTCTGTAGAAGAGAAGACTGAGTGGGGATATGATAATAGTTTTCAAGTACATAAAAGGTTGTTACAATGAGGAGGGAGAAAAATGTTCTTCTTAACTTCTGAGGATAGGACAAGAAGCTATGGGCTTAAACTGCAGAAAGGGCGGTTTAGGCTGGACATTAGGAAAAACTTCCTAACTGTAAGAGTGGTTAAGCACTGGAATAAATTGCCTAGGGAGGTTGCAGAATCTCTGTCATTGGGGATTATTATTTCTAGACCACCAGGGATGGTCTAGAAATAATACTCAGTCCTGCCTTGAGTGCAGGGGAATGGACTAGATGACCTCTCAGGGTCCCTTCCAGTTCTGATTCTATGTGTGTAAGCCCCCTGTAGTCAATTAAATGACTTATTCAAATAAAATGACCACAATTTAATCCTAAATATTAAGGATAGTTTTAAGAAGAGCTAGGCAAGATTTTTCAGGCAAATAGTTTATTCACAGAAATATGCAGTTTTAGATCAAGAAAAAGAATTTGTGAATTCAAGTCAAATTTGGAAAAGAGTGTTTATTTTCAACATTTCAAAACATTTAAACATTGTTTTGGAATTTAGCCTAATCTAATTTTTGAAAAAGAGTGCAAACCAGCAGAACATAAAATACTTTGCGTCAAATGTAATGTTTAGTTTGACCCAAAACATTTTTTGAGGTTTTTCATTTGGCAGCAAACTGAAAAATTCCCATTTTAGTTCAACCAGAAAATTAGTTTTTCCCCCCCTATTTCTCCCACATGCCTCTGAGCTCAGCCACTGAAATGAAAACTCAATTATTTGTACAGCTCTGATATTAAGGTTATTAGTCAGGCAAAATTCCCATTGACGTGAGTGAAAGTTTTGCCTCAGTAAGGGCTTATGAAAGGCTTCACTCTTATGCCCAGTATTATTTAGGAGCAACATTTCAGACACACTATAATTTGCATTAGTAAAGAGATTAGATTAAGCAAAGACCCTTTTTAATGGGGGGAAATCTTGGTTTGGTTTAACATTCTGCCCCACAGAATATAAAAATATTAGGAAACAAGAAAGCTAGTAGTTGAATTGCAATTTCCTTGGAGATTTACAAGAAATAATGCAATTGCATCATATATTTGAAGTATTGTATATTGGCAGACTCTCTTAACTGGATGAGGATTATGTACTAGACACTTTAGTGTTATACACCATTTGTCTTACTGTGGTAGAAAGGGAGACGTGATCAAGGGAGGGGTTACTGGTTATTAGTGTGGTTGGGAGAAAAAATTTCATTAGGAGCCAGACTATTCCATGTTTTAGTCAGAAGGACTGTGACGGAAGCTAAGAAAGTCAGCAGGGATTGGATTTGGTCTCATGTCTTCTGATGTGAGGGAGATCTTTTGAAACAGGAGACAAGCATTAATCTTCTCAAGCAAGTTTGAATGACAGAGTTGGTACCTGAAAACTAAAGTGAGACCAGATGATTATTTGGGAATGGGGACTGCTCACTGGCAAGGTTAATTGAGTGTTTGAAAAATCACATTAATGTTGTGGCTTGCATAATTAAATTATGAAAACTTGTTAATTGTGTTGTAAATAAAACCCCAGCCTTTGTTTTCGAACTAATTATCAAGCTGTATGATGAGTCAGAGGAGGAGCATGTGGCAGCTTGCAAATGTTAAAACTCTTTCCCAGATGGACTGAGTTAGGAAGAGCCATTAAAAGAAGCCATCCCATGCATAGTTGAGAAAGAGAGATGGCTGGCATGTGCTAAAGAACAGATAAAGACTAGCTTGGGTGGGTTGGCAATACAGAAGATAAAAAGGCAATAGAAAGGGATGGATTAGAAAACAGGTGGTCTAGAGGAATGATAAAGTATTCCCTCCTCAGTCATGTTGTGCTTTTCAAATTTGAAAGGAAAGCTGCAACATTATGATGTGTGTTGGTATCTGTCATTTGTTTGAGTTAATGGGATTATGAAATTTATATGTAGCAAGCGTATCTCATATTTAAGTTGATTTATAGCTCTAGAAGACATGAAGCAGGAAGTTCTTACTCAGGCATGACTCCAAGTGCTGATGGATTTTTGCCACGGTGAAGACTGAGTAAAGACTTGAGGATCAGGCCCATAAACAGGAACAATGAAGTATTCTCCATTCTGGGCTCTTTAAAGTTTCCTTCCTGTGTTTGGTGGGTTGAAATCAAATCTGGGGGGAAGACCAGAGCTCATCACTTCTATGGAGGGAAATATTTAAGGGGTATGCAATCAGACTTGTCATCATATATGTATAATGGACTCAGTTTGATCGGGGACTTGCATCCCTGGTATGACCTCCCCTCCACCATTCCAATTGCTAAATCCTCTCAGATCCCCGTAATAAGCCCCACATGACACAAGACTTTCAAAATCTATCACTCCCTGTAGACAAGGCATGTTCACATATTCGTCTTTGCTCGTAGCTGCCAAACGTTCCTGCACCCTTTCCCAAAATGATCTCCAGTTGCCTCTCCTGCTCCCACCCCTCATGTAACGTGGAAAAATATGTCCCAGTTTTGTTACTTTATCCACATGTTGTCGAAAAGATGTTTCATGTGGTGACTTTGAGACTGTTTTATCATATGTAAATGTTTCTAATGGACTAATCAGGACTATATAGAACAAATATAAGTATAGCTGCCTGAATGTATCTAGTGACAGCTTTAAGTAAAAGGTTTGTCTATATGTAAAGAATAAAACACATACTTTCAATCTAGATGTTTTGAAAAAAAAAGCAGAGAGAGGAAAACAAAAGTATAAACAACAAATACTCTGCTTTCTCTGTTATGGGGATTTTGACTCTCTCTGTCCTAGAATACCTTCGCCACCATGGAAATGCATCAGGTAGACTTCTTACACTTAAAGGTGCAGTGCATTAAAAAAAAGGAATCATTACAATATATTGAAAACTATTTGTTGAATTTATAGCAGGAGTTCCCAACCCTTGTAAATCTTGAATATTAATTTACGTAATTATTTAAAATAAAAACAAATGCACAAAACAGTATTTGTTTACATATTAGTAAAGTTATAGATAAATAGAAATTGTTTGATCTCAAGCGTTCACTGGCATTAAAAGTCTAAAGCTGCTCAGCCATGGTGACCCCTGATTTAGACTTTTCAGGCAGAATATGCCTTCCATTGCAAGGCTGTTCAAATAGATAAGTTTCGAGCAACAGCACGTTAGAAATCTATGTCGCTCATTTTAACTTTGTCACTCAGCAAAGACTTAGTGTTATTATGCTGAATTAAATTTTCTACTTAATGAACCTGATACTCAGCTTGTGTCAATTGGCATAGCTCCATTGACTACACTAATTTACACCTGTAGAGGACAAGCATCAGTCTGGAAATCCCGACATTAGGCATTGGGATACTATGGTGGCCTGAATCACCTTCAGAGAAAGGTGTGCCTGACCAGGTCCCTCACCTACCAGAAGATATTCAAACCACTCCATAAAGGACCAAGACTGCTCCTCCTGAAGTCAATGGCAAAACTCCTACTTATCTGAATGGAAGTGGAATCAGACCAATAATTATTGGGATCCACTTAGCATGAGTTCATCAGATACACTCACACCCCTCCCTTCACAGCTCTAGACTAGAGCAAGCCACACTTTTATATATACAATGAATTAATAAAACATAGCTTCCTTAAGAAGAGTTAATCTGCATACAAAAGTAATGCTTATTATAGGCACAGAAGGCAGAACATACTGCTCAGTAAAACCTTGAATGGCATCCAGAATGTAGCTCAACTTACACAGTACATATTTATGCAAATATTGAAACAGTTTGAGTGCAAAGAACTGTTAGTTTTCACTACTTCCACTTGGAGACCATACAGTGATTTTTGTACAATGAGGATCTATGGCATTTAATGGCTCTCATTTGCATTTTTACTAATGTAAAGGGATGTATAAAGATGGAGGCGACTTATGATTTCTTTTTATGATGGTTCATAACTTGTTTGAGTTGTTGCATATTGTCTGTTTATTTTTATGAAATCAGAATGGGCTGTATAACTTACCATCAGTATGACAAAACACAACCACAAATAAATAGCTGAGGGGATCTTATCACCATCTTTTAAAAATAAAGGAGCTCCTATACTATCCAAAATCCTGTTATACCATAATGGAGAAGGATATATGCAGAATGATTATACCCATGTAATTAGTAAAGTACATAAAACAATATAAACCACTGTAATTCCCTTTTATATTTTCCCCTGTGAATGTTGTGCCTATACATGTGCATTCAAAGTCTACTTATTTCTTAGCTCATAAAGAAATCAACTAAAACTGTTCAGCCATTCTTCAGTTATGCATGTATTTGAATTGGAAATTATGGGAAATGATGTGGTGTTTATTTACATACGCACAAGTCAAAAACAGAACAACAGATTTTGTTCAAATGCAAAACATAAAAAAAGCTTTCACGTCTGGGCTGAGACCAAGCATGAAAAATGTCAGTCTGACAGGAATATATTTGACAGCATTATGAGCAACTGAAAAAGAGGATTATATCTGAAGCTGTGCCAACCTTAATTAGCCATTATTTATGCAATAATGTGATTGTGTATAATATATGTAAGTTTCTTACATTATTGAAATTCTGTATAAAGATATAAAGTGATATATCAAGGAAAGAGTCAATAGTCAAGAAGCTTAAGGTGCCAGTGCATTTTTTTGAAAACATTATTTGAATGAGATCTGCAAGTGTTAATAAATAATAGTCTTTTTAAATAACTCTGTATGTGTGTGTGTGCGTGTGTGTAAAATAAGAATGAAGATAAACAGCATGGTGCAACTAGATTCCTCTAGATATTGGAAGTATGGCATGCAAACATATAGTAAACTAATAGGGTGGAGAATTTGTGTCATACAGTATACAAACTGCATTGCTCTGCTATTAAGTGATGCCAAAAAACTACAGTTATACATTTTTTTCATCTAAATTGTCATACCTATTGCTGCTGTGGGGCTTGACAGAGGAACACATTAATTTCTTTGCTGATTCAAGTTCTATTGTTGATTCAAGATCTATTTTACTTTCTTGAACTGTTTCACTGAGTCAGTAAGATTATAAAATAAACATAAATAACTGAGGTGAGATGATGTACTATGTTTAGAAAACAGAAAGGTAAGTACAAAATATCAATGAGACCACAAATGCTGTTGCTGCTTCTCTTTATACCAAAGAGTTCAGGCTTTGATCTCTACCTCCTACTTTATTGCAATGACAGTTACATTTTTTTTTTCCAGACAGTCTGGGAGTTGAAAGGGGTGGTTACCTTTCAGCTAAATGTAGAGAATATCATCTCATAAAGTCCACAGTGCTTGCTTTCATCATTTTGACTCCAAGTATAACTGGAGTCTTCTGTCTTTTACAGTAAAGCAGTCAAAATAATAAGAGTCTTTCTGAAATAGTGAAGTCCCCTTCACTGCTCTCCTAGGAACAGTTAGTTGTTTAATGTAGTTTATTGAGAAGGTTTGTTTCTTTTGATCTTATGATATTAATTCAGTCAAAACCCACTTCCCTCAGTTCTGTGTCTAGTTACATTGCAGCCACCATGCTGCATCTTCTGGTGGTGGAACATCGACAAAGTGTCTCTGGCAATGGCTGAAGATGAAGCATCCAATAAAACCCCTTCTCCTCTTTCCTCACTCTTGCTCATGATGATCTAATAAATTTTCATTTAGATGCTCTTTCTCCCCTCTACCCAAACCCACAAAGAATCAAAGATGGCCCCCCCACATTTCTGGGATGAATGTGCTTTCTTCAATACATTCGTGCTCTACCTCATGAAATATCATGCTCTTCTCCCCTCTTTAAAAAAAATTAGTCTCTGGTTAGGTATACACACACATATATATAATCTTAGGCCAGGGATAGTGGAAATATTTTGTTTAAGGAGGAGTAGGTGTGTCTGGTTTCAGACTCTGGATTAGTTTGTTTGCTGGAAGTTTGTTGCACAGCCAAATCTCCCTGATCAAGAATGCTTCATCGCTTGCTATCATGTGCTTCCTTTGGGGTTCTAAATTGCATGGTCCCAGAGAAGTTCAGCTATCTAGGTGAGTCATAGGTGGCGATGTGGTCACTTCTGGAGGTCCCTGGGTGATGACCCACTGATGGTTTTGAAGCTCAGGATCAAGGCTTTGATCTGATAATGGAGGTTCCTAATTCTTAGTATGAATTGCATATCTAATCCCTAGGAAAAGAGAGTGCTCTTCATGCACATATGTATTTACATATATTTCAAAAATAGCTTTTTGGCCACCTGTACTCTTATATCTAAAAATTTCCTTTATGTGCTGTTATCCTTCTGCCTCTCTGTACATTTAACCTTTCAGAAAGATAAAAAACTGAAGAAAGTAACAAGTGCTAGATGGAAACTCTTCTTGTTTGACCTTGAACACTCCCAATACTCTGAGGTGTGAGATGCAGTAAAGATTTTTTGCATCCTATCTCTTTGATAGAGATGCTGAGTAAATCACTTGGCAGCATAGTACGCTTTCCATTGGCTTTGTCCTGTGGATTTCAGTCATGACTCTTTCAAACTTGATTTTGCATTTCCAGTTTTCATGGAAATGAATTTTCTATGAGACATATAAAATATGAAAAGAGGTGTGTGCATGTGAAATGATAATATATGTAAAATCTGTTCTCCTCTTTTCTATATGCTTAGTAAATTAAGATTATTTCAGTATTGTCCTCAAATTAGTAAATTGTGGATTTTTTTTGCAGAAAGGATTAAATACTTTTAACATCTTCATTAAAATACGTCAGGTGAAAAGAGGTCATTATAAATATACTGTTTCTGAAACTCATGGGCAAATCATTTTTACATTCTTTAAATTTAATTCTTCAGATTCTCTAGATTACAAATTGAGATTTGCAAAGCACATCTTGCTTTAGTTTTGTGGGAGGGTGTGTCTAAATCCTCTTGAGTCAGTGCTCATTGTTGATATGGAATTTTATTTTCTGGAGAAGAGAAATAAACTAATAGTGAGGGCTTTTGTTATGGATTTTTAAGTAGCAGCATGCGGTGGTGCTTTTGTTTACATATGCTGTATTCAGTGTGAGCCCTGATAATGGTTGTGCAGATGTGGTTGTATTGCATTTTCATACTCCATCAAATCTCCAGGGCTACTGAAGGGGTGCAAATGGGCTGGAACAGGGGCCAAGATTGGCCTGTTGTATAGGGATTAAATTTACTATCAATATGCTGTGATATAGGGGGTGACTTTCAGAGGCACCTAACTTCCTTTTTGTGTCTTTAAAATCTCCCCTAAAATGTAATCTAAAAAGAACATGGAAGATGTTAGTCACTGATGCTTTGAACGCAGCGATTATAAATGTAGAAAACCCTTCCATTTAATGTATGATTCTTAAGAGAAAGATGCACTGAGATGTAGAAGCAGTATTTATGAAACCTTTGAAACATCATCTATATCTTCTCCACAGTCTTTTGTGACTTGAATTTATATTTATGCTTATAATAGATCACAGCTACAGAAATCTGTTTGCCTGAAATTCACTCTGTGCTACAAAAGAGAGACAGAGCAAAAAATTCTGAGAGAAATTACTGAAAATATTTTAATAACAAACCATAGTCTCTAGTTTGTTTCAGTACTGAAATGTTGCATTTTGTAGCAATACTGTAATATGTAGTTTGTTTCAGTGCCAAAAACTGAGGCTTCATTGAGGATCTTTAAACTTGTCATTTTCAACTATACCAGCATCCATTTCAGCTCTGATTTTGACAGGTTGTCAGAACAGAAGGGGTCATATTTCTGAAGTGAAAGGTCTTAGAGCCTCAGTATTCTAAATCAAATCTTTAGTTTGAAGGCTGAAGTGAATGAACTATAGCATCCACTTTCCCCTATGTTACTCCTAATATCTAAACCTATTTCCAAGCAGAGTGAGCCTATTGACAGGTACCGGGAGGAGAAGTCTGCTGTCTAAGACACAAATAAGTGCCAGTAAGTGTAATTCTACGTGTGGAAAAGAATTCTAGTATTGTAAGGGTGGAGGTCTGTGGGAGGTGAGGGGGAATGTGTGTCATTAATTCACTCTGTATCTCGCAAGTCAGATATATTTAGCTTTCAAATGAAAAAAAATGGCTTTACTAACGTTAACTGGAAACATTAAGTTGGGTTCTTTATAGCTTTTGCAGCAGTGCCAGAAATAAGGACTTTGCAGGTTAGGTTCTGTCCTGTATTACAGCTGTGCAACACTATTGTCTTCAGCTTGGCTACACAGACATAGCCAATAGCATAATTTGACCCTACAGTTAGAATCATTCTTTCCTAGTTGGGTTGGCTCAGCTGTGCTAAGCTGAGGAAAGAGTCGAAAACTCTTATTTTTACTGAGAACGTAGGGCAGCAATAGAGCACTTCCTCACCTGTTAGAGCTGCAGAGAGCTACAAAATAATCATGTCATTATCTCCTGGATTTTGTGTTACAATATTCAATGATAATATAATACCTTTACCTGCCCCTCCCTGGTTACTAGGTGAAAGGAAAAGAGTTTCCCTTCTTTCTTCCATTGCTGATTGTTTGAAGGGAAAGAAGGGAGAATCTTAATATTCTCTTTCTCTTTCTCTCTCTCTCTCTCCCATCCCCACCTTTTCCCCCTCCTAGGTGCAGGTTCCAAACATTTCGGGAAGGAGAATTTGGCAAATGAATCCTGGCACTAGAACTAGTCAGGATTTTTTTTTTAAACAAAACATGGACAAATGCGAAGTACTCCATTTAGAAAGGAACAATCAGTTACACACATACAAAATGGGAAATGACTGCCTAGAAAGGAGTACTGCAGAAACGGATCTGGGAGTCATAGTGGACCACAAGTTAAATAAAAGTCAACAGTGTAATGCTGTTGCAAAAAAAAGCGAACAACATTCTGGGATGTATTAGCAGGAATGTTGTAAGCAAGACACAAGAAGTAATTCTTCCGCTCTACTCTGCGCTGATTGGGCCTCAACTGGAGTAGTGTGTCCAGTTCTGGGTGCCACAGTTCAGGAAGAATGTGGACAAACTGGACAAAGTCCAGAGAACAAATATGATTAAAGGTCTAGAAAACATGATCTATAAGATTGAAAAAAATAGGTTTGTTTAGTCTGGAAAAGAGAAGATTAAGGTGGGGACATAACAGTTTTCAAGTTTTTAAAAGGTTGTTACAAGGAGAAGGAAGAAGGATTGCTCTGAGGCTAGGACAAGAAGCAATGGGCTTAAATTGCAGCAAGGGAGATTTAGGTTGGACATTAGGAAAAACTTCCTAACTGTCAAGGTGGTTAAGCCCTGGAATAAATTGCCTAGGGAGGTTGTGGAATCTCCATCGTTGGAGATTTTTAAGATCAGGTTAGATCTGGCATTGATGGTCTAGATAATACCTAGTCCTGCCTTGAGTGCAGAGGACTGGACTAGATGACCTCTCAAGGTCCCTTCCAGTCCTATGATCCTCTGTTTTTGTCAGAAAAGGCTGATTCTTCAAACCAAAATCTTTATCCTGTCAAAGAGTCAGTTTTTACAAAACTTCAGTCATGATGGTTTCTCATGTCCATAATGAATTTCCTGCTCAGACCACAAGAGAAAGAAACCCAAGAATAGGAAATAGCCTGGACATTATGGCACTCATCTGGGCTGCATGAGAATAGAGACTTGATCTGGTTTGCCTGCTTCAGAGAAGGAACCTGCACCCAGGTCTCCTACATCCCAGGTAAGTGCTTCAAGCTACTGGCTATTCAGGGGCCTGCTTACTTTGTATAAATAATTAAATATTCATAGGACCAGAATGAGAGAGACCAACTTCATAGCCCAGTGGTCAGGACATTCACCTGAGATATGGGAGACCTGGATTGTGACTCAGTCAGAGCATGGCCTTAAACCATCTTTTCCTTGTCACCTGTACTGCATCAGAGGTTAGTGTGCTGACCACCATGCTATTGGCAGGTCTGAAGGGTAGCTCTCTCTGACCTTCCATGAAAACGTTTGAAAGGTCTCTGTTTTGTCCCACTAGGGAATGGGAAACTTTTTGAAACTATGAAAACTCTGATGGGGTTGAGAAAAATATTTCTCACCCAACCTTACCCAACAGTTCCCATATTGCTAAGTCAGTTTGCTCCACACTCCTGCCTCCTGTGAGCGGTAATCAGCTCATTCTGCTAAGAAACCAGGCAGGCAGAACTTCAGTCAGATGTGTGAAAACTGCATCAAGAGGCCTGAATAGTTAGAAAAGAAGGTTTCATGCTCCATATTTACAACTCCAAAAGTTCAAAAAGCATGATATTTGTAAATAGGAAGATTTTCCATATTTTGCTTTGTCTTTTGATGTATTTCCTTTTTTTTCAGTCTTCCCCACCCACCCCTGTGTGAGAGAGAGAGAATTACAATGTTGCTAACTCTCCCAAACACAGAGTAAGGTGATTCTGGCCCCTGCTAGAGGAGCTCTCACTGGTTGCCTGTGAAGCTTCCAGCTTCTTATGTTTCAAATTAAATAACTGTGTGGTCTCCAATTCTGTCCATCCCAGGAATTGATTATACACTGTTCCAAGTCTCACCTCAAGTCTGCCACCCCAGCCCTACATCTTGTAGTGCACCTCCACTTCTCCCTCACCTCGTGGGTTCTTCATCACCCCTATCTCCTGCTTCTAAGTTGTGGGGATGGAAAGGAACAGTGAGAAGCCAATTCATTTTTCACAGGAGGGGTGTGGGGTGGAGGGAGCAGGATCATCCTGAATCACTGAGCTTTTTCTGCTCCCTCTTCCACTTCTGTAAGCATGTTGTCAGCTGCTCCCTCTCCTCACTCCCAATTCCTCTGGCTCCAGACTGGTGGTGGGAGAACTCTACCTGCCTGCTGCAGGAGCCCTGATAGGCTGCTCTTCCACAGAAGGTGGGCAAGTGGGGATGGCAGCTAATCAGAGGGAGTTTTCCCCAGACAGGGCTGAAATTTGGGTAGGAGCTGGAGCTTTGTGAATCATCACCAGATTGGCTCTGGCTTTAGCCCGAGCCAAAATTGTGTTACTTTCAATGAAATCATGAGAACTGGCAACCCTCCACACTTCTCGGAGGATTGTAGCTGGGGAACCAGTTAAATGGCTTGTCAGATGGGGCTGGAAATGTTCTTTAATTAGTCCTGGACAAGGAGGGTTAAAATGAGTGGAAATTTAAGTGTCACAAAGGAACCAGTAAGCCCATGAAAAAAAGAAATTCATCCTGCAGGAGGTGTGTGTGTGTGAGAGAGAGAGAAAGTAAGAGAGATTGTACAGTCCTATATACTGAGCAACATAAAGAATATTCATAATATTGAGAAAATACTGCATCTAACTGGGCAGTCCTTGGTATGTGGAATGATGCAATAAGCTAAAGTGCCATATTAGGACTGTGAGGACCAGTAGAATCTGTTGTACAAGAATGAGCTAATTTGTGTAATAGCATTTTACATTTGGATGTGAGAATCCTTAACCTAGTATGTCACACAGCTGTGACTGAGGGTTTGATAGAACTAGTTTTGAGGATTTGGTTTCTAAACTAAAAATAAATCTCCATACACTAGCCCCTAAGAACTACTACAATACAAATGAAAATAAAAGGATCTCCCAAGATTGAGAATGAGAGAAGGATCTGTGTTGATTTTCTTTCTCCGGTGTAAGGAGCAATCGACTCTGGCACACTGTGTGAGGGTGAGGGCAATACTTCCTTCCACAAGAAACCTGGTTTACCCCTTCTGTGGAGCACCATGTCGTTTCTCTAATAATATACTGTTTTCTTACAAAACAGAGATGCTATTGCATAGTAACAGTTTTATTTTTGGTGCATGGGGTGGGTGGGGACGCTGTGTCCATTGAGCTAGTCAGTGTTTCCCTTTTCTCCTCTGTGGACAGGACAGTGTAGCCTGAATAGATTAATAGCACTTGGGTTTTTTTGTTTTTTTCTTTCTTTCTTAGCATTCTGTGGTGGGGTGGAATGCTATTTTTTTTTTCTCTGAAAGATGTGCTCTCTGGTAAGGCTAGCTAGTCTTTACTATGCTGGAGGAAATATTAATATACACAAACAAAGAAAGTATTAATTCTAAAAGCTGCATAAAGAGTTAATATGAAAATCCCCACATTTTGGTTTTCAATATATGAACAGAATTTGGGTTGTAGATCAATATATTTTATCTTATGAGTTGCTGTATAGAGTCCAATTATCAATCTTAACTAAGGAGAACAACTGCTTTTGTGACTTTCCACATGACAATTTATGTTAATTTATAGCTATACATGCTGTAAGACTAAACATTTACACAGGAGGCATTGTAACTCATAATGATGCATGCAGCATAGGGTTGTATGTGTTTCTGTCCCAAGGAAAGCTAGTGGCAGACTGATGCTTCACAATACAGGTTCATCCTCATTGGGGAGGGACGTGAGTTTATTTAAACAAACAAACAAGCAAACCCAAAAGGTTTAAGGTCTAGGCTGTGCCTTTAGCTTACTCACCCAAACAAGGAAGCAAGGACTCCTCTTGCCTTTGCTCGGCCTATTCATATCTTTGGTTCTGGGTCTGCTGTGGCACACAACCCTTGCATCTGCCTGAGAGCAAATGAGTGAGGGAGGGTGGATAGAGCTTTGTTTGTGTCTCCCTACTCACTGGCCAGAGTAGCTTGCTAGGTGCAAGGGGGAAGTAAGATATCCGTTTTCAAGGGCTGAAGTAATTTACTTCCTCTAGAGAATAAGAGGATACCAGGGGAGGAATTGACCCACAGACTTTCCTCTGAGGCACAATACTTCCTGCAGTGACTGCTGGGGTAGTGTTGCTTGTTCAGGGCTTGCCCATAGACATAATCTAGTACTGCATTTGGAAACCAATTGCATTAAAGCTAACACAATCACCATTATCTTTAACTTATTTAAATGTGGAGGCATTTCAAGAAACCATGTTGCCTTTTTATTTCCAGGAGGCTAAAGCATCAGTCATCATTACTTATTTTATTCAGTTTTTCCAGGAGAATAACTGAACATTACACAATCCTGAACCTAAAGCTAATATATAAGTAGGACAGAAAAACAAGTTATATAGAGAAGGGCAACAGCTTTGCAAAGACATTATCTATTTTCATTTGCAGTTGATTTTATTGCTTATTTCCTCATAGAGTTTAATATTCGTTTGAATTATAGTTCACGTTGAAATGAATAAAGTCAGGAAACCGTTATGGTTTATTTTTTATCTAGAAATACAATCAATGGTCCCTTTCCACTAAGTCAACTCAGTAGTATTCCCTATAAATATATTCCACCCACCACTGCTATCTGAGCTACCTGCAGTGCTCATGCTGTGCAGTCATGTCTATGTTCGGCTGGGCAGGGAAATGCTCTGACATTTTCCCCACCTCATTACACTTCTCTTTCAACCAAGAAGCCAAACAAGCTGCTTATGCTGCCTGATGCCAATATACCTAATTTAAATGAGCTGAGGCTTAACAGTGTTAGCAGTGTAGGCTGGCTTCATGCAAATACAAAGTCCAGCCTTAGCTAGTGGTGGGGGAATTTCTAGCAATCTTCTCCACTGAGTTCCCTCGCTATCTCACCTGGGGAAACTGCATACATTTTGTATCTCACATGCAGGAGACATTTTATTGAAAAGAAAAAAAATACTCTCTTCCCTGGGGCGCTATCTAGTATTCTAGTAAAACATATTTCTCTCCAAAATACCAATTCAAATCCATAATAGAAGTAATAGCAGCATAAAAATCGGATACTAAAGTAAAGTTAAAATGAAGCTGGCATGTAATTTTTTAATATTGTTTATTTCTTTTCATTCTCTATTAGTTTTTTGTGATACAGCCTTAAGAGCAGAAAATATATATTTTAAGACAAGTAACACTTACATAAAGAGTATGAATGTAAACTTATACAGTGAATATGAATTAATTTATGCTATATGCAGATATCCTTGCTCACCTTGAGTAGTACCTTACTCCATGTGTAGCCATATTGATTTCAACAGAAATACTTTCTCAGTAAAGTACAACTCAAGGTGAGTAAAAGTATCAGAATCTGCCCCTTGAAGAGTACTCACAAATTAAGATGACAGAATCTGGCACATTATTTCTATTGAGTAAAATATCATTCTTCATGAATAATTCCATTGACATCAGTGGTAAAATACTATTCAGTGTGAATAACAGTGATAGAACCTGTGTCTAAGGTAAGATGCAACAGAGGAAATAGGCTAAGCATGACAAAGCCAAAATTGTAGGAAAATGTACCAGATAAATTAAGACCATAAGAACAGCCATACTAGGTCAGACCAATAATCCATTTAGCCCGACATCATGTCTTCCAACAGTGTCCAGTGCCAGATGCTTCAGAAGGAATGAGCAGAACAGGGTAATTATCAAATGCTCCAGTCCTAGCTTTTGGCAATTAGAGGTTTAGAGACACCAAAGGCATGAGGTTTTGTCCATGACCATTTTGGCTATTAGTCATTCCTAGTCCTATTGCAGTGATCGGCAACGTTTGGCACATGGTCCACCAGGGTAAGCCCCCAGCAGGCCTGGCTGGTTTGTTTACCTGCTGCATCAGCAGGTTTGGCTGATTGTGGCTCCCACTGGCTGCGGTTCGCAGCTTCAGGCCAATGCGGGCGGTGGGAAGCGGCACGGACCCACGGTTGTGCTGACTGAGGCTTCCCACAGCCCTCATTGACCTGGAGTGGCGAACTGCGGCCAGTGGGAGCAGCAATCGACCAAACCTGCAGACATGGCAGGTAAACAAACGGCCATGTGCCAAACATTGCCGATCCCTGTCCTATTGTTTTAAACTTGATGCCTATTAATTTCATTGGGTGAGCCCTGGTTCTTGTGTTATGTGAAGGGGCAAATAACACTTCCTTATTTACTTTCTTCACCCCACTCACAATTTTATAGACCTCTAGCAAATACCTCTTCAGTCAATCTCTTTTCTAAGTTGAGCAGTCCTGGTCTTTTTAATCTCTCCTGCTACAGAAGCTGTTCCATACCCCTAAACATTTTTGCTGTCCTTCTCTGTCCTTTTTCTAGTTCTAATATATCTTTTTTTTTTAACCAGAGCAACCAGAACTGTATGAAATATTCATGGATTTATTTAGCAACATTCTGATATGTTTTGTCTTATTATCTACCCCTTTCCAAATGGTCCTAACATTGTTTGCTTTTTTTGGCTGCTGCTGCACACTGAGCAGATGTATTCAGATAACTATCCATGATGACTCCAAAATCTCTTTCTTGAGTGATAACAGCTAATTTAGACCCATCATTTTGTATATATAGTTGGGATTACTTTTTGCAAGGTGCATTACTTAGCATTTATAAACATTGACTTTCATCTGTTATATTGTTGCCCACTCGCCCGGTTGAAAGAAACATCAATCACAATAGTTAATAAACATTCAGGGGGTGAGAGAAGCAGAACACAAAGAGCACACTGGAACATGGCAGTGAATTTTGTGCAATATTCATGTGCCATAGTGAGAATCAATTTCTTAACAGGTAGCCAAAATACTCAACCTGACTTTCTAATAGCATTATAGGTTTCCCAGTTCAAGCAAATGATCAGGTTTGTGAACAGTACTCCTGTTATGGGAATGCTGGAAAATGTGCTCTGGGATAGATCAGTAGTTCATCCATGAAAAATCCTTGAAGACTAGGCTTACCAAAGATATAGCTAAATCAATGGGGAATATAACTTCAAACTGCCTGTTTCAAAATAAATTATTTCCCTAAAAGTACTGAGTATAGCCACCAGATATGAAACTTTTTTCTTTCCAAGTCACATTATAGCTAATACATTTGAAAAGGTTGAGGGAAAGGATGCAGATACATGCAATGGAAGATCTTAAACAACAAATCCCTTATATTCAGAACCTATAGAGAATTAGTGTGCAAGATTAAATGGAACACCAGTCTTGCCTATTAAATGTTGATTCAAAGTCTCTGTTCCATTTATCAATGATGGAATCCATGCCATCTTGATATCAGGCATGCAAGATGTGCTTGCAAAGCCCAGAGATTATGGGGAACATTCATATACTACAAGTCTCCTGGGTGAGGTATCTTGGAGGCCAGATTTTAGCTACAGAGCCCTTAAATGGAAACACAGATGAAAGTTCACTTGAGGAAGTTCATTCCAGGACTTAAAATGTTTAGGCTGCAGCTCAAATAAAAAGTGGAGTTTTTGTATCTCTGACAAGAATCCAGCAGAGGACTTTCAAATGGTCTGTCAATATTTATACCGTGATATTGAATACTACAAATGTATAGATTTGTTACTTGGACTTCAGGTCAGAAATATTACATACTGTACATAGATGCACAATTTGCAGGCCCTGCTAATTAACATTTACTATATTGTTGTCATATGGGGGACTGGGTTTGTCAGGAAATTAGTAATGTTATACAGAAACTTCCACATCTAGGCCTACTTTTCATATCTAACCAGGTTAGCACTGTGAGAAACCCCAAAATCTAAAAGTGTGTGTGCTCAGCTAACCAAAACTGACAAATCTGGTTTTGACTTTAACAAATATTCAAGTGAATGTGAACTTGTTAATGTGAACTGTCAAGACGCCTGTCAAACCCAGTATAGAGTGTGTGTTTTTCACAAAGACTTTCATCACATCAGAACTCCAACCAGCAGCTTAATTGAAAAGGCCAAAGATTGTATAGGTCTGAACAATTAATTACTCTTTCCATACAATGAAGTACATGGGAATCTCTGATGTCAGTGGAGTGAGCCCGAGAGATGCAATGCCTTAATGTTTGAGCTGAGAGGCACATTCATAGTGCATCATGGGAAACTGTACATTGCTGCTGTTTCATTTTTACCTGTTCTGTGGTCTCTAGACATACATAGATGCGGGGGTTGTGACATGTAGGGAAAACTTGGAGGAAACAGTACTGTAACTTACAAGGACTGAACTTTGTGGTAAGTGCTTCTTTGTCTGTCTAGTTTTGTCTTTTAGACGGGTCTTAGGGGACTGCCTTATATTCTTTTTTGTACAGTGCCTAGTACAAAGGTCCTGACCCTGGTGGAGGCTTTTATGCGCTACTGAACACTCATAATAATACAGTAGAGGACTTCATTCACATTTGTCAAACCATCATTTTTGACAAAAATATTCATTTAAAATAATGTATTTATTATTTATTCAAATTAATAATGAAATAATATATTTTGCCATGTTGTCACAACATAGCTGATGAATCAGATCTTTAAGCATAGATGTGGGAATGATTTGTAAGACTTATTTAAACACTTCTCTAGAAAATATTCATTTTTTTTAAAGGTGGTATTAATCTATCCCAACTTTGTTTAATTAACTGAAGGGTCTCATTATAACTGATTAAGAACTTTATTTTTGTTAAATGTGTTAATTTCTCTAGAAATTTAAACGACTTTCTTCTTTGGCTTTTCCTGTGTGACTTGTCAAGTTCAGTCACATTTTCACTGATGATGCATCATTTCCATTTTGCCTTGTGTCTTGTTACATCAATGTAACACAGCATGATTGATTTAAGCCAACTTGACATATCACAAAGTGAAACTGCTGTCTTCTGAAACCTATATTAAAAAATCAGGCTTTTTGGGAATACAGCCACATGGGGAAATAGTTTTTCAAAGTACAAAAATGCATCTTAGCTATATCAAACTTAAATATTTTATATATATCATATACATATATTTTACATATATAATCAATTAGATAATTATTTGACAGAAAAACATTAAAAGTTGAATATAAAATTTAGGGTGCTCTCCCTTTATTAGGAATGGGGTAAACAGATGTGATTTCAATTTTGGTTAAAACCCACACATTTTTGGAGTTTGAAAAAGCTCTGTTAAGGATTAATATTATTCTTACTAAGTACATGAAAAGGCATCCATTTCATGAGCTTTGGATCAGACCCTTAATATTGTAGTTGAAAATTATTATATAAGTGTGACACAAGGATATCTGGATGCCAACTCATAGTGAGCACAAGGGGTGCATAAGGGTTACAGGAATCTTGTGTTTACATTCTACTTCACCAACAGTGATCATGTGAGGTCTCTAATAAAAGCTCAAGTCATGTTGATCATCAATATCATTACAAAACATATGTCCAGATGTTGTGTAAGATGTTGAGCATACACACTGAAAATTATGTTCTTAAAGTCTATGTCTAGGGACTGGTCACCAGAAAAGGTGAAAAACAGGTTTTCTGTTAGACAAGAAATGTATGTCTGTTTACATGTAAATTTAGGTATGTCGAGATTCACAGTGAGCCTCTACTCACCAGTTTGAACTGAATAGCCGTGAAAGATTGTGATTTCTTGAAAGAGGAAAGTTACTGATGTAAATTTGAGATGCATGTCAAAGATCTATGTTGTTAAATTTAGGGGTGCAGAAAGACAACCTGTTATCCTTCACCTAGAAAGTATATGGAAAGCAAGTTTGTTTCATGAAGAAGGGATCACAGCCAGTCTTGGTGGAAAACACTGGACAGAACTTTGGGTGAGAAGCTTCCTTAGGCAGGAGAGTAACTTGTTAGTTAAATTTAGTCTCTAGAAAGTGTGTGATGATTATTTTATATGTAACCAGTATTTTGCACTCCAAATATTTCAATATATTTATTGCAGTATTCGTACTCAATATCATTTACTCTATTCTTGTTTTCACTATAAATATATCTAAATGCTGTGTATTGAGCAGAGATGTATTTTAGGATATAGCTAATAACCTGGTGTGTACTGTTCCTTTGGGAACACCAGCGTTCAGTGGACAAGAAGCTGGACACTATAGGGAACACTCCAAGGTCTGGGGGAGTGGTGTATGCCTAGCACTTATTTGTACAGAGTGTTTGTGTTGCCAGAGGCTGGCGGTTTCAGGGAGATGGTGCACAGTAGGCACAGAAAACTGTTCTTTATGCTAAGGGCAGAAGGTGGTGAAGTGCCTCGTAATCCTGGGTATCTCTGGGCAGCATCACAATAATTTTAAATTTTAGGTACTTATATGGCCCCCATCACAGTAGTAACTGAATAATTCCAAGTTGTTACTGTATTTATCTTTTTCAACACCCCTGTATTTTCAGGTATTATCCTCTTTGTACAGATGAGGGACTTGGGCACTGACAGATGAAGGCCCAGATTCACAGAAGAATTTAGGCAATCCCCAGTGTTGCAGGAGGCCTCCCTTGTAATCTTTTGCCCAGTGGTTAGGGAACTTGCCCAGGATGTAGAAGACACAAGTTCAGTTCACCTCTTTGGCCTGATGAGAGAGGATTTGAACATGAGTTTTCCACCTCTTAGATAAAAGCCCCCCTCAGTCACTTTGTGGAGTTAGGCATGTTCTGGGCTCCCCTACTAGATTGGACCCAGGATGAAGGGGGAACAACTATCTGTTGCTGGTTTGCAGATCATGCTGGGGTTTAGCTGTGAAGTAGGTGTCTGGGTGCCTGCCTAAGGCAGCAGTGTACATGACCAGAAGCAGAAACAGTCATGTAGAGAACTTTTGCAGTGCAGGTTCTCCTTGATTTTAGATGCCTTTAGGTTTAGACATCCAACGAACATGGGTTTTGAGGATCTTAGTAACACCTACCTTTTGGGCTTCAGTGATTTGTATTAGGTCACACAAGAAGTCTGTGACAAAGAAGGGAATTGAACCCAGCTCTCCAAAGTACCAGCCTACTGCCCTAAATGATGGCCTGTCATTTGCTTCCCTGGTCTGGCTGTTGACCCAGACCAGAAGCAAAAGTTTGATGCATACAAAGACACCTCATGTGGCATCACCATTCTCCTCCGCCCATGGAAGAAGAGAACCAAAAATCTTTTCTGTGGCTTTTCAGGCTTTGTGCACCTTACTTCTGTGCAGGGCTTCCGTATCATGGTGAAAGATTTTCTAATGGAACCTAATCAATAGAGGAAGAGAGAAATTGAGATGTAAGGTCTGTCTGAAAGAAGAAATTACTACAAATCTTGGTAGAGAGCTTTATCTTCAAGATATGCATCTAATAAATGGAAAGGAGTTCTGATAAACCTCCAAATAATCATTTGAACTGTTGGGTACTTAGTGCAACCAAACTGACTCAGCAAACTATTTGACCTTTGCCCATTGCTGAATGGGGAAATGATGACAAATTTTAGCTTAACAATTTTTTGAAGGCTTGCATTCAAAATAATGTATTAGAAGTTCTCTTTTGATGCAGATTCTGTGTCATCTTGCTTAGAGAACTGTTGACGCTTAACATTTGTAGATCCTTAACATTAACATATCCTAACATTTACATTTCCTAATTTATGCAGATTAGGCTAAGGCATAAGTCTCTTAAAATTGCCACAAATCAGCATTGCTTGTTAGGGGCTTGCTGCTAAAATCTCCAAACATTCCATCTGTACTGGGCCCATTGACCTAACTGCACTGAGCATGCTCCCCAGGCTTATGGAGCTGAAGCAGTGGCCATTGCTGGCCTAGGAGCCAGAAGAAGACCATAAGCTCTAATTTTAGCTCTTTCACTTACTGGTGGTAATAGTCTCTGCACTTCATAATGCTTATTATTGAGCAAAACTTCATACCCCTACTTGAGGAGGCAGGCAAGTATTTAACATCTTACATATGGGGTTATGGAAATGTTGCACAAAGTCACTTCTGTCATAGCTGGGAATAGAACCCTATCAGTGTGGTATATCCAAGTCTCATGCAGAGCCATACTGCCTTTCAGAATGCATGCATCAATCCATGTGTTTGTCTGTGCTGTCTGTAACCTCCAAATTCCATTCCCTTGCAGTGCCAGGAATAGAAGCTATTAATCTTTTACTCTTAATATCCCACTGCTGTCTAGCAAATTGTTGTGTTAACCACATGCAACATCTGCATTTAACTTCCCCTTAGTGACTGGACCATATAGAAGAGAACAACCTACTATAGCTATTGGTTCCTTTTTTAGCTGATAGTGGTAGATTACAATCTGGTGGAAGCAAGTATCTACATTTGGCCATTCTCCATCAGTAAAGAAGGTCACCAAAACACTTACGATAATCCTTTATGGTTTTAAAAAGTGTGCTTGGAAGAATGAAGTAGCCTTCTGTGCTTTGAGGGAAACCACTAAATTAGGGCTTAAATTAGAATTCAGTTGTCCATCTGCATAGGGATGAATTTTCTTGAGTCGTATTAGTGATAGAATACAGGGTTCTTAATGGATTTTTTTTACCCTTTTACAACAGGTTCAAAACACCTTAATCTGAAAATCCCCTTTTTAAAAGAAAAATTCTCAGTGTTTTAGTGATAAGTTTACAGCATTTTTATCCTGAAAATGAAGGCACTCCTGCAAAAAATAGAATACTGGCAAGTAATGTCTTGGGGAATTGGTTTTTTTTTCCTTCCTTCTTCTGTGACTTTTAAGCAATATGTGTTTAGGAAGTTAGGAAGAATGCATTTATCCAGAATGTGCTTTCCTTGAACTTATAGCTACAGGCAAACTTCAATGTTATAATGTATTGCTTCTACGTCAACTTTCTGTCTATCCCTAGGCACATGGGAGCTACTTTGAAGTTCTATCAAAAGTAGACTTCAAAAAGTATTTACAACTATGCATTATAAAATGACAGTGTGAAGAAAGGAAGTATGGCTGGGAGATAGGCAAAACTAGCAGCTTCACAGAGGAAGATCATGATCTTGTGAGGTGCAGAGAGCCTTCTGATGGAAGTGCAACACTCAACTCCCACCAAAGTCAAAATATCTAAAAATTGCTTTCAGTTGCAGGTGATATTATGGGACAATACAAATTCCCTAATAAATTATTTGAATTAAGAGTGGTCTGCTTAAATAATATATTAAAAAGTTGCAAATTTGTTTTCTTGGTGTCTCTTTATATGTACAGTAACCTAAAGAAAATGTAACCTATTTCAGATCAATAGCATACATTGCTTGAATGAGCTGGTTGTGGGAAGAATATTGCTGCCCAAGGAAAGCAACTAAGGTCCTCATCCTATAGTTGAACTTGCCTCCATGCTCACTAGCCTACAGAAGCATACTATTCCTCTTCAACTATATAGCAGTGGAGACTTTCAGATTCCAAAAGTGTCTCTCCTATAGTTGTAGAATACTGAATTGGACTTTTTATTATTCTCGCCTTCTTCCTTCCCCTCTTCCTCCATGTTGATCAATGTCTGATATTTGCCCAGTCCAGGATCATGGAAACAATAGTTTCTTCTAATATTAGACTCTATCTGGATTAACATGCACTTCCTAGCGATAGATAGAGGAAGTGATACCCTTGAGAACTATAAGTACAGTATAACACAACAGGAGAGGAGGAGCTCCTTTACATTAGTAAATATTGCAATAAAGCATTGCCAATTTAATTTTTATTATAACTGATTTTCGACTTTGTGCCTGGCCAACATTCCATGCATCAACTGTTTTCCATAGCTTGTACAGCGAAAGGAGCCCTTGGGATATTTTTTGGCTGATGTATACCACCATTCAGTCTGAGAAAATAACCCCCGAAGCAGCTCAGGACTGTTCATGACCTGAGATTAATGCAGGTGGCTAAGACAAGGGACTTGATAGTTATCTACATTTCAGTTCCCCAAGAAATACCTAGTTAGGTTCCCCTTGCAACAGAGAGACTCAAAATGCCACAGCAGCTGCTAAAGCAAATATAATTTTTTAAAGAAAAAAAAGTGCTTATTAGTTTAATTAGGTACCTCAGTCAAAATGACTATTATGATTTGTCTCTGGTTCAATAAAAGTTCTGTAGAGTACTGAATCGCAGAAAGGGGAGCTTTGTTGCAATACAAACCAGGAAAATCTGTGTTGTGTTGTCCTTTTTGTTTCTCTTTCTTTCATATTCTACTTAGTGTTAAAAGTATTTTTTTTTAAATATAGCCTTTGATTTTAAACTATATGTCCCTATAACTGGTTTCTACTTACCACTGGAAGGTCCTTTTGGCTACATCTGGGGATTAGCTCTGTCCTGGTCTGGCACCCCTTCCTTCATTGCTCACCCTATGGGCTCTATCTCTGGACCCAGAGTGCTCCCTCTTCATGGCTCAGCCCAGATCACTCTAGTCCACCCCCACCAGGCTATCAAAATTCCACTGGACAAACTCTCTATGGGCAGTCTTCTGTGCCATTTTCTCAGTGGTTGGGAGGGAATCCAGGCCTACTCACTACTCTGGGTTCCAACCCAGGGACCCTATGCCTAGCAACCACAGGCTGCTCTAGCTTAAACACTGTTTCTCTGAGCACTTTTCTATCTCTCTTCTCTATCTTCTACTCTACCTTCAGATTTATCACTAAAGTTTTTAAAATAATGTCATAAAAACTTAAGGAAGCTTGTTTTGTTTCAGGCTCCACAGACAAGTAATACACAGATGTCAACAAAGTAGAAGCTATCACTCTATTAAATTATCTAAAATAAAGGTTGTGGGGTGACTAGGACTCCAAGAAACTACTCACTGGATATTGATCTAGTGCAATACTTAAACTAGTCCTAATGGCCTAATACTTTTATCCACCAGGCCTAGGTAGACTCCAGTATCTCTCAGATGCTTCCTGGGCAAAGACTCTTTGTCTGGTATCCCTTCTCAGAAATGGACACCCACAGTCTTGTTGCCTTAGGCTTCTAGATCAGTGCTCACCCCTGAAGAGTTTCCAGTAGCTTAAGCACACTGTACTCAGAGCATCAGAGGGGTAGCCATGTTAGTCTGGATCTGTAAAAGCAGCAAAGAGTCCTGTGGCACCTTATAGACTAACAGACGTATTGGAACATGAGCTTTCATGGGTGAATACCCACTTTGAAGCTCATGCTCCAATACGTCTGTTAGTCTATAAGGTGCCACAGGACTCTTTGCTGCTTCTACTCAGAGTTTCCCCTTCACTGTGTACTTTTGTTTACAGCTTTCCTTTCAGGGACACATGATAATTGACCAAATAGACACAGTCTTTGGAGAGCTTTCTAAAATCAACCATGCTTTACTTGTTGACAATATTAGAGAGATACAAATCCATTCCCTCTCCTAAAACTTCCTATGGATCCTGGAACCTCCTCATTCCTTCCTCAAGCTCCCTTTGAGTTTGTGATCCTCTTAATCTCTGTATTTTAAAAGCTAGCCCTAACAACTTGGTTCTTTGTTCTTCTTTTTTACTATTTTCTATTCTTCACTTCTGTGGGAGACAAGCTGGAGAGAACTGGCTTTACCCTACTGTTTTGCTTTTTCAGGGCAAGGCTTATTCAGTTCATGATAGTCCTCAACAACCATTTGAGGCAGACAGTCAGGCACCAATCTCCCTTTCCTTAACACAGGAAGCCTGATGCAGGAATACAGCACAGACAGACATAAGTGTATATATCTACAGAGTACATCATTTCAAACAATTCATAAACTGTACATAGATTTCCCAGATCTTCACAGATGTTTTATCAAACTATTATTTAGTCAACAGAATTATCAGCTGTCTTCTGCTGCTGCCTTGTAAAGGATCAGAAGTGCTGCTGTAATGACAAGTGGTTTCTGAACTATCAAATAGCTCTGAGACATACTTAGTGCACAGTGAAAGTTTGTTGATGCTGGTGATCATGTGAATGGGGAAGATCAGTTGAGACATTTGAGAAGAGAAGGCTCAACTTTCATTGAAGCATAAAATATGCAAACGTAGTATTAGGCAAAATTCTGTTTACCTATTAAATCTAATCCCCTCTTCTTTTACAGCCACAACTAATCTACTTTGATAGAAAGTCCTACTTCACAGCCATGCTTCAGTACTGAATGATGTCTTCACATGAGTTGTAACCTCACCAGAAACCTAATGTTATAAGGGTCCTATGTTTACTAGATAGCTTATCAGACAATAAACTCATCTCAACATGTCTCAGTAGACACTGAACAGTTTAAACTGGGCTGTTTTCTCAACAGCATGAATTTCTTTAGCCAAAAGAAAAACAGTGCTGTTTTATTCTAGCTTTCCATCTCGAAACTTAAAAACCAACTGTTTCTCTTTTTAAGTAGTGTAACCTGTTTTACAGATACAGTTTCAAAAGCATTGCTTCTTTAAAAGCATCTTCTTTAGCCTCAGTTTGATTTTTAAACCCAGCAATCTGGGTGTAGTGACTTAGCTCTTTCCCATCTACTGTACATTAGTACATGGCCCTTCCTCCAATTTGAGCAGCTAAACTGATCCTAAAACTACATAAAATAAACATGTCTTCAGAACATCTCTGAATGTACATAGCTAGGGTCAGGTCCTCTGCTGGTGGAAACAAGTGTAGCTCAGTTGAGGTCGACAAAGGGAGACACTCTGAATTACTCCATATGGGTATAGTCCTTTAGCGAATATACATGCTAGTCACCCCCTGCAAGCTCTCCTTGCTCCCTATGCTGGTGGTGATGAAGCAGGAGGTGTAGGAGATGACTCCATAGCACCTGGGGACTCCTCTTGTGGTGTATTGGAAACCAGTTAAATTGACAAACTGTCACTTTAAGTGTGATGGATTTCATGGAACTGCTTTGCAAGCTCTGAGGAATGCCCTGTGATTTGAGTCATCTGAGTCAGTCAACAGGCAACCAGTCTGGAATGAGTCAGCTTGAAACAAGATTGGGTGAGTTGTGCCTCGCTGCTGTAGGGAGAGCCTGTTTTCTCTCTCTATCACTCACTGTTTTTGTGTATAACTGTTTTGAATTCTGAGAAGGTTTAATTTATCTGTGTATATGCTGAGAGTATAACACTCTGCAACTGAAAGTATCTGCAGCTGCGGGGTTACAGGAGGTTTCTAATGTTTTTGCACCACCTGAGTGGGGAAAAGGGAGTGGAGAGAGCCAGAGAATCTGGATGCTATGTTTTCAAAAGTTCTCTACTGGGCAGAAATCACTCCAACTTAGCATATTTGTCTGATCTGGCCCCTCATCCTGTACTTTTCCACTTTGTCTAGTTAGACTCTGAAGGGAAAAAAACATGTTTCATATGTGTCCGTAAAGCACCTTGCACACTGTTGCCACTTGTTTAAAATGTTTAATATTAATACCTGTCATTTTTCACACTTAAAAGGAACACATTTTAAGGGGAGTCTTGTTTCTCCATAGCAAACCAGATGGATTTGTTTAGTTAAAATGGATTTATTTTACACATTTGATCAGTGACAAACTCTCCAAACATAATAGTGGAGTTAGGGGGGCAGGGAGGGGGAGAAATTGCAGACACTGATGCAGCTCAGCTTCCCATAAAAAGAATGAGCCACTTGACAAATGTTGCAAGTGATTAGTTAAATGTACATTGGTCCTTTACATTACCCATGTATTCTAGAATACCTATTTACAAGGTAACCTTGTGCAATTTCTTGGAATATGCTGACACAAGAATGGCCATTGAGATGACCCTGAGAAGATTGTCTTTTATGGATTAGGGGAGTTATTTGAATGATGAATGACAAATTTAGTCAGTGTTAATGTTCATGCACAAAAGACACTGGAAGCACTGGCTAAAACAAGATGTAGGGTGAAATCCTGACCCCACTGAAGTCAATGAGGAAACTCCCATTGATTTCAATGGGGGCGAGAATGTCACCCCTAGTAGACAAGTACTCTGGAAACTTCCCATGCAGTCCCATTGATGCATCCTAATTATTCAACTAAGTTAAGTATTGCAGATGAGGTCAGCTGCTTTTCTTTGTTTAGCTCTTCAAACTTGCTAACCCCTAATATGTTGCAGAGTTTCTATAGACAATTTATCATAGTTCCCCAAAGGTAAAGATGTTGGTTTTGACTTTGAAGAGCTGTGTTGAAAATGTCATGGGAGCAGGCTCCCCAGAATATTCATACAAAAGTGTATCTTTGGATCCAGTAGCTGGGGTAAAACACCGCTTGCTTTGACATCACATTCTCCTTTATCACTAGCTGACAATTGTTGTAAGAGCTCCATCAGTGTAAGGTAACTTGCAATGAATGATTCAAAGTTAGCACTGTGAACAGTCAATAGATCTGAGGAAAAGACATAGTGGATATGTCTTCACTGCAATTAAAAACCAGAGGCTGGTCTGTTCCAGATGACTAAGGCTCATGGAGCTCTGGCTAAGGGGGCAGTTTAATGGCAGTGTAGATGTCCAGGCTTGGGCTGGGGTCCAGACTCTAGGACCTTGCGATGTGGGAGGGGCCGAACTGGAACATCTACACTGCAGTTAAACAGCCCTTTAACCTGAGCCCACAAGCCTGAGTCAGCTGGAATGGGCCAACCACGATAGTCTAATTGTAGACATATCCGCTATGGTTATTGAAAGTAATTCTGCTAGGCTTCTGGATTTTTACTGTTAAAACTCACAATATAATTTATTTTATTTATCATCTCTATTTAGACCCATTCAATAAAAGAAGTTCCTAACAAAATGAAACATACATTCTTTTCAGCATTTATAAAGTACGCTTATTTTGTTTCATTGTGAACCCTGGAGAACTAACATCTTTTTTTTTTCCCTTTCATTTTTGGTCCTGATTCAGGAGATACTTAAGCATGTGCCTAAGGGAGGCACAAATATAGACCCATTTGACTTCACTACTAGTGTATTTACAGTTAGGCACATGCTTAAGTACTAGAGTTGAGCAAAGTGTAGAATTTCCATCATATGGGAAATTTCAGCACTTAATTTATTTTTCAACCTAAATCAGGACAAAAAGTTGCAATTTCAAAAAATTTCATGAAATAGAAGTTCTGAAATTTCAATTCAGAAATGTCACAACATTTCATTCTGTTTTGTTGAACTGACCCAAAACCTTTCAGTTTGAGTCAGTTCAACATTAAACTGCATTTGTCCATTCTCTGACATTGCATCCTGGGAGTTTGAGTTTAGGTGCCTGATACCCTGATTCTTCCCTGTGGGTCAGAGCCCTTGGCTGGACTCATAGACTTTGAGGCCAGAAGGAACCATCATGATCATCTAGTCTGACATTGAAAGTCACAGAACCTCACCCACCTGCAGTAGACTCAAGCTCTGAGTTACTAAATTCCTCAAATCTTGATAGAAAGTCTTCAGGTTACAGAGAATCCCTCATTTACTCTAGTTCAAACCACAAGGTGACTCAGAGGAAGGCAACCCCCTGCCCCCAGGGTCTCTGCCAATCTGCCCTGAAATAGGTAATAATTGGAGATATGCCAATCTCCTAGAACTGGAAGGGACCTTGAAAAGGTCAAGTCCAGCCCCCTGCCTTCACTAGCAGGACCAAATTTTGCCCCAGATCCCAAAGTGGCCCCCTCAAGGGCTGAACTCACAATCCTGGGTTTAACAGGCCAATGCTCAAACCACTGAGCTATCCCTGGAAAACTCCTTCCTGACCCCAAATATGGTGATCAGTTACAGCCTCGGTATATAGGCAAGACCCACCAGCTAGACATCTGGGAAATAATTCTCTGTAGTAATTCAGAGCCTTCCCCATTTGATGTCCCATCTCCAACCATTTGAGATATCTGTAAATAGCAGTTAAGAATGGGCCATATGTCATTGTACACAATCTCATGAAAAAATGTTCCTATTTTTCAACCTGCTCTACTCATCAGTTAATTTCCCTGAATACATGGCTTTAGCTCCAGAGGCTAAGGTAATAGAATGACCCTCAATTTCTATACAGCCTTCTAGAGTCTGCTACTTTCTTCTATTTTTAGCATATAGAAGGATTGCTTGGTTATGGTAAGTGGAAATGAGTTTTTGGCCTCAGTTAGGCTAAGTGGAGAGGCATATGGGAAATTGAGCTTGTTAGTGTGAGCAAAAGCTAGAGATAAATTGGAGACAGTGAGATGGGAAAATAGAAGTAAGAAAGGATGTAACCAAGGGTTATGCTGTGGGTAGGTATCTATATTGATAGCATGGAAAGGACATTGGTGCAGACATTCATTTACATAATGTGTAAGGTAAAAAGCCAATAAGAAGATGGAAGATATGTAGATACGGTAGTGGATAGGTTTAATGTTAATTAGTATTATAATTGGTTTACAGGGAGTAGCCTTGCAAAATTGGGGAAGCTTCAATTAACACTAAAAGTGTATCATGAGCTCACAGGATTATAAGGGTATATTTATTTTGTTCTCACTTGACTGAACGCCCATTGATACACCATTCCATCCTTGAACATAAGTATAATTGCAATATCTGTGTAAATGGGAATTAAATGCTTGTTTGCTTAATTAATTATTTTTCTCTTAAATAAAGTTTGGTTCTCTTATTTACAGTGTTATCCAGGGTCCTCTACTAAATGAAATTGACTGTAACTGAGCTAGAAGGTTGAACCTGAGAACTAAGTTTGATTTATTGCATGCTTATCTTTAACAATTTGATATTAATTGGGAACATTTAAAATTCAAGGTTAGACAGCCTAACAAGTTCATAGTTACAATTTTTTTTGCAATAAACATATTTCCATATAAAGTGAAATATATGAGACTCTAGCAATAAAACACTAATATTTACAACCATGCATCCATCATCTGATTAAAATCTCAGAGCAAAGAGTGCCTGGTGGAGATAAAAAGGTACTGCCATGACAGCAGCATTATCTCTGTAAGCAGGGACTGAATAAGCTCTCCCTTTACATCGAGTGATGAGCTGGGGAAGGGAAAATTCTTCAGGACCAGTCTGTATTTACAAAAACACACCCACTCTGCCTTGGTATGAGCAGACAGAGCTGTTTTGTCAAAGTGGTGAGCATTGATGTTGGATTACAAATCACATAATCCTTCCTGTGAAAGAGCAGAGAGACTGCAGCCGGGCATAGCAGGGGTTAAAGAACACCTGTGGGTTCAGCTAGCCTCGCCCCATTATACCTGAAGGCAATGCCAGGCCTGGAGGGGGAAGAAAAGATCAGTCAAGAGCTGATTGGTGAAGAGGCAGGAGCTCTCTGTATGCCTGCCTGAAGGCACAGACCAGCAACTTGCCTGCCACTGCAGCCACTGGAGGCAAGTAAGTCTTCTCTGGCCAAAGGAAACCTACAGAAAAGCCTCAACTGTGGGGCAACAGGATTAGTGGGGCTATGCCCCAGACTAAAATGACTTGTATAGGAAGCAGGCAAGGAAAACAGGCCCTGAAACCCACCCCACCCCACCGCACCCCCCATCACGGCTGTGAGAAAGATCCATTTCTTCTGTTTATGGATTGAGCAACACAGGACCCGGGGTCAGGACCTGAGAGAGAAAGAGGGATCAGTTCCCCTACAGCCCCCCCGCCAATCAACAATCTATCCGCGAGGCTGCCTGGCCATTCAGGGTCCTATCACACCTCCCCTCCATTCTTAGTGTATATCTACAGCTGGAGTTCAGGGTATGACTTCCAGATCGAGTAGAAACACTCATGCTAGTTCTCCTTGACCTGGCTTGCTAAAAATAGTTGTGTAGCCAGAGTAGCAGGGGCAGTGATGAGTGGCATCACGTGCTAGCCATGCTGAATACAAATTCCCCCAGATGTCATGGACACATAGTCAGCACAGCTGGCCTGTGCCACCGCTTGCTGTTCCCCATGCTACACTATTTTTTGTGCACTAGGTCTCATTGAGTATGTCTATGCAAGCTGGGAATTGCACCCCTAGTTCACAGTGTAGATATAACCTTTATCTTTCCTGTCCTTGATAACTGGGATGGATGCTTGGCTGCATGGCAAAAGTGTAGTAGATGGGTCCTTGTTTCAGATGATTTGTTTATCCTTCTGTTTACAGAAATGTAGGCTCAGCTAGAAGCCAGGACCCTCAACTAGGTCTCTCTGGAATTGCTATTAAGAGGCTACTCTCAGATTTTGTTGTAAGGGCCACCAAGTGTTCTTCATGGTCCTGCTTGCCAGACCAGTGAACTGCCTGATAGTATGTTCACTTCTCCAACCCTATCACTTTTTAGCTGATAGTGTTAACCTGCCAAAGTTTGTGGTGTTCGGCAAAGTTAAGGCACTCCTTCCTTGCTAAGCTTCCTGCAACCTGTTAGATTCGCATCACTGGCTGTTTCCCTTGCTTCCTGGCTGTAGGCTAACTGTCTGATTAAACTTGCAACTGGCTGAGCCTGACCTAAGCTTTCTTGTTTTTTCCCCACTCTTTGGTATGGTGTATTGAGGGCTATGTTGGAACTGTGGTGAGTTTTTCCTGGCGCTGCTTACAGAGTAGGGGGCTCTGTATGGAAAAGTGTGAGCTGAATCAGTCAGGAAAAAAAACAGTCTAAAGCAGGGATCGACAACTTTTGGCACATGGCCTGCCAGAGTAAACCCCCTGGCAGGCCAGGCCAGTTTGTTTATCTGCCCCATCCACAAGTTTGGTCGATTGCGGCTCCCACTGGTGGTGGTTCGCCATTCCAGGCCAATGGGGGATGTGGGAAGAGGCATGGGCCGAGGGATGTGCTGGCCACCACTTCTTACAGCCCCAATTGGCCTGGAGCAGTGAACTGCGTCCAGTGGAAGTCACGATCAGCTGAACTTGTGGACGTGGCAGGTAAACAAACTGGCCTGGCCTGCCGGGGGGCTTACCCTGGTGAGCCACGTGCAAAAGGTTGCCAGTCCCTGGTCTAAAGTAAAGTGGGCTGAGCTGTTGTGTCTATCTCTTTTAGATAGCAGCTTGCTTTGTGTTTCTCCGTTATGTTCCAGCTTTCCAGAAAAAATATTTGTTTTTATCTAACTTCTCTGTGTATTTGTCATGAACACACTATGTTTACCATGAGTCACTTGTTCAAGCTTTATTCAGACCTGGCCTCTTTGTTCCTGACCTGTCCATATTATTTTAGGCTAAAAAAGGAGACCATGTTGATTAGCACCCTAAGCTACATGACACATCAATGAGGTAATGATGTCTGTGTCCAATTATCCACAGCCTTGACTGTCAGAGGTCACTTTTATCTTTTTGCTTTTTTTCTTCTCCATCTTATTCTCTAGTATCTCTGTTTTCTCAGTGTCAGAGATGCTCATTTTCTCCATCTGTTCGTCCTCTCATATTCCTTTTTTTTACTTTGCTCTTTTTTCCTTTGACTCCATGACCTTTTCCTGGTTGGCTAGTTCTTTGATGGCTTGATCCAAAGCCCACTGGAGTACATGGAATACTTTCCATGGACTTCAGCGGGCTTTGGATCAGGCCCTAAGTGGACAAAAAGTTATGTCCCCATACCAGAACTCTAGAATGGGTTGATCTGTAAGATTGTCTCTTGAAGTGTTCATGTTCCTTTCTTATTTCCTCTAATGAAGCTAGGGAATGAAATGGGACTATAAGCCAAGAAACAAAACTTTAAATCTAAGATGCCAGTAATAAGGCTAGATCATCTAGTTTGACATCCTGCATAACACAGGCCAGAGCATCTCATCCAACCCTGTAGATTCAGTTGGCCAATAGGAAACAAGATGGGGGGGAAAAAGACTTGCTTCCCCAGATTCATTATGGGAAACTGGCGTCCCATGGGGGCTGAGATTTAGCTGTATCTGATGGTAGACTGGAGTGGGTTGTGGATTTTTAGTAGAACAATCCCCTATCCAGCTTTACTCAGTAGTGTGCTCTGCAGATCCATACCAGAGCTTAGTGTAGAATCCTGCATTAAGGAATCAAGGAAAGCTGTGCGACTTTGCATAATGCTGTTAATGGGGCCATGGGATGGTTTGACTGATGGCTTTCTATTAATAAATACACCCCCACAAAAAACCCCAAGGTATATAGATTATAGGGCTGAGGCCTGGTGGCTGTATACCACAATGCAAATAATAACAAACCAACCATACAGATGCAATGTGCAAAAACAGTTTCATGGTCTATCTCAGTGTTTCTCAAACTGGGGCCGCTGCTTGTGTAAGGAAAGCCTGTGGCGGGCCAGGCCGGTTTGTTTACCTGCCCCATCTGCAGGTCCAGCCGATTGCGGCTCCCACTGGCAGCGGTTCACTGCTCCAGGCCAATGGGAGCTGCTGGAAGCAGTGTGGGCCAAGGGACATACTGGCCGCTGCTTCCAGCAGCCCCCGTTGGCCGTCAGAGGCAAACCACGGCCAGTGGGAGCCACGATTGGCTGGACCTGCAAACGGGGCAAGTAAACAAACCAGCCCAGCCCGCCAGGGGCTTTCCGTACACAAGCAGTGGCCCCAGTTTGAGAAACACTGGTCTATCTCAAAGCACTCAGTTTTCATTTCTTGTCTTGTTTGCTTTTTACAAATACAACAGTCATGAAATATGTCAACAATAAAGACCCAACCAATGCAAAATTCACCTGTTTTATTGTTCATTATAAACTAGAGCCAGGAGAATAACTGAATTTTTTGGTTTGTCAGCAGCTTCACAAAAATGGGGTGGGGTGGGGGGATGTTCAATATTGATTGAAACAAAAGAGTTTTTCTGGAATTTTTGGTGAACTGAAAAATGTCTCCAAAAAAATTTGGTTTGGATCAAACAAAAAGCAAAGGAAGTGAAGGATTAGATTAAACCAAATGGCAGCAGGGGGAGACCAGTGATTACTAGTTGTGGTCATCGTTTAGAATGTGGAGGAAAATATGTCCAATTCCCTTCTCTGCCTGATGTGGAACAAGGATTTGGACGTGTTCTCCCTTGTTGCTGGAAGACTGCGCTAACCAGTGGGCTATAGGATATTGTGATATAGACATGTCTCAGGTTCTTCTGTTGAAACTGTTCCTCTCTCTATAAAATGTTAGCATAATCATGGGGCCAGAGAGAGAGAGAAAAAATCTCTGTAGCTTTGTGGTTAGGGCACTCACCTGGAGGTCAGAGACCCAAGCTTATGTCCCTATTCCAGTGGCTATTTATACACAGTGGAACAGCTTCTGCAGGATTGATGAGAGGCATATATCAGAATATCCTACATCCCACTGGTTAGTGCACTCTACTACCCAGAGGTGAGTCACACTCCTAGAATGTAGGAGACCTCTGGTTCAAATTCCTACTCCCCATCAGGCATGAGGGGATATTGAGCCTACCTCAAAAAATGGAAATTAGACATTTTTATTAATTTTGAAACAAATTTCTTTTTTTTTATTTGATCAAAAGAATTTTCAGAAAATAACATAAATTCAAAAACTATTTTGGATTACCTGCATTTGCTTTTTTCAGTACAAAAAAAGAGTTTTCAACAAAACTTTTTTCACCCAGCTCTGTTCCAGATTCAGACCAGCTTTGCAAAAAAAATCACATGTTAATTCAGAAGCCTTTGGTACCAAGTGAATTTTGGACACACTATATTTCAGATCAAATTATTGCTAATTCTTCAGTGTAGAAAGTTTGTCTGGGCTAGGTCTGTCTGCAATTTGGAATTTCAAATTTCATGGTGTTTCAATCCATGTGAATTGAAATGAACAAATTTCTCATAACTCTACAAGCATTTCATTCTCCCAGTAGGACTCCTCATGTCATGCAGCATATAATTCCATGGGCAGCTGGGATTTGAGGACATTTGCTCAGCAAGTATCTCATTAACTTTCCAGCCACTGAATTTAACCTTTCCTCCATTGCTAAATTATCACAATTTCAGTCTTAAAATGTAATTTACCTTTTCTAAGTAATCAGTAACATCAGTGATTTTAGATAAGAGGATGTTGTTTTGGAGTTGCTGCTCCAGTGCAATATGATTTGACTTGCGTAAATAAGTAGAAATATTTAGCAATCCCATTTCAATAGCTTACCTCCTTGTGTATTACAAATATTGGAAGAATGATTGCATGGCACCTTCAACCGGGGGGTGGAGGGGAATTTGGTTTACTGGCTGAATGCCTTATGGCGGGGGAGGAGAGTGAGGGGGTCCAATTGCTGCAAAAGTGGATAAGGGGTGACACTGACTCATCCCCTGGAATCTAAATGGGCAGATGGGTTTTAAAGAGTCAGCACATGCAGTGAAGCGCCCTTTCACATGGAGCAGGCTGAGGCAGATTCTTGGTGCTGTATGTTGTAGTGGACAGGAGGCGGCCTTGTTCAGGTCTGCATTCTTGACAGCATTTTTTTGAGCTAGTACCTCTGTCCGATAGGGACTCTACCGGAAGGGTTTTGGAGCTGTGTGATATACAATGGCGTGAGCATTCAGCAATAGTACACTTGTGAAGGTCAAAGATGGATCAAGTAGGCAAGGATGAATCTTTTATCCTATGGGAGGATAGTGAGCTTGGGGTCTGCCCTATGCAGGCCTTGAGGGCCTACATGGTGATATGATTGGAGGGTAAGGGGAGAAGGGCACCTTTTTATGCACAGTAATGGGAGTCCCCTCACAAAGTATCAATTCCTTATAGTGTTAACACAGGGACTAACGAGGTTGGGGCTGCCAGCCCACAGATTGGTGCCCACTAATTCAGAGTTGGGGCAGCAACAGCAGCAGCACAGCTAGATATGGGAGCAGAGGCAATCCAGGCAATTGGGCATTGCCATTGGGAAGCGCACCAAACGTATGTCAGACCCCAGGTGGTAAATCACATTAATTAACTGTAATCTCATTCCAGATGTTGGACGACTGTCCATGCAGACTGTGGTGTGGATCTGCGGGCACAGTATTCTCTTTTGGGTGCATAGGTGTGTGTCCAAATTGCCTGAGGGTTCTCAGCTGGGGTTAGGCAGTGAAGCAATACTGAGTTAGCATGCAAAGAGGGGCATGTTATGGGATCAGCTGATACCACTGCTGTAGGCTGTGGGAGCCGGTCAGCAGCCACCAGATATAATTGTAGTGCACCTTGAGGAAAATGATTTGGGAATATGTGAAGGGGTCAAATTAATGCTTAGAACAAGGAGGGACTTGAGGCTGATCCTTGAACTTTTTCCCAAGAGTTAAAATTGCATGGTCAGACATGCTTCAACACAGGGTCTGGAGGGGAGCCATGAGCCCTCCTCCCAAGGTGGACAGAGCAAGGAGATATGTGAACAGGGAGGTGGCCAAATTCCTTGGGACCATAGGAGAGGTAATAATTTTGTATCCTGGCATAGTATATGGGGCACCAGAGTTATTCTGGGAGGCTGGGATTTACGTGTCAGACTTAGGCACTGAGATGTTTTTGGCTGCTATAGAAGAGGGCATTGGGAGATATCTGGGAACCCGAATGGATTTGGTGAGGAGACAGCCATGCTAATTGCTTGTGACAGATGTCCAGTGCAGGCACTCCTTAGGGAAGGTATCCAGTGACTGGATAAATAGCCTGGAAAAGGACTTAAAAAGGAGGTGTTGGACAGGAATGGGGGTGGGAGTGGGAAATCCTATCATTGGTATGGTAAGGAGCCAACCCACCTTTCTTATAGCTCACCTTAATGCTCCTACAGGCTGGGAAAGTGCATAGTAAGGTCTCAGCAATGGGTTGTCTGGGGGTCCTGGATGGAAAAGAGGAGTGGCTGGTGGAAGCCCGCTTCCCCCCCCCCGAGAAGTTATTGAATAAACATGGGGTTACCTGCACTGAACACTTTTATCTGCTGGGTACTCCCAAACACCTAACAATAAACTTGCAGCCTGATTAAAAGCGTATGTAACGTGTCCTGTCTTCCTTTTGGTATACGCGGACAATAGCAGCCTATAGCACAGTAAAAAAAAAATCACATTGCAGAAAAACCAATACAACCCCCAAAACATATTTTTTGACCTTCTAGTGAAACATATATAGTTTCCCCACCTCAGCTTTCTTACACTAAAAGGATAATAAGGGAGAGGCTATTCTAAGATATTGAACAAGTCCTATCTAACGTGTAATCCTTTCATCCCCAATAACTTGGGGATACATGTGTATTGCAGTTGTGGCAGAAGATGGCAGTCTTAGTTCAGTATACAATGTTTAGACTAAAAATTCATTTCAAAGGAGCAGCGAGCATTTCCATCTATTAAAGAAGCTTGGATGCAAATAGGAATATAGTAAATCTTTTGTAAGCATGTCATTTCTGCATTAACAGCAATGCAATGAAACAAAAAACATGTTTTGCATTATGAAAACATCAAATAAATCAGATTATGCAGCACTAATGACTGCATCATTGAGCTAAGCTGTCTCATGTTTTGTACAAGGTTTGTATTTTTTGTCAACAGAAAGATGGTTAGAGGGGTAAAAAGTTTACAGTCCAATAAAAATGAATAACTGATCAGTCTCACAATTCAGTAATACCAAATTCTTCTGACAGGGTAGCGTCTTTCACCCATGCAAATTTAGGCCAGCAAAACTTGAAATTCAGAAATATGCTTATTAAATGGAGTGAAAGAAAACAATGAATTTGTGGCAAACTTTGTATTGCTGACTCCCATAGAAACATCCACCTGTGCTGTAGAAAAGGCTATTAATCAAACTTGAAAACTGATTGATGAACAGTACAGTGTACAATAGTATTAATAGTTGAACCTTTCTGTGTTCATGGAAGTAGTGCTGGCATTTTTGAAAATTTCCTTAGATTGCAGGAAATATTTTCATTTGCAAAAGAGCTTCAAGGATAGTTTGAGGTGGGAAGACTTGTTTTTTCCAAGACCTTGTTAAGCAAAATCTGTAGAACTAAATCACATAATGAAGTATTCTGGGTATGAGTTGTTAAAAACGAGAAGGCTGTAGTGTTGAAAATGTCCCTCATTTATCAAATTAAGTCAGATACATCAATACTTGGAGCGGACCCAAATCATTCTTAAATGTTGGCCTAATGTGGTGGAAGGAAACTGTTAGAACAGGGTTTCTCAAACAGGGGTTGCCACTTGTTCAGGGCGTACTGGCTGCTGCTTCCAGCAGCTCCCATTGGCCCGGAACAGCGATCCGCAGCCACTGGGAGCCGTGATCGGCTGGACCTGCAGGCAGGGCAGATAAACACACTGGCCCAGCCCACAAGGGGCTTTCCCTGCACAAACGGCAACCCCTGTTTGAGAAACCCTGACCTTGATGAAGAGCTGTTTGTGGCGAAGTTAGATCTACAAAGTGTCAGTGTAGACACTGCATTCATTATGTTGCCATAACTGGCCTCCGGGAGCTATCTCACAATGCCCACTGTGATGCTCTGTTCACAGTTTTGAACTCCCCTGCCCTGCAACCAGCTACCCAGGCATGTGTCCCTCTCCTTTCAAAGCCCCAGGAAGATTTGAAATTGTTCAGTGTGGACACCTCACATAGCTACTGCCCAGCTGAATGTGCCAGCTTCCTGCAGAAAATGCACTCCTACCTGGACTACAGGGGAGGGGGTGGATCTTCTTGGTCTGGGGGGAGAGGAGGCTGTGGGAAAACTTAGATGGAATCACAGAATCACAACATTAACACAGAATCCTGCTCTCCCTGGCACTAGGACTGCAGCGGCAGGCATGAGGGGAAGGCTGCTGCTGTGGGGAAGAAGGGGAGGAAGAGACTGGTGGGGTGCTGTTCAGAGCCAGGGAGGGAGGTGAGTGCAGAGGTCAAGCCCCTCTACCCACTGGTGTACTCGTGCACCAGCTTCTGCCTCAGGATTGGTTGCTTCAGCCCACTACAGCTACACACCTTACTATGATTCACTGCTAAAAATGCTCCTTCAAGGCATCCCCTGAGCTGAACTACCCCACCCCCACTTGGGCTCCTCACAGCCTTGTGTTCATAACGCACAGCACAATACTGAAGACCAGTTCAGGAACCAGGCTTTCTGACAGAGATGGCTGGATTGCAGGTTACCAGGGCAGTTGAAAAGTGGCTGACAATCTAGTAAGACGCCCATGGTACAATGGGATTGAGAAACCTTCATCTTGTGATGCTGCAGCTGCCCCCATGAGGCATTGCAAACCCTTCCCAAAGCACCCTGTGGCAGTTGCACAGTGGGATAGCTACCCACAGTGCACTGCTCTCTATGTTGATGCAAAAGTTGCTATTGTGGATGCGCTTCACCGACACAAGGACATGCAATGGCGGTGCAATTAAAGCAGTGGCTGTATGTCGGTGTCATTTGCATTGACAAAACTCTGTAGTGTAGACAAGGCTGTAGTCCACTATATATGGACCACTGATATTTTCAAAATCACTGTCAGTTGGCATCTAATTTCTACCATTTGGCATTTGCAAACTGGTTTAAGCCCTGATGCCACCCCACAGCTAATCAGCAGCTTGGAGCCTTAGCTTAGTACAGGGTTCAGCAACCTTTGGCATGTGGCTCACCAGGGTAAGCACCTTGGCAGCCAGGCCAGTTTGTTTACCTGCCATGTCAGCAGGTTCCGCTGATCGTGGCTCCCCCTAACCGTGGTTCGCTGTCCCAGGCCAGTGGAGGTGGCGGGAAGCACATCCCTCAGCCTGCACTGCTTCCTGCAACTCTCATTGGCCTGGGACGGTGAACCGTGGCCAGTGGGAGCCACGATCGGCCGAACCTGCTGACGCGGCAGGTAAACAAACTGGCCCGGCCTGCCAGGGTGCTTACCCTGGTGAGCCACATGCTCATAATTAAGGTTAAGTTTTTGTCATGGATATTTTTAGTAAAAGTCAGAGAGGTCACAGGCAATAATGAAAAACTTATGGAAGCCTGTGACTTGTCCTTGACTTTTACTAAAAATACTAATGACAAAATGGGTAGCCTTGGCATCTGGGGGGGGAGAGGAAGGGCTCCAGCATCCCCCTCCACTGGCAGCTCCAAGTTGTGGGTGTCCACCTTCCTTCTATGGTGGTGGGGAGTTCTGATGATCCTCTCTGCCACCCACCATGGCTGGGAGTCGCCGGGGTACCACCTCCCACCCGCAGCAGCCGGGAGCTCTGGGGGTCCTTCTTGCCTCCACTGGCAGCAGGAGACCCTGCAGCTCTCAGCCAGAGATGGCTGAAGTCACGGAGGTCTTTGAAAATCACAGATTCCATGACTTCTGTGACCCCTGTGACTAAATCGCAGCCTTAGTCATAATGGATAAAATTTTCAAAAGCACCTGAGGAAAAGGTACTTCTGTAGCATCTGGGTGCAGGTCGCATGCCAAGATTTTCTGGGTATATCTTACTTATTAATTTCTTTGTCATTGCAGGGACCTCGGGCACTAGTATACCTCAGTCTCTTCTATTCCCTGCCTCTTGCTCATAATAATTTAGTCTCCTGAGGGCTGTAATGCTTTGCTCTGATTCTGCTTGTTGGGCCTGGTATGGGAGTTGCAGAGTAGAGTTTAGTGGCCTGTGACACGCAAGAGGACTGACTAGATGATGTGGTTGGCCTCCTGGCCTTAAACTATTACTTTGGAGCCTAAATCCTATTTTCCAAAAGTGACTTACTTTTCCTTTCAAAATGGGGACTTAAGGAACCTGAGGTGTTTTTCTTAAATTTTATCCTTTAATTACTGTCAGATCTGTACTCTGCCCCCTAGCAAAACCAGTATGTTATTCTCATCTGGAAAAAGAAATCACTGTCAAAAAAAGAACTATCAACAGCACTTAATGGAAGGGTCAATCTACCATTGACCCTCCATAACAATCAGTTGTGAATGCTCAGCCTATATAGAATGGAATCAATTGGTTTGTGTGTTAAGTAGTTTGTGGTTAAGTTGTTTGTGGTTTCCTATGAGAAGACTGACTAAACATAAAAATCAAATCCATATTTAATTATATCTTAAATATATTTGTCCATTGGTACCGCAACATGGATAATGCCCAATGGGCCAAACTCAAAGCTATATTGATTTATACTAGTTAAGAATCTGAGTCTGTACAGGGTCTATGTAACTTTGCAGGTACTGTGGTTTTGTAAAGGATTGATCAGGCAGAAAGTTTACGTGCAAATAGAAGCACTGGAAAAAATGCTCTCATGTTATTTACAACCAACATGATAAATGGAAGAGTACACTGCAGCTAGAACACTAGGAATGCTTCTTTCTTTCTTTCTTTCTTTCTTTCTTTCTTTCTTTCTTTCTTTCTTTCTTTCTTTCTTTCTTTCTTTCTTTCTTTCTTTCTTTCTTTCTCTTTTCAAAGCCAGGCCAAGCCAAATTACAATTATCCTATAATTCTGCAGAGTAACCTGTTAGGTCTTATGAATTTGTAGATCCAAAAAACATTTATCCTAATTTTCATTCTTCTTCCTTAATGTTTTTCTGGCTTCATTCCCCCTTCCCTCTGGCTGACAGACCTCCCGTTACATTTAAATGGAAAAATATGAAGCAGCGCATTTTTCTTTGTGGGAATGGTATCCATGCTGATACATACCCAAAACTTCATAATAATGTCCGAGGGAGTTTGTCTATTTCCTAGTTAGTCCTGAGCTATGCAGAAATTCAAGATGCCATGATGGAATAAGTAAATAATCCAAGGAGATACAATTTCTGGAGACTGACCCATTCATCTTTGACTGTCAGATTTTTAACAGGTATGGTCTGATTTCCAGAGGATTCCTGTTTGTTAGTGGAGCTTCAAATCCTACTCCAAATGCAAAGTACTGAATGTAGGAAGGAACAATCAGTTGCACACATACAAAATGGGAAGGAGTACCCTGACATTTGATCCAATTTCTTTGGCTCTGTTTTTGCATCTGGGTTGCAATTTTCAACATTTGTCTTCTTGCCTTTACCCCATTATTCCTTGCTCTTTGCCCTTACGCTGGTTATTTATTTCTAGCATGTGGCTTCCTGGGCACTATCCATACAAAACTATTCAATAAAAATGATATAGAGCTCTATAAAAAGCCCATATGGAAAAAAGCCTTTGTAAAGATTTAACATCTGGCCTATGGTACTTATTCTTATAAAAAATTATTCAATCCTAAATGATCTACAATTAATCTATAAACTACTCTCCCCTTCTTCCAACTCCGACCCTTTTTTTCAGTTGCACACATACAAAATGGGAAATGACCTCCTAGGAAGGAGTACTGCAGAAAGGGATCTGGGCGTCATAGTGGACCACAAGCTAAATATGAGTGAGCAGTGTAACACTGTTGCAAAAAAACAAACAAATACTGGACAGTAGTATTGTACAAAATTATTCATGTTCTTATACAGCCTGTTGACCAGGAAAAGATTTTTGTGTGTATGTGTAAAAACTCTTTGAAACCTATTTTACTGAATCTCTGAAGGAAAACAATGAACAAAAAGGAATAATGTAAAACAAGGGGATAAAATATACATATAAGATTCAGATTAATATATCGATTTGACCTTATCTGGAGTGATCAGCATCACTGACATTTTTATTGTACATTTAAGGCTCTATCAAAAGTCCTTTGAAGTTAATGGAAAGACTTTCAATGACTTTAGTGGACTTTGGATTAGAGCCAATTTGTTGCTGCATAGCCCACAAGGGCTGGATATGGAGAAAGGTTACTAAAACAGCAGGTCCTGGAGGCATTCCGCTTGCAGAGAATGATGGCAAGAAGCATGCCTCTGGGTACGCTGGAGGAGCAGCATCTACTAAACTTATAAGAAGGTGCAACTCTGTCCCTGTGGGGCCAGCACCATATCGTAAGGGGGATGGAATAAGGCCAGGGCCCTGCCCACTTTATAATAACTAGAGCTACTTTTAGTGCTTTGACTCCCTATCATACCCTTTATGCGCAGAAACTCTGATTCTGATCCCACTTACACTATGCAAATCCAGCATTCCTCCACTGACTTACTCTAGGTTTATGTGATGCCACTGTCTTTGGAATCTGGTCCGGGCATTGCAAGGTGTGAGATTCTAAGTCATCTTCCTTTCCAAAAAAGCATAGTTAAAATCTGTCCTTTCAAGTGCAACTTTGGTCTTTATTATGATGATCAGAAAGCTCTTTGTCTTCTACTATTTACACTGTGGGAAAAAAGTCTGAGAAGACAGCAAATGTGAAAGGTTATTACACAATTATAGCTGTAAGATTTTACTCAAATCTTCCCTGTGAGCCAGATATGATAGGCTACACTAGAGTTGGTAGGAGCACAGAGTCGTCCATGCTCCTCCAACCAGTATTGCAATTCAGGAATCCTTCATAGTCCTGGAGCCAGCATTCTCTTAGCAGCAAGTTCTTGGGGGTGCTACATTTTCAGTTGCATTAAACACCCTGCAGAAGTTGTTGAGGTGGGATAGTCTCAGTCTCACCTCCCCTCCCCCTCCAGATATTCTCTCTCCCACAAACTGGCAAATCTCAGGTGGAGGAACGTGAGCTTATGTCTTTTTCTAAAGCTGTGGCAAAGGCTGCAAGTGAGCATGCTTCCTCAAATGCCCTTGGAGGCACATCTATTGGTTGCTTTCACTGGCATAAGAGCCAGATTAACTTCTAGTGGAAGTCTGTTGCATTTGGATCAGTAGTTACAGCAGGTTTGCGTTTAGCTCAGTGCCTCCACTTACTACCTCTCAGGAATGAATCTTCGCCTGCCTGCCCTCTTCCCTTTCCTAAGGTGGCTCTGGATCCAGGAGCATAAACTAAGTTTCCAGTGAGTTGATCTCTGACAACAAAAATGGTTAGAGTTACTTATTTTCTTGTCCAATATCTTTTCTTGCACTGGATTTAGTACTACAGATGATTCCTGTCTAAATTTGAAACAGATTGAGATGGATTCAGTAGCCCGCTGTCATGGGAAATGCTATTTTGAGAGAGGATGTTATTTCCAGTAGATGGGCAAATCCAGCATACTACTATGTTAGATGTGTAAAAAATAAGAACAATTTAGAAAAAAAAATGATTATTAATAAACTTACTGGCTCACTTTTTTTAAAGTTTATTATAAGCACAACTCCCCAATAATGTCGTTCTGTATATGTTACAAAATACTACCCTAACGTTTCACATTACAGAACTGCAATGGGAAGCTAAATATTTCTGTCCCAGACAATGGGCCAGACATTCACAAATGTTCATGTGCCAGTGTGCATGCAAAAATGCACGTGCACTCAAGTGTCTTGCACCAGATTTTTTTCAGAAATTCTGAGTGCCCACAATTTCACATGACATTAATGGTAGCTGCACGTCATCAACACCTCTATAATCAAACCTCTGATTTGCACATAAAATCAGAGAGAGAGAGAGAGAGAGAGAGAGAAAACTGGACTTGTACAGCAAAGTACATTATGAAAATCTGTCCCACTGTGAATTGTTACCCCATTAAAAACAGAAGTACCACAAAAATATTATAAAGCACCAATACACAAAACATAAAGCAAATATATTAGATGTTATTAAAATTAAGACTATTTGATCCCCATTTCAGTGCAGTCTTCAAATGTAATAGTCCAGCAGTTTTATTGTTTCTTTTTAAGACAAATTGAGTCTACAGTGTGAAAATCATTCTGGTAAGGAATGTTCAATCCGGAAGAGAAATGCTTGGCTAATTATTCAGGAGTGCTGTAATTTTATTTTTAGGAGAGTTTCTCTAGGAAGTCCAGAAGAACTGCTGTTGCAGAGTTGGTAATCAGCATTGGGATGAACATCATCTGAGTAACATGCAGCAGAAGCTGCCCAGTAAAGAGAATTGTGATGCATGGCAACCGAGTTTGAGGTAGTAGCAATCACAGTTAAGGTCATTTAAATGTCTATCATCTCTGAGTGGCAGGTGCAGTGGCTTAGATATTTAAATTCATGGTTCACAACCTCTTCCGTCCTGTCACCGACCTATCACAAATGTAACAAATGCATGAGCTATTGATATGACAAGCCATCTTGGAACTCCTCCAATAGCATGAAATAGTCATGCCATTGTAGTCCTGTTACTGTAGTATGATGAAATGATAAACAAAATGGTTAATCGTCAGATATAACATTCTTTACCACCCTCAGTTTTTTAACCTTTATGCTGATGAATAATTTTTATTTATGAGAGTAAAGAGTTACAGGATCAGACTAGATGCTATTCCAAAGTAGAACATACTTCAATTTATTGTCAGTAGAATCTCTAAGCATTTCCTATCAGTAGCACTTGATAACCTGGGCATATTTGTTGTCTTATACCAATAGTATGATGATTCTTAAGTTTTGCATCCAGGCAGGAACCTCTATTTGGATTCCAGAAATAGAAATGGATTTAGACAAACCTGCTTTACTTTACAAAATAAAAATTGTTTTTTCCTCTGGAAATTATTCACTTTGCCTCTTTTTATATCCACCAGGTTTACTTTGAAGTTTCTTTGTAGTTTGAATGGGCTACCATGGCAAAGAAAATTAGAAAAAAAGCTTAGTTTAAACTGTGGTAACAGGAACTATGTTTTTTAAAAAAAGAAATGATTCTATTGACAAGACTTCTGTGTAGGCAGGAGCTAGGGAGTACTATATCCATTAAGAATACCATAAACGTAGAGGAGCCTCAGCATAGCTAGCTATCTACTCAACCTGCATGTTACAGGACACTGCTTTGATTTAGGGCATTCTCAGATCTTTAGGCAGATTACTTAAATATCTCCAGAAGAAATCTGGGGGAGAGAGGGAAATTTTTATTTAGCAAACTTTTTTAACTGCAAAAGATATTCATTTACCAAGCATTAGAGTTGGTCAAAAATGGGAATTTCCATCCCATGAGAAAACACTAACACTTTAAAATTTGTTTAAATCCCAAATTGTTACAAAAAGTCAAAATCCCAAATTATTTTCTTGTTTTGATACAGTCATTTCAATTATTTTACATTTTGCTTCTATAGTGTCAAAATGTTATTTATGTAAAATATATAAAATTTGTTTTAATCTCAAATTGTTACAAAAAGTCAAAATCCCAAAATATTTTCTTGTAAAATAATTGAAATGACTGTATCAAAACATTTTGCCTCTATAGTGTCAAAAAATGATTTATGTAAAATATTAATATAATATAATATATTATATACATAATATAATATAAAATATTAACTATAATATAACTATTAACTATAATTATAATATATAATATATATACTATTAATATATAATATATAAATCATGGATATAAATAGGAAATAGAACCTAAAAGTCAAAATTAAGCAAAATATTCATCTAGATTTGAAATAATTTCAAAACTCTTCCATCATATTTTGTCAAAATTGACACTTCCAATGAAACATTTAGATTTCTACTAAAGAGCAATTTCTGGTGGAAATTTGTTCTGTTAAAAAATTTTCAACCAGCTCCGCCAACCATGAAACTTAAATCAGATCACATAAATAAGTGTAAATGACAATATGCCTATTCTACCGATACACTTGCTAGATTCACTACTACTAGAATTTTTTCTACATTATTTTAGCACATCTGCTTTTATCCTGTACTGTCAAATTTAAGTATTCTTGACATTTGTGAAGATTCCTGGGTGACTGTTAACTGAAAAGTTTCGCAGGACATGCTAAAGGAATACTCAGAGGAAGTTGTCAAGGGAGTCTTGTGAATTCTGCTCCCATTCTACCTGACATATTTGTACACACTTGGAGCTATAGACATTTTGTATTTTCCATTTGAATGTGTCATTTTACTCATTACATTGTCCCTTTACTCTCATCAAACAGTTTTTATCTTTATGTGCATAGACATAGTACTTATTATTTTTTAATTTTTTACCTGATCACTCTGCTTACTTCTAAAGTTCCATAGCACCATTATTTTCGTCTTTATCTACAGCACTTTGTATATTTATTCAAATATTAGTACATGATTTATTCTTTATGGTCTTTAAGGGCACTGAAACTTCTTAAGAAAGTGGTGTGTTCAATCAATAAAAATTAATAGTATTCATTGTCTCCTCCAAATCTGAATTCCTGTGGATTGAGACTGCAAGGAAATTCCTTTGCAGTATTTTCTCTAATGTATATGTTTGAACTATAAATATCCATTAATAATTGCCATTGGATCATGGTGGGTCACTTGAAATGGATTGCTTCTGATTTGGATGTGGTTCAACAGCTATATTACTATATGGAAATTGCTGCTTAAGAGTCCATCCTTTATTTACATCTCAGAAATAATGCAGAAGATTTGTTCTGTTGAACAGAACACTTGACCCTAAGAAATTTATGAACAGAGTTTTGTGGCCTGATTTAAAAAAAAAAATTAGTGATTTAATGTTTTTACTTATGGATTTTAAACAAAGCATGTTCTCCAGAGCTTCCTCTGAAAAGGATAAAATGTATTCTTTTTTTTTTTAATCTTTTGGTGTTTTTAATGAATGAGTATAATAAAAGTGTTCCATAAGGTTCTGAAGAAAATACCCCAGATAAAAACCATCCTACTTAGATAGGGGAATTCATTCTTAATCCCCTGAATGGCCTCTTTGTGTGGCTTCAGGACAGGATAAAACTGGCAACTGGAAATTTCCCTGGTCTGAGGGGTGGAGGGGCGGGAATCCTCAGATGATATTGGGGTAGTCATGCTGGGTCTATAGCATCCCACTTCCAAATCTTATCATGGGTCATTCCAGAGGATGTGACCAGAGGGCAATCCCTGCTGATAGATGGCTATTGGAGGCTTTGCAACTAGGGTGTAGTTTAGAGCAGTCCTGAGTGCTGTGCCTGCTGTGGCTGAATCATCCCCCAACTGCCCCCAGGACAAGGAAGCCACAACTGGCTGCTTTGTAGTTCCCCCACCTCTGCTGTGCTCATTGGAGACTCAGTGACTCAAAGGACTGACTGACAACCCTCATCATGATCAAACAAGGGCAAAACACAAGTTTCGCACGACTGTATGTGCTGAAACTGTAAACCTGTTGGTAATAGGTAATTTGTTGCCTCATATCTTAGGGCACAGTCCTGCTGTCATTAAAATCAATAGGAATTTTGCCATTCACTTCAGTGGAAGAATAATTGGGACTCAAAGTCTCAGTCCTTTAAACCATACAGCCAGGATTGACGTTGACTTCAGGAAGAGGCATCCCATGGGAGAATATTGTACTTGAAGAATGCACCCAAAAATCCAAACTGGAAGCAAAACCAGGTTATTGCTTGAGCCCTGTACAGATCCACAAAGGTGGTCTGTGGATATAAAGTGGATAGCCACTGATCTGCAGGGCTCTAGTTATCGCACTTGCAATGCTGGGGAGTTAGAAGACAACCTGAATATCAAGAACCCCTTAGATTGCAGAATAGTTGTATGCTGATTTGTGGGTATAAGAGAGATTTGTATTTTTAATTGTATTTTTTCTCTGTGCCAAAGGTGAAAATGATTGCAGCCCACAGACAAACTGCTCATTGAATTTTGTGCTATATTTATCATATCTAACCTGTCCCACCTAATTTTGGAAGATGTTGCACAGGGATATTTTTATAATATAAATCTCATGGACCACATTTTCAAAGGGCCTCTGATTTGTGTGCTTGCAAAATGTGCAGTAGTATACACAAATTAAGTAATTGCGTGTCCAAGTATGCAGCTTGTAGTCAAAAAGTAGGATATGGGCATAGATACAAATTTGAAGCCCTCTCAAAAGCCAACCATCCATTACTGGAGGAGTCATATTTTCACATCTTTTCTGAATATTAATCCAGGATAAATAATTATTTCCATATGCGGATATATTATGGACACTGAGCTGCCTGTCACTTTAACTAAAACCAATTTCAAAGAGTGAACAACAACTCTTGATTGCCACAAGCAGAGCTGACTTGTTTTAATTACGTCTTCCTGACTCTGAGGTCCTTTGTATAACCAGTTTAGGATAGCTGTGTAGTGGCATAATGGGAAGGGATTCTTCAATTCTATCAGTAATTTTATCTTCCATGATGAAAGGAAAGGATAGCTGAGACCCTGAGCTCAGCAAATTAATTAGCACTTACCTATTGGAACTGCTCAATTAGCAGTTGGTTGTAAGGAAGAATCTGATACTTTTTTTTAAAACTGGACATCATTCTTCATTGGAACTGTGTGAGCCAAGCATAATTGGTTCTTTGTGAACCAGGCAAATAACTAATATCTGTTACCTAATATATACTTAAACATTTTCAGTTGAGGAAAGACAACTGAGGAGTATTGAAAGACCAAAGTATTTGCTGCTTTTACTTTATCTGTTTGCAGTAGCACTCACAATGTGCTAGGCACTTACCAAACACTCAAGAAGGAGTGGTCCCTGCCCTAAGGAACTCTCTAAGGACAGACACACAAGGTGACAGAAGTTAGGAGGAAGGGGGAAATAGGTTGTTTAAGCCAGCTCAGTTCACTCCTAAACAGCATGGCAGAAGTCCTTCCAGATGGACTTAAATATGGACGGGTAGGGCCTTTGAACTCTGAAGTTGCACCATTTATAGGAGACCATGTGGAAAGAGGTGTGGAGGGGATTGTGCAAGACACTGACAATCAGAGAAGACTGGGAATATCAGTGGAGTGGAGTGGATGAGGAGGAAACATAAAGCTCAAAAAGGGATGGTATATAGGGAAAGGGCAAAGTTATGCAGAGTGTTGGAGGCAGTAACAAGAGGACTAAATTTAATGTGATAGGGAGCCACAGAAGGGGTTCAGAGAGGGGAGTGACATGATTAAATTGACAGAGAAAGAGGATGATTTTAGGAGCTGCAGGTTGTTTGGAGGGAGGTAATGTGCATGTCTCAAGGGTCAGAGAGGAAGATACTTCAGTAGATGTGGCAGGATATAATGGGGAGCACTGCCTGAATGAGAGATTTGGTTGTGGGGATAGAAAGAAAAGGAACATCTTGGACATGTGGAGGAAGAAGAAGTGATGGATATGAACTGGACGTGTGGGGCAGAGAGGAAGAAATTAAACAACCCTAGGGACTGCAGGAAAGCCTGAGCTATGAACTATATTTAGGGTGTACTCTAAGCAATAGTCATAAGACATCCGGTATGGCGGTTGGTCACCTGAGGCCAGGGCAGTAGAGTTCGAACTGATGAGCAGAGTGGCTAGAACAGGCATTCTGGGATACCTCCGAATACTTCTGGAGGCCAATAACAGCTCTTTTGGTGGCCACACTGGTGGGGCAGCGCTGCATCAGCAGCGCTATAGTCTTTATTCCCCTTGTCAAGGTGGAGTACAACCAGTGCTGTAGCCAGGGAGATACAGCTCTCTATGTGCCTTGCCAGTGGGACGGTGAGTGAGTTGCAGCCCTGTAAAGCCACCACCAGCGCTGCAACTCTCAAGTGTAGTCAAGCCCTTAAGGTTAGAAGGGACTGCAAGGATCATCTGTTTAACACCCTGCCAAGATGCAGGATTTGTATATCTAAACCACAAAATGTTGCTTGGGCTAGCATGCTAAAAATAGCAGTGTGGGCATTGTTGCTCAAGTCTAGGGGGTCTGGTGGGCTTGAGAGTCCAAGGTGCAGTGCCCAGACTTCTATTATTAGCACACTAGTTTGAGCCCCACTAGTGCAAGTCTCTCTGCCCAAGTCTGGGATGTTCACACGCCCCTGCAGGCACATGGAAGTGGAGTGACTTGCCCAAGGTTATACAGCAAGCTGTGGCAGAGCTGGGAATAGAATGCAGTTTTCCTATGTTCCAGGAAATTCTAACTGCTTTTAATTAGAGCAACTGGACTCTGTACTAGAGAAATGTTACACAGTCTGGAATAGTGCCCTGAAGATCAGAGTGAGGAAACATTCTTCAAGCGTGTACTGATGCAGCTCACATAAAAATGGAAGGAAGAGCTCTTGATTTTTCTTCTGCTTCTGGCATTTACACACACAATTTGCGTCTCCCTGGACAACCACAAGAACTGGACATGATGAGTTACGCTGACATATTCAGTTGTAGGGCACCAGCAGGGAGAAAGAGGCAATGCATGAGCAGACTGCCTTAATTTAGGCATCTGTACTGCTTACATGGAAGGACCACACTAGAGATTGAAAGTGACTGTACTCAGCATAACCCCAGCTGTGAGGAAGTTCCCCTTCAATGAGAAGTCTGCTAAATATGCCCCAAGCCTTTTATTTTTTAGAAGCAGACATTAAGGAATAATGCAGCCATATCAAGTGAATGTCTGCTTCTCTGTTTTTTTTCTCAGCAGCTGCTGCCAGCAGGATGTGCTGTTCCTCCTTTTGTGATTGGCTTTCTTTACTAGTGCTGCAGCAGCTCCTGGCTCTGGTTACCCAGACCTCCTATGTGCCATGTATCTTGTGCAACAATCTTGCACTTGGCAGGCCTATCATGGCTATCTGTCTATCAAGTAAAATTTCAGAGAGACAGACACTCTCGTGAGAGCCAGATTACCAAAGGCTATGGTCTCACCTCTCTTACTGACTGTAAAGTCTCCAACCCTTTTTTCTGAGTAAGGTATACCAATATGCAAGAGACAGTCAATTAGTAAATACCCATTTTACAAACAAGCTAACTAAGAAATCTGGGAATAAAACCCAGACTTTTAACATGATAGAGCTTGGTTATCATGGATATTAATTACTCTCCTGTCAAGATGCACTGTTCTCACCACTAGATGACATTCCTCTTCGAGCCAGGAATTCTGATAGTTAACATTTCCCAGCTCCCAAAGAGTTGCCAGTAGTGCTGGTCAATTTTTTTCTGACTTTTGTTTTCTAAATTGAAAAAATGGGACCTTCCGTAAATGACTTTTTTTTTTTCTTCAAAAAAACAAAACAAAACTTTTTTTTCCCTTTTGAAAGTTTCCTGGTTTTCCTTTAAAAGAAAAAAACAGGAAACTGTTTCAGGTTCAGGGTCTTCCCCCCCAAACAATAAAAACTACAAGAATGTATGCAAATAGTTAATTTCTTTTACAAAATTTTCATGGAAAATACTTGTACTTTTCAACCATTTCTAGTTATCAGGGCTGTCAATCCACTGGTTATTTTTCACTAGCATTCCATCTTCATCGTTTTTTAAAGCTGAAATGTATAGTTCTATCAAAATTGGAAAATATGCACATTAATTTCATTAAATGTGCATAACATATCATATCTAGAGCTGGACAAAACTTGGAAGAGCTGTGATTATTTAGTCCCCCCACCAATTTCCTGTCTGGGGTTTTCTTGGCTTCTTCAGAGGGTCCTCCCAGTGCAGTCATTGGCAGCTGCTACTGCTTTTGGTGCTTTATCCTAGACCTGTATGTTGGTGGCAGCATCTTCTTCTAGTCTCTGTCTCAGCCTGCTTCATTTAGTGGCCTCTGCTTTTCCTCTGAAGAAGCTGATCACTTCTCTCTCAGTTGATTCTGTCATGGGCCACTTTCTTCCACTCATGTGGATAAGCCATCTTGCTTAACCAACTCTCAGTTCAAACTGACTGCATGGTCTTGATCACAACAGGTTTTGTAATTGGGGTTTTGGTTGAGGCCTATGTGTTTTTATGTTTTGTTGTTAATTTTTTTTTAAAATAGTCATTTCATTAGCTCACTCATTCCGCAACCTCTCAATTGATGATACCAGTGCCCAGGTAGTTGTGCTCCCAAAGGGATACAGCAGGCAACAAAGCTTACACTATGTGATTATCACGAAAGATGCGTCTGTTGAGGTGTTCTTTTGTTTCTGGACTGGGATTCACATTATTATAGCACTGAACTAGTGGCATTATATTACAGTTGCGAATGCATTTCCTTTCTAAGACCCTATTTTAAGACTTAAAGGTTCCCCTAAACATTGCTCTTTGAATGAAAACAAGCATAATAAATTTAAGATCAGAGGAAAATGTAATAAAGTAGAAATGCAGTAACATTCTGTTTGACTGGTTTTGATATCTGAGCATGAGATATCTGAGCCTAAATCCCTGTATTTTCCCCACCAGTTGCAGTTTTTCAGGCACATTTTGCACTCTGATCATTGAAAGATAGTTTCTTTCAACTTTCAAATTTGCCAGGGCCTTCATTTCTCAAGAGTGTTAGACATGTCAGAAGAAATGTGGTTTATAAACAACAAAATGATAATAGTTTGGGAAGTAAACGGAGGACATGTATAATACACTGTTTCCTACTAACTTGAGGCATCTGACTTGAGAGGATTACCTAGTATTGCCTTCCAAGCATTCCAAATCTATGTGGGAGGCTCAAAAATCATGAGTGTAGACCCTGGGGCTAAGCCAGCCCTGATTACAAGATAAGCTCCACCTGGGAGGAATCAGGTAATTCCAATATAAAAGGCAGCAGGAAGCTATAGAGAGGGGATGATTGTGATACTGCCAGAGGTGAGTAAGCTGATTGTAAGATAAGGCAGTTCAGGAGGCTGGAGCTAGAACTGAAGAAGCCATCCTGTTTTGGGACTTTTGAGTGCTGTGTTTTTGACAAACTGTTTCCAGCCTGGTGAAAAGTGAATTAAAGGAATTTGGGCTGAGGGCTTGGCTACACTGGAGAGTTTCAGCGCTGGTGGTGGGTTTACAGCTCTGCAACTTACTCGCCGTCCACACTTGCAAGGCACATACAGCACTGTATCTCCCTGGCTGCAGCGCTGGCTGTACTCCTGCTCTGCCCGGAGTATAACGATTTCAGCGCTGGTGATGCAGTGCTGCTCCGCCAGTGTGGCCACCAAAAGCACTGTAATTGGCCTCCAGAGGTATTCGGAGGTATCCCAGAATGCCTGTTCAGCCACTCCCAACAGTGCTGCAAATGCGGCCACACTGCAGCGCTGGTAGCTGTCAGTGTGGCCACACTGCAGTGCTTTCCCTACACAGCTGTACGAACACAGCTGTAACTCCCAGTGCTGTACAGCTGCAAGTGTAGCCATACCCTAAGAAGACTGCTGAGAACTGAGTGAGCTCTTAAGGGCCCTGGGGAAGAGGAAATAGAAGTGGGTTGTAGCCATGGTGCTGTGCGCCCCTTTGCTGCTGCCATATCTTAGCTCCCTCATATCCAGATGAGGAATAGGAAGGAACTCTCCACTCTTCTTTTGGTAAAGGGGAGTTGTGCACCCACATGCTCACTCTCTTAGTTTAACTCCTACTCAGCCTCTCTGTGCTTTGATATCAGACCAGCAAGCGAGACATAATTTTCATAGAGTATAATTCCAACGTCAAATGCAAATGTTAAGTAGTCTTTAGTTAGGAAGAGGCAATCTTCAGTAACACAGTATGTGAGAATTACCTCAGCAAGGTCTGCCCATGCTGCTGAAGCTAGTGTCCAAAGGAGAAAAGTGGTGCAAAAGAGTATCTGGTATCCATCCAGCAAAACAGTTAAATGTTCAGTACTTCAAGTTTGTGAGTAGTCTTAATGAATGAATGGAACTATTCATGTGTGCTAAAATGCTTTGCTAGATTAGGTCCCTAAATATTACAAGATGCTCAAGGCATCATATCCTAGTGAGAGAAAACCATGTGAATGGAACAATATTCTGATTGCTTGCTAGGGTTCCAAGAGAACTTGAACAACTTCAGAACAAATGCATAATACCTCATATTTAAAGAACGTGTCAAATGAGTCCATCCTTATGGGGGGAAAAGTGCTCCTGTATTAAGTGACTAAATAAGTGGCAGTCATAGCAAGGTTACCTGATCTTTTCCAAAATTGCCTGTGTTTTGCACTCTTGAATCTATATTATTGTTTTTTTTTTCCCCTTGGCTGGATCTCTTTTATGTTCCATCTGTTTAGGAAATTGTTCTTTCTGCTGTCCACACTCAATTACTACATGACAGGAAGCTTTTAAAGTGAGTAAGTACAATAGTTATTACTGAAACATTTCAACTGAACTGGAGAATTTCGCAGAGGAGATACAAGAGGATAGGGAATTTAAAGTAGGCCTTCCAAATGCTGTAATATCAAACAGTGCATTAAGCTTCCGGAATTCAACTTGAAAGGGGGAAAGGACAAAAATGCTTTCTGTGATATGCAGAGACTAAATGGGTCAGCAACTTTATGACTCACGAAAGACATCTGATTCTTTTAATGGTATTAACATAGTGTAGGTCACCTACCTTTTAGTACTCTCTGAAGAGGAGCTTTTTGCGGCTCAGAAGCTTCTCTTGCACTAGCAGAAGTTGGTCCAATAAAACATATTTCCTCACTCATCTTGTCAGTACTACAGTAATTAGTAAAAATAAAAATCTCTAATTCCAATCCAAACTTGACTTCCGTGGAAGTCTGCATGATTTATAATAATGACTTTATAAAATGCAATGTGAAGCAAAAAAAAGGTAGGAAAAGTAGCTATTGTAATGGAAATGTAACTAGAGTATGCTATGAAGTTGTTACACTTTCTTTTGCTCCATATCTCTATTCAGACAGCCCTAGCACTATCATGTGAATTGTTTTTCTATTACTGATTGGAAAAGCCACCATTATATTACTCCACATGTTCATATGCACAGTTCTTTCTTAAAACCAGAATGTCTGATGAATTGACACAACATACCCCAGATTGGAAACTCTGCGATAACAAATGTGTTTTAAAAATATAGAAGGTTTACAGTGGTGTAAATCCACAGCAACTCTCATACCAGTTTAAATGAGGAAGATTTGCCCCAGAAAGTGTAATAATAAAGCAAATAGTCCTACAATGCTGTAGCAATATTGCCATGGCAGAAAGGAATCTTAACTCATTCATAAAATAATTCCTAAAGCTGAAATATTTGAGGCTGTCTACATTATGGATGTCATAAACAGATAGTTCAGGGTTAATAGAACAGAAGTACTTCATATCTCTTTTGCCTGTAAAGGGTTAACAAGATCAGTGAGCCTGGCTGTCACCTGACCAGAGGACCAATCAAGGGACAGGATACTTTCAAATCTTGAGGGAGGGAAGTTTTTGTGTGTGCTGGTAGTTTTTGGTGGTTGTTCACTCTGGGGGCTCAGAGGGACCAGACGTGCAACCAGGTTTCTCTCCAATCTCTCCAATACAGGCTCTTATAAGTTTAGAATAGTGAGTACTAGGTAGATAAAGCGAGTTAGGCTTACGTTTGTTTTCTTTATTTGCAAATGTGTATTTGGCTGGGAGGAGTTTAAATGTGTATTTGGCTGGAAGTAGTTCAAGTTTGTATTTTGCTGAAAGGATTTTAATTTGTACTTGAATACTTAGGCTGGGAGGGTATTCCCAGTGTCTATAGCTGAAAGACCCTGTAACATATTCCATCTTAAATTTACAAAGATAATTTTTACTGTTTTTTTCTTTCTTTAATTAAAAGCTTTTATTGTTTAAGAACTTGATTGTTTTTTTAATTCTAGTGAGACCCCAGGGGACTGGGTCTGGATCCACCAGGGATTTGGTGGGGAGAAAGGAGGGAAGGGGGAGAGAGAGGTTAATTTTCTCTCTATGTTAGGATTGCTTTCTCTCTCAGGGAGAGTCTGGGAGTGGGAGAGAGAAGGAGGGGGGAAGGTGGCTTTTCCTCTCTGTTTTAAGATTCAAGGAGTTTGAATCACAGTGATCTTCCAGGGTAACCCAGGGAGGGGAAGTCTGGGAGATGCAATGGTGAGGGAAAGGGTTTACTTTCTTTGTGTTAAGATCCAGAGGGTCTGGGTCTTGGGGGTCCCTGGGCAAGGTTTTGTGGGGACCAGAGTGTACCAGGCACTGGAATTCCTGGTTGGTGGCAGCGCTACAAGTACGAAGCTGGTAATTGAGCTTAGAGGAATTCATGCTGGTACCCCATCTTTTGGACGCTAAGGTTCAGAGTGGGGAATTATACCGTGACAATGGAGCTTATGCCAGTATGGGTATGTAGAAACAGCCTGCACTGAGGGAAAGTTTTTCTGTTTGTGTAGGAACACCACTTTCCCCAAACAACATTATTTATGTTGAGAGAAGCATTCTTTTGACATAGCTGCATCTACACTTAGGGTTTTGTTGTCATAGCTACGTTGGCAAGGGTGTGTGTTGTTTTTTTTCCATACTGTGAACTAATGTAGCTATGCTGACAAGTGTAGACTAAGCTTCAAAAGTTATGCACAAAGCTAGGCAACACTTTGTTAGTGACCTCCAAACCAGTCGCTATTTAAAAAAATAGTTACAGTGAATGTTAGTGCTTTGCGAATGCTCTCTCTAATAGGTAAGATGAGGGTTCCCTTCCTCCCAACGCTTCATAGGTCCTCTACCTGATTTTCTTTGCAGGGAATTAATATTGCCTTCCCTGTTCAAAATGGGTATTTGAAACTATGAACTCAATGTTTGCTCTTTGGGGCAGAAACCATCTTTGCCCTTTGTTTGTACAACACCTAGCACAATGACCGGGGATCCAAGATAGTGCCACAATACAAATAGTGTTTGTCCAATACTCAGCCAGTCAGATCAGCAATAGGTGTTTCAGAATAAACATGCTAAGTGACACCTGTTATATTGAAAACTATATGAGAAATTAGATCTTCTTAAACTTAGACTTTTTTCTTTACATTGCCAGATGTTGGGCTGACATCCTTTGCTAACCATAGCCCCTGTCTATTCTGCCACAGGAAGCATGTTTTTTCAATATTGGAACCTGCCATAGAGGATGAAATCAGTATCGTGTGGAATACCCATTTGATTTTTGAGTCCTCAAAGGTATTTGAAAGTACTGTACTGTAGTAATGGTTTACACACAAAGCATCATGAAAGCAGGTCTATATAGTTAAGGGTAGTTAGATACAGATGATCAGCCACTACTACAATTAAAAATGTTTTATTTTAATGCCTTGCTGTATTAATTGATAGAAAACAAGAAGTATTTTCATATTGGAGCTATCAGTGTGGTGTTCTTGACTATTACACTTTATTGTGCTCAAAAATTAACTTCTAAAAAGAGAATAGCATGTGTTAAATTATTCAGATAAGAGAATCATTATCCTTGCTAGTTCTAATTACACTCATCTTCACTGACATATATAAAGATGACCTTTAAAATGTATTGTAGTATATTAGCAAATTCACAGTAAATTAATCTTAGAATCCCTTTCAGCTTTTGTTTAAATCCAAAATTCAACAGATCACTAATGCATATATTCATTTCATTGCTAATTAATAAAGTACTAATCCCTATTTTTAAATACACTGCTGCAAAGGATTATGTTAATATGGACTAGCTCAGGGATTGGCAACCTTTGGTAGGCAGCCCAGCAGGGTAAGCCCTCTGGCGGTTCGGGCCAGTTTGTTTACCTGCTGCGTCCGCAGGTTAGGCCAATCGCAGCTCCCACTGGCCGCAGTTCTCCGCTCCAGGCCAGTGGGATCGGCAGGAAGCAGTGGCCAGCACATTTCTCAGCCTGCACCACTTCCTACCGCCCCCATTGGCCTGGAATGGTGAACCGAAGCCAGTGGGAGATGCAATCGGCCGAACCTGTGGATGCGGCAAGTACACAAACAGGTCCGGCCTACCAGAGGGTTACCCTGGCAGGCCATGTCCCATACGTTGCCAACCCCTGGACCAGCTACTTCTTAGTTTGCACGAGTATGGTCTACATGGGGCAGCTAGAAGGCAATAAGTTACAGTGCTTCACAATTCACAGCCTTCTAGTTTGTAATGTGGTGCCATGTATACAAGCCCTTAATTGAGGGACTGGGACCTGTTCCTAAGGGGAGAGAGAGACTTTCTGTGAAGTCAGAGAGAGTTGAATGCACTCAACTCTCCCTACTATTCCAGGCATGTTCTTAGCTATTTGAAATTTGTATTACACACAGCGGCTGATCCCATCACATCCTTGGTCACGGTAGACCCACAATTAGTCAGTAACAATTACTGCAGTATAATACCCTCTAACATGTGGATGTGGTTTAAAAAAAGCTTTGATTTTTAAGAATACAAAAAGAGGGGAACATGCAAACACTTGGGCAAATTTACTCCTACTGTATTGGTGCTGACTTCAGTGAATATGTCCATCATTGTTCAATGGTACGGTATTCACCGGTGCATTTAAATAAGAGGAGATAGTAGAGCTCATTGTCATACCCAAACTAAAAGCTGTCAGAATCCCTAATAAATATGGTACCTTTCCCTCTGACTTTGACAAATCTAAACCACCAATCTGTTTAATAACCTAATAAAGAATATATGGATTACTAACTTCCAATAGATATTATACATTAATATATGGCCCATGTTAAAAACAAAACAAACATTCTTTCTGAAAACTTTTAATGGGAGAGACTGATACCATTATTCACATTAAGTAGCATTTTAATCTACATACGTCCCCATTCAAAAAAGTGTGGGTATTAGAACCTCACCCTACGTAAATAAGAAACCTTACCTAACTGGATTATTGCAATGGTAAAAGCTCTGAGCCAAAAGACAGATCAAACACTATGACTCTTTATTGATAAACAGCAGAATTCCTTTTCAAGACAACTTCAGCAACACTTTGTAATCTGAGTTGTGGGGAGATTGTTCAGGTGTAGTTTTTTCCAGAAAGCCTCCTTTGCAAAAAAGGAGCATTGACTTAGGTCTTTGAGACTATTTATGTGAAAGGTGTGGGCAGTCATAAATTGATTTAACCCCAGGCAGTAATCCCTAGAGGATTTAGCAACCATGAAATTGCAGTTTATCCACTCACTCTAGATGTTTTCATTCAGCATCACTTCTAAAGGGCTTAGACTGAAGAGAGAGATTTTCTCCTTTAGTGTTAGTTACCTTTGTATAAAGCATCCTTTGCACGGGTTGTGAATTGAAGTATAGTTTTAGCCCACTCGGTGAGTAGATGGGGGTGTATCGTTTCCCCAGATTAGGGCACAACATCTGAGCCTGATGGTTCTTGCCGGAGGGCTTTTGCCAGTGACTGCAGAGAACTGTATTAATAGGTCAAGACTTTCACTCTTTTAGTTTACTAAATAGAACTGAGAGGTTGCTTGCTTCTGGAGCAGGAAAATAGTGCTCCCATGGAACAAAGTGGGGCTTCTTTTGGGATTCAGGAACTGGGGACTCTTGGAAGCTTGTCTGCTAGACTTTAAACATTCTTAGTATAGTTATGACTGAAGAAGTATGATTTGGGGGCAATCATGCTGTGATTAATCCTGCCACATGTTGTCTGCTCTATAAAGCAGGTTGACAACGCTTCTCTGTGGAACAGTTTTCCATCAAAAATGCCAGTTCATCAACTTTTTTGTGTGGAGAGTGTGTTGACTTAGACACAATTTTTGATGAAAACATTTCAAAATTATTCACTATCAAAATGGAATATTTCATTTAATTTTCCTATCTCATTTTGACTTATATGTTTTCTTATATAATGTTAATTCTAATATTATATATATGTATTATATTGATTTGACATATCAAAACATTGTTTTGATAAAGTAATTTAAGTATTTTGATTTTTTTTTGTATTTTTGTTCCACAAAAATTCAATTTTTTGACCTTTTTACTCCAATTTAGGATGAAAACAAATTTTGAAATGCCAGAATTTCCTATAGGATGGAAGTTCCATTTTTCTGACCAGCTCTCGTGATCTATTCTAACATTGTTAGTAAAACACTGAGCCCTCCTTGCATGAAGGTGAATACTGTGCAAAGGAAATAACTCTGCTTCTCAAATGGGTCTCAGTGAGAGATTCCCAAATACTGTTTTTCTTGTTCACTTTTTTTCAAGAGATGCAGAAATCCACCACTTCCCTTGTTAGTCACCCTCACTGTAAGAAATTTGTGCCTAATTTCTAGTTTGAATTTGTCTGGCTGTATCTAGCATTAAATAAAACCTTTTGGACATTGTGTGGGGGTGTCTGCTCTATACTGGCCCATAAAGACTTACTGGAACCCTAGGGATGCTGTGCAGAACAGCAGTCCATAGGAAAGGGGTTGTGAGGCACAGCAAATCAGGGCCTGACAGGCCCATATAAGAAGAGCTGCAGAGCAGAGCAGATTCAGTTGCTCCCTGGGGCTTGAGGAGGAGAAACTGTCTGCCTTGCAGGAGGAAGAAAGCTAGCACCTTGGACAGAGCAGTGCTGGGCAGGATCAGGGGAGTGAAAGCAAACTCCTGGCTGACTGCTGGCATGCTGAGGCTCTGAGATAAGGACAGAGATGATGCTGGGGCTGCAGGGAAGTGGCTCAGGGAAGTAGACTGAGAGGTTGGAGGGTATGCAGCATATGGCTGCCATCTGCAGGATCCCTGGGCTGGGACCTGGAGTAGTGGGTAGGCCTGGGTGGCCCACACTATCACTGAGGAGGTGGTTGGACAATGGACTGCAGTTGCCCTGGAAGGGCAACGGGGGGGGGACAGAGCATGACTCAGCTGGAGAGTGATGTAGGTCTTGGAGCAGAAGAGATGGCAGTGAGACACCGCCAGAAGAGGGCACACTGGCATTCAGAGCCAATCCCTGGGACAGCCAGCAGGAGGCGCTGCAGTGGTAAGTTACATTCCACTACAGACATGAACAAAAGCAGTACAAACTGCTGCAGATTCAAAAACAAAGTTGGTCCAGGGTGATTTCAAGTGTGTTTCAGATTTTACAATATTTTGTAAAATAGCTAGAGATGTAATAATACATCTTCAAACAAATATTCTTTTTAAATATTCCCCTGTTGTCTCATATCTTGTCCACAAAAATTGGAAACGTTATGCTTCTAGAAATGTTCATGTTATATTTTGGTAAAAATGTAGTAAATAGAGAAGATAAGGTGATTTTTATGCATATCATATGATGCTGTTTTAGGGAGGTGTACAAAATTGACTATATTCTACAAAACATTGTGGGCTGCCTGAAGGAATGTTAAATACTGTAATCTGAAGAGCATGCTAGCTGTATTCAGTGCCACTGTATATTGGAGAAGGAAGACACCTTTTTTAAATAATTAAGTTTCCAGGTTATGAATATTCAGGTTCATCCCCCTTGTGCAGTCTTCCAAAAGGATAAGTTAACCACACTAAATTTTTAGCTAAAGTAAACAGGGTCTGACTTCTATTTAAATCAGATTACCAATCAGCCAATTTTATGCCTTAAATCATGTACATTACCAGGAAAGCCTTGGCTACATCACTTAGATCCAAAGAGAGCACCATAGCTAGTCCCTTAACACAACAAAATCCTTCTTTAGGGAATTTTCTCTTTAGACTCTTTGTTATAATGTATGGTGATAAATCAGTGGACCATGTAGTGATATCTACATGGGTAATACTATGAATCATTTTTTGTCTTTTCCTTTTTGTAACTTTTTTCTCTTATTGCCTTATATCTCCACATTTTCATATTCTTTCTTCCCTTATGTGCCTATCCACATACTTTAGTTTCTCTCCTTTTTCCACCCTCGCTTGGTCTCCTCTACTCCTTTTACAAGTCTTCTCCCATTGACACATGTTCTCAACTTTCTCTATCCTGCCTCTGTCAGCCGGTTCCCTGAATCCCTCTTTTTTTCCCTCTCTCCCTCTGCCAACTCCTCCTTTATCCCAATAAGATCTTTCCTCCCTCATTTCTTCTCTATGTAAGTTTCCTCTTACATTCTCTGTAGATTGCTTGTACTGTCATGTGTCATTTGACCTAGCTTGAGAACAGAGGTTCCCCCTACGTGCTACTGTGAATGTCTTGTACATTCATCAACAAATGTCAGCAAGACTTGGCAGCTATACCAAGTTGTGTACCCTACTAGTAGCACAAGTAACCACTGAAATTAATTTCTTGGGCTTCCATGAAACAGGTACTTAGGTAAAAGGAGTAATAGATTTGGATTGAGGATAGGGTTTGGGCAAGAGAGATGAAGGTTTGGTCACTTCCTAAAATACTTTCCAGCAGATCAGTTTCTTCCTCACCATCCTGCTTTCCTTCTCTCCTGTGTTCCCTCAACCTTTGGAGAATTTTTTCTTGGAGACTGTCTCTCTGCTGAGACTAGGTGAGCATATTAGTTCAAATCAGGTTGCTTCTCTGACAGATATAAGTGTAAATGGAGGTCAATGTTTTATGAATTTAGCAAATCTAGTTAGTCAGATATCAGCTTTAAAATCCATCTGGCAGCTCAGCAATCTCATAAGTATTCTAGCCAATACTGTGATGGAATTAAAATAGAATAACCCCTTTTAATTGAGTACAAATTAGTTTTGCTAATTTTAACGTTAGGTTCTTTCCAGGTCAACTTTTACCTTGGCCAGTGTTTTTCAGATCTGGATGCTTTGTTATTCTTAACTAATAGTCTATTAATTCACCCAGAACCACCTGAATATATAATCAAAAGTTAATTGATCCAGCATAGATACAAAAGTTTTAGTCAAATACTGAACATTTGTACACATGCAATCTTCTAATAACAAACCAGTTTTGAGGTCCAGTAACAGTACAAAGGAACAAGGCAAATCACCAAGACTTCTTATTACATTTATCGATAATAATCAGTTACCAATTCTTTGGTACTTTTAATACATTTATTACACTTCCAGGATCTCTGCAAAGAACAAGGATACACTTGTTTTAAAGATATTCTTAATAGTGTAATCTGTGTTATCAGAATAGTTTGATATGAAAATGACAAGTTTAGAATATCACAATCAATTGCTTTGTTAGGCCAATTTGCTTGGGCTTTTAAAGGAAAATATTCATGCAGCATTATTTAGTTAAAATGCAAAATATAGTTACTTGAGGTCTTACTAAAAAGAGTGTAGACTCAACCAGATAACGTTCAGCTCTTTGTATTAAAGAATGGAAAAAGAAATACATGGGTTCAGCTATCTATGGAGTCTATGTTGTGTTCTTGGGTTTATATATCCTGTTTTGGGTCTGTTAGAGGAAGGTAATCCTCTTATTTTCTATTTGGCACTTGTTCATTGACTACTCAATTTCAGCTAATTGTCTTTGCTGCTTCTATCGGTATCCAGTAGATATCACCGGTGTGTAACACATTTCTTTGTGATTCTTAGTTGGAGGGGTTTTTGTTTGGTTTCATGGATTGTATTTTAGTATAAGTGAATAATATTTATTTGAAATACCTCCCTTTAAACAATTACTCATAATATTCTAAAGGTGTACCTTGTTTATGTAATTGGATCTGTCAGTACTAGATGACCCTGAGGTCCTTTCCAGTCCTATGTAATGTTATTTTCTTCCTTGTTCTATACAAGTCATACCATTTCCATAGCACAATAGTAGTTTAGAAAGCAAATATCTCTTTCAGCCTTCTAAATCCAGGGGCCATAGTCCATGCAATTTTTTTTTTATGTAAGCCTTAACTGATGTAAAATGATTATGAACAAGAGGCATTTTCCACGTATAGAGAGACTGTTTATCTGATTCACAAGGCAGACAGAGGTACAGTTTATAATTTGGAATGAAAGACATATTGAATGAAGAAAAGATTATCCATGGTGTATTTTATTCATCAAGCACACAAATGTGTAGTTTATAATTTATGTTAAAAACTTGTGAACCGGAGTTCTTGGAGCAACAAGGAAACTTGGTCCCAGTAACATAGCAGACTGTCATAACTAGGATGACCAGATGTCCTGATTTTATAGGGATAGTCCTGATTTTTGGGTCTTTTTCTTATATAGGCTCCTATTACCCCCCACCCCGTCCCGATTTTTCACACTTGCTGTCTGGTCACCCTAGTTATAACTGGTTTGAACCTGCAGCTTCCCCATCTCTTGATCTTGATTCATTCCCAGTACGTAGAAGGCCACTTTGCATAGGAAAGCAAGGTGTTGCTCTGCTTTGGAAATCTTTTGGGGTTCCTTTTTAACTAGGTCAGAAGATAGAGTGAGTTTATCCATGTGTAAATTTGAGAGTCTTGCTTAGATGATTTAGCCTTTCTTTAGTTTCTATTCTCAGTGGAATGGAACTTCTAACCTTAACAGATTTTTTCATTCCTTAGACAAAGCATTTCACACAACGTGAACAATTTTCTTATTGCCTTTACTTTCAAAGTGGAGTTGAATAATAGGTGGACCCTATCTTGGGGGTAAACAAAAGTGAATAAAAAGAACAGGAGTACTTGTGGCACCTTAAAGACTAACAAATTTATTTCAGCATGAGCTTTCGTGAGCTATAGCTCACTTCTTCGGATGCACAGAATGGAACACACAGACAGGAGATATTTATACATACAGAGAACATGAAAAGGTGGAAATATGCATACCAACAGGAAGAGTCTAATCAATTGAGATGAGCTATCATCAGCAGGAGAAAACAAACTTTTGAAGTGATAATTAAGATGACCCATAGAAGGTGTGAGGAGAACTTAACATACGGAAATACTCTGAAACCTGTCAAAAGTGGATAGTTTTTCTTATTTGAGGAACTGAAGTAATTAAGTTATTAATCATTCCAGGAATATTATTTGATGCTCATGTTTGTGCGTGCACTTTAAAGGCTTTTATTACCTGTACGTGATTAATTTAAGGAGACACTGTCTCATCAACACAATTATTTTCCGCTTCTTCAGAATCAATCTTTGGCCTTTCCAGGAAATGTTGTGAGGAACATTTATTAGCCATGAGCTCATATCTCCACCAGCATCAGAAACTGCAGTAAAATTTTTGGGATACAAAAGAGAAGGAAAACACAACAGAACCTCATAGTTATGAACACCTTGGGAATGGAGGTTTTTCATAACTCCGAAATGTTCGTAACTCTGAACAAAACATTATGGTTGTTCTCTCAAAAGTTTACAACTGAACATTGACTTAATATAGCTTTGAAACTTTCCTGTGTTGAAGGAAAAATGCTGCTCTTAACCATCTTAATTAAAATGAAACAAGCACAGAAACAGTTTATTTGCCTTGTCAAATCTTTTTTAAACTTTCACTTTATTTTTAGTAGTTTACGTTTAACACAGTTCAGTGCTGTACAGTATTTTTTTTTTGTCTCTGCTGCCTATTTGTGTACTTCCCATTCCAAATGAAATGTGTGGTTGACTGGTCAATTTGTAACTCTGATGTTCCTAACTCTGAAGTTCTACTGTAGAGTCTTAAATATTTTCTCCACTACTCCATATTTGACTCCAAATAAGACTCTAAAGTGTCTTTTAGTTTTTTCAAGTTTCATAAATCTCTCTAGAGAGGGAAAAATGGACTCTTTCCACAACAGCTTATTTACATAATGTCTGTAAAATACCAATTTTCAACAGAGGAAAACACAAACCAGAATTGTTTTCAAAATCAAATTTACATAATACATGCAAATGTAGTAGTTCTGCATGGTTAGACCAGCACTCTCAGCAAAAATATTTACTTTGGAATGTCAACATTAGAAATCAACAATTCCCAACACTTAAATACAGAGCTTGCGGGTTTATAATATTCATTATCAGCATTTAGATTTCACTTTCCCCATGCTCATTAGTAGATTAAGCTGTTTTTTCCCCCTATGGTATTTGTGAAAAGACAAATGATATTTAAATAAAAACAGTCCAATAAGCCATGAGCTGCTTATTTTTAAGTTTAGCTTACATCAGAAAATGATTGCTTCTCTTTCGTTCTAATATCTTAGATCTTGCAACTGCCACCAACAAGGTAGAGGACAGAGTGTGAACATGAGGGGGCCCACCTCATCCTCTGCTAAAACCATATGGAGAGTTCCTTTTGCATTTCTCCCATGCTTGAGGGACCTGAGCTTCCCTCCTTTCACCTCTTTGCTGACTGGTGAAATAGGGACTCATCAGGTAAGAGAATCCAAACTAGGATCAACAATGGGATCAAATTCCTGGCTGGGGAGTTTGGCACCAAACCTCCTCACCAGTAGTTGGAACAGCACCAGAATCTGATGGGAGAAGAATTGTACGAGCTGGAAGTCCCTTATCTGCCTCCTTTCTTTGATAGGAAAATCTGTCCCTCAGCTGCTTCCCTGTCCCAGCTAGATAGTGAGGATAGAAAAGAGACCCAGCTCTCCCTACCCTCTAAGGGTATATGTCTACACTGCATTGTAAACCCAGGACTGTTCTCTTAGGCCAGTGGTTCTCAACCAGGAGTCTGGAGCCCCCTGGAGGGCTGTGAGCAGGCTTCAGGGGGTCTGCCAAGCAGGGCCAGCATTAGACTTTCTGGGGTCCAAGGCAGAAGGCGGAAGCCCCACCACATGGGGCTGAAGCCCAGGGCCCTGAGCCCCACTACCCAGGGCTGAAGCCAGAGCCTAAGCAACTTAGCTTTGTGGGTCCCTCAGTGCCACAGGGCCCCAGGCAATTGCTCTGCTTGCTACCCCCTAACAGTTGTCCTGGCTTTTATATGCAGAAAAACAGTTGTAGCAGCACAGGTGGCTGTGAAGTTTTTATAGCATGTTTGGGGCCAGGGGGAAGTCAGAAAGAAAAAGGTTGAGAACTCCTGCCTTAGGCTTTGTGTACACTTAAAATACTACAGCTGCAGTACTTAAGTTTAGACACTTATTATAACAATGGATGGAGTTCTGTAGTAATTGCATCTCTCTGAGGGGCTGTAGCTAGGTCAATGGAATAATTCTTCGTCCACCTAGAGCTGGCCAGCATAGCCGTGTTGCTCAGCAGGTGGATTTTTCTAGTGTAGACCAGCCCTTAGCTCCAAACTCAGTACATATGTGTGTGTGCACACATTCACTTCTATTTGGCTGGCTCTAGGCTGATATGTTTATTAGCACTGGTTGAAAGATGGAATATTCATTTTGTGGAAAATTCTGATGTTGAATTTTTATCATTCTGAATTGGAATGAAAAGTCAAAATTTGGAAATTGTGGAACAGAAATTCTGAAAAATTTTGATTCAGAAATATCAAATATTTCATTTCGATGTGAAAACATTCTAATATAAAATTTTCTATATTATATTAAAGAACTAGAATGTAAAGGTCAAAATGACAAAGTGGAAACAAAACTTTACAATTTTGAAACAAAATAAGAGTCAATGTAATTTGTTTCATTGAAATCAACATGTTCCCATGAAACATGCTGATTTCAATAAAATTGCATTTTTTAACAGAAAATTGTTCTGTTGAAATTTTTTTCCACTAACTCTAATATTTGTTGTCTTGTTCTCATTCTTTTTCCCATATCATGTCCCACCACATGACACCAACATCCAAGATGATGTGCAACCACCAGAATTAGTGAACTTCCTTTCTAATTTGGATCTGTTTTAACCACTGGTGTTAAACAAGGAATCTCAGAAATTGGGGCTTTCCCATAAATTTAGAAAGTTAGGAGTGCTGAGTCAAGAGATCAAACCTTTCAAATAAACTGTGTCTAATGTATAGTTTTGTGACTTAATCATGAACAATTTACAGTTTTGATGAGGAAGTGAAACAAGGCAGAAATGACTTTTAGGTTTCAGTCTAAGTCAAAATATGGGGGAAGGAGTGTTCAATCATATGCATACAGAAACACAACAGATTTACATGACCTTCACAGACTTCAGTTTCAGGAACCAACTGCCCACCCAAGGCTGTTAGTAGTAGCAACAGCAGCAAGTGACTACTTCATTTTACTAGATAAAACTACTATGGGTGGGTGTTACTATTACATAACAAAGGCAATCATCAGATCTGTCATTCAGGTGGATGCCATATTGTGTCTTCTTAGAAACTTCTGGATTTATACTTCTGAAAAAAGTATAAGCTCATGGGGAATTACCGTAACTGTTTTCTCTGGTGGTCCTTCTGGGAATAATACATCATAGCAGAAACATGAGGATGCAGTTCAAGAACAGTATTGTGTGTGGGGGTGGTGGTGGTTCTTACAATTTGTTTCTAAGGTATTAGCTGTTCTTGTAGTCCAGGATCAGCAACCTTTCAGAAGTGGTGTGCCCAGTCTTCATTTATTCACTCTGATTTAAGGTTTTGCATGCCAGTAATACATTTTAACCTTTTTAGAAGGTCTCCTTCTATGAGTCTATAATATATAACTAAACTATTATTGTATGTAAAGTAAATAAGGTTTTAAAAATGTTTAAGAAGTTTCATTTAAAATTAAATTAAAATGCAGAGCCCCTCGGACCGGTGGCCAGGACCCGGGCAATATGAGTGCCACTGAAAATCAGCTTGCATACCACATTTGGCACATGTGCCATAGGTTGCCTACCCCTAATGTAGTCGAAAACAGGAAATCTCTTAAATGATTATTCAGTCTGGGAGTGGCTTGCAGGTTTAGAGTGAATGAACACTGCTTGCCTTTCCAGGGCCGGATTAACTTTTTGTGGGCCCGGCCCAAATGTATTTGTTGGGCCCCCTGGGGAATGAAGGGGCCGGGGCAAGAGCACAGCAGGCAGGGTGGATTTGATTTAAATCACTAGTCAGGAAGACTTGATTTATTCATGGTTTTCTACATAAAAGTGCATTCTTGTTGGTTGTTATAAACTTAATACATATTCTGCACAACTCAGAGATAGATGTAGGTTTCATTCTTAGAAGGTACACACTATACATTTTTAAACGGTGATTTATTTTGAAAACTTTTCAGATGAATTTTACAGCTATATCAGAAAATGAATGATTGTTTGGTTATTTCATTTACCAAAGATAATTGAAGCAGATATTTATGAAGTCATTGAGAGGTGAACTATCTCCAATTCAACAGATATTAATATTTGGAGGATTTTCTTGCCAGACTGTATTAGGAGGAGAAAATTATCAGACAGACATTTAAATTGTTTTACTTAACTAAAACAACAACGTTAAGTATTCTGGATTTTTTTCTTCATCAGCAAACATAATATTTAAACAAAAAAGCATATGTCCCTTACTTGTCACATTTATCTCCAGACTTCTTCTCCTTGTCCAGATCTATTCCACCCACAACAATCTTCTATTTATTGAACTTTTTAAAACTTTTCACTTTTAAAGAGAGATAAGGGATTGAATCTGTGTACACAAATTTGCAGAGGGACAATAGGGTTGAGGTCTGTTATTTCTCACCTCTATATATTTAAAAACATTTTTGCTGTTAACAAGCATATTTCCTCTGAGACACAGTTTGAGAACAGCAAAACTAAGCATCTCTGATGGTATGTTCTAGACTGAGCACTGAGTACCATTGGGTAGTGTGACAGACCCAGGCCAGTGGGGTACGGGAGTCTGGTCCTGTTGGTATCCAGGAAGTGGGCAGGCAAAGCCTGCCCACTGCTGAAGGACTTCCCCCCAGCCTAAGGGGAGGATCCACAGGTCTGTGATACCAAATAATTGCTTGGGACAACCAATGAAAAAAAAAACAGGATTGGGGGTGAGGTCATAGGACTAAATGAAGGGAACCTGATGGGTATACCGAGCAGAGAACCCCGTACAGCGCCAACTGCTCCTCGAAGGTGTCAAGGGAGCCAGCAGTCGCTGCCCAGAGGAACTCTACCCGGATGCGTAAATGGACGGAGGAATGGAAATAGGCCCCACCGTCGCAGGAAATGGCTCCCAATCCTGCTGGAAAGGTATAACAAGTGGGGTTCCGCAGGGGTCTGTTTTGGGACCGGTTCTGTTCAATATCTTCATCAACGATTTAGATGTTGGCATAGAAAGTACGCTTATTAAGTTTGCGGATGATACCAAACTGGGAGGGATTGCAACTGCTCTGGAGGACAGGGTCAAAATTCAAAATGATCTGGACAAATTGGAGAAATGGTCTGAGGTAAACAGGATGAAGTTCAATAAAGATAAATGCAAAGTGCTCCACTTAGGAAGGAACAATCAGTTTCACACATACAGAATGGGAAGAGACTGTCTAGGAAGGAGTATGGCAGAAAGAGATCTAGGGGTCATAGTGGACCACAAGCTTAATATGAGTGAACAGTGTGATACTGTTGCAAAAAAAGCAAACATGATTCTGGGATGCATTAACAGGTGTGTTGTAAACAAGACACGAGAAGTCATTCTTCCGCTTTACTCTGCGCTGGTTAGGCCTCAACTGGAGTACTGTGTCCAGTTCTGGGCACCGCATTTCAAGAAAGATGTGGAGAAATTGGAGAGGGTCCAGAGAAGAGCAACAAGAATGATTAAAGGTCTTGAGAACATGACCTATGAAGGAAGGCTGAAGGAATTGGGTTTGTTTAGTTTGGAAAAGAGAAGACTGAGAGGGGACCTGATATCAGTTTTCAGGTATCTAAAAGGGTGTCATCAGGAGGAGGGAGAAAACTTGTTCACCTTAGCCTCCAATGATAGAACAAGAAGCAATGGGCTTAAACTGCAGCAAGGGAGATTTAGGTTGGACATTAGGAAAAAGTTCCTAACTGTCAGGGTAGTCAAACACTGGAATAGATTGCCTAGGGAAGTTGTGGAATCTCCATCGCTGGAGATATTTAAGAGTAGGTTAGATAAATGTCTATCAGGGATGGTCTAGACAGTATTTGGTCCTGCCATGAGGGCAGGGGACTGGACTCGATGACCTCTCGAGGTCCCTTCCAGTCCTAGAGTCTATGAGTCTGAGTCTATGAGGAAATCCTGTCGGCCAACCTCCTCTCCCTGGTTTTATAGATGGCTAGCTTGGCCAGGGCCAAGAAGAGGTTAACAAGGAGATACTGCAACTTTGTGGGGCCACGGATGGTGTCAAGGTTCCTTCCCCACTCTGAACTTTAGGGTATAGATGTGGGGATCTGCATGGAAACTTCTAAGCTTAATTACTAGCTTAGATCTGGTACATTGCCACCATCCAGAATTCCAGTGTCTGGAGCACTCTCTGTCCACCCAAAACCTTCCCCTCCCTGGGTTGCCTTGAGGGACTTCACCAATTCCCTGGTGAACACAGATCCAAAACCCCTGGATCTTAAAACAAAGAAAAATTAACCATCCCCCCTCCTTTCCCCCACGAATCCCTGGTGAGTCCAGATCCAATCCCCTTGGATCTTAAAACAAGGAAAAATCAATCAGGTTCTTAAAAAGAAAGCTTTTAATTAAAGAAAGAAAGGTAAAAATCATCTCTGTAAAATCAGGATGGAAAATACTTTACAGGGTAATCAGATTCATATAGCCCAGAGGAAACCCCTCTAGCCTTAGGTTCAAAGTTACAGCAAACAGAGGTAAAATCGTCTCAGCAAAAAAGGAACATTTACAAGTTGAGAAAACAAAAATAAGACTAACACACCTTGCCTGGCTATTTCTTACAAGTTTGAAACATGAGAGACTGATTCAGAAAGATTTGGAGAGCCTGGATTGATGTCTGTTCCCTCTTAGTCCCAAGAGCAAACAACCCCCAAAACAAAGAGCACAAACAAAAGACTTCCCTCCACCAAGATTTGAAAGTATCTTGTCCCCCTATTGGTCCTCTGGTCAGGTGTCAGCCAGGTTTACTGAGCTTCTTAACCCTTTACAGGTAAGAGACATTAACCCTTAACTATCAGTTTATGACAGATGGGGAGTGCATAGATGAACAGGTGAGGGGAAAAGTGCAACCAAAAATGCCAGAAGAAATCCAAGAGGAGCTGGAACAGGGGCTACAACCTGGTGTACTCTAAATAAATGTGCCTCAGGGTCTCCTTCAAGCTTCAAAAGGGGCAGGTGTTGGGGACAGGGGTAAACCACGGCAAGTACACGCTTGTGCTCACGGCCCCATGAAGGAGCTGCCAATTGACATCCCCAGTGGGCCTTGGGACCAGGGTAGAGTATAAGCTGGCCCCACAGGGCTTCTCACCCTCGAGAGGTGGCAGGAGGTCCCGCCACTTTGTATCGGGGCGGGACACGAGGATGAGGTAGTGAAGAGTGTGGAGCACGAGCATGTACAGATGTTTCCTCAGCACGGTCTGGAACAGAACCGGCTGCAGATCGTGCAGCCGGCTCACAGGGAAAGGCCGGGGGGGCCGATTGGGTCCACGGGGCAGGGGCCTGATAAAGAGGAACACGGGGTCCGGGGTGAAGGGTGGGCGGGGCATGACCTCTCGCAGGACCCGGTCGAGGTAGGCCCGAGCAGTGGGCAGAAAGCGGCCTTTGCCTCCTGAAATACGTGCCAGGGAGTACGAGGTCTGGAGAGCCCCATGTGCTGAGTGAGTGTTAGGGGATCCAGCCAGTCTCTTCGGTCGTAGTCCTGGAGGTCTCTGACCCTGGTGACTCCCACCAAGACCAGCCTTTGGCGCACCACGGGGGACTTCGCCACCCGCACACGAAGCCGGGGGTTGTGTAGCAGGGGCTCCGCGAGGAGATTGGCCCCCACGGTGGCCACCATGGACCTGGTCGTTGAAAAGAGTTTCCAGGTCCGGAGAAGGTCTTGGTAGAAGACTGGCAGCATGGAGAGGTCTCGCGGAAGACCTCTCGGATGGAGGTAAAAGAGCTGTTGGTCATACCAGAGCCCTCGGAAGCGACGGAGGAAGGTGTGCAGCAATACACTCCACGGCGGACTACCTGCACCATACAGGAGCCTCTGCAGGGCCTGGAGGCGGAAGACATGGACCTGAGTGTGTAGGCACTTCAGGCCCTGCCCTCCCTCCTCCAGGGGCAGATGGAGGACCCCTGCAAAGACCCAGTGCATTCCTGGCCAAAAGAACTCCAGAATTGCCGTTTGGAGGGGCCGGGACCAGGGTGTTGAGCCAGTACCAGAGCATGGACAGGACTAGTTGGTTGAGCACCAGTGCCCTCCCTTGAAGGGAGAGGCACCGGAGTAGTCCCGTCCATTTCCAGATCCACTCCATCACCCTGCCCTCTAAACTGTGCCAGTTCTCCAGCAGAGACGGATGCGTGGCAGAAAGGTAAACGCTGAGATAGAGCAGCAGACCCGTGCTTCATCGGATGGCCTGAAGCGTGGGTGGGAGGGAGCTCGCCTGCCACATGTCCCCGACCACCAGGCCAGAGTTCTTGACCCAGTTGACCCGGGCGGAGGAGACCACCGAGTAGATGGCCTGACAAGCCTCCAGCTGCACCAAGTCGCCCGGGTCCTGGACCACGAGGAGCACATCGTCAGCATACGCCAACAGGACCATCCGCAGCTCCGACTCTCGAAGCACCAACCCCGTCAACCTCTGACGGAGGAGACAAAGGGCTCGATCGCCAGAGCGTACAGCTGACCTGAGAGGGGACACCTCTGTCGCACTCCTCACCCGAAGCTGACCAGCTTGGTCAGGGTCCAGTTGAGCCTGACCAGACACTCGGCAGAAATGTACAACACCTGGAGAAAACCCACAAACTGGGGTCCGAAGCCGAACGCTCGCAGAGTGCTCAAGAGATCCCCTGATCCACCCTGTCGAACGGCTTCTCCTGATCCAAGGACAAGAGGGCAAACGACACACCATCCCTACACCCTCATTCCAGAAGGTCCCGGACCAGATACAGGTTATCAAAAATCGTGCAGCCCGGGACAGTGTAGGTCTGGTCTGGGTGGACCACGTCCGCCAGCACGGAGCCTAGCCACATCGAGATAGCCTTCACAATGATTTTGTATTCCGTGCTGAGGAGCGAGATGGGACGCCAATTCCGTAAGTCGCGGAGGTCCCCCCTCTTCGGCAATAAGGCGAGCACGGCTCATCTGCACGAAAGAGGGAGGACTCTGCTCTGCAAAGACTGGGCCCAGATGGTGACCAGGTCTGGGCCGAGGACGTCCCAGAACACGTGGTAGAATTCCACGGTCAGCCCATCCATGCCCGGAGATTTATTGGTGGGCATGCAACAGAGGGCTTCCGAGAGCTTGGCCAGAGTGAGAGGCAACCCTAGTCTGTCCCGGTCTCCTGTGCTGACCGTCGGGAGTCCATCCCATAGCACTCTGCAAGAGTTAGGATCGGTCGGATCTGGGGAGAAAAGAGTCGCATAGAAGGTCCTGGCCCTCTCACACATTTCCGCTGGATCCGTGAGGGGGCTGCCGTCCTCCACCAGGAGGCAGGTGACAGGCTTCTTGGCCCCCCTCCTCTTCTCCAGGGCGTAGAAGAAGCGGGAGCCGTGATCCATCTCCCAAAGGAGGCGAATGTGGGATCGAACAAAGGCACCCCGGGCCCGATGGTCTTTGAGGTTCCGGAGCTCCTCCCGCTTCTCCCAGCATGCTCCGCAGAGGGATGGATCCTCAGGGCTGGCGGCCAGACGTCTCTCCAACTCCAAGACCTCCCATTCCAACAGCTCTATTTCCGCATCCCTCCGTCAGCTGGCGCCCCGGGTGTAGTCACGGCAGAAGAGCCGGGCACGCACCTTCCCCAGGTCCCACCACTGCCGTGTCGAGGGAAAGGCGCGCCTCTGCCCTCGCCAGGCCAGCCAGAACTTCCAGAAGGACGCCATGAAGCCCGCATCCTCCAGCAAACTATTATTAAAGTGCCAATAGGCTGGCCCTGGCCACTCCGCGCAGAGAGAGTCCATCATGATGGCAAGGTGATGATCTGAAAAGGGGGCTGGCCGAACACTGGAGGAGTGGGCTTGTGAAAGGTGGAGACGTGACAGGTAAATGCGATCCAGCCAGGAGTGGCGCGACCGATTGGCCTTCACCCGGACTAAGGTGAATGTTGAGACGTTGTCCGGGTGGTGGTCACGCCAGACAGCCACCAGAGAGTGGCGTTCAATCTCCTGGAGGATGTCCACGGCAGCTGGGCACTGCTTGGTCCCCGAGTGGTCCCGTTCCTCGAGGGTGATCTTAAAGTCCCTGCCCAGGACCAGGCACTCACGAGGATCCAGGGAGCCGAGGAAGGCGGATGCCTGCTGATAAAAACGCAATCTCTCCAGGCCTGATGTCGGGGCGTAAACATTGACAAGAGTAACCACAAGCCCCTCCATGCGGACCCGGAGGTGCAGCAGGTGACCCAGCACAGCCTCGGTGACCCCCAGCACCTCAGGCCATAGGTCGAGGGCGAACAGGGTAGCCATTCCAGCCATGCGAACCGAGAGATGGCTAAAGTAGACCCCATCCTCCCACTCCAACCGCCAGCTAGCTTCAGCTGCAGGATTTATATGGGTCTCCTGCAGGAAAACCACAGAGTACCCCCCTCTCGAAGGAAGGAGAGCACCTGGCTCCTGTGGAGACCCATCCTACAGCCCCGGGTATTTAATGTGGCAAAGATGATCAGTGCCATGAGGAGGGCTGGGGGGGATCCTTGCCGGCAGACACGCCCACGGCCTCCGTCGGGCGGCACAGCAATCTGTGACCTACCCCGTAGGTGAGTAAGGAGTCACATAAGAGGCGGACTGTCTGGAAGGTCACGGTAGTCTGCTTCCCGGTCCTCTTACCCTCTCCCATGAGGGCCCTCATGACCCAGAGGATCTGATGGAAATCCCCCCACCGCTGGAATGCAAGCTGGACCTTGTTACGGGAGCCACGGATGTCCTCAAGGAACTCCCGCAGCTCCTCCATCAGCGCACTGGAGGGAAGGGTCACTGATCTATGACTTTCCCCCAGTGGGGCTCCCGTCACAGCCCCATGGCCCACTGAGGCAGGTAGGCAGGGGGCAGACCCCCGACATGGCGTCCGATGGGCTGACGCCACATGGCCTGCCCCGCTCCTCGGTTCAACAGAGGATGGCGGAAGGAAAACAGCAGCCCCGATGGGTCGGGACAGGGAAAAACTACTAAGGCCACTCCCTGGAGGATATTCCCAGGGGCAGCACTGGCATCATGGGAGGTGGAGGGGACAAGGAGGTGGCTGTCATCAGGGATAGGGCAGGGGACAGGAGTAGGGGCAGGGCAGGGATCAGGAAGAGAATCGGGGAGGGGAGCAGAAGCAGGATCCTGAACCTCAATAGTTGGGCCACTTGAAGGTGGCCCCTCCTGGTCAGGCCCAGGGATCTGGGGAGTGGGAAGGGGACCCTCAATGATGCCAGGCTCAGCCACTATTGCTGGTGCAGCAGCCACGGCATCCGGAGACGGAAGGCTGTCAATAGGGTCTCCGCCTGGGAAGGAGGTCGAGTGCTCCACACCCAAGAGGGACACTTCCTGGGAACCGGGTCCTGGCAGCGGGGCACTGGCCATCGTCTCAATGGGCTCGGCGGCCGTCAGCGGGGTGCCACCCCAGCCAAGCTGATGGAAGACCCCAGGGGACTCTCAGAGGCGGGAGCAGAAGCAGCAGTCAGAGGAAGGGAACACGGAGACAGGGGGACTGGAGTGAGGTCGCTCAGATCGAGGCCCGCCGGCAGAGGGTCGTCCTCCCCCTGCATGACCAGAGTCAGACCCAGGGCCTCGATCTCCTCGTAAATGGAAGGGATATCACCGTCCGCCACCCCAGTGCCCTCCCCGCCAGCACCCGAGGCGACGTCCACCTCGGCACTCGCAGGGGCTTCAGATGGTAAGGGGGCGAGAGGGGCTCTCTCCCTCGAGGGCTTCCATGGGAAGGGACCCTGGAGGAGGGGTGGCGTTACCTTCCGGTGCTGCCACGGCATCCCCAGCCGGCACCACAGAATGGGACTCATCAGGGGGCAAGGTGGAAGGCTCGTCATCAGTACTCCCCTTCCTGCTTTTCCGGGGGGTCTCTGAATCTGAAGGATGTAATGGAGCCCGAGCCTTCTGCTTGCCCCGCTTCCATTGCACTAAGGACCAACCCTCCATGGCATCATCCGGGGGCTGGCTAACCGGGGTCGGGTCTGGGGGTAAGGGCGATGGCTCAGGGACTCAGGGAGGCAATGGTGGGGTAGCATGAATGAGGGAGGACTCTCCCTGGGGCGACCCCTTTCCCACACCTGGCGGTATTTCCGCCGCATCCTCCTCCACAATGGTGGACCGAGAAGGAGGAGGGGCAGCTATGGGTGCTAGGCAGTCAGGGGCATCGACGAAGACAGGGCCGGCACCTTGCCGGGGCTCGGGGGTCCCAGATGCTCCTCCGTGCTGGGCCAAGGGGCAGTCCCTCTGGACGTGCCCCATCGCCCAGCAGAGGTAGTAAGGGGCCTCCCCCGTCGAATAATGCAACCGGTAGCGGGCTCCCTGGTAGGGGACCAGAAAGGACCCCTTTAGTGCCTCTCTGTCACATGCCGCTGGCGGCAGTTGAAGCTGCACTTGCCGGCGGAACAAGAGGACGTGACAGAGGGTGAGGTCCTTGCAGCCCAACGGGAGAGGGCTGATGATGGAGATAGGGTGCTCCAGGGCAGAAAGGGTGGGCAGCAGGGTGGCATTGGGCAGGAAGGGAGGGACGGAGGTCAGGATCAAGCGGACCCCCAAGTCTTCCAACGGCTCCAGTGGGATGAACACACTCCCCACCGCCAGGCCCATATCTACCACCTCCTGGGCAGCGGCCTCCGATGCCAGGAAGAAGACCACCCTCCCATACATTTTGGAGACCGCCACGATGGTCGTCGGCCCCACCACCCTCGCCAACGCCCACACGCAGGTCTCCACATGGGGCGAGGCGGGCACCAGGAGGCAACGGAGGCCGTACTTCCTGGTCAAAGTGGGGAAGGGGCCCCGGCCGCTATAGATGGTAGCGGAAGCGGTGGTCGGAGGAGCCGCTGCCACCTGGGTGCATGTCCTAGGGACCAGGGGAGGGACACCCACAGAGCTGGTGGCGGGAACAGCGGGGAGGGATGCCTTGGCTAGTAGCAGGGCTGTGGCAGCGGGGGTAGTCCCCACCATGGAGGGCTTGGTCCTTTTAGCAGGGCCCTTACCCTTCTTCCCACTCTGACCTTTATCACGGGCTGGGGGGGCTCCCCCCAAATCAGAAGGCGTGAGGGACATGGCAGCAGCGGAGGTCTCCTTGGTACTCGCCGCCGCCAGTGCCCCAGTGGGGGCGGTGGCAGGTGGACCAGCAGTGGCGGTCGAGGTAGAAGCTTGGGGAATGGACACGAGGGCAGGTGGAGGAGGGGCAGTAGGAGTATCGCGAGGGGTCTCCCCCGCCACATCCTCCACCACATCCCCCGCCATAACGAGAGCGGGGAGGAGGACAAACAATGAGGAGAGGGGAAGGAGAGGAGGCGACCACCCCTCCCCGCTAGGCTGCAGGCAGGGGAGGAGGGTGCCAGAAAGGGAAGGCTAAAGGGGCATGGGGAGTAACCAAGGACCTAGGGGCAGGAGGGTGTCAGGTCACCAACTCAGAGGGGAACTCCAGCTCCTCTAGCTGCACTAGGGGATCAGGGGGAACAACGGCATAGGGGGGTGCAGTGAACAAGGGCAAACTCAAATGGGGAAAGGGCACAAGCACATGGGAGGGGGCATGGGTGCATGAGGGGAGGGGCCAGTCAGGGCTGGGGGATCACAGGGTGGGAGGAGGGGAGAAAAAGGCCAAGCTAGGAACAGGGCAGAGGGATCACAGGACTAGTTGCAGGGCTAGGGCAGGACAATCAGGGTCACAGAGGGAAACAGGTGGGGTGGACAAATATGGCAAAGGAAAGGGGGTCAGTCCAGGGGGCAGGGGGAAGGGTGCGCCCATGGGCACTTGCACAAAAAGTCAATGGTTGACTGCTGCTGCTGCAGGCCCAAATGGTGGAAGTGGGCGTCGAGAGCCAGGTGAACAGCTCAGTCCCAGATGCAGGAGGTCGAAGCAGAAGGAACACAGCCAGCGGGGGTGGTGGAGGGGGCAACAATGGCGGTGGGGGCGAAGGGGAACACGGATGGACCGGGGGCAGGCTCCACGCCACACCCCCGGTGCCCCAACAGACACAGTCCAAACCCCCACCACAAGAGCACAGTTCGAAAAATACTCAGTCCAGAAAAGCCCTCTCCACAGTGGTCTTCAGAGCCGTTATGCGGTCTCCCAGCAGCGGGTGGTCCTCTTCTCCTTCTTTTCCTCCTTCTCCTCGGGGCACCAACAGCTCCCCAGCAACAGCCACAGTAGCCCCAGCAGCTCCAGGTGGTGGTGGTCTGGTGTCCAGGCAGGAGGGACTCCACTCAGAAGATGGTGGTGATGGTGGTGGGATCCTCAGTAACAAGGGCTGGAGCGGGGGTCCCTCACTCCCCTCCTCTGGGGAGCAGGCCAGCAGCACCCCCCGCCCCAGGGGCTGTAGGTGGAGTAACAGCAGCAACCGAGGAGCGGGGGGGGGGCAGAAATCTAATACTCAGCCATCAAGCAGATAGCAGAGAAAGCGGGTGTGTGGTGGTGTCTAACCCAGCCAGGGGAGCAGCTGGAGCAGTAACATCAGCAGCAGCAGCAGCAAGGGCCCAGTGCCCAGCAGGAACAGCAGCAGCAGCCCACTCCCTTCTTCCCTCTACAGCAGAGGAAGAGAAGGGAGATACACTACAGGCCACTGAAGAAGCAAGTGTCTGTTCCCTGAGTGACCAGAGCAGGGGCTGCACTAAAGTAATCAGGAACCTGCTAGAACCAATTAAGGCAGACAGGCTGATTAGATCACCTGCAGGTAATCAAGGCAGGCTAATCAGGGCACCTGGGTTTAAAAAGGTGCTCACTCTAATCAGGGAGGGAGGAGCCAGAGGAGAGGAAGTGTGTGAGAGGAGCTGGGAGCAAGAGGCACAAGGAGCTGAGAGTGAGAGGATGTTCTGCTGGAGGACTACAGAGTACAAGTGTTATCAGACACCAGGAGGAAGATCCTGTGGTGAGGATAAAGAAGGTGTTTGGAGGAGGCCATGGGGAAGTAGTCCAGGGAGTTGCAGCTGTCATGCAGCTGATACAAGAGGCACTATAGACAGCTGCAATCGGGTTCCAGTGCAGGGCCCTGTGGGAGTAGAGGGTGGGCCTGGGTTCCTCCCAACTCCTGATCAGACACCGGAGGAGTTGATCCAGACTGTGGGGAAGATTACTGAGGTGAGCAAATCTGTCAATAAGTGCAGGACCCACCAAGGTAGAGGAGGAACAGTAGATTAACCTAAATAATCTATACAGAAGCTGCTGGAACCTCGTAAAATTTGGTCCCTAATCCATGAACTATTAGAACTCATTTACAAAACTTTTCCTAAACATTGCATGAATATATTGTCTCATACTATAGAAATAGAATTTATAATCCCTATTACATGATGACATATAATGTATCTTAATTAAAACTGTCTTATATAGGGTTTTTTTCCCCTCAAAAATCTGATTTAAACAAAATAAAAAATCTGATTTTTTTTCCTTAAATCATTGATTTTTATCCACTCTGACAGCAGGGCATGGTGAGGGGAAGGATTGGTCCCCAGCTGGAGTGAGGTAGGGGCCAGGAACAAGATGAGCAAAAGGATTAGTCCCTGCTGATTGGTGCAAGGCTGGGGCGGGGGGCAAAAGCATAGCGGGGTGGGAGCTAGGGTTGGTCCCTGGAGCAAGAGAGGGGCCGGGGGTAAACTGCAAGTGCAGCAGGGCTGGGGAGGGGGTAAACAGGATCCCCCTCTGCCCCTGTCCACATAGAACGGGTATCTACCTTCTCCCTGCTTCTAGCCCATTCTCTTAATCTCTCTCTGCCCTGAGCTGAGGGTGGGGGTGCACTGAGCACACAATTGAGGATGCAACATCTGGAAAGGAGTTAGGTTTCAGGATCAGTTTTGGGGTTTCAGGATCAGTTTTGGGGTTGGGGTGCAGGGTCTGGCCGGAATCTAGGGTGAAGGAGGGGGCTCAGGGTTGGGGCATGAGGTTGGGGCATGGAGCGCTCACCTGGGGCAGCTCCCATTTGGTGCTCGGGGTGAAAGTGGGAATGTGAGAGGTGTGTATAGGAGCTCCCATTTGGTTCTCAGGGTGGGGGTGGGTATGTGGGGGGGGGGTGTAGGAGTCAGGTCAGGGGGCTGGGAGTGTGTGAGGGGGTGCAGGAGTTGACTGGAGTCGTGAGGGCATAAGGGGGGTGCAGGAATCAGGGCAGGGGGCTGGGTGTGTGTGAGTGGGTGCAGAAGTCTGGGCAGGAGGTTAGGGTGTGTGAGCGGAGTGCAGGAGTCAGGGAAGGGGGAAGGGGTATGGACTGTGGTCATAGGGGTGCTCCCAGCTTCCTGCCCTGAGCAGCTCACAGCAAGAGGATGGAGGGAGTATGCCCTGATTCCACTCCCTTCCCCAAAGCCCCGCTTCCACCTCTTCTCTGCCTCCTCACCCGAGCAGCGAGCGCGCTTTGGCTCCGCTCCTCCCCCTCCCACCTGCCAGCAAACAGCTGTTCAGCAGCAGGGAGGGGAGGGGCGGGAGAGGAGCTTGGCTGCCGGTGGAGTCTGCCCTGCTGCAATAGGAGCCCCAGGAGCCAGCAGGACAAAGCCTCTGCCTGCTGTCCCCGCAGAAGAGAGTGGGGGGTGGGGGTGGAAAAGAGCAGGCTGGGCTGGGGCCCCTTTGGAGCATGGGCCCGGTGCCAGTGGAGCCATAGTAAATCCAGTACTGTACCTTTCACATCATAGGGAGAGTTTCCAGGGCTGGAATTAGGAAATAACTCTCTCCTCACACCCCGTAATCTGGGAATATTGGATATGTAACTGCACATGTATAAGAGACAACAGGAGTGGCATCACATAATGGCTATCCTCACAGACTTAGCAAGGAGTACACCATGAATTCAGAAAAAGGGTAGGGACAGCTGAAAAAACACCATCACTTCTTTCTTTTGTGTTTTAATTCTGTATTGTACAGTCCTAAATTTAATAAAATCAAAACCACCAAGCCATATAAATGACTCTGGTCTTATTCTGCAGTAATTTATCCAGGAGTTTTATGAGTGCTGTTTTTTATAAAGATTTCTTGTGATTTAGTCATTTAGAATAAACCTGTTGCAGCCCTAAGCCCTAAGTCATATAAATCACTGAATGACCTGTCTGAAGCCAATATATCCAGTGAGCAAAAATAACAGACAATCAAGCATATTTTTGTTAATATCATAGTATTACCCCAATTTTCATTTCTCATCTTGAAAACTTTTAGCTGCTCTATGAAAACATAGTATAGAATAACTATACATAATGGACTACCAGCTGGTGTCCTTTCCTTCCTCAAATTAGACAGTAAATAGCATAATTGTATGATTTTTTTAATTTTCAATTTTAATGCCGACCTATGAGAAACAGCTACACACAGCTAAACTAACACAAACAATATTAGTAGATGTTGACTTGTATTCATGGGAGTTCTGCTTACCTGAAAAAGAGACACGTTTTGATGTAGTTTTAATGCCATGTTTTGCCATCAACATGGGATGATGGATACTTTTTACGAGAATTTTTGGAAGGGAGGAGGATAGAGGTGCATTTTTTATGTTTTTTGTTTTTATTTTTCTCCTGCTTGAGGTGGCGTGGCTGGTAAGTATCCAAAACAGAGAGGCTTGAGGGTTTATTAAAACACTTGAACTACATCTGCACAGAAGGGGTCCAATTCTGCTCTGTTCTAACTCGTCATTTCAGCAGAGGTGCTGAATTTGGCCCAGTGTGGAGAACAAGATGGATTGATCACACTGTTGGCAAGGACAGCAAGATGCACAGGGATGTTGGTTTAAATTTTTATACAATAAGGCCCACATTTTCAAACATGGGTGCCTTGCATTAGGCTCCTAAATCTATATTAGGTTCTCAAATAAGTCATCTAATTTGGGAGCTGAGATTGCTTTGCACTCAGGAAGATATCAAGTGCTTAGTCAAGGCCTGTGACCCATGAACCTTTCAATGCGAGCTGCCAAAGGGGATGCATAGAAGTTACTGGTATCTCCTGAGTCTGGCATGTACATTCTACTCCACTAGAGAGGGTCATGTGAAGTCTTAAATAAAAGCTAGGATACGTTGCTCATTAGTATTATTGTGAAATGTATGCACAAATACTATGTGAGGAGTTGTGTATGGGTGCTGAAAGTGCTGAAAGTATGTTCCTAAAGTCTGTACTAAGGCAGAGTTGGCAAACAGGTTTCTCCCAGACAAAGGATGTTTATATGCTGACCAACAGAGACAGATAAATAAATGAAGCATTGTAAATTAACAGAATGGGGAGTCGTTTACCTAGGAAGTCAACAGGGGACATATGAAATCAACAGGAAAAACAAGTGGTGAGGGTTTTACTGCCTGGGAGGGCAAATAATGTACTTTGAGGATATAAGTAGAAGTCAAGGAAGACACCCCTTTATCCTGCACCTACCAAAAGAGAACTTGAGGCATGGATGAAAAAATTGCAAAGGACTTTTTGGGATGACATAACAGGCTAGTCTTCTGTCCAAATAAGTTTTTAGTATTTAGGAATTGCATTATAATTTTGGTTTATATGTAACCCTTCTATTTCCTATATTCTGTATCATATCTGCAATCTTGATAGTTGATAACAAACATCATTGTTTTCACTATAAATATATCTCAGTGCTGTAGTAGTATACAAAGCATCTGCTCCTCATTTATGCTACTATGTACACCATTCCCTTGGGGACAATATACCTGATATTTCTATGAGTACTCCATGGATGAGGCAGGGAGGAGGGGAACAAACACTTCAAAGGGGCTCAGGGACCAGGGTGCACCTATTGTTAACCAGTAAGGACTGGCATAGCGCAAAGAAGATTGTTTGGGGGGCTAACAGACTGGAGGTGTCAGGATGGGGTAGCAAGGTGAGTCATGGTCATGGGCTTCCTGAGAACCATCTCAGGGATTTAGTTTTAGACCCATGGAAGCATTTGTATAACTCTTGAATTGTAGTTATGAAATGTTCTGCCTGTCTTTATTGTGGTAGAAAATTCAGCAGCAATTAAAGTAAAACAAAACAAACTGACAGATGGGTTTCATTTGAATTTTAAATGACTAGGAAATAATCAAAAATCTTCTGAGTGAACACTTTTTCTACAGAAAATGCTGCTTCACTGAAATAGAAACTTTCTATGAGAACATGTGGATTTAAACAATTTCATTTTGGAGTAAAAGTGTTTCCATAAAGTCAGAATGAAACATTTTGATTTTTTGTTTCAAAGCAATTTTTTTGTTTTGAAATTTAAAAAAATATAAAAAATTTTGATTGAGCACAAACTTTTTTGAAAATTTTGTTTTGAGGGCAATTTAGAAATGTCAGGATTTCCTTCGAAGTGGAAATTCCAAGTTTCTACCAGCTCTAGTTGAAATGTTCTGGAAATGTCTCTTCTTTCATTACTTACTATAACCACCTGGCATTTTGAAGACATTGAATTCTGTTTACAAACATATGAGAAGATATGTGATATCTTGCCCCAACTGTTGTGGGAGGTGTCACGGTTACTCATAGAGTTCCAAGCTCCTGCTTTGTGTGAGTACAAATTTTAACTTGGGCAGACATGTTGTGGTGTTAGATTTGGGCTAGGCAAGGTTTTCAGGTACAGGCAGCTTCTAGACAGAGGGAACTGAGGAAGCTCTGCAGGAGAGTTTTCTCTCATTTTTTGGTGTTTGATTAGAATCAATTCTTGATTGGGAACTGGGCATTGGTATTGGGCTGAATTTCCTGGCAGAAAGGATTGCCCTGCAACTTTTTTTTGCCCATCTCACTAGTGTATGCATGTCAATAAAGCTGAAGGGAATTTTGAGAGAGTAAACAACATGGACTGTGGATCCGCTTACAACCCAAAACTGCTCAGTGAAGAAATATGTTGGGGCTGCAGATGCTACCGGAGCTGGGAGGCCATGCTAGCACAGACACAGTTGCTTTACTGATACTCCAAGACCAAAAAGAGATAAGTCCATCAATTCTCCCACGCGTGTATCCCCACTGGAGAACCTTTGCAAAATGTCCATTGGCATGGTTTTTCCACAGAGGTGAAGGATTTGATCCTTAGTTGTTTAATATAAATTCTGATAGTAAAATTGTTTTCCAACCAAATTATTTTGCTTTAAAAAAATTAAACTGAAAATGTTTTTGTCTGAAGCAGTATTAATCCTGTTTTTTATAGATAGGGAAAACATGGGTACAGAAAGGTTAAGTGACTTGACGAGTTGTCTAGTGAGCCAAGGGCAGAACTGAGAATTGAAAGCAGGTCACATGACTCTTACCTACTTACTTTATTGCCAGACCACACTGCCTTGAAGGAGCTTGCACTCTAATGTAGACAGACAAGCATTTCTGACAGATTCTGACAGAGGCCCCTTAAAAACTTGCTGTGTAAACATTATTTCTGATTGTTCCTCATTCTAAATTTAGAGAATAGCACAAATACCGTAAACAGCAGCAATAGTCAGAAATGGCTGACTCTACAAATACTAAAAAGGAAAAAAATTACCTACAATTTGCATGTCACCATATCTGGAATGTTATAGGTACTTTGCTCTAGTTTGAAAAGGAAATAACTACAGCACCTTAGATATCATAGCATGGTAACTGTGAGTACATTCTGATTTTGGTGGGACTGCACGTTTGTGTAAGTGTTTGAGGAGATGCTGGAATCTGTAGTTAGTAGTTATTGTGGAAAGAGTCTGAAGAAAGTAGTGTGTCTTGAGCTTTGAGGGAGAGGGAAGGTTATTTGTGGCCTGATCTAAAACTCCATCATGTCAGTGGAAAGACTCCCATTGACTTCATAAGGCTTTGGATCAAACCACTGGTGCTGGAGTAGTGGAGACTATTCCAAACATAAGTGTAGTGTGGAAGAAGGAACAAAGAGGAGAAAGTGTTGAGAGGAAGCACCCGGTTTTAAATAATCAGTGCAAATTGAAATATTAAAACTTGTATCTCCCCAGTTGTATTAAAATACTGAAAGGGATTTATATTGGAGGGGATACTGTGTGTACTGTAGCTTTCATGGTATGTGTCCCTGTATTTGCACAGGGCTTCTTTTTTTCATTATTGTTTTTAGCAGTGTGAGTGAAACTCACAAGGACAATACCTGGTTAATTTTTTTCATTTAATATTGAGCTTTTGTTCTGCTTAAATTTTAAAACCAGTCAAAAGCTTTAATGCATTTCTGGAAAGAAATGTTATCTGCACTATTAACGTTATCTTTGACAGGGAGAAAAAAAATAGCTTTAATTTGACTCATCCTCCTGATAAACTCTGCTGTGCTCTGCAGTATATCCTCTGTTGTGAGCCTGACATTAGCATGCAATTTAATTTATAACATTTGTTGTTCTGTCACCTTTTCCTCTGCAGCAATAGTTTCAAATCTTTGTGCTTTTCTACCCTATGTAAAGAGAAGTATGGGTTTATTGTTTTTGTTTGTCTTTTCAATACAATGTTTCAATGGATGTGTTCAGTTGAAAGAATAGATTAAACAAAACTAGCTCTCTTTGTGGCTTTATACGCAATTGTAACCATGGAATAAGATGAACATTAAAATATGTATTCAGGTACATACATCTAAATGAAAACACATCTGAAGTGCTCTGTCCAGTTTCTTGTGCAACATAAATATAGAGTTGCACGAGAAACTGGATTTCTGTGGGTAAATATAGTTGCACAACAAGATGGACATTCAAATGCATATCTCTGTCTCACGCACACTGTAGATGGAGCTTAGTTTTCATTTCATGTGTGTGTACACACACTTTATTAATATTGTTCCAACATTCTGTTAAATATTTGAAGGTTTTGTGGGGCTCATGGCCTTATAAATCATCTGAAAAGGCTATAAGTCTAAGGAGATCAATACATTTGTGGCTTACGAAATTAAAGTCTAGAAATGAAGAGAGGTCTTGCAATGGAAATCAATAAATATGTAGTGAAAGATTTTCCCTATAAAAGACTTAACTGAGTTTACAGTGTAAAGCCTTCTTGATCCCACATTCCTTTTAAACCATATTTTTAGGTAAATATTAACAACAACAACAAACTAACAACTTCCCATCCACACAATCTACTGAAATGTGTAAACTGTTTCTTGCTATTGTTTGGTAACTTTCCAACCAGCACTAACTGTGAAGTGGACCTTCTAAATTTTATATATATTCTGTAAGTTAAATTCCATTTCTCAGTGAAATATACTCTCTTTTGTTCAAGATGATGTGGGCTGGTGATTTAGTGGCAGTTAGCCAGTTACCCTACTGGCATACCTGAATGATGATCCATACACTGGCATGATGGTCCTGATTAATGCCTATCCTGTAGCCGCTCTATGGCAGTGCAAAGGGGCTATATGTAATTGGCACAGTGCAGGAAACCGTGGATGCAAAGAAGGGTTCCATCAGGCCTCACTTCCTGCTTTTAAAAGTCCCTGATACATAGTGTGTTCTAGGGTGGATGGAGGAGTAACTAGCGCATTCTTGTGCCATGGTGAGTCTGTTCTGTGGTAACAGCACATTGGGCCACTGCAGCAGGGCTGAAAATTAAAGAAGCACCCTCTGCTCTGCTGAGGCCAAGTCATCACTTGACCGTCTCTGAATAGGGGAGGGATGAATTCCATAATGGCTGAAGGAAGTGACTGACAAGCAGTTTCTGATGTTTGAAGGAGTTTGGTGAATGGATAGGAATATCTCCATTTATTATTCTCTCATAGAACTGGAAGGGACTCTGAAAGGTCATTGAGTCTAGCCCCCTTCCTTCACTAGCAGGACCAAGTATGGATTTCACCCTAGGTCCCTCAAAGATTGAACTCTCAAACCTGGGTTAAGAAGGCCAATGCGCAAACCACTAAACTATCCCTCCCCCTACTGAGCTAGCCTGCAGAGTGGTACAGATGGGTGATGGGAAGAGATTGCAGGGTCGTTGGGGGAAATCACTAAACATTTTAAATGTTAATGAAATACCATCTTCATAGTTGTCAGAGTTAAAAGCTGGGGCACTGGAATGATGGGGGGGAGGCTGTCAGGGGGCCACTTTTCACCCTGACTCTTGGCCAGGCCGTTAGCAGCTGGAGCCTGATTGGGGAGCCTGAGCAGTATGTGGCACCATGCTGTGGTCCCTCCACCTGCTTGGGAGTGTATGTGTGGCCGAGAGCAAGTGGAGGGTCCATGGCTCTGGCTTCCAGATTGGGGAGGGCCTCAAGTGGAAGGGGGAGGCCAGATGTGCAGGGGCCTCTGGCTCCCCTACTTTGGGGAAGCTCCACTGCCCCTGGAAAAAGGACAAATTCTGCCCTAAATGCCCATGTCTACTCCCATGAAGTTAATGGTCACATGGATATTCAGTGTCCACTGTTAGTCAGCATTTATTAAAAATTGCCTTACAACTATATCTGTGTTGTTGCAGTCATATCTTGTTCTAAAGATTTGAAAAATACATGGTATCTCAGATATCAGACTGAAGTTCACACCACCAGCATGACAGCATTAGGAATCATGCCTGTATGATTCTCCTATCTATGCTCTGTGACTCCAAAGGGCCATATTGCACACAGGGGAAGTTAGTACTTCCTCAGGTAATGTTTGTTCTATGAAATGTCCTGTGACTCAATCTGCAGTTTGGGGAAACGTACTTTAGTGTTACTCCAACCTTCCAGCCCCCAATCCTGGGGATAATGCAGATACTCCCTAGAGGATTAGGTGTCTGCATAGGAGAAGCATCCTGCTTAGGCATATTCCTTTCAGAATAGTGCCACCAGGACTTTTCCTTTGGCCTTTAGTTTAACTTTGCTTCCCTCTGCCCCATGCAGCAGGCAAAGAAGCATAAAGACCTTAGTGTTTGAGATGATAAGCCATTTTAAGCGCAGCCTGCCAACTAAATTGCTGGTTGGTGGCAAACTAGTAACTGAAATCATTTTAAAAACTGCTTTATGAAATGATTTCTTTGAACAATAATTTTTGCAGCATACATGGGGACTTAGCATTGTAATATTATTCAGGACACACCAGATGGCACCATTAAAGTGAGTGTTACAAAATTGTTTAAATATACAGGCAGATATAGCTTGATAAATGCTGTTAGTTGTGTTGTCATTTTTAGAGACTGTTGCATATCACCACCAGTAAAGCTTTTTTTCCTGTCTCACCAGAATGATTTCTTAGGGTGAAACTATTCCCTACAGGATATACCCATGCAAGCAAATAAAAACATTACATGCTGTTTAAAAACATTTCAAGGGCCATATCTGTCATTGATCCACCTGTGCATATGGGTCAACAGCAAGAGGGGACAAAATATACTGCCTGTTGAGCTGTTTAGAACAGAATACCAAAAAGGGAACTATAGAGTGGACGGAGATATGAAAGTTCACTAAATATGAGCGTAGAACTGAATTTATGTTTGGTTTTTTATCAGTTGTGTATCTTTAACTACTTCAGTTCAGAAAATGGCATGTTTAAATTCTGAAAAAAATCAATGTACTCATCACAAAGTAGCAAGATGCAAAAATTCATTTGAACAATTACTGCTATTATCTTAAAAAGCAGGTTTGTTTGCCTTGGTGGATGTGTTCTTCCAACTTTTGCCATCTGTAGTAATGATTTTGCGCATTACCATCTCCATTATCATTTGACACACTAATAAAAGTCATGCTGCATTTCTAGATCAAGGGCAAGTTATGCCCTTAGGACTGAACATGTGTTCTTGTTCATGCTTTGCAATTTGTCACTTACACATCTGATTACCCCAGTACTAGAGACTAGGATTTGGTTATTGTTGCAATCTATATCGTATTTAACATTTAGACTCACACAACTTTGTTCTACAATAATTTATCTCTGACTCAGTACAGATAAAATGTGAATTCTTTCCTCAGCATAATGTCATTGCAACTGCTGTTATCTTGACTTCTAAATATTAAACAGTATGGCTCTTATCTTTGCCTACTGATTTCTTGGAACTAAATAATGAAATGATCCTTGTGACACTGTTTCAGGTGCCTAAGAGTGAGTGTCACTTTGTCCCTTGTCTCTCAGCCTCCAGTGAAAGGAAAATTTGCTTGTCCATAACTGAGTGTCAGCTCCCTAACACCACTAGTCTGTTAGCCAACCAAAAAGTCTCTTCCCTTGACCCTGTTTGGATAAATACTATGAAAGCAATGTGTTGGGCCTGACAAACTCATAATACTCATCAGTTACTGATACAGAACAGTAAAGCCTTTGCCATTGAGGGGTTCTTAGGGTCACACTCTGTACTTATCAGTTGACGCTGAGTGTTAAATATATTACAACATTTTCCAGTTTTAGACATACAATCATAGAATATCAGGGTTGGAAGGGACCTCAGGAGGTCATCTAGTCCAACCCCCTGCTCAAAGCAGGACCAATTCCCAACTAAATCATCCCAACCAGGGCTTTGTCAAGCCTGACCTTAAAAACCTCTAAGGAAGGAGATTCTATCACACCTCCCTAGGTAACCCATTCCAGTGCTTCACCACCCTCCTAGTGAAATAGTGTTTCCTAATATCCAACCTAAACCTCTCCCACTTCAACTTGAGATCATTACTCCTTGTTCTGTCATCTGTTACCACTGAGAACAGTCTAGATCCATCGTCTTTGGAACCCCCTTTCAGGTAATTGAAAGCAGCTTTTAAATCCCATCTCATTCTTTTCTTCTGCAGACTGAATAATCCCAGTTCCCTAAGCCTCTCCTCATAAATCGTGTGCTCCAGCTCTAATCATTTTTATTGCCTTCCACAGGACTCTTTCCAATTTTTCCACATCCTTCTTGTAGTGTGGGGCCCAAACCTGGATACAGTACTCCAGATGAGGCCTCACCAATGACGAATATAGGGGAATGATCACATCCCTTGATCTGCTGGCAATGCCCCTACTTATACAGCCCAAAATGCTGTTAACCTTCTTGGCAACAAGGGCACACTGTTGACTCATATCCAGCTTCTCGTCCACTGTAACCCTAGGTCCTTTTCTGCAGAACTGCTGCCTAGCCATTTGGTCCCTAGTCTGTAACAGTGAATGGGATTCTTCTGTCCTAAGTGCAGGACTCTGCACTTGTCCTTGTTGAATCTCATTAGATTTCTTTTGGCCCAATCCTCTAATTTGTCGAGGTCCCTCTGTATCCTATCCCTACCCTCCAGCATATCTACCACTCCTCCCAGTTTAGTATCATCTGCAAACTTGTTGAGGACGCAAACCACACCATCCTTCAGATCATTAATGAAGATATTGAACAAAATTGGCTCCAGGACATACCCTTGAGGCATTCTGCTTGATACTAGCTGCCAACTAAATATGGTGCCGTTGATCACTACCCGTTGAGAACATCTGTTCTCTTAGGCCTTGATTTAAAGCCCATTGAGGTCAATGAAAATCTTTCAACTGACTTCTCATGCTTTATAATAGGCTTTCAATTCAAACTCACACATGGGAACTCTGGCCACACATCAGAAGAGAAGCTGAATATTTGGGACTGAATGTGGCCTTAATTATTCTTATAAATGGCTTTTGGAGTCTTCTTTGGAGCACAAATAGCATGACTGTACAGTGTAATGATTAGGTTATATAGCAGGGGTAGGCAACCTATAGCACGTGTGCCAAAGGCCGCACACGAGCTGATTTTCAGTGGCACTCACGCTGCCCAGGTCCTGGCCACCAGCCTGGGGAGCTCTGCATTTTAATTTAATTTTAAATGAAGCTTCTTAAACATTTTAAAAACCTTATTTTCTTTACATACAACAATAGTTTAGTTATATATTATAGACTTATAGAAAGAGACTTTCTAAAAACATTAATGTATGACTGGCAAGCGAAATCTTAAATTAGAATGACTTAATGAAGACTTGGCACACCACTTCTGAAAGGTTGCCAATCTCTGTTATATAGATTGCAGTTATTTGCTTGGTCAGTTGTTTTGCTGTCCTGCTGTAAATGGACTTTAGAAAGTCTTGCCCCCACCCCTTTTCCTTTCAAAGATGTTTCCTCTGGAGGACAACCATTATGTTTTAGGACTCCCAAGGAGAAACCACTGAGGATTGCTCTCAGTGCTGGTTCCTTAGTATAGATGCTCTCTCCATCTTCTGATCAGCTCCACAAATGAGGACGTCCATCAGCATCTCCATATTAAATGAAAAGAGCAGATCTCTTAAATAGAGAAAAGATGGCTTGCAGTGGAGGAAATCAATGACTGATAACTATGCAGCTAAAATTAGCAGAGTGCTTCTGGTCAGGTGGTAGTTGACTTCACTGGTGGTGTCTTCACTATTCCTTCTGCAGAAAGATTCTTTCCCTGTTGCATTATGGGGTATTTCAGTTAAACCATTTAAACTTATTATGGCATAAGGTCCTCCGTCCAGCCACATTGGTTCACATTTCAGGTGGTATTCGTCTTGGGTTTGATTGTTTATATATAAACGTACAAAAAACTTGCATCAATTTCTCAAATGTATACTTCAAAGTGAGTGTCCTTTTAGCTTATAACTCCCTCCTGCAACTCATGCATATCCATTTCCCAGTTTCTTCATCCAAATTTCATTTTAAAATACACACTTTTTTCCCCCCAATGGACGCTATCCAAATATATCTACATTGAGAAGATGGTAGTCCAGACACAGGCCAAAGGACGTTTGTCCTGCAGTATCCCCTTCTGGCCAAGTGTGGGTCTGCTGAGACCTGCCTCATTTTCCCCCTCACTCAGACTCCCTTAAAATGTACACAGTCCAGATATTCAAAACATTCCTTTTTCTGAATGTATTATGTCCTTTGCAAAGTCTTTTAAAATAGAAAAATCTTCATCCCAGGTTCATCTGGGCCCAGTTTTTCCTCCCTGAAGCCCCATCATCTTCTTAGCACCTCTTTTGGAGTTTGGCCTTCTCCACAGGCATGCCACACTGCTGACACCACTTGAATCTGCCACCTCCTTTGCAAGGCCCAGATGACTTCCCTTAAGACCAATTGAGTAGCAGAACTCAGTCCAGGTACATTAGAGCCCACTGCCTCCTAAAAAGGCGAGTCACCTTGTGACACATCTGTCAGTGTGTTTTAGAATGTAAGCCTATAGAGGAAAGGACTTTCTTCTTCTATATTTGTACAGCTCCAAGCATGTTGTTGTTGAGTTATTGACAAAGGGATTTATTTTAGGGCCCATTCCCTGTATATTTAGAAATCTTGACCACTAGCTATGAAAATTCATATTATCTCATTTAAAAGTGTTTATCACCCAAGAAGAGGTAAAATAGATGCATTATTAACAGGGGCCAGTAAGGATTTTACTCGCAGTGATATGTCTAGTAGATTTGAAACCTTTAAATCAGTCTTCTGGCCTCATGCAGAAGAGTTATTAGGAAGCGACTAATCTGTTAATCTCATTTCCTTTTATTTTGTAAACACTGACCTGAAGGCCAGGCACGGCCTCCCTGATGCATTTTAATTTGTGTAATTTTGGAAATGCTATTGATTAACAGGGATGACATATATGCCTGGCATTTGCTTCACTGTGCAACGTGAGATACAATGTGAGCGTATTCCTTTGGGAATAGGAAAATATAAAATTACTACCTATCACCTGCAAACTTTGAAGCTATCTTGCAGCATAGTGGCTTTCATCTCAAACTGGTCAGAAAACAATTTCCCTGCTGAGGCAATTTCCAACATTTTGAAATTTTGTTTTCATTCTGAATCAGAATGAATAGTCAAAATTTTGAAATTTCTTGTGGAACACTGATTTGGAAATATTGAGTCTTTTTTTATAATACAAATATTTTAATATCCTTGTTTAACTCTTCTGCCAGGTGGAGCCAGCAGCAGCCAGGGCCAGGTTCAATATCTAGGGGTTACTTTTCATTGATACAACACAAAACCAGCTCGAGCCCTCACCCAGTAACCTGGGAAAATGACATACCATCCCTGGGCACCTCTGAGTTACTTTCCCACTCGCAAGGACAGAGTCTGAGTGTAGAAAAGAAACTCTTAATAAAAGGAGGGAAGTAACTTGGCAATAATTTGGGAAAACACCACAAACAGGTTTTGGAAACATAAACCTCATGTAGGTTGGGTGCTGTCCTTTTTCCCCTCTGGTTCTCAAGTTCAGCAACCCAAAAGTCCCCTTCACATGCCCAACCTTTCTCTGCACCCTACTCACAGTTGCTGCCCTTTGTCAGTGCAGACCCAGAGTTCAGAGGTACATCTGCAGAGTTCACCTCCCACCCTGGGTCGAGTGGAAAAGCAGGGGGTAAGAGGCATCTTACTAGCTCATCATGCCTTTCTGCTGCTGCCCTGCTGGCTGCTTGTCATCCGCCGCTTCTGCTTGCTCATTGCTTACGCTGGCCGCTTGCTCACTGCTTCTGCCAGCCGCTCTGGCCACCTGCTCACTGCTCCTGCAGGGCAGTCTCTCAGTGATTTTAGCTCTGTGCAGGCTGGGCAGAAACACAGTCCTGCCACAAGTGATTTCAGCTTTCAGTGATTTCAGCTCTGGGCAGAAACAAAGTCTGACCACCACTGGTTTCAGATCTCAGTGAGCCATTTAACATAAGAAAAGCAGTTCCTAATGAAGCCTATTTAGCTCTATTCTTTGAACAATGGAGAAGAACAGGTTGAACAAGTCTTACAGAGGACCCTGGTTGAGGGTGTGAAGCTTCCTGACTGGGAAGATCTGTTCCCGCCCCACCTTATTTTCATAGGGCTCGGACATTCTTGGAGACACCAGATGGGACTATTAAAGTGAGTATTACAAAATTGATTAAATATACAGGCAGGTATAGCTTGATAAATGCTGTTTGTTGTGTTGCCATTTTTAGAGGATGTTGCATATCATCACCAGTAAAACTTTTTCCTATCTGCATCTCACCAGAATTATTTCTTAGGTGTGAAACTACTCCCTACAGATTATACCCATGCAAGCAAATAAAAACATTAGATGCTGTTTAAAAACATTGTTCAAGAGCCTGAGGGAAAACTGAAGCAGAGCACCTGTGGTGTTTAGATGTGCTTGTAATTATTAGAACTGGAAGCACTGGCTATTGGGAGTCTGAAAGGATAGGAAACAGGAAGGAGGGGGGAGGAGTTGAAAAGGCAGAGTGAAAGTTACAGACTGTGCAGAAGCAGCTTGATAAAAGGGTTTCCACTGTAAAAATAAAGTCCTGTTGAAGCTTGTTAATACCTTGCCTGCTTGATACAATAGCACCATAACACCAAGTCTTGCTGGCAGAGGGCAAAAAAGGAGTCAAAATATTGTTTTTCAGCCATAGAGAATTGTGAGATTTGGGTCAGGTCAATGAACTGTGTATGGCGGAGGAGCTGGTGGCTTTTTTCCTGAGAAGTGGTGTAGGGGAGATGGTGGTTCCTGTGGGAACAGGATGATGGATGTTTGCTAGATTGGAGTGGGTACTAATATGGAGTAAAGGGCTGAAAAGGGTTGGGGAGTCACCTATAGGGGTGCTGTTCCTGCACATGTTTTTCCGTTCTCCTATATCTCACCTACGTAGTGCTCATTTCTAGGGCAAAACCATTTCAAGAAACTCTAGAACTGCCTCCAGAGCCCCTTAAAATGTTGCATTCTTTGCCATGATGCTGAGTGTTATGTAGATGGGGAGCAGGTGAAAGGGGGGGAATATGAGTTGTGCTTTGATTGGGTGAAGATGCAGCACTAAGCACGTGTGTAAGAGAGTGAAAGTCCTTCCTTAGTCCTAGTGACTAAGGCTATGTCTACCCTAGACTACACTAGCATTTACTGCAGTATAATTTATGTTGCTCAGGTGAAAAAGGCACCCTTCTGAGTGCCAGTGTAGATGGTGCTATGTAGGTGGGACAGCTGCTGCCGCCACTTGTGGGGCTTGAGTACTCAAGCTATGAGAGAGCTCTCTCTTATCTGCTTCGAGTGGTTACACTAGAAAGTTTACAGCAGTTCAGCTCCATAGGTGCAGTTCTGCTGCTAAACTCTCTAGTGTAGCTGTAGCCTAGGATTTTCCGCAGCTTTATTCTTCAGCCATTGGGCAGTGACGCAGTGGGGCCCTCTGTAGAACTGATAAATGAAATTGTTTTTAATTTATTAATGTAACTTCTGTTCACCATCCACACTACACTTGCCTATACTGTAACTTCTGTTCCAAATTGTAATTCAAACCCCATTTTAAAACACTCACTCCATTTTGTAAAAGCTTCCTCCAACCTTCATTTTTGCAAACCCTGCTGTAATCTTATTAGTTTAGTTTAGATGTGTGAATGAGGTATGTGTGGATGACGGAATCAACCTCCAGCCCCAGCCTGTCCTGATGAGATGAAGTTCAAATACCAACAGCTGAAGACCTAGACAACAGCCCTAAACAAAGTAAGAAGCATCCACCCTAAAAAGAAAAGGACAACAGAACAACAGAAGGAAGATCAAAGCCAGGTTCAAGGCTGAAAGTCACGCCTGCAATTGATGGGTGATCAATCCAAACCCAGAGGCAGCGTGACACAGCAAGACCTATAGACTTTGAATCCAAACTAAAAGCCTATAAAAAAGAAGGGTGAGATGAGAGAGACTGGGTAACATTCTGCTGCCAACATGGAAGGACATCAGTGCCTGCCCAACAGAGATCCAGCTTGTCCTTGTGCCTGGCTTTCCTGGCCAGTTAGTCGCCACAAGCTACGAACCCAAGCTACAAAATCAAGCTATGAACTCAAGCTATCTTCAGGACTGGTAACTATGCAGCAGCTGCAGAACAGCTGATGGGTGTGTGTGTATGTGAATGTGTGTGTGTGTGTATAGGTATTAGCTATAATGTGTATGTATAAGAATTAAGATATTAGTTATTAGTCATAAATCAAATTATCATAATAAATGTGGTATCTTTGTCTTGCCCCCTGAAAAGATCCTGTGTAATTTTGTCTGTACAACACCTCTTCATGACTTACTTCTTGGTTGAATCCCATTGCTTCAGAAATCCTACTGTGAAATATTTGCTGTGTCCTTAAAAGCACATCCTGCTGGATCCACCTTTTCAATGACCGGGCATATTAAGTAGGCAATCCTATTTCAGTTGCCTTCTGGTTATTACCTGAAACTCAGGGAACTGAACACAATGGAACTAAAAGGAACAAACCATCCTATCAGACTCTTACAAAATGGAATTTCAGGGTGTTGCATGCACAACACAGGAGAGAGGAGCTGTTTTAGGAATTAGATGTCAGCAGCTCCTCCCTTTCTTGATTGAAGTCTATGGTGCTGCACTGAAGGAGTTAGACACTCCCACTGTTGGCCCTTGTACTCTCAGTAGTACTGCTAGAGACAAGAAGAAAAAAAAGGTACCTGTCACAAAGATTTTCTTGTTTTAAAGGAAATGGTGGACTTTCTTCCTCCGTGCCAGCTATCACTGGAGTCCTCTGATCCATGTGGAGCCTGAGCATCTATAGGTGACTTAGAAGCCCTGGGGATCTGTAATCTGTAAAGCCAATACAGACAGAGTTGTTGCATGCATTATTTGCATGTCTTCATTCAAAGCCATGATCCCATTTGCTCCTCCATCTGGATCTACACAGGGTCCTCCAGTTAGGAAGTAGCCATTCAACAGAAAAGAATAATGCTCTGAGGAGGATTACTTCCATATGGATATTCAATGAGAAATCTTTGATATATTGATGGGAACATGTTGTGAAGAACAGAAGTTGCCTGGATGTGCTCCTTCTCTCCCCTCTCTCTCTGTAAAAGTGTGGCACTCTGAGAGGTTACCACAGTCTTTGTTGCATTGAGGGAGCAAGATTTAGGCCTGACTTTCCTCCTCCTGCAGCTTGTGGGGCATTTCTTCTCCATATTACTCTGCTTTGCTACCCTCTTCTCCCCCTTGCCCTACCTCTACCCCCACAGCTGAGGGGGACAGCTGAGTCCATAGGAGCTAGTATAGCAAGGATAAACTGCCTATTGTAAAGTGAATATTAAGGGCTTTTGCTGTCCTACAATAATTGAAAGGTCTCCAAAAGACCTATTAAAGCAGGTAACACCATGTTCAGAGGACTCTAAACCAGTTCATGCAATCTCTAATTATTTGTTAACATAAGGCATTTACAAAGAGCCAACTGATTTCCATATAAATTAATGCAAAATGTAGTACTTCTGAAGAGAGAGTAATTTTAAAATTCAGAGGAAATAAAGGTCGGTGGTATGAAATCTGTAGCCTCAGGCTGGCAAACATATTTTGCATTTTAAGTGAGTATTGATTTGCCTCAGTCATCATTGGCACAGAAACAGTAGACAAAAGAAGCTTTGATTCAGTTGTGATCTCTGGCATTGATAAGAGTCTAACCAAGTTCTTGCCACTTTTATGTAGTGTTTCTGTTAAGCTCTGGTTGAAATATCTTCATTTTGAAGATGCGGTGTGTGTCTATTTATATATCTGAGAGTTGAAGGAAATCAACCCACAGGTTCTGTTGCAGAATAAAGCATAATGAAATTTGTGATTGAATTTTGTGTGGGATTTTCTTTGCAATTGAAGAAGCTTCCAAATATACATTTTGTTGGGTTATCACATGGTAACCAAACAAAAAGTTAGTTAATGACGGCAGTTTCCTTGTCTAAGGATGTCTTCATCTGATTGTGTAAGGTCAGTCATCATGAGATGTGCTTTGCCACAAGTTAACATTTTGCATCACCCTATCCAAAAAAGGAAGGTTTGTGGCAGAATGGTAATTGGCGATAAATGATTCCCTAAGGAAGGACCTTAGAATTGTTCCTTTCAGGGTTGCTGGAGCCTCACTCTCCTGCAGAGAGACTGACAATTTCTATTAACATTTCTTCTCTACTCTCTACCCTCATTCCCTAGGCTGTTTTTCACCACAAGCAACTGCCCCTCCCCCGCCCCACCAGCAAAACAAAACGAAAAAAGAAGCATTCATTTCACAGGTTAGAGTCCACAAATCTGGTCATCAGTGTGACACTTTCTAGGAGTGCCTAGGACTGTGAGTCATTGTTATTCCCCACCTCAGTGAGAGAGAGACTTGCTAACCTGGGTGTCGGCTCTTTGACCTCTCTGGTCTGTTAGCTACCCAAACAATCTCCTCGGGGCTCTGCCAGCCTTTTGTTAACCTGCAAGGAAAAGACTTGGTGTGCCACAGTCCCCAAGCTCCTCTGAAACATCCACCTGTCACTATATGCTAACAGTAACTTGCAGGTTCACTATTCCAAAGTGCATAGCACATGCACAGCTTGATTGGTACAACTGAGAATCAGGTCCTTTATAACACCACAGCAATGAAACATATTTACAGTGAAACAATCATATGTTTGTTATCAAAGATAAAGATTTAAGAGAAACTGTGAAAGGGTAATGGAAACAGAAATGGCTATATATAAAACAAAAGTATAACATGCTTCTTGGAGTCTACTCTTAACTGGAACAAGCTAAAATCATTGTCTAAAGCAGTTTCTCACCTAAAACTTTCCTGCAGCATTTCCAAGCAGGACAGGTTAGGATCCTGTTTGCAAGACTACAATCGCACTGCCTGATTACTTCCTCAAGTGCAGGATGACCTTGTCTCTAGTGATAGTCCAAATAAATCTTGGATTTGCATACCCAAACAAAGCTCTCCCCACTGCTGTTCCTCTTCTTTTTAGATCAGCCTTTAACGCAGACTGGTGACTGTGAATGAGATAATAATTAATTCACCCTTCAACAGGTAAATGGATGAACATGTCTGGTCTAACACTAGTTTCTCACATCTGCTCACCTTGATACAAACTAAAAGGACATATTTTCAGTATATAGACATACCTTTTCAACTATTATCATTAGATAAGTTTCATGACAACATTGATAACCAGCATGATCCTGGCTTTTAGTTAAGATCTTACATGATGCTCTTTATGGATAGATATTAGGAGAGCAATGTATTAGAAGTAGTGAGTTCGTTTGACCTGATTGGGTTGCTGACAGAGTAGTTAACCCTTTGCCAGCTGGCGCACATAGGACTCTGACACTCATCTGTTGTTAATTGTCATAGGTTTAACTTTAATCGAGTTATGCTGACTTACACCAGCTCCTTCCAACATCTCCAGTATCTTGCTGAGTGAAACTTTCAGAGAAGACTAGACAATATGATCCAAATAAAATCAATATTATCCATAAACAATGTGGAATTTTCATAGCAAGAAATGGCCAAATCTCTTCCTGAACAAAGGCATCCAGTCCCTCTGATCCAGATTTCAGATATGATGGTGAAAGAAAATGTTTTGTTGGCATTCACTACAGTTGTGGTACAGAACTGCAAGAACTCTGTCATGGCTGGTCAGGCACTGAGCATATGTCAACCTCTAATATTTACCTCTTCCTTAACTACTTCATCTCCTGCAACTTCCAAAACATTTGTGTACCAAAGTGTCCTGTTAAGATGGCGCAAAGGGAAGGGTTGTCTGGGAGCAATTATTAAAAAAAAAAAAAAAGTTGATAAAGATGACCACCAGAACAGGGTGATCTTGAAAAATATCTTCTTCCAGGGAATTTGGGAATGCAACGAGGCCCTTCAGTTTTTGGAGATGGACCAATGAAACTGGACTTTTGCCCCAGTAGAAGCAAGGATGACCCTTGTTATAATGAAATAGGTACTGATCTGAGGAATGTTCTCTGTGCTCCATGTATCCAGTTCCAGCTTGAAAATAAATTTCCCAACACAAAAATATCGGTCCTTGTCTTGCTCTCTGTTATGCTAGAGTCTTTCCCTTCATCTGGCTTTCTATTTGTGCTTGTTTTCAGCCTCTGGTTTCTCCTATAATAACTAGATGTCTTTTGCAGCTGGTGATAACTTATAGAGTTTTAGTTTTTTACCGGTTTGGCTGTGTTTTTATTTACAAATCATTTACTTTATAGATATGTTTACATCACTTTTAGGAGATTTCTATTTTACTTACTACTCATAAAAATATCAATGACAGTTCTGGTTTGTAGTTAGAATTATAATAAATATTGATTGTGAGTATCATTTTACACCACCATTTTTGAGCACTTTTTGCTGGGGGAAAATATGCTATAGACTGTTTGTTCACCATTAATCAGCTTTACACAAGAAGATTGTGACCATTCATAATTTTTGCTGTCTGTATGGAAAATAAGGATAATAGATAAATAACAAACATTTGTATGCCATCAAGAAGATCTCTAAAGCCTGACATCTTGGTTGGCCTTTTGCTGGCTGAAAGACTCATAAGCTATCCTGTTTACTTAATAAAAGGGAAAATAGAACAAAGAGTTAGTTAATAATCAATCCAATAAGTATGCTTTGGCATTGGAGAGACTGATCTTTACTTATGCTTAAAGAATAGACTGCTACTCATTGGACATTTTTTGCCTTCCCCTGCAGCGTGGGGCACGGGTCGCTTGCTGGTGGTTTCTCTGCAGCTTGAGGTCTTCAAACCAGTTTTGAGGATTTCAATAACTCTGTCCTGGGTTAGGGGTTGTTATAAAATTGGATGGGTGGGGTTCTGTGGCCTGCCTTGTGCAGGAGGTCAGACTAGATGATCAGATTGGTCCCTTCTGACCTATGAGTCTATGAGACACAGCTGTATACTATTTTTAGAATACTAGTGGTTTCATATAATGTGGAATCCTTTTCTGAATTACGTGAACTCATCAAATTCATCTTGAAAATTGTGAATTTACATTGAATTACAAATTGTCTCCATTATTCATCCCTGGTGTAATACCACAGAAGTCTGTGGAATTATGTTCCTTGCATTTACAAACAGATATCTCACCATGAACCCCTCTCTCTCTTTTTTTTAATTATGACCCTTAAACTCTATAGCTGAATTTGACCCTAAAACTCTGATCTTTTGTACAGGGACCAAAGATGGCTTTAAAGTACCTTTGCAATCCACTTATCCTGGGTTTGGATTTAATTATTTTAAAGAATTCTAAGGGCTGATCTAAATTGTGCTTGGTTGCAATAACCCCCAAACAGCTATTCTTGCAGCAAGGAATGATCAAATTGCAGCATTAGTCTTATCTTCACCTCCAGCCATGGCCCAGCATATGTCCTCTTTCATACATTCTGCCCCCCTGCCAACCCCACAGTGATTATCTCATGCTGGAGGGGAAACCTCAGCTGGCTGAGCATAGCATTACAACCCTTCTGCACCATCAGAACAGTGAAAAACAGCTGAAGTTAGGTCAATCTGGTTTTTACTATGTGTTTTCTATGTCCTATGTAAAATGTTGAGAAAATACACTATGCATAGTGGTAGCTATAACATTTCCCTACAAATAAGAGGCTGGACCACATACAACATGATGTGTCCATCACTCTTTCAGTATAATCTTTCCTTTAAAAAAAATTAATGTGGCAAGCTGTCCCAGTAGCTGCATTTAAATTGTAGTGCCAGCTGTCTCCTTGGTAGAGTCATAATGGAGGTTGGGTAAAACCTCGTTGAAGCTTGTGGGCATGACATCTGCCCTTTATTCAGGATAAATGTAAAAAGCAGTTAAGCTCATTTATGGAATAGACAGCTGGAACCATAGAAGCCTCTGCCCAAATCACCAGTCATGAGTGCCAGGTCAGTCAGGAATCTGAGGGGAAGGCTTTCACTGGGAATTTAATGCAAATGCAGGGGGCTGGGTGTTGTTGGAGGGAACTGTGTGTGTATATATGAGTGTGACATATGCAATTTTGTAACCATGTTGGTCCCAGGGTACTAGATAGACAAGGTGGGTAAGGCAATATCGAGCTACAGAGAGCTCTTCCTCAAGTCTGGGAAAGGTCAAACAGAAAGTTTAATATAAGTAGTTAGCACATATTCTAAGGCAGTGTTTCTCAACTTTTTTGGTACCAAGGACTGGCTTGCTGCTTCCTAAACTGCATCAGGGAGATCTTGGGGACTGGTGCTGGTTCACCGACTGGTCATTGAGAAATACTGTTCTAAGGGATCATTCAAGTTGAAGTAGCCCACTACAACTCATATAGCTATAAGGTGGGATGAAACAGTCACAGAAGCAGCAGAAACATGACAGAGAAACACATGGATGAGGCAGGAAGCTAGCCCAAAGCATTAATGTGACTTGATCTGGGGCTGTCAGGGTTTCCAGGTTCCTGGCTTTCGAACCAGGAGACAAAATTTTGGGACATGGTTTGGGGAATGCTATGCCATGTGGACTGCCCTGGGAGTCCCAGGTCTGCTTCAAGGAATGGCTGGTTTGCTGGACATTTTGAAAATGTTCTGGAGTAAAATCAAATTTTGAAATTTCCCACAAACTGGAAATTCCAAGTTTGAGTCAGCTCTAGGTAACAGCCACATTATAACCTAACATGAGGCTTCTCCATGATCTATTAGTTTTTGTTGTTGGAGGCTCCATCAAGGAATTTAAAGTAATAAAATAAAATGCTATTTAGGGTACAGTGGGTAGGAGAGACCCTCTTTCAGGGGTTATTGTTGTTTTACTATGCAGCATGAGTTTATGAGACTCACTGACCCTGGTGAGGAAAGTATTTTTGTCCAGAAAAATAATTATGCCCGTGATATTCATATTACTATTTCTATAAAATTGATGGTCCTCTGAAATGTAAAATGGACAGATACCTGCATCCTTCCAATGCTCTACTGGAATACATTAAAGCTCAATCTCTGTTATGACATTTACCTAGGCTGGAGAGGAACAGAGAAATAGCTGTCTCTCGTGTCAACATTACTCGTGAGTTATTCTCTCACTCTGCAAGAGGGAAGACCAATGTCATCACAGAGATCACGAATGTGCGAAGGAGATCAAATGGGCTGAATGTGGATATACATTTGTAAGTAGGGTCTAAATTGGCTCTCCCCTGATGTCTAGTGATGAACTGGAGAAGGAAGAGGGTAGAGGAGCAGACACAGCCTGCCTAGACACACCCATTTCACCTAGCTGCTCGGTAGATGGAGTTGCTTTGCCAAAGTGTTCTGTTTGAGTTGGTTTAGGGTTGCAATTCACTTTAATATTGAGTGCAGGGTTAATGAAATCTTATCTTTATTGGATGAGGAAAGGGCAGCAGAACTGTGCTTAGCATGCCCTGACTGAGGGATAACCCTAAACTGAACCTTACTTGGTAAGTATGGATAAGGATGTCAAATCTCAGTCAAGGAGGCTGTGTGTGTGTGTGAGCTCTTCTTAAAGGGTCCTAGACATCATTTGATCTTCCCCTTACCAGTGTTTAAAGATGAAGCTGATTAGACTCAATTGAGTTGAGACCAGAGGTTGGCAAACTATGGCTTGCGGGTCACTTATGGCCTGTGGGACTGTCCTGCCCGGACCCTGAGCTCCTGCCCTGAGAGGGTCTCCCCCAGCCCATCCCCTGCTCTTCCCTGTCCCCCACAGCCTCATCTCACTTGCTGCCGGTACAACGCTCCAGATAGCAGGGCTGTGAGTTCCTGGGGCAGCGCAGCTGCAGAGCCCGGCCTGACCCAATGCTCTGTGCTGTGCAGTGACGTGGATGGCTCTAGCCGGGAGCCTGACTTGGCGCTCTGGGCAGTGCAGCACGCCAGCCACCGATGCTTCAGGAAGTGTCGTAAGGGGATGGGGAGCAGGGTGTGTGTGGATAGAGGGCAGGGGAGTTTTGGGGGGTGGAGGTGTGGATAGGGTCAGGGTGGTCAGAGGGCAGGGCAGGGGTCCTGGAGTGGCAGTCAGGAATGAGAGGACAGGTTGGAAGGGGTGATGGGGGGCAGTCAGGGAAGGGGCTTCCGGGGGTGGTCAGGGGACAGGGAGAAGGGGAGATGGATGGAGCAGGGGTCCCAGGTGGGGGCTGTCAGGAAACGAGGGGGGGGTTGGATGGGGCAGGAGTCCCTGGGCAGGCATCAGGGGGTGAAAAGAGGAGGGGATAGAGGGTGGGGGCCGGGCCAGGCCTGGCTGTTTGGAGAGGCACAGCCTTCCCTAACCGGCCATCCATACAATTTCTGAAATCCAATGAGGCCTTCAGGCCAAAAAGTTTGCCTACCCCGGTTTAGATTCATTGTTTGTTTACAATCTGTTTGTTGTGATTGCTTGAGTTGAATCACTGATAAACCTTAGAACTGGGGTGGGGACAGTGTTGCAGTGAAAGACAATGCAGAGGCAGTGCTGGCAGTGAGGTTTCTGCTACCCATTGAAATCACCCAGAACTAAAATCACTAAGAGTTGGGCTAAGCAGTGCAAATCTCAGTACACAGCATCACAGAAGTGGTGGTGAGTGGCAAGCAGTAACAATAGCATCAGCATGAAAGCTAGTGGAGGTAGAGAAAGCAGCGGCAGAAATGGCAGCCACAGGAGCAGCAATAAGCCAGTTGCGGAAATGTCAGGGATGTTGCTTGATGGCCTCCCCCCACACACTTTTAGGGGTGGGAGGTGAATCCATATGAATCCACCTGTTAACTCTGGGTTGGTGCTGGCTAAGGACAACCAGCTCGGACTGGGGTGCACTCGAGGGAAAAGGAGTGGCATGATAAAGGACTTTCACACTGCAAAGTGGGAAACTGAGGCAGAGGGCATTGGCTAACACTGTGGGGTGGGTGTTTGCTTATAATGACATGCTTTTTGACTCATCATTGTAGTGTTTTCACAAATTAATGCTGGGCTCCTTTTTCTTTTTAGTAAACATTTTTTGATATACACAGACTGAGGGCTTGGCTACACTTGAAACTCCAAAGCGCTGCCGCGGGAGCGCTCCCACGGGAGTGCTTTGAAGTGCGAGTGTGGTCGCGGCCCCAGCTCTGGGAGAGAGCTCTGCCAGCGCTGCACATACTCCACCTCCCCATGGGGATTAGCTTGCAGTGCTGGGATCCACACTCCCAGCTCTGGGGCTCTGTTTACACTGGCTCTTTGCAGCGCTGTAACTTGCTGCGCTCAGGGGTGTGTTTTTTCACACTCCTGAGTGAGAAAGTTGTGGTGCTGTAAAGCGCCAGTGTAGCCAAGGCCTCAGTGCTTGTGGGTGGGGAAGTATTGTCTGCTAGAGGTATCCAGCGGTGATGGTTAGTTTTCCCAGATTTCTACATGGAAGCTTCAGCCAATTCTATTTTGTGTTGTTAAGAGGAACACCTAGATATCAAACCCAACCCTTGTTGCTGCCGACATCACCTTGCAGAAGGGTTGCACATTTATTTCTTGAGTTACTGATGATCTTTAAAGAAGGACATTAAGAACCAAGTGAGTGTGGGAACTTTACGCATGGTTCGATTTACCTTTCTTGCATTTTGAAGTATTTTCTTTGGCACTTCTGCTAATTATCACTTATTTTTCTTTATTTTTTTCTAATTTATACTGAAAATGCAGTGACTGAGCTTAATAATTTGCCCAATTGCCTTAGATGCCACAAATACTGATGGAATGGAATACAGTTATTCCCGATGGCTACAATTCACGAACACATCCCTATTCAAGAAAGCATTTAAGCACTACTGTTGACTTCCATTAGCAAGCACTGGGAATTATAATGAATGGAGATATTCACCTATGACAAAACAGGTGTGTTTAAGTCTAATCACTATTTAACAGTAATTTTGTGACCATAGTTGCACTGTGATCAATGGGAATTCATTTCCCAAAGAAGTCAGTGGGATTTGAGGGTTCTCACTACCCTTGCAGCTCGTGGCACCTTCTGTGCAGTATTTATATAATAACTAAGAAAATGTTGCCGTTCCTTGGTATCATGCAGCAAATGACAGAAAACCATATTTTTCCCAAAAGATTTCCCAAGAAAGGGCCCCTAAATGGTGTGTGACACATCAGTCGAGCTTTTGGGGTTCTCTGTCTGCTCATTCCTAAATTATTTGCAGAAATTCTTCAAATTCTTACTCCAAAACCCACTGACGTTTAGCTACTTTTAAATGGCTTCAGTCTAAGTTGTTTTTTGCCTGGTTAGAGATATAAAATGGATCTGAATGAGGACCCTTTTCCCCTAACGTCTTATATCTCATAGCTATTTGTACAGCAAAGCATTTCAGAATGAGGAAAATTTAACAACAACTCTAGTACTATGAATTAAATTTATGAAAATACATTTTATGGTGGCAGCATGACAAAAATAGGAAGAGTGCTTTGCAATATACTATGTACCACTGGACAAAATGCAATAGCATTTAAAGAGCTCATCATATGATTGTTGGAGGCAATGCGGTAATAGAAAGTGAGCTTATTTTTAAAGTGTGTGATGTGAATTGTGTGAGTTTAAACACTTTCAGACAAGGTTATTGGAGAGGTAAGATTGAGATTTCTTCCTTGCTTTGTTTACAGGTGTGAAAAAGGTTTATACTAGTGTAAACCTGTTGCACATAATTTCAGAGCAGATACCAGCCTAGTATGTCCGAAAGCATAGCAGACAAAGCAGAACATCAGCAGCCTGTGGTAATTCTTTTGGGAGGTGAAAGAGAGGGGAGAACTGAAGGAACATAATTCTTAACAAACATTCACAAGCTGTGGGTGCCAAGTTTTTTTGTTATAGATGATCTAACTCAATACCAGATTAAAAAAACCAACAAATAAAAAAAATACATTCCATGATGTTTCCTTTTTGGAATCAGAGGATCAGGGAGAGGAACTGGAAGAATCAGATTTGCAAAACTTTGCTTAAGTCTCCAGCATTTTTTGATCCCTTTGTGACAGGTACCCCTTTAATAAAACTTGATTTCAGATTCTGGTAAATGAATATGAAAGTCAGTGAGAACAGAGATCGCTAGGGCCTGATCCAAAGCCTGTTGAAATTGGCTTCAAGGAGCTTTGAATCAAGACCTAGGACTTCACATGCACAAGAAATGCAGGATCTGTTCTGGAATGGTAATTAAGGAAACAGTCTTCGAGTCTGACATCTTATATTGAAAAATCATTTCATATTTCCTTTTGATTTCTCCAGTCAAACTCCAATTCCTCCAATAATTATGCTAACTTCAGTGAGGTTGCTTCTGATTTACAACATGTGAGCAAGACCAGACTGAAATACTGTGTTTTTGATATAGTTATAATATTTTAAATTGTTTAATTATTATTTCTATTTAATTTTCATCATGAGTAAAGGAGCTTTTTCTCTGAGACAATAATGAACTTTGGTCGAGACGCTCATTACAGTAATTAAAAATAAATCAGCATATTTGTGTTCAGGATTTAAATCTCAGTGATGTACCAGTGGGGGGTTAGCAATATTGACATGATCTCGTAGCACATTTCTGCAAGGCTTTGACTTTGTGAATTTGCACTTTTGGCATTAAATGTGGGAAAACATTTAGGACTGAAAATCTTCCTCTCTCACCATGTTCAGCAAGCTTTAACTCATTTAAAGTTTGCCCAAATCTTTATTTATTTAATTCAGATGTAAACCATATGCAAATATATAATTATCATGCTAATCATAGGGAAAACTTCAAAAGACTTTCTAGCACTAACGTTCAGAGTAATGAAAGGATTAAGCACATTTTGGTTGTAAATTATACATTCTTAAATAACTCGGATCTCCTTATTTCTAATATCTACATTTTAAATACAGGAAATAAATAAGAAATATTTTCTCTTTCCCTGTTTACTTTGAAATTAGTCTAATGTTTTTATGACATTCTTTGCTTTCTGGCAAATGCAGGAATAAGACATGGAGCTTTTTTAAATAAACAAAATGAACTCTGGAAGCAGGTGAAGGGCAGGGAATCTGAGAATAAGTGACTGCCACATTTAAGACAGGTAAGGGAAAAGAACCAAACGAAGGGATGGGGAAAAAGGTAACATGCATGAAACAAAATATTTCTATTCGCTTTACTGCTTTTTAAGAATTAGCGGAGTGTAAACACCTGTCTGAGATGGCCATGAAATGACTAGAAATAAATGAGTTGTATAGATGGCCTTTGACTGAAGAGTAAGAAAAAATATGTGCTGAAGATGTTTTATGGCAGAGATGCTAACCTATGGCTCAAAACATTTGCTGCTCTTATGCATCTGATAATTTTTTTTTCCTGTTGGCCTATCTATAGTGAAGAAACTGAGATGGGTTTTGCAAATAATATTTGTAGTATATTAATTATCATGCTTTTAACCAGAGGTAAAATCCACAGGTAAGTGGAGAACATGGAGACCTGGGAGATGGGTTGGAAATAGGAAGGAGCGTGGGCTATAATGGCAGAGAAAAAGGAGGATCAGGGCAAAACTAAGAGGCAAGATCAAATCAGTATCTTGGATTCCTATATACAAATGTGAGAAGTATGAGTAATAAGCAGGAAGAACTGGAAGTGCTAGTAAATAAATACAACTATGACATTGTTGGCATCACCAAAACTTGGTGGGATAATACACATGATTGGAATGCTGGTATGGATGGGTACAGCTTGCTCAGGAAGGATAAATGGGAAAAAGGAAAGAGGTGTTGTCTTATGTATTAAAAATGTATAAACTTGGACTGAGGTGGAGATGGACATAGGAGATGGAAATGTTGAGAGTCTCTGGGTTAGACTAAAAGAGGTAAAAAGCAAGGGTGATGTCATGATAGGTGTCTACTACAGGCCACCTAGACAGGTGGATGAGGCTTTTTTAAATAACAACCAAAATCATCCAAAGCCCAAGATTTGGTGGTGATGGGAACTTCAACTATCCAGATATATGTGGGGAAAATAACACAGCGAGGCACAGACTATCCAATAAGTTATTGGATTGCATTGCAGACAACTTTTTATTTCAGAAGGTTGAAAAAGCTACTGGGGGGGAAGCTGTTCTAGATTTGATTTTAACAAATAGGGAGAAACTCATTGAGAATTTGAAAGTGGAAGGCAGCTTGTGTGAAAGTGATCATGAAATCATAGAGTTCACAATTCTAAGGAAGGGTAGAAGGGAGTAAAGCAAAATAGAGACAATGGATTTCAGGAAGGCGGATTTTGTTAAGCTCAGAGAGCTGAAGGTTAGGTCCCCATGGGAATCAAGACTGAGGGGAAAAACAACTGAGGAGAGTTGACAGTATTGAAAAGGGTCACTATTAAGGGCCCCAAAACAAGCTATTCTGCTTGGTAGAAAAGATAGAAAATGTGGCAAAAGACCAGTTTGGCTTAACCATGAGATCATGCATGATCTAAAAAATAAAAAGAAGTCATATAAAAAATAGAAACTAGGACAAATTACAAAGGATGAATATAGGCAAACAACACAGGAATGCAGGGGCAAGATTAGAAAGGCAAAGGCACAAAATGAGCTCAAACTAGCTACAGAAATAAAAGGAAGCAAGGAAGACTTTTTTTTTTTATCAATACATTAGAAACAAGAGGAAGACCCAGGACAGGGAAAGCCCACTGCTCAGTGAGGAGGGAGAAACAGTAACAGGAAACTTGGAAATGGCAGAGATGCTTCATGACTTCTTTGTTTCAGTCTTCACCGAGAAGTCTGAAGGAATGCCTAACATAGTGAATGCTAATGGGAAGGGGGTAAGTTAGAAGATAAAATAAAAAAACAAGAAGTTGAAAATCACTTAAACAAGTTAGATGCCTGCAAGTCACCAGAGCCTGATGAAAAGCATTCTAGAATACTCAAGAAGCTAATAGAGGAGATATCTGAGCCTCTAGCTATTATCTTTGGAAAATCATGGGAGACAGGAGAGATTCCAAAAGACTGGAAAAGGGCAAATATAGCGTCCATCTATAAAAAGGGAAATAAAAAGAACCCAGGAAACTACAGAGCAGTTAGTTTAACTTCTGTGCCAGGGAAGATAATGGAGCAAGTAATTAAGGAAATCATCTGCAAACACTTGGAAGGTGGTAAGGTGATAGGGAATAGCCAGCATGAATTTGTAAAGAACAAATCATGTCAGACCAATCTGATAGCTTTCTTTGATATGATAATGAGCCCTGTGGATAAGGGAGAAGCGGTGGATGTGGTATACCTAGACTTCAGTAAGGCATTTGATACAGTCTCACGTGATATTCTTATCAATAAACTAGGCAAATACAACTTAGATGGGGCTACTATAAGTTGGGTGCATAACTGGCTGGATAACCGTACTCAGACAGTAGTTATTGATGGTTCCCAATCCTTCTGGAAAGGTATAACAAGTGGGGTTCCGCAGGGATCTGTTTTGGGACCGGCTCTGTTCAATATCTTCATCAACAACTTAGATATTGGCATAGAAAGTACGCTTATTAAGTTTGCAGACGATACCAAACTGGGAGGGATTGCAACTGCTTTGGAGGATAGGGTCATAATTCAAAATGATCTGGACAAATTGGAGAAATGGTCTGAGGTAAACAGGATGAAGTTTAATAAAGACAAATGCAAAGTGCTCCACTTAGAAAGGAACAATCAGTTTCACACATACAGAATGGGAAGAGACTGTCTACGAAGGAGTACAACAGAAAGAGATCTAGGGGTTATAGTGGACCACAAGCTAAATATGAGTCAACAGTGTGATGCTGATGCAAAAAAAGCAAACATGATTCTGGGATGCATTAACAGGTGTGTTGTGAGCAAGACACGAGAAGTCATTCTTCCACTCTTACTCTGTGCTGGTTAGGCCTCAACTGGAGTATTGTGTTCTGGGCACCACATTTCAAGAAAGATGTGGAGAAATTGGAGAGGGTCCAGAGAAGAGCAGCAAGAATGATTAAAGGTCTTGAGAACATGACCTATGAAGGAAGTCTGAAAGAACTGGGTTTGTTTAGTTTGGAAACGCGAAGACTGAGAGGGGACATGATAGCTGTTTTCCGGTATCTAAAAAGGTGTCATAAGGAGGAGGGAGAAAACTTGTTCATCTTATCCTCTAAGGATAGAACAAGAAGCAAAGGAGATTTAGGTTGGACATTAGGAAAAAATTCCTAACTATCAGGGTGATTAAACACTGGAATAAACTGCCTAGGGAGGTTGTGGAATCTCCATCTCTGGAGATATTTAGGAGTAGATTAGATAAATGTCTATCAGGGACGGTCTAGACAGTATTTGGTCCTGCCATCAGGGCAGGGGACTGGACTCGATGACCTCTCAAGGTCCCTTCCAGCCCTAGAATCTATGAATCTATGAATTACCACTTAATATAGCATAGGAATCTATTACATTGACTAAACACCTTTGTCTTCGTCTATACTCAGAGCTAACAATGTTTTAAGAAGATGGTATACACATTTGCTAAACATCCATTGACAAGGCATCAAGTATCTGGGGTAGCTGTGTTAGTCTGTATCCACAAAAACAACAAAGAGTCTGGTGGCACCTTAAAGACTAACATTTATTTGGGCATAAACTTTCATGGGTAAAAAATCTCACTTCTTCAGATGCATGAAGTAAAAGTTACAGATGCAGGTATTTATTATATTATATTTATTCATGTGTCATTATATAATGCCTGCATCTTTAACTTTCACTCCATGCATCTGAAGAAGTGAGGTTTTCTACCCACAAAAGCTTATGCTCAAATAAATCTGTTAGTCTTTAAGGTGCCACCGGACTCCTTGTTATTGACAAGGTATTTCTGCCTGTTTGCAGAGCGACTGAGCAAATTTAATGGAACTAGATCAGGTATTTTGTCTGAGATCTCAGAGGATCACCTTTCCAGCAGGTAGGAGGTCAGACAGAGATTAAATAAGAGACAGTCCTGCAGTTTTAAATTACATCTTTCAGGATGAATCAGAGTAGTATTCTAAGGATTCAGGACATTAGATTTAGAACCTCATCCAAAGTCCACTGAAGTCAATGGAAAGACTCCCACTGAGTTCGTAAGCATTGGATTAGGCCCACTCAGAGGGAATGGCAAACCACAACCAAATAATCATGACACAATGCCTTTCTATTGTATTAAAAAAATTGCTTCATAATCCTGTCTGATACCTAATAAGTCACTAATGCATGGTCATGATGCAACCACTGCAGTGCAATGTCAGAATTATTTTGTGTATCTCTGTCAGTCAAAGGCAAATGTAAGGCTGCACTACTTTAAAGATGCCCATTGAAGAGCTCATTATCACAAGTTTAACTGTATCTTTCTTTCTTTCTTTCTTTCTTTCTTTCTACCACATTCCCCAGGGACTAATTTATACAAGTGTTTTCAAAAACTTATTTTAACATTGTCTCAATTTTGTATGACCTACTTATTTTATATTTACAATATGACTCTTCATTACATGACCTAGAACTGATAAAGGCCCCTGTTCTATCTTCCTGGTCCTTAGCATCTAGATGAAATAGGGAACAACAGGCATATGACACATCTTAAAACATTATTTTTGGTAATATGATGCTGGCAGCTCCATCAGTTCCAGAGAGTGCTGAACAAAAAGGGAGGTATTTTTACCCTACTGGTATATTCATAAATTATCCTCCACAATAGCTGCATTGTGGTATGGTCTTATAGTTCTGGAATGGTGAGGGATAAGATATGAATATCCTGTACTGCTTTTACTATAACCTGAAAATAAATGCTGCTGATCCCACTAACATTTTAGCATGATGTCCACTTAAGCCTTTTTACAACAAAGCCCCTGAGGTAAGCAAGGTTTCAGATATTTCATTAATTTCCCTTTTCAACGTGGTTTGTTCAGGGACAACAGCAATATTTATTCCCTTATCTTGCTACATTCTGTTTTACATGGCAATTGGATAAATCTCCCTTACATTATGTAATAACATTCATGTATATGGTTGCTTCAATATGATGCTACTTTTCTACAATTTAAGTCTCATGCTCTCCTCCAGAAACAATACAGCACATTACGTTACCTCATATCTAGGTACCTATGTCATGTTACGATGGAATACGGATGAATGAAGCTGTAAACAACCCTGGAGTCACACCAGGGCAAAGGGACTCTGTTAAATTAGGCTGCACAAATGGTCATGCCAGATAGGGCATCTCTTTTCCATGGTGATTCAAGCTCTTGTTTTCCATCATCGAGTGTTGAAATGCAAGTGCCACACTCTCTCTTTCTCTCTCTCTCTCTCTCTCCCCCACCCCCAATGTAGAAGTTTCCTTGCACATTCTGAAGTATTTCAGTCACTAGTGTACATTCTATCCAGGTCTTGAGAGAAAATATGGTCCCAGCAATCTACTTGCGGTCCAGAGACAAAGCTCCTCCAGCAAAAATGACATAAGCTGCTGTTCTCTCTTTCTTTGTGGATATTCCTGGAATTACCTCCGCTTCAGCAGCATTGTACACATCACAACTGCTTTCAAAAGCTCCAGCAGAAATCTTCCTAGTGGACCAGAAAGGAGGAACTAGGAATCCATCCTGGCCTGCATTTTCATTAAAAAAAAAAAAAAGGAAATGGTAGTGGTTCCCTGGGATTTCAGGGAGTTTCCCCTGGGAACTCTGGGAATTTGTCAATGTATGCTGGTGAGTTTGACTTCCCCTCAGTTCTCCTGGGCTCTCAGAAGGCTCTCTATAAGCAATTACTTCAAGAAGCTGTAGTAGGAATTATGAGGTATGTGCCAAGAAGACATTCTGATTGCCACAAAGTAGCAACTCACAACTGTGGACTCTGGGCAAAATTGCAACTGAAACATCATGGCTAATGACTGCTAGTGTTTTATGCTGCTATCAAGAAACCCCTTGAAAACTCTTGTTGGGATTTAATGCAAGTCTTCTCCTCACTATCTCCACTGTGTGGAGCCTCACACTAGATGCACCAATGGGACTAGAGGTGACATGGCAGTAGGATGACCTCCATGGGGCACTGAAAGGTGAATACTCTCCCTTCCAGGGATGAATGATTGGGACATTATGCAGGCACTTCACTGTGGATATAATTATCTTGGTATTGTATATTTTAAACTATTGTAAAATTGCCCAGAGGTATGAATAGATGCTTTAAGAAGTTTTACTGTGTATTTAGATAAAGTAAATTAAACAGACTTCTGTTTCCACTGAATGCAGATGATATTTTATTTATGGCTCATTTACCCTGGAAAGGAGATCCTTAAAATATGTGGTTTTTTTTTTAAATTATCCAGGAACAAAATCTCATTAAACAGTTATAGGGCTGGACTCTTACTGTCAATGAGTAGCACCTTTAGTCCTTGGGCAGCCCTCTGGAAACCAGTGAGACCATTCAAGGAGTCATTTGTTACTCAACATGAATAAGAGTGTTACTACATAGTCCATAGGTAGGACAGCCTGCAAAAGAATTGAACAGGTAAAGGCCTGATCCGGAGGTGCTGAGTGTCTTCTGTGAGATATTGAGCTTCTTCTCTACTCAGTGCAAGTGGAGGATGATCAACACATCAGGAATTTGTCTAAGGAGAACAAAATAGTAGCTGATGCTATAAGCTTCTAATAGAACTATACTGGTTCCCTGAAAAATACAGGTTGTATGAATTACAGTCTTGAGCTGGTGTAAATCAACATAGCTCCTTTTGATTTCAATAGGGCTACTCTGATTTTACATTGCTGAAGATCTGGCCTTGCTCATTTAATTCCAGAAAGGATTTACTTTTGTACTATCTTTTTTCATTCTTAAAAAGCGTTGCTGTGGAACAGACTACATCATTAGTATTTCCTCAAATCAGCTCCTAAAACCCAGTACTTGTGCAGGCTCAGAATTACATTATCTGTTACTTCAGTGTGGGTCAAGAAAGCATCAGCTGCATTGCAATGTAGCCTGCACAAAAGCAATTGCATTGCATAAATAAGTTCTATTGTAGTTTGTGTTACAATAATTCCTAGAGGTCCTAACCGTGATCAGAGTCCCATCGAGGTAGACATGTAAATACTGTGTGTACAAACAAATTTGCTTGTTTGAATATGCATGAGTGGTTTACAATGTTTAAAGATGTTGCTCACAGAATCTAAAAAAATGACTCCAGTTACCTTAAATATTCAAATGCACTCATAATTTGAGCCTTAAGGACCAGATCCAAAGCCTATTGAAGTCACTGGAAAGACTCCCATTGACTTCAGTAGGCTTTGGATTAGGCTCCAACTGCCTGCAAAAACTGTCTCCCTTTATCTTTAATGAAACATCTCCCAGCTTTTGTTACTCTTTAAATCTAAATATTGTCCTTCTGCAGACTGCTCACTAGAGTGCTTTACAGCACAACCTCAAACCAATTTTAAATCAAGTAGCATTAATTACATAGTAACATTTTGCATGGTTTGAGTGTTTGAACTGATTAAAGGCAAGCTGAAGTCCTGAGATGACTGTCTTTGCTAAAGAAAGGGAAGCATAATATTATTCATAAACTTGTTCTGGTTATGTTTGAATGGTATACAATATTTCCTCTTATGCTGTGCTCTCTAATATACCAGGATGTTTATCATTGATTATTTGTTTATACACCTCTCTAATATTCATGCATTGCCCTTTCTCTAACAGCACAGCTTCATTAACCGCAGTGGAGCTATGCCAATTTTATACTGGCTGAGGATCTGGCTCTATCTCTTCACATAGTCGTGCCTTGATCTGGGCCCTTTTCTTTGGCTTCACTTTGACCCTTTTCCTGCCATGCTAAAGCAAGTGCCATCAGTTTACTCCTGTGGGTTCCCCTACCTCCCAACAAATTATGTTCATCTATATGTCTGACAATTTTGTTATTTACAATAGTTTCAACCAATTTTCCCGGTACTGAAGTGAGACTTACTGGCCTGTAGTTGCCAGGGTCACCTCTGGACAGGGCCAGTGCAACCATTTAGGCAAACTAGGCAGCTGCCTAGTGGTTGAGGGCGTCTAAAAGTCCCCTCAGGCGAGGAGGTGGAGTGGAGATGAGCTGAGTGGGGGGGGGTGCACGGAGAGGGTTGCCCACAATAACGAGGCGGGGGCGCACAGGGGAACAGCTCCCCACCCCAGCTCACCTCTGCTCTGCCTCCTCCACTGAGCACACAGCCCAGCTCTAAGTCTCCTCCAATCAGTGCCGCAAACCTGGGTGGGGAGGAGAATTAGAGCAGCGCCGGCGTGCTCAGTGGAGGAGGCAGAGCCGAGGTGAGCTGGGGCGGGCTACCCAGGCAGGGTTAGTTTCCACAGGAAGTCTCCCCCGGCAGGGTTAGCTACCATGGGGGAACGGGGGGGAGAGGGGTTAGCTGTTGCTGTGGCGGGTGGTAGCTGATGTGTGTAGGGCTTCCCGGGTAGGGGACTGAGTTAGCTGCCGTGGGGGGGCAGAGTTAGCTGGGGGGGGGTGCAAGGTGGAAGTTTCGCCTAAGGCGCGAAACTTCCTTGCACCGGCTCTGCCTCTGGAGCCCTTTTTATATATTGGTGTCACATAGCCATCCTCCAGTCATTTGGTACATAAGCTGATTTAAATGATAGGTTACAGATGACCATCAGACCTTGTATTGGGATATACTTTGATATGAAGCTGGCCGCTGGTCCCTTATGTACTAATGGAGAGCACAAACCAGTAAGCATTCATGATGATTGTCCAGATGGTACTATCTAAATTAAACTAATTAATATATCAGAATTCTACTGGGGGGATGGAGGGGGCATGGATCAGTGTTCACATTGCACTCCCCATTGGTACCCGACCCAAGCCCGGGAAACTAACCATCCAACTGGTGGACCAAATTCAGTGATGAATCCTGGTCACATGCTACCTGAGGTATGTGGCACATACACTAAAAAAGATGCTACTGGAGTATCATTGTGTTTCAATATTCAGATCAATTTCCACTCAATTGTTTTTTATGTTTTGAAGTCATTTTGTATTTCTTTCTTTCCTAGGTGTAATGAGGCATCATAAATTAGGTGCAATGTTTAAAAAGTTGCTAAAAAACAATTAATGCCATATTGAAGCACATTAGTTGGAAGGTCTTAATTTAAATATATTAGGAAGGGAAGATTAAACTGCACTGATTAGATTATTTATTTTGATACACATGAGCTAAAGTATATTAAAGAAAAAATGTGGGAGATCTTTTAAAAATAATATACTTTTGTTTTAAACTCATGTAAGTACTGAGTGCTGGTAAGATCTCATTAGAAGAAATGAATGTCAACAATTTTACTCTAAAGAGCTGTAATAGGAGCACAGAGATTGGCAAATATACACACAAGAAATCTCATAACATAAATACTACAGTGATTTGGACACTAGTCTGTTAGAGCTACTGATGGAGCTTTTATTATGTTCATTAAACCTGCATCCAAAACTTAAAATGGAAAACACATTAACATAAGTATAAATAAAGAAATCACTGTAATACTACAAAAGGGATTTTACTACAGAAGCCCACCCCATGAACTGTTTACCTAACTTCCTGAACCTTACTGGTTTTTTTTAAATAAAAAATTAGACAATTACAGCTTCATAAACTAACAATTTTTTTTGTTTGATTTGTTTATGTAAGTGTCACTGTGCCTCGGTGAATCGCAGCTGAGAATACCAAATTCAGGACAAACTGCTGAGAAACAGGCAGATACACCCCAAAGCTGGTGGTTATTCTCCCATAAGATATACCAGACCAGCACAAAAGCAAATGTTTGTTTCACCATATTGGATAACAAGAAGTCAGAAAAGCAACCTCCTGAGGTATTCCAGTCCTTGTATAAACACCAAAAATACTAGACTTAATGATGAGTGGTTACTTAAAACCAATTTCATCAATCAAAGTGTTCTTCTGATGCCAAAGAATCAGTCACATATCTAGGTCAATATACAACTCAGATCTTACCCAGTAATCATGCTGTGACTGATCCTTTAGTCAGGGGCGGCTCTAGGCATTTTGCTGCCCCAAGCACGGTAGGTAGTCTGCCTTCGGCGGCTTGCCTGCAGGAGGTCCCCGGTCCCGCGAATTTGGCTGCAGCCTGTGGGAGGTTCGCCGAGGCCACGGGACCAGCGGACCCTCCACAGGCATGCTGCCAAAAGCAACCTGCCTGCCTCCCTCGTGGCGACTGGCAGATCTCCCCTCGCAGCTTGCCACCCCAAGCATGCATTTGGCATGCTGGTGCCTGAAGCCACCCCTGCCTTTAGTATCTAAAGGCTTTTTCATAAAAAAGAAAGAAAGGTTAGAGTTAAAGTTGGTTAAAGGAATCAAATGCAGGCTTATACGAGTGATGGAATAACTGCTGGCTTGTTAAATTTCTGGTTGCTTCCAAATCATTTGAAGGTCCTCAGAGCCTTGGTTAGAATGCTCTCATTAGTATAAGTTCATAGTTCAGAGACCAGAGTGGGAAAGGGGCAACATGGAGATGCTTCCAGGGCCTTTTATAGCTTCTGCCATGTGGAGGGAAACCCATTGTTTCAAACAAAGCCCTCCACACAGCTTGTGGAAAAGTACATTTAACAAGATGGAGTTTGGAGTCACGTGGGCAAGTCACATGTCTATGCTGCCTCACTTATTGATAACAGAGGCCATTACCCATATTTTAGTTAGAAGGTTCACAGGAAAGTCCATCAGGTGTGGATGGGCGTTTTCCATGGTCCATTGTGAGTTAAGTTTACCTCGATGGGCCATGCAGCTTGAATAGTCCCTTCACAACGTGCTGACTGAATAACTTGCTGGTGTTACCACATGAGCAAACACATTTGAAATACAGGAACATAGTTAATACTCCTAACTTCAGATACCAAAATGATACATGCATACAAATAGGATAATCATATTAAGCAAATCATAACTTTTCCATTGACACCTTACTTGACACACCTTGTACAAGATTTGTTGTGATTATATAACAATGGTAGCAACAAAGACCTACATGGTCATATTTAACCTGCTAACATCACGGTAAGGGAAGTGCTTTGTGTTTTTAGATGCATAGCTGACATAATTTGAAAACTTATTTGTTATGCAGTCAGTATACACTGCTTCTGATCTTTTATTTCTGCTGAGCTTGACCCACACCTAACTTAAAGTTCAGATTTCACACTAATGCCATGTCCACCACTAAACAGATGGACATTTAAGCCTCAATTTCTTGCTGCCTGGTTCCTAAAGTATTTGAAGAAATCTGTTCACCAACCTGAATGTTCTTGGTGGGTTAACTTTTCTGAGCTGAAGCAGGGGCATCTCAACATTCAGTCTCTCAGGGATAGAAGAGAGGTCTGAAAAAGAGGAGACAGTCACCAGCTCAGAGTTCTGCTTAAGGGTGAAAGGTTTGCTAATGGGGTGGGTTGACAGCATGTCTGTCTCCCTCCTTTTGAGGGTGTGCAGTAGGAGTTACTGTTGATTTTAGCTGTATTTTGTGCAACCTTTGAATCTCCAACATGGACGATGGAAGGAGGAGAAGAGCATAGGAAATAGGGTTGCTGGAGGAGCCAGGAGCTCATTCAAATGAATTCCTCCTCTCTGATTAGCTCTGGACCTACAGACTTTAGAGGTGACTTATATCCTCACTCAATAATGACTGGACAGACTTTCCCCATTGTAATGGGGGAATGAAACACCCAAACTGCAACTCACATGATGTACTGCATCTTCTGCAGACTAAGTTAAAATGTCAAGTTGCGCCAAAACTAAATGGTTTTTATTTGGTTTGCCAATCTGAAACAAAACATTAAAATTTGATAAAAATATTGAAATGAAATGTTTTGACTTGTACAAATAATTTATACAAAAATAATGTTTGAAATATTGGATGTTCTATTTTTTACTAGCTCCAGTGCATAACTTGAAAGGTTTTGATTCTTTGATTTTGTAAAGGATAATAAACAGGAGATTTTAATGAATCTCTAGTGGCCAGATGCTTAGTCATTATCAGTTGGAAGTTTACTGCAGGCATCATGATAGAGGTACATCTTGAGAAAGTTGCCTTGGTGATGTCAAATTCTAACATGTGTAAGGGCTTTCAAGATCAAGCCAATATGTAATAATAGCAGCAAGCCAGGCTTGCATACCTGTGGGGGGAAAAAATGTTTTTCAGAATGTTTGTCCTCAAAAGTGCTTGAAGGATAAGAAGCCAGGAGGAGAAGTGAGCGGGCATGTTTGTGAATAATAGCAGCTTTTCATTTGGAAAATAATGCATTGTTGCCACATCAGTACTAAAAAGTGACATAATAACATGTATTAGCACAGACATTTATGAGGATTTACATTTTGTAAATCCGATTCTGCTCTATAGAGTGTGTGGCAAAATGGAAGGCATTTGAACCTGCTTCTTTACTATGTTTATATAGGATTCTTGTAGAATGTCAAACTAGACAAGTTATGGTCTAGTACTCATTTGCACTACCTTAAGAGTTTCTCCAAAATGTTTTGACTCCTTGACATTGAAATTTGCTATGTTAATGTTGTCTCTCTTTACAAGTTCTGATTCATTCATGCAGAGCTTTTTTTCACCCTGTAGCCTGAAATTTTAAAACTAAAATAGATTTCACTAAGCTTTGCATTTATGCTTGTTTTGTGGTGAGTAATAATAAGCAAAACATGTTTCATACCAACATTTGGAGGAAAGTACTTTAAGGTCATTGCGCAGTTCCACATGACTGTAAATCAGGTAGTGCTCTGGTTTTAGTGACAGACTGCAATTCCTGGAAGGTTACATTTTCAAAATTATGCAGAAGCCATTGAGATACACCCTAAAAACAGATTATAAGGTATGTGTGTCTACTTCCCATATCACCTGAGCTGTCCATGATAAGCATCACTTTGTCACTTGTTCTAAAATTTGTAAAATATTAACACACATAAGTCATCATTGGCCTTACATTAAGATTGCTGGCACTTAGGTATATCTAGAAGTGTAACAAGTTGTTTTGCAAAATGTAAGCATTTAAAAACCATGGAAATGAGTTGCTTGCATTACCATTTCATGCGGTCTTTTAAATAAATGAAACCATGTGAAATATCACCCTCCCTACCTCCCATTCCAAACCCAACCTTAACTCTATCCTCTTATGCCCATTTATTCTCAATCTGCACAGCAGAAACTTGGTTAGCCCATTCCCTGCCATTTATATTTTCAGTATAGTCTACAAATGGCAGAGTACTCAAAAGAGTGATAGCATTAAAGCTACTAATACGGGTCAGGGTCACCTGAGGATCCCCCCCCCACACACACACACACAATCTTTTAGTAGCTACTTAAACTGGATTTAGTTCTAACATACATGAAAACTTGTCCCCTATTCTGGGTACGGAACTCAGAATGCCCTGTTCATCAAACTTATTTACCATAGAGAAAAGAAGGGAGTTGGCATTTATGCAGAATATATTACATTTTTATTTGGAGTCAATGATTTCAAAAAACTTTTAACAGTGTGGTAAAACCTTCCTTGGTTCCCAGGCTATATGTACAATTTAATTTTTTCTTGTAACTTGTCACAATTTTAGTACTGGTCTCCATTGCAAGCCTGATGGCAGTCATGCAGGCGTTTCTCCCAGAATGCTGAGGCAGGGTTTCTTCAGATTTAAAATGCTGTTTCCATTAAAGTCAATGCAAAAATTCTATTCACTTTCAATACGAGTAGACTCGGGACATAGCTCAGTGATGTAGAACCTGCTTTGCCTCTGAACTGTGTGGGTGGGTGTGTCCCCAAAGGAAAACAGTCAGTGGTACCATCTATGCAATAATACGGGAGATGCCAAATTTTGGAAAGATTGCACTGTTTAAGGAGTCACATAAGATGCCACTGACCTTCAGCAAGTCTTTCTTTCTTTCTTTCTTTCTTTCTTTCTTTCTTTCTTTCTTTCTTTCTTTCTTTCTTTCTTTCTTTCTTTCTTTCTTTCCTTAGATTTCCAAGTAAAAACGTCAGGTTCACATATCAGTAATTTTTCTGCCTTTTTTGGATTGTCAGGTAGCACAAATAGAATATAAAATATCAATGTACTTCATTGTAATTGCCATCATCTTATATTCTATTCTAAAAGTAGCATGAAATGGCTTTGAAGTGGGGAGATTTGCAGAAAGATCATACAATCTCAGTTGGTAGCACAAATACTGTATCTATGACTTTCAAACCTTTTATTTATTCTGTTCTCTAACAAGCGTACAAAATATACTGCCATAAAATGTGTAGAAATTTAGATGAAATAATGCAATTATACATATCTATGCAATTTTAAAATTTGAAAGCTTTTTTCAACAAGGAAGGACCTGGTGTGGGTTGTGCATTGTACCATCTGTTTTCCAGAAAAAATCCACATTGAAATCAATTAGTAGCTCAACTTAAAAGCTGATAGTACAATATGACCCTGTATACTTAAATTGGAATAGCAAGTAAATACTTCTGATAGGCTAAAAAATATGTTTTAGAATAATTGCCATTTGAGGCTGTATAGAATAAAGGAATGGAGTGAAGATAAGAATACAGGGAATCAATTTAAGCAAGAACATAGCAATTTACTAACTCAGGAAGGAATAAGAATGCTTAACTATTTACTATTTTTAAAATGGATTTTACTATTAGACGCGAGCTAGGCAGCATTGTCTTTTAAACTTCCTTGCAACTAGTAATACTGAAAAACCCATTTTATCTAGGAAAACAAGTGGATTTTTATTTGTTTATTCATTTCTTCACCAGTATTTGAACTTGTCACTGTGAAGTACTTCCATGAGCATAGAGTAAGTATTTGAAAACATTTTAATAGTGGAGACACACAACATTTAATTTCAGTCTGTGAACTACAAAGTTAAAAAGGAGGTGACGATAACATCAAGTCTCTCGTAACTATTAGGAAAAAATAAAGGAGCTATATAACTGCCTGGAAACCTAGCAATGGAGGGAAAAGGGTGGATTCAGTGGGGATTGGAGGATTGGGGATTGTACGTGGTTAGGGGATGGAATCAACTGTCACTGGATGCTGAAGAGAAGGGAAGGGGTCTAGCTGTAAACTGTTATGGAAGCATTGTTTACTAGAATCTAGAAACTTCTGGAAGTTTGGCAGGGCATTTGATAATGTGGTTCTGTATAAAGGAGTCTGGTTCATCTGGGTGGTTGATTCTAACTGGAGAAAATATGAATGCTTCTCATCAATACTGCAAATGAATTACTAGCAAGGCTACTATTTAGTCACGGGTATTTTTAGTATAAATCATGCACAGGTCATGGGCAATAAGCAAAAATTCTGTGACCTATCCATGATTTATACTAAAAATACCTGTGATTTAAATCTTGGGGGGAGTGTTGGGAGGTGGGGGGGGGGCACTGCTGGAGAAGGGGCACCTGTGGCCAGTGTCACCAGCTGCCAGGGCCAGAGAACCGTGTCAGCTCTGACTGGGGACCACGGACCATATCTGCTCCAACCGGCTGCCTGGAGACTGCTGTCGGGGTCATTGGACTGTGGCTTCTCTGGCCACCCACCTGGGGACCAGTGCCTGGAGCTGCTGGAGTGGCGGCTGGTGTGACTGTCTTGGAGGCCACCTGAGTCAGCCACACTGGCCCCTGCCGAAGTCATGGAGGTTGCAGAAAGTCACAGAATGTGTGACTTCCCCAACCCCTGTGACTGACATGGAGCCCTAATTATTAGAGTTTTAATTGCCAAATATCACCATACATTTCTCTTTCTCAGTGCTTAAAGTTGAAGGAAGGAAGCTGAAGTATAGGGAATGGTGGCAGCTTCTCCATGCCTCTGAATGTATGTCTATATTGCAGTTAAAAACCCATTGATGGCCGTGCCAGCTGACAGTTCAGACTTGCTGAATTCTGGCTAAGGGGCTATTTAATTGTGATATAGCTATTTGGGCTTGGACTGGAGCCTGGTCTCTGGGACCCTGCCACCTTGCAGCCCAAGTCCAAACAGCTATATCATAATTAAACAGCCCTTAACCTACAGTCCAAGCCAGCTGGCTAGGGCCAGCAGTGGATTTTTAATTGCAATGTACGCATAACCTGAGGAAGCACTGAGCCATTGTTATACCCTAATAGGGGGATAAAATTAAAAGACCCTCTGGGGAGACGGAGAGTGGGAGGGGAGGAGAGGTTGTGATCCAGAGAAAGTCTGGGTAAAGGTATTGGATTTCTTTTTTTCCCCATTTAATATAAGACTCTGGCTACTTCAGGGAAGGTTGGAGTTTTAGTTTAGCTGGAGGTTTAGACCAGCCCACCTGCCAGAAAGGAAACTGAGTTTTGGCTGTATCTCCATGATGAGGCAGTGAACACACAGCTACGGAGAACTTCCAGTAGGTCTGCTTTGTCCAGAAGCAGTCTGTTTCTCTCTGGCATTTCAGAAAAATAGATATCAATCTGATTTTTGCCACAAAAAATAACTGAAAGGCAGATTTAAACTTGATTTTAAAAAATGTTTCCTTTTTTTTTTAAGTGAACAAAATTAACTTCAATAGAGACCCAAATGAGGAATTTAAGGAAATGACTGAAGCACGTTGCATTGAATATTCTCCTTCAATGCTGTTTACTATTACAATGTATTTAGTGTCCTTTGGCCACATTTTGGTCCACACAACAGTGTTCCTAGTCATACTCCTGACTCTTAATGACAGCTTCCAAGTGATTTCATTTGGGTCCTCTGCTTAGCCAGTGTTCCTAGCTAAGCTGATTTGAATTCATTTTGAAGTGAAGAATTTGTGATGTATTGTACCAAATACTTAAGATCAAATATATTCCATCTGCATATAGATTCATAGACTCTAGGACTGGAAGGGACCTCAAGAGGTCATGGCAGGACCTCATGGCAGGACCAAATACTGTCTAGACCATCCCTGATAGACATTTATCTAACCTACTCTTAAATGTCTCCAGAGATGGAGATTCCACAACCTCCCTAGGCAATTTATTCCAGTGTTTAACTACCCTGACAGTTACGAACTTTTTCCTAATCCAACCTAAATCTCCCTTGCTGCAGTTTAAGCCCATTGCTTCTTGTTCTATCATTAGAAGCTAAAGTGAACAAGTTTTCTCCCTCCTCCTGATGACACCCTTTTAGATACCTGAAAACTGCTATCATGTCCCCTCTCAGTCTTCTCTTTTCCAAACTAAACAAACCCAATTCTTTCAGCCTTCCTTCAAAGGTCATGTTCTCAAGACTTTTAATCATTCTTGTTGCTCTTCTCTGGATCCTCTCCAATTTCTCCACATCTTTCTTGAATTTCTCCTCATCTTTCTTCATCCACTAACTTAGTATTTTTCTTCCCAAAAGTAGTCATGTTTGTCTTTATTCATGCATGGGACTTATTGCTTATAGTTTCATTACTCTAGATGACTAATCAGCTGCCTAGTATGCCAGTGAAGCAGGTAGAATGTGTAGCTAATACCAAATGTAGCTCAAGAGAAGATTACTTATATTGAATTCCTTGTACCAGTGTTCTTCTGTAGGGTGCAGAGAGGTACTAAAAGGGTTGCAGTGCCAGAGGGCATGCTTGTCGCAAAAGGAGTCTAGGAAAGAGTAGTGACCACTGGGGCAGGCAGTATGGACTGCTCCACATTGGTTTACGTGCTGTGAAGGCCAGGTCTGGCTCCAGGCACCAGCTTATCAAGCAGGTACTTGGGGCGGATACTCCGGAGTTGGGCAGCACTTTCAGGTATTCGGCGGCAATTCAGCGGAGGGTCCCTCACTCCCGCTGGGAGCGAAGGATCTCCCGCTGAATTGCCGCAGATCACGATCATGGCTCTTTTTTTTTTTTTTTGGCTGTTTGGGGCGCCAAAACCCCTGGAGCCGGCCCTGGTGAAGGCAGACAGCAGAACATAAAGTAGAAGCACTCACAGGCTACTGTGTATTACACAATAAAGTTCTGAGTTATGTGAGAAGGTAAGGGCAAAATTGATTCCCATTTACTAGTAGTTGTTTTTTATTTGTTTCAACATTTCTGAATGTAAAAGATTTTAAATATTTGTTCTTTTATTCCATTTTAAGCTAACTATAGAATGTGTCAAAATTTTCTCATTTTGAAGTCAAAGTTTTTGACAATTTGGAATTTTGAAAATTGAGGGAGGGATTCAGAACTTTTGTGGCTTTTCTTTTAGAAAATCATCTGAGATTTATCAATATAAATGCTGAAATAATTGCAGTAAAATAATAACGTTTGAAGCAATCTAATGAGAGAATTTTCTGAGACAGTTCTTATTCTGTTTTCTCTTTTCATGATAAAGTTCTTGATATGAAATACTTTTTATGAGGAGAGTTAGTATAGTCAGCCAATTGATTTTTTCCCTATGGAAAAATAGGAATATTTTGTACTTTCTCGGGCTGTAAGTATATAGAAAACATGTCAGGTCATGAAGTTAAAAAATGTGGGGCAAAATTATTCACTGATGTAACTCCGCTTGACACTTGTAGCTTTGCGTAAGGGATACAAGCAGAAATAATATCTATTTATTATATAGAGCTTTTTAGCTGCAGATCTTCAAAGCACTTCACAATCTTAAATGTATTTATTCTTAGAACACATGATTTTCATTCTCATTTCAATGTTTTTTAAAAGTATTTCTGTTCAGAGACTTTTCATAAGCACACACAACTACTTACAGAGTGTACCATGTATTTTTTCTAACATGGTCTACTATACTAATTCTAAACTAGTGGTGGATAAATCTAAGTGTTCAGAGAAGGCTATTAGAAGTTGAGACTTTTCTAAAAGCTTATATAAATCAATCTACATCTTTTTGGTAAGGTTCCCAGTTAAATTTGAAAAGCAAGATAAAACTACCATAGTCTTTCAGTACTTCATCATGTCAGCCAGGCTGGAAATACCACAGGAATAGCTTTAAATGTCAATTTGGTATTTCTCTTCCTACAAAAATAGGAAGCACAGAATCAATGTGCTTGTTCTTCCAGAAAGGTTTATTCTATTCGGATATCACTCTGTTTCATTGCTTGTAGACTCTAAGACAGTGATTTTCAACATTTTTTTCATGTGTGGACCCTTTAAAATTTTCAAATGAAGGTGCAGATCCCATTGGAAAACTTCAATATAATCCATGACCCCCGGTGTCCACAGACTGCAGGATGAAAACCACTGCGCTAAGAGACAGAGGGATGAATTCTGTACTGCTGCACCATTCTAGCTCCCTATTCCTGCAGTAAATGTGCTAGTGTGTGCTCAACCAGAATCCCACTGATTTCAGTGATGTTCCACATGGGTGTAGGGAGTCTGTGGTACTGCATGCATTGATTACTTTGGATCTAGACTGCTACAAATAAGAACTGTAACTGGCCAAATATCTCCTATATTTGCTTTATTCTGTTAACTAACACAATCTGGCTTTGTGATCTTCTCCCTTTTTAAAATACAATAAGGATAAAATTGTTTTCTAAAGAAAAATAACAGCACACAATCTCTTGTACACTAGATTAATTAAATTAATGTTTCCATCTGGCTACTATGCTTCAGTAGCCTACACAAGGCTACAAACACTTTCCAAAATCTGATTTTATTCTTGCGGGAAAGAGACTATATGAATATTTATTTCATTGGAACATAGAGGAATGTGTTTGGCTCTTTCATAAGAATGGAAATAATATATTTAAAGGAGTACTTCTGCTCGGTGAAATACAGGTTAGAGTTGGTCAAAATATAGAGAGAGATTTTTGGCTGCCTCCACTATCTGCTGCATGCAGAGGAGCCAGTTATGGCTCACTAATTATAGGGTCAGTTCTTCACTGGACCTGGCATAATTCAGAGCAGCATGAAGTATGTGTTCAGGCCATCCCCTAGTCAGAGCTCGGGAATGTTTTGGTCATGCACCTATTTGCCCCAGTTGTGTCATCTAAAATGGCTCTTTGCCAGGTGGTGAAGAACTCAGTCCAAGAGGAGTCTCCATTTTGGGAGACAGGGCAGCTATACAGATCCTTTGTGCTGCTAAATAGTGAAAAGGGACCGAATCTCTGGCTATTAATACGCATAATCTATGCACTATGTTGTCTGTTCTTTGCAAACTGTGTGTGTGTGTGTATAGCAGTGTTTCCCAAATGTTGGCTCCCAGTGTTTCACAGGAAGGTTCAAGATGGCTGGTGGGGCCCCAGACAAATATACACTTCACTTGCCCTGGCCCAGGGCAGAGGAGAGACCATGACAGAGGGGCAGGTGGCCCAAAGCTGAGTAGCACTATCACCCTGTGTACTGGGTCACAACACTCAGAGCACGGATCCAGGACCAGTTCTGTGAGAAAGGAGCCCCTATTGCAGAATGAGTGCAGGTCGGCTTGTTCTCCAACTCCCTACCCTTGCCAGGGCCTTGACTCTGGGCTGGGATTAGGGTTCTGGTACTGGGGTGGAGGGTGCATATATGTAATGGTGGGTCACACAAATCACTTAATGCAGTTGGTGGGTTGCCTTTGTAAAAAGTTTCTGAACCACTGGTGTATGGTCTAGGAAATTATCACCAATAAGTGAGTTCATTGTGAGTTTGAAGAGAGAAATAAAAAGCTTCATGGAATAAAAATTAGACTCTAGGCTATAGCAAATACACAACAAAAACAAACAATACATTATACTTTGTTCATCTTTCAGAGGGGTAGCCGTGTTAGTCTGGATCTGTAAAAGCAGCAAAGAATCCTGTGGCACCTTATAGACTAACAGACGTTTTGAGCATGAGCTTTCGTGGGTGAATACCCACTTCCTCAGATGCATGCTGTCATGCTCCGAAACATCTGTTAGTCTATAAGGTGCCACAGGATTCTTTGCTGCTTGTTCATCTTTGTTTCAAGTAATTCGTACACTCTAACTTCATTCTATCTCTTCTTCCAGATGTCAGATTTCTCTCCCACTAAATGACGATGCAGTTATGAATATGTTTCTGATTATATGCTATACCTTACTGTTTATAAAGGATAAAGTACATGTGAGATCAGAATTTTTAGGACAGCTGCTATATATTATCTTTTGTTTGCCTCTGTATAAAATGGAATATGTGAACTACTGACAATCTGAAAGGAGGAGAAGATATGGAGGTAAACATCTCAAGTAGCTTCCTTCAGCAATCGCCTTCATTTCACACCCAGTTAATACACAAAACAAAACCATTTTATTTAGCTGTGAACTGGAACCACTTTCTAGAATTTTACACAAGATCCATGTGTTAAAATGAACTATGTGTCTTTGTATTAATACTCTTACTAAAACAGATTTTTTAAGAAAACAAACAAGCAAGCAAGCCTTTCTTTTGACTCATGTGTGGACACCACTTACTTTTATGGCTTCACACCAGTGAGCTCAGTGAACGGGATTAAACAGATTAGAGAATAAAAAGACTGTGAAATCACTATGGATATAAGTGTGGATGCAAGGAGGGGATGTCACACGGTTTGTGCTTTTTGTGCTGGTCCCTTTGAGTAGCTCCTTTTTCTGATCTTCCTGTATAATATTTTGTTTTTTAAAAAAAGTCAATTTCTAATTTTCTAATTGCTTCTGGTGTATTTTCAGGACAGCTGAGTAGCCCTATTCCTAGGTAAAATGATAACCTCTAACAGTACAACCTATTTTCCCTATCCTTACTAAAATGGCAGTCTGCTGCCAACTTAAGGAAGGGATATGTGAGCAGTTCACTGTGGGCAGTCATCATCTGTAAAGGTGTATTTTTTAGAAACTTTCTCATGTATCTATTCTAGCTAAGTACTTAAATATGTGCTTAACTTGAAGCATCTGAGAAGTCCTATTGGTCTTTAGTAAGTCTACACTGCAATTGAAAACCTGCGGCTGGTCCATGCCAGCTGACTTGGGCTAAAGAGCTGTTTAATTGTGGTGTAGACATTTGAGCTAGGACTGGAGCCTGCATTCTAGGAGCCTGTGAGTTAGGAGGGTCCCAGATCTCGGGCTGCCGCCTAAGCCCCAATATCTATACCACAGTTAAACAGCCCCTTAGCCCAAGCCCTGAGAATCCTAATTAGCTGTCATGAATGAGTTGTGGGTATCTTACTGCAGTGCAGACATACCTTAAAAAATCAGACTATACTGGAAATTGTTACTTGTTACCATATTTCAGTCATGATCACCTTCATTAAATATGCTAGCTTTTATTTGTATAGCCTTTAAACAGTCTTGTGGTTGTTAGACCATCATCTGAGCACATGGATATCATTCTGTGGTCTCTTAATCAAAATAATTTGAAAACTAAAGGAACTTCATGCATACGCAAGGTCCACCTCAATGGATGTGGAAGCAGAATCAGATAATAGTTTGCAAATAGATGGCTTTTGTAAGCAATGTTTGCTATTGTACTTTCTCTGTACAATTGAGCTCAATATTTGTTCTTTTTAATGTAGCTCATTGTTCTTTGTGCAAAACTTGTGAAAGAATCTACATACGTCTTAAATTATAGTTATATTTTAAATGTGCACAGTTTCTATATCTCTCTTAATTGGCATTACCAAAAAATAATAGGTAAATACATGTGAAGAAATGTAATAACTTCTCAGTACCTCTTCTAAATTCAAAATATGTGTCATTGTTGAAGGAGACTTCAGAGTAATCTGGCATATTTTCTTTAGCCCCTATGACACACTTGTCATCGTGCCTCAGTGAGTCACAAATGAGAATACCAAATTCAGGACAAACTGCTGAGAAAAAGGGAAGACACACCTCAAAGCTGGTAGTTATTCTTCCATAAGATATATCAGACCAGCAACAAAAGTAAACTTCTGTTTCATGACTGGCAAACAAGAATTCAGAAAAGCAGTCTCCTTAGGAATTCCAGTCCTTGTATCACCACCAAAAACACTAGACGTAATGTTGAGTGGTTACTCAAAACCAATTTAATCAACTAAATGGTTCTTCTGATCCCAAAGGATCAGTCACCTACCCAGGTCATTATTATATAACTCAGATCTTACCCAATAATCATGCTGTGGCCAATCCTTTAGTATCTAATATCTAAAGGCTTATTTATAAAAAGAAAGAAAGGTGAGAGTTAAAATTGGTTAAAGGAATCATAGAGACTATAATTTCAAAGTTCTTGGATCAGGCTTATAGCAGTGATGGAATAAACTGCTGGCTTGTTAAGTCTCTGGTTGCATCCAAATCATTTGAAGGTCCTTGGTGCCTTGGTTAGAATGCTCCCATTAGTAAAAGTTCATAGTTCAGAGATCAGAGCAGGAAAGAGGCAAAATGGAGAAGTTTCCAGGGCCTTTTATAGCTTTTTCCATGTGGAGGTAAACCCATTGTTCTAGTTTGTGGAAAACTACAGGTAACAAGATGGAGTTTGGAGTCACATGGGCACATCACATGTCTATGCCTGCTTCGCTTAGTCATAGCAGAGACCATTACCCATACTCTAATTAGAAGGCTCACATGAGAGTCCATCAGGTGGGGATGAGTGTCTTCCGTGGTCCATTGTGAGTTAAGTGTTCCTTGATGTGTCATTCAGCTTGAATAGTCTCTTCACAATGTTCTGGCTAAATAACTTGTGGGTGTTACTAAATGAGCAAACACATTTGAAATACAGGTACATGGTCAATATTCATAACTTAAAATACAAATATGACTGATTATCCTATTAAGCACATCATAACTTCCATAGACACCCTACTGGCACACTTTGAACAAAATTTGTTGCAATTATATAACAGTAGTAGCAACAATGATTTATATGGTTATATTTTAATCATATAATGTCACAACACTCTTACCTTGTCAATTAGAAATGTTTTTTAATACTCATTTTAGAATAAATGAAACTTAATCTAAACTAGCCTGAACGTTCTGGCCACCATTCCCTGCATGCATTACTAAGAATATAAAAAATTTCCCAGGTAAATTTATTATTGTATCTGATTTTTTTCTAATTTACAGTAGAAGAGCAGAAGAGATTGTGCTGGTTTATTTGCCAGCCATAGGATGTTACTGTTAAAAAGAGTGAGTTAGGCTGAGGAATAAAAGCAAGCCATGAACAGAGGTTTAGGCAACAAAAATGGAATATAATTGAACAAGTGTTGCATCTGTGACCATCATATTGTGAATCAGAGTACAATATATTTTCCTGACTACAATGGTACAGATGTACATTAAAGTCTTGGTCCTGCCCACAGATTACAAAACTACCATTTTGTGCAGTTTGTAAGTACCATATAAGGTGATTAATGGGGTTAGAAAATGTTAGCTGAATAATATGCTAGCTATTCTCTTAATGTACTTGAAAATTGGACAAATATGATGGATTTTTACTATGGCATCATTTAGTCAATAGATACTTGGGGGTAGAAGATGGTATTCTCACGCATAATGCAGTGTATATTAATTCTTTATGATATAATAAAATGCTGAACAACTGACAATGTTGAAATAAAAAACAGTGCAAGAGGGACTGGAAGAGACTCAGTCCTGGAAATGAATTCAGTCCTCTTCAGTTGGTAAATTAGCAGGAGCATCCAAAGCAGCAATGACAGCAGGGGTCTGAAACTGTAATTTATTCCTAATTGTTCCTTGGGGTTGGAACTGAAACAGGAATTAGTAAATGTAAGAAATCTGACTTAATTTATTGGAAGCCTTACTTCATAAAATATTCATTGTGAGTCTGATACAAAGCCTCCTGAAGTCAAAGGGAGCCTTTTCACTGATTTTACTGGGTTTGAATCAGGTCTTCATTGTCTTCAGCACACTAGAGTTGCTTGGTAACCTGCACAGTATGGTATTGAAGACAACAGCAGTGGAATAGGACAATGTCGTGTTTATAGGGAAATGTTAGCCCTAGCCAAACCTCTGTACAGCCAGAAAATGTGTGTTTGTGTCTGAGGGGAGAGACTAAAATCGAGGATTCCATGGGGAAATATGTGGGAAGTAGTATTGAATTAAAATGTATTTAACCGTTATGTGTTTAAAGAATAAATCTGACCAGTTATTCAGAAGATCAACTGTTAAATCCTGTTGCAACAGAAGCCTTTGGGAGTTTTGCTGTTGTGTATAACGGAAATGTGATTTGGGCCATAGGCTCTTGGTGTTGGTAGTTTTCCTAAATCCATAAACAAGTGTTCAGGAAAGACCTGGGTTTATGGATTAGGGATATACATTTTTTAAAGTGTCTAAGTGACATAAGAGCATTAGTGCCATTTTTCTCAAAGCGACTTAGGCACTTAGCAGCCAAAGGACAATTAAATTTTAATGAGTTTTAGGATCCTATGTTATATGAGACTTTTAAAAGGGGAACATTAGAGCCTACGATACTTAGACATTTTTGCAAATGTTGGATATTATTAAGAATTAATGGCAGATTAGTTTGTTGTATTTTTTTCCCCATGAGACTCATCAATGATTTTTTTTCTTCGTCCTCTAAAAAGTTTTGTCAAGGCTTAAAAGATAGCCCATGTATAAAGAAATACGTAACTCACACCATTTTCTTATGAAAGACAACTGTAATTGGTTCATTGTGCAATTTAAATGTTCTTAGGTTGTAAATTATTACAATTATAATTTGTTCTTCTAACCTCAGATATGGATTAAAAAAAAGCAAATGAATGAAAGAGTTGTGTGCAGATCAGAGTCTCAGTGCCAGTTCAATCATATTTTATAATGAGTGTTTTTGCTTAGTAATCTCCTCCTGGAAAACATCAAAATAAGGTAGTAGTTTTAGCGTGAGAGTTATAGCTTCAGTGAAAGAGCATCTGCAATCAAAACCCAATGTCCATTATTTTTCTTCTTTCTTATAACTATAGGCTTTTTTCATAACATTTTTAGGCATTTAATATAAATCCCATTGGAGCTAGTAGGAGTCTTTCTAGTGACATCAGTGAAGTTTGAACCAGAGTCAAGAGTTGCAAGAAAAGTTCAAACCAGCCACTGAGAGTAGGAGTGATTTGAGTTGGCCAAAGTTGCATAATTAATATTTTAATGAAAGTGCAGGAACCCCATCTAACCATGTTTGATCCGTCTTGTATAATAGCAAAGGCCCTTGCTGTACAATGTTCTGAAGAAGGAATTTTCAGTGTTTCTAGTATTCCTGCAATAAACTTAAAACATTCTAACTCAAATATTGGGCTTCAGCATAGTCCAAAATTATGCAAATAATAGAATGTTCAGGGTGTTTACGTTTTTGAGGAAGTTTTACTTCCTTTAATATTTAAACAAACAAACAAACCAGGCTCTTCAGTGTTAACTGCCAGCTTTTGAAGTGCTGTAGTCATTAAATCCAAAACCAAATAACACAAGTAGTGTGGCTGCCACCTACTATTAGCCATTTGTAGCATACAAATAGGCTTTCCCTCAAAATATTAACTAATGGATGTCCTCTCATGCAGTCCTCTAATTGTTAATCACATTTGATTGTGGACTCCTCGGGACTGGGACTGCATCTTACTCTGTGCTCAGTGCTGTACAGAACATATTGTCAGTGCTCAGCAAAATATAAAGAATAATCAAATATATCTCTGCACGCAGGGCTGGTGCAAGGAAGTTCGCGCCCGAGGCGAAACTTCCACCTTGTGCCACCCCCTCCAGCTAACCCCGCCCACCCGAGGAGCCCCCCTTGCGGCATCTAACCCCACCTGCCGTGGCAGCTAACACCCCCCAACACCCAGGGAGCTCCCCCTCGCAGCAGCACCCCCCCCTGGAAAGCTCCTCCTCCACAGCAGTAAGCTAACCCTTCCCCCCTCCACGACAGCTAACTCCGCCTGCCATGGCAGCTAACCCTGCCTGGGGAGCACCCCCTGCAGAAGCTAACTCCTCCCCCTCTGTGGCAGCTAACACCCCACCTGCCACGGCAGCTAACCCTGCCCGGGGAGCCCCCCCTGCAGAAGCTAACCCCTCCCCCCTTTGTGGCAGCTAACCCTGCCTGCCGCAGCAGCTAACCCCGCCCGGGGAGCCCCCTCTGCAGCAGCTAACCCCACCTGCCGTAGCAGCTAACCCCACCTGGGGAGCTCACCCCTATGGAAGCTAACGCTGGCCCCCTTCGTGGCAGCTAACACTGCTCGCTGCGGCAGCTAACCCCGCCCAGGGAGCCCGCCCCAGCTCTCCTCTGCTAAGCACACTGGCGCTGCTCTAAATCTCCTCCCCACCCAGGCTTGCGGTGTTGATTGGAGGAGAATTAGAGCAGGGGCTGTGTGCTCAGCTGAGGAGGCAGAGTGGAGGTGATCTGGGGCAGGAAGCGGTTCCCCTGTGTGCCTTCCCCTGTTTCTGCGGGTGTTCCTCCCCACCCCAGCTCACCTTCACTCCACCTCCTCGCCTGAGCAGGCTTTTAAGTGCCCTCAACCACTAAGCACCATATGTGGCCGCCTAGTTTGCTTAAATGGTTGCACCGGCCCTGTCTGCATGTCCCCAAAGACCACAGATGCTTGCTGTACAGAACACTGATTTGTCCTAGGATTATACTGTTAGAATAGATGCAGGGTTGCAAATAGCTTCTAGTCTCAGATTGCTGGTTGCAGTGTCAGGGAGGAAATGACTGTAAATAAGTGCAGTGGTCTTCTGACAAGGCATCCAGCAACCTCCTGCCAACTTTTTGTAATCCACAGAAACCTGTGCAAAAATACTAACAAGTCAATAAAACAGATGATGAATATTTGAGAAATCAAGATGAAGAGGAAAGATGAGAAGTACCTAGGATTTCATAATGAGTAAAGATTTCCCACAATCTAGTGCAAGAAAAATTCACATACTTAGTTAATATTTTGAGGGAAAGCCTATTGATGTGCTACAAATGGCTAATGGTAGGTGGGAGCCAAATGTCTGTTTTTTGTTTTGTTTTGGATTATTTTGCTTCAGAAATGATAAAAATAATTACACATTTTCAAGACAGATATTTCTTGAATACATGTAATCAGAAAGTTTCATATTTACTGTACATATGAAAAAATCAGAAAAGAAAGTTTGCTAGTGTGTTGAAAGCTAGGGTACACTAAATTAAGAAACATCTACTGGTGTCATAATTTTGCTACATTTATAAACCAGAATATCTTGTTTAAATGACTTCACTGTGTACAGAAAGGCATAAATGAGGCAGCACACTTTGTGTTTATTTTGGAAGAAAGAGAGGCTACCAGCGTTGCCACCAAAATGTAGACTAATAACAAAAGCCAAGGGTGAGTTCTTGGCCCCCGTTTTATCTATTATACCTAATTGTGTGGGGGAATGTCTGTTACCTGGAATTACTGGATACTGCACCATTGCTTTGATTGAGTGACAGAAATGTTCACATTGGATGCCTATTGACAATAGTGACACAAGGTGAATGAGGTAGTGTGTTTTACTGGACCAATTTCTGTGGGTGGAAGAGACAAGCTTTTGAGCTGAAGACCTGAAGAAGAGCTCTGTGCAGCTCAAAAGCTCCTGTCTTTGCCCCACAGAAGTTGGTCCAGTAAAATATATTCCCTCACCCACCTTGTGACTCTCATATCCTGAGACTAACACTGTAACACTAGCACTGTATACTGCATACTAGTGTGTCTCACAGCATACAGACGTTTTCAATATAACATGAGTAACCATACTATTGAGGATAAGAGCAAAGCAATGAATGCTGCCATAGTACCTATTGTTAGTTCCTTGTCAAAACCAAAACCAAACCAAACCAACAAACAAAAAACAACAAAAAAACTGATACATGGGCAGTAGGCAAGAAGCTAGTCTTAAATTGCCCATTTTCTAGTCTCGTCTGTCTTCTAGCCAAGATCCCAGGATTTTATGCAGATTGCCCAGTGTGCTTAGGGATGTTTCCCCTTTCCTGAGGAGAGCACAATACAGGACTGATGCACAGGTTCTGTCAGTGACATGAAGTGGAGAATTAGCAATCCCACAGGAGAAGGGCACAAAGGCAGAAAATAAACAGGACTGTCTAGGCAACTACTCCAGTTACCTGTTAAAGGCAGATATTTTAGATACGAATTTATGCCTTTCCACCTATCAGTGGTATAGCGAATAACAATTTAACAAATGCAAAATTTGGTCTTATTTGGATACTCTGATATTTTCTATGCAGACAGCATAGTTCTGGAAAAGGCTGACCTCTATGGGCTATCATATTTCAGATTCACAGAATCTAATCAGTCCACATATATGCAGAGTGTTCATGACTGATAAAGGCTTACAGATCCAGCACTCTTATCTCCCCAATTAGCTGTATAAACTGTTTTTCCTGTGGGGTGAGAGTAATTGTGCTCGGTCATGGCATGAAAACACTGAAAGATATTGGAAGTTAATACAGTTTCTGTTGCTACAGATTATTTTAGTTTGCTTTTTTTTAAAATGCCAATGATGCTTCTGATGAAGAGAACTGAGATTTTGCGTGTTGGGGCTAATGAAATGGCAGAAGTGGTGTTGGTACTGCCTCTTCAAGCTGGATGCAGGGGGGCTCACACTAGTATTAGTGGGAGAGTAGGATTCCATAAAGGGGGGAGAAGTCATGCTCTAGTATCACTTCCCCCATCAAGGATGGCTTCAGCTTTTTTGCCACTCTAAACAGCAAAGAAAAAAAGCAAAAAAAAAGCTGTGATTGGTGGCACTTCGGTGGCACCTCTACTGCACTGCTGCATTCTTTAGTGGCAATTCGGGGGCCAGTCTACCCTCCAAGAGGGACTGAGGTACCCACCACCGAATTGCCGCTGAAGACCCAGACGTGCCGCCCCTTCCCATTGGCCGCCCGAAGCACCTGCTTCCTGCTCTGGTGCCTGGAGCTGGCCCTGACTTTAAGACAAGCTAATTATGTGACAAATTTGGGGTATTTGTTACAGAGAGGCAATTCCACAAAGATACAGTCAGCAGCTTTGATCGGTTTCCTGTCCCAATAATAACATTCTGTATGCACATCGGGGTGGCTCTATGTATTTTGCCGCCCCAAGCATGGCAATCAGGCTGCTTTCGGTGGCGTGCCTGCAGGAGGTCCACCTATCCCATGCCTTCGGCGTACCCATCGCCAAATTGCCACCGAAGCCACGGGACTGGCGGACATCCTGCAGGCATGCCGCTGAAGGCAGTGTGACTGCCACCCTCACGGCAACTGGTAGGCCGCCTCCTGCTGCTTGCCGCCCCAGGCACGCACTTGCTGTGCTGGTGCCTAGAGCCACCCCGATGCACATGCAGCTTGCGTCGCAACATTATGAAACACAAAAATAAGGTCACAGCCCACAAAAACACTGCTGCTTACTGGCATGTGTATGTGGTCTGTTTTATGATTGTTATTTCTGCAACTATTTTTTCCCCAGAGGTGCTGCTGCTACTTTCACTTTATGCCCTTAGGCCTGTTCTTTTTGGTGGAATCACTGCCAAGATCAGGACAAAGAAATTCTAAAGTGGATTATCTTGTTTATATCAAAAGGGAAGGAGCAGGCCTTTTTTGAAAGCAGGAAGAGAGAAGTTCCTCCCCTTTCTACTCTATACCACCTTTTGTTCTTTTGGTGCCTCCTACTCTTCTTTCTTTGTATACTGTTAGCACAACCACCTCCTCCTCTTCCTATGTAAGAATGTCAGAAATGTCATTGCTGTGCTTTTCATTTTCTGTCTCTGATTAGTTTGTCATGGGCTGCAGTCGAATCTCTTCACAGAAGAAAAAGTCTTGCCAATACTTAGTGCAGAATGACGGTTTTGCTCTGTTTCCCGTTCTCTTCCACATCAGTAACAATGGTGTTATTTTACTTTAATTCACAGAGCGTCTTTGAGTTTGTCTGGCACTTTAAAGTCTCTTAACTCTGCCAGCAAAGAACAGAACCCACTGCTTGAGGAGCTTACAAACAAAAGGCACAAGTGGGTACGCTACTAAAGTGTCATGAAATGGAAGGTAGAGAAGTGTGTGTTCATTAAGCTGTAAAATTTCCCATGATAGCTTCCCTTTTCCTCCTTCCTTTCTATCCTGTGCCTGATATATTGATTACATTGGCACGAAATATACAAGTAGAACAGGTGAGCACAGATGCTTGGAAATTTTTGATGGAAACAAAATAATTGTCATGTAAATGTCACATAGAAAAGTCCAGGATTTTTAGCTGAAAATTAAAAAATAGAAATATTTTCATTCAGAAATGCACCTACTGTGCTTCATAGCAGCTGTAGTTTGGGTGCCTTGTGCTTCCATTCTTCTCTAGAGGCTGGGCTCCCTGGATGGACTGAATCTCTCATGATGAGCCATGATCTCACCTTTTATAGATGGAGGGAGGGGGTTACATTATAGGAACACCTTGCTCTGGTGAACCATGGAGGATGGAGAGTCCTGACCATAGAAGACAGGACATGAGGCAACTGAACTGTACTGTGGTAACATATCCAGATAGAAATATATTTTGTTTTCAATTGAAATAGTTTGGTTTTGGGGTGGGGGAGTTTTTTCAATAAAAAAATTGAAATTTTCTGTGAAAAAGCAGACACTTTTCATGAAAAATAATTGTTTAGTCAAAATCCAATTTTCTATCAAACAGTTTTGATGGAAAATTTTGGACCAACGTTTCAGAAGAGGCAGTTGTCTCCGGCATTTTAGCTGGTCTCTGTTTTGTATACAGCAGTGCTGTCCAGCCTTTTCAGCCTGAGGACTATACGGCTTTCAAAAAGTCCAAGGGGCATCAGCCAATGTTTTATGGCAGATTCTCTATCCTTGTTGCACTCTCTTGTATAGTGCTACAGCTGGATGTATGGGACCCCACCCAAGTTATCTGGCAAAGCGATTGAATCTACATTTTCTTTGCCTTATTTTCGCTTGAAAGAAGAGCTGAATGTTAGAGATGGTTGCAAATACCTCTCTCCTGGTTAAACGTTTCTATTTGCAGTGTGTTTGTAGTCTCTTTTCTTCTGTCTTGATCTTGTGAAATGTCAACTTATAAAGGAAAGGTTGGGAGGAAGCAATCCAAATCCTTTGCAACTTTGTCAGTATATGAAAGGCCTAAGATTTCTTAGAGAAAATAATTAACTTTGCCTCCTGACCTTAGTTCCCACTGAGCTTCATGGATGAGACACAAAATATGAAAAGTGCAGTTGATCAAAAGGGAATCCATTGGATGTTTTGCACTCCTTTCCCCTCGACTTCATTTAATGGCCCTTTTAGAGTAGCTGGGTTATAGTTAAAAAATTCTCAGGTCATCAGGGTCTTGATATAATTCAGAAAATATCACTTATCTCATTGTAAACCTTCAGATATTTCAAGTTGCTTCATACAATTATTGTATACAGCTGCATTTAAGCCAAATAAATGCATACAGTGGGTCAAGTGTATATCTGTGAAGAGGGCCAGAGCAAGGTCTAAGCAAGCAGTTGAAGGTGGCTTACTGGTTTTCCTTGAGGGCCATGGGTATGTGCAATAACTGCGCCATCACCAGTTTTACCCATTTACGTCTTCTGCAAAGGGTGATTCCTAAATGGTTCATAGGACTTGATCCAGACCGCTGCACAGGGGTGAATTTCATCCAGTGTGAAAATCAAAATGAATCAGAAACAAGATAATTAGGCAAGTACATTAATAAAGGCTAATGTCAAAAGGAGATAGTCTTCTTCTAATAGGTTGTACAATAGTGCCATATAGCTTATTGTTTTCTATTGGTTATGCATAAGTAGTTTGCATTCAATGGATTAGGGTTGCAAATGATCAGGTTGATCAGACGTCCCATTTTTAAAGTGACAGTCCAATATTTAAACCTTCTGTCCGGAGTCCCGACTTTTTCTTAAAAAAGGGCAAATTGTCCTATATTTTCTGCCCCTCCCCCCCTTTAGTACTGGTGGATCCCTGCTCGTCAGCTGCCATCCCACCTGTGATGAGTGTGTCTGTGTGTGCATGGGGGGGGGCAGTGGTCGATGATGGGGGTGGGTGTGCAAGGCCGGTGGCAGTGCAAAGCTGCAGTGTGCAGGGCTGGCTGCTACCCCTGCTGGGCCATCAGCGCAGCCACTGCTGCGTGCCAGTTCTTGGCTAGCAGAGCCCTGTCCCATTCTGGCTGACACTGGCTGCATGTTGAAAATTGCTGTGACTGGTGAGTGCAGGCAGGCACCAGGCAGCAGCCAGTTACGTGTCACCTCTGTTGCTCATTGGCCCTTTACATGCTCCCTCTTTTGCTGTCCTCTCCCTGCTTTTCCCCTTCACTCCCCCACCACAGCCCTGCTGCTCCTTCATATCCCCCTGTTGGGGTGCGTCCCTCTCCCAGCACTATGCGGAGAATCAGCCCTAGTCAGAGTGCTCAGCTCACCAACAGCCTGGCCGGCAGTCTCCTTCCTTCCTCCACTGCCTCTGGCTGGGCTGGCACCCCACTACATCCAAGACCCTCCAGCTCACCAGGAGAGTCGCTGGCCAGGAGGAGCCGAGCCCTGCATGTGCCAAAGTCCTGCATAGCACTGGCACAGGGAAGGCTTTCTGGCCCTCAGCTAAGCTCTGGAGTGCGGAGGTAGCAATTTCCAGCCTGTTCACACCTCGACGCTGCAGGCTCCACAGCAGCCCCTGGTTAAGGGCTTGGCACCCTCTTCATATCACCCCTACTCTGGGTCCTGTCCCCAGGGAGCGTGGGGCCGATCCATCCTCTAGACACCCTCCCCTGCAGAGCCACCTCTCTGACTGGGTTCCCTGAAGCCCCTGAAGTCAGATTCCCTGGGCCCTTGTGCACAATGCATCTTTAGGGCTTAACCCCTTCCTTCCCACACTGTAGCAGGGGGACAGGAGGTGATTGGGTAATGTCGGTGGCCAGCAGCCTTTTGACATTGTGTGGGTGTAACACTGACAGATCCTGGTTGTTGGCAGGCAGGATCGAAACTGGGAACCTCTGGAGCTTAGTACATGAGTCTCTACTGCATGAGCTAAAAGTCATATGGCTGTTAACTAAGGCTATAGAGCAGACACAGTCTTTCTCTCTAAGTGGTCTTGGTGCCACTAGATGGGACAGAACACGGGTAGGAAGGGGGGGGCTTTCAGCCACATGGAAATAGGGGGGAGGGGGGGAAAGGGATGAGTTCCCATCCCTTGCTGCCCACACAGTGCTGAAAGGCTGCTGCTGGCCACATCCTGGTGTAAACCATGGCATAAATCTGGGGAGGGAGGGTATGTGACCCTATGTGCCCCCCCCGACATGTTGCCTCGAGAAGATGTGGCGCCAGATACCAGGAGAGATGGGTCCATCCCGGGGGCCCAGCCAGGCATGGAGGGCGCCAGGCAGGGAGGGGAGGGTCAGTCTGTCACACCCTGTGTGAGATAGGTGTAATTATGTGTGTGTCATCTCTCCCCGTGTGTATGGGGGGGTAGGGTGTGTATGTCACCCATCCCCATGTGAATCCTAAAGCCTTAAAGATAAGAAGGTAGATAAAAAGAATCCAACTATGCAGTATTTCTTTTTAACAGGGGATCAGTCAACTTGATGTTATTGAATGTTTGTATGATTGATTGATTGCTGTTTGAACTCACTTGAATACGACTAATTTTACCAGGTGTCCCATATTCAGCATAGGGAAATACGATGAGGTGCCACTCAGGGTAGATGATGATTTAAATTACCGACAATGCATCATAAAAAATCTAGCGGTAAAAAGTCTAACCAAAAATTAAAAAACTGGAAACACCCAGCAGCATTAAGAGCTTTAGGACTTGTTTACAGTTACAGCACTGCAGTGGCACAGTGGCACCAGTGAAGGGGCACTACTATAGTGCTTAGTGAAGACACTACCTATGCAAATGTGAGAGCTTCTCTCATTGGTGTGGGTTCTCCAACTCCTCGAGAGGTGGTAGCTGTGTCAATGGGAGAAGCGCCGTCTACGTTGGGGTTTAGGTCGCTATAACTATGTCGCTCACAGGTGTGGGAAAGTGACGTCGTTATAACGACATAGTTTGTAGTGTAGACCAGGGCTTAGAATCTGGTCAGATCAGACCGTACCTGTTCACAAACTATAAACGATGATTTACATGGAAAAGGAGAGCTTTTAGCCCAGAATAGTGCTGCACATGTGATAATTAATAAACAACTCTCCCACATGTGTGCTTTTTTTGTAGGACGTTTAATCAGTTGCCTGGATCTTCAGAGTGAATTCCAGTGAAAATGTATCCCATTACAATTACTTTTTTAAAAAAAAAGTCTAAATAAAAAACACAAATTGTGGCAATGATGTTATTGATTCCAAAAGCCTCATTTTTGCTCTGTGGGTAGAAAGTGTGTGGAGTCAGTGCATTATACCAGTGGTCTCCAAACTTTTTCGATCGTACACCCCATCAGTAAAATTTTTTTGAGCACACCAAAGCCAAAAAAAAAAAGTTCTGACTCCCTCCTGATGAAGAAAAAAAAAAGCGCGCCTCCTGCTGCGCACCCCCAAGGATCCTCTTGCATGCACCCCACTTTAGAGATCACTGCATGCCAAAATTTCATTATCTGTATTTAATTATTAACGTTTATAATGGGCCTTTCTCTGTAGTAATTGGGAGCCACCTGACAGAACAAACTATCGCCCACGAGCCACATCCGGCCCATGGGACCGTTATGCCAGGCCCCCAAGCTCCTGGCCCATGACGCTCACCTCTGGCCCCTCTCCTGCTGCCTCAGCTCGCCCCATCACTGGCGCAATGCTCTAAATAGCAGGGCTGTGAGCTCTTGGGGTAGTGCAGCTGCAGAGACTGGCCTGACTCAGTCTCTGTGCTGCGTGGTGATGGTGGTGGCAGCGGCGGCGGCATAACCCAGTTCCAGCCAGGCAATACATCTGTAGTGCTGCCAGCCACTGGTGCTCCTGACAGCATGGTAAGGGGGCAGGGAGCAGGGTGGGTTGGACAGAGGGCAGGGGAGTTCGGGGGATGTTCAGGGGGCAGGGGTGTGGATAGGGGTCGGGGCAGGGACAGGGGATTAAATGGGAGCAGGGGTCCTGGGAGGGCCATCAGAAAGGAGGGGAGGTTGGACGGGGAGGCAGGGGGAAGTCAGGAGACGGGGAGAAGGGGTGGTTGGATGGGGCAGGAGTTCTGGGGGGGCAGATAGGAGGTGGGGGCCGGGCCACGACCGCCTCCCCTAACTGGCCCACCATACAATTTACGGAACCTGGTGTGGCCCTCAGGCCAAAAAGTTTGCCCGCCCTTGTTCTAACAGGATTGAATTTCACAGGCAGGGCTCTGTCATCAAAAATTCCCTATCCTGTATGCATCTGAGCAGCTCTTTAGCAATATTTTGACAAAGCGTTTCCACCAGGTGATGTTTCCTTAGTTGGGCGGTCTCTGAGATATCTGGGATCCAAACCATTTAAGGCTTTGTAGGCCATCCCCAACACTTCTTATTTCACACACAGGTGAAATGGCAATCAGTGGCCTTAAGGTTATCCCCAGGAACAGTGCTTTTCAATTGCCTAGTACGGATGTGATGAAATCATGAATCGCTGTGACATCACTGATAAGAAATGGTTACAGTACTCTGACAAACAAAGGAGACTGAAAACAATCTTGGGCACTGCTGCTCTGTGGACATCCAGGAATGAGAAGCCCATAAAATCCTAAAACTGTCTGCCAATTCACTTCTAGTGGGACCGTCTCATGAAGTTGGCTTTCATGAAAGTCCCTATCTCCTACAAAAATTATAAGAGCCAAGCAAAAGATTGAAAAGGAAATGTTCCTTATGTGTCAGAGGTCTGCTGATTGGAAATTCACAGATGTTGTTCTTTGCTCCAACATGGCTGTGGTGTAAGACTTCAGAATCTTACTATGGTACAGGTGATTGGATTAATCACTTCTGCCTCTGGCATGCTGTTTTTCTCTTTTCTCATCAGGTTTCTCAGGTAATTTTTGAAGCATTGTGATCTGTAAGGAAGATAGGAAGGTAGGAGATACCTAAGGGCTAAGATAAAGGTAGATAATTGTAGATATACCAGTGATCAGTGCCATGAAAAAGGCTGTACATGAACAATTAAAGTACATACACACCAAATATTTTCAGCTCTAGAACAGGTTGATTTTCCCCCTATAGATAGCTCTGGGCTCTGACTGAATCCATCAGTTTCTGAGGTGGAACAATCATTACAGCTCCTATGTCTGTGTGGGGGAGTGGAAGAGCCCCCGGTTAATTCAGGAGGAGGTGGTTATTGGAGCATAACAAGTGTATATTTAGTATGTCTCCAAACTTTGCACCAATTCAGGGTTCCCCATGACATTAGAATCCTCAGTAGACGGCTTGAGCCAGTTTACAGATCTTTTTATGCTATAACAGTGCAAAAGGGCCACAATGGACCTCCGGACTTGGCCCTTAGAACCAGGGCTGGCCTTTGGAAAAATGGCACCCTGGGTGAACTTGTACGTTGGTGCTCTGGCCCCTGCTAGTTCCCCCCTTATCATACCTGCACCCTGCTTCCTCATACCCCAGACTACCCTGCTCCTTGACCATGATGGCCAGAGAGAGGAAGCTGCTGGCTAGGCGTGCAGCTCTGAGGGCATCAATACCAGCAGCACAGAAGTAAGAGTGGCATGGTATGGTATTGGCACCTGTTCTCCTGCACTGCTTCTGGTGGTGGCACTGCCTTCAGAGCAAGGTGTCCGAAGAGTGGCAGCTGCTGGCCAGAAGTCCAGAGGTGCCGGGGCTCAGCTCTGACAAACCCCAGCCAAATTAAGCACTCATGATGCCGCCCTAACCATGATGCCATGGCCAGCCCTGCTTAGAATTCTAAAATGTTTACACTCATTTTTAATCCATGAAGCAGTCACATTTGTGTCATAACATCAGGGATTATATTTCCCCTGTAGACTGCAGCGATCAGTAATTTGTGTAGAAGTCCTAGCGAGCAGCCTGGTCTCATTCCTTCTCTCTCTCTCACATATCTGATAGTCCATCTGGTATAGTGCAGCAGAACACGTACCTCTTGAGCAGACAAACAGCCTATTATTATAACATCTGCACTCCTTAAATTTGGTTCTCATCTGTGGCCATGAATGTATTCTGTGTGTCTATTGGGCAGCAGCATTGCAAGCAACACACATTGTGGAAGACGAATTATTCTGTGCTCATTTGACCAAGAATCCTGAGTGGGGTAGTCTCCAGCCTCCTTTCTTCCTTTCACATCCACATTTTAAAGGATGATGGCTGTTTCGCCTCTCTAGGGTGACCTGTGTGATATTCCCAAGCAATAGTGTAAGATTCTAGTGTGCTAATTAAAGACTAAATGTATTCAAAATAGAGGAGAGAGAGTTAAAACAATAATCTGACTGCAGAACTGATCTAACCTGGAAAATCTTTATTCATTCCCCTTGGATTTAATTACGCGAATAGAAAAAAAGACTAGACTTCTAGAAATCACATTATTTTTTTCCTCCCCTCTGGCCCTTTTGGCACTCCAGCCTGTCAGGAATGCAGCCTTTCATTTCAGCTCTTGAGTATCATCTTTCCCTTTACCTGTCTCACACTATGGTTATGCCCTTTGGATTTCTTTGATGTGCCTGGCTTATTATATGTTACCAGAGACAATCCCTATAAAGCAGTGCCCCCGAGTCTCTCTTTCCCCATGCATCCATTATCTGTGTCCCAAATCCACTCAGGCTTGTATACATTGCTTTGGATAAGCAGTTTCAGTACCTGTATCCTCCACTCTTCCCCATTTTTTACAAGAGAAGGGGTCTCTTTGAAGGTGTATATTCTGGAAAGGAAATGTACACTTTGTCTTAACGTGAAAAAGCCCAGTAGTTAAGCTAACTGGATTGTCTCGGGGTGTCCACCAGAAGTCAGCTCAGTTTGCTTTTCAAATGGCTTAAAAGATGTTATTCATATTCATCTATATATCAAATGTGAATTATTAATAAATTGGAATCCATTTGTCACACAGATAATAGTGTTTAACCAAAGGCAGGGAGATAATGAAAGATTAAAGCATGAGTGGGTATCAGTATATCTGAATCCCCCCCACACATACTTTGTTATAGATTTTTTGTGACAATGTGGGTATTTCACTTAAACTCTGAGCCTTGCAGACTGTAATACTAACCACACAAGGTTGTCATGGACAACATCAATGCATGTTTGTAAAGTTCTTTGGGCTCCTCTGATGCAAGATGCTATGAAAGTGCAAAGTACTTTTATACTCCTCATCCTTGGGAGATCAGCTGGTTGATTTAACCAGTTATTTTCCATCTCTAACCTCCATATAACTAAATCCTCCATTTAAAAAGTGGCCTGCAGTTTTCCCAGTACTGCAGGAAGACAGAGCTTTCCTGGCAACTGTCCATGACTGCGAGTTCGGTCCTAGAAGGTATAAGAACTACCTCAAATCTCTCCACCTTCAGATTGAAATGTAAAACCCACTTCTTTGACCTAGCCTTCTCTCAATAAAACAAACCAAACAAACCAAAGCCATAGCAACTGGCGAGATACACAGAGATCCTTTAAAGGATTTACTTTTAGAGTTTGTAAGGTACACATGATCATACAGAGTAAAAGAGAAGCTGAGATAGATAATAGAATTAACTGTTGATTCATAGCCCTACTGTTCAGCTATCTAAGGTCCAACATAGAGAATACAGAATATACCTGATATACATTCATGTTTGTTCTAATGCAGGGGTCGACAACCTCTGGCACACGGCTCGCCAGGGTAAGCACCCTGCCGGGTGGGGCCAGTTTGTTTACCTGCCACTTTGGCAGGTTTGGCCAATCGCGGGTTCCACCTGCCGCGGTTCACCATCCCAGGCCAATGGGGGCGGTAGGAAGTGGCACAGGCGAGGGATGTGCTGGCCATGGCTTCCTGCCGCCCCCATTAGCCTGGGACAGTGAACTGCTGCCAGTAGGAGCCACGATTGGCCGAACCAGCCAACATGGCAAGTAAATAAACTGGCCTGGCCTGCCAGGGTGCTTACCCTGGCGAGCCAAGTGCCAGAGGTTGCCAACCCCTGTTCTAATGATTAGCAATAAACTGACCTGTGCTGCTGCCCTTCTATGATTTATATTTTGTGTTTGGAAAAAAACAGCTACAAAAATGGTAACTCGATTAATCTTTTATGACAGGAAATTCTGTGAAACAAATTATTCAAATCAATAGCCTAGTATTCTAATCTCAGGCACATGAGAGCATATTGACTGGAATGTAGCAAAAATAAACAATCATCTTGTATGCAAGGCACACCTCTGTGTCTGCACAGAATACAACTCATTACATTTTTGAATTAGCCCTCTGTTAATCATACTCATTCTGTGTTGCAAAAAAAATCCAAGCTGTGGCTCTGACTTAGTATGTCCATCTACAGAAATTTTGGCTTGGTCTACACTATGCGTTTAAACTGATTTTAGCAGCGTTAAACTTATTTAATGCTGCACCCGTCCACACTACGAGGCCCTTTATATCAATATAAAGGGCTCTTTAAACTGATTTCTGTACTCCTCCCCGACGAGAGGAGTAGCGCTAAAATCGGTATTACCATATGCAGGGGTTGGCAACCTCTGGCACATGGCTGGCCAGGGTAAGCACCCTGCCAGGCGGGGCCAGTTTGTTTATCAGATTAGGGTTAGTGTGGCCGCAAATCGATGGTATTGGCCTCCGGGCAGTATCCCACAGGGCATCACTGTGACCACTCTGGACAGCAATCTGAACTCAGATGCAGTGGCCAGGTAAACAGGAAAAGCCCTGTGAGATTTTGATTTTCATTTCCTGTTTGCCCAGTGTGGAGCTCTGATCAGCACGGGTGGCAATGCAGTCCCAAATCCAAAAAGAGCTCCAGCATGGACTGTACAGGAGATACTGGATCTGATCTCTGTATGGGGAAACAAATCTGTTCTATCAAAGCTCCGTTACAGAAGACGAAATGCCAAAGCGTTTGAAAAAAAAACCTACAGGCTACACAGTGCTGCGTGACAAGCGTAACGGGAAGCCAGAGACTCAAACGGACACTCATGGAGGGAGGGAGGGGGCACTGAGGACTCCAGCTATCCCACAGTCCCCAGCAGTGTCCGAAAAGTATTTGCATTCTTGGCTGAGCTCCCAGTGCCTGTAGGTTCAAACTCATTGTCCGGCGTGGTTCAGGGAATAGCTCGTCAATTTACTCCCCCCCCTCATGTGAAAGAAAAGGGAAAGAAATCGTTTCTTGACTTCTTTCAATGTCACCGTATGTCTACTGAATGCTGGTGGTAGACGCGATGCTGCAGCAGTGAAGAGCAGTATCCACTCCTCTCCCCTGCCTGGTGGCAGACGGTGCAGTAGGACTGGTAACTGTCCTTATTATCAACCCGTGAGTGCTCCTGGCTGGCTTCAGGTGAGGCTGGCCGGGGGCACCTGGGTGAAAATAGGAATGATTCTCGGTCATTCCCAGTAGATGGTACAGAACGGCTGGTAACCATCCTCATCATAGCAACTGGGGGCTGAGCTCCATCAGCCCCCTCCCTTTCCTGTGTAAAGAAAAGATTCTGTACTGCCTGGACTATCATAGCAGCGGCATGCTGGGCTCCTCTCCCCCGCACCGCTTAATGTCCTGCCTGGACTATCATAGCACCGGGAGGCTGCCTCCCCCTCATTTTATCTCACTAACAAGTCACTGTTTCTTATTCCTGCATTCTTTATAACTTCATGACACAAATGGGGGGAACACTGCCATGGTAGCCCAGGAAGGTTGGGGGGAGGAGGGAAACAACAGGTGGGGTTGTTGCAGAGGCACCCCCCGTGAATGGCATGTAGCTCATCATTTCTGTGGGATCTGACATGGAGTAGCTGTGCTCTCTGATACACTGGTTCTCTAGTACACTTGCCCCATATTCTAGGCAGGATTGACTCTATTTTTAGAAACCATAAAGGAGGGATTGACTCGGGGAGTCATTCCCAGTTTGGCTTTTGCGCCCCCGGCTGATCTCAGCCAGGGGCACCCATGATAGCAGCAGACAGCACAGAAGGACAGATAACTGTCATCTCATTGCCAATTTACACCGGCAGCAGACAGTACAGAACGACTGATAACCGTCTCTGATATCATGCAAAAGCAAATGAATGCTGCTCTGTAGCGCTGGAGTATCGCCTCTGTCCACGGCATCCAGTACACATACAATGACTGTAAAAAAAAAAAAAAAGCTGAACGGGCTCCATGTTTGCCGTGCTGTGGTGTCTGCCAGGGCAATCCAGGGGAAAAGGGCTCGAAATGATTGTCTGTCGTTGCTTTCCAGAAGGAAGGAATGACTGATGACATTTACCCAGAACCACCAGTGACAATGATTTTTGCCCCATCGGCCACTGGGCTCTCAACCCAGAATTCTAAGGGGCGGGGGAGACTGCGGGAACTATGGGATAGCTACTGAATAGCTACCCTCAGTGCAACGCTCCGGAAATTGACACTAGCCTCGGATCATGGATGCACACCGCCGAATTAATGTGCTTAGTGTGGCCGCGTGCACTCGACTTTATACAATCTGTTTTATAAAACCAGTTTATGTAAAATTGGAATAATCCCATAGTGCAGACGTACCCTTTGTTTGGTATAAATTAAGCATAATGTTTATTTCAATTGTCTAGTGCAATAATTTGAGATGAACAGATGTGTCTCATCCCTGTGATGGTCTGGAAGTGTGGCATGTGGCCTTCTTGAACTTTCCATTAATTCCACAAAGGGTCTTATTAAGATTAGTAAATAATAATTTATAACTTTTCAAGGGTTGAGCTTTAAAATAAATAATTATTCAAAGGAGTGGAAAAAAGAGTGACGGGATCTGACACAAAGGGTAAGAATCATCCCTTCATGTGAGTAGTATGATGGTAGAACAGATTGTGGTCCAGCACAGACCTCTTGTCATGGTTCTGGTGTCACAAAAGGATCAGAAAGCTATACCATCTTCCCAGCCAGCCAAGGAAACCCCTGAGGTGATGGACATTTCAGCTGGCATAGCCAGCTCCTATGCCACCCCTTATCCTTGCAGCTCTCTAGCAGGAGGTGATGTGTCAGGAGAAATGTGGGGGACCAGTCAGGAAGTGACTGTGTTCCACCTTTCTGCAACTGGTGGACAATAGCTCCTTGGAAGCATTACCAACTGGCAAAGCTGAGAGCAGCTCTCAAGCTACCCTAAACTGTGTCACAACCGGTCTTGGCAGCAGAAAATGATAACTAGATCATTTATGCCCTGCTTTGTGCTCAGCAGAGACTGGAGGCAGGAAAGGATCTGGGCCAGACATAGAATCATAGATCATTAGAGTTGGAAGGGACCTCAGGAGATCATCTAGTCCAACCCACTGCTCAAAGCAGGATTAATCCCCAAATGGCCCCCTCAAGGATTGAAGTCACACCTCTGGGTTTAGCAGGCCAATGCTCAAACCACTGAGCTATCCCAAATGTATGTTTTTTTCAAAAAATCACAATACATACTTAGGAAAAAAGTGGGTTTTTTTTAAGAACATCTTTATTTTAAAATTTTTCAAAGAAGATTCAACAGATATTTATATAAGGAGTATGAGAGACAAGATTCTTTCCCCCTCCCCTCTTTGCAAGTAAAAACATGTAATCAGGATTCCTAGCCAGAAGCACCTCTATTGTTTAACCACTTAGGGAACCAATGATCCATTTAAAGTCATCTTGCCCACTTCAAGCCATAGAAATTTTCCAATCTCCTTCAATCACCTGAAAAAAAAGTAATTTCATTTACTGATTCTTTTTCTACATTTTCAAGAATGGTCTATCAGTGACTACTTGGAGGACAACAATGGTAGAAACAGGATTCATGTTGAAAACCCATAACTTTGTGAAATAAGAAATAATACAGTCAGATAGCTAACACTGATCTGTATCTATTGTGTAAGTTTACTTGCAACAGCTGGTGACATAGCTATCTACCTCTCAGATCTTTAGTACCCTCCTAATAGTTTAGCTTAGGCAGCAACCTTTTTGAAGTGATGTGCTGAGTCTTCATTTATTCACTCTATTTTAAGTTTCATGTGCCAGTAATACATTTTAACACTTTTAGAAGGTCTCTTTCTATAAGTCTATAATATATAACTAAACTCTTGTTGTGTGTAAAGTAAATAAAGTTTTAAAAATGTTTAAGAAGCTTCATTTAAAATTAAATTAAAATGCAGAGCCCCTCAGACCGGTGGCCAGGAATCTGGCAGTGTGAGTGCCACTGAAAATCAGCTCACGTGCCACCTTCGGCACGCATGCCTACCCCTGGTTTAGTTGAATTAGTTACAATGGGCTTGATCCATAATACATTGAAGTCACTGAAAAGACCTCAAAAACTATGGATCAGACTTTATCAATTGCTGTAAATAGATACATTGATAAAAGGTAGCATTTTCAAATGTGCCTAGGTGAGTTAGAAGGCCAATTCCCATTGACTTTCACCTTTCGAAATGGAACTTAGAAGCCTAAGTAATTTAGGCACTTTTGAAAATTGTAAATGAACACTTTAGAAAACTAATATCTATACTAATGATATTTAATAAATCTTGTTTAGAAAAGAGCACAGGTTAGTCTCATATACATATCAACCATTACATGTATTCCATTACTATGAGATACAAACTCAAGAGAATGCATGCTTCTAAATAAACACTAGCTAGAGTGTTTTTGAACCAGGAATCCAGTAAACAATGGATTTATTTAGGCTGAAAGAGGCTTTTGAATATTTATTGTTTTTATGTAAAACAATTTCAGCTATATACACATTGAACGTAATGTGTGCACCAATTGCTTTTGTTCTCTTTTTTTAAAGGGTAACATTTTTTTGCATTTTGTTCAGTTCTATTTTTCCATGTAAAACGATTCACCTTCAAAAAAGCCAAGCTGACAGTGACAGGCTGAACACTTTACATTTACATGAAAAAGTTGTTGCCTTTAGAGAGTATATACAGATTTCTCGTGTAATTTGGTCAAACCTGAGTAAAAAAAAAAACTAGGTCATACCATGGTTATTACCTTCTGATAAATGCATAGCAATACTCAGCAGCAGAAATCAGGTTTTAATGAAAAAGGTATAATTTCAGAACAAGTTTTAGGTCTTTGCATGTTTGAACTGTATTATGGTGATAAATCTTCCCTTATCTTGAGAAATATGCGGAGCAGTTAAAAAAAGTAATTGATGTTTGAAGTTGTCACTGAAGAGGTGACTGACCTTCTCGAAATCTTGCCTTGCTTAGCAATGTTCCTTAGCAACGCTAGTCTATTATACAGCACACAATATCAGAACATAGAGAATTGCCAACAGCCAATTACTAATCATTTTGCACTAAGTGGTAGTTGTAGGACATCATTCTGTCCTTTGAGTTAAGTCACCCTGCTCCCCCACAGTTGGCTGCCTTGACATGCCTAATTCATTTTTTTAAATGTTTCTTCTGATTGCTTTTGTTGAGTTTTCATGTTAAACCACATTGTGCAAAGACATTTCACCTAAATTCTCAACGGATTTCATGCACCTAACCTGTGTGGTCAGAATTGAATTGATATTCCTCTCCTTTGACTCTCTAGAGGTAGGCAATAGGACTACTTTACAGCCCCACTCTATATCCTCTGCAGCCATTACTTCAACCTATGGGCTTAAGTACTGGTGGCTATCTTTCTGCATCTCCTTTCTAGGGTTCCCATCCATTGGATCCATTTAGGTACAAATCCAGAGGTCCATCGTCCAATCTGCTTCTGATGCTTCTCTTTGCATTGGCTTATCTGGAGGCAGTTAGGAGCTCCGCTCCCCATTGCAAAGAGGGTGATCTAGCAGTAGGAGAATTTCACCCACATTCTTAATTCCTGCTTTACTTTGCATTCATGCTCTCTTCTTCATCCATTTGCCACTGGCAAAATAGCCTTTAGCACTGCCCTCTTTATGGGGATGATCCTGCAAACACTTATACCTGTGTGTAACTTTATTACCTTGAATGGTCCTGTGATGGATTTGAAGCTGCTATATAATAATTTATGACTATTTTGTGTTCTGTTTTTCTGACTTCTGTAAGGTGGGGGGGGGGAGGGAGCAGGGGATGCAAAGAGTTAATTCCAGCAGGGTTTGGCTTCATGTACACAAGAAAACCAGTTAATGACTCTAGATATAACACTTCCTTGCAAACACTCCAAGGGACAAGAGATAATGCCTTAGTTATTCACTTTAATGCTTTGGTTTGGTCCCTCTCCCCTCCCTCCCAAGGAGAGCTGATTTAACCTGGTTTTGGGTGGCCCATCCAAGTGTGTGGGATAAGAGAAAGAAAATCTTTAACTGGATAAAAAAGCAGGCACTCAATGACAGGGGCAGAGAGACAGCTGGGGAGCAGACTGACATCAGGATCCAGGGGCCTGGGGTACGATAGGCCTGCCTAAGCCTTTAGGTAAGAAAGACATGCATACAGATGAGTTATTGTTTTAAAAACCTCTTCTTCTCTCTTCCTACTGTTGAGATTAAACAATACTTTGTTTTCAGAAGGCTATTTTGGGTCTCTCTATTCACCTTTGCTATGACTCCCAAAGGAACAATATGCAGGTATGAATAGTTGTTCCACAGGCTACTGTAGCCCAGGACTTAATCTAAGAATGGGGGAGTAGAAAAGTCTCATCAGTTTGGAAGGGAAAGTGCATTCAGAGTCTGGAGAAGAGGTCAAAGGTTCAGTTAGCCCTGTAATTGTGAGAAGTTCCTGTGAACTCAATGAATTATCCACATATATAAGTAGATTGGTGCAGGATCAGGCATTATGCTTTGCCCTTTTTATTGTATAATCTAATAATATTTTTTCTATGGTCTATAGGGTGACCAGATGTCCCATTTTTATAGGGACAGTCCTGATATTTGGGGTTTTTTTTATGTAGGCTCCTATTACCTCCCCACCCATCCTGATTTTTCACACTTCATCTCTGGTCACCCTAATGGTCTAGCTCTTCTTTCCTGAAGATTACTGACCCACTTTCTCTAACCATTTTGAAAACCCAGATACATGCATTACCCTGGCATTTCTGGGTACTGTAATTTCTCTATTTCCATTATAATATGCTTTTTCAGAACTGAATACAATGACCTTAATTATTAAAAAGGATCAAGATTAGTTTATCTTGTGATTGCTATGAAAAACAAAAATTATGTTCCTCTTTTATCTATTTTCAAATTGTAAATGCTAACTCTAATGCTATTTTCTTTTCGCTTTCTGTAGTTAGCTAAAATGGACACCTTGATCATACATAATTAGTCTACAGTGCTTCTTTTACTTATCATTTTAACAAACCTATTTAAATTTTAAAAGAAACACCATGAATTTTACTGAGTAATCTAATATGGCTTCAGAAAATGCTCATTAATTTCCATGACTACATTTGGTAGTCAGGAGGAACATATTGCACTATATATTTCTTTAAATGCAATCTAGTTTTGTTACATTAGGAGCCAGGAAAGATGTACGGTACAATAAAGGTGATATTATGATGGGATCAATTCATTGTTGCCTTATGCTCAGGTATTAAACAATAGTACAAATAACAGCTATTAACTGAGAAACAAATGGAAACCACATTCTGTCAAATAAAGAAACTCTCATCCCATCTGTTTTTGAGGTCTTGTTGCAGTGAAGTACTTTATTTGCTTAATTTGAAGCCCATGGAAGGGACTCCAGGCAAGAAGATATAAAATGCATGCAAATATTAACCATAGTTGGCCAAACACATAAGGGGAAGAGAAAAACCTAAGCAGCAGCATTCATCCTCTAATGAAAACCAAACAGTCTCTCTGCATGAACAACTACTCAGAATTAGAAGGACATGTGGTCAGACCGTTAGAAGGAGAATAAGTCTGAGCTTGGGAGGCCTTTCTATTCATAGAACTTACTGCACATTTTTGTGGTGGACATTACTATTGACCTTTTCACATTAATTTCCATGATACCTGCTCTGAGCCCTCTACCCTGCTTGTACAAGGCATAAACATAGGGAGGGATGGATATAAGAGCATAGGCTCTAAGGAATCTGGGTCAGAAAGAGTATGAATTTTGCAGTTCAGGGCCATCTCTAGTGAACTTAAGAGTCATCATGCCATAGATGGCTCTGTGGATCTTAATATGGTAGAGGTCTGGTCCCCTACCTCTCAGGATCTGGATCCACAGATACATGAGTATGAGTTTGATTTGCCATTGGTTGAAGACATACATCATGGAGTAACAGTAACGGGAGACTTGGAAATGGCAGAGATGCTTAATGACTTCTTTGTTTCGGTCTTCACTGAGAAGTCTGAAGGAATGTCTAGTATAGTGAATGCTTACGGGAAGAGGGTAGGTTTAGAAGAGAAAATAAGGAAAGAGCAAGTAAAAAATCACTTAGAAAAGTTAGATGCCTGCAAGTCACCAGGGCCTGATGAAATGCATCCTAGAATACTCAAGGAGTTAATGGAAGAGGTATCTGAGCCTCTAGCTATTATCTTTGGGAAATCATGGGAGACGGGGGAGATTCCAGAAGACTGGAAGGGGGCAAATATAGTGCCCATCTATAAAAAGGGAAATAAAAACAGCCCAGGAAACTACAGAGCAGTTAGTTTAACTTCTGTGCCAGGGAAGATAATGGAGCAGGTAATCAAAGAAATCATCTGCAAACACTTGGAAGGTGGTAAGGTGATAGGGAATAGCCAGCATGGATTTGTAAAGAACAAATCGTGTCAAACTAATCTGATAGCGTTCTTTGATAGGATAACGAGCCTTGTGGATAAGGGAGAAGCGGTGGATGTGATATACCTAGACTTTAGTAAGGCATTTGATACGGTCTCGCATGATATTCTTATAGATAAGCTAGGAAAGTACAATTTAGATGGGGCTACTATAAGGTGGGTGCATAACTGGCTGGATAACCGTACTCAGAGAGTAGTTGTTAATGGCTCCCAATCCTGCTGGAAAGGTATAACAAGTGCGGTTCCGCAGGGGTCTGTTTTGGGACCGGTTCTGCTCAATATCTTCATCAACGATTCAGATGTTGGCATAGAAAGTACGCTTATTAAGTTTGCGGACGATACCAAAGTGGGAGGGATTGCAACTGCTTTGGAGGACAGTGTCAAAATTCAAAATGATCTGGACAAGTTGGAGAAATGGTCTGAGGTAAACAGGATGAAGTTCAATAAAGATAAATGCAAAGTGCTCCACTTAGGAAGGAACAATCAGTTTCACACATACAGAATGGGAAGAGACTATCTAGGAAGGAGTATGGCAGAAAAAGATCTAGGGGTCATAGTGGACCACAAGCTTAATATGAGTCAACAGTGTGATACTGTTGCAAAAAAAGCAAACGTGATTCTGGGATGCATTAACAGGTGTGTTGTAAACAAGACACGAGAAGTCATTCTTCCGCTTTACTCTGCACTGGTTAGGCCTCAACTGGAGTATTGTGTCCAGTTCTGGGCACCGCATTTCAAGAAAGATGTGGAGAAATTGGAGAGGGTCCAGAGAAGAGCAACAAGAATGATTAAAGGTCTTGAGAACATGACCTATGAAGGAAGGCTGAAGGAATTGGGTTTGTTTAGTTTGGAAAAGAGAAGACTGAGAGGGGACATGATAGCAGTTTTCAGGTATCTAAAAGGGTGTCATCAGGAGGAGGGAGAAAACTTGTTCACCTTAGCCTCCAATGATAGAACAAGAAGCAATGGGCTTAAACTGCAGCAAGGGAGATTTAGGTTGGACATTAGGAAAAAGTTCCTAACTGTCAGGGTAGTTAAACACTGGAATAGATTGCCTAGGGAAGTTGTGGAATCTCCATCGCTGGAGATATTTAAGAGTAGGTTAGATAAATGTCTATCAGGGATGGTCTAGACAGTATTTGGTCCTGCCATGAGGGCAGGGGACTGGACTCGATGACCTCTCGAGGTCTCTTCCAGTCCTAGAGTCTATGAGTTTCTCTTTATCCCTGTAGGCCAATCAGAGTCAACATGTGGAAAGGGAAATCAGCAGGCCACTTTGATTCCTGTTTTATTCCCACTAGCTATATGTGGGAGCTATTACCCTTTCAGAGTCACCCACAATGGAGTCACCAGGGAGAATGAGACCAGAAGGCAAATGGGTCCAGTCGTAATGTGTGTACACTGCCCCCACAACTGCAGATTATCTCAGGCTTAGTATTCAGGGATCTGGGCATTTATATCTCACAAACTGAAGTGCAGTGTGTCACAGCAATAGAAGCGATTCTCCAGGGAGAAAAAAACTAGCTTATCACCTAGAACTAGGATAGGAGGCACCCATTTTCTCTTACCCTATAGAGCTATCAAGGAAGGATTGGAAGTTTGCATTCCATTTAATTAATTGGTACATATAAATGTTGGTTAATAAACATGTACTTATTGATAAGGATAAACATAATTATTGAATAGCTGCCTTACTGCTCAAGCACCATTCATTTGGTGCACTGAGAATGATGGGAGACAGCTTGTGGAAAAAGTAACATGTGCTCATGTATTTAGACTCTATCATAATGAGGGGGCAGAACAGAACCTTAATTCTGGCATTTCCTAACTTCTTAGAGTTTGATTCTGCAACTTTGATATTATTTTGATAAGGGGAAGAAGTTGTATGTAATGTTAGACAAAAGAAAAAAAGGCAAAACCGTGTTCTATTATGTGTTTGTGTACCATTAGTATCTGGTATGACTGCTCCTATTCTCATACACTTCCTTTTGCAGGGAAAAGGAATTTTAGATCTTGGTGTGGGCCAGGGACTATGAATGTTAAATAGGCATAAAGGTGCCTTGCTTTTATAATATATGTTTGAGCTAGAACCTCCATGGACTGATGGCTGGGTACAGAGATTATACTGTACATTATTTTGACACTTAGTAAATTTTGAACTTTTGGTTTTCTCCATTAGAATTGTAAATATCTTTATTAAACGTCAGCTTGTGGCATCAACAAAGAATATTATACTTCTCTTAATATTCTAAATCTCTCCACTCAATCCAAACAGCAGAAACAAATTTTATTTTTTTATGGACTGTGATTATGTATTGACATTAAAAATTCTAATGTGGTGTTTCAGTCATTTGCTGAGATAAAAAAAGTCTGAAAATTGCATTTTGTGGGGGCTCAACTGCTGTCACTTTATAATTAACAATTTGCTATTTCATTAGCAGTTTGCAATGCATTTTAGTAGTGAATTACTAATGAATAAACATATGAATCTTTTATATTATTTTGTAGATAATGAACACTAGGAAAGACTGCTGATATATTAAAAAGTCCCTAGGGGACTGGTATTGGAATGCTATTCCTATCCATTCCAGATCACAATTGATTGTTACCTTTTAGCATATGTTACACAGTGCACAGTGACTTGATTAATCATTTAGGGCCTTGGCAAGTTGAGAACTATGCCTGGAAGCAGTGGGATAGTGAGGATGTTGAAGTGAGAAGAATGAAGATCAAAGCACCTTTCTAAAGGCCAAGGGTCTGCCCTAGGAGAACCACCAAGCATAGGGGACAGAGACTCATTAATTTATCTTTGTTTCTTGCAACCTTTACGGTGTAGTATTCAGCTTAGTCAGAAGTGTGTCATTTTAGTCACATTATTCAAGAATTTGTCATCTTCTTTGCAACAAGTCATCTATTGTAACTTAGAGAATTTTAGGGATTTACCATCTTCAATTATGAGGTGGATTATCAGATCAATCAAACAGTCTGATGCTTGTTTATTTGTCAAAATGGGCCAGATTTTTGGATGTCTAGTTGTATATAATACCAGCAGTGTGGCAGAGGGGAGACAGGTGAATTGTGGCAGAATTCAAGCTCATATAATATTGTACTAATTGAATATAGATAGATTTAGTTCTGTATTATTTCTTTTGGCTTTGTAAATTTGTAAAATATTTTGAGCCAGAGTCACTGGTACATGACATTGTACCGCTCAGCTCCAAAACGGGCAATGTGGAGTAAATCCAGATTACTGGGTAGTTCAGCCAGTCTTACACCTGCTTTGCTTCACCAGAGTGGCACAAAATAATTAGAGTATACTGCTGAATCTGCCTTGTTGCTACTGGCTTTAAACATTTATCATAGAGGCAGGAGGCTCTTTTTCTATCTAGGTACCTCGTTATATGAGCATACGTTATATGAGCACCTTACAAAATAAATTTTACAACACTCCTGTCAAGGTTTTTTCCCCACTTTGAACTTTAAGGTTCAAGAAGTGGGGATCTGCATGATCACTTTTAAGCTTAATTACTAGCTTAAATTTGGTACGCTGCCACCAGCCAGAAGTCTGTGTCTGGCACACTTCTGTTCCCCTAAAACCTTCCCTGGGGAACCCAAGACCCAAACCCCTTGGGTCTTAAAACAAGGAGAATTTAACCATCCCTCTCCTTTTCCCTCTACCAGTCCCTGATGAGTTTAGACTCAATCCCTTGGATCTTAAAACAAGGAAAAATCAATCAGGTTCTTAAAAAGAAAGCTTTTAATTAAAGAAAGAAAAGGTAAAAATTATCTCTGTAAAATCAGGATGGAAAATTCTTTACAGGGTACTCAGATTCATATAGACCAGAGGGACTCCCCCGCAGCCTGAGATTCAAAGTTACAGCAAACAGAGGTAAAAATCCTTCCAGCAAAAAGTCACATTTACAAGTTAAGAAAACAAACATAAGACTAATCCTGATTGCCTGACTATTACTTATTATTTTGAAACATGAAAGACTGATTCAGAAAGATTGGAAAAGCCTGGGTGTACGTCTTGTCCCTCTCAGTCCCGAGAGTGAACAACAAACAACTCAAAAAACACAAACAAAGACTTCCCTCCACTAAGATTTGAAAGTATCTTGTCCCCCTATTGGTCCTCTGGTCAGGTGTCAGCCAGGTTCACTGAGCTTCTTAACCCTTTACAGGTAAAAGAGACATTAACCCTTAACTATCTGTTTATGACAACTTCTGTGAGGCAGCACTTGAGTGGTGCTGGAACACTCTGTAACACCATTCTGGTGCTTTTTTTAGGAGCTGGAACATTGTTTTGGCACTTCTGCTGGTCCCAGGCCAGGTGCTTCCTTTCCCTTCGTGGCTAGAGACCATCCTTCAAGCTGGGCTTGGGTTGGGGGCACATGGTAAGGGTCTGCACAGAGGGAGCCAGGGACACTACAGATGGGACTGGGCAGTGGTGCATGGGGTCCAGAGCAGCTGAGAACCAGGGGGCAGAGCCAGGCAATGTGAGGAGCTAGGTAATGAAGCTTCCTGGATAGTGGAGCCTTATGCAGGGAGTAGGATCTGGGTACAGCGGTGAAGAGGCAGAGACAGGACAGCCTTTGCAGGGAGTCATCTCCTGCTCCCCTGAGCCTCTCCCATCTCCCCCACTGCCCTTATCTTCCTCACAGCTCCTCCCCACTAGCCCACAGCTCCCTCTGCTCTCTCCAGGACCTCTCACTGTCCTGTGTTCTGGCACTTTCTTTTTTCTAAGACTCTACCACTGCTGTGAAGGAGGGAGATATTGTTATGAAGATCTCTAGCAGGGATTGGCAACCTTTGGCATGCGGCCCATCAGTGAAATCCAAAAAATACGTGGGCCGAGAGATGTGTTGGCCACCGCTTCCCGCAGCCCCCATTGGCCTGGAACGGTGAACTGCAACCAGTGGGAGCTGTGATCTGCCGAACCTGCAGCCATTGCAGGTAAACAAACTGTCCCAGCCCACCAGCGGATTTCCCTGATGGGCCACGTGCCAAAGGTTGCTGATCCCTGATCTATAGAAAGAAGTGATCAAAACCAAGAATTTCCATCCCGGGGGACATTCCAATATTTCAACATTTGTTTTCCCAAATAAGGATGTGAAAAGTTAAAATATCCGAACTTTTTGTGAAATAGAAAGTTTAGAAAAAAAATCATTTTGGAAAAGTTTCTCCAACATGTTTTGGCATTTCTGAATCAAAATGATTTTTTTCAATTTGTTAATCTGAAATGAAACATTTCATTTGGACTTGGCATTAATCTGCATCTGAACAATGTGGTGCCTCATTGAAGCTGTAGTTACAGGCATCTCATGCCCCAAATCTCTGCTCCCCTTTGAACTATATCTCCAGGATGCAGTATGGTCTGTTCCTGTGACTTAGCCCACCATGATGGGTCAGCATGATGGGTCAGCTTGAAACAAAACATTTTATTCTGATTTTCCCAATGGAAAATTCTGCCAGAATCATTCTTTTCCATTTGAAAACTTGGATTTTGATGAAACCTCATTTTCCAAAGGGAAAATATTTTGTTTGATTTTGTTTTTACTAGACCTAGATACATAATATTAGGAACTGGGCTTTATTATGCTAGGCACTGTAAAACTCTTATGAAGACATGGACTATAGTTCAAAGAGCATACAATCTAAAGGTTATCTTGGCTAGAAAAAAGTGGTTGATTTTTAGATTGGGTTTAGCTAAAATGTGCTAGCTAAACTTGACTTAAAAACTACCTTTTTTGTTGAATAGATGTCGAGCAACATTTTTTTAGCCTCATAGAAAACAACCAGCTTAATGTGTTACACTGCAATAAGAAAAAAAACAAGTTTAGTTCAGGTTTAGCTAGCTCATTTTAGCTAAACCCAACCTAAACTCAGCTGCTTTTCCTGGTCATGACAAACTGTAAGGACTCAGTCTTCAAGGTACTGAATACTGTTGTCCATCCAGAAATGTGTTTAACTTGAAACATATGGCTAACCCCTTTAGCTTCAGTAGGATCCAGCTATGTAGAAATAAGAGACCTTTTAACAGAACTAAGAATGCCCATGCTGTGGTTTTCACCAATTTAACTACATTGGTTTAAAAAACAATTTTAAGTTCAACTGTCACAACTTTCTAAAGTAAGCAAGTCCTGAGAATAGTAAACTGGTGAAAGGGAGCCCGTTTTAATGTATGACGGGTAAACGTTGTTTACTGATTGTGATACTAATCTTGCACTGCTCTTTGGATGGATTTCTTGAAGAAAGACAGAATTGGGCCTGTCATAGGTTCAGGGCAACTGTAGCTGTCTTCCCCCTCTGTGGTCCCTTTCAGGACATTCACTTTAGGCTTCTAGATCCCAGCCATCACCTCTGTTGGACAAAGACCTATGTCTCACTCTCTCCTGACCAGGGATTTTAAGGCTGAACAGCTCCCTGCCTTACATTGTGATATACCCAGCAAGCCAGATGGCCTGCACTTTGCTTTTACTCTGAGAGTTACAGGGTGTATTGCCCTCAGTAATAAGTTACCACACAGCTCCTTCTAAGCAAACACATGTATTCTTAAGGTAAAATCGTTACAGAGAAAATGTAAGAAAATAATAAAAGAACCTACGTGCATGCTAAAATGATTTCCAGAGCTCACCTCTAACTCCAACATAGGTCTCTGGGTGGTTCAGTCCTTCACAACCCACAAAAGAATTTTCCTTCTGGTTACAAGTTTATTTTTTTTAGTCCCAAAACCAGAATAGCCGAGCAGATCAGCCTTTTCTTATACAGCTCAGAACTTTGATCTTGGCCTTCTGTAACAAGTAATCAACAGACAATGACCCTCTCCTCACGGCATAGCTTTAAAAGGCTACATTTATATTTTTTAAAAGTATCTATGGAATTTTTTATACATAATCCTGTCTTCTGATTTCCTGAGGGAGATGCTATGGAGATACTCTATACTAATCAGAAGACAGTTTCTATATAAGACTAGTGTCCGAGAAATTAACACTTTTTTCTTCAGATAAGAATCCATGTACCCAGGTCTGCAAACATATGAGTTGAACTCACATGGCCTTCACAATTGTGTGTGCAGAATTCCCATGGACTTCATATCTAGATTCTTGTGTTAAGATGGAAGGGACTGTAAGCAACATTTTGCTCCATTTAGCAGTCCATCAGTGTAACCTTGTTTTCTGGCAGACTTGTCAAATCTTCATTACTTTTTTAAAAATAAGCAGCATTTTTAAAATAGTGTGGTTTCTGATTTTCTGTCGAAGCATCAATTTCACAATTCATTCACTGATCCAGAACACTCCATTCTAAGGAATGGTATTGAGTAACTGTTAGATTCCTGCATCTTCATTGGCCAAGAAAGATGTTTTCTGTCTTTTTGGAACACCTGTCATTGTATAATCTGCTTTTTTTAATCAGTGGGTTTAATGTAAATAAATCCTTTGGTTTTGCAGGCTGGAAGATTAGATAATGATCTCCCACATGGAAAATAATAGTCTTGGCTTTCAATGTTTCTTTTCTGTAAATTCCACAGCTTTGCCCCAGCATTTATATTCCAGCAGGAGACCATTATCATGTCACAGTGTTCTTATTCCTTTGACATTATCTCTTTACAGCAGCAAGTACCTGTACAACTGGTTGTGCAGAATGTTTTGTATGTATGCATGCTATTACTGAGAACTATGCTGAAATCACCAAGCTGATATTTCTCACTGTTGTATTTGCTGAATTTGAATAGCAATTCCAGGGGTGAATGACTGTTTTAGTTGTGTATCCCACTGCTTTAGCAAAAATGTTTGGATTAAAACAAGAGTTTCAAGGACATTCTGCACTTGTCAAAACATGTGCAAAGGACTGAAATAGCAGCAAGTGTATTTTAATCATCCATATAAATATAGTCTTTACCACAACATATTGAAAAGAGGCAGAGAATGGGAGGCAGGACTATTAAAATAACAGTGAAAGCTTTTTCAGCATATTCCTTTAACTTTAAGAACATCAGTAGAACATACAATTTCTCTTGTCAATCACACCTTCGTTTCGATTTGACTAAAACTTTCCAGCTTTATTAGAAATCCATTAGCCAAACTGCTCATGTGACAATATTGCGACTCAGGATGAGTGAATGTCCCTCATTTTTCAAATCATTCTTCAAACTCAATTTTCTGCCCTACTTTATATGGCAATAGGAGACAACGAAACTGCCCGTGCACAATGATTTAAGGCCAGCTAGTTAAACAAAACCAAAGAAGACAAATTGCTATTTTTTTATGAATAATTTATCATATTTCTTCAACCTGGTATGAGAGAAATGAGTGAGTTCCAGCCACACATGGCAGAAAAGATTTTTAGGCCCAGGGGCTGAGGGAACATTCAAGATTATAAGGAACAAAAGAAAATAACACGTGAACTTGTTGCAGTTTGAGAGAGAGGTTACAATAGTTTGGGTTTTGGAATTCAGTGAAGAATGCAATTATATTATACATTACCATTATATAGTGCTTTAACTGATATTTGAACAAAGTTCAAAATTGACTAGTGATTTTGGGTGCCCATCTGGAGAAACTTTTAAGTGTTCTGATTTACAGAGACTGGATAATTGTCACTTTCTGAAAAACAGGCCCTTAAATGTGTCCCAAGTTTGGTGCCCTGAAACCAAGCCACCTGAAAGCAGCACTCACTACTGAACATTTTAGAAGTGTTGTTTTCCTTTCCTTTCATGAGCCTTCCCAAAATCCCCCATACTTAACAATACAATCGATACAAGCTTTTCTGGTGAGGACGAACACCATTGACATGAGGTGCCAAATGTGCGCGCACACAAGAGATTTAATAAATGCAGTGGCTGTATGCCAGTGTAAGTTAGGTGGATGTAATTTTGTAGTGCAGACATGGCCTTAGGAGACTGTCCCAGGAGTGTCAATGGCATGCCTAAGTCACTTTAGAAAATGGGAGTTAGGGCTAAATCTAAAGATTCAGACTAGTGCCTAATAGCTGCTGAGGTGTTTTTAAATTCCCGACTCTCATTGAATTCCATGGGATTTAGTAACCTCAGGTCTTTTGTTAATCCACTAGACAATGAGCCATCTACAACCTTAGGTCCCTAGAAGGTTTTGAAAATTTGGCATTTAGGCAGTTTGGAAAAGCTTATCTAACATATCAAAACAGAGTGAAATACAAAACTAGGGCAGGGTTAATACCTCGAACAACCATCCAAAAATATTCTTTCAGATTAAAAAATGTCCTTTTCTCCAGAACAGGAAACTATAGGTTTCAGTTAACATTGGACATTGGTTTCTGTGGTGTAAGAATTGTATTTAGCAATTGTGTAAATTCCCCTTGCTTTAAAATGACAAATACCACAACTATATGGTGAACACTATATAAAGGTAAAAGCAGGATGTGAAGCTCCTTCCTTAAAAATAAACTTTCTGAAAAAATCAATGACTGTCATAGAACAAAGAGCATTTTGCATCCAGTGCAGCTGACAATAGCAAACAAACAACCTCTATAACAGAGTTTTATCTCTTTTACTTGTATTGGACGAATTCTTAAAATGGCTTGGCTTGGCAAGGCAATCTAGCAGTTGTAAACTTAATTCTTTTAAGGTAAAGAGCTTGGGATTTTTGATTTATCCTTTGCTCTTCAAGCATGTAGGAGCTAGGAACTCTCTCAAGGTATCAGACTTTCATTTCATCTAAAAGTTTACAAGGAAATGAAATTTATTCATGAATAAATTTCATTTCCTTCCAAAAAAATCAATAATTTCCAATCAGGTCTATGGCTTTTTCCAAATAATCTGTCTTTTGGCTCAGAATAAACATCAGTATTTTCATCCGAAAGAGTAATATTTCCCCCCTTCACATAAAAATAGAAACCCAACTCAGGAGATATGGCCATATATGACCATAAGTATCTCTGTATTTATTTTGTATTGTGATCTGTATCCAGAATGTGATTTATGTGATGGATTGTTAAGATCGTGTGCTAAACTAACAGGAATGAATGAGTGGATTCCACCTATTCAGACCATTTCAACACCCTAACCCACAGATGGGAAACAGTCCTCAGGCCAGTAATTACAATTGATTAACACTGAACAAGTCCAACCATCCAAACAATGAAGCACCCAGCATGGGGGGGCAACTTCTTTGAAAAGCCCCACTGGATGTTTTGGCTAATTGGGGAAAAAACAGTTGAAGGTATCAGCAGCCAGATTTTCAAAGGTATTTAAACACCTAGCGATACAGATAGGTGATGAAATACCTTTTGAAAATCTGGCTCCAGGACTCATACCTGAACCATGAAACAAGAAACTATTAAGCAATAAGATAGTGAATTTCCGCCACAGTGTCAGGGTTTCTCTTCTACTTGAGAGATGCAGCTACAAGACAACACAAGGTAGGCATGCAGGAAGAACACCAGGGCATGCTGTCAGCTGGGACTTGGATGGGTCACTAGGGTACATGTATACTCTGGTGATAAATTGGTGTCACAGCTGGCCCAAGTCAGCTGACTCAGGCTCACAGGGTTCAGGCTTTAGGGCTATAAAACTGCAGTGGAGACATTTGTGCTTGGGCTAAAGCCCAGGATCTGGGATCCTCCCTCCTCGCAGGGTCCCGGAGCTCAGGTTCTCGCACAAGCCCAAATGTCTCCACTGCAGTTTTATAGCACAGCAGCCGAAACCTGTGAGCCTAAGTCAGCAGACCTGGGCTAGCCGTGGGTCTTTTATTGCAGTGTAGGCATGCCCTATAGGATCCAAGTTTGTTAAACTGTAAGTTCTGGTTCAGTAACTTAAGCATGTAGTAGAGCTGTCAAGCGATAAAAAAAAATATTGTGATTAATTGCACGTTTAAAGAATAATAGAATGCCATTTATTTAAATGTGTTTGGATGTTTTCTACATTTTCAAATATATTGAGTTCAATTACCATACAGAATACAAAGTGTACAGTGATCGCTTTATTTTTATTACAAATATTTGCACAGTAAAAAACAAAAGAAATAGTATTTTTCAATTCACCTAATACAAATAATGTAGTGCAATCCCTTTATCATAAAACTTGAACTTAAAAATGTAGAATTCCATACAAAAATAGAACTGCACTCAAAAATAAAACATCATAAAAGTTTAGATCCTACAAGTCCACTCAGTCCTACTTCTTGTTCAGCCAATTGCTCAAACAAGTTTGTTTACATTTGCAGGAGATAATGATGCCCCCTTCTTATTTATAATGTCACCTGAAAGTGACAACACGTATTCACATGACACTGTTGTAGCCGGCGTTGCAAGATATTTACGTACCAGGTGCACTAAAGATTCATATGTCCCTTCATGCTTCAATCACTCTTCCAGAGGACGTGTGTCCATGCTGATGATGGGTTTTGCTCGATAGTGATCCAAAGCAGTATGGCCAAATGCATATTCATTTTGATCATCTGAATCAGATGCCACTAGTAAAAGATTGATTTTCTTTTTTGGTCATTCAGTTCTGGAGTTTCCGCATCACAGTGTTGCTCTTTTAAGACTTTGGAAAGCATGCACCACACCTCATCCCTCTCAGATTTTAGAAGGCACTTCAAATTCTTAAACCTTGAGTTGAGCGCTCTATCTATCTTTAGAAATCTCACATTAGTACCTTCTTTGAGTTTTGTCAAATCTGCAGTGAAAGTGTTTTTAAAATGAACAACATATGTTGGGTCATCATCTGAGATTGCTATAACATTAAATATATGGCAGAATGTGGGTAAAACAGAGCAGGGGACATGCAATTCTCCCCCTAGGAGTTCAGTAACAAATTTAGTTAATGCTTTTTTTTTTTTTTTAACGAGAGTCAGCAGCATAGACACATGTCCTCTGGAATGGTGGCCGAAGCATGAAGAGCCATACTAATGTTTAGCATAACTGGCATGTAAATACTTTGCAATGCCGGCTACAAAAGTGCCACGTGAACGGCTGTTCTCACTTTCAGGTGACATAAATAAAAAGCAGGCAGCATGTCCCGTAAATATAAACAAACTTATTCGTCTTAGCGATTGACTGAACAAGAAGTAAGACTGAGTGGACTTGTAGGCTCTGAAGTTTTACATTGCACTCAAAAAACAAAACAGTTATGTAACAAAAAAAAGTTACATTTGTAAGTTGCACTTTCATGATAAAGAGATTGCACTACAGTACTTGTATGAGTTGAATTGAAAAATATTATTTCTTTTTTGATTGCCATTATTACAGTGCAAATATTTGTAATAAAATAATAATAATATAAAGTGAGCAGTGTACACTTTGTTGTAATTGAAATCAACATATTTGAAAATGTAGAAAAACATCCAAAAGTATAATAAAGTTGAATTGGTATTCTATTGTTTAAAAGTGCAATTAATTGCAATTAAATTTTTAAATCATGACTAATTTTTTTAAGTTAATCACGTGAGTTAACTGCAATTAATCGACAGCCCTAGCATGTAGTGAAGTATGTAGGTAGGCTGAAGTTAGATGTGGCTAAATATGAATGTCTATATTTAAAAAAAAACAACAACCGTTTTCCCCCTCGATGCTTTGTTCATACTGCTAAACAAAAATTCTTTGTTTCAGGAAGGTTGCTGGTCAGTTGTAACTTGCGCTGGCCACAAGCTTCCAAAATGAGACAGGCCTGAAAAGTAGCAAGTGGTTGGTCCACACAGGATAGTGTATCTGGCTTTTGGCCTAAAAGTAGAAGGACTGAAATTCTGCCCAAAGGTGGGTAAAGACAAGAGCTCAAACACCTGAGGTGGGTGCTGTAAGACACCAGAAATGGAACAGGGGAGCAGCTAGCCCAGTAACTGTGGGTGAATTTTCATCAAAATGCTATCTTGACAATAAAGACAGTGCAAAGCTGAGGGCCAGACCATACCTCTTGTGGTACAGCACAGTGATGGGGGTGGTGTAGAGTACAGATAGTCTTAAGCAATCTTTGCTCCTCTCTGATTCTTGGGCGGCCTGCTCTTGGTTCAGTCCTGAGGTGCAATTCAGGGCAGCACTGAAGCTGCTCTAAATTGCACAATCTGGCAACAGCCTCAAGGGAGCTAGGGTTTGGCCGAATGTAGTAGCTCCTTGGCTACAGCCACTCTTTCCTTTTGTAGGAGCTGAGAGAGGGTGGAGTTTAGGACTCACTCCCCTGCCCCATATGCCACCTAGAGATTCTCTTACATCAGAAAGCATGTCACGTGGCGGATTAAGCGGGCTTTGCAGCTGCTTTGCACAAAGCAGCCACAACAAAGATCAGGAACTGTCCAATTGTATTAACAGCAACCATTGCACCTCCTCCTGCAACTTCATTTCAGCCTTCTCCTCCTCAGTGACTGAGTGATCTAATGCATTCTCTTTGTTAATTGCTTTAGGATTGTTTATTACCTTATGCATTCATATACAAAATAGCAAAGTCTTTAATGGCTTTTGCTTTCAAGCAGCAGCAAACATGGAGAGAAGACAGCTGCTTTTACCACTCTGCTGCTGAACACAGAAATATAGGTGTAGCAAGCTGTAATATTACTCCAGATAGGCTTTTGTAAGCCCCTAAGCACTTAGAAACATACCATTTAACACTTATGAAAGATTCAGTGACTTATGATTGATTTAAGACTTCTCTTTAAAAAAGAAGTTGCTGACAGCAATGAGCAATATTATACAATAAAATAAGCCTCTCCCCAAGATCCTTGAGCTCAGTGTCATATAATGAACTATTTTGCAGGCTGTATCTTAGATGTTTAGGATTAAAATTATTCCCTGGGTTATAATGTCATTCAAAGGGTTATAATTCCCATGTGGCAAGATAGTAATTAGCTACAGTGCTTTAGTGACTGTTCAGGTACTTGTACCTCTTTTGTACAATGAGGTGAAAGGCTACTGTTTAAAACCAGTAGGGATTTGTATTAAAGACAATCCTCTGTATCCACTTTGTTAAGTAGGTTATGGACAGGGAAATCAGATGAAGGAAGGCAAGGAAGAAAGAGGATACGATTTCATTACTGCCCTTCTGTATTTCTAGTACCCTTCTAATATAATAGGCACAGTGATTTCCTCCCCTCCCTGCCTATTCTTTAGAGTCCTGGGGTTACAACTGTGCAGTGTTGTGAACAAGGCTGTGAGTAGAGCTGGTTGGATGTTTTTAATTGAAATTATGTACTATTTTTTCAAAAATTACAGAAGACAATATGGAAATATTTCTACCACTTTGACCAGCTGTAGCTGTCATGTAATCAAATAGTCAAGTTTTGGAAACAACCTTTTGCCAAGACAACCGAATATCCCTTTTTCTTCCAGTCTCTCCTCATTTCTTTCCAAGAAACCCGTTCCTTAGTTCTTTTAAGATTAGCCTTTTAAATATAAAAACTAAATGGAGATCCATAAACCAGTGGCCATACTGGGATTTATAGGAAATTTAAAATAAAAACCAGCTCTGGAGATGGAGTGCAGGGGAAAATGGTGGCATCCTTGTGGAGTATCACCATGAATGCTGCACCAGACAAAAGTAAAAACTGTCATCTCAGCAACCTGCCTCACAGTTCACCCCAAACACGAACCAATAGCTTGCTGATAGAAACCTTTTCATGCAATATTCTAAAACTGGGGTATGTTGGAAATAATTGTGTACATAGACTATAAATGGTTGGATAATGAGGGTGGTACTTCTGAGGAAAATATTGTCTGAGATAGTTCAGTTCAACAATGGCACCATGTTGTCTCATGGGAGTTGAAGTTCAGATGTCTCAGGCTCCTTTTTTCTTCTTTAAGTTGGGTTTCCTTGATAGACTATATCTCTCATGATGCACAGTGGCTTCCCTTCTTGTTTAGGGAAAACGTTGTATCATGGCAGTCCCTGACCACGGAGCATCCTGGGAGATACCTATGAAGTATCATGATGGCATATTTGAAGCAAAATATTTTAGCTCTTGCACAAAATGTTTTAACTCTTTACCAGAAACACAACATTTCTTGGTTATCGTTGTGTTGTTTGGGGGACGACTAATGAATTGAAATTTCTGCAAAAAGTAAACCATTTTTGTGAGACCATCTTTTTTTTTGTTGTTTTGGTCAAACACTTTTTCCATTGGGGGGTGGAGGAGGGAGACTTAACTTTCAACATGCTATAATAAACATGTTCTAGAGAGCAAATTTTCTTGTGTGTGTGTGTGTGTGTGTGTGTTTATTCAGCAACAAATCTCATGTTGCTAAGGCTGCTAAGCTATTAAATGGGCAATTGACACTATTTTAAGCTTTTTTAAAACATGTTAAGGATGTGTGTGTGAGAGACGGTGTGGCAGATCATGTTTTCTTCTTGGTTCCCAGTTTTTGTCTGCACTTGAGTTACAATGGAAATAAACTCATAAACTAGGTTGGTAATGCTTCACTGAACCTGCCACTTCTAAGTCTCTGCTGAGAATCTGTTCCAGTCAGGTAGAAACTAGAGCATGGCAAATTATTCAAAGCAAGCAGTTTATTAAATTGATTTCACATTTCTGTTCATAAATTTTGATTTTATTAATTTGTTCATAAATGCTCAAAGAAAAGTTGGTGTGTGTGTGTGTATGTATGTATATATCTATATATATATAACAGCTTGTACCAGCTGCATCTTTGGGTTGGTCTACACAAAGTTTTTATACCGATTTAACTATCTGGTGTAGAAACAGATACAGTTAAATCGGTACAAAAACTTTGTGTAGAAAAGGCTTTTGACTATTCCGTATTCATAACTCATAGTTTGTGATTAATCTCCTACGCAAGTCCCTTGGTATTGTCTTCTCCTTGACATGTTGACTGAAATATTATAAACAGGGCTGAGCATTTCCAACACAAATTGTGAAAACCTCTCTACACACAACACACACAGTGGGAACACACTTCTTTGCATGTGAATGCAGGTGTAAAAAACACCCATTCTTGTCAGAATCAAAGCTAACTGGGTGAAGCTGTTTGGGGCTTTTCAGTTGACGAGCCAATATCTACCTATGTCCTCAAAGGTTCTGGACCTGTGTTGCTTATTGAAGAAAATATGATTCAGCAGCTCTTCTATACATTTAATTAAACTACAAGAAGAAAACATCTCATAACTAAACTACTATTGATATTACTAAATTAACTATGAATACAACTATCAAATCAAGAGCAAACCTATAATTTAGGTTCAGGAATGGACTGGAATTAATTTATCAAATGAGTTAAATCACCACATTAATACTAAAAATAATCAATCCTTGTAAATCCTAAAGATGATTCTAAAATGGTGGCTGTTGGTTTATAAATCCCAACTGAAGATTTTTACCAGTCAATCAAATCTAGACCATAGAGCTGATTAAATGTCCTAACTGAAATCAAATTATATAATGTCTGAAACTTCTACCTCAGAGTCCATTATAAAGCTTTCCTAGAATTCTGTTCTTGTGTGGTGGCAAACCCATTCCTCTCTCTCTCCAACAGATTATAATCCAGACAATAATAGAACATTCTTGATATGCAACTCTTGCCAACTCTTGTTTATTGGAAATTACAGATGACCGTTTCAAGTTTCTCAGGACTTTTAAACAGAGAACACAGAGCGCACTCTAATGAATAGTTCTGAGACAATGTTTAAGCCTGGGGTACTTTTCTTTCTGGAGCCTTCCACAGTGGACACTATGGGTGCTCATGCACATGTGTTCAAAATTACACTTTCACACCCTGAAATTGAAAGACAAAAACACTGTTGAGCCATGAACCCCTCAGTGCCAATTGGTAAGGCGGTTACAAGATCATTTTGGTTCTGGTTCACCAAAGAATGTTACGTGAGTTCTTAAATAAAAGGCAGGGTCATGCAAGTTACTAATAGCATCGGTACATCCATTTCGTAGTGATAGGGAAGAAGTTACATGTGTATGCTGGAAATATGTTCTAAGGTCTGTTTCAAGGCAGAGTTGACAACAGGGTTTCTGTCAGACAAAAGATGTTTATTCACCTGTCTCTCAATTGAAATGTAAATTAAACATTGTAAGACAACACAATAGAAGCCTCATTGATATATGAAGTTAACAGGGATGTGAAATAACAGGAAGGTAGTACACTAGAGAATAAGATATGGGGGAGGGTATCTTGACTCTGGGTACAGACAATGAAATTTAGGGGTCATCAGGAAAAGGCAAGGAAAACACCCCTTTATCCTACACCTAGGAAGTAATCAGGCAGTGCAATTACATTAATGGCAGTAGGATTTCAACCTACCTAGATTGAAATGCTTCAGAGGACCCTTGAGTGAGAGAAATTTCTTTAGACAGAAGGTGGCTAGCCTGTTAATGTAAATTTAGTCTCTAGAAATCATGTTTCTGTTCTAGATTTTGTTTTAAATGTAACACCTTTGTTTCCATTATTCTTACTCATTATCTCTTGAATCTTTGGTAATATATTGTTTTCATTATAAATATCTCAGTGCTGTGGTATTATACAAGGAATTCATCCTAAGTTGAATCATTCAAGCTGGCGTGTATACTGTTCCACTGGGGACAGCAGAGCCAGCATTTCTGAGAGTATTCAGTGGATAAGGGGCTGGACACTACACAGGAATAATTCAAAAGAGCTCAGGAATTTCAAGTGCACCTATTTTGTTAACCCTGCAAGGCAAAGTAAGGACTGACAGAAGCCAGAGTAGAGTGTTTGGGTGGCTAACATGCTGATGGTGTCACAGTTAAGCACAAGCAAGATCCCCTCTTGCAGGAGTCAGAGGGTTAGTAAGATAACTCATGGTCCTGGTACCCGAAGAACTGGCTCAGGTGTCTCCCAGCTAATAAAAGCAACAGATAAAAACAAAGGAAAATGAGCTTCTTAAGGTATCAGGCAGTTTGCAAACTCCCTATTATCTCATCATTTGAACTCTTGTAAAATGGGAGATGGCACTATAGACAAGGAGACAGATGATGTTCTGCTGGCACAGCACTTCTTGCTAGCAGACTTTCTTTGGGTGCAGGGACACTGGTCAAAGGCTGACATGGGCAAGGATTAGATTAAAACAAAACCTAATAAAAATAGTTCAGAACTGGATTAAAAAATCACTAATAAATGGGAATTAGGCATAAGGCCAAATTATACATATACATAATATCTTTTTTCTCACTTGCACTTTGGCCCTATTCTTTCAAATTGCTCCATGTGAAGGACCCCCTTTGTCATCAGCAGGACTCCTAGAGGACCTGGGTTTCTGCTTGCCCAGAGTCACTTGCAAGACTAGGGCATTAGCCTGTAAATTGTGCAACTAGATGGTTAACTCTGCAAAACATTGATCTGTCATGCCATGTAAACTAACATCCAAAATCATTTTCTGTATGAAATCTACATACAGTTGCTCTTGTCCCAGTAAATTCAGATTAGCAATGTCCTTATTCAGCAAAGCACTTAAGCATATGCTGAAATGATGAATTTAAACAGTACTTTAAAAAAAAAGTGGGACCATAATCAGTAGTCATAGGATAACAATGTTACCTGGACTCACATCCAGAGTTAGATATGTAAATTCTGCTGCTACCAGTCATATTTCAATAATACATTATTTTAATAGCACTTCAACATATTATGCTTCAGTGCTGTTCTTAAAATAATTCCTAGCCTCAAAAAAATCAACAAATTTAAATAGATTCTTTTGTTATTCTGTCAAATTGTTTAATAGCAACCAATATATTGCAGCAAAAATACAATCTCAGAGGGAGACTGTAACCAGGTATCTTCTTCTGCCCCCCTTGCTGCAGCTCCCTGCTGTTTCAAAAAGCACTCTCATCTTCCTGAATGCAGCACCCCTGGCTTTTTATTTACACACAGTTCCCACCACCAGCAATCTCAATCTCAATCTCAATCTCAATCTCAATCTCAATCTCAATCTCAATCTCAATCTCAATCTCAATCTCAATCTCAATCTCTCTACCCAAGAGTGCAATACCTCTGGCTGTCAGCCACCCTTTATGGCCCTTGAGCCTTCAGGCCCACAGGTGCAGCCTGTTCTGAGGCCAGGCACCAGGCTTCTCCCCAGCCCCAATCCATTTCACCTGATTGGGGCTGGCTGAGCAGGGGCTAATTAGCTGCCTCTGCAGCAGCACCCTGCTACAGAGACTACTAAATCTTCAACCTTGCTTGGGAGGATGCCATTGATGTATTTTCATACAAATGAAGCAATAAGCTTCAGATGCTCAACTGCAGAGAGAAGGGAGGTGAAAAAGAGAGAAAGTGTGGTCCAGAGTCCCTGCTGGTGTACATTAGTATAGCTCCATTGAAGTCAATGAAGTTATTCTGACTTACACTAAATAAGAATCTGGCTCTATACTGTGAGATGGCAGAGGGTTAAAACTCTTGCTTTCAAGTGGAGTGACAGGTAGTATATTCCAATTTCTTTTTTAGCATGAGTTGATATAGGAGACGTGCATCTTTCAATAATAGAATCTGATAAATGATTATTCGCTTCTATTTTCCATACAGAGGGCATAAAAAAACATAAAACTTCAGGTTATCATAATGCAGTCTTAGATCACTTCACTACCCACAGTTGCATCTTGCTGCCAACTTCCTACAACATGATGCCTACTAATATTGCTGTCATGATGAAATTTCTGGGCTCATTGTTTCTCTTTGTAATTATGACATTTGTGAGTTCATTTCCATATGTATATCTGGCTTCCAAAACATCATGAATACTATACTAAAGTAGACATCATCCTATTCATTGTGAGATACTTCACAGGGAAAATAAATGAACTCCCACTGAGTGTCCTGTGTAAAGGAGGAGACTTATTTTCACTCGTCTTGAAAAATCCTCTTTTTATCTATTTATTTTAAGCATGGTTCTCAACTGTTTTCACTAACTGCTTTTTTCTTGTCAATTTTAATGTTAGTCAATAAGCAAAGAGATTAGGAGCAATGGAGATGAAGCAAAGCATAGTTCCTCTACTTAGCTGGGAAGGCAAACTAATAACAGATGACATCAACAAAGCTGAGGTTTTAATGCCTATTTTGCGAAAGGTAAATTCAAACCACAATTAATACTAACAACAATGGGGAAGGAACACAATCCAGAATAGTGAAAGAACATGTTACAGAATATTTAGGTAACTTAGATGTTGGCAGGGCCTGTTGAAATGCAAGGTACATAGTTTCAGCTATTTCTTTATCTTGGAACCATTGGTAATTATCTCTGAGAACTCAGGGAGGGTGGGTGATGTTCCAGTGGACTGGAGGACAACCATAATATCTGTCTCTAAAGAAGGAGTGAAGGAAGAAGAGGACCTGGAGAATTATAGACAAGTCAGCTAAACTTTGCTACCTGGAAAGATACTGGAACAGAGGGTTTTTTTTTTCTTTCTTGTTTTTTAGATTGAAAATTGGGGGGTTGTGACAGGCTGTACTCATGTTAATTTTTTTTTACAAAACTATGAAATTTTGTACAAAGTAAGTCTTATGAGGTATCATTTTAAAATTGATAATCTGCTGAACATTATTGCCATGGTAAAATGTGTATCAATATGTGTGTATGTAAACTTATAATATTCTACTCCAGACTGGATGGATGGGGGGAGGAGACCAGATAAGCTTTCAAATATGTAAAGGGGTATTTATAAAGAGGATAGAAATCAATTGTTCTCCATGCACAATGAAGGTAGGGCAAGAAGTAATGGTCTTAATCTTCAGCAAGGGAGATTTAGGTTAGATATTAAGGAAAACTTTTTAACTCTATGAGCATAGCTGAGCACTGGGATAGGCTTTTCCAAGGGAGGTTGTGGAATCCCATCACTGAAGGTTTTGAAGAACAGGTTAGACATACACTTGTCAGGGATGATTTAGAAATTCTTGGTCTTCCCTCTGTGCAGGAGGATTGTCATAAACCGATGGTTAAGGGTTAATGTCTCTTTTACCTGTAAAGGGTTAAGAAGCTCAGTAAACCTGGCTGACACCTGACCAGAGGACCAATAGGGGGACAAGATACTTTCAAATCTTGGTGGAGGGAAGTCTTTGTTTGTGGTTTTTTTTTGTTCGTTGTTCGCTCTCGGGACTGAGAGGGATGGGACATCATTCCAGGCTTTCCCAATCTTTCTGAATCAGTCTTTCATGTTTCAAAATTGTAAGTAATAGCCAGGCAAGGTAGATTAGTCTTATGTTTGTTTTCTCAACTTGTATAGGTTTCTTTTTGCTGGAAGGATTTTTACCTCTGTTTGCTGTAACTTTGAATCTAAGGCTGCGGGGGGTCCCTCTGGTCTATATGAATCTGAGTACCCTGTAAAGCATTTTCCATCCTGATTTTACAGAGATAATTTTTACCTTTTCTTTCTTTAATTAAAAGCTTTCTTTTTAAGAACCTGATTGATTTTTTCCTTGTTTTAAGATCCAAGGGATTGAGTCTGAACTCACCAGGGATTGGTGGGGGGGAAAGGAGGGGGAAGGTTAATTCCTCTTTGTTTTACGATCCAAGGAGTTTGGATCTGTGTGAAGCCTCTCAAGGCAACTCAGGGAGGGGAAAGTCTGGGGGGGAAAGGAGGGAGATGGCTAATTTTTCCTTGTTTTAAGATCCAAGGGGTTAGGATTTGGGTTCCCCAGGGAAGGTTTTAGGGGAACAGAAAGTGTGCCAGACACTAAATTCTGGCTGGTGGCAGTGTACCAGACCTAAGCTAGTAATTAAGCTTAGAAGTGTTCATGCAGGTCCCCACTTCTTGTCCTCTAAAGTTCAAAGTGGGGAAAAGCCTTGACAAGGATAGACTAGATGGCCTCTTGAGGTCCTTCCTAGCCCTATATTTCTATGATGCTATGATTTAGCAAAGCCTATAAGTATGTGTTTAACTTTACATGTGTTTACGTGTTTAACTTTAATTTTTCTTTATCATGAAAGTGCAACTTAAAATGTAGATTTTTTTCTTACATAACTGCACTCAAAACTAAAACAATGTAAAACTTTAGAGTCTACAATTCCACTCAGTCCTACTTCTTGTTCAGCCAATTGCTAAGACAAACAAGGTATTTACATGCCAGTTATGCTAAACATTCATATGGCCTTTCATGCTTCAGCCACCATTCCAGAGGACATGCTTCCATGCTGATGATGCTCGTTAAAAAAATAATACATTAATTCAATTTGTTATTGAACACATTAGGGGACAACTGCATTTCTCCAACTCTGTTTTACCCACACTCTGCCATAAATTTCATGTTATAGCAGTCTTGGATGATGAACCAGCACATGTTGTTCATTTTAAGAACACTATCACTGCAGATGTTACAAAACAAAAAGAAAGTACTGATGTGATATTTCTAAAGATAGGTATGTCACTCGATCCAAGGTTTAAGTATCTGAAGTGCCTTCTAAAATCTGAGAGAGACGAGGTGTGGAACACGCTTTCAGAAGTCTTAAAAGAGCAACAGTCTGATGTGGAAACTACAGAACTGAACCACCAAAAAAGAAAATCAATCTTTCTGCTGGTGGCATATGACTCAGATGTTGAAAATAAATATACATTTGTCTGCACTGCTTTAGATCATTATGGAACAGAACCAATTATCAGCATGAAAGCATGACCTCTGGAATGGTGGCTGAAGCATGAAGGGACATATGAATCATTAGTGCATCTGACACATAAATATCTTGCAACGCAGGCTACAATGCCACGTAAAGGCCTGTTCTCACAAGAAGCAGGCATCATTATCTCCTGCAAATGTAAACAAACTCGTTTGTCTTAGCAATTGCCTGAACAAGAATTAAGACTGAGTGGACTTGTAGGCTCTAAAGTTTTACATTATTTTATTTCTGAATGCAGTTTTTTTTGTACATAATTCTACATTTGTAAGTTCAACTTTCATGATAAAGAGATTGCACTACAGTACTTGTATTAGGTGAATTTAATATTTCTTTTTTTTACAGTGAAAATATTTGTAATAAAAAATATAAAGTGAGCACTGTACACTTTGTATTCTGTGTTGTAATTGAAATCAATACATTTGAAAATGTAGAAAATATCCAAAACCATTTAAATAAATGGTATTCTATTATTGTTTAACAGTGCGATTAATCGTGATTGATTTTTTAGTCACTTCACAGCCCTAGTAAAAATCTAATGTTATGAGCAGATAAAAGTCTAATAATACAAAACTGTGTGTACAGAGTAGCGAGAGTGGCTATTTTATAAGTGTGGGGTGAAAAATATGAAACAGATGAAGTGTCATTTTGGAGGAATTAGATGATTTTATAAAAGTTATTTTATTTGGACATTATTTAAGGCTTATTTTTTATTTATTTCCTTGATCTACCATCTGATTGAAAGTTAACTGCAGTTTTATTGCTATTGTTCCTGCCTGAACTGCACTTTAATTAGCAATAGGTTTTAATTACATTTATTACTGCAACGTACAAACACAATCTATTAATAGATCTCCATCTTCTGCTGATAAAATACCAGTCTCTGGAGGAAAGTTTCTTTAGAATAAGTGTATACTAGAGATCTAGTGAAAGTTTAAAACTTTCATTTTCTGCAAGGTTTCATTTATCTCTCAAATGAAAGCAGTTATAAATAACTTATGGTAGAGACATTTGTATTTAGTTGACATTAAAAAGAGAAATATTGGGGCAAATCCTGTTTTCACTACAGCTAATAGAAAGTTTGCCACTGACTTTAATGGGCATGCTTGTACTCCTGTTGAAGGGATGATGGTTCTAAATTTCTGCAGGACTTAATCTCACAATGATAATTATGGTAACACAGGACCTTAGCTCCTTTGCATGTTTGTAGTGACAGTCTTAACCCTTCACTCTTTATTCGAGTGACAGTTTTTTTGACTACAATGAGTTTTTTTCCCTTGAGTAAGAACTAAATCATTGAGCCTAGTCTTATCAAACTACAACTCCTTTTAGTAACTTCAGTGCATCTCTTGATGATCAGGACTAGTCACTATTTTACAGCTGCAGAAGACTCAAACTTTCAATGATGACTCGATGATGTACTTCCATTTTCTTGTACCTGTGCTGGTTAAGGAAAGAATATGATCTCTGACACAAAAAAGAACCAATTATTTTGATGGCTGTTGGGCTTTCTTCCCTCATTCAAATGTTAACACTTTGAAACACAAATTATCAAAGTTAACACAAATCCCCAGATGCAAACTTCCACACATAGGGTGATGGATAGGTTAATTAATGCAAAGCAACAAGGGTTGATTGGAAAATAAGATCCTGTCTGTCACAATTTTAGGGCAACAGCACCCGTTATTCCTCCTTGCTGATCCATCAAGTGCAATCAATTTAGGCTTCCAGCTCCCAGCCATCACCTCTCTTGAGAGGAGAGCTGTGCCTTGCTCCCTCCTGACCAGGGGCTCTTTCAGATCGCACAGACCGTCTACACTGTGATATACGCATCCAGCCAAACTGCCTATGAGGCCGATGTGATGGAGTAGGGGCTGTTTGCATGGGGGATGGGAGAACAGGGGAGGACTTTAGGGGATGGACTATACCTGAGCCTGTAACCTGAGCTAGGCAAAGGGGGTGGGAGGTCAACACTTTTGCCCGGGAAGCACGACAAAGGAAGGGGCCGGCAGGAGGGGGTTAGTTTCAGTTTGGTTTTGGGGCTGTGTGGGGGGAATTCAGGGTATCTGAAGCTGGGATCCAAGCACCCTGAAACTCCAGAAGGACTCGATTGAGGGGTCCTGACTGTGCCTGCAAGCTCTGCTGTAACCTGTGTTCCTGTTGTCTAATAAACCTTCTGTTTTACTGGCTGGCTGAGAGTCACTGTGGGTCCCAGGAAGAGGGGTGCCGGACCGGACTCCCCCACACTCCGTGACAACTGGTGGTAGAGGTTGGATATACTGCACCCCGTGGACGGCGCTTCCTGCGGTAAGTAACTGGGGAGCAGTAAAACAAAGGGATGATTTTAGGGGTGATTAACCCCTGGGAGTGTGTGCCCAGTGAGGACTTTGCAGTAACAGAGTCCCCCCGGGGATTGCAGCGAGCGGTCCCAGGGGCGGAGGAGTCTGCAGCTTGACCTTGGCAGAGAGGTGGTGACCTCAAGAAGGGCTGGTGCACTGAGGGTCTCCATGGAAACCATGGGGAGCAGCGAGCACCCCGGCCTGTGAGTGGCCAGCAGGAAGATGTATGCCAAGCGGCGCAAGTGTGACCTGGTGGAGCTGTGCAAGCAGAGGGGGCTGCACAGTGGGAGACTCACCAAAGACCAGCTGATTGCCCAGCTGGAGGAGGGAGACCGCTTGAATGACTGGAGCCCTGTCTCTGAGGGAAGCAGCCAGGCAGATGCAGCTCAGGCACCAGTGTCTGTCCCCTCTGGGAGTGGTCAGCCGGCAGCTGAGGGCTTCCCGAGACCCCCCCTTCCTATGCCTAGGGGAAGGGCGAGGAGGAGCCCAGCAGCTACTGAGGGCACTGTGACCCCCCTGCCCAGCAGGGGATCCTCCCGGCAAAGCTCACCCCCCAGCAGGGGATCCTCCCGGCGGTGCTCGGCATCAGTGGAGCGGATGCTGCTGGAATGTGACAGGAAGCTGAGACGAGAAGAGCTCAAGTTAAGGAGGCAAGAACTGAAGGAACGGGAGAACCAGCATAAACATGAGGCGAACCAGTGCCAGCGTGAGGAGAACCAGCGCCAGCGTGAGCTGGAGGAGAAGGAGAAACAGCGTAAACATGAGCTGGAGCTGGCCCGGTTGGCGAGCAGTGGGGCCCCGGCTGCAGTGAGTGAGGGGGGACCCAAGCCTATAAGGAGCTTTGATAAGTGCTTGGTGGCCCGGCGTCAGGAGGGGGTGGACATAGATACCTTCCTGACGGCCTTTGAGAATGCCTGTGAGCTGCACAGGGTTGGCCCTGCAGACAGGTTCTCATTTCTCACCCCCTTACTGGACTCCACAGCCGTGGAGGTGTACAGCCGACTGAAAGGAGCGGAGGCAGGGGACTATGAACTGGTCAAACAGGCCCTGCTCCGCAAGTTTGGGCTGATTCCTGAGATGTACCGGAAAAGGTTCCGGAGTCAGCGTAAAACCCATAAGGTCACATACCTACAACTGGCCAACCGGGCGCAGGGGTATGCCCGCAAGTGGACAGCTGGGGCCCAAACTAAAGAGGATCTGCTTGACCTATTCATACTAGAGCACTTGTACGAGCAGTGCCCGTGCAACCTGAGGCTGTGGTTGATGGACCAGAAGCCGGAGAACCCGCAGCATGCAGGCCAGCTGGCCGACCAATTTGTGGACAGTCAAGCAGGGGATAACAGGGAGGAGTCTCGAAGGAGCAGGCCTGCCTCAATGCAGAGAGAGAGTCACCATGGGACTTCCCAGCGGGGGCCTATGGAGAACCCCCACCAAAGGGGAACATTCAGCGTCAAGTCCATCCGACTCACTCGAGGGGACCCACAAGACCTGGGCTGCTATCACTGTGGCCAACGAGGCCACATACGGGCCCAGTGCCCCAAGCTCAGGGACAGACCGAGCAGACCCAACCAGCAGAGGGTTGACTGGGTAAAGACCCAGTCAGAGGAGGGGCAACATTCCAAGGAAAGGGGGGCTGGCAGCGTACAACCTGTGAAGGAGGGAGGAGGTCCCTAGGTTAGCTCCTCTGGGAGACTGGATGCTCCAGGCTCTGGGCTTTTGGTTTATAGGGTGGGCACAGGGCTGCCCCTCCAGAAAGAGTGCCTTGTTTCCCTGGAGGTAAATGGGAGGAATGTCACTGGGTACTGGGACACGGGCGCAGAGGTGACGCTCGCCCGGCCCGAGGTGGTGGCCTCAGATTGGATGGTACCCAACACCTACCTGCCCCTGATGGGCATGGGCGGGACCCCATTTGAGGTGCCCGTGGCAAGGGTACACCTGAAGTGGGGGGCCAAGGAGGGCCCCAAGGAGGGCCCACATTTGCCCACGGATGTGTTAATGGGAGGGGACCTTGAGGACTGGCCAAGTAATACCCAGAGTGCCCTGGTTGTGACTTGTAGTCAGAGTCAGCGAAGGGCACTGCACCCCAACAACGGGGAAGGGACTCTGCCCGAGGTGCAGGACCCTAACCTGGTGGTGGGGGGAACACCCAGGGACACGGCTCAGAGAGGCTGTGGCCTCAGACCCAGCCAGCGAGAGAGAGCAGGTCCCCATCCCTGTCCCAGCTGCTGAGTTCCAGGCCGAGTTGCAGAGAGATCCCTCCTTGCAGATGCCCAGGGACCGGGCTAACCTCAGTGCGGTACAGACCATGAGGAAAGGTTGCAAGGAGAGATTCCTGTGGGAGAAGGGGTTCCTGTACCGAGAATGGGCTCCCCCAGGGGAAGTAGAGTCATGGGGGATCAGGAGGCAGCTGGTGGTTTCCCAGAAGTTTCGCCACAAGCTACTGTACCTGGCCCATGACATCCATCTCGCAGGGCACCAGGGAATCTGGCGCACCAGGCAGAGGCTGCTACAGAACTTTTACTGGCCTGGGGTCTTTACCCATGTCCGACAGTACTGCCAATCCTGTGACCCCTGCCAGAGGATGGGGAAGGCCCGGGACAAGGGGAAAGCGGCTTTGTGGCCTTTACCCACCATAGAAGAACCTTTCCAGAAGGTGGCCATGGACATAGTGGGACCTCTCAGAAAGACGACCCAGTCAGGGAAGAAATACATCCTGGTGATGGTGGATTTCGCCACTCGCTACCCTGAGGCGATGGCCTTGTCCTCTATTGAAGCAGACACCGTGGCAGATGCGCTGCTGACAATTTTCAGCCAGGTGGGGTTCCCCAAGGAAGTCTTAATGGACCAGGGGTCCAACTTCATGTCGGCCCTGCTCCGGTGCTTGTGGGAAAAATGTGGGGTCCGGCATAACTGGGCCTCAGCATATCACCCCCAGTCCAACGGGCTGGTGGAAAGGTTCAATGGGACGCTGAAGATGATGCTAAAAACATTTATGAACCAGCACCCAGAAAGTACTTACCTCACCTGCTGTTCGCGTACAGGTACCCCAGGAATCTACCAGGTTTTCGCCTTTCAAACTGTTGTATGGAAGGGGGTAAGGGGGTCCCTAGACCTGATGAGAGATGAATGGGAGGGGAAGGCCATTCCCAAGGGAGAGTCAGTGGTGGAGTATGTCCTGACCTTCCAGGAAAGACTGGCCTAGCTCATGGGCCTGGCCAGGGAGAATCTGGCCCGAGCCCAGAGGAAGTAGAAGGTCTGGTATGATCACACGGCGCAGGCCCGTGCCTTCGCCACCGGGGATCAGGTAATGGTTCTCATCCCCATGAGAAAAACAAACTCCAGGCTGCCTAGGAAGGTTATCAAGCAACTAAATGAGGTAAACTATGTGGTGGAACTGTCGAACTGGGCACATCACCGCCGAGTGTACCATGTGAACATGATGAAGACATAGTATGACAGGGGGAAAGTGGTGTTGGCCGTGTGTGGACATTGGGAGGAGCAGGGAGATGACCCCTTAGTGGATCTATTCCCTGGGACAAAAGCTGGTTCCCCCTTGCAGGCGATTCCCCCCTCTGATCAGCTGACCCTGGCCCAGCACACTGAGATCAGAGGCCTGCTGCATCTATACCGACAGCTGTTTTCCATCCAGCCTGGATGCACTAATTTGACTGTCCACCGGGTGGAGACCGGGTCAAATCCTCCTATAAGATGCTCCCCTTTTCGGGTCACTGATAAAACTGCCCAGGACCTAGAAAGAGAGGTCAGGGACATGCTGGCTTTGGGGGTGATCCAGCAGTCTTCCAGCCCTTGGGCCTCGCCAGTGGTGCTGGTCCCCAAGAAGGACGGGTCAATCCGGTTCTGTGTGGACTATTGAAAGCTCAATGCCATCACCGTATCCGATGCCTACCCCATACCCAGGCCTGACGAGCTCCTAGACAAGCTGGGAGGCGCTCGGTACCTCACCACCATGGATCTTACCAAGGGCTACTGGCAAGTGCCGCTGGACGCAGATGCCAGGCTGAAATCGGCCTTTATCACCCCTCTGGGGCTCTACGAGTTTCTGACCCTGCCCTTTGGCCTCCAGGGAGCACCGGCCACCTTCCAGCGCCTGGTGGATCAGCTACTGCGGGGGATGGAGAGTTTTGCCGTGGTGTATATTGACGACATCTGTGTCTTCAGCCAGACCTGGGAGGACCACATGTCCCAGGTTAAAGGAGTGCTGGACTGACTCTGGGAGGCTGGGTTAACCGTAAAGGCTGAGAAGTGCAAGGTGGGGATGGCTGAAGTATCTTACCTGGGCCATCAGGTGGGGAGCGGTTGCCTAAAGCTGGACCCAGCCAAGGTGGAGGTGATCAGAGACTGGCCCGCTCCCCAGACCAAAAAGCAGGTCCAGGCCTTTATTGGGATGGCGGGGTACTATCGAAGGTTTGTGCCCCACTTTAGTGCCATAGCCACCCCCCTCACTGAGCTGTGCAAGAAGGGGAAGGTGACAAGGTGGTCTGGACCAAGCAGTGCCAGCAGGCTCTCCAGAAACTGAAGGAGGCTCTGGTTAGGGGCCCAGTTCTGGCAAACCCAGATTTTGACAAACCCTTTATGGTGTTCACTGACACCACAGACAGGGGACTGGAGGCAGTGTTAATGCAGGAGGATGAAAAGGGGGAGAGACACCCCATCGTGTACCTGAGCAAGAAGTTACTACCCTGGGAGCAGAACTACGCAGCCATCAAGAAGGAATACCTGGCCATGGTGTGGGCCCTTAAGAAACTGGAGCCATATCTCTTTGGGCGACACTTCACCATGTACACCGACCACTCTCCCCTGACCTGGCTGCACCAGATGAAAGGAGCCAACGCCAGGCTCCTGCAGGACTATGACATGGACGTGATCCATGTGAAGGGAAGTGCCAACCTGATAGCTGACGCGTTGTCCCGGAGGGGGGGCCCTGAACTTCCCAAGGTCACTGGGCAGAGTGACCCCACTCAGTTCAGTCTCGAAGGGGGGAGAGATGTAATGGAGTAGGGGCTATCTGCATGGGGGATGGAAGAGCAGGGGAGGACTTTAGGGGATGGACTATACCTGAGCCTGTAACCTGAGGTAGGCAAGGGGGGTGGGAGGTCAACACTTTTGCCCGGGAAGCTAGACAAAGGAAGGGGCTGGCAGGAGGGGGTTAGTTTCAGTTTGGTTTTGGGGCTGTGTGGGGGGAATTCAGGGTATCCTAAGCTGGGATCCAAGCACCCTGAAACTCCAGAAGGACTCGATTGAGGGGTCCTGACTGTGCCTGCAAGCTCTGCTGTAACCTGCATTCCTGTTGTCCAATAAACCTTCTGTTTTACTGGCTGGCTGAGAGTCTCTGAGAGTCCTAGAAAGAGGGGTGCCGGACCGGACTCCCCCACACTCCGTGACAGCTGGTGTTTGCACTTTGCTTACTCTCCATTGTCTATGCCCCCAGTTACAAGTCACTGCACGGCTCTTTCTAAAGAAGCACATTTTATTCTTAAGGTGAAAGTACTACAAAAAGAATATATTTAAAAACAATAAACCTACATGCTAAAAATATTACCGGCATTTGCCTCCCGACTCCAGCCTCACAGGCTGGTAGCTATTAGTCCTTCACAAACAACAACCATAGTTACAAGTTCTGAACAGTCTCAGATTCAGAACCAGAACCCCAGCTGCTAGTTCAGCTGGTTCTTTACACAACTCCAGTCTTTGATCTCCAGTCTCCAGCAGTTCTCAAGGTGTAACTTCAAAATTCTAAGTTTTGAATAACTAGAGTTGGGGAATTTGCATTAACCTCTCCCTAGGCATTGACCAGGAAATCCACTTGACATTTATTGTTCCAAAAGTCCATGCTTGTCTGACACAATTTTAATACAGTCCTTTGAATGCCCAGGCCTCACATAAACTCTCTACGGGTAAAGGATATATAAAATCCCAGCCCACAATAATACATAAGCATTTTACTTAATACACTAGAACCCAAAGATAACTAAACTTGATTCAATAAGATCTCCCAACAATATTTCAGGAAACTGCCATGTCTAACTTGATATCTTATGCTGATGAAATTACAAGCTTGGTTGATAAAGGAAATGTTTAGATTTCTGTAGGGCATTTGACCTGTCATAGCATGGTGATTTGATTTTTTTTAAAAAGAAACCCTAGAACAATTTGATAAGCCTCAAAAAGTAATTGTAAATGGGAAATCATCAAGTGGGTATATTTCCACTGGGATCCCGCAGGGGTTTGTTCTTTCCACTATGCTATTTAACACTCATCGGCAACCTAGAAGACAACATAAAATCATCACTGATAACGTTTGCAGATGACTCAAAAATTATGGGAGTGGTAAATAACAAAGAGGTCACTAAACAGAGTGATGTGGATCATATGGTGAACTGGGTGCAAGCAAACTGCTGTATACAGTTTTTAATATAGTTAAATGTGTACATCTAGGAACAAAGAGACTCTATCCTGGGAAGCAATGACTTTGGGGAAAAAAATGGTAGGGATCATAACGGATAATCAGCTGAACATAAGCTGCCAGTCTGATGCTGTGGCCAACACTGCTAATGCAAACTGGGGATGTATAAACAGGGGAAGCTCCAGTAGGTGTAGAGAGGTTTTTACCTCTATATTTGGCACTGGTGTGACCTTGGCTGGAATACTGTCTCCTGTTCTAGTTCCAACAATTCAAAAGAGATGTTGATTATATTGGATATGGTTCAGAGAAAAGCCAAGAGAATGATTCAAGAATTAGAAAACATGCTTTAGGGCCAAGAAGCTCAATCTATTTAGCTTAAGAAAGAGAAGGTTAAGTGGCAATTTTATTTAGTCTATAGGTATTCTGACAAAGTTCCTCGTCTGCCTTGGCAGGTCCTGTGCTTATTGGCAGATTTGCTCACCTCAGAGAGTCATGGCAGCCCTCAGTTTGGCCACTTTTGCTAGTGGTTCAAACCTGATATTCACTCGGCGAATCTCACCACTGGCCAGTATGGGGAAAAGGAAAGAGAACAATCTTCACAGTCTCCGCTGGTCCACCTAGTGGGTTGGGGGACAGGTTAAGGACCTTCCCCTCTGGTGGGACCCACAGTCCAGGTCAAATCATCCTGTATCCAACAGGGAGTTGGTGGGATGGGGGGAACCCAGGCCCACCCTCTCCTCTAGGTTCCAGCCCAGGGCCCTATGGATCACAGCTGTCTACAGTGTTTTGTGTAACACCTGTGTGACCGCTACAACTCCCTGAGCTACTTCCCCATGGCCTCCTCCCAACACCTTCTGTATCCTCACCACAGGTCCTTCCTCCTGATGCCAGATAGCATTTGTACTCCTCAGTCCTCCAGCAGCACGCCCTCTCACTCTCAACTCCTTGCCTGCCCCTCACTGACTGAAGTGAGGTCTTTTTTAAACCAGGTACCCTGATTAGCCTGCCTATCTTAATTGATTCTAGCAAGTTTCTGATTGTTCTGGAACTGCCCCTGTTATCTTACCCAGGCTGAGGCTGAACCTGAGGCTAATATATCTGCTTTCTATCTCTCTCCTGTACCCCTCTGGCCCGACCCTGTCACAGTATTTACATGGGAACAAATATTAAATAATGTGTTCTTCAGTGTAGCAGAGAAAATTGAAACCTAATCCAATGGCTGGAAGTTGAAGATAGACCAATTCAGATTAGAAATAATGCATAAACCTTCAACAGTGAGGGCAATTACCCATTGGAACATTTTACCTAGGGTCATGATGGATTGTCAATCACTGACAATTTTCAAATCAAGATGTGCTTAAGGGATTATTTTAGGGCAGTTCTATGGCTTGTTATACAAGTGCCTTGACTAGATCAAGGATGGGCAACCTTCAGCATGTGGCCCACCAGGGTAAGCCCCCTGGCGAGCTGGGCCGGTTCGTTTACCAGCCGCGACCACAGGTTTGGCTGATCGCAGCTCCCACTGGCTGTGGTTCATCACTCAAGGCCAATGTGGGCTGCAGGAAGTGATGGACAGCACATCCCTTGGCCCGCGCCGCTTCCCGAAGCCCCCATTGGCCTGGAGCTGCCAGTGGGAGCCACGATTGGCTGAACATGTGGATGCAGCAGTTAAACAAATTGGCCTGGCCTGCCAGGCAGTTTACCCTGGTGGTCTGCATGTCAAACATTGCCAATGCCTGGACTAGATGATCATAGTTGTCCCTTCTAGCCATGGAATCTTCGGATCTACATTTCATAGCCTGTGCAATGATTTCCGTAGGCACAAGAACCTCATTATTTAAAAGCGGAATGTAAATTCTAAACTTTATTAGCATACACCCTGTAACATTCACACAAACGAACAGTTTCCCTGGCTATATTATTGTATTTCCCCCCCACTTCTCTGCAAGCAGTACCACATATCTGGCAGTTTGCAAGTTGGCTTGCTGATAAAGGAGGAATTGGTGATGAAGTGTTGGTATATTATAAGTGCAACTTGTTTTACTGACACACACCATTCCTGGAATACAGGTTGTCACAAACAGTTTGCAGGGCAATCATTTCTTCCAGGAATCTGATCCCAACGTCCACGGACAAGTCCCGGGACCAATTCTTTCCTAAAACTCTACTCTAAGCCCAGGCCTACACTAGCAGGGGCGGGGCACAGGGTGGGGAGTGTCAACCTAAGATACACAACTTCAGCTACGTGAATAGCGTAGCTGAAGTTGGCGTACCTTAGGTTGACTTACCTGGCCGTGAGGACGGCGGCGAGTCGACTGCTGCTGCTCTCCTGTCGACTCCACTTCTGTCTCTCGCGAGCTGGAGTTCTGGAGTTGACAGGGAGCATGATCGAGGATAGATTTTATTGTGTCTACACTAGATGCGATAAATCAATCCCTGATAGATCAATCACTACCTGCCGATCCGGCGGGTTGTGAAGACCTGCCCTTAGGTAAAGACCAATGCAAAGTGCCAATTCTTTTGCTGCTCATGCAGTTCCTTTAGCTTCCTCCCACCCAGATCCTTGCATAATCCAAAATTTATAGCAAACAACATGGCTTCCCAAGACTGAACATATCCTCAGATGATACTAAAAGATATTGACACCTCAAAAGAAGAAACTGCTGCATTCATTTTCTTTTCTGCATTTCCCAGGATTCTGTTGTGTTTGCTGGATGACTAGATAGAGGGCAGGATCTTGCATGGTGATGAGGATTTAGAACTTTCATTGGCTTCAATAGAAGGGCACATGCTCAGCATCTTGCAATTTGGGACAGTAGTTATCACTGTACATTATAGATCAAGTACTCATAACATCAGTATTCACTTGTGATTATGGACTGGTCTACACTAGGCGTTTAAATCGAATTTAGCAGCATTAAACCGATATAACCCTGCACCCGTCCACACAACGAGGCCCTTTATATCAAAATAAAGGGCTCTTTAAACTGATTTCTGTACTCCTCCCCGACAAGAGGAGTAGCGCTGTAATTGGTATTGCTGTGTCGGATTAGGGTTAATGTGGCCGCAAATCGACGGTATTGGCTTCCAGGCGGTATCCCACAGTGCACTATTGTGACCGCTCTGGAAAGCAATCTGAACTTGGATGCACTGGCCAAGTAGACAGGAAAAGCCCTGCGAACTTTTGAATTTCATTTCCTGTTTGCCCAACGTGGAGCTTTGATCAGCATGGGTGGTGATGCAGTCCCAAATCCAAAAAAAGCTCCAGCATGGACCGTACTGGAGATACTGGATCTGATCGCTGTATGGGGAGACAGATCTGTTCTATCAGAGCTCCGTTACAGAAGACGAAATGACAAAGCATTTGAAAAAGTCTCCAGGCTATGATAGACAGAGGCCACAGCAGGGACTCAGCACAGTGCTGTGTGACAAGCGTAACGGAAAGCCAAAGAATCAAATGGACGCTCATGGAGGGAGGGAGGGGGCACTGAGGACTCCAGCTATCCCACAGTCCCCGCAGTCTCCAAAAAGCATTTGCATTCTTGGCTGAGCTCCCAATGCCTGTAGGGTCAAAAACATTGTCCGGGGTGGTTCAGAGTATATCTCATCAATTTACTCCCCCTCCCCCCGTGAAAGAAAAGGGGAAAAATCATTTCTTGTCATTTTTCAATGTCACTGTATGTCTACTGCATGCTGCTGGACTGGAGGTGCTGCGGTGCTAAACAGCAGCATCTCCTCCCCTTCCTTTCCTGATGGCAGATGGTACAAAATGGTGGAAAATCATCATCAGCCCATGAGTGCTCCTGGCTGGCCTCAGTGAGATGACTCCTGGTCATTCCCGGCAGATGGTACAGAATGGCTGGTAACCGTCCTCATCATAGCAGCTAGAGCCTGAGCTCCATCAGCCCCCCTACCCATTTCGTCTCTAAAGAAAAGATTCTGTACTCTCTGGACTAACATAGCAGTGGGAGGCTGCGCTCCTCCCCCCCCTTTAATGTCCTGCCTGGACTATCATAGCAGCTGGAGGCTGCTTCCCCCTCATTTTTTCTCGCTAAAAAGTCAGTGTTTTTTATTCTTGCATTCTTTATTACTTCATCACACAAATGGGGGGACATTGCAATGGTAGCCAGGAGGGTTGGGGGAGGAGGGAAGCAACAGGTGGGGTTGTTGCAGGGGCACCCCCTAGAATGGCATGCAGCTCATCATTTCTGCGGGATCTCTGGGCTCTGACCCGGAGCGGCTGTGCTCTCTGGCTCTATAGTAGACTTGCCCCATATTCTAGGCAGGACTGACTCTATTTTTAGACAAAACATAAAGAAGGGAATAACCCGGGGAGTCATTCCCATTTTTGTCCATGCGCCCCCGGCCGACCTCAGCGAGGCCAGCCAGGAGCACCCATGACAGCAGCAGACAGTACAAAATGATTGATAACCGTCATCACCAATTTCCAATTGCAAATGGTACAAAATGATTGATAACTGTCATCTCATCGCCAATTTACAATGGCAGACGGTGCAATAGAGATGGTAACCATCTCTGCTACCTTGCAAAGGCAAATGAATGCTGCTGTGTACTACTGCAGTACCGCCTCTGTCAGCAGCATCCAGTACACATACGATGAGAGTGACAAAAGGCAAAACAGGCTCCATGGTTGCCATGCTATGGCATCTGCCAGGGCAATCCAGGGAAAAAGGGCGTGAAATGATTGTCTGCCTTTGCTTTCACAGAGGAAGGACTGAGTGACAACATTTACCCAGAATCTCCTGCAACACTGTTTTTGCCCCATCATGCATTGGGATCTCAACCCAGAATTCCAATGGGTGGGGGAGACTGCGGGAACTATGGGATAGCTACGGGATAGCTACCCACAGTGCAACGTTCCAGAAATCGATGCTAGCCTCAGTAAATGGACGCACACCACCGAATTAATGTGCTTAGTGTGGCTGCGTGCACTCGACTTTATATAATCTGTTTTACAAAACCGGTTTATGTAAAATTGGAATAATCTGATAGTGTAGACATACCCTATCTGCAGTATCTCAGACATTTATGAAGTAATAGTTCCATATACTTAGAATAGGACATACTTCAGGATCTCAGACTACATTTTGCAGTAACTGTTAACAAGTGCTGAGATTAATGGTAAGTGTCTAGAGTGTCTGGCTCCCCCTCTTCTTCTCCTCCCAGCCCCCACCTCTCCAACCCTCCTCTGCACTTGTTGGTGAGATCCATGTGATAAAGTGTATTTATTTATCATGATGTTTTGACTATCTCAGTGGTATTCTATCTAATAATTAATATTCATTGTAATTTATAGGATAAGTTAATTTATCATATACCTTTGACTACTCTACCTGCCCTCTGCCTGCTAATCCATCTTTCCTGGGACTGATTCTGACATTCTAAAGCCCTGAGCAGTGTCCTGAGCAGTGTCTCACTGCTGCTATAAAATAAAAATTCACTTCCTGTTTATTCTTTCAAATTCAAAATCTGGAAATTTCCCCAAAATATTACACTGGCTTGAGGCCCAAGATAGGCAAAAGTCAGTCCTGGGACAGAGACCACTTTTGCATAGATGAATGTCACGTTAATATCTGATAGCTTGTGACTTTGCAGGACTAAAAATAAGATCTTTCTAAGACTAGGAAAGGGAGATTCACAGTGAGAGACACAGCAGTAGATTCCAGTCCTAGTAGGTATGACATCAGACTTTGAAAACATTGAGATTTTTATGTACAAGAACAACGAGGAGTCCAGTGGCACCTTTAAGACTAACAGATTTATTTGGGCATAAGTTTTCTTGGGTAAAAAACCCACTTCTTCAGATGCTTATGCCTAAATAAATCTGTTAGTCTTGAAGGTGCCACTGGACTCCTCGTTGTTTTTGTGGATACAGACTACATGGCTATCCCTTTGATACCTCTGTACAAGAGTTTGCTACAAATATTACTTTTAATTTTTCTTTCGCTCTGAGTCCTCTTCAGCTAGACTGCATGGTAACCAAATGGAGCTGGGTGGGAAATGTTTTTTCCATCCTATGAATATTGAGTTCAAAATCTTTTCCTGGTCTGAACTGGGATGATAAGTCAAAAATAATTATAAACTGAGAAACTGATTTATTTTTCATTTCAGGACAATCTAAACTTTTCATTTTGATTGCAGAATGTTCTGTCAATTTTTACTTAATTTAAATTCTCCAGCAATTTTCTTTTTTGAAAATGTTGAAAAGTTTCTTTCTTTTTAATAACTTGAAAACTTTTTGTTCATTTTTTTTTCCACATTGGGAAATTTTATTGAACCTGACTTTGATTTGCAGTTTTTGGTTTGGATAGAACTCAGTCTTCTCTCTCTCTCTCTCTCTCTCTCTAATATAAAATTTCCAGTCATCTCTATAGCTAAGGGATCTGGTTTTGTGGATAGAGGGACACAATATATAGTATCTGTTGGCTGTCATATGTGTGAAATCAGTGGGACTCCTCAGATGGTTAAAGTGAGGCATGTGCATATTTGCAAGACCGGGACCTAAGAAAGAATCCTCTTAAAAATCTCAAATGAGAAGTGAAAAATGTATGAATGAAAAATGTAAGAATGAAATACTGGAATATCTCTACATGTCTTCAAATTTTATGGACACTTTGAAATGAAATGTGTTGCTAGTGTCTGAACTTTATGGATTAGTACTGTTATGAACAACCACATCAGTCAAGAAGCTGACAATGTAAATAAAGTTGGCAGTGGTGGGGAAATCATATGGACTGACGTTTGAGGAACATTAGTAAAAAAGATAGTTCTCAACTGTCAGCAAACTATGAAAATGTCTGCTTGAGATGGAACAGGCATATGCTGATATGACAAATTGTGAATGAAATGCAATTTCAATGCATTGAAAATGTAACACTATGATAGGATAAGTGCATGTCTGTGAGATAGGTGTGGGGCTGGGAACAAAACACATTAAATATCAATGAGTTGGCAAATTTCTTTTTCTTGAACTGCTTTCTAAAATCCCAACAACTAGGTAATTGCATGATCTGGTTAACTTTCACATTTTCCAGTTCTCTGATGTAAAGAGAGATACCTAAAGTCTTGATGAATCAAAATGAATGACTGTGTTGAGTGAATTGTAATGGAATGCTTCATATGCACATTGTTCACTGAATTGTCCAAAGTTTCCTAGGTCAAAGAGGAAAATCTTTTTAATGTGTCTCCACTGAGTGGTAGTGCATGATTGGAAAAGCATTAGCAGATATGCTTGAACTAAGTACTTGTGTTTTTATATGTATATATATCCTTGAATGCAAATATGCTGATTCACTAGAACACCAATTCTACTCTCCCCGCCTTCTCATGCCCCCACCGCATGAAGTGAATAACAATATTTTTGGGCTTTTACATTTTTAAGTTACCTTCTTGTTAATAAATTAACCATTATTAGGATGACTTTGGGTCGGATGTCCACCAACTGACAGTAACTATGACTTCAGAAAGTACCAGTCACCAAGGAGCCCTCAGTTTCGCTCGTGTAACTGCTCATTATAAGAGATGGAAGTGTTTGTGTGTGGGTGTGGGGAAGGGGATAAAGCCATTTTTCCTTAATAGTTGTTTTAAATCTGCTCTGCATTTTGAAGTCTACTGTCTTCATGTGTGGGTTTAGAGTTTTTTTTTTAACAGTGTAATAAAGAACACTGTTTTACTGATACTAGCTGAAGCTACTGTGCTTCTTGAGATGCCCTAAATGATTGCTGCCTAAGTGTAAATGGCTACCTCCAGGATAGTGGCTACCACATGGCTGTCTTTCCTCTCTCCTTCTGATTTCTCATACCTACCCCATTGTCAGACTTTGGATCCAGATCTCCAATATGTAGCCTGCCAATTTCCATCAATAACAACCGATTCATGCATGGATATAAATAAATAAATAAATGGCCTTTAACAATTTTTAAATATATCTTTATGCCAAACATAGGCCAGATGCTAGTCTCCTAATTTGTTGTTCTCATCATACTTTGTTATTTAATGTCACTGCAGTCATCCTACTGAATGTGTTTTCCTGAGTTCCCATCTCCTCATATTCTCAAAGTTATATAGTCCTTAGCGTAACTCTGTGGTTATATTTTCTCTAGTATGAGTTTTTGTGAATGCAAAATGCCAAAATGTGAGAGAGGTGGAAAAATTTAATAAATGAGGTTATGAACCAATCACATAGGAGCTGATGGTCCACAAAGATCACCACCAACTATCTCACGTGCTCTTGCTTTCTTTACAATTTGATGCACAACTGATGGTCACAATCCCATTTTAGAATCAGCTAGCACAAACCTCTGTGTCTGCCCAATGTCAGACTGGTTTTAGTGGGATGCTGAATGGGCCCAGGAGTTCACATTTGTCCCTGACACAGGATCAGGACATATATTTTTATATTGGAAAGGACTGATACCTAAACACATAGACAGATATCTATAGCTACATAGACTTCAAAATAGTAAAGCTTAATAATCATACTGTTTCATTAGAAGTTAGAGCAGAGTTGGCAAAACAGCACTTATGTTGGGAAGTAGCCTACTATAATAAAAATAAAGGGGGAGAGGTGTCTTTTTGTAGTTTTCAGAGAACAAGATCCTAAGATGACATCCTCTAGGGTTCAGAATATCAACTCAGAAAAGAAAAATACTAGATAAGTCAAATTGATCCTACACCAACACTTGAAGTGTCAACAAAATTCTCAAAATATTGGCATGATTCTTTCAGTTTAATATTTCTCAGAACCCTGTTCAATACCTCTGGTCAGAACTTTCAAATCAACTAGAAAAACCCATGCATATTTTTAGAGTTAGTTACTCTTCTCTCTGTCTTGACACTCCCGTCTGAAGGAAACTCATTCTCCTTAATTTTGTGTGGTAAGCCTCACTCACTGAATCACAATGCATTGTTTCTAATTGTTTCACTTAAAAGAGTCAAGCTCTCAGTTACTGTTGAGTGATTCAAGCTAATCATAATTCTGGGCTCTACTGATGCGTCAGGAAAGGCAAGGTTCTAAAGATTCTGAGCTTTTGAGTTCCCTGGTTTGCTTGTAGGAGAACTGGCTCACTGCATTTTCATTACATTTGGGCATAAATAATATTTTATTTTTAAGTTTTATGTCAAGAATATATAGAGCACGTAGTTGGTTCTTTTTTTTTTTTTAAGCATGCATTTAAGTGTAATGACATTAAAGGAAGACATCATACTCCAATGAAGGCAATAGCAGGAAGAAGTCTCAAAAGATTCACATCCCCAAAGAAAGAACACTTTCTTTACAAATCACTCAACCAATACATCCAAATCAGCTTAGTACTTTGAATTCCATGCCAGTGTAGTACTCACTGTGCATTGTTATTATTCTGAGCAGAAAAACAAAATATCTTAGAGATACCGAGTGAAAAGTGGTAAGACAAAAGGACACCGACTTTGGCTACAGAATACAATCAGTTTCATGTAAAGTGCACGTCATTTCTGACTAACTCACTTGCCTAGCCAGTTCCAGCCACTACATTATATCACTTAAATCTTATGTTTCAATGATTTAAAGGCACCTGCCAACTTCTTAACTTTGGCAATTAATTTTTCTGTAGACTTTACATCCCAGAAAATAAATAACTAATCCTGTAACTGGATCTGTAATTTTTCTGGATAAAAAATCAAGGCCTCGGTCCCCATGAAGGCTTCTCTCAATAGTAGCAACTAGCATGATACTTAGTTTGGGTCATATGGCTGATATCTGGAAAACAGAGCTACAGTAGTACTATGGCTAGATGAGAAGATAGAAAGTGAATAGTGAAGGACCATAAAAGGGATGGTGTATTTATGCTATTCCTGCACGAATTGTGATATGCAAATAGCCAATCTCTCTTCTGTCCATTATTTATTTTTAGAGTGGGGGGATGAGGTGGATTGTCATATTGTCTCTTTGCATCTCTGAAATAACTTGCATCTCTTACATAAATCATCCCTCGCACTAATGCTGACTCTCATTAGGATGACTGATGAAAAGCAGGACACCAATGATCACAATGAACTATATTAATGGCTGCTGTTATAATTTTGTTCACTGATTTGTTTAGAAATTTGAACCGACCCCATAATTAAGTTCTCCAATGCTCATGATCTTGGAGATAATGATAGGTTGTTGAAATTATTTTGTTTTAGCTGAACCTAGGTCAAGTCTGTTATAATACAAAGCCCAAGTTAGTTCTCCTCAGTCCCTACTTCTAATCCCAAAACAATGGCCTAGTTTAAAAAAATGTGGAGCAGCAACAGCTCTCATTGACTTTAGTGGGGATTCAGTACTTTTGAAGGTCAGGCCACTTATTTAGAAACATAAATTTTGGGTGCCTAATTTTTAGGCACCCATTCTTGAAAACATTCGCTTTAGCCATAATGATTTTCTACCCATGGCAATATGCTACACACAGTAAAGAGAGTACTGATGGCCCAGAAGTGCCTCAAGAATGAAAGCTATGGAAGTCAAACTTGCAGAAATTAAAGCACAGCTAAACCACTTCATATCTATATTGGATAATATTGATTTTAACTTCAGGACATAGCTGACGTACAGTATATATGGGTGGCTCTTCTTTTATTCAAAATCCAAGAGCCATATTCTGTTCTTATTATACCTCTGCATCCTTTTGACTTCAGTGAGGTGCCATGTGTTGGATGGCACAATTTAACCCAAAAGATATAGGGTGACACCAGTATACCTAAGAACAACAACCCATTGTTTTTGTTGGAAAACAAAGTGCCTATTCCAGAGCTAGAAGCACAGAAATCCCGAAGTACTAGAAAGAGCCAATTACATCCCCCTTTACTTTGCCAGACCCCTTCCCTTACCCACATTACCATTTGAATCTAAACAAGTTTCAGTATGATCCAGTCATCAGTCACTCAACTTTAATTGTCCGGAAAGCATGGGGACAATATGAAGAAAGCTCTCGTATATTCCTGAAACAGTAATACAAGTGACCTGGAGGTGAGAACTCTGATTACACATTCCAGTAAGAAACCAAAAGATAAAATTGTGCAAGTGATGTAGATGGCAGTACTGGGAAACCCATCTGTAGTCCTTCCTGTGAAAAGCAATTATATCATTATGCATCATTATAAAGGCCTGACAGCACCTTTTAACCAAACCCGCAATAATGAAACATGCTAATTTATCATTGTCTCTAACAATTTTCCACAGCTGAGGCAAGGTAATGAACAACTATCATCCCAGGAGAAGGAAGTAGCAGTAGCTTCTTGAACATCCCATTTCACCCTAGGCATAGGACATGTCTACACTACAGCCCTAAGCTGACCTACATTAGATTGGTTTACAGCCCCCACAGTAATTACTGCAGTGGCTATTGTCTACGTTATCCTTCTCCTGTGGATGGTGTGTGTCCTCACCAGGAGCACTTCCACCAACTGAAGAGGAGTGTGTGTGGGGAGGGGGCAGGGGAGCTGAGTGCTACAACTCTCAGCTCCGCAGAGCTCCCTGCTGGGAGTCTAGTTTCCCCCCGCCCCCCACAAGCTTTTGTCATCTCCCTGCACCTCCCGAGAGTCGGGGTTGGGACAGGGCAGCCACTTGGGCTTCTCTCCTTCCTGAGCAGAGAGTCGGGGGAATCAGGGGCTGCTGGACGCTAGCTGACGGGCTATCTTGTAAATTTCACAGCTCTGGCATGGAGCCATGAAATTGACAAGACAGCCAACAACCTATGTAAGTAACACAGCATCTGCTCAGGCACTGCTACACTCTAACTACACCAACATAAGCCCTATGCATCTCGTGGAAGTGGAATGATTATGTTGGTGTAGTCAGGCACTTACATGGGTGGGACAAGGCTGTAGTGTGTACTCTGACACTATTAGGTCATGTAAGCTTCCTTTTGACCTGACCGTATAGTGTAGCCACAGTCAGCTGTTCCTAAGCCAGGTTGATCTGAATGTAACACTTAGGGTTTGTGTACATGGCAAGTGACTGTACAGTAAGCCAGGCTATGAATCAAAATCACACCAGCTTGCCATGTAGCAAGGTTATGTGTAGACACTGCTACTGCCTACTGAAAGGTCTGAAGTGTGGCTTAACATAGTGCTATTCCAAGTAGTACACCAGGCTGTATTCTTGGACTTTCAGAGCACTGTAATAGTGTCCACATGAGACATCGCTACGTGCCAGAATGGTGAGATGTAGATTCACACTGTGACTTGTCATGTAGATAAGCCCTAGGTGTTCACAATATGACTCCTTTCCATTTAAACACAGGGGTCCAGATCTTCAGCTAGTGCAAACTGACACAGCTGTACTGAAGTCAAGAGCTCTCTCTCTCTCTCTCTCTCTCTCTCTCTCTCTCTCTCTCTCTCTCTCTCTCTCTACTGGTAAATTCTTAAACTAATCAGACTGCAGGAATTGAACATATGGTGTGAATTCCTGAAAGGGCATCTGAGGGACAACTTTTCAGGCACAAGCCTTAAGGCCAGTTCTTGACTTTGGAGATCAGGGCTAGCAGAGAAGAAACATAACTTCTGTTAGATTTGCACTTAAAATAGTTAGGCAAGGAAAACAGACACTGCATGAGGAGGTACATTTCTTTACGGTCAGGGGTAACACAAGGATTTCACTTTCCTTGGTAGCTGGAAATTAGGAATGTTATTGGAGATGGTCTTAGCTTATAGGAAGGTGAAAGAGCAATTCACTGCCCTTTCCAACATTCTCTAGCAATTACTGATCAATTACATCATTTGTTGTAAAAACCTCTGCTCTTTCAAGTAGTTGTTAGGAGACTAATCATTTAAACGTAATTGTAACTTGTATGAATTTGAGTAACATGTGAGTCTTCAATTGGAAACAGCCACAGAGAATAATGCATAAATGCTGAGTACTTAAAAAAAATCATTTAAATTATATTAGCATATTTTACATCAAGGCCACTTGTTAAGATTGTGGCAATCTGCATATACAGCTTTTAAAGAGGATGATATAAGGACAGGCTGATCAGACATAAAAGTTCAGATCAACAAGTCCTAATGTTTTGCATAAAACTGTCCAAATAAATCAGCAACAACAAAAGCCACAGAATGGCGGCAGAGCTTGAGGTTGTGCAAATCAGCGGCACTTTTTGGCACTTGAGGCACGGCTACACTCAGCTCAGCTGCATCAGTGCAGCTGCACCACTGTACGCTGTCTAATTTAGTCCCACTAAGCTGACTCGCTAGAGCTCTCCTGTCGGCTTACCTACTCCAGCCCCAACAAGTGGCAGTAGCTATGTCAGCAGGAGAAGCTCTCCCATCGACATAGCGCTGTCCATTCATAAGAACATAAAAACGGCCATACAGCCCAGTATCCTGTCTGCCAACAGTGGCCAATTCCAGGTGCCTCAGGGGGAGTGAACCTAACAGATAATGATCCAATGATCTCTTTCCTGCCATCCATCTCCACCCTCTGACAAACAGAGGCTAGGGACACTCCACCACTTATGTTGATGTAAGTTACATTGCTCATGGGTGGTGGTTTATTCACACCCCTGAACAACGTAAATTATGCTGACATAAGCTGCAGTGTAGACATAGCCTGTAAGGAAAGCTTCAATGCTGTTTGACAAATTTGTATTAATTTAAGCACTGTACAATCCAGGAAAACAGGGTTTGCTATACTGGACCAGATCAGTACTCCAACTAATCTCTAATTGTTCTCAGATGGTGTCTGATACTAAATGCAACAGAGAAAGGAGTTGAAGGTTGGGGAGATACCTATGCACTTTATTTAAAGTTAAATTGGACTTTTTCTTACTCTCACAACATCAAAATCACTTTATCTTTTACCTTTTGTGACTCCCCTCCTTACCTCCTCTGCAGCATGGGGCTCAGATTACTTGCTATGATCCTCTGGGTATTTCTCATTTAATTATGCTCCTGCTGCTGCAGAGGCTTTGGATATTGGTGCACCTCAGTCCCTCCTATTCTCTGCCTCTGGCACTGGTAGTTAAATTTCCTAAGGGCTGTAATACTTTGGTCTAATTCTGATTGTTGGCCTGGTGTGGGGGCAGTAGGGTGGTTTTTAGTGACCTGTGAAACATATGTGGTCAAACTTGATGATCTGGCAGTTCCCTATGGCCCTAAACGACAACTCTGACATTATGACTTATACTGGTTAAAAAAACACTTTCACGTGCTTCATCTTTTGAGACATCACATCAACTTGGGAACCATAGTTCAACATTGAATGCCAAGTAGGGGTCAGACAGTAATTTTTTTATTACATGGTTTTGCATAATTTAAATATTTTACACGTGCACTACCTTCACATTTTAAACCCTGCCGTGAACAAAATAAAATTGCTGTTGCGTATATGGAACCACTATGTTCCAGCAAAACTCCCTGTTTGATCTGATGTCACCAGTGTAGAATACACTGAGCTGTACAATCTAACATGAGAGCTGGTCTCTGCTCTCTCAGAAACCTGAGCTAGCCAATCCAAGTATACTCCAATCTTCTTGAATATATGGTATTGTTGGGTCTAAACTTTTGGTGAACTTTGGGGAGCCAAAACACACCCAGACTGGCTGTCTCTGTATAATCCTTCCTGAACCCTTTTGAACAAAGCACTGACCTGCAAACTACTCATGACACCCCCTTTCTCAAGTAGCCATTAGCCTTTATCTCTATGCATTTACTTGTTAACTTGCTTTTCCTGTAAAATCTTAATTGATTATGCATGACCATTATCTTTTGTTAATCACTTTGTTTACTTCTGTGTATAAATATTGATGCTCACCCCTAATAAAGGCGCCACACTTAATCTAAAACTTTTAGAGCTAAGGATAGTGTGAGCCCGTTGATCAACGCATTGGTGTCTGGTCTCTGACAGAATTGTGTGCCCCATACCAACTCCGCACGAACTCGGGTGCTGGAGAGGTGAGTGAGGACTTGCTTTATTTACCTAACAATTTGGGGGCTCGTCCGGGATTCCTTCTGGTGCGGTACCTCTGTCCAGTGGTCAGACCACTCATATATGAATTGGCAAGGCGCCACAGGAGATTTCTCCCAGCCAATTCAATATTGAGGGGTCGTGTATTGGACAGCAGGGTAAACGCCAGTTGGAGGGCTCCTGTCAGACACCATGGGTCAAGGGACTAGCGTGCCTCTTGAGAGTCCGTTGGGCATTGTAAATAAGTTATGGAACGAAGGGAAACTCCCAGTACAGACAGGAATGTCTAGGAAAAAGTTGTACACAGTATGTGTAAGGAATTGGACTGAGTATACCGCGGTATTGGCCGACCCGGAGATGAGGTGGCCTTCGTATGGCTCTTTCGAACAGGCTGCCTTAAGAGGAGTAAAGAGCCAGATCTTAAAAGACCATCCGGGACAGTTATGTTACTGGTTTTGTTGGGACACAGCAGCAGAGCTGTGGAAATCTTTAAAAATTATGGCAGTCAGGTACTCTCCCGAGAGTGAACCCCCTCCAGGTTATTTCGATGAAGGGTGTAGACCACGGCGTGTTTTGACTCGTCAGCTGGTCCCCTCTGCACCTGCCCCTATTCCTCCGCAGGGGGACTCTCTCCTTGTAGCAGAGGGGAATCTGCAGGATACCAGATTGGAATTTCTGCAGAAGGATGAGGAGGAAATGGAGGGGCAAACCTCGGGAGGAGTAGTTACTAGGCTAATGTCCAAGCAGATACGGCAGGGTGCATGCCCCCCCCCCCCGAGGATAGCCCAGAGAATGTCCCCGTCAAATCTCTTGCGAGTAATAAAAGTATAGTTAGAGAGATGCCTTTACAGGTGCACGATCAACCTTATATGGGCAATGATGGACGGTTACAACATGCTAATATTGTGGAATATAAAGGATGGCTAGAATGGGATTTGAAAGAGTGGGGACGGTTGTCAGGGTCTTTTGGGAAAAATCCCCGAAAGATCATAGAACTTCTAGAAAGATTGTTTTTAAGTTATAATCCTACTTATACGGATGTGGATCAGTTGTTAAGTAGAGTTTTGACCGGAGAGGAACGTAGTAGATTGTGGATGGCAGAAAGGACATGGGGAGATAGCAATGCAGTTAATCTTACTTGGATGGATAGGCGGGATCTGGCCGCTGGCTGGAATCCCCTAGACTGGACTCAGCCAAGGCTGACTCAGCTGCAAACAGATCGAGAGCGATTGTTAGAAAGACTCAAGGAAATGGCTCGCTGCTCGCCTAATCAGGCTAAGTTCATGCAGATTCGGCAGGAATCTGATGAGCCGCCCAGAAAGTTCTGGTCGAGGCTATTGGAGGGGGCCCGAATGTTCACTCAGATGGATCCTGAGAGAGAAGCAGACCACTCTACTCTTATTTCATTTTTTGTGAATCAATCGGTGCCCCCTGTAAGGGATTACTTCTTAAAGTTTCGCCCTGGTTGGGGAGGTGAGTCAGTCACTTCAGTGTTGGACGTAGCTGATTTTGCCTGGGAGAAAGAAAGGGAAAGTAGTAAAAAGAAAGAGAAAAAGGAAGAATATAAGCTGATGGCTTTAGCTTTTCACGGCGGTGTTCGAGGCAAAGGCCGTGGCCGTGGCAGGGGATTCCAGGGTGCTCGGGGAAGAGGGTCCTGGCGACCCCAGCCATCAGGAAATTGTTTTCAGTGCGGACAGCCCGGTCACTTTAAACGTGAATGCCCCTGGGGACGCCCAGAGGGTCTGGTTGCATCCGCAGATGCTTACACAAGTGAGGAATACACCCCTGCACCACCAGCTCAGCCCATTCCCCAGGCCTGGATCAACTACGGGAAACAGCAGCAGCCGCAGCAAACTCAGCCTCCTCAATGACGGTACCCCGGGGGCGAAGGCAAACAATGTGATGGTCTTATTTCCTTAATGTCTTTAGCCGGCTCCTTTCTCACTTTCTCCCCTCCCAGCAAAGAGCCTCGTTTAACCCTTTCAGTCCAGGGACTGCCTGTCTCTTTCCTCATTGATACTGGGGCTACTTTCTCTCTTTTAAATCATGCCCCCTCTCCCTGGCTATCCTCTGAGGTTAAAACTGCGACTGGGGTGGAGGGCAACCCACAGTCTCTGGAACTCACTTTGCCTTTGAATGTTGTTTATGCTGATAAATGTTTTCCTCACCGTTTTCTTTTTTCCCCAGCTTGTCCGATCCCTTTGATGGGCTGGGATTTACTCTGTAAGCTTGAGGCTACTTTAACCTGCACTCCTGAAGGGGTAGGATTATTGATGACAGTGTTAGGAGATTCGGCTCCTACTCAGGGTAATTGGGAAACACCCCCCTCTCTCTCCCCTGACCTCACTGACTTGCCTTCAACCCTCTGGGGAATTTCTGACACTGATGTTGGCCTGCTCCTTTCGGCAGAGCCCGTAAGGATTCAGGTGAAGCCTTCCTTAACCCCCCCGTCAGTCCCTCAATACCCCCTGTCGCTGGAAGCCCGGGAGGGCATCCGCCCCATTATCGAGGGATTCATTGCACAAAAGCTAGTCCGCCCTCAGCGCACTCCCTGTAACACCCCTATACTGCCTGTCAAAAAGCCTCCTAAAAAGGACGGAGACCCTGTTCGTTGGCGCTTTGTACAGGATCTACGAGTTGTTAATCAGTATGTGGTCCCTCTTCATGCAGTAGTTCCTGACCCAGCTACTATCATCAGCCAAATCCCCTGGGATGCTGAGTGGTTCACTGTTATTGACTTAAAATCAGCTTTTTCCAGCATTCCTGTGCACCCAGACTCTCAGTATCTCTTTGGTTTCACCTGGGAGGGACAAAGTTATGTCTGGCAACGACTTCCTCAAGGCTACAGAGACAGCCCCACGATTTTCAGCCAGTGCCTCCGCCACGACTTGGAAGGTTTCACCAGTCCGCAGGGATCCACATTGGTCCTATACGTAGATGACATCCTATTAGGTAATCGCGAAGAAGCTGCCCTCCGCATCGATGGTAAGGCACTTTTATTATACCTACACACCAGAGGCCACAAGGTAGACCCTAAAAAGATTCAGTGGGTCTCACAGAAGGTCCGATATCTGGGCTTCTTGTTAACCCCAGAGGGAAGACAGATGGACCCAGCCCGCATAAAGACTATTCAAAACTGCCCTCTACCGAACACCAAGAAACAACTTCGAGGTTTCTTAGGATTAATTGGCTTCTGTCGCCCCTGGTTGCCATCCTGCGGGGAGTTAAGCAAACCGCTCCACCGACTCACTGCTAACCTTGCTCCTGACCCTTTGCAGTGGTCCCCGGACACTATTCAAGCCTTTCAGTTACTCAAGGATAGTGTGGTCTCCTCCATGTCTCTCCGCCCCCCCAATTACAGCAAACCCTTTCACCTTTTTGTCCACGAGAGGGGCGGAATTGCTAGTGGTGTCCTTACCCAGCTGAGCGGGCCCCACCATTTCCCGCTTGCTTTTTACTCTCAGCAAATCGACCCTGTCGCTCAGGGAACCCCATCCTGCACCCGGACTCTGGCAGCAGCTGCCCTGCTGATCACAAAGGCAAAGAGCCTAACCCTGGGTCATTTTACCACGGTTTGGACCTCTCATGCCTTGTCAGCCCTTCTGCGTAGGGGCACAACCCAAGTCTTTTCGGCCCATCGTCAGCAACAGCTAGAGGCCGAACTCTTAGAAGACACTAACCTAATTTTTGAAAGGTGTGGACCCCTTAATCCAGCTACCTTGCTTCCTGACCTGGCAGTCCTCCAGGATCAGCACGACTGTGTGGAAGTAGTTTCCAGCATCTTACAGATAAGGGACAACCTGTTTGACGTGCCACTGGACAATCCCGATTGCATCCTCTTCTCGGACGGAAGCTCCTTTTATGTTGATGGCAAGCGTTTCACAGGTTATGCTGTCACCTCTGAATGGGACATTCAAGAGGCCGCCTCACTGCCAGGCAACTGGGGAGCCCAAGCCGCTGAACTCTATGCCCTGGCCCGAGCTTGCCAGTTGGCCGCTGGTAAGACCGTTACCATTTTTACTGATAGCAAATATGCTTTTGGAGTTGTGCATTGTCATATCCACCTCTGGAAGTTTCGAGGTTTCCAGACAGCTGCCGGTAAACCCATTCAACACCTCCCCCTCATCCACAAGCTTTTGGACGCCCTCCAAAAACCCTCTGTCCTGGCTGTAGTTCACTGCCGGGCCCATACTAAAGATAGTAGCCCCGTTACCCGTGGGAATGCCCTGGCTGACGCCTCCGCCAAGAAGGCTGCCACCTTACCTTTAGCCATGCCCACATTGGCTATTGCAACCTCCTCCTTTACTCCACCGCACCCCGTACCAGTACCCGCTGCTGAACTACAATCGTGGGAAAGCCTTGGGGCCACTCTGGTCAAAGGGACCTGGCTTATGCCAGATGGCCGACCCTGCCTCCCTCGCTCCACATACCCCGTGGCAGTTCGCTGGCACCATGATAAAGGGGGTCACTACGGCACGCACGCCCTCATGGACACTATCGCTCACTTTTGGTATGCTCCAGGCATTCAACCCTATTGCCTATCAATAGTGAAAGCATGCAGCACATGTCAGCGTAATGGACCTGCTCCGCCTCTTAACAAAATTAAGGGTGGAAGACCTCCGCCTGCTGCTCCATTTCAACATCTTCAAATTGACTTTGCAGATATGCCAAAGGCTTTTGGAAAAAAGCACCTCCTTGTTTTGGTTTGCTCTCTGACTTCCTGGGTCGAAGCTTTTCCTACTGCTAATTGTACTGCTGCCACAGTGGCGAAGATTCTCCTTAGAGACATTGTACCCTGTTTTGGCATCCCTCTTGTGCTCGACTCAGATCGCGGACCTCACTTTACTGGTCATGTCCTTGGCCATTTAGAACAAGGACTGGGCATTTCACACTCCTTTCATACACCCTACCACCCCCAGTCTAGCGGGAAAGTTGAGCGTATGAATAGGGAACTTAAGTTTACATTGGCTAAATACTGTCAGGAAACAGGATTAAAGTGGCCTCAGGTACTTCCCTTGGTCCTGTTTCACCTTCGTACTCGCCCAACCCGCGCATTGGGATTATCCCCCTTTGAACTGCTCTATGGACACCCCCCTTTCAAAGGCGGGGCGCTACCACGTGCTGATGTTTCACTATTGGGAGGGGATCATATGACCGCGTGTCAGTTTCTCTCCCTACAGGCTCGCCTCCGTACCCTTTGGAAAGCCTCGCAGTTTTCCCAGACCGTGCCGCTGGAGGAACAGATCCACCCGTTCCAACCAGGGGACTTCGTCTGGGCCAAAAAGTTCGTTCGTGACGACACCCTCCAGCCAAGGTTTACTGGACCCCACCAGGTTCTTTTGACAACCCAGACTGCAGTGTTCCTGGAAGGACGCAAATCTTGGATCCACCACTCCCACGTCAAGCCAGCCGTAGTGGACCACAGTGACGGACCAGCAGCTCTTGTCACCACTGAGGACACTGCCTTCGACCAGTGGACCAGCTTACCTCTCTCAGACATTAGACTTAAATTGACTCGAAAAAAATGAGAGGACCCTTTATTCTGACAACTGTATGTTTTTTTTTATGCTTTTTTAGTTTATTTTCTTCTTATGAAGATAATGCTTTTATTAGATATTCCCACGAGGTTAAAACTCGTATTTTAGGAAATAGAAGTAATTGCTGGGTATGTACTCAATTTCCAGTAAATGCAGCACAGGGACTCCCCTTCACACCCATTCCCCTAACCACTGCTAATATGACTTGGATGCCACCGACTAGAATAAAAGATCCAGTCCAACCCAATCTTACATGGGACAAAACAGGAGTGCCAATTAACAAATATCTCAGGGTAACCAATAAAACAGGATCACTGTGTTTTGTTAAAGGAAAAGGGTCAACTTTTGTGGGAACAAGTAAATGCAACATATATTTTAATGGCACCGCCTTTAGTAAAAATCTTGGCTTCAAGCCTTGCGCATCCCACTTATCCCATATGTGGATCCCTCACCCCGATCCAACCTTTTCAACTTTTTCATGGAGGGGCAGGTTTTCAGAGTCAGTTTTTAAAAAGCCCTGCTCAGATTTCGAGGGTGTCCAACTAATTGTTAAAGGATACACAATTGCCTTCTACAACTGCTCAAGCAGTACTACACTGCCCTTTGAGGACAACACTACCAAATTGTGCCTCTGCAGTTCACACAACGACCCCTCTGCGTTACCAGGGGAACAGTGGTACAACGGGTGGTGGGTTACCTCCTACTTTGAGAAATGGAATACCCAAAACGCATTATATGGAACATACTGGGTGTGCGGGCCCAAGGCTTATTATTTTCTCTCCCCTGATTGGGCAGGGTCATGTTATTTGGCATGGCTAGCACCGCCTTCTCGCATCTCCCTCACTCCCCCTCATTTTCCCCACGTTCATAACATCCGTGAAACTGACAGAGATATTAATCTCCGTGATGGTTTGTCCTGGCAGCGGTGGGCTGGTCACACTAGCTTGAAGGGTGCTATCATCCGTCTACAGGGACTATTAGAATCTTTGACCAATGAAACTGCAACCCTATTTGAAAATCAGGCCGGGGAAATGTCCCAGCTGCGCCAGTTAGCTTTGCAAAACAGAATGGCTTTAGATATGATGTTAGCAGCCCAGGGAGGAACTTGTGCTCTCATAAATGAAGAATGCTGTGTTTTTGTAAATGACACCTACTCTGACACTTTTCAACGTACCAAACACCTAAGGGAAATGGCTAAAAACTACTCCTCTGGCCAGCCACCTTATGATTGGTGGGGAGCCTTATGGAATTGGCTGCCTGGACTTGGGTGGGTTAAAAACCTCTTGGTGGGTGTTGTTGGGGCCATAGTAGTCCTTATAATACTGTGTTGCTGTATTCAGTGTGTCCCCTCCCTCATAAACTCATGTAAGTCAGTTTATTCTTTTCCCACTTCAGCTAAAAGCCTTACTCTCTTCGAATTGGCCCAGGCTGAAATTGCCAAGCGGCCCTTGAGATCTTGAAATAGGGTGTAGCTTTATGATTAATAGTTATCCCAAAGCTACAAATGGAGGAATGTTGGGTCTAAACTTTTGGTGAACTTTGGGGAGCCAAAACACACCCAGACTGGCTGTCTCTGCATAATCCTTCCTGAACCCTTTTGAACAAAGCACTGACCTGCAAACTACTCATGACACCCCCTTTCTCAAGTAGCCATTAGCCTTTATCTCTATGCATTTACTTGTTAACTTGCTTTTCCTGTAAAATCTTAATTGATTATGCATGACCATTATCTTTTGTTAATCACTTTGTTTACTTCTGTGTATAAATATTGATGCTCACCCCTAATAAAGGCGCCACACTTAATCTAAAGCTTTTAGAGCTAAGGATAGTGTGAGCCCGTTGATCAACGCATTGGTGTCTGGTCTCTGACAGAATTGTGTGCCCCATACCAACTCCGCACGAACTCGGGTGCTGGAGAGGTGAGTGAGGACTTGCTTTATTTACCTAACAGTATCCTCAACTAAACAATGAACCTGAATAGATACCACGTAACTTCAGTCAAATGCAAAACTCCACCTTCCCAGTTCAAAACTGCACTATGAAAAGCTCCAATTAAAATTTTCACTAGCAGTGAGAGAATGAATGCAAACTTAAACCCTAATTCAGTAAGGTACTTAGCTCATGAGGAGTCCCTTTTGAAATCAGTGAAAATACTCTCACTCGCATGTTTAAGGTTGCAAACATGATTTTGCCCCCTGCTAAAATAGAGTCTGAGTGCTTAACTTACATGGAATTTTCATTGATGAAAATATTTCATGTGCTCCCACTATTTCACTGTGGGCAAAAATTTCAATGCTGTGTCTTAGTGCATTTTTGAGTTTCTGCTTTTTCAGCTTGAAAAAGATCAGCTTTCACACAGTCTGCAAGCAATGCCTCTCAACCACATCCTCTTATAACATTTGAAAATGTGACATGATTCCTAGTAAAATAAGGTACAATGCTGCTGAGGGCTAATTTAAAGCTGCTTAGGGTGACCATATTTCCCCAAGGGAAAACGGGACGCCACGTGGGGCTAACCTGAGACCGCTCCTTCTCCCACAAAGCTGGACTGAGCTGCTCGCGTGAGCCCTGCCTCCCATAACCACAGGGGGCTGGCGTCACTGCTCCTCCCCAACCCACTTTTTTGACACAAGTGGGCATTTGTCCAGTTTGCTCTTGCCAACGGATCAAGTTGGCAAGAGTAAAGGGGATAAATGCCCACTTTTACGAAAAATGTAGGGATGGCCAGGACAGGGCTTAAAAAAGGAACTCTCCCAGGCAAAATAGGAACCCTAAAGATGATACAGATGTAATTATTTCAATTAAAAGAAGTTCTTTTCTCTCTTAAAACAACACTGTGTGTATTTTCACCTTCCATCTTGAAAGTTAGACTCTGTTAAAAAGAACAGGAGCACTTGTGGCACCTTAGAGATTAACAAACACAAGTACTCCTGTTCTTTTTGCGGATACAGACTAATATAGTTGCTACTCTGAGACTCTGTTAAGAAACCAGAAAGAAAATACAAATGGAGCTAGAGATTGCATTCAACTGAATACAGAATATTGTACTGCTCATTTCCTATTTGTATTGGAAGTTGCTGAACACAGGTGTTGAAATGGGAAAAAAATATCTTTCACAACTTTAGCATCTGGCTTCTTGGAAGACTCTAGAGGGAACTATGCTGACAATTTTGGAGGGAGTTATCTCTGGACTTGTCAAGTGACTACAAATTTGTCTGTTCTGTTTTGCAAAAGTCTGTTTTCCTTTCTCAAGGAATGTAAGCATATCCTGAAAAGAATGTTCTGCAAAGTCCCTCAAGATAGCTACTGCATATGGCAGGCCAGCTGTCTTAAAAAAATAGACTAATTTTTCCAAATCCACTCCTATTATTGTTTTCTGTGGATATCTCTGCCTTTACCTTAGAACCTACCATGTATTCTTCTATGTCCCTTTTGAGCTCTTTCGAGGATAATGTAAAACAAAGATCTCAATGAAGCTGAATATAATGGCAATCTTATGATGAGTTTTGGACTATAGTGGGAAACATTTAATGAATTTTCTCATTTCACCCATGATATTTGCATCATCCATGTTCACACCTCATTAAAATTCTCATTCTTTTTCCCCCAAGCTACTTATTTAAGTATTCGTATGTCCTCAGTGTCCAGAGTATCTGAGTGATGATTTCGGGGGGAAAGAAGTGAAGAATCATTAGTGTTTTGTTTATATGAATGTCAGCAGAAAATTAAATTGAGGCCTGAACTCTAATTTATGTAACCATGAAATGAAATTCCTTTCAGGTGGAATTACCTTATAAAGGTTTGGTTATTTAATCAGGTAACAGAAACATAGCATGTGACTCAAAACAATTGTTCTGCTTGAATAGTGGACAATATATAATGCTCTAAGGAAAAACTGTAGCAAGCAAACAATTCCATCAGGGCAATATCTTTCTCTCTCTAACCCTGTAGAAATCTCCCACAACACACTTGAGCCACTGGAGTAAAATGGAGTAACTCGGAGCAGTAGTAGCTGTTATCCTCTGTGGACCATTCACTAATGGGAGCTGAGTGGGGGGTGGGAAAGAGACCTTCATTTTGCCAGTGGGTTTCATAGCAATTTGCTGACAAGAGAGGAGTGTAGGGGCTGAGGACCCCAGGATTCAATTCCAGGATCTGTCAGGCAGTATCCTCTAGTGGGTATAGAGACCATACTGTCCCATGGCCATAACTTCCTCCATCTCCTTCTATTCATCTTGCAACATGGCTCTCACACCCCTCTACTCTTGCCATGCCCCACCACTGGATTCTGTCTCCTTGCCCTTCTGTTGTTGCTCCCATTTCCTGCCCCTCCTTCTTCACAACTTATGGCCCTGAAACCCTATCTCTCCTCTGCATTCCTGTATGTCTTCTTCCTCCATTACCTCTATATTCCCTAGTTAACAACAACAAAAGCATTGTGAGTGCAGGAGAGAGAGTCTCCCTGATCTCAGTTCCTGTGCCTGGCACCATAGTGGCCAGCTGGGAGGAACAGTTGGGAGGAAAGTCCTGCTTATCTATTTGTTTTTTTAACATTCTCAAAACAACATATTTTTCTCTAACCTCCTTTTTGGAAATAAGTGATCACTTTAACTGAAATACCTCCCAAAAAAATTCAGTCTAAGGCAAAGAGCTGGCATGGAAAATTTCAGCCCAAATGGCTTCCATTTGGAAAACTATAAGCAATTGAAATCAGGGACTTATAATAGCAAGTGCCAGGCAACCTAAGCTTTAGTCAGTGCTACTAGCTCCACCTGTAATATGTATAAGGGTACAATAAAAGTTAAATCACTAAAATATTTAAATGGTTAAATGGAATTTCCAAAATGACTAGATATGTTCATAGGCAGGGAACATAACTCTTCCAAAATGCTCACATAACAAAAGAGGAGGGCACTTGTATGTTCAGGATGATGAAAGGAGCCAAGAAGAAAAAAAGTAACAGCCTAAAATCGGAAAAAGAAAAGTTCTGCGTTATATACTGCCATCTGTGGTCAAATGGGTCTTTGGCTGATATCAGTGAAGCAGAATTTGAGTGAGATGTAACTCTTAGGGCTTGTCTACTTACAGCACTGGAGCTGCACTGGCACAGCTGTGCTTAGTGAAGTGCTTAGACATAGCGCTGTCTACATCAGGAGTTCGGTCAGTATAACTGCATCTCTTGGGGGGGAGTGGAAAATCCAGAACAACAAAGTTATGCCAACATAAATTTGTAGTGTAGACCAGGGATTATTAAGATGAGCAGTGCCACAGGACTGCCCCTGGAGAGTAAAGCAGGGTCAGGGGTACCGGTGCCTGACTAGTTTAACCTTCTACATAATTAAGCTGTGGAAGAAGAGGGAATTTGCTCTGAGTACCTTCCCAATAAGGGAACTTGATGGGGATGAGTAATTCCATGTGTGGGAAGGAAAGGTAAAAGGAACAGATTGACAGAGTTCAGTCAGACAGAGAGAGAGAGAGATCAGGAAAGGATGTTCCTGTAGAGGCCTACAAGGAGTGAGACTCTCCTCTGTGAGAGGCTTTGGGGAGAGGTCTCAGGAAGAGACTGGCACAGGCTAGGTAGGGAACTGGGGAAAGGCTCACTGGAAAAGAAAAGGAAGCTGAAGGTAGATAGAGATCCACAAAGTGCAGGGGAAGCTCCTACGGAGGGAGACCTGAAGAGAAGGCCTGGGGAAGCTGAAAGTCTTGCCTTGTTAGAAGGAGGAGACAGACACTGCCAAGCTTTAACTGATCTGGATCTTTGGAACAAAAGACTCGAACTGTGTAGGGGCCAACCTGGCCAGAGTTTGGGTTTCTTAGCTCAGTGCTCAGAGAGGTGCTATATAGAGACTTCAGGGAAAGGATGTCAGACTGGTCCAGGTGGGGTGAAGCTGAGAAAGAAAGGGTTTTCCTGGTAAAGGGGAAAAGTAATTGTAGTGTTCTTATTTGTTTTTGATTTAATAAACTAATTGTGGCAAGGGGAAACTTTCCTAGCATAATTCCGGCCTGAAGAGTATATGTTGAAACACTTCTGGAAGAGTGGGCATCTCCAGGGACACACTCCTCCAAGAGGAGGCATTTCTGCATGTGATTAGGAGGAAAGAAGAGGAACTGGATGGACCAGTGAATGAGATCATCTCTTTAAATCCTAAATTTCCCAAACTCCACTCAAAGGATCACTGAATTGTTTTCCTAACTTAAAAAGCAGTGTCTTGTCTTTTCTACATGGATCACAATGGGTTAACAAAAAAAAATTGTTAACAGGTTTTGCATCGAGACTTAGTTTTCCCAGATTTTTTTTTCACACTTGAGAGTCAATGCATCTGGCAACTCATTTAGGTAAAGGACAATTATTAATCACCTTCCATTATTTCAGTTATGATGTATGAAGTCTTTCACACTTGTGAGATTTCAAAAGTATTTAAAGCTGATACCTTCCTGTGCTAATTTAAAGTCTATTACAAAGAACTCTCAGAGGAAACTGCCACCTGTGTTCATTTAGCAGCTCATGGTCACTCCAAAATGCATTACTGTTCTGCTGGATTTGTTTGCTTTCCTCCAGGAAAAGCCACTACTTGATGATGTTCAATTACAATGCCCTTCAACACAATAGGTTTCATTTGTTATGACTCTCTCCCTTTAGAAGTTAATCGTGTGCTTAATGGCAGATTAGTATCCATTTCTCACTATTTTGCAACTGAGAGAGGTCAAGAAGGAAATGACAAAATCAAACCTTAAAGTGCTCCACTTACAGGACTATAAACACTGAGGGAATACAGTACCTTAACTACCCAGCTGGTGTATCCCCAAACTCCTCCAAAATGAATAGCTTGCTATCTAATCTGTCTGTAGTGAAATCCTAGCCCCACTGAAATCAATAAGAGTTTTGCCTCTGATTTCAGTGGGGCCAGGATTTCACCCTTAATATTTCTATTTCTGTACATTTTGGAGCAATATGGGAATCCTAGGCATCCAGACTTCAAGGCAAAAATTTAGTAAATCCTCTAAAGAATTATCTTAGCAGGTGCTGTGGAAAGTGGGTGAAGGGAATGATGATCCAATGGGCTCTTCTATGTGAGGAAGATGATCATCCATGGCACAGTATGTAGAGTAGCAGCAGCACATCTAGTTTATCACTGCTACTTCCTAATCCATTTTACAGTCATTCTTATAACCATTTAAAGATACCTTTGATTCTATAGCCACATGGAAAGCAGCCCAAATACACATTGCTGCCAACAAACTGCGGTAGGAGAAAAGAAACATCAAGGAGTCAGAAAAGAGGTCTAATAAACAAGTTCCCCCCCTCCAGTCTCAGTCACAAAGGATGCTCCCAACTACATGTGGTGTAGCACTCCAAGTCAGAAGACCTGTTTTTTTCCCTTAGCTTTACCACAATCTGCAGCACCTTGGGCACGTCTGTGCCTCCATTTCCTCATCTATACAATGGTAATACCTGCCTATCTACTAACACGTTTTGAGACTGTTTTTTTGTGAAAAATCATTGAGATCTTTGGTTTGATACATGAAAATTACTATCACTTTACATTGGCTTAAAATGTTTATTCCTGCTCTCTTCTAGTTATACAAGCCTTAATTTTTATTAAGGGAAAGCTTCCATTGGTTTAATTAAGAATCCGATTTACCTAAGTAAGATCTGCAATAATGGACTTTAAGACATTTCCCTCAAAGAATCTCTTTTCATGGTAATGATTCGAAGATACTGTATACAGTTTTAATACCTTAATACTTCTTTATTTTTGCTGTATGTGAAGTATCTTATCTTTAGAAACAGGTTTCTGTCTCACGAACCTTCATGGCATACTGAGCTGGGCTTAGACAATTAGGAAATATATGCACCATCTTGTTAACAAATACATATTTTCTTTTTGATAACACTGTCTCAATAAAATACAAGAGGGAAAAAAATCAAAGTTTGCTATTGTAACTTCCCAAGAGTTTCTCCACAGGGAACCAGCCTTCTTTCTTTTACAGGAGCATTGGAAAATCTAATGTGAACGTTCAAAAACTCATTTCCTGGAAGTTGAAATTCCATCTCTAACCTTTAGTCAAGACAGCAACCATTTCACTGTTCTTTTAGGGATTACTTAGATACTGTGATTGTGTTGTCATTGTTTTTTGTGGAGGTCTTTTGGTATTGTCCCTTATAGTGTTAACTGATAGGTGACTATCTGGAGCCATCTCCTCCTTCCTATTTGACATATCTTAACCAGTCCCTTAGCAAGAGGGCCTTAAACCTAAATATTTGTACCGGAAGCACTATGCCAAAACCTGATCAAAAGACAAGATTAATAAATCATTACAAGGCACTTCATGTTTGTCCCACGCTCACAAAAGCTAGGGGAGACTGCCAATAGTCAAGGGAGGCCTTTCCATCTCAAGCAGAAGGAATGTGTTCCCAAGCCAAGCACCAAGTCAAGACCTGAGGGGACATATATCACTGGCAGATATGGATAAGTTTTGAGGGAGCCTTTCTTAACATTTTGGCAGCATTCCATTGCTTCCACATTTCCAACCTAAGAGTGAACCACTGTTTCTTCCTTTCTGCTTGAAAATGCTGCTGACAGTTTCATCTCCTTGATTTGTTTCTTTTTTTTTTAATGCTATTTGTGCTAATGCTGCACGTTTAGTTACTCCAGTCAACACTTTTAAATATTGGTCAGATCTCTAGTATGCAGTTAAATCAAAGTTCCTGGTGTGTAGTGCTCTTTTCAACCCAATTGTCGAAGATATTAGAAAAAAATCCATCTTTATTAATATTTAATAACATGGTTCACTAATTATAATAAAATTCAGATCAAATGTTCCATACCTTCTTCTGTGGCTGGTATTACATTATTTCAGGTTCAGCTGTACGTAATACTGAAACATTAAGCACATATCTACTTAGCTCCATTTTAAATAAAAATTACTATCTCAGCTGCTCAACCTACTAAAATTTATATGGATTGTCCCCTGAATTTCTACTGAGAAAACACACAGGCTCGGAAGAATATGGAATGAGCCTGAAAGTGAAATGAGTTACTGTAAGAAGTAAGATTGTAACCAAACCTGGCTGCCTTGAAAGAACACTGCAAATCTCACCTGTTTGCCACAACTTTCATGCCAGAACAAAAGACAAGGAACCACTAACACCCTCACTAACAAAACCCACAAAGCTAGGTAGGACCTGATCCCACGTCAATGTAAAGCTACTCTGACTTTGGATTAGATCTCTGATCTTTTAAGAGGTTGACTGGGGAGAGAAAAGCAGACTCTGATCACATAGATGCTAACAAGATGAGTGGTGTGCTACTACTAAGTTAGTTGGGGGGGTTGTATTTTTTTTATTTTTTTTAATGTGAGAGCCTTAATTGGGCCTTGATCCTGCATAACTTAAGTACACAATTTACTTTTAAATATGTAAGTAGCTCATTTGCCTTCAATGGGATTATTTACATGCTTGAATTTAAGCATATGCATAAGTGTATCCAGGCCTGGGACCTCTGTTGCAGAAGACATAACTAAAAATGCTCCTGTCCAAAGGTGCTTATGATTTAGAAATATCCACATGAACAACTCCAAAATAACATAACTATGTGTCAATGAGAAAAGAAACATCAGCAATAACATACTAATACGCATAGCTCTTATATAGCACGTTCATCAGTAGATGTCAAAGGACTTTACAAAGGGGGTTAGTATCATTATCCTTATTTTACAGATGTAGAAACTGAGGCACAGTGATGAGATGTGACTTGGCCAAGGTCACCCAACAGGCAGTGGCAGAGTGGGAATAAAACCTAGGTTTCCTGAGTCCTGGTCAAGAAAAACAGTGTCATTGGCTCTGCCTACACTTCGAGCTAAGAATCACTCTCCCAGCTCAGAGAAAATGTAGTTATGTTCTCATTGAAATAGCAATATTTTAATTCCAACATGCAATAAAAATAGAATGTTGCTACAGCACCATGAGCTGTGGAACAGCTTAACTGCCCTGAGCACCTGCCCATCTGACACCTTAGGCACATACTCAGCATGGCAAGCCATCCTACTGCTTATGCAGAAGAGGTTACACTGTTTTTAACACACATACTGATGCCAGATGTCACAGAACATAGACATGCAGCTTTCTGATCTACTCAGATTCCTAGAATTTCTGTTTTACTCAGTGTGATTTCTGTCCTGATTGAATTCCTACCCTCCAGAGAAGTAGAACTTCCAGTTGTGGGGAGGGGAATGGAACGCGGAGAAAGGTTCAAATTCTAAAACAGAATAGCCAGCATGCATCTGATGCTTATGCAAAATGTGCATCGTTTTTAAGCAGCTGAAACATTACATGTAACTTACTTTGGCTCCTACATAAGCAGTTTAAGCCAAGTACCACTCGTTGCTTTATAAAGTAGGTATTGAGACTTTACATTTTTAATACTCTTCTGAAAAAAAGATTTTTTTGTCCTGCTTCTAACTTTCTTTTACCAATATCGATGGGACAATTGTTCTGTTCTCTTCCTCCCTTGACTGCCTCTTGACATTAACATCAAGTACAGAGCAGATGTGTTAACATTAATATTCCATTTAGACTTAGCACCTGCTGTGATATTTCCAGGACTACCCTGATTTCTTAAGATAATGTCCCTTGTCCCAGAAGCCTGATCAGTGGTCCTAACTTACTGTTTGGTCCATTAAGCTTTATGATTTTAAACATCTCACTAGACTCTTAAAGGCTAATTTTTGTGATTTGTTCACCACCAACAGCTTAACCAGTCACATTGCAATGGTGGAGAGGATTTGAGCTCTTCCTTCTCCTTCAAGGCAACGTCAATAAATCTATTGGATGCTGACATCTGAATGGAATGCAACCTCACTTGCAGCTGGAAAATCAGTTGAAGTGGGAAACTAGTTGCAAAATTCTGAGAAGCTAATGGTGTTCAGCTGTCAAGATGAATAAATACACCAGAGGTGTAATTTTATTTTGCAGTGAAATCCCTTGGGGGGCATAGATATTATTTTTATAGCTACCACTAAATTGCTATGTTCACTTTTGAGTTATTCAAGAGGCATAAGTGTGTGATGTACATACATGTATGCAAACAGTGCCATCACTGCCAAAACAGAGAATGCAAACCGATGAACCTCTATTTTTCAGGAAAGGAAAATACTCCTTCCAAATTATTATTTAGGGTAGTGCCCACTAGATGTTTTTCAGACAGCCCATGCTTTGTGGATCTCACAAAGCATGTGTGTGTATGTGAGAGAGAGAAAAATGTTTTTTCATAAAACATCTGTCATGATGGCTGTGAAGAATTTCATTTTAATAGAGCACATTAACTTTAGCTGTATGGTAGCAGTTTTGATATTTAACTAGCTAGAATTAGAATGTTGTAGTTAGGAGTATTTCTATGACTGGTTGTTCATCATGCCAAAATAAGGGGACAAGTTATATCAATAAAAAATGAAGAAGTAAAAAAAAAATAGCTAAGAACAACTAAGTATTGTGCACAGCAGTTCATCTTAAATAAATTGTCATGAGAAACTGAATGTAGACAAAAATAAAAGACATCAGGTATATTTAGGATACATAGGTGAAATACAAGCATTAGTTAATGTTGTATCAGAGGGTCTACAGGTCTGTAAGATGTTTCACTTAGCAATTTAGGTTTAGGATGTAAGCATAAGTAAATCGATAATATACCTGCTGAGCTTATGTCTGTGGTATGCTGATGTTTTGAAAATGACTGCTAAGTTTGGATAAGGTCTGTGCTTAGACAGATGACCCTTAGTAGTCAAGATGAAATGTTAGAGCCTTTCTTAAGGCAACTGCCTGTTACCACAGTGATAAGGTGATGTAAATGTTAACGAGCATAAGTGGAATTAATGAGTTAGCCTCTGAAAAACAGGGCACCTCAAAAGTAGTGGGGTGTGGAAGTTCAAATAAGGAAGAGTTAAAACCTTCATAAATATGTATGAACTCCAGTGAGTGTCAGCGTAGCACATTTTAAAAGCTGTATCCCATTCTGTGTATCTTGGTGTGGGGAGATACCAGCAGGATGTTCACTGGTTGGGGGTGAGGATGAAGATGAAAATGAACCTTTTGGGTTTTCCTGCAAGGCATGCTGTGAGTAATTCACATATTATTATGCATTCTGGATTGGTGCATCTCTGTGTCACCAGATCACAGCATGTGTATTGTTTGTTTGTTTAATCAAAGTAGTGATTATAGCAAGAGCACTATGAAGTCCCTGCTATACACCATGAAGTCCCCTTTCTACTGATAACTTCTTTACTGTAATCTATCCTGGGGGTTTATCCCTCTTAGATTAAAGTATGTGTACACTCTCACCTTGGGGTGGGTAATTATTTAAAGTAACCCATAACTATAGAAAAGGCTACAGTGAGAAACATCAAATATCTCTTATTTTACAAAACAATGAATTATATTTAATGAATAGATTAACAACATTTAAAGCCCTCCAAAAAGAACCAAAGGGTTTGCCATTTTTTTTTGTTTTTGTTTTTTAAATGAATGAAGAGTCAGCTCTGTAGTGAGCTGTTCAGAGTGACAAAGACTTTGGGCCTGATTCTGCTTTACACTAAGTTCTCTGACACCACACTGTGGCAATGAAAAGGGTCTTAAAATGGGGTAAGTTAAACAATAAGGTCATTAACTACATTGTTGTGTCAGTGTGATTAGTGTAAATGGACCTATCAAAAGTCATTCTTTTTGTCATAGAAGCCATGGCTGTGACAAACATTTACCCTTAATTATGTCCATTAGCTTTACTAAAAATGGGGCTTTTATAGATGACTCCAGTCTTATTAATTCGATTTCCCGGCTCAGCCACTGCTGGGACTTTACGGCTAGAGATCCACTAAGTGAACATTCCAGTCATTTCCATCAGATGATAAAACAGTAACATCATATACCCAGATGTCCCTAAATGACAGGCTATAAACTAAATTTCTATAACAGATAGCTTTCAGCAAAATGCACCCTAATATTCACACTTTCCACTGTAACAGCTCCCATTATTATTGCTTTCCCTTTCAAAGGGCTACTGATCTGTCAGAAGAATGAAAATTTGACCTTCAAACATTGGTGTAATGCCAGTAAGTGTAAGTGGCTTAAAACTGAATATGTCCATTATGTGTGCTTCAGAGAATATTTAACATTCCAAATTTGTTTTTTTTTTTTTTAAATAGGTCTCTTAGAACTAATGCACAAATTCTTGGGCCTGATTCTGCAGCCTTATGCAGGAAAATGCTGGCTTCCTGTGTTGCTTCCTATTAATCCTTTTTTAAAGAAAAAAATAAAAAATCTGGAATGATAGGAGAGGCACTTCCCCCCGCCCCCCAAAAGGTCCTGGGATCCTAGCTCCTTTTGCTTTCTTTAAAGGGGGAAGCAGGTGTCCCATATTTCCCCTTTCTTCTCTAGTGGCTGCTGGCTGGCCCTGTCCTTTGTTAGAAGTGGCTGCCTGACTAGCCTTTCTCTCATGACACTGAAAAAATCTTTAAGAGAGACAACTGCTCATTTACTCACTTATTCAGCAGTAGCAGGATTGCCAACCCTGCTGGTGGTCCTGCTTATTCTGGGACATAACTTCTACCCAGAATGCATCATAGCACTAGGGAATCTTAGTGGTGGCAAGGCACTTCTGTCCAGAAGACAGCAAGAGATATCACTTGATCCAATCCTTTACCCAGCTTCTCCTGAGCCATTACCCAGAGATACTGACAGGTTTAAGGATAAACACTTCACTGTTTCCTAATAAGACCAGAATGTGTGTATTTGTTTGTTTTTTTTGTTTCCTCCCACAGAATCCTTTCTGTTTTTTGTAGATGTACAATTTAAGGGAAAACCCTAATGGGAAAAGGTTATAGTCTTTGAGAGAGTGGTAGCCCTTCTGCAGAATCTTTAAACAAACCTACTGACTAGAATATCACGGACAAAATTATTTATTAAATTCCATAAATTGATATAAACGTTCTATAGGAAGAACATGACTCTAAAAATCTATAATCTTTTAAACTAATTTCCATATAAATCTATTTTATTTTTATACAATCCTTTTGTCTTCATCTATCTTAAAAGTATAGGATTTTTCTATAGATGACACCATATTTCTTCCAATAAAGAAAATATCAGTAGACGTAAGATCACACTTTAAGTGCCAAAGGAACTCTACAAAGCACTCAGGTCTCAAAAGGCTCCTATGAAATTTTTTTTTGAGAGAGACCTATCTCATAGAATTGGAAGGGACCCTGAAAGGTCATTGAGTCTAGCTGTCTGCCTTCACTAGCAGGGCCAAGTATTGATTTTACCCCAGATCTCTAAGGAGCCCCCTTCAGGGCTGAACTCACAACCCTGGGTTTAGTAGGCCAATGCTCAAACCACTGAGCTATCCCTCTCTCCCCTGTGAGTAAAGGGGGGGGCGGATCTTGTTGCATCCACAAGACACGCCCTTATAGTTGCAATGAGACTCTATGGTTGCAGCGAAACCCAAGCAAGCCGTCCATTATCTTGAAATCGTGTTCTGGCTCTTCACTCTCCCTTACATAATGACTGTAATGTAGAGTTCTTCCACATAAAAAATACACTAATGTAGTTAGTCTACAGCCCCACGGGGATTCAATTCAGTGATACTTCTACAAGCATTCTGTAGCTCCTCCACTTGTTTTAATCTTCTTTTATCTTATACTATGATCTGAGTCATCTTTGAATTCCAATACAATTATCTGATTCTCTTCCAACTCCTCTGAGATAGCTCCAATATATTCTCTGACTGCAATAAATATCCCAACAGTATGGACAGCTGAGCTATTTGAGCTCCCTAATACCCCATCTCATTAGGAGTTTGATTAATATCAGATCATTTGACTATAGAGCATTAAGGTTTTGTTTGTTTGATTGTTTGCATGCAGATACAAATGGAAAAGAAACTGTGTGAGATATTTAGAAGTTAGCACAACAGTTGGTCCTGAATCAAACATCTGGCTAGGAGCACCAGCTTTTAAATGATAAAAGAAAATGAAAAAAAAACATATCACATGTGGGTGAACACTTTTTACAAAATGATCACTCCATATCTGACCTCTCAGTCCTCATCCTCAAAGGAAACCTGTACAACACTTTCAAAAGAAGAGGCTGGGCACTTAAATTCATAGCTTTGCTAGACACTAAAAATTATGGACTTAATAAAGACTCTGGATTTATGGTTTAATCTGTAACTCATTAACCCCCTTTTCAGTCCTATGACTGCAAAGGTGTTTACTGGTGACTTGAATGGTCTCTTAGGATATGTATGATAACAACTTATGCTAAACAATCTGTCCCACTTTGTATTTAGCTGTGACAGTCTCAGTACCTTTCCAAAACCTGATGAAGAGTTCTGTCTAAATTCAAAAGCTTATCTCTTTCACCAACAGAAGTTGGTCCAATAAAAGATATAACCTATCTCACCTTATTCTCATCAGATCCTAACTCATTTATGAATTTGTTGCTTGACTCCCGCAGTTCCCTCGCTGTAATGGATCAAATTCAAACATCAAACCACATACATTTTGACTACTGGAAAAATATGGATTTGGATACAGAATCAGTCTTTTACTTCTGAGTGTGTTTGGAAACAGAGCTTTGGTTCAAGCCAATCACAAATAAATGTCAAAATAACATAATACTTCAGCCCTACATTAATGAATTTGGTGGCACAAAATGCCATAGATTGTCTTGGTGAAGGATTGAGCCTATAATGCTTAATATCTGTCACACAAACTTACATTTCATTTTTTAAAATAACTCTTTGAAAAAAGTAATCTCCGGCACAAATAGCAACCAACTGTTAAAAATAGTGGTGTTGGTGAATGTGACTTTAGTACCACATGCTTACAAATGCATCAGCCTTGTATTTAAAGCAGAAACTCAGGTTTCAGTCTATGGTGAATTTCATCATTCATCCTAGTTATCCAGTTTTTTTTTTCTGAGATTCTTTCAGCAAAATCATGGAATTCAATACTTAACATGCCTGCTATTTCCAACATAAATAACAGACAGAATTTCCCTCCCATTTCTCCTCCACCCACCCCCACACTCCCACACAACCATGGAGGTCATGAACAGTAAAAATGTACAAACAAAGAAGAAGGAGGGTTTTTTTTTGCCTTTATAGTTCACCTAAAAGGCAAAACTTTTGTTAAAAAATAAATAGAATACTCTTTCAAATGATTCTGAATGAGAATCCTATCACAAATGTTGTGTTGTTTTTCTTTTTTCTTAGATAATTTATGGTATTTTAGTTGAGACTGGCTGGAAAACAGTTCTCTTTATCAAAAAATGTTGAGATTCTTAGAGAGGGAGAGAGAGAGAGAGAGAGAAAAAGACTGATCCACCCAGAATAGCCAATAGGTTTCTCAAGTCCAAAATGGAATTTCTGGTCAAAACCAGAGAGACAATTCCAGACTAGACAATAACCCTGTGGACAGCACACTTTATTGGCTAGTCTGGAGTGTGTGTGTTGGGGGCGGTTTCTGGTTTTGACTAGAAATTCCATCTTGGACTTGAGAAACCTTCCTAATGAAAGGTTTGTCAAAATGAATGTTTTCATGAAAAGTTGTCAGTTTTGAAGAATCAGCATTTCCCTACAAAGATTTCATTGAAATATTGTCAGCCAAGATCTAATTTTAACTGAATATATTAAATCAGCTTATGACTTATGATTCTTAAAGTCTACTAATCAGCTGACTAGTGACAGCAAAGTTGATAAAGTCAGAAATTCCTTTGCGAGCAAGGCATTTTTTTTTAAATCTAACAAAATGACTGCAAATCTAATCATATCAATAAATAGCTTTCTCCATTATTAGATATATATTATGATATTGCTAAGAGATTCCAGTCAGGACTTAGGCCTATTGTGCCAGCCACTGTAGAAATATAGAGGTATCCACAGTCCCTGCCCTGATGATTTTACAGTTTAAGGGCTCTGTACCACATAGATTTAAGCACGTGCTTAATCTGACACACTGAGAGTAGTCCCACTGAAGTCCAGTAGGACTAATCACAATGAACAAAGTTAACCAGGCATATAAGTTTTTGCAAATTCAGGACCTAAGGCCCAAAACCTGCAACTGGAACACTTCTGCAGTCTCATGGAAGTTAGCTACAATCGACATAGATCCTGCCACATGGGTTAGGTTGAAGGATGAGGGACTATGAATTTAGACTCTTGTAATGTAATGTAGAAACTTTTGAGAAACAAGCAATTTTTATCAAGGCAATGTGTCTCCTGCAAGGGTTATATCTAGCTTATTTCTTACAACATGTAGCAGATAGTAATAGTCCATTTTAGATGCTCAGTTATAATATACCGTCACAGCAGTCTCCTCAGATAAATGCCCCCAAGATGTTTAATTTCTTCTGAGAAGCAGTTGTAAGGAAGAAGTGTGATACAACAGAGCATTATGCTTTCCAGGTGGTTCATTCTCAGATATCTCATGCTGATTTTATTTTAGGTAGAAAATATTGCTTTTTGGGGAGAGGGGGGAACACATGCAGGAGCAGATAGATATTTTGATTATGCCCTTCATTCGTTGATTCAATCCACTTATTGGTCAAAGTGACATGAATGAATGCAAAATTCTCATTTCTGAACCGCTGAACATGCATAACAATTTACTCAAGCTCTAGCCCCAACTGGGTTGAAAATAATTACTACTTTTCAGGTTTTCTCTTACATAAATTGTGTTACTTTTCCTGACTGGTCTATCACCTTCCCAGTTTGATACACTGAAGGGGTTTTCATTACTGAGTCTCAGAATAGCTGTTACCAAAAAAGGACATGACTGACCTTCAGGTATTTATGAGCGTTATGCAGAAACTTACACAAGGTTCTAACTGGCAAAAACACTTTGTAAAGTACTCCAATCCCAATATCTAGCATGAGGTGTTAATTTATGCTGTCTTGTACATTATTTCCAATGACTATGTGCACTTGATTTCCTTAGATCAAAATCAGGAAGTTTGGTCCACTCTGTATATATATGTATGCATGGCATCACGCATTATAAATATCTGTTCTTTATCATTATGCCACTTCTACACAAAAGACCTCTGGCACACTGGTAAATCATTGAAAGAGAGTCAAGGAAATCCCAGCAACAAATGTACCATTGGGAAATTATGTAATAAAAATGCTATTATTTAATCAATAGTGATTGCCCCATTCAAAAGACTATATTCAATTCAAGTCAGATCCTCAGAAGGGGGTATCTTGGCACAGTTCCACTGAAGGCAACACATATACATCGAAATATGCGAGTTGAAGGTATGGCCCAATAATTCCAGCTGTTCAGAAAGATGCCAAATTCTTATTTTCAGAATTTAGCTTAAATATAGCTGTCTGGCAATAATGGAATACTTCAGCATCTGCTTCCACTTCATATGCATACTATCTTGGATAGACACATATAATATTATTGACAGTGTATTTCATTAGTCCCTTTTAAGGTCCAATCCTGAATGCCTTAATCAGGCAAGATGCCCATGAGTGACAAACAGAGTTTGAGCTAATTCTTTAGGATCAGAGATTTGGGCCATGATCCTGCAAACATTTTATTACATTGTGTAGTGCTTAGTATCATGCATAGTCCCATCACAGTCAAGCTCTAACATTGTAAATACTTTTGACATATAACATCACCCCCATTACTGCTTCCTAGTCCATTGACTTGATTTTGAAAAATCTTTTTCAACCAAAGAGCATGTATACACTGCAATCAGAGGTGTGACTGCAGCAGCTGTAGACATGCCCAAGGTACCTTTGAGCTTCCTAATTTAAGTAACAACAGCAGTGAAGCTGGCACCACATGGGCTAGATCAGTGGTGAGCAACCTGCTGCCCATCAGCTTCCTGCAGCTCCCATTGGCCGAGAACGGCAAACCGTGGCCACTGGGAACTGCCCGCAGCTGTGCCTGTGGATGGTCAATGTAAACAAACTGTCTCGCAGCTTGCCAGCAGATGGACCTGATGGACATATGCGGCCTGTGTGCTACAGGTTGTCCACCACTGGGCTAGATGCTTAAGTATGTACCCAGGGTTCCCAGGAAGGGTGTTACATTTAATGATTCTGAGTCTTCCTTGCTATTGTTTGAGCTAGTTAGATCAAAACTGGCTTGACTATGTCTAAATATGATGCAGTCACACCTCTGATTGCTGTGAAGACATACCCAAAAGATCTCTTTAGTATTTCTACTGACTTCAGTGGGACCAATGGTGTAAATAGGGATTATCACCTTGAATAAGTTTTGCACAACTGGGCCCATTGAAAACAAGAAGAGTTGTAGGGGCAGAATTGGTTCCCCTGTTGTAAATAATACTATCTGCTGGGTAATAAATATAGTATTACTAAAGACTGCAAACAGTAAATACCAAAGAGGATTTTAAATTATGTAAACAACTGTATAATCCAGAAAGTAGAGACTCCAATCAGACAATAAATTAACCTACATCTTTTTCTTACTGATGGGAAGTAGATGGGAAGTGGATGGTGGAAGCATGTGACTAGGAGAACCAGGCAGAGGAAAAGACGGGCCAGCGATGGAGAAATAGAACTCAGGAACAGGTTTGCTGAGTTGGGAAATGAAGATGGAGCACAGCAGGCTGCTGAAGGACAAAGGGCGAGGAAGCAGAGGCGAGCAGCTAGTCCTGCAGAAGGAGGGGAGGAGTCAATGGAAGCGACACCAAGTATGAGCCCTAGGAGGACTGTAAGGGCGAATACAAATCGAAAGGAATTGCGACCACCTGCTGTGGGGGAGAGACCGCAGAATCGCACTGATTTCACCAGGAAAAGACAAGTCTACGTGATTGGAGACTCTTTACTGAGAAGAGTAGATAGGCCTGTAACTAGACCTGATCGGGAGAACAGAAGGGTGTGCTGTCTGCCAGGGGCTAAGATACAGGATGTGGACCTGAGGCTGAATACAATCTTAGCGGGAGTGGGAAAGAATCCGTTGATTATCCTTCATGTGGGAACGAATGATACGGCTAGTTACTCGCTGGACTGTATCAAGGAGGACTATGCCAGACTGGGGAAGAGGCTCAAAGACATCGAGGCTCAGGTGATCTTCAGTGGGATTCTGCTGGTTCCTAGAGCGGGGCGACGAAGGAGTGACAAGATTATGGCAATCAACAGATGGCTTAGGGAGTGGTGTTATAAGGAGGGCTTTGGGATGTACGGTCACTGGGAAGCGTTTACGGATAGACGACTGTTCGCTCAGGATGGACTTCATCTAAGCAAGGAGGGAAATAGAATTCTAGGATGGAGGCTCGCCGATCTCATCAAGAGAGCTTTAAACTAGGAAGTTGGGGGAGATGGCTGGGAGATGTTCGGAAGATCTCCACGCCGGAATATAACCTGGAGAGGAAAGTAAAGGAAGTGAGAGGGGCTACCCTTGCGGTCCCAAGAATTGATCCAAGGAGGAATAGTGGAGTAGAAACCAGAGTAACGGGTGATGCTGGTGGTAAAAGGTCTTTGCACAACGGGGGAAAGAATGTCTCTGACGCCAAACGCCGAAAATTAAAAGGTCTGTACACTAATGCGAGGAGCCTAGGTAACAAGATGGAGGAACTGGAGTTACTGGTGCAGGAAGTGAAACCGGATATTATAGGGATAACTGAAACCTGGTGGAATAGTACTCATGACTGGAGCACGGTTATTGAAGGCTATGTGCTGTTTAGAAAAGACAGGAAGAAAGGCAAAGGTGGTGGAGTAGCCTTGTACATCAATGATGAAAATAACTGTAACAAAATAAGAAGCGATGGAATGGATAAGACAGAGTCTGTCTGGGCGAAAATCACACTGGGTAAAAAAGCAACTAGAGCTTCCCCTGAGATAGTGCTTGGCGTGTGCTACAGACCGCCGGGATCTGATTGGGATATGGATAGAGACCTGTTTAATGTCTTTAATGAAGTAAACACAAAGGGGAAATGTGTGATTATGGGGGACTTCAACTTCCCGGATATAGACTGGAGGACGAGTACTTGCAAGAATAATAGGGGTCAGATTTTTCTGGATGTGATAGCGGATGGATTTCTTCATCAAGTAGTTGAAGTACCTATGAGAGGAGATGCCATTTTAGATTTGGTGTTGGTGAGCAGTGAGGACCTCGTAGAAGAAATGGTGTTAGGGGACAACCTTGGTTCGAGTGATCATGAGCTGATTCAGTTCAAACTAGATGGAAGGATAAACAAATGTAGATCTGGGATTAGGGTTTTTGACTTCTCGAGGGCTAATTTTAAAGAGTTAAGGAAATTAGTTAGGGAAGTGGATTGGACGGAAGAATTAGTGGATTTAAATGCGGAGAAGGCCTGGAATTACTTTAAGTCTCAGCTGCGGAGACTGTCGGAAGCCTGCATCCCGAGAAAGGGGAAAAAAACCATGGGCAGGAGTTGTAGGCCAAACTGGATGAGCAAGCAACTCAGAGAGGGGATTAGACAAAAGCAGAAAGCTTACAGGGAGTGGAAGAAAGGCAGGATCAGTAAGGAAAGCTACCTTGGTGAGGTCAGAACATGTAGGGATAAAGTGAGGAAGGCTAAAAGCCGCATTGAACTGGACCTTGCAAAGGGAATCAAAACCAATAGTAAAAGGTTCTACAGCCACATAAATAAGAAGAAAACAAAGAAAGAAGAAGTGGGGCCGCTATACACTGAGGATGGAATGGAGGTTAAGGATAACCTAGGCATGGCCCAACATCTAAACAAGTACTTTGCTTCAGTTTTTAATAAGACTAGTGAGGAACCTTGCGATGATGGAGGGATGATAAACGGGAATGTGGATATGGAAGTGGATATTACTGCAACTGAGGTAGAGGCCGTACTTGAACAGCTCGATGGGACGAAGTCGGAGGGCCCGGACAATCTCCATCCGAGGATATTAAAGGAACGGGCACGTGAAATTGCGAGCCCGTTAGCGAGAATTTTTAAGCATTCGATAAACTCGGGGGTTGTGCCGTATGACTGGAGGATTGCTAATGTAGTTCCTATTTTTAAGAAAGGGAATAAAAGTGATCCGGGTAATTATAGGCCTGTTAGCTTGACGTCTGTAGTATGCAAGGTCTTGGAAAAAATTTTAAGGGAGAAAGTAATTAAGGACATAGAGGTCAATGGTAATTGGGACGAATTGCAACACGGATTTACTAAAGGTAGATCATGTCAAACCAATCTGATCTCCTTCTTTGAGAAGATGACGGATTACTTAGATAAAGGAAATGTGGTAGATATAATTTACCTAGATTTCAGTAAGGCGTTCGACACGGTTCCGCACTGGGAACTGTTAGTCAAATTGGAAAAGATGGGAATGAATATGAAAGTTGTAAGGTGGGTAAGGAACTGGTTAAAGGGGAGACTCCAGAGGGTCGTATTGAAAGGTGAATTGTCAGGCTGGAAGGAGGTCATTAGTGGAGTCCCTCAAGGATCGGTTTTGGGACCGATCTTATTTAACCTTTTTATTACTGACCTTGGCACAAAGAGCGGGAATGTGCTAATAAAGTTTGCGGATGACACGAAGCTGGGGGGTATTGCTAACACGGAGAAGGACAGGGATACTATTCAGGAAGATCTGAACCACCTTGTAAACTGGAATAATAGAAATAGGATGAAATACAATAGTGAAAAGTGCAAGGTTATGCATTTAGGAATTAATAATAAGAATTTTGGATATACGTTGGGGGCGCATCAGTTGGAGGCGACGGAGGAGGAGAAGGACCTTGGGGTACTGGTTGATAGCAGGATGACTATGAGTCGCCAATGTGATACGGCTGTTAAAAAAGCAAATGCGATTTTGGGATGCATCAGGCGGGGTATTTCCTGCAAGGATAAGGAGGTGTTAGTACCGTTATACAAGGTGTTGGTGAGACCCCATCTGGAATACTGTGTGCAGTTCTGGTGTCCCATGTTCAGGAAGGATGAATTCAAACTGGAACAGGTTCAGAGGCGGGCTACAAGGATGATCCGAGGAATGGAAAAACTGCCTTATGAAAGGAGACTCAAAGAGCTTGGCTTGTTTAGCCTGGCCAAAAGAAGGCTGCGGGGGGATATGCTTGCTCTATATAAATATATCAGGGGGGTTAACGTTAGGGAGGGAGACGAATTATTTAAGTTTAGTACTAATGTAGGCACGAGGACGAATGGGTATAAACTGGATATTAGGAAGTTTAGACTTGAAATTAGACGAAGGTTTCTAACCATTAGGGGAGTGAAGTTCTGGAACAGCCTTCCGAGGGAAGTAGTAGGGGCAAAAGACTTTCCTGGCTTTATGACAAAGCTTGATAAGTATATGGAGGAGATGTTATGATAGGATTGTTAATTTGGGCAATTGATCTTGGATTACCACCAGATAGGTCTGCTCATTGGTCTGCGGGGAGATGTTGAATGGAATGGGAACTGAGTTACTGCAGAGAATTCCTTCTTGGGTGCTGGCTGGTGACTCTTGCCCACATGCTCAGGGTTTAGCTGATCGCCATATTTGGGGTCGGGAAGGAATTTTCCTCCAGGGCAGATTGGCCGGGGCCCTGGAGGTTTTTCGCCTTCCCCTGTAGCGTGGGGCACGGGCCGCTTGCTGGTGGTTTCTCTGCAACTTGAGGTCTTCAAACCAGTTATGAGGATTTCAATAACTCGGTCCTGGGACAGGGGTTGTTATAAAATTGGATGGGTGGGGTTCTGTGGCCTGCCTTGTGCAGGAGGTCAGACTAGATGATCAGATTGGTCCCTTCTGACCGATGAGTCTATGAGTTAACTGATAAGGCTGCCTAGAAAACAAGAACTCCCATTTGCAAACTATCCTGGGTTTGCTCACAGAATCACCCTGAACCTGGCTCTCCCACATCCTAGATGAGTTCCTTAGCCACTGGGCTATTGGTTATTTTGGAGCCTTTGCTCTCATTTAGGCAATTCTAAATAAAACTCTTTTGGAACGTTTTCCTGCAAGAATTTTCACTGTTTCAACTTTTGGGATGAAACCAAATGTTGAAATATCAGCATTTCCTGTGGAGAGGACATTCCATTTTCTGAGGAGCTCTGGTAACAGATTTAGGGTCTGATCTTTCAATTTTATTTACATGATATGAACCCTTAGATACTAAAAGAGAATTATTTAATGACTTTACTATACCATTGATCTCTAGTTTTGACAAGTAGTGCAGAGCAGGAAGAGCAGTAGAAAATAGGGGGAAAAAACAACAACAAGTAACAGCTTTCAAAAAATGGACATTAGAGTAGAGTGATCCTGGATATTTATCTTACAATGAACGTCTACCACTAATAAAATAATGGAAGAAATAATAAGAAAAAAAAATCTACAAATAGCTAGGGGTAATAGACCCAAGAGCAATCAGCAGCATGAGTGTGTGAAGATAAGTTTCACAAGACAAACTTGATTGCTCTTGCGGAAAGGATTGCAAAATAAGGAAATAAAGGATGAATGTCTGGAAGAAGATTCCTGAAAGTCCATGAGGCAAAGAAGATACCAAGAGAAAAGGCAGAACACCCAGCTTGCAGGTCACTTAAAATGGATGAGACAAAAGACTAGAGGATGTGCTATAGGACACAATTTTATATCTGCAGAAAGATGGAATAGATGACATGGAAAATATCTCTACCTTCTACAATTCTGTTCCTACACTATGTGGTCATGCAGTTAGTATAGCATATATTATTACACTATTTTAAATCCTGGCACACTGAGTTAGCTCATAATGGCACAACAAATGAGGAGATGGTGAGAGCCCCTCTTATTATTTTTTTAATGGATTCTTAAAAAACAAGTTGCATATCTCTTTGGAATTATCATTAAGTCTTCAGTGCCAAAAAGCATCAAGGTGGTGAGCTGTATCCAGAAAGCTTTGGCATTTTATCCCTGAGTTGAAGCTGAATTTTGTTTGGCAGCTTTCAGGTGTTGCATTGTTCTTTAGAAAGCTTGTTCCCTTGAAACTGGCCTCTGTCATGTTTTTTTTCTTGTTTTAAAGTAGTCAGTTTGGACTAACTACTGCCCCTATTGATTTGCTTCATTTTGTGGAATTGACTGTTGCTTTACTTTTGCTTTGTACATATAGACTTTGTCTAAATTTTAAATTAATCTGATTTAGAATGAACCTGCTTGTTAACTCAAGCCTCCTTGTGTCAGATTAGTGTTTAGATAGTTATATTTAAAAGCCATGCACCCTGTAATTATGACTTCAGGTATTTGACATAGGAAAATAGAGTTGCCACATACTGTCTGTTTGTCCATCCATGGTGACTCTGACTCTCCTAGTGGTGATACAAGAGCACACATACCAACCACAGGCAGACTGTTTTTAAAAGAAAAAAAATGCAGGGCACAAGCTTCAAACTGATTGTGAGTTCTAAACTTTGATTTTACCAACCACCTGCATCAAGTGCAAACCCCTCAGGCATGTTAACAGCCTTCAGTGGAGCCACAGACAGTCCCCTTGGATACTTTGGTCTTTCTTGCCACCCAGGGGAGCGTATCACTGTGATAGACGGCCATAACGACAAAGAACTGCAGCAATATTCAAGTTACTCCTAATCCATATTCTCTCTGTGCCTCATTCCCCCCATTTTTAAAACTGGGAGAAAGGGGTAAACTGTTACTGACCTTTGGTATGATAGCTGAGAACACTGCATGCAAAGCCACTTTGACCCATGTGGAATAGTATAAGAGTTGTTAATGTTGGAGTTATCATTGAAGCCTATATCAAAGGTAGTTGGCTGACTCCCAGCCCAGGGACAAAGAAATTATCTTTGAATCCAATGAAAATGCACTTAGAACCAAGGAGTAATTTTTAAATTAAATTAATAAGGTTAATCTGAACACTACATCCTGATCTGAGAAATGAGGAAATCTGAGGATCATGGGTCTGAACCAATTCCCACTGTAGTCAATCTAAGTCTTTCCACTTACCGCAACAGGATTTGGTTTGGGCCATTAGAGAAGGAAAGCAATGTGCCTGTTCTCTCTCTCAGGGTCCAGTGCCCGGACATCTATTGATATGGTGTCTGATTCATTACTCTTCTAAAAGTGAGCCAAATGCTTCACAGAAGATCAGTCATGGTCCTTGCCCTAAAGAACTTGCAATATACATTTCAATGTGACACAGTGACTGAGAGTGATACAGAGTAGGGCAAGGAAAGGGTGATAAAAGAATGAGTCTTACAGAAAATATGATTGTGCTTCTTCTCCTTTTAGGCATGTGTCAATAGAATTGTGGGAGGCGTGAGGAGGGTGTGAAGTGGGGTAGGTTGAGCTCTTAGGAATAAGTAATGTCTCTCTTCCTTTCCCCTCCTCTCCCATACATGTCTAAGCCATATGGGTCAGGAGCCCCACCCATACCTCTCCTAGAGTTGGAGCCTGAGCTCTCAAAAATAAGAACATAAGAACGGCCATACTGGATCAGACCAAAGGTCCATCTAGCCCAATATCCAGTGTTCCGACAGTGGCCAATGTCAGGTGCCCCAGAAGGAATTAATAGAACAGTTAATCATCAAGTGTTCCATCCCCCTGTTGCTCATCCCCAGCTTCTGGCAAACAGATGCTAGAGACACTGTCCCTGCCCATCCTGGCTACTAGCCATTGACTGATCCTCCATGAAATTATCCAGTTCTATTTTGAATCCTGTTATAGTTTTGACCTTCGCAACATCCTCTGGCAAAGAGTTCCACAGGTTGACTGTGCGTTGTGTGAAGAAATACTTCCTTTTGTTTGTTTTAAACCTGCTGCCTATTAATTTCATTTGGTGAATTCCTAGTTCTTGTGTTATGAGGAGTAAATAACACTTCCTTATTTACTTTTTCCACATCAGACATGATTTTACAGACTTCTGTCATATCCTCCGTTAGTTGTCTTGTTTCCAAGCTGAAAAGTCCAAATCTTGTTAATCTCTCCTCATACAGAAGCATCTCCATACCCCTAATTATTTTGGTTGCCCATTTCTGAACCCTTTCCAATTCCAATATATCTTTTTTGAGATGAGGTGACCACATCTGCATGCAGAATTCAAGATGTGGGCATGCCATGGATTTATATAGCAGCAATATGTTATTTTCTGTCTTATTATCTATTCCTTTCTTAATGATTCCCAACATTCTGTTAGCTTTTTTGACTGATGCTGCACATTGAGTGGATGTTTTCAGAGAACTATCCACAATGACTCCAAGATCTTTCTCTTGAGTGATAACAGCTAATTTGGACCCCATCATTTTATATGTATAGCTGGGATTATGTCTTCCAATGTCCATTACTTTGCATTTATCAACATTGAATTTCATCTGCCATTTTCTTTCTCATTCACCCAGTTTTGTGAGATCCCTTTGTAGCTCTTCACAGTCTGCTTTGGACATAAGTATCTGGAAAAGTTTTGTATCATCTGCAAATTTTGCCACCTCACTGTTTACCCCTTTTCCCAGATCATTTATGAATATGTTGACTAGGACTAGTCCCAGTACAGACCCCAGGGGGACACCACTATTTACGTCTCTCCATTCTGAAAACTGATTGTTTATTGCTACCCTTTTTTTTGCATCTTTTAACCAGTTACTGATCCATGAGAGGACCTTCCCTCTTATCCCATGACAGCTTACTTTTCTTAAGAGATTTTGGTGATGGACCTTGTCAAAGGCTTTCTTAAAATCTGAGTACACTATATCCAGTGTATCTCTGTGGTCCATATGCTTGTTGACCCCCGTCAGAGAATTCTAGTAGATTGGTGAGGCACAATTTCCCTTTACAAAAACCGTGTTGACTCTTCCCCAACAAATTGTTTTAATCTCAAACACATAGCTAAATTCAGTTGTACCGTTAAAATGCCAGACTTTGTAAATCACATTTTTAATGGGTATGATATACACTTGTGCCAGCTGGATATCCACACCACAAACCGCACTAGAAAATGTTTATGGTAATATCTAGAGCAGAATATGGGTATTTGAGTATGGAGTATTGGGGTTTGCAGTATTTGAGCATCCTTTGTAAAACACTTTGAGTTCTGTGGCTGAAAAGTGCTATATAAGAAGTAGGTATTCTTATGTTTAGCTTGTGTTCAAGTAAAAAGCCATTTGATTAATGCATACTATATCTGCCAGGCTTTTCCAGGCTTCTCAATGTTTCTAACCAGGCTCTTGCTGTACAGATGGCTTTTCTGGCAACACTTTTGAGGAATTCTGTGTGAAGTATGCTCTGCAGGGGAACTAAAATCTATGTGATCACACAGAGAACTTGTGTCTTGGCAAGTGTCTGTTAACCCAACTTACAGTGATGATAATGTTAATAAAGCATTAGAGCAGAGGAGTTTTAGATGATGCAGAGGAAAGAAAAACTGGGAGGAATGAACTAAATATTTTTACCAGTCTGCTTCTGAATGTTGCAGAGCAAACATCAAGCTAGAGCCCCTGGGAATGCTGACATTATAAAGTACGAATGAGAGAATGTGGACTTGGAGGAAAATCAGAGGCGAACAGGCTACAGTGCATGCAGATGACACGATATATGCTTCTCCTCATGGTTTGGTCAAAACCTCTCTGTTTTGATGTGTTACAAATGAGCCCTGGATCCTCTTGAGCAGTGACTTTTAATTATGCTAAACGGCATGGTGGGGTGGTACAGTGGCCACACTTCTGCTGAAAACTATATAATTCACTTAGCCAAACCCACCATTTTTTTCTGGCTGCTTTATATTATTTTAAAGTGGTGCAAAATAGTCCAAAGGCATTCAAGTATCTGTCTCAAGGTTATAATGAAGAGGAAATTTTCTAAAGCTACAACGTAGAAAACTTCTGTGAGAGACTTGTGTAAGAGAAGATCAACAAACGCCACCAAAGGGTACTTTATCATTAGTCTGCATTAAAAACCAAGCAGTGCCCCCACTTCCCATCCCGTCCCGTCCCTCCTCAGGTGGATTTGTACTCAGGGCCGTAGCAACAAAGAACGTGGCCCCCTCCGAACATATGTCCGGGGCCCCTTTACAGTGCAGAAACTGGAATGCGGTATTTATTTTATACAATATACAGGGTTCATATTATGTATACATAGGCCTACAGTGTACATGTATTCTGTATTTACGCAAAGCGCTTCTTTCGAGCCTTGTTCTCCACAAATTGGTTAATCAATGCGTCATAGTCCAGAGATCTGGCAATCTTGTTTTCGACTGAGATAACTGCAAGCAAAGAAAGCCTGTCATCTGTCATGGTTGAGCGCAGGATATTCTTGATCATTTTCATTCTGCTGAAGCTCCTTTCAGCACCAGCAACAGTAACTGGTGTGGTCAGAAGAATTCTGATGCAAATGCAAAGATTCGGATATATCTCCTGAAGGCTGTTCTTGTATATATACGTTAAAGAGTTGTTTGCCGTGACAAGTCCTCTCTTTTTCTCGACGACATAAATAAAACAATTCAATTCCATTATGAGTTCATTGGCATCAATGTCTCCCATTTTTCTTTCAAAATTTTTGCTGTGATTCTCCAGTTCATTTTCTCTGGGACACTGCTTCAGGCTGTTAGCGTTGTACAGAAATCCAAACAACTTATATCACTCCACGAGTTGGACAAATCGCGACGAAACAGAAGATGTGGCCTGATCAGTGAGAACAAGAAAGAACTGCAATTTGAATTTTTCTTTGGCAGAAAGATGACTTGAATCATCAGCACATTTGTAATCAAACATTCTCTTCTTATGTCGCACTCTGGTTTCTGGAAACACCTGCTCAATACCCATATGTTCTGCTATTTCACGTGCATTTGTGACCACAGAGTTATATCCTGTATTTCGATAGTCTTCCAAAAACTTCATTGTAGCACCGACTTCTGCCTGCAGTACGTAAATTGACACCTCTGGTGACTGAATTAATTTTCCGGTTTTATTGACGTGAAATAGTATATCGTACCACGTGTACACAGTCAGAACAAAAGGCCACGTAGTAACATGGTCTAAAAGCGCACCGGCTTCTGTTGCTGTATTGCCATCTTTCTTTTCGAGTGCATATTCTCGCAAAGATGACAAAGAATTGCACAATTCTTCAAGGTGATAATGCATGGCTTCACAGCATCAATTCTCGACTCCCAACGAGTGTCTGATAACCCTTTAACAGAAGAACATATGTTCTTGAAGTATATCCCAACGTGAAGGTGAAGAAGAAAAGATAACGTATATTCTGTTAATCAGACCGAAAAAGTCAACGGCATATTTCGATGACTTTGCCGCGTCTGAGATCACAAGATTCCAAGTGTGAGCTCCACATGATACATACAAGGCACGGTCATTTATTTCTAGCATGCGGGCTTGAACTCCTTTATTCTTTCCTCTCATATTTGTGCCGTTATCATAAGCTTGGCCTCTCATGTCAGCAATGTCTATTCCTAAACTGTTTGCCTTTTCAAGAAACGCTTCCAATAAGCCCTCGCCAGTTGTATCATGAACGTTAAGAAAACCAACAAACGCTTCACGAATATTGGCACCATCTTCACCGTTGCATTCAACAAAGCTTAACACCACAGACGTCTGTTCTTCCTGTGACACGTCGGGAGTACAGTCCAAAATAACGGAATAATATTTTGCTTTTTTAAGCTGCACTATGTTGGCCTCTTGAATGTTACTGGCAACAAGTTGAATCAGCTCGTTTTGGATCTGTGGACTGAGGTACTGAACATGTGTCTCTGCCTTCTTAATCCTCTGTAAAAGTTCGCTGAGGACAGTATCATACTTTGCAAGCAATTCAAACAGTCCCAAAAAGTTGCCATTCGAAGGATCGCCGAGCTTTTCATTACTTCCTCGAAATGCCAAGTTTCTTTTGAACAAGAAAATAACAACATCAACCATGCGTTTGACAATATTTCTCCAGAAATCTCTTTCTTTCAGAAAAGCCTGCAATTCGAGTTGGTCAATAGATGTACGGTTTACTATGCCTGACCAAAGGTCAAACCATTTCACCATACAGTCTTGATGACCTTTGCCTGTTTCATGCTGCTGAAGTCTTTTTGACAGTGCTTTCCAAGCAGATGTTCCACTACGTAGCGGTATGTCGCCAGTGCCAAATAATTTACAACAAAAACAAAAAATGGCATATTTCTGAACTGAGTACATTAACCATGAACGTCTTATTTTCTCGCCATTTGCCATGGTTCAATAGAAATGAGTACTTGTGAACCTCCGTCTTTCCTCGTTAAATGGAAATTCGTAACTTTCATTCTGCTGCGGTGGGCCACGTGCAACAATGTCACACACTTGCCTGTCCGATATTATAGACTGCCAATCTCCTGGATTATCAGTCAATGGTTCAGATTCAGATACTTCTTTCCTGGCAGCAGCTGGAATATCTGTCACAGTTTGTTTGGTAGAACAACTGGCTTCACCTTCAACCTCACTTGAAGCACTTCTGGATACTTCTGGATATGATTCGTCACTGCTAGCGCTGTCCGGTTCATGTGCCTGTACCTGTACGTTGGATTACAGCGCAAAATATGTTGACAACTTTGGAATTTTCTCAAGTTCGTTCTCGGCATCTTTTGCTGCCTTTCGTTTACTAGCTCCGCTCTTATACATTCTCTTAGACATCACAAAGCACGCTTCTGCATTGGAAACGATAATAAACTAAACAACTAAATTAATAACATTTATCGCCGACCGCCATTATGAACGCAAATACACATTCTTTGAATGGGTCCAACTAAAATTCGAAACTGACCGACAGACAACTGATGTAGCCAATAGCATTATGGTGTATCATAATGACTTCATGGTTTTGTCAGTAAAACCGACATGGATTGTGCAATAGTGTCAATAAATGTCACTTACCTAGTTACACTTTACATTTTTTTTGACACTTTTAGGGGCCCCCTTCCTTGCGGGGCCCCCTCTGGTCGGAGTGTACAGAGGGCGCTCGCTACACCTCTGTTTGTACTGAAAGTTGTACTTGGAGATTGGATGAATTGTTCCAGTCTGGGCCAAATAGTCATATTTTTTGTGGGTTTAGACAGAGGTAAGACTACATTTTGTTAGTTCTTCAAGGCTAAGAGATTAAAACAAAAACAAAAACAAACAAGCAAAACTGTACAGATAGTATGTCACTAAAGTAAGAAGATATGGCTGAACAGACACAGAAAGCTGATCTGCTATGTAAGAAGGTGCCAACTAACATAGTCATATATCAGAGTAGGACTTCACTTTAATAAAGAGACTTGCAACTGTAAAAATTTTCCAAACCCACTTAACCATGTAAAAGTTATTTTCTACTCATGAAGAGGAGAATTCTGAAAAATAGTGATACAATGCAATACGCAAAAATTCAGACATAATTCTTTTTTCAGCATGATACTAAAGGATGAACAAAGATCATCAAGCCAATCTTTATTTTTTTCAACTATATTTGTAAGCTGTGCTAATTAAGTTGTTAAATACTGAAAAAAGATCATCAAGCCAATCTTTACTTTTTTAAACTATATTTGTTAGCTGTGCTAATTAAGTTGTTTCATACCGAAACATTCCATTAAGAATAAATGAAGTAGTCCAATATGCCTGTTTTTTAATAGGATAATATCCTGGAGGCTCTCTAGAAACTGGCATTTTAAAAACTTGTAAAAATTTGTTTGGCTGAAAATTGTTCCATTTAAGTAATATATATATATATATATATTTTTTTTTTCTATATGTAAAATAAATAAATTAAAAACATTATCTGTTCCATGAGAATCAGAGGAAGTTAATGATCATTTGGACCAAGGGAGTTTTGAATTGAAATAAGTATATTTGGGCCTGTGTGACATTACTTTCATTTCAATGAGATCCTCATATGCTTTGCTGTCATTGATTTATTCAGAGAGAAGTTAGACAAGTGTTTGCTATTAATTTGCTAAATTAGTTTCCATCTGAGAAATTTTCAGATGGTTTTATGGTGTTTGCTTAGCACATCAACCTGTGCAAGCTCCCAATACCTCCCTAGAGGTAAGGATATCTAAAAATATCTAGTGACATTCAGTTTACAATGCCTAGGATAGGCTACTATTGCAAGATGTTTTCCCCTAATATGTTCACTAACTGCAGCATCAGTTCAGGAAAACATTTAAAAAGACTAGAGAACTGTAAATCTTCATTAAATCCAGAGTAATATATACAAAATCCTGGAGTTCTTTACTTTTTTTTTGCTTAGTCCCTATGCCATCAGAATTTTGTTGAAACCAATAGAGTATGCCTGAAGTGACCAAATATGTTCTACATTTACTAAGTATTTAAAAAAGAAAAAAAAATCTGCTTAGTTCCAATAGACAATTAAAATTAACAAATCAAAGCTCTAATTAGTAGGCCATGACGTTATTGTTACTTACTTTTAATTGTAATTACTAATTGGTTAATAAGCCAAATTTATCCCAGACCACAACCACACTATTAAAGTCATTGGCGTTACACCACAGCTGATCTTGGTCCATTGTGTCTGACACATAACAAAGTTTGTGCTACCAAAAAGTAGGGCTAATAAACAATTCATGTAGTGCAGGGATCGACAACCTTTGGCACGCACCTCGCCAGGGTGAGCCCCTTAGCAGGGCAGGCTGGTTTGTTTACCTGCCGCATCCACAAGTTTGTCCGATCGCGGCTCCCACTGGCCACAGTTCACCACTCTAGGCTAATGGGGATGGCGGGAAGTGGCGCAGGCCGAGGGATGTGCTGGCCGCCGTTTCCTGCTGCCCCCATCCTGGAGCGGCCAACTGTGGCCAGTGGGAGCCATGACTGGCCAAACCTGTGGATGTGGCAGGTAACAAACTGGCCTAGCCCTCCAGGAGACTTACCCTGGTGAGTGGCGTGCCATAGGTTGTCATTCCCTGACGTAGTTTTATGATACCTAGTTCTTATATAGCGCTTTGAGATCTACTGATGAAAAGCACTCTACAAAAGAGGTCAGTATCATTATCTCCATTTTATCGGTGGGGAAAACAGAGGAACAGATAGAGGAAGTGACTTGCCCAATGTCACTTAGTAGAGCAGTGGCAGAGATAGTAATAGAATCCAGCTCTCCTGACTCATTATGCTTTTAATTTAATGCATCACAGTGGTCAACATCAGTAAGGGAGAAGAGCTTTTTAAGCTCAAAGTCCATGTTAACACAAAAGCTAATGGGTATAAGCTGACCATGAGTAAATTTAGTCTGGAAAAAGAGTATTGACCATCAGAGAAGTGAGGTTCTGAAACAACCTTGCAATAGGAGTAGTGGAGGCAAGAAACATAACTGGTCTCAAGATAGACATTGATAAATTTATGACTGGGATTATGATGTGTCTGCCTATGATAGCAGAGGACTGGATTCGATGACCCAAAAGGTCCCTTCCAGGACTAAGTTCTGAATGTAATACATTTGGGGAAATTTGCATAATTTTTGCTGACTAGAAATCTAAGTGTAGTACCTGTGAAAGGTTTGCCTTTGGCAATAAACAAACATTGGCCTTGGTAATTAAATCACCACCCCTACTAAAATGGTAGGTACAGAAATCTCTGAAGTAGCATAAGACAGGGACAATCCTTCTTGTCTTCTCATTCCTTTGGGGGGAGGGAGAGAAATCACTTGCAAACACTTTTCAGAGCTATTTATCCCTAAATATCAAGATCATGCTTATTCTTTGGTTCCTCCTCTGATGGTGGCATCTATGTGTTTGATCTTGTATCTGAGAGACAAGATGAGTGAAATAATATTTTGTATTGAACCAACCTCTGTTGGTGAGAGAAACAAGCTTTCAAGATAGACAGAGCTGCAGATAGTCATCTTCACCCAGCTTGGAATCTCTGTCACAGATCCTAGCAAGCATCCCTTCCTGATCACCTACTAGGACTGCTGTGAGGGGAATCCAGCCTCTGTGATCTGGGTCCACAAGATGTTTCAAGTTTCTGAAGCCTGAATGAAGTCCATCAGCTGCCCCAATCTCCAGATGCCTAGGCACACTCTCAGGATTCAGACTTTCTATCTGGCACCACTCAAAGAGTTGGAACATGCTGTCCACCCACCTAGCCCCTGTGGACACAGTGCTGACCCTTCAGACTCCCCAGTGCATAAATGCATCCATCTCCCAGAAGTCCATCCACATGCATGAAGTTTCTGGTATAGAGTCCCACTGTCTCTCTGGGCAGATAACAGTTATGAAGCAGTCAGACTGTGCAAAGTTTGTCTTTTGACATCTTTATGGTCTTTTTATTTCATCATGCACAGACACTGGAGATCATACAAAACAATAAAACATTCTAAGTGCCATATCCCTCACTAGCTCACCTTTTCCTGAGGAGACCTTTGGGGGAATCATCTGTTTTCAGTCAAGGAGGCAGCCTTCTCTACCCCTTTGGCCTACCTGGCCCCTACAGTAGCCTCCCTCATTTTAATGTGGTGCAAAATGGCTTTCTCCGCAGTTCCCTCCTGTGAGTTCCTTTGTAGACTCCTGCTGGGATCACTTGCTGTTTTGTTCTCCTCCTGGTAACTTTCCATTACCTTCAAACCCCCTCCCTTAGGACAGGAGGAAAAAGGGGTTTCTGCCAGGTAGAGCAAATCCATTTTCTCAAGGTATTTTACTTTGAATACAAAAACATTTGAGTCTGCTCACTAACCATTGTCTCTGGCCTGACATGATACAACCCTGCTAATTCATGGTGAAGCCACATACATACAGGCTTTCCATGACATAGTAATTTCATGATACAATTTCATTAAATCATCCACAATTCAGAAGGGGTACCAGCTGACCCCCAATTCCTCACAGTCCCGCAAGATTATCACATTGAAGTGCGTCCATTAAAGTAGAAGCCATTACATCCAGTCCACTCTCCTCCTTTTAGTTATGTTAGAGAAACGAATGCATTATCTAAGACATTTTCTAAATTAATTTTGAAAAAATAGGACATCTCTATATAACATTTCCCATGTCTCTCTTCATATGCTTTTTATACAGCCATGCTTCCTACTTTTGCCTGCCATAGATATAAATAGATATAAATAGTTGTGGAGTTATATGATGAAGCTCCAGGTACATTGAATTGGCTGTACTGAGCATAGTTCTTTGATCTGAAACAGTGCCATCAGCTGAAATGAAGATGTGTGTTCACTATTCAGTGAGCGCACATCTTCAGCTCAGGATAAGAACAACAATTCTGTTCTGCCCCAAGAGAGTTCCAATGCAGCTTGCTTCTTAGTTCCTAGTATATTAGAGATTCTTCCCTGGAGACCTTTTTTATTGAAATATTGTTCTGCTGACTTAGGGCTTTTCTACTTTGGGAATATACATGAAAAAAGGCTCAGGTTATCCTGCCGTGGGTACTTATTTGTTTTTGCTACTGGGAATTAGATTAGAGAATATTATATTTTAGATGTATATGACCTATACAACTGCATCTATTGGAAACAAGAGAAAACAATTTCATAGACCAAAACATTCTAATAGGTTGAAACCATCTCATTTTTGCTATAAAAGGATCACATCCTGCAACACTTACTCAGTGAAATCCTTACTCGAAGAGAAAGGAACTATGCAATGTGACTGAGGATGGCAGGATCTGGCACAAATATGGATCAGACAACTGTTCTATTGCAAATGAATTTTAAATTTAATAGAAATGACTAAGATTACAAAGTCAAGAGGCAGATTAAAACCCATCTTTTCTGCTACATTTCTCAGAGCATTGCTTCTGAATTTTAGATAAAATCTGTACATGGATTAATTGGTTTGGATTAGAGATGTCCAGATTTGAACTTCCCTAATATTCAAAGAAGTTCAGTGCCAGTGTTCCAATCCAGGAAGGGCTGTGCTGCGACAGCTGATCCCCCTCCCACACATACTTCACAGATGCATATAGTGGGAGATCTGCACATAGAAGTGAAGATGCTGGAGGGGTCTCTCCAAGGCATAACTGGAACCTAATCTTACAACAAGAAATTTATTTGTTAAAACTCTATAGGAAAAATGATTACTAATATTTCTCAAAAAATGATTTATTTGACTTATTTTTTTAAAAGACTATCTATATGCTGGAAATTACATTTGAATGCCTAAGTAAATCAGAATCTTTATGGTACAGCCCTGGTAATATCGATAATCTTTGCAAACCAGTAGCATTACATTCAATATGGTTATTGCTCAATGAATTTATTTTATAAGCAACAGGGGGAAGGTAATACATCAGAAACTGTCTTAGATTCTGGAAGACACCTTAAGAAGTAAGTTAGTTAATCATAAAATCATCTCTTTATTTCTCTGTCTTTCATGCTTTCTCATATCCTCTTAATATCTGCATAAGCTGTTTACCGAAACACAAAATTCAATACGTTTTTATTGTAGCAACTAACTACTATTAAATTCTGAGAGATTCTGAGTGCCACCTGCAACTCCTTTTGAAGGCAATAGCAGATGCAGGTGCTCCACATTTCTCAGGATTTGATGCCTTGATATATTATAAAGTGACACCAAACTGTTCAACGGCTGTTACTATAGGTCAACAGTGAGAAACAGTTTGCTTTTATCTACTTCTTAAAGCCTTTGCTGCTAAGGGTACTTCCAACACCCTGTGGTGTAAGAGAGGTATGTTTTTTTTATTATTATAAAGATATTTCAAAGTAAATAACCGTATGTTGCCTCTGGAATACTTCTCTAGGCAAACTGCATATTGATTTTTCTTAGCACATCTCATATTGTTTGTTATCAGTCCCAGGGGCTGCAAAGCTCAGTCTGTGCAATGGAAGCAACAGAATCCTGTACAAAAGCAACCACAGGAATAGACTGCAGGCCAAACCCACTAACTTACAATAATTCTTCTATGTTTTGTGCTTAAGTTAGTATAACCAGCAGTATCTCTTGCTGTTGCATTTTTTCCCATGTAGAAGTAACTAGAGAGCTGCAGCCCCTTGGTGGGAGCTCCCAGTGTCATTATACCTGGCGTAATCACAACGTCTCCTAGATTTGAAGGAGCACATAGGGAGCTTGAATAGGCTTGAAGAACTACACCACCTAATCACCCTTGTAGTCAGCCAGCTCTGATGGCTCATAGAGATGGTATGTGATCATTAGCCTGCTCCTTTGGCGACACGAGCATCAACAGCAGGATAGCTGTGTGGAATCTTTGTGCTTCTTGACTCCTTTCCCTCTTTTTTTGGATCTGCTCTGGGGTGGGTCATAATCTGGCTTGTGAATGCCTAATTACAAATAAAAAAAAAACAAAACACCATATAGAGGTCTGTGGTTAGCCAAATTCTGCTCTGGCAGGTGTAGCCAGAGGGAGCAAAGGAGCTATCTAGTATGTTCTCAGCTACTGGCATCTTGTTTGTTTAAGCAGAATTTCTCACTGCTGGCCTAGGCACCATTCTGTTTGGTGTACTTTATTGCTCCTCTGAGAAGATGCAAATTGTTCTTAAGATTAATGCTTGTTTTTTGCTGTCAGAATTTAATATATAAGCTGGCTCTACATGATCCCTTGCTTATATTCTAGACAGACCCTCTAAACTACAGATGTACGAGTTTCAGAGATATGAGTATGGAAGGCCATGCATTAGATTCTCTTTCTTATGTAGTCCTGGGCACTATTCTGGGAGCAAGCCCTGATGCCTACATTAGAGGAAGAGGTTCAGTAAAGACCAGGATTTGGCTCTTTGTGCTCTTATTTTGTAAATGTTCATGCTTATTTCCAGGGTTGAATATGGTACATCAGACCATAAAGATTTTAATACACATTAGCCATAAATCTGACAGTATATATTTTACAGAAATTTCTCTAAATGTCTGTAGCCTGATCAAATTGGCTTATCTTCATGTAAATTCTCAGCAGTTGAAGGGCTGTAATATCCCATTCTGTCTGCACTCCACAAACTGTAGTTTGATTTCTGTACCAGAAATCCCAATGCTGCTATTTTTGGCCTGGGTCCGATGTTGAGTTGAGTTGTATTATTCCCAATGTATTCCCTCAAGCATTTTGTGGCACAGCCCATGCAGAGAAGAAAAGACAGGACATTAAAGATAGCATGAATACAGATAGAAATCCCACCTCTTCAGTGTTTCGGAGCCTAGATGCTAAAAGGCAGCACATTTCCATGAACATCCTTGTAATGTCTGTCTAGGGTTTTATAAACATGAAGAAGAGGAAGGAAAAATCAAATAGATTTATGCGATGGCAAAGCTGGCAGGACAATGGGAAATGGAGTTCCTGCCCTCTAATATGGCTTTCCTTTATGCTTGTTGCTGCCATTTTATAACTTAATGGGCTGAGATGCGCAGATATTATATCTGAGGAGGAATGCATGGATTTCTACTTACAGTCAAGACAGATTTTTTTTAAAGCAGTCTGATCCTGATGTGGTTTCTCTCTGACATACTGAGATGAATAGTTGTTGTTACAGTCCATATAAATTACCCACCTTGAGCATTTTTTGCAGCTACAGTGAGCAGCTCAGAGGAATGTTAACATTCAAGTTAAGGGTCTTCTATAGACAAAGTCATCAGTTAATGGGGTGACAGTTTCTGTGCAGGGCTCATTTGTTGAGCCTCCATTAAGCTCAGGGGCTAGACCCCTGCATAAACATGTAGACTCAGGCTGGCAATTGGATCTCGTTAGCTTCAACCAAGATTTAAGAGCTTAACTTGAGAATGTTTACACCGAGTTTTATGTTTATGGTGAGGTTTAACTTACCCATGAAACCAAAATCCAAGGAAGAGGGCAAATTAACACTACATATAATGTGTTTATGCACTATTCAAAGCAGAGGAGGAACTGTCCTTATGTCTTCCCTTCAGACTTGTGAACCTGTGGAAGTTATAGGAGTGATTTGGACATTTGCATTGCAGCAGCCTTCTGAATCATTGCTCTCAACATCCATGTTGTCCTACCCATGACAATTAACCCTAGCTGTTTTCCTTTATTTACTACGGAAATACAATTATAATAAACCACAGGGACAAGAGTAAATGCATAGAAATGCAAAAGCAACTCTGAGTAGAGAAGAGTGAAGGGCAAGCTGAGGATTTGAACGATACTGTAAACAGACAAAACGAATAAGCCATCCCTCAGTCCCACATGTTCAGTCCCACATGTACTCAAGGAGACATTCCATGGGAAGCAATGGGAATTTAGTCTGTGTAAGGACTTGTAAACTGGAACCCATAGACGAGCCTAAAGATGAAAGCTGGGCAGGAAATGGTTTTTCTATTCCACCAACATTTTTTAGATTTCAATTTTTTTTCCCATCCTGAAGTGAGACCAAAAGTCAGAATCTCAAAATTTCACATACTGAAAATCTGGAAAACATTGATTTGGATCAACTGAAACATTTAATTTTGATCATTTCAAATGCTTCATTTAGATTTTGACCATTTTAACTTTTAATTTTTTTTTACTATAATTAGCTTTGAATGACTTTTTGTTTTAAAACTTAAACTGGAAAACCAAAATATATTTATTCAAAAATGTAAATTAAGTGGTCTGATCGTTTAGATTTTTTTTCAAAATTGTTTTGAAACCAGTCCTACCCTGCAAAAAAAGCTTTAGTTTCAACCAATCAAAATATTCCAACTTAAAGTTTAGTTGAAAAATTCCCAACTATCACAGCTAATGACTTCTGAGTCAGAAATTCTGAAGGCTCAGTTTCATTCAGACTGAAGTTTAAACCATATCTCTTTAGTTTGAATACATTGGCAGCCCATATGAAGCCCAGGTGAAGATCCTGATTATTCAAGTAGCTCTGTGATGCTGGACCCCAGGCACAGTCCCACTGAAGTCATTGGGATTCAAGTGGGAGCAGTGGCCTCCCCATACTAAGCTCCTTACAGGATTGGGGCATTAGTGGAGCATACTGAAAATGTTGTTGGCGGGGTGCTCGTTGATACCTGCAATACCTGGTGTCAAAGTGAGTGTTGGAATAGAAACAACAAAATATTGAATTGTAATATATAATCTTTTGATGATAAAACGGCAAGTACATTCAGTTCACTGGTATTGGAACCACTCTTAAAGCTTTTTAAAAATCTCTTTAAAAAAAAAGCAACCTGCCTTTGCTTCCTGTGCATGCTTAAGCATGCATGTTAAAAAACTTTAAATAGAAAGTGATTACACTGATCTAGGAAAAATGGTAGACAATAAATTACCTGATGATCTCTGGGGTCTTGTAAAGATGGATGCAAGATGTGCTGCTGGTACAACTTTCTTGCCTCTTCCAGCCTCTCAAAAGATATATTAGCATCTTATATAATTTGGGCAGATTTGTGCATGCAGAGCTCAGCTGGTTATAGCAATTTGTATCCAGAGACAAAGTAGCAATTTATGGAATGAATTTTCAATGATGTGCACACAAGCACTTAGACTTGCAATTCTCATTAACAGTTATGGAAGATGTGTCTCTCATTCCCCACACGCCCTGCTGAATGCTTTCCCTATATATCTCTAGACCAAATAATCACCTTAGAACTGCTTAGCGACTAAGTGACTACACTGTAATTTTTACCTAGTTACACATTACATAAAATTAACTGATTGCACATGCAGCCATTGTAGGAGAAGAAATATTGTTGAATCCCCTAGTTCACTCATGAAACAGCACAGAAGGGGGCATGTAGGCCTAGGTATGTGTTAGGATGAAGTCACATCAAAAAATAAATGTCTGGTGTGATTTTGTGAGGACAGTTTAACCTGGCCCTAGTATTTGTGTCATAGATGCTGGAAACAGACACAGCTTACTTTATTTGAAATTTTGTATGAATACAGTTCATAATTCCAGTTAATAATGTATCCAGCCTATGTAAGTATGGGTCAAATTCCTCTCTGGTGTAACTCCATTGTAATAAAATCCATTGATTCCAGTGGAGTTATACCGGGGATGAATGTGGTTCTGTCCATATAATGTAGATACACATCTCTGTGCAGACTGGAGGTCTCCCAGAAGAAACAGCCGTTCACTCAGGTTTTCATAGCAGAACATAGCAGGACAGATTCTCAGCTGGCATAAATCACTATAGCATCATAGAAGTCAATGGGATTATGCCACTTTACATCTGCTGAAGATCTGATCCAGTCTGTACATACTCATACTGTCATCATCATCTTCTTCCTTGTGTTAATCCCATCAAATGAAGTTTACCCATGTGTCCTGTACCTCCAAAATGCTCAGTCCAATACCATATCCCCTATCACACCATATGCTAACATGTCTTCCTTTTACGTCGCACCACTTCTTCTTGTCAGCCTCTGACTGTCTCCTCAAGCAACCCAGAACCGTAAGCCACTATGTTATCCCTCTGCCTCAGCAAGAGTGAATTTTGTGAGAGATTAGACTGTGTGTCAGTTCACTCCCCACAGCAGTGTGCCTGCTTCACCAGCAAACTCCTCAAGACTCTAGCAGTATGTCCTTACCTTGCAAGTAACAGTGAACCCCATTTCCAGAGTTCCCAAGAGTTTCTCTCTGTAGTGTCCAATGAAAAGGACTGGATACCTCACAGAAATTGTCTGATGTCTCTAAAGAGATGTACACAAACAGATATGATCACAAACAAAACAAAACACATTTTCTACTGCCTAAAACTTATTTTTAGCAAGTTACACTGTTTGCCTGAGCTATTTTCTCACTTATATCAAGTTACCAACAACCCTAGCCCTCCAGGAATAGGGGATCTAACTTTCACAGAATCAGAAGGTCCCATTCCCTACGTGCAAGATAACTAGAATATCTTTTTGCTCCCCTTGTATTTCCCCCCTGTCTTTGCCTTAAGAGCCATAGTTGTCAGGACTACATTTTAGATGACCAGACCATCCCAGCCTCCACTCACTCATTTCTTGATTCATTTGAAGACTGATAGTGTTGATTGATTTATGGCAAATTTTTATGGCTGGCTGCCAGCCTGATGCCAATCCTCCTATTTTCAACTGGGGTTGGGATAGGCAGTGGAGGAGTTACCAATATTGACATATTTGTCAAAATTCAATAAGGTTTGAAGAAAACTTAACTGATTTTAGTACAATGCTCGTTGTACTTATGAGGATCTCCGCAAACAATCATTGTTCCATCCAGGAGTAGCCTGTAAATCTTTTTGTCAGTGCTACTCATTGGTTCAAATGTTAATTGGCTGATGCAAGTTTTGTGGCTGTCGTTCACAGATTAATGTATGCTAAGTGTGTTGTTTGGCAGTTTTGAATTGGTGGACCTTCAAACCTCTCTAAACAGAAATTAAATGCATATGATTGTTTTAAAGTGGGGCACTTGTCATAGCAAAATCAACCCCCTTTAAGAGGGAATAGGCCCAGTACACCTGTGTCTGTTTAAATGTTTCCTAAGGGGGCTGGACAGAGGACACCTGGACCCTACAAAGCGTGAGGCTGGCTTTTAGAGGAAGCAGAGAGAGGTTCCCTGGGGAAGGGTATAAAAGGGGGAGTGTGAGTTAATCTTTCCTTCTCTTTCTCAGGGCTAGAAAGAAAAGAACTCTGAGGATTAACAGTTTATGGGATACTGGCATCCAGGAGAAAGTACTATTCTGTAAGAAGAGTGGGGAAAGGACTGTGCAGAGCTAGAGTAGGAGTGAAGTGTCTGCATAGGGCTAAGTTAGATTTTGGAGACTGAATTAAAAAAGGAGTCAGGGGAGGCAGAAGAGTTTGTTTTTGTTGATCTTAATTTTGTTGGCTGTTGATTTGGACTTTTAGGATTAACTTTTTGCCAAAAAAACAAGCTCGGGCAAGGCATTATTGTCGTGAGTTCTGGCATCCCTCTTGAGGAGCTTTGAAGGGGAAGTTAAAGTTGGACCAGCTGGTAGTGCTGCAGATGGCTGATGGTGACTCTCTGGGTATGTCTACACTACCCACCAGATCGGCGGGCAGTGATCGATCCAGCAGTGATAGATTTATCTCATCTAGTCTAGACTCGGTAAATCAATCCCCAAGCGCTTTCCCGTCAACTCCCATACTCCACCACTGCAAGAAGCGGAAGTAGAGTCGATGGGGGACCAGAAGCAGTTGACTCACCGTGGTGAAGCCCTGGTCTACACTGGGGGAGGGGAATCAATCTAAGTTATGCAAATTCAGCTAAGTGAATAACGTAGCTGAAGTCGACGTACTTAGATTGACTTACCGTGGTGTCTTCACCATGGTGAGTCAACTGCTGCTGCTGCCCCATCGACTCTGCTTGTGCCTCTCGTGACGGTGGAGTACGGGAGTCAACAGAAGAGCACTTGGGGATCGATCACTGCCCGCTGATCCAGTGGGTAGTGTAGACATACCCAAAGGCACCACTGTAAGTCGATCTAAGTTTATTGACTTCAGCTACGTTATTCATGTAGCTGAAGTTGCATAACTTAGATTGATCTCCCTGTAGCTCGGGGCTCTGTGTGCATTGCAGGTTAGATAAGCATATCAGGGTGTTAGCTGATATCCTGACTAGGTAAATAAAACAGAGATGTGATCAGGTTTGGAACAAATGTACACTTTTTTGTGCTAAGATGGGAAACTCCATCATACTTGGCTTTAACCCAGTAGTATGACCCTTGCTGAAGAATCCTGTCTTTGCTTACTTTTTCCCAAGCAGTCAAAGTGTAGCACCTATGCAAGGGAATAGATATGTTGAGCTACAGTTACCTTTTGGAGCAAATGTATCTGCATCTAGTCAGAGGTTTTTAAAATTCAAGCAATTATACTAATCCATGTGTTGACTTTATTTTTAAGCGCACTTCATTTGTAGGTGTGCTGCATACAGGAGTAAAAGAAGTGATCTATCCAATTGGTGATAATTCAGATGTGTGAATTTAATCTGTTGCCTGAGTGCAGTACTTAATTTTCTATTGTGTGCAGTAACTGTTTGGAGTCATTTTAAGCCTAGATATTTGAGTTCAGTACAGAGAAACATTTGATTCACTGTCTTGGTAAAATGCCAATAAATGTCTGCATAGAACTATGGTCATTTAGCTACTTAAAATTAATGTTTCATATTTGGAAATCTGTTCTTCCACTGATGGGCTTATATATCTTATATTTAGTCACTTGATATAAATATGACCTCATGTATTCTCTCTCTGTGTTATGAGAGCTGTTAAGGCACCCCATTGCCAGCTCTTGCCTCTATACTTCTCTCCCCTTCTGCTGCTGAAAGGGTGCTAATTCTAGAAGAACAGGCTAAGTTGGCACAGAAGAGCACATCTCCTCTGCAGCATGTTCTCTTTTTCCTGAGGCATCTCAGAAGGCCATTAGTGTAGGGCTTATGTGTGTTTATAGACATTTGGGCATTAAAGAGGAATGCGTGAAGCCAGAAAGTATCTGTGCTCTGTGGCGTATTTCTATCTAGAACCTATAGATATTAAAGTAGGAGATAATGTATTCAAACTAGTAGAAATGATTAGCGCTACATGAAGAAAAATAGTTCCATTTTGCACAGGATTTCAGTGTTTTAAAATCTGGTGCCATTACAGTTCAGACCAAAACACCAAAACTCCAGAATTCTCCATGATAGGGAAAGCCTCAGGCTTCCTGACTCGTACAATCTGCAGGGTTGGCTGCCCCAGAACTGTGAACCTTTGGAATCCTGGGGTCCTGAGACAGTCAACCTGGTTGGCTTCCCTGGGGTTGCAGACCCCAGAAGCCCTGGGGTCCCAAGCAGCTGCCGGGTGGGATGCTGAGGAGCCCAGTGGGCAAGGTGACAAACTGGACCGATTTTGAAAGCTGCCTGGTAGGTAGGGTTCTGACTGTTCATCCACCCAGGAAACACCATCAAATACTGTCAAGGTCTATATTGATAAGAAAGAAGGACAGCTATAATGGCTGCATCAAGGAACTTGGTAATAGCATAGAAGATGGAGTTTCCTTGTGAGAGTATGATTTATTAGTCTATTAATACCTGAGGTTTTTCTAATATTCACCATATACTGTAATTATGATTACTAAATGCACAAAGTAACTATTCAGTTTTGCATAATCTAGTCCTCTTTTCCTGTCTTCTTATATTCAGCCAAAGTAAACTGAAATCAGTCAGTGTACCTAGACTTCATATATTTGACATTATCCTTATACTAGCATTGCCGTCTTCCATTTCAAATTAAGGAGGTTCATGGTGTCAGGGACAGGAAGGGCACCACGCTCTGTAAAAGCTGCCAGTCCTAGAGAAAAGGCCCTCCAGCTGAGACTATGTAGAAGCAGAAATCAGAGGCATCAGAGGAGAAGTCACTGCTTCTCGAAAGTGGGAGGGCTTGAACTCCTTTCAACCTTAGATAGAAAAGGGGTTGGGTTGAAGTCTAAACAATAGTCACTTGATGCTAGCTCAATAACTGAGAAAATTCCAAATGTTACTAATTAGCTCTTAGTTGCTTTGTTCCTGGATTAAGAGAATATATTCTGGTTTGGGGAATTTTTTTTGTTTAGTTTTGTCGCTATTTGTCTCCTTTTTTCCTGACAGCAAGGGACCATATTGCACTTCTATGTTTGATTTTTTACTTCATAACCAGAGTCTACTCAATGGGCTTCTTTAAAGAAAGAGGAAACCCTATTGGGCTAAAGAGGCTGTTCCTGGTATCTTTATGGATTTTAGGATCTGCGGAACTGGGCAATGTCTGCAGGACATGTGATCTATTTGTGTTGTATAGTATTGTTGGAAGAGTTTGAACGAGAAAACAGTTCATTTTGTGTGGTGCTTTCTTTTTTAAGGATGTCTGCTATGCCTGTATCACAAGTCTGTCCCCACATTCTTTGCGTGCCAAAACTCGTGTAGAATTTAATGGGAGGTTTTGGTTGCTCAGTGAATGCTAGATTAAGCTGCAGGCCATGCACTTTTTTTTTTAAAGTTCATCACAAATCTCTAGTAACTTTTAACTTAACTCATCTAGTTGTATGGAATGAAAAAATAAAGCACTAGCTGAAAATAAATAAGTAAAGAGGTAGCTTACTACAAATAAAAGCATGTGATTTTTAGCAAAGCATTTAAATCAGTTGTAGTGCAGTTTTATGATTGTCAAAGTTAGTATAGTAACATCATTTTTTGTCTTTCACTAACATGCATCAAGTAGAGTAAACTAATTTTATTCTAAGCATTTCCATAATGTTTAATTTAAGGACAATATTGCCAGCAATCAAAGTAGAATACTTTCTCAACAGTATAAGGAAAAGATAGCTAAATTTCTAAAATTAATTTCTCATACTATTAGAGTAATGGAATTTGAGCTATTGTAAAAAGCAAAACTACATTTGTGCTAATGTATTATTTCTATGAGGAAGTGAATTTCTGAGGCAAGAAATTGGAGCTGGGAAAGTGCAGTAAGATCTCAATCTATATTCTAAACAGTGAGCTTAATTTACTTCTTGATAAATACATCGTGTTCTCTGATCTCTGACAGTTCTTCTGCCATTCAAAAAGATAAATTTTCAGAATACAGTACATTATAAAAATAGGTTAAATATTAAACTCCCACTATGCATTTTAATATGGAAATTACATCTAATATGCATACAAATTAAAAGCAAAATGGTCAATTAATTATATGAAATGACCAATTTTCCTTTTTGTCCACTATTTTGATACTTACTAGTGCTAAATCCCCAGGTGCTTAAAGTATGCAAAAATGTCAACACACTCATTTTTGTTTGCAAACTTTAATTTTTGAAGAATATGTACCAACATAAGTATCGTATGTAACTCTTGGCAGCAAAAAGACAAGATAGAAATATGTTAAATGTCTGAATGCCCCAATTTGTAGGGATTTGGAAGTCTTTAATTTGGACTGCATGTTAAAATGGTAAGAACTTGATTTAGCCATCTGTTGTAGGAACAGAGATCAATAATGTATACACTCAACTTGGTGTTACCAACTTCTTTCAATCTTTCTTCCTGGTCCTCTCTAAGAGCTGGATATCTGGGAGTTTTATGCTCTGACTTTAACAACTCAAACACAAGTGAGTAGTCCCATTTGATTTTTATAAGACTACTTACATGAGTAAAGTTACTCACATGATGAACTATGTCTACATCTAGCCCCGTAGTCTCACCAGGCTACAGATTGTAGCCTTGAAAGTCTTTTGAAAACAGATTTCTCATTAATTATCTGGAATTTCTGTTTTTGGCACTTCTGGTTCCAGACCTGGGAAAGATCTGGATATGAAATACTCTTAATGAAGTCAGGAAAAAAGATAGAAACCGCTGAGAAGCAAGGACACTGACAACTATAAACAACTTATAAGCTTATATGGTCAATGTCCTGCCCTCTCCCTAGTAAGTCAGTTTTTAGAACAATGCTAACCCTCCCTTCACAACCCGCTGGATGTCTGTAAGCACTCATCCCTACCCCCCTGCCGCCTTTCCCCACAAGGTAGTCATAATATTTAATGCAATTAGGATAACCTCTATATGCATATACTGTTCTTATTTTTATTTTTGTTCAGGGTTCTTTCTTGACTTTTAACAATGTCTGTCTCCATATATACAAATACATGCAAATTAATTAATAAAAAAAATATATAACTGGCCACTATGGCACCATATTTTCAATGCTGCTTGTCAATCTTCCCAGTACCGTAAATAAACCCCTTCAGCATTGTCTGTGCTTGTCTGATTCTTGGGGGAAAAAATCTTTTTGCCAAACATGAACTATCAATCCAGAGGAAAGCCTGATTCCAAAAATCAGACCAAGTGAGTGAGAGAGAAGTGGCTTTCTTATCTAATTTGGTTCTCCCCTTAAAGAATAGCTTTGTTAGAGAATTTAAGAAATAGTCTTTTGATTTTATCAAGTAATTGTTTTTAACATTTTCTGTAAATAGTAATTGTAGCAGATTTTACTTCTGTAAATTGCATTTTTTTTCAGAATAGTCAAAATCTATGTAAATTCGAGTGGTAGTTCTGTCACTTAAGTGACAAACCAGTATAGTTAGTGTGGGGAAAGGATGATATTTCAACACTAGTTTCTTTCCTGAATCAGAATAAGAAGTCAAAATATCTATTTATTTATTGAATTAAAAGTTTAGAAAAACTTTCATTTAATTTCTGGTCAGTTCAACCTTGAACTTCATTCACATGAGCTGTCACAGTGCCTCATGGGAGCTGCAGTTTAGTTGTCTTGTGCCTCCATTCTTCTCTATGGGCTGGAATCACCAGCCACACTGTGGTCATAAGACTCCCATGAGGGGAAACTGCAGTGCATCATGAGATGTAATCCAGTCAAGGAACCAGGTCCTTAGAAGACAAGGGAGAGTGTGAGGTACCTGACTACAATGCAGTCACCAGTGCAAAAACGGGGATGGGAATTAAATCAGAGTTAAAATTAGGGATCAAGAGAAACACACTGAGCAGAGAACCCCAGACAACGTCGACTGTTCTGGGAAGCAGCCCAATTCACAACTGCTCATATGGATATAACTGAATGTCAGACTGACCCAAACTGAAACATTGTGATTCAGTACTATCTGAAATGGAACATTTCATACCAATTTCCTGACACAAAATTGAAGAACTACAGCAAAATCAAAAATGTTCCCTGGAAAACTTCAATTTTGTGAAACACATTTTTTGTTGTCTCATATAAGCCCTCCAAATATTTGCTCCTCTCTCTTTTATTTATCGGCCTTCATAAAGTAATAGCATAGGAATCAGAAAGCTTAAGGCTGAATTTAGGCGTGGGCAGTTCAGTGAATAAACTGTAGATTAAAAAAAATCCTTTAAAATGTTTTTGGGTGACTTCTCTGTAGTCAATTAATTTTTTAAAAAGTTCTAATATGCCGCTTACATATACCATAACTAACTTTGAAAGAAATAAAGAAAAGGAAACTTTTTAATGGGTGATGTGTTGCTATAAATAAGTCGTATAATACATTTTCACTTACCCATAAATTGATAAGACAATTTTTTAATACCATTATTTTCTTTCTGTTGAATCGTGATACAACAGCAGTACTTACATTATGTTGCTAGTGCAGTTAGGCGTTAGTCTTCTCTTGGTTCTTCCTTGTTAGTTTGAAATTTTAAAATTCAGGATAAAGATACTCCAAATGGTGTATGCTACTGTAAGAGTGATGCAATGTGTATCATTGAAATGAATTAAAATCATGAACATATCAGAGAAAGTAAACAACATTGAGGGCTTGATCCAAAGCCTATCAAAGTCAATGGCAAGACTCCCATTGACCTCAATGAGTTTTGGATCAGGACCTTACACCTGTTACTCAGTAACAACTTTTTCTCTGACTGTTTAATGCAGGGTTTCTCAAACAGGGGTCGCTGCTTGTGTAGGGAAAGTGCCTGGCGGGCTGGGCCGATGTGTTTACCAACCCTATTTGTAGGTCCAGCTGATTGTGGGCCCATTGGCCCAGAGCAGCGATCCACGGCCAGCTAGAGCTGTGATCAGCCTGACCTGTGGACGGGGCAGGTAAACACACTGGCCCAGCTCTCTAGAGGCTTTCCCTACACAAGCCGCAACCCCTGTTTGAGAAACTCTGGTGTACTGGCTTCTATTAAGTATTTTTTGACTGAGAGGACACTGCTAGCTGCCTTTCTTCTGCTGCTTTAATTTCTCTACCTATTGAACAAGCACTTTCACTTCCCCTGCAGTGCTTCTTCTCACTTGCAAATAAAATTGTATGTGATAAAATAAGATCAAGAAGCTTGGCATGCATCTCAGCTAGTTAAATGCTGCTATGGCTCACCATCCTAAAGATGACATTGAGATTTGTCCTGTGCCATTTTTTTCTTCCATGTCACACTATGCAATAACATAACATTAATACTTTTCAAACTCTCACATTCCACCACAAACTTACTCTCCCACTTTTTAAAAGGGTAGATATTTAAGTCATTGCTTGAATAATAGAGATCCTTATGGAGACAACTGGTGTGTGCCGATATTTGGGGGGCAGTGTTATTGTGCATGCACAGTACAAACTAAGCAATAAATCTGGATCCTTACATCCTTCCCAATGCACAAACAAACATGTTTTTGATGTGTAAGAGGAAGCAGCATGCCCTTGTGGATAAGGAGCTGGACTGGGAATCAGGAGACTTATGTTCTAGTCTCAGGCCTGCTGTGCGACCTTGGCCAAATCTCTTCACCTGTATGACTTCTTTTTCTGTCCTACTCTGTCTTGTCTACATACCTTGCAAGCTGTTTGTGGCATAGTCTGTTTAATGTTAGTACCTAGTACAATGGAACCCTGATCTACCTGCTATTCTGTTAGCAGAAATAAGCATTTTTGAAGCATAATCTGGTAGTAGTTGGAAAAAATAGCCACACTCTGAACAGAAACCAGTTTTAGTATCAGCATATGTTATTATCTCATCCGGATAAATCCTGCTATATGCATCCTGTAAGTGATCAACAGTACTAAAGGTCTAGTAGTGTCACAGCAGCTTTACAGGAGGTATTATATTATGGATCTGCATCAACAAATCCAGCAGGATTGATCGAAAGAACAAGTCTGTATGTTCATTCACAATGTTAACATATGATTACTAAAATACTTTTGAATATATACCCTATATTTTTTCCCAGTGACTACAGGATAGATATGAATGTTTTTACACTTTCTCATCAGTGATTTTGTTCTGACTATATAGCAAGACAGTTTGATGTAAGAGCATTTAGATTAGCTGCAGATGGCTGAAAGACAAGGAAAGCTTTGACTGACCCCACTGAGGTACATGGCAAACTCCCATTAACATCAATAGGGGGGCAGAATTTCACATTTTGCTTTTAAAGCGGGATTCCCAGAGATAGGAAACCTCCAGTAAATGGGACAGAATAATTGGTCAATGATTGAACATAGCTGAATATTGTTTTGTTTGATCCTGGGATGGTATAGGGTCAACTATACACATAAACAAAGCAGATCACTGCTCCTGTCAACAATTTCTCTCCCACTTGTCCTGGCTCTTCCTATCCTCATAAGATAGGAAATTTATCTTCTGCCAAACCAGCCTCCTTCTGCAGCTTGCATTTTATAGATAGTCTTAGAGCCTTGGGCTCTTCTGGTCTGATGGTTTCTTCTTGCAATGGAACTCTTTCCTGGTTATGCTGTCACAGTTAGCAGCTCATTCAGCCATCCACCAAGGGCTGTAGTTATCATCTGTGAAGATGTGGATTTTAAATTTGCCTCTAAATTGATTATGCAATGAACAGCTTGTAGAAGGAATATTTATCGGGTTTAAAAAAATACAATTTGAAAGAATAGTTTAATGTATGACAACACTATCATGAATGATCATGGTAAAGTGGGGGGAAAAGGACAGGCCATTCTAAAGAAAAGATTTGACCGATTAAATAATTTAGTTAGAGGAAGGGGCACACATACCCTATTATTTACTTGTATTATTGTAATGTCTAGAGACCCCAGCTGAAATCTGGTACCCATTAAAAGTACTGGACATATATAGAAAGAAACAGTCCCTGTCTCCATTCTGTTAATGACTCTCAAATCAGTGCTACTTTTGGTGAAATGATGAACAGGATTATTACTGAGAATGTACCTCATTCCCTACTAGTATTATCAGCTCTAACGGTAGACATAGTGATATCAGCAATCTTGAGTATCATGCAAAAACGTCTGGGAACAAATCCTGTACACTTTTTAGAAACACTCAGTTAACTCTCCTGCTCCCTACCTTGGCAAATGAATATGTTTCTTTGCAATCTGATCAGTTTTAACAGTTTGCCTCCTAATGACTTACAAGCCTGATCCTTTTCATATTGGAGCAGGGTAGGAGGGGGCAGCGAAACTTTACTCAAGTAAAAACAAGGCAATTTGTACTGAAATTGCTGTCTATATTTTCTGTCTGGAGTCCAAGTAATTGAAATGACAACCAAAAAGCACAGCATATTGGGAAACAATTGAGAGCACCAGAACCTGAAAAGCAAAAAATCAGTATAAACAATTGCTATAGGTATCAAACAATGTAATTAAGATAAATCTAGAAAATGAAAAAAAATGTTTCAGAGAATGTTAATTACTTGTGATGACATAAATGGATTTAAATGATTTCTTATGCAAGCAGCTCAGTTCAGAATTCATGACATTTCTTTATTTAAAATATATTGATTACATGTTACATTTGTATCAAACTGGGCTATGACTTATAAGCAGTAATAACAAACTATACCCTTGGATAATAATGAATGTATAGTTGAATTGGATATTATGATAAATAGGACCACATTCTGACTTCAGTGAAGCTGAAACAGTTTATACTAACAAAGAAATTTGCACATAGAATATAAGCTTTTGTGTTATAAAGACCATAATTGCAGGGGATGTGTCCATAGCATATATGTCCATTTCATTGGTCCGGAGCAGCGATCTGGGCTGGACCTGCGGATGGGGCAGCTAAACACACCAGCCTGGCCCGCCAGGGACTTCCCCTACACAAGCAGCAACCTCTGTTTGAGAAACCCTGAGCAAGTAGAACGGACAGACTCTGCTGGCTTCCAATGTGGCTGAACTTCACAAGAGCTGGAGCTTCTCATGTCTTTGCTCATGCTCCAGCCCCCTCTGCAATCCTGTCACTCACAAAAAGGGGGGCAATACTGCCATGACATACTATATCTTTCACAGAACTCCTGACTCTTTCAGTACATAGGGCTTTAGAGTTTGACTTTGCAACCTTAATTTTCTTTTAACTTTTTTTAATGTAATGTGTGTGTGTTTATATGTGTGCAATGTATTGCGTGTGTGTATTTAAAAATGTATTAGACAGCAGAAACATTTATGCAAGGATGATATAGAGTTCAGAATGTGCCCTAAAGGGCTGCACTACCCAGAAGCATACCTGGAACAAATTATGACAAGAGTCACAATGTTTCTTTGCTTCCCCTTTGCTTTGGGAGCATATTGCTTCTCTCTCCACGCTTGTTCAGTTCTGCAGGCTGATGCACTGAGGAAGCCAAGGCTTTGACCATCCCTCACTGCTATCTACCTACTGTCCACCCATGCAGATGGGAGCAGCAAAAGTAACTCTACAGAAGCTTCTCTACTGCTACACATCCTCATGTTATGCCTTCTTACTGCTCTATATGGGTACAGAAGACAAGAGGCAATCTTGTCCTTTAATAGAAAATAATACTTGTAGAGTATTGTTAAAACAGTCTGGAGGATTCTATTGCAGGCAAATAATTCTGTGTCAATCTATTAAACTCAATAGATATTTCTATTCAACCCTATTTGTTTAATTCATACTAGTATCTATAGAGCTTTTCAGTAGAGGAAATAGACTATAAAGCAGAGTTGACATTATCCCTTTAACTTCCAAAAGCTGATCTGTTATGTTTTAACACTATATTTGTCATTAATTATCGTTTTACAATAAAAGAGGCACAAGATAATAGGATTTCAATAAATCCAAAGTCTCTTATGTGTATACATTAGACTCACACTATTATGTTCTTAATATATGATACCCAACCTTTTTTTCCTTCAAGGCAGACTTTATTTCTTTGCACATACTAAGTAATTTTTTTATTGCCTATGAATGAGACACCAGGCGTTAATCTAGCCCTTGTCTCTGTAATAGTTCATATAAAACTTTAAAAATCCCTTTGGAGCAAAGTCAGTACAAAAAGAATGTTCACAGATGTTTGGCTCATGTTTATTGGAAAATTACTTCCATCTGAAAAGTCAACAGAAAACACTGCCTCTGTTTGATAATATTGCAATATTCTTTTATCATCATAACGAAACCATCTTTTCCCCTCCCCCAATACCAAAGATTTGTATGCATTTAAATGATTTCATAGATCTTGGGCTAGCTTTTCTTTCTGCTACTAATTGCACAGCTTGCTGATACCTACTTTTCGTATCGGTGAATCAAGAAAAAGAACCATTCAGTCTAATGGGAGTGAGGCATCATCTGATATCCCTGTATCACTGAATGATATTAGAGAACTTTTTTCTCTATTGGTGGGAATGTGATATCTGTATCATGAAGAAAGATAGTTCGGGGGCAAAATACAGGCTACAAATAGAACTGTTTACTGTCTATCCATAATTTTGGTGGATTCCCTGCAAGGAATGAACTTGAGGAAACCCAGAGTAAGCAAACATTTTTACATGAGTTAGTGGCCTTAATCAGGGAACATTTTCAGCAACGACTTGTAAAAGGTAAACACACACTGTGTATCTAAACAAAAAATGTTGTTCTTTTGTTCCTGAAGTAGAAATCTGGTCTGTGCCTTTGGTTCTTATTCTCATTAGCACTACCATAAGGAGGAAATGAGTGCCTCCCCAAGGTAATACTAATCATTTTGGGAGAGTGATAAGTTTAACTCCCAAGGAGGCAAACCTGTTGACTCCCGTGAGCTTTATATAACAATACTTCTTGAATACTAAAAGGAGGGGCAGTTCACTAATTGACAAAGGGGGGCAGCATGGTACAGTGCAGAGATCGGCAACCTTTGGCACACGGCTCCCCAGGGTAAGCACCCTGGCAGACCGGGCCAGTTTGTTTACCTGCCTCATGTGCAGGTTTGGCCGATTGCAGCTCCCGCTGGCTGCATTTTGCTGCTCCAGGCCAATGGGGACAGTGGGGGTGGCGGCCAGCACATCCCTAGGCCCGTGCCACTTCCCACTGCCCCCATTGGCCTGGAGTGGCGAACTGCGGCCAATGGGAGCAGCTATCGGCCGAACTTGTGGACACGGCAGGTAAACATACTGGCTTGGCCCACCAGGGTGCTTACCCTGGCAGGCCGTGGGCCAAAGGCTGCTGATCCCTGGTATAGTGGCTAGGATTCTATCCTATTCGCAACATGCAATAACAATACAATTATGGTCAGTGCACAATAGTGTTTGTAGTCCCAGATGAGATAAAACTGCCTTTTAAAGATTCGTTAACATTTCTTTTTTCTGCTTTTCCACTCATGGTGTAACTCCAGGGCAGAGTTAAGGTCAGTTGTGTACCCTATATGTGCATTTCCATACCTTTACATGTTTAGATTTCTTTGAGTGTAACTTTATCTCTGAATTTCCTGGATTTGTTATTTTTGGGGTTGGGATACTTGCAACTTCCTTTTAATGTTTAATGCATCTATGTGGGATCCTGGACCTGGATGGGGACTGTTAAGTGCTACTATAATATAAACTAAAAAAATTATAGTAATGACATTGGCCCCTTGGGAGCCACAGCCTGGAGGAAGACCATGCACTATATAAATTTCCAGCAGTTAGGTTTTAACTTTTAGTTTCCAATCAATTGTTATTAGGGCTATCAAATGATTAAAATATAATTGCAGTTAATCATGAGATTAAAAAAAATAGTAGTAATTAATCAATGTACAGTGCTCACTTTATATTGTCAAGTATCAGAGGGTAGCCGTGTTAGTCTGGATCTGTAAAAGCAGCAAAGAATCCTGTGGCACCTTATAGACTAACAGAGGTTTTGGAGCATGAGCTTTCGTGGGTGAATACCCACTTCTTCAGATGCATGTAATGGAAATATCCAGGGGCAGGTATATATATGTGTGCTAGCAAGCAAGCTAGAGATAACGAGGTCAGTTCAATCAGGGAGGATGAGGCCCTGTTCTAGCAGTTGAGGTGTGAAAACCAAGAGAGGAGAAACTGGTTCTGTAATTGGCAAGCCATTCACAGTCTTTGTTCAATCCTGAGCTGATGGTGTCAAATTTGCAGATGAACTGAAGCTCAGCAGTTTCTCTTTGAAGTCTGGTCCTGAAGTTTTTTTGCTGCAGGATGGCCACCTTAAGGTCTGCTATAGTGTGGCCAGGGAGGTTGAAGTGCTCTCCTACAGGTTTTTGTATATTGCCATTCCTAATGTCTGATTTGTGTCCATTTATCCTTTTCCGTAGAGACTGTCCAGTTTGGCCGATGTACATAGCAGAGGGGCATTGCTGGCATATGATGGCGTATATTACATTGGTGGATGTGCAGGTGAATGAACCAGTGATGGTGTGGCTGATCTGGTTAGGTCCTGTGATGGTGTCGCTGGTGTAGATATGTGGGCAGAGTTGGCATCGAGGTTTGTTGCATGGATTGGTTCCTGAGCTAGAGTTATTATGGTGTGGTGTGCAGTTACTGGTGAGAATATGTTTCAGGTTGGCAGGTTGTCTGTGGGCAAGGATTGGCCTGCCACCCAAGGCCTGTGAAAGTGTGGGATCATTGTCCAGGATGGGTTGTAGATCCTTGATGATGCGTTGGAGGGGTTTTAGCTGGGGGCTGTATGTGATGGCCAGTGGAGTCCTGTTGTTTTCTCTCTTGGGTTTGTCTTGCAGTAGGAGGCTTCTGGGTACACGTCTGGCTCTGTTGATCTGTTTCCTTATTTCCTCATGCGGGTATTGTAGTTTTGAGAATGCTTGGTGGAGATTTTGTAGGTGTTGGTCTCTGTCTGAGGGGTTAGAGCAGATGCGGTTGTACCTCAGTGCTTGGCTGTAGACAATGGATCATGTGATGTGCCCGGGATGGAAGCTGGAGGCATGAAGGTAGGCATAGCGGTCGGTGGGTTTTCGATATAGGGTGGTGTTAATGTGGCCATCACTTATTTGCACCGTGGTGTCAAGAAAGTGGACCTCCCGTGTAGATTGGTCCAGGCATCAACCTCAGCCTGGACCAATCTACACGGGAGGTCCACTTTCTTGACACCACGGTGCAAATAAGTGATGGCCACATTAACACCACCCTATATCGAAAACCCACCGACCGCTATGCCTACCTTCATGCCTCCAGCTTCCATCCCGGGCACATCACACGATCCATTGTCTACAGCCAAGCACTGAGGTACAACCGCATCTGCTCTAACCCCTCAGACAGAGACCAACACCTACAAAATCTCCACCAAGCATTCTCAAAACTACAATACCCGCATGAGGAAATAAGGAAACAGATCAACAGAGCCAGAAGTGTACCCAGAAGCCTCCTACTGCAAGACAAACCCAAGAGAGAAAACAACAGGACTCCACTGGCCATCACATACAGCCCCCAGCTAAAACCCCTCCAACGCATCATCAAGGATCTACAACCCATCCTGGACAATGATCCCACACTTTCACAGGCCTTGGGTGGCAGGCCAATCCTTGCCCACAGACAACCTGCCAACCTGAAACATATTCTCACCAGTAACTGCACACCACACCATAATAACTCTAGCTCAGGAACCAATCCATGCAACAAACCTCGATGCCAACTCTGCCCACATATCTACACCAGCGACACCATCACAGGACCTAACCAGATCAGCCACACCATCACTGGTTCATTCACCTGCACATCCACCAATGTAATATACGCCATCATATGCCAGCAATGCCCCTCTGCTATGTACATCGGCCAAACTGGACAGTCTCTACGGAAAAGGATAAATGGACACAAATCAGACATTAGGAATGGCAATATACAAAAACCTGTAGGAGAGCACTTCAACCTCCCTGGCCACACTATAGCAGACCTTAAGGTGGCCATCCTGCAGCAAAAAAACTTCAGGACCAGACTTCAAAGAGAAACTGCTGAGCTTCAGTTCATCTGCAAATTTGACACCATCAGCTCAGGATTGAACAAAGACTGTGAATGGCTTGCCAATTACAGAACCAATTTCTCCTCTCTTGGTTTTCACACCTCAACTGCTAGAACAGGGCCTCATCCTCCCTGATTGAACTGACCTCGTTATCTCTAGCTTGCTTGCTAGCACACATATATATACCTGCCCCTGGATATTTCCATTACATGCATCTGAAGAAGTGGGTATTCACCCACGAAAGCTCATGCTCCAAAACCTCTGTTAGTCTATAAGGTGCCACAGGATTCTTTGCCACTTTATATTATTATTTTTGGTTACCAATATTTGCATTGTAAAAAAAGAGAAAAGAAATAGTGTTTTTCAATTCACTTCTTACAAGTACTACAGTGCAATCTCTTTATCATGAAAGTGCAACTTACAAATGTAGATTATTTTTTACATAACTGCATTAAAAACAAAAAAATGTAAAATTTTAGAGTCTACAAGAAGCATGAAGCAGCATACAAAATCTAGCACATAAATACCTTGCAGCCTCACCTACAACTATGCCATGCAAATGCCTGTTCTGACTTTCAGGTGACATGAATAAGAAGTAGGCAGCATAATCTCCCATAAACGTGAACTTGTTTGTCTTGAAGAGTTGGCTGAACAAAAAGTAGGAGTGAGCAGGCTTGTAGGAGGTGAAATGAAAAATACTGTTTCTTTTGTTTATCTTTTTTACAGTGCAATTTTCAGTTCGCATAGATATACCTCTGCTTACTGATCAAGCTAGCACACTGAAAATAGAACTAGACCTCTGATAGCATGAGCGGAGAGATGGGCTAGTTATCAGAGTATGATTCCGTCTGAAACTTGGGGACATCGTAGAGACTGCTAGCTCATTCCAGCTGCAGCATAGTTGTACATGTAAGTTTCCTCTAAAACCCTCTCATCCTTTGTTCCTACTGTTGAGACTGCTGAGGCATTGTTCCATGCCTTGGTCATCTTTTGCCATAACTTTTGTCCTCTGTTGCCCTATAATCCATCTCCTGATCCTTCCATAACATTGCAGTTAAGATGATTTTCCATTATTATATCCACCACAATGATTCCATCTCTGTTTCTGCATCAAGTTAGGGTTGTGAACTTCCCTGACAATTTCTATGCACTTTTGCATTGAGATTGCTATTTAGTGTATCATAGATTTAATTTAGGACCCAATCCTGCAAATAAGCCCAAGAAAATATGGCATGGGACATGGAAGTTTACCCTTTCACCATTAGCTCTCTCCTCTTTTGACACAAGCTTGACAATGTGACTGAGGAAAGCAGTTACCTGCAAAGAGAGTTTTATTTATCTGGAAAGTTTTTGTTTTGTTTGTCTTTTTTTTTCTTTCATATTGTAGAAAGATTAACAACAATTAGAAAGTCAGATGCTTTTCTGTATCATCTAATGTCCTTTGGTTTTTAAACTTTCTTTTATTCTGTGGAAGAATGGCTGGTCTTCTAGGCAATTTACACAAGGCCCTTTTCCAATTACTTTGATCTGCCTCAGAAAAGCAGATACTTCTGAGTCTCAGCAATTTAGACCCCTAGTCTTCAAGCTGTTCTTCTTTTCCTCTTAATTTAAACCTGTGGACAGCGATCTCACAGATTCCTCTGTCACCTCCTGAGTCTAATTATGAGGCTGAACCTATTCCTTCTCATCTATCAGGGTAGACAGCTATTTTCTTAAATCTTCTCTAGGTGTCAGCAATAACCCTTTCCTTTACTGGAGAGACAAATCAAAGATTATGATGCAAGTAGCTAGTCTGGCCTTCTATTATCTAAACTATCCACTTACTGCTGTATAGTCAAAGCATTTTGTGTTGCAGAATGTGATGTGCAAAGTGTTAATGCAGAGGTCTTGATCTTGTTACTTAAGTAAGCCATAAAATGTATCTTGTTCTTTGACTGATATTCCCCATAGAGGCACCACATATCATTGAAAAGAGTATTGTAATTGATTTTATTTGCAAAGTATATGCCCACTCCTTTCATTTGGACTCTTTAAACCCAGTATCTAGTTGGTGGGATGCCAGATGATATAGGATTTTTGTAGTTTACAGACCCCATGGCATACAATTACATAGTTAGTAGGGAACAGTGACCCATTTTAGAAACAAAATACAAACTGACTAAAATCTTTACTTAATTTAAAACCAAAGCTGGACCAAACTTTTTACTGAGGTACAAAAAGTTTCATTAGCAAATTTTCATTGTTGCCTATATTTATACAATACTTCTTGATGACTGTCAAAAGACCAGAGGTGGAAATACTGAAATACCCCCAAGGAATGCTCTGGAAACCTTTCAGACAATAGTCACATATGACTTTCAGCACAACCCTGCTAATCAAGGTAGCAGTTAAACCTATAGGCTGAGCACCCACCAGCAGCTCCCCATAGCCCCGCCCCACCCCCCTGCTCCAGCTCTCCTCCGCCTCCACCTCCTCCACGAGCGTGCCGCTGAGTCCTGCTTCTCCCCCTCCTTCCCAGTGCTTGCACTACAAAACAGCTGTTTCGTGCGGCTGGGGAGGGGGAGGAGCGCGGTGCACTCGGGGAAGAGGCAGGGCTGGGGCGAGGATTTGGGGAAGGGGTCCAATAGGGGCAGGGAGTGGGTGGAGTTGGGGTGGGGACTTTGGGGAAGGGGTTAGAATGGGGGCAGGGCCAGGGGTGGGGAAAGGATGGAGTCGGGGCAGGGCCAGGGGTGAGGGGTCACGAGCACCCACTGGCCCCAAAGAAAGTTGGCACCTATGGTTAAACCTCAGAGTGCTTATTCAAACTGAGGGGAAGATTTTCATGAACTCCATGTGAAGATTTTTAGGTTTACACATCACATTTGCTAAAATGTAGAACATTTCTTCTCTCCCTGGGCTTTGCACCATATAAAATAGGCTTATGTGCTGAATTTAAAGGAACCGAAGAGAGAGAATCTTACTACATCCTGATCTAGTGGTTTAGCCTTAGTTCCTCCCAGGCAGACCCTTACATCCATCAGTGAAACCCAGGTGCAAGGATGCATGCACACCTGATAATTGCAGGACTGGGGCCACTGTTTGGGAAGGGGTACACAGCCAAACCTCTGCTTCTACTCCAGTCCATAGCTGTGAGTTCAGGTCTTTGGATCTCCATATATAGGGATGGAGCTGCTTCCCATTTCTCCTTCATGTTTCTATGAATGGCGGCAATAATAAGCATGGCTCTGTGGCTCAACTGGCATGCAGAGTACCTCTGTATAGCATGTTCCCAAGCAATACAGAACTACTTAATATGGTCAGAACACAGATCATGTCTGTCACTGCACCAGTATATAGCTGTAGACAATTAGGAAGTTACTCAAACTCCAATTCTTGACACTTAAAAATTTCCAGTTTGTAGATCAGTGACCTGAAAGATTGCAGTACAGTAACTCTGAACGAGCTGTTCTGTGTGCTAAATCTAGCTGAAAAATTCATGACATGTTCAATCACATAACTAAGTGCACTCTCCCACTAACTGATTTGTAACAAGACTGACTCATTTCAGATTTTTCAAAATAGCAAAATCAATTATTCTAAATTAGAGTGATTACTGGAAAAACTACAAGAAGAAGGATTTTCATGTTATACAGGCACAGAAAATGCTTTGTTTCTTAGAATAAGATAGATTTTTTCCCCATATCTTCTAAAAAGGGATTTTTTTTCAGCTTAGTCCTTTCACCCAAATTTATTCAACAGAAAATACTTTAAAAGAATTAATTTGCACTTGTAAACCACCTTTCAGCTGAGGACGTCAAAGGATTTTACGAATATTAATTCAGCCTCATGGTACTCCCTGTGAGTTCACGAAGCATTACTGAACCTATTTTTTCAGATGAATAAACTGAAAGGGTTTCTTTTCCCACATAAAATCACAAATTCTCAGAAAAAAATCCATCCACAAACTTTCATCTGAAAGCCAAAATATCAATTTGTAAATGGTGCCTTAGTTTGGATGCTGCATTCTATACTATGTGCTGGGTTCCCCTGTTGGACTAGTCTCTCATGATGAACTATGCTTTTCTTGTTGCTAAGCCACCGCTCTGTATCATGGGAGAGATAATCTATCTGGGGCATGCAGCCTATAGAACACAATAGGGACCTCAGACACCGAAATACAACTCCTACGAGGCACTGAGGCAGCATTTTCAAATTGAAAATTTTCAAATGTTTGGCTTTTCGTGGAAAAAATGAAATTTTCTTCAGTCAGACACTTTTTGTTTGTGTTTGTGTTAATGGAAAATTTTCAATCAGTCCTAACAAATGCAACGATGTTAGCAACTTGTCTGTATATACACATAAGGTCATTGGTAGATCAGATGTAAAAACTCATAACTTCTCTCTCTGAGCCACCTCATCTAAATATATTATATTCCTTGATGGAAAAATAATTAAAATAAAAATGTTTTAATTGTCTGAGGCTAAATTTCCATCATCAACACATTCCAGGCTTAGGCTTTGAGATGGCACTGCTTTCCACTCCTGGACATAGCAGGCAACCACAGGAACAGATCAGGAAGAAAAGTGTGCATATTTCAAATACATGAATATATAATAATCAATAAAACAGCACTGCAGTAAGGCATATCACAAGCACTGGTCCCCTGCCAGCTGCCCACTATTGCCATCCTGATTGATAACCATTTAAAAAATTCCCCTGTTGTTCCTCTGTTAAGCCAAGCAAACTGGTGATATACACAGTGAAGAAGCCAAGATTTCTCAGGTTCGCACTTCTATAACATAAACTGCTCCTGATTACCCCTGCTTTCAATAGTGCATTTCCTGTGGGGTAAAAAAAGGTTTTTTATTAAGTGTATATAGTCACCATTTTGGATTGGTAAAAGGATGACCTGTGCTCCATCTTGGCACCCCTTTTCCTTCAACTTTTTGGTGCTCTTTTACAGTTTGGTGCCAAAGCAAGGAAAAGGCAGAAAGGTAGCACAGTTGCCAACTTTCACTCGGTAAATAATACAGATCAAGACTAACACAATAAGCCGAAAGTCAAGCTAATCCCATTTTAAAACAAGTCCAAAACGAGCCAATTCCTAAGAACCCCAACACTCTATGGGACTAGATCCCCCCGGCGCACAGTCTGGGACTATGGTGTGCCTGCTGTGCACCCCTGACTCTCTCCCCCACCCCTTTGACCGTACCCCACCCCCTACAACAAGCCAAACAAGCAACAAGCTACAAGCCAAAAACTAGCCCACAAGCAACTCACAAGCCAATTAAGCCCCAAACAAGCCTGATTTCTGCATTTTTTTCATGGGTTTGGCATGTCTGAAAGGTAGTGTCTCGGGGCATTAGGATCTGCCTAGCAACAGGGAACATATGTAAGGGAGTGTCCATCCTCTGAGGGGCACTCTGTGCCTCTGGATGCTGTGAAAGCAGGTCATTCCAGTGAGGCATAGGAGCCCTCCCACAGTGTATCAGCCTTGTTATTAGCTATAGCCCTGAGAGAATAGGATTTGAGATGAACCAGTAACACTTACCAAGGTTCCCTTAACTTACCTTCATTCACCTGTTCCATCATCACGTGAGACAGCATTTGCATTCAGCACACAGGACAATGAGATCAAGAATAGAAGACAGAAGACACCATACTGAAGATCTACTTATCTGTCACTGCTGCAAAGAGTTCTGTGGCACCTTATAGACTAACAGACGTATGAGCTTTCATGGGTGAATACCCACTTCGTCAGATGCATGTAGTGGTAATTTCCAGAGGCAGGTATAAATATGCAAGCAAGAATCAGGCTAGAGATAACTAGGTTAGTTCAATCAGGGAGGATGAGGCCCTCTTCTAGAAGTTGAGGTGTGAACACCAAGGGAGGAGAAACTGGTTCTGTAGTTGGCAAGCCATTCACAGTCTTTGTTTAATCCTGAGCTTATGGTGTCAAATTTGTAGATGGACTGAAGCTTAGCAGTTTCTCTTTGAAGTCTTGCATCCAACGAAGTGGGTATTCACCCACAAAAACTCATGCTCCAATACATCTGTTAGTCTATAAGATGCCACAGGACTCTTTGCTGCTTTTACAGATCAAGATTAACACAGCTACCCCTCCGTTCTTTGAAGTCTGGTCCTGAAATTTTTTTTCTGCAGGATGGCTACCTTTAAATCTGCTATTGTGTGTCCTGGGAGATTGAAGTGTTCTCCTACAGGTTTTTGTATATTGTCTAATCCTAATATCTGATTTGTGTCCATTTATCCTTTTATGTAGGGACTGTCCAGTTTGGTCTATGTACATAGCAGAGGGGCATTGCTGGCATATGATGGCGTATATTACATTGGTGGATGTGCGGGTGAATGAACCGGTGATGGTGTGGCTGATCTGGTTAGGTCTTGTGATGGTGTTGTTGGTGTAGATATGTGGGCAGAGTTGGCATCAAGGTTTGTTGCATGGATTGGTTCCTGAGCTAGAGTTACTATGGTGCGGTGTGTAGTTACTGGTGAGAATATGCTTCAGGTTGTCAGGTTGTCTGTGGACGAGGAATGGCCTGCCACCCAAGGCGTGTGAAAGTGTGGGATCATTGTCCAGGATGGGTCGTAGATCCCTGATGATGCGTTGGAGGGGTTTTAGCTGGGGACTGTATGTGATGGCCAGTGGAGTTCTGTTAGTTTCTTTCTTGAGCTTGTCTTGCAGTAGGAGGCTTCTAGGTACACGTCTGGCTCTGTTGATCCGTTTCCTTATTTCCTGTCACTGAAGTTCCTGAGGTCCAATTCCTGGCACCTGTCCCTGAGATCCTGGTTCCCATCTGTGTCCCTGTTCTTGTGTTTTCCTGTCCAGTGTCAAGACATGGTATAGTCCTTCTCTTGTTATTTCTATAAAATCCCTCTGTGAAAGGATTTGGGCTCATCCCCAATTCCATCATCTGTGTTAACAACTGAGCAGTTATTCTTTATGTTATCTTAGTTGCAGAGATTCCTAGTTTATTGTTGTGTATCCCAATAAACACCATTTTGTTGTTTGCAACCTTAACTTGCCTGTGACTTAACTACACTAAAACACTGTTGATAGATGCGGGGGGTAGGATACTGTAGATAACCCTTCTTCTGTGAAGTAAAACCTAATCTTAACTCAGGATAACATTCCCTTTATGCAACAATAGACAAAACTAGCTGTGAGGATGCAGAAGAATGGATGGATTGTTGTGGGAGCCTCAAGTACCCTATGCAATTTTTCTTCTAGTTGCCCCATTCCTGTGGCAGCTGTGCCTAGATGGACATGGCTGTGGGCTAACATGCGGCTGGTTGGACCACTAGCATTCCCTGGACTTACATAGTCATGTTGGTGGGATGTTGATATTATCACTAAAAAATTCTTTCTACACTCCCTGGAGAAGAAAGTTGTACTTGCGTCAACTCCTTCCACACTTTAAGCAAAGAGGAGCAGATGTTGACAAACAGCACTACTGTTTGGGATTGTAATCGCTGCTCAACACACTGCAATGGTTTCACAGAAGCAGAAAATATCAACAGAGAGCACTAATGAACGCAGGGTTCATAGGTTTCTTCTGTCTCTTCTCTTATGATACCAACCACTCCATGAGTGGAGATGCTGAATGGAATGGATCGTTACCTTACAGATAGTGTGGTTCTTCAAGATGTTTTGTCCATATGGATTTCACTTGTGATTTGCATGCACCTTGTGCACAAGCTTTGAATGTTTTAACCAGTTGGGGTGTGCCTTTGTCCTCTTGCCCTCCCACCCAAGAAAATAAATGGCCCCAATAACTTCTGTTTCCTCACTAATTCAGAATCTCAGCAGAGATGGACTCCAAAGGAGCCTGGGGATAGAGGACAGATCACAGCATCCACACGGATATAACATTTTGAAGAGCCATAGTTAATGTAAGTGAGACCATTCTATTTTCTTTGCAACTTTGTATTTGTGAATCCCACTTCTGGGAACTTCTAGTTAGTCACGGTTCTCCTGGTTCTGAGGAATTCTAGCTATAGATCACTAAATACAGATTGCACAATTGCTTTACTGAGTTTGGTATTTGATGTCAACAAATTCAAGATATAATGGTTGGTAAAGGGAATGGGCTGGGCAAGAAGTGCATGCTCTGGATACACCTAAAGTATGAAATTTGGTTACTCGCTGGTGTGTGAGTTGGAAAAGAAAACAGAGCGGTTGATGGTCTTGATTTCAGTGAAAATCTGACCTCACCTTGGTGAGGAATTTACGGTGGGGTGTCGGTAGCACCTTAGCTACCCTAATAATTAGAAAGTATCCTGGGGAAAACAGTACAAGGGTGTGTGTGTGTGTGTGTGTCTGTTACTTTGTTTGCTTGCTTGAAGTTTATAGTGTGGCCTGTTTTGATGGCTGTGTGTGCTGAGCCAAGTAGCCTGCTAAGCCAGGCTGAGAGCTTACTAACACTTTGAAAGACATAATTGGAATTCAAAATGACCTTGACAAATTGGAGAATTAGTCCAAAATCAACAAAATGAAATTCAATAAAGACAAGTGCACAGTACTGCACTAAGAAAGGAAAAATCAAATACACCACTACAAAATGGTGAATAACTGGCTAGGAGTAATACTATTGAAAAGCATCTGGTGGCTATAATGGATCACATACTGAATATGAGTCAACAATGTGATGCAGCTGCAAGAAAGGAGTGTCTTCTGTAAGAAAGGGGAGATAATTGTCCCATTCTACGCAGCACTGGTGGGGCCTTGGCTGGAGTTCTGTGTTTGGTTCTGGGAGTCACATTGTAAGAAAGAAGTTGGCAAACTGGAGATTCCAGGGGAAAGCAACAATAATGATAAAAGGTTTAGAAAACCTGACCTATTAGGCTAGGTTAAAAAGACTGGCCATGTTTAGTCTTGCAAAAAGAAGACTCAGTGGGGACCTGATAAGTCTTCAGCTATGTTAAGAGCTGCTATAACAAGGATTGTGATTAATTGTTCTCCATGTCCACTGAAGACTTAATCTGCAGCAAGGGAGATTTAGATTACATATTAAAGGAACCTTTCTAATTATTAAGGTAGCTAAGTTCTGGAATTGGATTCTGTGATGCTGCGTCAGCAAGGGTTAAGCAACCAGCAGAGTGGCTGAACTGAAAGCAATCTTCAAAGATATATCAGAAGAATATTGAAATGGTAAATAGGGCCATTCCTTATAGACTGTTAGCAAAGCCATGTTAAACAGATTAATTGAAATGTAGGCCTGTATTGTTAGAGAATGAGAAGTAGGTATTTATTGTATTTGTCTGTGCTTACATACATCTTGTTAGAAGTTTAACAATGTGATCTAATTATCTTGTAGATGCTAAGCTTCTGTTACTGTCTAGAATATTTCATTATTATATTTGTTCATTCAGAGATCAAAAGGGGTGTCATGGTATAATTCCCCACTCTGAACCTTAGCGTCCAAAAGATAGGGTACCAGCATGAATTCCTCTAAGCTTAATTACCAGCTTAGAACCTGTAGCGCTGCCACCAACCAGGAATTCCAGTGCCTGGTACACTCTGGTCCCCCCAAGACCTTGCCCGGGGAACCCCAAGACCCAGACCCTCTGGATCTTACCACAAGGAAAGTAAACCCTTTCCCCCACCGTTGCCTCTTCCAGGCTTCCCCTCCCTGGTTTACCCTGGAAGATCACTGTGATTCAAACTCCTTGAATCTTAAACAGAGAGGAAAATGCACCTTCCCCCTTCCTTCTCTCTCCCCCTCCCAGACTCTCCCTGAGAGAGAAAGTAATCCTAACACAGAGAGAAAATTAACCTTTCTCTCCCCTTTCCATCCTTTCTCCCCACCAGCTCCCTGGTGAATCCAGACCCAGTCCCCTGGAGTCTCACCAGAATAAAAAAAACAATCAGGTTCTTAAACAAGAAAAGCTTTTAATTAAAGAAAGAAAAAACAGTAAAAATTATCTTTGTAAATTTAAGATGGACTATGTTACAGGGTCTTTCAGCTATAGACACTGGGAATACCCTCCCAGCCTAAGTATACAAGTACAAATTAAAACCCTTTCAGTAAAATACAAATTTGACCTCCTTCCAGCCAAATACACATTTGCAAATAAAGAAAACAAACTTAAGCCTAACTTGTTTTATCTACCTAGTACTTACTATTATGGACATATAAGAGACTGTATCAGAGAGATTGGAGAGAAATCTGGTTGCATGTCCGGTCACTCTCAGAACCCAGAGGGAACAACAACCAAAATCTAACAGCACACACAAAAACTTCCCTCCTTCAAGATTTGAAAGTATCCTGTCCCCTGACTGGTCCTCTGGTCAGGTGACAGCAAGGCTCACTGAACTTAACCCTTTACAGGCAAAACAAGCCTGAAGTACTTCTGTTCTATTAACCCTTGACTATCTGTTTATAACAAGAGGATATTAACATTTAGATGGAACTTGTGGTGTAATAATATCATTGTCTATTTTCTCTTTGAAGTTTGTAGTAAACTACCTACGAATTTGCATCCGATGAAGTGGGTATTCACCCATGAAAGCTCATGCTCCAATATGTCTGTTAGTCTATAAGGTGCCACAGGACTCTTTGCTGCTTTTACAGATTCAGACTAACATGGCTACCCGTCTGATACTTAATATCTATGAACTGTCTGAAGAGTTAATTGCCTTATGCTAATGAATGCAACTTGTTATTGCCTAAGAAATAGAGATTTACTTCAAACCAACAATGTACATTCACTATTCTTCAGCCAAGGAATGCTTGCTGTGATCATTTGCTGTCAAGAGGCTTATCATAGACTCATAGACTCATATACTCTAGGACTGGAAGGGACCTCGAGAGGTCATCGAGTCCAGTCCCCTGCCCTCATGGCAGGACCAAATACTGTCTAGACCATCCCTAATAGACATTTAGCTAACCTACTCTTAAATATCTCCAGAGATGGAGATTCCACAACCTCCCTAGGCAATTTATTCCAGTGTTTAACTACCCTGACAGTTAGGAACTTTTTCCTAATGTCCAACCTAAATCTCCCTTGCTGCAGTTTAAGCCCATTGCTTCTTGTTCTATCATTGGAGGCTAAGGTGAACAAGTTTTCTCCCTCCTCCTGATGACACCCTTTTAGATACCTGAAAACTGCTATCAGGTCCCCTCTCAGTCTTCCCTTTTGCAAACTAAACAAACCCAATTCCTTCAGCCTTCCTTCATAGATCATGTTCTCAAGACCTTTAATCATTCTTGTTGCTCTTCTCTGGACCCTCTCCAATTTCTCCACATCTTTCTTGAAATGTGGTGCCCAGAACTGGACACAATACTCCAGTTGAGGCCTAACCAGCACAGAGTAAAGCGGAAGAATGACTTCTCGTGTCTTGTTTACAACACACCTGTTAATGCATCCCAGAATCACGTTTGCTTTTTTTGCAACAGTATCACACTATTGACTCATATTAAGCTTGTGGTCTACTATGACCCCTAGATCTCTTTCTGCCATACTCCTTCCTAGACAGTCTCTTCCCATTCTGTATGTGTGAAACTGATTGTTCCTTCCTAGGTGGAGCACTTTGCATTTATCTTTATTGAACTTCATCCTGTTTACCTCAGACCATTTCTCCAATTTGTCCAGATCATTTTGAATTTTGACACTGTCCTCCAAAGCAGTTGCAATCCCTCCCAGTTTGGTATCGTCCGCAAACTTAATAAGTGTACTTTCTATGCCAACATCTAAATCATTGATGAAGATATTGAACAGAACCGGTCCCAAAACAGACCCCTGCGGAACCCCACTTGTTATACCTTTCCAGCAGGATTGGGAGCCATTAACAACTACTCTCTGAGTACGGTTATCCAGCCAGTTATGCACCCACCTTATAGTAGCCCCATCTAAATTGTACTTTCCTAGTTTATCTATAAGAATATCATGCGAGACCATATCAAATGCCTTACTAAAGTCTAGGTATATCACATCCACTGCTTCTCCCTTATCCACAAGGCTCGTTATCCTATCAAAGAACGCTATCAGATTAGTTTGACACGATTTGTTCTTTACAAATCCATGCTGGCTATTCCCTATCACCTTACCACCTTCCAAGTATTTGCAGATGATTTCTTTGATTACCTGCTCCATTATCTTCCCTGGCACAGAAGTTAAACTAACTGCTCTGTAATTTCCTGGGTTGTTTTTATTTCCCTTTTTATAGATGGGCACTATATTTGCCCCCTTCTAGTCTTCTGGAATCTCCCCTGTCTCCCATGATTTCCCAAAGATAATAGCTAGAGGCTCAGATACCTCTTCTATTAACTCCTTGAGTATTCTAGGATGCATTTCATCAGGCCCTGGTGACTTGCAGGCATCTAACTTTTCTAAGTGATTTTTTACTTGCTCTTTTCTTATTTTCCCTTCTAAACCTACCCTCTTCCCATAAGCATTCACTATACTAGACATTCCTTCAGACTTCTCAGTGAAGACTGAAACAAAGTAATCATTAAGCATCTCTGCCATTTCCAAGTCTCCCGTTACTGTTTCCCCCTCCTCATTGAGCAGTGGGCCTACCCTGTCCTTAATCTTCCTCTTGCTTCTAATGTATTGATAAAAAGTCTTCTTTTTTCCCTTTATTCCCATAGCTAGTTTGAGTTCATTTTGTGCCTTTGCTTTTCTAATCTTGCCTCTGCATTCCTGTGTTATTTGCCTATATTCATCTTTTGTAATCTGTCCTAGTTCCCATTTTTTATATGACGCCTTTTTATTTTGTAGGTCACGCAAGATCTCAAGGGTAAGCCAAGGTGGTCTTTTGCCACATTTTCTATCTTTCCTAACCATCGGAATAACTTGCTTTTGGGCCCTTAATAGCGTCCCTTTGAAAAACTGCCAACTTTCCTCAGTTGTTTTTCCCCTCAGTCTTAATTCCCATGGGACCTTACCTATCAGCTCTCTGAGCTTACCAAAATCTGCCTTCCTGAAATCCATTGTCTCTATTCTGCTGTACTCCCTTCTACCCTTCCTTAGAATTGCAAATTCTATGATTTCGTGATCACTTCCTTCTACTTTCAAATTCTCAACAAGTTCCTCCCTATTTGTTAAAATCAAGTCTAGAACAGCTTCCCCCCTAGTAGCTTTTTCAACTTTCTGAAACAAAAAGTTGTCTGCAATGCAGTCCAGGAACTTATTGGATAGTCTGTGCCCCGCAGTGTTATTTTCCCAACATATATCTGGATAGTTGAAGTCCCCCATCACCACCAAATCTTGGGCTTTGGATGATTTTGTTAGTTGTTTGAAAAAAGCCTCATCCATCTCTTCCACCTGATTAGGTGGCCTGTAGTAGACTCCCAGCACGACATCACCTGTGTTTTTTACCCCTTTTAGCCTAACCCAGAGATTCTCCACACTTCCGTCTCCTATGTCCATCTCCACCTCAGTCCAAGTGTGTACATTTTTAATATATAAGGCAACACCTCCTCCCTTTTTCCCCTGTCTATCCTTCCTGAGCAAACTATACCCATCCACACCAACATTCCAGTCGTGTGTATTATCCCACCAAGTTTCAGTAATGCCAATAATGTCATAGTTGTATTTATTTATTAGCACTTCCAGTTCTTCCTGCTTATTACCCATACTTCTTGCATTTGTATATAGGCATCTAAGATACTGGTTTGATCTTGCCTCCCAGCTTCGCCCTGACCCTCCTTCCTCTCTGCCATTATAGCCCGTGCTCCCTCCTGTTTCCAACCCATCTCCCAGGTCTTGTTCCCCACTTACCTGTGGGCTTTGCTCACCTGTCCCCGTCGAACCTAGTTTAAAGCCCTCCTTACTAGGTTAGCCAGTCTGTGCGCAAATAAGGCCTTTCCCCTCTTCGAAAGGTGAACGCCATCTGTTCCTAGCAGTCCTTCCTCGAATAGCATCCCGTGGTCGAGGAAGCCAAAGCCCTCCTGGCGACACCATCTTCGCAGCCAGGCATTCACCTCCACAATGCATCTGTCTCTGCCCGGACCCCTACCTTCAACAGGAAGAATCGAAGAGAATACCACCTGCGCTCCAAACTCCTTAACCCGTACTCCCAGAGCCCTGTAGTCACTCTTGATCTGCTCAGTGTCACACCTCGCAGTATCATTTGTGCCCACATGGATGAGTAGCATGGGATAGTAGTCAGAAGGCCTGATAATCCTCGACAATGCCTCCGTAACATCTTGGATACGGGCCCCTGGCAAGCAGCATACCTCCCGGGATGAACGGTCAGGGCGACAGATGGGTGTCTCCATCCCCCTCAGCAGAGAGTCTCCAACCACCACTACCCTACATTTCTCATCAGTGGTGGCAGCAGACCTCCCAGCCTTAGGGGTACGAGGCTTCACCTCCTTAACTGTTGGGGGTGATTCCTTCTCTTCTGTATCAAGAAGAGCATAACAGTTATCTTTTACCACAGCAGGCGGGTTCGCAGCAGCGGTGGAGCACTGCCTGCTGCTAGAAGTAACCAGCTGGCTGTGTCCACCCTGAGCCTCCTCCTCCACTGGTGTGTCAGATACACCCTGAGGCATCTCCTCCTCCACTGGTGTGTCGGTAGTCCTGTCAACTGGGACAGCACCGTCAGCTGTCTCCACATGGATACTGTCCAGGAATTCCTCATGGATATGGATGTTCCTCAGCCTAGCCACCTCCTCCTGTAGCTCTCCCACCTGCTGCCTGAGAGACTCCACCAGTAGGCACCTTTCACATTGGATGCCACCCCGGGCCTGGATATCAGTAAGTGGAAATTGCAAATTACAGTCTTTGCAAGCCCACACCAGAATCTGGGTAAAAGCATCCATGCTTTGGTGCTCTGTCTGGCTACAGGCGCTGGTGGAGGAGACAGAAGCAGTGCTGGCACAGGTGTTGCGGGTCCTCCTCACTATTGTAAGCCTCCCTCTGTCAAACTCTCTCAAATTCCCGTCTACAGCTCCCTGTCTGCTCTGCTCTGCTGTAAATAGAAAGGTTTTGGATGTGGCTCAGTTTATAGGTTCAGGGGACCAATGGGTCACAGATGAGACCGACAAGGGACCCCCCTCCCTTCCTACTCCCCTTCCAAACTCCCTTGCAAAACTCCCTGTTAGCAGCTCCTGTTCGCTAAGCTCCCTGGTCACTTGTGCGCAGCTTTATAAAGCCCTGGCCTGAGTGAATGCCCCGCCCACTGCTTAAGGCTCAGCCAATTACCAGAGGCTTCTAGCTTTCAAACCTTCCTAGTAGCTCCACCTCCAACTGCCAGCTACAGCACACGGTCCTTCAAACAAACAAACCAAACAGACTGACAAACACAAGCTCAGCACACAGCAAGTAACCCCCAAACACAAACACAAACACTGCAGACAGTCACTTACCCCACAGATGCTGTATGTGCTCCTCCTTCACCTGGAGAACTCCCCTGCAAAACTCCCTGTTAGCAGCTCCTGTTCGCTAGTGGAACTGTAGCTAGAAGAATTTTCAGGTCTGATCTTAACTATCTCAGAACTGCTTAAACTTTGTCAGGGGAAGTTTAAATCACAAGACTGAGGTCTCCACATCTATTCTGGATTAGCCCTGCAATTTTTATGGAATAATTTGAACAAACTCTGAGCATGGACTGCCTATTGGACTATAACTGTTTTAATTAATTCCAAAAGAATTTCTACAAATCAGCAGCATAAACATCTCTGCCATGAAAATGACCTAAGAACTTTATTCATACCTGTATGTATAACGATATTATAACCTCAGTAACTCTTTCTTTTCTTTTCAAATAAATCTTAGATTTGGTTAATAATGATTGTCTGTAAGTGTGTGTTTGGATAAGATCCAAAATATTCATTGACCTGGTGTGTAATATGTCACATGTCTTGGGATTGGTAGAACTTTTTATATATGGTGAATAAGGTTTTAAGTGACCCTTACCATATTATATATGGCTGTCTGAGTGGGATTCAACACCTGGATTGCTTAAAGGGAACTGTATTTTGGCTTCCCTGTAAGCAGTACACTTTTATAGATGCTGTTTGGTTACTGGCTCGGTGAAATCTAATTAGAGAATAAACCACTGTTTTTGTGGACCATCTGCCATATTCTTTGCAGTTTCCCTGACTGAGCATTCTCAAGATAGTCCCTCCAGTGACCACAGTCACAGCTTCCAAGGGAGGTTGTGGAATTCCCATGATTAGAAGATTTTAAAAATAAACTGGACAAATAACTATCAGGGGTAGTCTAGGTTTCTTTGGTCCTGCTACAATGCAGGGGCCTGGACTTGATGACTTCTTGAGGTCCCTTCCAGTCCTACATGTCTATGATTCTATAATTACAATCATCTGTAATCTGCTAACTCTCCTTTTTTCTATAAATGTGAAGGTGTTATTTGCCCAGTTTAAATGGTTTCCTGCAAGATGTATTAACTCCTTATGCTTTAACAATAAGTCCTACCTTGTGTTTAGCTGTGATGCTCTGATTACCTTTTCCAGACCTGAAGGAGAGCTCTGTGAAGCTTGATAACTGCACCAACAGAAGTTGGCCTAATAAAAGATATTACCTCACCCACCTTGTCTCTCTTATATCCTGGGCCCAACATTGCTTGAACACTGCAAATTAACTGTGACTACCTACTTAGAGACTAATCAAAGCCCATTAAAAGCAATGGGAAGACTTCTATTGATTCCATTGGGATATGGAGCAGACCCTTTGGGTATTATATCTTTCCGTGAGGTGTCTCTTTAAAACTTTATCCATGAACTTGCTGTGATAGATATACTTAACAGGAAAAGGAACAGTTAACTGCTGAAATTTTCAGTCTGAATTATCAATAGAGAGTTCTTGCTTGGGATCATGGACTGTGGAACTCCGTAGCACAAGACATCAGAGTAAGAACTGGCCTGACCTTTTCCAGAACACTATGAAAAATCCACCATAAAAATTCCTTTGCTAATTAGCCCAGAAGGAGAACACAATATCTGTACTAATGGCCAGATGAAGTTTTAAGAAAATAATAAGTAAACAATGATGGTTGACTTGAGGACACAACTGGAGAGGAGAGTTGGTAACAGACAGAATTCAATGTGTTATTTAATTGTCATATTTGTTGCACTGATACCATGACAGGTACATTATTAGTGACTAGATAAATAGATTTTCTGGAGCAAATTCTTGAGCAGCTTTTGGATGCTTGTTGCTGTAGGAATGGGCTTATAATTACTGTATAATTAAGCAGTATAATATGACAGCAGTATAACACAGAACAACTGTAATGCATATTATCACCAGGGCTACAAGAAAAGTTTTCTGTGGTGTTTGTGTTTTTTGTTTTGCTTTTAGATCCTTTTTTGGAGGGGGAAAATACATTTTTTTAAAATTTCTGTAATGTGAAATAGACTGGAAAAGCAGATTTTGTCAGCAAAACATGCTTTCCTCTTTCAACAAACAGCATATTGTGATATATAACAACACTGAAGCAGCACCTTGCCTGCTGACTTTTTGATTCCTACTAACTTTTCCAAGTATGTAGATGCCTTCTTACAGGACTTTCCCCCCTAGCCCTTTAAATTTGGCAGAGCCACGCAGCTGTACTCTTGAAGTGGACATTTTGAAAATGACTGTTGCTTGCCACATCTTCCTCTCTTCTAACTGATTAGTGCCCTTAACTAATGTTATGTTCCCCCCCCATTTTTACTCTTTTATTGGTGAGATTGTATCATATACACTACAGTTTAAAAATATTCTTATTTGAAAACATAAAAATACAGACCAAAACCATTTCAGCACCATGGTCACAATAATTTTATAGACATACACTAGTGCTACTCTTCGGAAGACCTATGTACAAAAAATACATGCCGGAATAGGTTCAGAGGAATCAGATTCAGCTACTCTTACTACTTTTGCATACCACTATACTCCACAGGTAACCCCATTGATTTAAATGGGGTAACTCAGATACTAAAGTACTACTCTAGGTGAGTAAGATGGCAGTGCATCTGGACATAAATATATATTTTCAATTACAATGGCTGATGGTGTTTTAAAGCATAGCAAGTTTGTTTCCTATGATGTTAGGAAACTGCTCAATATCAGACTTTAGGAAATAGCTTTTTATTTATGCAGAGTTGTTATAGTCATATTGGTCTCAGGCTTTTAGAAAGACAAGGTGGTTGAGGTAATATCTTTTATTGGACCAACTTCTGTTGATGAGAGAATCAAACTTTCAGGCTTATCTAGAGCTGTTTGTCAGAAGACCTTCTGATATTCAGCAGCTTGCTAACATCACAGAAAACTTCTTCAGCCATTGAAATTAAATATTATATATGTATGTTCAGATGCACTGCCACCTTACTCACCTTGTAGTATTTTATATTAACTGAAGAAGAGCTTTGTGTAAGCTTGATAGCTTGTCTCTCTCATCAGCAGAAGTTAGTCCAATAAAAGATATTACTTCATTCACCTTGTTTTTTATCTATAGTTTAAGTTCAATTATAATTACATTATACCCTGTGCTGATATAAAATTCCAGTCCAAAAGTGCTTATTCATAGCTTATTATTAGAGAATGTAATGAAATAAACAGCTCTTTGTTCACCCTCACTTGTTTTCTAGACCATTGATAGCTACTGAGAATCTAAGAAAAAAAAGTCTTTTAATAACTTCAAGTGTATATACGTTCCCTCTGTTGTCCTTTTATCAGAGAAGGCATCTGTTTCTCATAATGCAACTCCCCCTCCCTCTGCTTTGTAATATACAACACATGAATAATTAATATCCAGAAATTAATTGTGAATTATGGAATCTTACTCTGAAAATATGCTGGTCTTAAATCAGTTGCTAAATCACTTCTTTTTACAATTGATAATGTTACCTGATGAGTGAATTAAATTTATATTTGGTTGGTTCTAATTACCATTGTTTAAAAGATTGTACAAAAGTGACTATTTTGCTTGTCACATCCATAAATGACAGATGCTTTTCTTTTAATTAATCCTGTAGCAGATAGTCTGTATCTATTTTTTGTTCTTTCTAATACATAATCTCTAAATATATTTGTATTTGATTGAAAGTTAATGACAATTAGTCATAAAGTTCTTTTAAATCTGATTGAATATAATATTCTCCAAAGCCGCACTAATACAATAGTTTATATCTGTAGCATGTTGTGACCTAACATAGTGCCAGTACTTTGTATTTGCCTTTTACTTTAAGAATATTTATCTTTACACAAGAAGAAAAGTACATGAAACAGAACTAAGCAGTTTGAATTCCCAGTGGTGCACCTTTGTCTGCACTGCTTCTAGTATATTTATAAGCACTGAATACCACCGGTCAGGTGCTGCAAAAACTCCAGTATACTTCATTCAAAGTGTAATCAAAGATAATAATAACATTTTCTTACTTGACAAGAATTCTTTGGGAAATCAAAGTTGTACTAGATTTCACATAATGAGACCTTGCTTGCTTTGTCACTGTCCAAATACTTCTTCAAATGTATCTATGCAAAAGAATCGTATAGGTCACATCCTTTATTATTAACCATGATCTGAAGGATTGGGTCTCTCCTGATTTTTTTTTCTTCACCTCATAAACAATATGTCAAGTCCTACTTCTCTCCATGTTAACCAGGAGTTTCACCTTACTTAGGTATCTTGTATGATTGCATTAGCTATTCTTTTTCAGGGCTTGATCCAAAACCCACTGAAATTAATGGGATTCCTTTCATAATTTTCAGTGCACTTTGGATCAGACCTGCAGTGCAGAGGTACTCCGAAGTAACATGTCAAAAAGGATATTGTGCAGATTTATAGTTATTGTCTCTGAGTGACATTCCATATCAAATATACTTAGTATAAAAATAATTTTTTTACAGTTGCTAGTCCAACAAAATTTGTCCAGAGTCTGGAAATCAAGCTGGATTACTTCTTTCATAATCATCATGACCAGTAACAAAATGTGTGTAGGTTAAGATAGATCTTTAATTACAAACATGCAAACCTATTATTTTTCTTGGGTGTGTACAGATGTGGTTGACTGGAACTGAGTAAACAATTATATCAATGACCACAATAAGCAACAGAATTCAGTTCACTCTCTCTTAAGTATGTTGTCTTTACACTAGCAACAGGAATATAAAGTGGTAGCAATTCACATGACTTGCTACAGCTAGCAGATATTCTGAACATACTCACGGAGCAGATCTTTTGAAAAAGAAAGTGCCACACAATCAAAGGCCTTTTTCAGATCAGAACTATATTTAGAACAGATTGCTTACTTCAGTGCACTAAACAAAACACCCATAAATGCAAAGACTTGCATTGACTTCAATGGAATGTGAGAACATTAGGGTACATACAAGTAGTTACATATTGCACAATGATTAAGTGATTTCAATTAACTAGTTTCTCATACAGGTTTCTCATAAGTTCACTGAGACAGACTTCTAAAATGTATTAGTTTTTTTTTACTTGACATAAAATTTAACATTACGAAATGATAGAAAATAAAATAAAGATGGTCATATGATAGTGCTTGCAAAACTTAGATGAATAAGTCTAACAAAGGATATTAAACTCATGAAGTAACAAACCAAAGTGATAGCTCAAATTCATCGCACAGTGATATTCAACTCTATTTTGGGGAGGTGATATACTTACCAGCATTGAACTATAGATCCTTAAAACAAGGCCTTATCATTTTGCCAATCAAGATGTATATCAATCAACATTTATGGGACTCTCTGTGACAGTTCAATCACAAGTATTTATAAAGTTAGAAATTTAAACAATGAATCAATTACTGAAATAGTAAATCAACTGAAAATTCCAGACTATGATAATTCACAGCCAAGTCCGTTCTTTTCACATACAAACTCCAGATTAAATCCTGGCCCCATTGAAGTTAATAGCAAATCTCCCACTGAGTTCAGTGGGGCTTGGATTTCAACTGCCACCTCTAAATCCTATGTGGACTGCAAATGGGTGTGGGGTGGGGTACATTGTTTTGTCAATATTTGCCATATTTCTTTTATTCGCTCTTTCCATTACTTGATTCCCATTGGACATTTTTACTCTCCCATCTTTTTCACTGATTTACTCCCACTTTTCCTTCCTTCTGCTCTTTTCAGCAGAGGCAATTGGAGTTTAGACTAGTGGTCTCCCATCTCTAGCATACAGATTATTTCTTAGTTGTTGACAGTGAGCTCGTTGCTCATATGTGGTCTGATCCAAAGCCCCCTGAAGTCAATGGAAAAATTCCTAATGATTTCAGTAGGCTTCAGAACCATTATGCTCCTTGTTTCCAGCTGCTTCTGGAGGTGTCCTGGCTCTTAACTGAGAAGTAAGCTATAGATAAAACCAGAGGGAGAGGAAGAGAAGAAGCCTCTAATTTAACAGTATCTAGGAGATGCTGCTACTACATAAGAGGAAGAAGTTCTTCTCAGGATAGATTTGATCAGTGAGACTGGACTTGCAAGCCACTAAAAGTAAGAGGAACGCCTAATGGAAAAAAAGGAATGGGACAGCTGAGTAGTATACCCACAGGAACAGATTGAGAAGAGATTCATGAGTCTGCGTAGCGTATGCAGGAGAGTGGAAGACCAAGGAACCAATTAATTGGCAGAGTAGGATGTGCAGATGAAAGGAGGGGAATAACAGAGGAGATGGGAAGTATGAAGAGAAAAAGTGGTTGAAATTCTGGCCTCTCTGAAGCCAGTGGGAGTTTTGCCATTGACTTCAGTGGGACCTTAAGTTCAATCAGAGTAATTTAGCTGTAATAAAATGAACAAACAAGCAAACAAAAAATAACATCATCCTGAAGACAGTTAAAACACAGAAATGCCATCCTATTACTTTTCCTCTTCCGAATTAGTAACTGTTGTAGCAGCCAAAGTGGTGTTATGTAATTGTGAATGGGTGGGGAGGTGACACGAGGCAATCTGTTAATTAACATGATCCACTTATGAAAAAGTTTGAGAACTTTTGCTCTAGGAAGAAGAAAAACTGTTCAGGGTGGACTGAAAAAAATGATATTTCTCCATGCCTGTGAATTGTCTTGTGTTGCATTAAGGCACTGAGTAGTTCTAATGATGGTGTATAATTTGTTTTGTTCTCTAAATTATATACTGTGCCAGTGCACTGAACTATTAAACATGTGTCTAAATTTTAACCAAACTTTTTTTCTATTAAAAGTCACTTGAAGATAATGAACAAATGCCTCAGACATCAATTATTTATGTTTCAAACTTGACAAGCTATGATATGTATTATAACTCTGTAAGAAAATCTGTATTGGAATGTGCTACAGTTTGCTAACATTTTGAACAAACTGTGTTTTGAAGATTACTTTAGGGGGTGGAGAAGCTTAATAGATTTCTAGCTTTAAACGTCTGAAGAGATTTACACTTAAAAAAAAAGTTTTACACAACAAAAAAAAATGCTAAACTTTTTCAACATGGTGAAATGTGATAGAATCTATGATATTTAGAGTTTGTCTAAGCCTTAAACTCAGACATATCCCAAGGGGTATAAACTCAAGTGGCTCAACTCCCTCCCCCAAAACTAACATGAGATCATGTAATTGATAGTTGTGTCATAATTCACAACATTCTTTTAATATAGGGTTTCAATGAAATTTCTTACACTTAAAAAAATAAAACTGAAAAAAAAGAAAAAAATAATTTTCATATTGTGAAAAGACAGTCAGAAGGACCAAATGTAGGGAAAGTCTTGCTCAATCCCTGTGGTCCTGGAATGGTGCACTTTGTGGGGAGGGTGCATCAGTGCATGCACAGTCTGGTCACAAGCAGGAACTGTGAGGGTGTAGACAAAGCTCAGAGCAGATGGAATTTTCAGAGAATTTAGCGCCAAACTCTACCAAATCTCCACTGCACATGTGTAAACTGTTTTTTTCTTTGATCCTTATAACTTGGTCAAATCTGATCGATTTTCTTAAGCTTGGAAAATGGCACAGCCCTGACATAAAGCTGCTCTGCTGCCAAATTTCAGTTCCTGCTCCAAAGGACAGAGATGCTAGTTGCTAGAGCTTCTCAATGGGTTTTTAACATGGGCAAAACAATGTGTTATTCCCTAATGTCTTCCTGAAAATGGCTGAATCAGTTTTGCTAAAACTTTCTCCGGCCATCCTCTTTCCCCCTTCTCCCTCCCTCCCCAATCCATAATAAATGAGCCTGAAGCAGTCACCTAGCATGGAAAATTTCAACCTAAATACTTTGTTAGGCAAAACAGTCTAGTAAGGGAAACTGTTAGGCAACCTTAAGTATAGGTCTTACTACAATGTATCTATAATAGAATATCATTATATAATACACCTTTAATATAATAACTACCATAGGTGAAAGACTGTGTTGTCTTATGGTTGTAATTTGTAAAGTGCAAAAAAGCCTAAAATGGCTGAGAACTTAAAAATTGGACAGTATTAGACTGCAAATCTGAGTGATCATTGAACCTGGTGGTATTCTAAAGAAAAAGCACCTCCAATTAAGCTTGTAGCCGTTTCCATCAGTTTCAACTGACTCAACAGACACTGTAGACTTCAGACTGACACACTGACAATCCTCAGAGGGGTAGCTGTGTTAATCTGGATCTGTAAAAAGTGAAAAAGTGTCCTGTGGCACCTTATAGACTAACAGACGTATTGGAGCATAAACTTTCATGGGTGGATACGTCATGTGGGTATTCACCCACGAAAACTTATGCTCCAGTATTTCTGTTAGTCTATAAGATGCCACAGGACTCTTTGTCACTAACAATCCTGGAATTGTACTATGTAGATAATGATTAATAAATATTGAAAACATCATACTATAATACCAATCTTCAGATTTACAGGGAGTCAACTGTAAGTTCATCCTGGCCTAATGTGTATAACACATTTTGTCATAAAGGTTGAAATTTTAGATCACTGGGTACGTCTACATTATGGGATTATTCCGATTTTACATAAACCGGTTTTATAAAACACATGGTATAAAGTCGAGTGCACGCGGCCACACTAAGCAGGTTAATTCGACAGTGTGCATCCATGGTCCGAGGCTAGCGTCGATTTCCGGAGCATTGGACTGTGGGTAGCTATTCCATAGCTATCCCATAGTTCCCACAGTCTCCCCTGCCCCTTAGAATTCTGAGTTGAGAGCCCAGCTGCTGATGGGGCAAAAATCATTGTCACGGGTGGTTCTGGGTAAATGTCATCAGTCATTCCTTCCTCTGTGAAAGCAACGGCAGACAATCATTTGGCGCCCTTTTTCCCTGGATTGCCCTGGCAGATGCCATAGCACGGCAATCACGGAGCCCGTTCAGGTTTTTTTTTTAATAGTCACTGTATGTGTACTGGATGCCGCAGACAGAGGCGATACTCCAGCGCTACACAGCAGCATTCATTTGCTTTTGCATGATAGCAGAGATGGTTACCAATCATTCTGTACTGTCTGCTGCCAGTGTAATTTGGCAATGAGATGATGGTTATCTGTCCTTCTGTGCTGTCTGCTGCTATCATGGGTGCCCTTGGCTGAGATCGGCCGGGGGCTCAAAGGCAAAACTAGGAATGACTCCCCGAGTCAATCCCTCTTTTATGGTTTCTAAAAATAGAGTCAGTCCTGCCTAGAATATGGGGCAAATGTACTAGAGAAGCAGTGTATCAGAGAGTACAGCTGCTCCGTGTCAGATCCCACAGAAATGATGAGCTACATGCCATTCACGGGGGGTGTCCCTGCAACAACCCCACCCGTTGCTTCCTTTCTCCCCCAATCTTCCTGGGCTACCGTGGCAGTGTCCCCCCCATTTGTGTCACAAAGTAATAAAGAATGCACGAATAAGAAACACTGAGTTTTTAGTGACATAAAATGAGGGGGAGGCAGCCTCCCGGTGCTATGATAGTCCAGGCAGGACATTAAGCAGTGTCGGGGAGAGGAGACCAGCATCCCACTGCTATGATAGTCCAGGCAGTACAGAATCTTTTCTTTTCACATGAAAGAGAGGGGGCTGATTGAAGCTCAGCCCCCAGTTGCTATGATGTACCATCTACTGGGAATGACCAGAGTCATTCCTATTTTTACCCAGGCACCCCTGATCGACCTCACCTGAGGCAAGCCAGGAGCACTCACGGGCTGATGGTGACGACGGATATCAGTCGTATTGTACCGTCTGCCACCAGGGAGGGGAGAGGAGTGGATACTGCTCTTCACTGCTGCAGCATCGCGTCTACCAGCAGCATTCAGTAGACATACGGTGACATTGAAAGAAGTCAAGAAACGATTTCTTTCCCTTTTCTTTCACATGGGGGGGGGGAGTAAATTGACGATCTATTCCCTGAACCACGCCGGACAATGTGTTTGAACCTACAGGCACTCGGAGCTCAGCCAAGAATGCAAATACTTTTCAGAGACTGCTGGGGATTGTGGGATAACTGGAGTCCTCAGTCCACCCTCCCGCCCTCCTTGAGCGAGTCTCTGGCTTCCCGTTATGCTTGTCATGCAGCACTGTGTAGCCTGTAGATTTTTTTTTCAAATGCTTTGGCATTTCATCTTCTGTAACGGAGCTTTGATAGAACAGTTTTGTCTCCCCATACAGCAATCAGATTCAGTATCTCCTGTACGGTCCATGCTGGAGCTCTTTTTGGATTTGGGACTGCATTGCCACCCGTGCTGATCAGAGCTCCACGTTGGGCAAACAGGAAATGAAAATCAAAAATTCGCGGGGCTTTTCCTGTTTACCTGGCCACTGCATCCGAGCTGAGATTGCTGTCCAGAGCGGTCACAGTGGTGCACTGTGGGATACCGCCCAGAGGCCAATACTGTCGATTTGCTGCCACACTAACCCTAATCCGATATGGTAATACCGATTTTAGCACTACTCCTCTCGTTGGGGAGGAGTACAGAAACCGATTTAAAGAGCCCTTTGTATCAATATAAAGGGCCTCGTAGTGTGGACGGGTACAGCAATAAATCGGTTTAACTCTGCTAAAATTGGTTTAAACGCCTAGTGTAAACCAGGCCACTGATACATTCATGTGCAGAACAGATAGGGCAGGGCCTGCTTTGCAAGGATAGTGCTGATTTCCCCAAGACACCTGGCTCTAATCTAGTCCCATTAGAGCCTTATGCTCTGATTTGTTAAACATAGAGATAAATAGCTTCCCTCACACAGCTAGCCACTCTGACTGCAGTGCATAAAATGACTCACCTGCCTCAGTGTGTGCAAGTCTCAGGCAAAATAATGAGTGCATACGTCTGAAAGTTTAGAAAAATAATCCACAGTCAAAATGTTAAATCTTTCTTATTCTGACAGGCATTGGATGCTTCCCTGGACCGAGATCTCTTTGGTGTAATTTAGAAATTCCTTTCTAAGATTCCATCATGGGTTCTGTGGAGCAAAGACTGACTTTTACTATGTATTTGTATTACAGCAATGGCAATTCCGGTCTCAGCTGAGGCCTTTAGTTGCTGTTGCTCTAATAATAATATGTGATAATTATAATTTGAGTCCATCTGGCAACATTTGAAGTAAACTAGTAAAATATATTGTGTTGGGGCATTTTTAGATATTTTAAAAATAAAGGGCCAGGTCCTCAATTGGTGGTGTAAATGGACAGAATACCATAGTTTCAATAGAGCTATGCCCACATACAACATTGAGGATCTAGTCCACGTGCTATGCTGAATGCTGTATTCTAAGACATATTATTTTTTGTGCCATTTTGATTATTTCAAAGCTAAGTATATGCTTGGAGATACTAATACACTTTTCCACTCCACATCAAGCTGTATATTAGGGCTGTATTGTAGCTCGTGAGGCACAATTCATTTTGGGACATTTGTATGCATACCACACTGCAGAAGAAGTTGCCAGAAGCATCTAGACAGACTCTGCTACAATTCTTCAAAGGGCTCTAGGAGAGTTCATGCCCCAGGTTAGAACTCCACCACTTCTGCCGAGCACAGCATATGCTTTTCTCCCACTCATCCAGTCCACTAGTTGTACGGCATACTATGGTCATGTCTAGTGCCAATAGTGGTGCTAAACTCCTTGTCATTGATTGCTTTACTGAGATAGAGACTGACCTCTGGATGGTGTTATCAGTGATGGAGTAAATTAGTACCTTCTGCCCAACCTTGCACACCCCTTAGGGCACAGTACAGCTCACTTATAAGCAATTACTCCCCATAAGCAAAAAATGCCATTGCTATTTTGCATTGTAGTTTGCTTGTGTTTTAGCTTTCCGTTTCAGAATTGTGAATATTAAGTCTAATCTATGAATGTGTGGGGGGAATGCAAGTCTATTATGGTTTCTCTCATGCCTGATTAATGATGGACTGAAACAAATATAAACTTCCTCCTTTTAGCCACTGCATTTATATAGTACATAAATAGACCTTCATTTGCAGGAGTGATACAGGTATATCATAATGTTACCTTAAAAGGATGAACAAAGAGAGAGGATATAGAGATTATGCTCTGCCCTATCTCTGCAAATTATTCATCTGTAAGGTATTTCTAATTGCTTCATTCTTCTTATGAACATGCTCTACAACTGACAAAAAAAATTATGTAAACAATTTTAATACTAAGGTATTATCAGCCAAATGATGTGTAATAGCTCAGAATAACATAAAAAGGGAAGTGCACATTTGTAGCATTAGAGGCAATAGATGGCAGTCTTAATCCATTGTACTGAATACGCTGCAGAAATATCAACATCTCTTGCCCCTCACCCAATAAACCACCCACTATGTCTGTAGTTTTAAAGTCTCTGTACGAACATATTCGAAGATCATTTTGAAGATATTTTCCTTTTACAGGCCAGGCTTGATTTATACCCTCCCCATCTTTCCCTGAAACTGCTTTTCAAAGTGAGGATTGACAGTGTCAAGAAATGAACAGCATCACCTCTCTTGCATCTAGTTCCAGAGAGCACTCTTAAAATGAGTAACATTGTGGGATTACTACAGCAACAAGTTATAGGAATATTGGCAATCCAGGCAGATGAGCAAGTGCCAGGCCCCATCAGGACCTCCCTTTGAGAGCACAAAGGAATGTCGCTTTGTGTGCAGTGCATGTGAGATCCACCGTGGGAAGGGCACACCATTTACTCCAATGATTCAGTCCCTATGGCCCTGGACTCTGTGAAGACCCATGGATGGAGTCATATGGGGGTACTCTCTCTCCACACCAATGTGCTGAGGTAAAGCTGTCCGAAACTAATTCTGCCTTCAGCTACATTAGAGCACAAGGAGCACAGAAAAGCTATCTATGTTGAAAAACACCCACTAAATAATGGTCCCAGGAGCAACCACACTCAACACCAACAGCAGAAGCACAGTACCACCACATGGGAAATCTGCAACTTCTCTGGGAGAAGAACTGCTGCTTGTTCTTCTGCAGGCAGGGAAAGGCAATACTCTTCTGTCTCCCCATAGAATGATCCCAGAAAAACTATTCTTTCTCCAGGACCCCTCCCATGGATGTTACGTGGGATAAAGTGATTGGAATCCCTGGACAGGATTGCTGAGAGGCTTAACTAGTTAATTAACTAAATTTAATTGTTGATGATATGGTAGCAACATACAGGGAAACAAGTTGTTTCCCTGCTAGCTTATTCTGCTGTAACTGATGGTGATTTCATCTGAGGGAGCAGACACAGCCCTTTATTTGTGTTTGCTACAAGGGAAGGTCGATGTTAATCCCTGAGAAGCCATGCCAGTGTAAGGTAAGCAAGGATGCACTGAATCACAGCACCCCTCAGTCATCCTCATAAATGTCCCTCCTCAGCCCCAGACATGTGTTTTTGGGAACATTTTTTACCCTTTCTCATCCCCCTACAGTGCCTTTACAAGTTCAGGGACCTTGTGCTAGAGTCTTTGCTGACAGGAGCTGGTGCAAAACCTAGATACATTTGCCCAAGATCACTTAGAGGATGTAAAACACCATATAAATAGTAAGCATGGCTGTTATTGCCAGGGCTTCCCAGTGGGGTGGGCAAGTGGGGCAATTTGCCCCAGACCCCAGCCCCGCAAGGGTGCAGCGAGCTGCTCCTGGTTTTTGGCAGCACTTCGGAGGCGGGCACCTCCCGATGAGTACAAGCGCCTCAAGCAGCCCGGGGGGGGGGAGCTGTGATCGGCGGCAACTAGGCTACTCTACTGCAGCCACTTCATTCTTCAGTGCCGGGTCCTTCCCTCTGAGAGGGACCCACTGCCGAATACCCGACCCTGCCCCAGGCCCCCTCAATTCTTTGGGCAGCCCTGGTTATTGCTACCAAAAGTCCCATAAAGGTCTGGGTCTTCTGCCTGCAGTGTTACCACAGAATGATACAATCTAGCATGCCTGTAGTAAATCAGCAAGTGCCAGTGGATTTTGTAGAAACAAACAGAGATTTTTACAAAGGTAGATGTTGGTGCAGAGTGCCAGCAGGGGAATGAGGTGGGTGTCAAAGAAGGGGAGAAGCAGTGAGATGGTGTATTTCAATGTTTGAATTAATTTTCATTTTATCATGGCAGTCAACTTTCAATAACGTCCTTTTGTTCCTTCCTCAGTAATGCGTATGTGGCTATTTGCTGGTATTTTTATGTTTAGATAACATTACACCCTGAATCACAAGAGTCAGCTTTTCAAAGAGAGCATTGTTTATTCTGAAAATTCAAACCTTTTGCTTCTTGCAAAGTGCCCATCTACAAACTAGACTCCTCTTGCAGCAGCACTGCACACTCCAAACACTCTGGATCAGTGGTTCCCAAACTTTTACTAAGGTGACCCACCAACTGCACTTTGTTTTGTTGTTGTTGTTGTTGGGTTGTCATGGTGGTGATGGGGAAGGGAGCCCAGAACTTGGTTCAAGACCTGTGGATCCTCATACCATGCAATGGGCTAAAACCTGATATCAGGAGCACTGTTGTTAATTCACAGTGACTTCACTAAGATCAGAACATGGTCTCCTGCCTTAAAAGTAATGAATGCATCCAATAAGAAGATCTGTTTGACTAGTTTTAGCCAGAAATCTTGTAGGACAGTCAGGTTACAATCAATACTGTAACATAGATGGAAGATTATTTTACAAGATGTGCCTGAGTGTAGATCCTGTTATCAGAATAAAGACCTGAAGATGTGAACCAATGCCTTTGCAAGTTAATGAAAAGACTCCCATCAACATTGATGGGCACTGGATCAAGCCCGTAGCGAGACCCTTAGTATTTTGGTTCTATGAAACATTCAAGGCTATTCCACCCTAACTACTATTTGATTGCTCTCCGTTTCTGTGAAGTATCATTTTAATGTTTCTCTATCCAAATACAAATTGATATACTTTACAAAGGCCTTGGTTCATGAAAACCAGCCGCTTTTTGTTTGTCTCTCATGTCTGTGATGTGAATCATGCTACACAAAAAGGTTAATCTTTTAATGTGGATACAGTGGAATGTCATCACCTTAAATTGTATATCCTGGTGAGACAATGGAAGTCTGGTTTCAAGCTCAATATTTCATTTATAAATGGAAATTCATGGAGTTTTGTTGCAGAGGAAAAATTAATGCATAGCATGTATATAGCATATTACATTTTAAAAACATTCATATATGTTAGCTCTCCTGAAGTAGGTATTGTTTCCATTTTACAGAAGAGAGTCTGAGATTTGTCCAAGGCCACATCTGGAGTGAGTGGTTCAACTGAGATTACAAATTAGGAGTGTCTGGCTTTCAGCCTCAAACACAGGCTGCTAATCAACACTTGCCCCTCTATAGTACTTTTGGTTTTAGCTCCGTTAGAAATGGATTTTTACAAACTGCAGCTTTTCAATTAGTAGGTTTAAGAAAAAATGTCCTGACTGCTCTCTTCTGTAGTTCAACAATAGAGATACAGATGCTGTGAAATGAGCTGGAAAGAACTGGTTTTCTTTGGAATATGTCATGCAGTTCTTATTAGGGCATATACAGGCACTGGTCAACATCATTTAATTCAGCTTTTAACTACTACAGTACATTGGAATATGTCATGTGGTTCTTATTAGGGCATCATTTAATTCAGCTTTTAACTACTACAGTACATTGGCTAGGGTAACACCTGGGCAGATAAAGGGAAAATATTCATGAAAATTTGTTTGAAGAAAACAATGCATTTAGGGCTTCATTGTGCAAATTGCACATAATCTGTAACAAGGGAAGGTGTGTAATTGCAATATCTCATAAGGAACACATTGGGGAGACAAAATGCCTCCCTGAGCAACCCAGTACACATATAGAATACTCCTCCTCCATCACTATGTCATTGTGCAGCTAGCCAGGAAGAATTATGGCTTTGCCTCCATCCTACCCATCTGCACTTCTTTGGGGATTCCATGCAAACATCCTCCCACTCCCTCAGAGAGGTGGGGAAAGTGAATTACTTGTGTAACACTGCAATTCTTGCTGGAACTTTCATGGACCATGCAAGAACTGTGGATGCTTCATTCTCCCTCCCCCCTCACCTGCGTAAGTGTCAAGCAGAATCTGACCCTTAGATGGCTTCAGTGATCTTTTTTTCTTGTTTTACACAAACATTCATATGAGGAAACTTTGTTCTTCAAGTTGTTGCAGATGCTCATATGAACGAATATTTGCTTCAAAATGTTTGAGCAGTCAGCTTCAAATCTCTGTGTGAGGCTGGGTATCCCCCAGGCAGAGAATAGAAAAATACCATATTACTTATAAACTGATATATGGGAGTAACAAATTACAGATGTGTAAAGCAATAATTACTCCAAATAGCTTGCAAACAATCCATATGCTGAGGTGTGTTGCTATAGTAACCTAATCACTGAACAGAGTTATGCAAAGTTATAAAAAATGAGATAAGATCAAACAGTGTTGTCACAAGAGAGACTTCCCTTTCAAACAGTCCACTGATTCTGGAGTCTAAGTGTGGTTTGCTTGTGAGCTAAGAGCATGGAATGTGTCTGTCTGATGATACAGATCGTGAACCCAGACCTGCGGAGGTGCTGAGTGAGAGCATTACCCTTTGCACAACCACACAATAAGATCAGATGAGGGAACTGTCAGAGGCTACACTCCCTGATTCAGCTGGGTCAAGAGAGTAGCAACAGACTGCTGATTGGACACCACAGAGAATAAGGATCCTTACACAGAGGGATAAACTAGTCTCCTTAGACTTGGTGCTGATGTTAGGTCAGTCTGAATTAATCAAGGTTGATATAAATTACGCCTACTAATATCCTGATTATCTTTTCACCAGGGAAAAAAATGGACTAGTAAACTGTTCTTAAAAAAAAACTTGCCTTTTTCCAAAATTAGTTTCTAGCTGATGTATTTGATTTGTGTTTGTTCAGAATCCATTCTCCAGTGGTTGCATTTTATCTGCACTCATTAGTCTACAGTGACCTGTAGACCTTCAGCGGATTTCATGCAGGCTTCATAGACATTAAACATGAAAAAATGATTTAACTGGCCACAGTTTAAAAAAGGCTTTGTTTATTTAAAAGGAAATTGGGTTAAAGAAGGAGGACTGAGGGGTCTTTGTTTGGCTTTATGTAAATTGAGAGAGATTCTAATTCTTGCATCAATGTGATTTTATTAATAGCTTTATTTTGTTTAAGGAATACCATATGTTATTCTCTATTCTGTCTCCTCCATTGTCATATCTAACACCTGTTGTATCGGAGAAAGTATATGACCAATTTTTAATGTTTTAGTTTCACCTTTTTTCTACCTGCTTATCTTATTTTCCTAGCAATTGTGTTGGTGTTTTGGGTTTTGAAAGTAGATACTCCATCTTAAAGTGGTTTATTGAACAATTTATCTGCATTTTTTTTTAATTATTGCTTGAGGGTTAGCATAGAAAGACAAAAATATCAGCTACACAATGGCTCATTGACCTATTGGGTGGTTACTTTTTTCAGTTCTTTTTCATGTTTAGATAAAGAACTCTGCTAATCCAGTTTGCTGCAGGTTGCTAAAGATCTGATCTAGTATATTAGATACCATTCTTTTAAAAAAATGTCTGAAACTCTTCAGATGGGAGTTGCCTAATTGGACTTCGGGAATCTTACATGCAACAAACACATTTCTTAAATTTCCATGGTTTTGCTATGGTGGTACTCTTTGCAGCTATTGCCTCTGATCACCTTGAGTATGTATTGACTAGTATGAGGAATATTTGTTTGTCATTCTCTGTAAAGTCAAAAGGAATTCTCTGCTATGGGCTCTGAGCCCATTACCAAGGATGGCAGAAAGGCCTATTGGCATCCATTATGTTGTTTGTTTACAAACTCTATACTCTCGGTCATCTTTTCTCCTGACTAAACAAGCCCATTTTTTTTCATTCTTTCCTCATAGATCATGTTTTCTAGACCTTTAATCATTATATATCCACTACCCCTAGCACAAATGACCCCAAATCCTCACTGATGCTAGGCTGCACCCTCCTGAAGCACACTAAATTTCAAAGAAATCCAATTAAGCAAGTCAATTTTACAGGACTGAGCAAGGTCAACCTTTGGATTGAAGTCATGACTCAATTTTGACTATAGTGGCTTACTGCACACTATAATACAGGCAAAATCCCTGCCCTAAGGAACTTATGCTTCCTTTCAAAAACATACCCTAAAATAACAAAAGGCCACAGTGTATGGAATCTAGGAAAGGGAGAGGAAGATAATATATTTATTGGAAGAGGGTATATTTTTCCAGGGAGTGCATATGTTTTCATGTCACCTATGACTTGATTGATAACTTCATTTTGCAGGTGGGTGAGGATAGTTGTTTAATCAGATAAACTATAAGCTCTTTGGAGGAAAGGACTATTATTTTGTTCTGTGTTTGTACAGCACATAGGACTTTGAAGTTCTGGTCTGTGACTGGGGAGCCTAAGCAGTACCGTAGTAATAATAAAATAATAATAAATATGAATATCAATCATTAAAGTTACTTTAATTTTAATGGCTAGGTTTTATAATAGCTACTAACAATCCTCATGTTTGAACTTTGGAGACTGAGGGCAACGTATTCTTTCTTCCTACAAGCTATACTGAAAGGTCTCTCTATTTCCTAGGCTTCTCCTGAGAAACTTGCCTGAGTACTCTAGGATTTGCACCTTGTAGCGTCATTTACTTCTGTATAAAGTGGATGTAGAATGGTACCATTCTATGCTCGACTGAAGATTGGAAGACTGTGGGGAACTGAGTTTTTTTGGTGGAGTTCGTTTGTGAAATTACTTCAGTCAATTACTTTTTATTACAAAATTGACTTTAGGCTATTCCAAATAAGTTGAAAAATAGAGATGGGGATATAGTGGGTTTGGTTATTTTTGTTTTTGTTTTTAATTAACCAATAATGATTTCCTACCTATTGCAAATCTCTCTCCCTCCTCCCTCACCCCCAGAAATCTGGTTCATCTCCACAGGCAAGGCTAGCATTCACCTTTTTCTCTAAATAAAACTTGCAGGTAGTGGGCCTCTAACTCGGGGTTTTGCATGCCATAAACCAACTTGTCACAATATGTTTCATCTAGGAATTTTACTTTTGGTTTCTTTAAATTGTAAAAATACTCTGAAAGCATTTCTCCTTCTAACTGATTTTGCTTCTCCTGTGTACTGAAATGATATTTGCTCTAGGTATGTATTTCCTTAAAATTCAATTAGTTCTTAAACCTGTTCTCATTAGGCTTCTGTGGAGACACTAAATTGCTGGTTGCACTCACTTTTGTACTGATGTGTGGGTTAGGATGAGGAAAGGCCAATTTGTTTGGAGGGGTTTTAAATGTCATTTTTAGTTATTGGTGGCAGGGTGAGGGCTGGGGGAGAATATACCTGATCAGCATTGTTCTTATTTTCCTGATTGCAGAAAAGACTCCTTTGATCTTGTGGAGTTTTTCCCCTGCTGCATTCCATCTGCAACACTTTGGATTTTTCTGTGCAGGGATGTGATGGCGTGTATAAACCCCTCACTGCAAAGAAGGGGTTAAAGAGCTTCTCTGGGCCCAGCTGGCTTCACCCTGACATACCTGCAAAGGATACATGGGTTAGAGGAGGAGCCGGACAGGTGAGTAGGAGGCAGACAATGGAAGTGAAGGGACTTACACTCTGAGCTCTGGAAAAGATCACTACATGAACTCCTGGTGGCCTAGCTATAGCAATTGGTCAAGCCCACGAAGGAAGGACTTCAGACTCTCTGAAGGTTTGAGACTTTATCTTTGAGTTCAATTACTTAAGGACGTTACTTTCTTGGTTGTGAAGAGACGGGACTGGTAGGAAGTGATCCAGGGATGCAGCAGCACGGCATCTTGGGGTGAAGGACTTGGCTGCTTACCACTGGGCCCTGGATGGGCACCCAGCAGAGACGGGGTGGCAGGACAGGGTCCCCTTACCAAGGAGGGGTGTCTAGGAGTGTCCAAGTCAGATGTCTATGCCTGGTGCAAGGTATCTAGTTGACTGAAGACAGAAGGGTCTGGACCACGAGACTCTGACCCAAAGAGAAGCCAGGAGTCCCTCATCTATCCCAAAGGGTTACCCCATTGCTGGACTCTTTATGTACCCCAAAAGGGGCAGACACAAACAAGTACCTTGCTGGAGGGCCTAGTAACAGAAGGGACAGACCACTGTGGGAAAGGAACAGCTGTCAACAGGGAGCACTGAGAAAAGGAAGGGGTCTGCCACCCCTGCCTGACCACTATGCAGTGCCAGCAGTGAATGAACTCCTTCACGGGGAGTAAAAAATAGCTCTCCTTCCCTGCTCCCCTCATTCTGCCTGTTTGTTCTCATAGAGAAGGAGATGATCCCCTCCACCAGCAGGGTAGGAGGCACAGGTGCCTATTCCTTGCCCATCCCATATCCTTGAATACTACGTGCAGTTCTGGTTACCCCATCTAAAAAAAAAAGAGATATTAGAATTAGAAAAGGTACATAGAAGGGCAAGAAAAATGATATGAGGAGAGATTAAAAAACTGGTATTTTTCTGATTGGAAAATGAGAACACTAAAGGGTTGGTGTATAATGGAGGTCTATAAAATCAGTAATGCTGTGGAGAAAGTGAACAAGGAAGTGCTACTCCTTCACAGAACATGAAAACCAGGGGGTCACCAAATGAAATTAATAGGCATCGGGGTTAAAAGAAAACAAAAGGAAGTACTTTTTCACACAACACACAGTCAAACTGTGGAACTAAGTGCCAGAAGATCTGTGAAGTTCAAAAGTACAGCTAGGTTAAAAAAAAGAGATAAGTTCATGGAAGATAAATCCATCAATGGCTATTAGTTAAGATGGTCAGGGATGCAATCCCATGGTTTGGGTGTCCATACACCTCTTATTGACAGAAGTTGGGAGTGGAAGAAAGAGAATGGATCACTTGATTGCCTGTTCTGTTCATTTCCTCTGAAGCACCTGGCATTGGCCACTGTCAGAAGACAGGATACTGACCTAGATGGACCATTGGTCTGACCCAGTATGGCCGTTCTTATGTTCTCCCACATGGCCTTCCATCCCTGGAAATTATGTCCCCCTGGTGTGCTGCCTGGCAGAGACTTTTCCAAAAAGAGAGTTGAAATGAGTAAAGGTGCCCCTTAAAACTCCTGCTGTCTCTCCCCTCCCCAGGCAAAGTGTATTCCCTTAGCTGGATGCCAGCTATTTCCTCACTGCTTCTTCCTCCCATTGGCTGCTGCAGATTCTCCCCCTCTCTGGAAGGCTTTCTCTTAGGGCTGCAGGCTTTTGAAGCTGCAGCAGTCCTCTCCTTCTCCTCAAACAGTTGTTGCTATCCCGTTTGTTCCTACTCCCCTGTAGTAGCATGGGAGCCTACTTGGGCAAGGCTGTTAGCAGCAGTGAAGAAAAAAAAAGAGGAGGAATGAGATAGAGAGAATGGAGCTTAAAAATACAAAATTCAGCCTGTTAGGACCTTTGAGTTTTACTTTCCACTAAGATCAGAAATTAGTCTTCCTATTTTCTTCAAAAGCAGTTTTCATGAGCTATGACATACCATTCAAAAATTCAATGTAAATATCAAGGCTGTGCTCACTTTCATTAAAATGAGAGTAGTGAGCAGCATAAAAACACAGCCATATTAATGGTTCTTTGAGAAGACTTGATAATTTCTCTATGTGGGTTTTAATCACTATGGTTCTTCAGAGAGCAAATTGGAAATCTTTTAACTGATCCAAACTGGATCCCATCTAGTTGCTAATTATTCCATATTGTACACTGATGAACATGTAGTCCACCTTTCTTGGAATATCCCTCAGTTCAGTGTTTCTCAACCTTTTTGATACTAGGGACTGGCTTGCTGCCTTCCTAAACTATGTCAGGGAGATCTCAGGGACCATCACTGGTCCACAGACTGGTCGTTGAGAAATACTGACTTTATTTTATATTTAAACTGGGGGTAGAAGACTCCAAGAGTTTAAAATCACTGCAACAAATTAAAGAACTTATAAACTGGCACTATTCTCAGAAGGAGAGTGTATGCACTTAAACAGTTTTTACAACTTTGAGTAAGATTATTGCTTGTAGAATAGTTCCCATTTTAAGTATAGTGAATATCTCTTAAATTGATAGAATTTCTTAAATAAGATTTTAAGTGTAGCCACTGTACCTCTCTGCTTCATTCCAGGTACATACCACAGAAGTAGAATTGAGGCAGTGGACGGGCACAGAATGTTGGGTTCGGTTCTTGGCTCTGCCACAGATTTCCTGTGCGACCTTGGGTAAGTCCATTAATTTTCCTCTGCTTCAGTTCCCCATCTGTAAATTGGGCTAATAATGCTATCCTTCCTTAGAAGGGTATTGTGGGGATAAATACTTGGGAGATGCTCAGATACTACGGTGATGATGACCACTTCAATACATAGATATATATGGATCACCCGTGATGCTGATATATCCTGAAATTCAACTGATTTTAAATGAAATGTCTATTTAAAATAGCAGTTCAGGAATACGCGGGGCAAGGTAAGGGTGCAATAATGACAGAACTAGCATATGTGTGTATACATTCAATCTTACCTGGAATAATCAAAACATGCTTTCCAATCTAATAGTTTAGGACTATGAGATGTAATATATGTAGAAGGCATTAGTTTCAAATACACATCTCCAGGACAGTCATTCAGATCAGGTAACTTTATTTTTGTCTAAAATTATGGGGAAATTGTTCATTTTTATCCCAAATGAAAGATAGCTCTTAAATGTTAAGTGCCTGTAGCATTAAATGTTTAACAGGATTTGATCTGATGCATCACACAGAGGTTGAACGAGCTCACCCATCTCCTTAAATGCCTATTGTTATTAAAAAGAACAGAGAATTTATGTCAGGATATTTTTTAGATTTACCAGTTACCAGAGCAGAACAAACCATATTCTGTGGACTGCAAATGAAAACTATTTATCTTCTCTCTTGTGTCTAAACCATATTTCACAGCTCATGAGACACAAATGGGAGAGGCTTTGATAAAACGTTCCTAGGATTTTCTCAGTACTTTAAAAAAAAGAGGTTGTAAAATAATTCATCGTGTAAGCAGAGTGATAAGATTAACTGCTTTGAGTTTTACAACTGACAGAAATTATGTAGAGTGAGGGCTAACTGGCAGAATACCACTATGTTATGCTAGCTGTAATAAAAATGAATTCTAGGTGCAAAGAAGTAGCTATTTTTTTAAGTGCAGATCTGTCCCTCTCCTATATATTTATTAATGTTAAAATATTTCATTTTAAAGTAAATCTGTGATAGTTTTGGAGCAAAGAGTAAATATGAAGTAGAAGGGGGGTAGCGGGGAAGGACCTGGAAGAAAGCATTAGGACCTGCAAATTGAAAGTATTTATAGCAGTCTCATAGTCTTGCAGAAGAAAGGAGGGAGAATAACTAAAGTGTACTGGCTCTCAGGGCTTCACAAACTAGAGGGATATAATCCAGAAATTGGAAAAGTCTAGGACAAATCCTGGTCCCTGCTCCAGCTACTGTGTGCCTCTTTTGGCAAGATAAGAAACCATGAAACTGCAGTAGCCATACAGCTGGGAATCCCCAGGTGTAATAAACCAATGTAGCCAGCTCTACCTCACCTACTTTGATTCCCCTATCCCCACCCCCTACACCGCCATGCATTAGAAGATATGCTAAGGTTGTGGCTAAGGGATGATTGGGCATGATCAGACTATTGCTGTGCTCCAGTGATCCCTGGCCAATGGCTTGTGGCCCTTACCACTGATGTAGGTTAGAGATACCTGAAGTTGTTCTAGAGATCACTGGGAGCTGAACCCAGTAGCCTTGAGGATTGTATGTGTGTCGGGGGGTGGGGGGACTCGGGGAAGGAAAGGAAGGTATGTGGGTGGCATACAGCCAATTTTGCTCCCAGCTCCTCAGAGTCTCCACAAAGCACAACTTAACCAGACCCAAAGATCTGAACCTTTGTGTAAAACGGTGGACTCAAATCAAGCACAATTATTTCATAGAAATGAAAGTAAACATATCGATTACTCTACCACAGAAGTTTTATACCACTATCCTTTCCTGGAAGAAACATATCCTACTGTTGTGCCTTTATCACCTCATAGTGGCTGGCCTAGAAAGGGAGTCGAAGCAATACTACTACTGAGAGTGGCAATCGTGCATGTTATACTTTAGCTCCAATGGCAGAGGCTTCTGTCTTTGGAACAACCGTTAGAGGTAGGTTCCTTGATACATGAGTGTGGATTAGCTGACAGTTGTGCTTTTGTATTCAGATATGATTACTTACACGTTGTTTGAGACAAAAACTTTAGAATAAGCTATTAATAATTCATAATAGTACTTTTCATCCACAAATCTCCAAGTGTGTAACCAGACACTCCTAGAGAGAGAGCACGGTTGTTAAATGCAGGGTCAAGAGAAGTTAGCTTCTGTTCCTAACTCTCACTCACATGCCTTGTGACTTCTCTGTGCCCTGATTTTCCTTTTATATAATAATTGTGTAATTTCCAGGATCATGCAATTATTTGTAAAGTGCTTTGAGGTCTGTGGATTGAAGATGATATAGAAATGTGAAGTAGTACTATTATTACCAGCTAAGTCTTGGTTCCAGTGTATGCAGTCTGAGGAGCAACGAGACACTTTAAAGCCATTTAAACATGGAACACACTGTTTTGGTTGTCTGTAGACCACAGGGAATTACTGCAATATAACTATCCAGCCAAGACAAATTTTAAGACTAAGAACAGCCTTACATTTCGGCTGGCCAAAATTATGTTTGTTTATAATTCTAATAGATAATATCAGTGTTTATATTTAAGCATTGTTTTATTTTTAGCCATTTACATTTTCATTTGAGGAAATTATGGATGTATGCACACAATAGGGAATGTCAGACAATAATTATTTAATGACAGTAGACTTTGAGCTTCAAAAGCCAAAGCTTTATGACAAATTATCAGCATCACATGTCAAAATATCCTTACATCAAATTCTAACAAAGTCTCAAGCAGCATTTTTCTTGCTTTGCCTATCCGTACATTTCTCTTATCAGTGGACATTTTTTTCATCTGCTTGTGTGTAAGGTGAAATTGACATTTACTTACCAACATTTACTAATAAAAATCTAATCCTTCCAGGTTATGTTAAATCTATAGATAATCTTGAATCAGATGGGATTTGTTTGTTACAGTTTAACACAACAATTTGCTATCATTTGCTTATTAGGAAGCGTGGCAGTATAATAGTAATCACAATTATTTAGATGCTTTTATGAACAAATACCATCAAACAACTGCAGTGACACTTCAGGTCCTTAAAGCTTCATTGCTCTACAACGATAGCAAAATGAAAAGAGTTCATGTGTGCAGCTAGTTATAACAGACAAAAAGCAGATTTCCCCAAACTGCATGCATACATTCCATACAGTTTTCATTAGTGAAAACAAACAGAAGCTAGAGTTTGAACTGACAGTCTCTCAGTACTCATGGGCTTTGCCAGCGCTCAGAAGAAGGAGGAAGGAAGCCCTGTGCTGTGAACATGAAAGAGAAAAAGCAATAAAACAATTGCCTGGAAGCTGCATAAACATCTTTGCTTGATTATCTAAACAGGATAAAAGACAAGAAGTCCATATTTTTCAGTAGCTTCATTGCAATTGTCTGTACTTTAAAGTCTGACTTAAAAGAGAAAAAGCAGATTTTGTGAGTTGTTTTTTGGATTAAATCTATTGTCTGGGGCCCTGTGTTAGTAAGCTTGCTGATCTGATTTTAGTTCCTAACGGACCTTAGTCTATATTACAAAAATATTACATATTTACGCAGCACAGTTGGCAGTTTCAGTTCAGAGGAAACTCAGAACAACCTCCTGCTACAATTACCTCTTCTACTCCTGAGCATGTGTTGTGTGCTCCCTTCTGGATTTCGTTTCAGGCCATTTGTAAGATTTATGACCTTATTATTCAGCAGTGCTGAACACCATCCACTCCACTGGACTTCAGTTGGAATTGTGGGAGCTCAACATTTCTGAAAAAAAGGGGCCTTTATTATGCAACATGAGTGCAGCATGTGTAAAGAAAGAAATATATTAGGAATTTGTCAGATACTCAGCAAGTATAAAGTGGATTAGCTCCATTGAAATCAATGGTGTGATGCAGATTTACACCACTGAGACTCTGGTCATTAGATTTCAAGCCTGTCAATCTTTTAACCAGACATTTCTTTTGGGCCATTTATCCGTAGATCAATGAATTACGCTCACAATTGCCTTCTTGAGAAATCTAGAAACTCTTTCAAACCCTCAAATAAATACCAGATAGGCATTGTTTTACAAAAAAAAGATCTTGAACAGATACAAAATACAGAATATTTGACAGCAGAATATCTATCTATCTATCTATCTATCTATCTATCTATCTATCTATAGATATATAGATATATGTGTGTGTGTGTTTGTGTGTGTGCATGGTATATTGCTGTAGTATCAAGGTTTTAAGGGCCTTGTCTCTCCAGTACTAATTATTTCAAAGTTAGCAGGAGGAAGAAAACCTTGTTTAGTCCTTAAAGTCTTAATGTTTCCAGACTGAGTTAGCTATAAATCTTTTTCCATTTGAATGCAACGTTTTTGGCTTAAATTGATGGGGATCTGATTGCTATCAATTTTGACACGTGCCAAAGAGCACACTGTTTTCAGCATATAAGTTATTTAGAGAATCTCAAAACTTTGAGAATAGAAGGTGATGTCTGAGAACAATGTAGAGGGGTAACCTCCACAAAACACAGGCATTTGTGACATCCTTACCAAATGCTCCAGTAACACATTGCACCTTGAGTTTGACCATAGAATTATACCAATTTTCTTGTAAAGTTATTTTTAAATTAATCTTCATTATGAAGAATATCTGGACAAAATACATTGTTTCAGATTAAATAAAACTAAACAACTAAACTGAACAAACAAAAAGTAAATGAGGAAAACCATATGGTTCAGATAAAGTCAGAGCATACAAATTCATGCATCCGAAGAAGTAGGTATTCACCCACGAAAGCTCATGCTCCAAAACGTCTGTTAGTCTGTAAGGTGCCACAGAATTCTTTGTTGCTTTTACAGACCCAGACTAACATGGCTACCCCTCTGATACAAATTTTATGTTAACTCACTGGCATTGTTCTCTATATATTTACTAATTATTTTCAGAGGTTGATGTGTACCAAAATGTAGAAGGTCTATAAAAGAATCCTAGGCACCTATGTTCCTGATATTTAAAGTCTGGATGCATGTAGGAAGTATGCCTGTATTAAAGCCCTATGAATATATATATAATGTTAGAAGAAGAGGATATATGAAGGAGATTTTTCCACCCCCCACCCAAAGCAAGCAAACAAATAACTTTCAACCTCACAAGTTGTGTGGAAAGGATGTTTGCCTAGCTGGAGGAGAAGGGAGGGAGGTGGTACAGAGATACAGGAGAATCTATTGCCTCCATCCTGTGTGGCATGTGGCCTTCAGGTAGTTATAGAGCAGAAAGCTAACTGTTTTTTTTTAAGGCTGCAAGATCATACTGGAAACTCCTATTGAATGTTCTGTCTCTCTCTCCTAGCTGTTCATTGACATTACTGTTTTTCAAATATATTACTTTATATCAAACATTCTCCCCCCCTCGCCGCACCCACAATATATTAGGCACCTAACCTGAACGTTCATATACTCAGGCAGAACCCTGTGCAAAATGCCACCCTCCCAAATCTATTTGTCTGAAATTTTCTTTTTTCCCATGGTTTCTAGTGTACACTCCATGCTGGTTTCATCCTTTTTCCCCGAATGATTTTTTACAATGCAAATGGTCTCTTCCTGCAGCCCCTAGGCGGGGTCCTTCCGCGCTCCGGGTCTTTGGTGGCAATTCTGCGGTGGGTCCTTCACTCGTTCTGGGACCCGTTGCCAAAGTGCCCCGAAGACCGGGAATGCAGAAGGACCACCCCCACCGCAGAATTACCGCCAACGACTGGGAGCACGGAAGGACCCCCGCCTAGAGCGCCAAAAACCCTGGCGCTGCTCCTGGTGGTAGATGACAGAATGAGGAACAATGGTCTCAAGTTGCAGTGGGGGAAGTCTTAGTTGGATATTAGGAAAAACTGTTTTACTAGGAGGGTGGTGAAGCACTGTAATGGGTTATCTAGGGAGGTGATGGAAACTCCATCTATAGAGGCTTTTAAGGCACAGCTTGACAAAGCTCTGGCCGGGATGATTTAGTTGGAGTTGGTCCTGCTTTGAGCAGGAGGTTGGACTAGATGACCTCCTGAGGTCCCTTCCAACCCTAATCTTCTATGATTATTAGCATTTGAGGGGCCAAGGGTTGCACCAGAAACACATGACTAAGGTGTAAGTGGATAATGATCAATGAAACAAAAATATGCAAGAGGCAAACAAGGAGAGACAGTTTAAAAAGACTTCATGAAAATGAGTTGAAAATATAAATAACTCTATTGAAGGGAGAGGAAATATTAGATATAGAGGTGTGGGGAATAGGTCATTTTGTCTGAAGCCTTCCTATCAATAATGGGCCACGTTTTATTGGTGAGATAGGAAACTCCCTCTGCCATTATAGGATGCATTGGGGGTCAGCTTTTTAGGATGTTTCTGAGAATCTTAGCATCTCTCTGAGGGCTTGTCTACATGGTGTGGCAATGCACATTAGAGGGATACAAACTGATGCTCTAATGTATTGTGCAACTGCCCAATGTAGATCCATTGAGATGTTCTAAAAGGTACCTCATGCACACTGATGTAGTTCTGTTTGAAACAGTACTATGTTAACCTTTTTAGAGCATATCAGCGATGCCTATGTGGGGCAGATGGACATTTAGAGCACAACAGTTTACATCCCTCTGGTGTGCATTACCTCAACTTGTAGTCGAGCTCTGAGTCTCAGTGAGAGCAAAGCTTGAGGACTTTGCCTGGTTAAATCTTGCATATAATATTTAGCACATTCTGCCTTTTGTTGCCTGATTTCCAAGTCATGGAAAGAAAAAAAACCTTACACTTTTTGCATCACATGCTTCTAGCCCGCGGAGAAAAAAACAATCCTCTGCTTTGATCCTGTAATGTTAACATTTCTAGGAAAGATAATAAGGAACATAAGATTCCATGCTACAGAGGTCAGGAATAGCATTTACCCCTTGTTCATAAATGGCCAGATACATTATTGTGGGGTGGAACTGGGCTTCAGTTTGAGCCAGGAGAGCAGATCAGATTGACAAATGCTCTCATAAGATACATCCTGTTTTCCTAGGTGTTTAACTATGTTTTTCTTGCTCACGTGCTCAAGGCTAAACAGACAGCCACGTCTGAGGGTGGGAAGGAATCTTCTTCCACGTCGGGTTGACTGAAAATGTATGGGGGTGAGGGTTTGTCGTTAACTGCAGCATGTACCATGGTTCATCTACTAGAAGCATTTGGGCCTATGTCATATAACTAGGTTTCCTATCACTGCAGGGGCCTCTGGTATTGGAATGTCCTGTTTATTTGTATGAGAATAACAACAGCTTGATCTCTCAAAGACTCAATATTTTCCAAGGCAATTTATTCAAACTTATCCAAGGAAGTCCACAATCCTCAGGCATGCATCAAAACATGGTTCTCTAGGTCTGCCACCTTATTTTGTAAAACTTTGAATTATTTTTCCCCAGCTGTGTTCCCAAGAGCCAGGGTGCCACAACAAGTCTTCTGGGGAGGTGAGTTGGTTTTCTGCAGCTGTCATGTGCTGTTAACCTTTACAAGGTGGCTTCCAAACATCCTATAGTGGCTTTGATCTCTTTTCAACAGGGTAAGAATTGAATTTGTTCTGGTACAACAGTAGACACATGCTAGTTGAAATCCATCTCATGTGTTTTCAGAAGGTTCCAAGGAAGCTTCAGCTTTTTATTACTTCTCTGGTACTCTGAAGCAGTCACAATCCAAGGGTGAAATCTTGGCCCCACTGAAGTCAGTGACAAAACTGTCTTTGATTCCAATGACCCAGAATTTCGCTTCAGGTCTTAACCTTCACAGGTATTCAAAAGAAGTTTACTCTCAAAATAACGTAAGAGAAAAGGTTGATTCACCCAAATCTAGAAGTAGGGGTGGAAGGAAAGGGGCATTAATTGTAGTTCACACCTGAGCTGCCTTAATTACATCCCCAGAGATTTTTTATTTTAAAGGATGAATTTGTGAAAAGGTCTCTCTCTGCTGGCTGCTGCTTCCTGTCCCAGAGAGAAAGAAAATGGATGGCATTGGAGAGTGTGCTCCCTGTTTTTCTGTCAGATGTTCAGAATTTTCTATTTTAGCAAGATAGCTGTAGGATTGACCCCTGGCTTCTGTTAGCATCCATGTGTTTGTGTAGGCAGTTGCTTTTGATTTGGCTAATAGTTGTGTCTCAAGCACTCTGATCTTTTTGCAATTTAACACCTTGTCATAACCTATTCCCAGATTTGGACCTTAGCGTCCAAAATATGAGGGTTAGCATGAAAACCTCCAAGCTTAGTTATCAGCTTGGACCTGGTAAAGCTGCCACCACCCAAAAAAATAGAGTGTTTTGGGGCACTCTGGTCCCCCCAACAACCTTCCCTGGGGACCCCAAGACCCAAATTCCTTGAGTCTTATAACAAAGGGGAATAAACCATTTCCCTCCCCTTCTCCCTTCCAGGTGTTCCCTCCCTGGATTCCTGGAGAGATACACAGAAGCAAGCTCCGTGAATCTAAACAGAGGGACTCCACTCTCCCCGTTTCCAGGAGAAACAGAAGTACCGAAAGCTAATCTCTCTTCCCCCCTCACCCAGAGGGAATGCAAAGTCAGGCTAGTAAATCTAACACACACAGATTTCCCCCTGACTTCTTCCTCCCACCAATTCCCTGGTGAGCACAGACTCAATTCCCTGGAGTTCCCCACTAAAGAAAAACTCCAACAGGTCTTAAAAAGAAAGCTTTATGTAAAAAAGAAAGAAAAAATACATAAAAATGGTCTCTCTGTATTAAAGTGACAAATACAGGGTCAATTGCTTAAAAGAATATTGAATAAACAGCCTTATTCAAAAAGAATACAATTCAAAGCACTCCAGCAAATACACACATGTAAATACAAAAAAACCAAACCTATCTTTGTACTTACAACTTTGAAACAGAAGATTAGAAAGCAGGAGACAGAAAAATCCTTCCCATAGCCGAGAGGGACAGACACAAGACACAGAACAAAGAACTCAGACACAAACTTCCCTCCACCCAGATTTGAAAAAGTCTTGTTTCCTGATTGGTCCTCTGGTCAGGTGTTTCAGGTTACTCCTTTCCAGGTAAAAGAACATTAACCCTTAGCTATCTGTTTATGACACACCTTCTAGAGCAGGTTACATAAACAGACCCAGGGATGTATATTTCTGAGCAGGAATGATTGTGAAATCACTTACACAGCTTACATTTTTCTCTAGTACCCTTTGACATGTTTTGTTGTTCCTGTTAATACAAACTTGCTTTCAGAAGCTTAAAGATTCTGCACAATATAACAAGGCTAGCTTACATTTTAAATATATGTAGACAGTTGAAATACAGTGTAAGTACTGTACTATTGGGGGTGGGAACCCTATACGTTAAAGGAGAGGGACAGATTATACTCAGTCCTGCATTGTGCATACTATTTTTACTTACAGTACATTATTAAGACAATAGATGGCTCTGAGCACTGTGCAGAGTTCCAGATTGAGTGTGATTTATAGTAGATGGAAGACAAAGCTGGAACTCTATTTGTGTGGAAGCTTGTTTGTCTGTAGTCATAGTTTTCTTTAACAAATGCCTCCTGCTTAAGATGGACTGTGTATTTCTTGTACCATGTCCAAGAGAGGCAAATGAGACAAGTGAAGTGGAAAGTTTCCAAGAGTCTTTCTTCGCTCCTCCATCCAACCTTGTGACCTCATCCAGGAGAATCATAATCCTTTCATTCAAGAAGCACAAAAACTCTGAATGTGGTCATAGCAACCAAAACAAATGGAATAAGGACAGGTCCATGGCTTGACTTCTCCTTTCTGCCATAAGGAAGGGTTGTGGGGTTCTCTGAGGGGGGCGAGTTATGAACATACAATAGAAGATAGCTGATGGAGCTCTGTCTAAAACCCACTTACTTAATCCTCTGATAAGTACAGACCTATTCATTTGTGTAGTTAATAGCAATACTTAGAGCTTGTCTTCACTATGGGGGAGATCGATGCTGCTGCAATCGATGCAGCAGGGGTTGACTTACCGGCTCTAGAGAGCACTCACAGGTCGACCCTGGTACCTCAGCTCTCCAACAAGAATAAGGTAAGTCGGATGGACAACATCTCCTGTCAAAGCAGTGCAGTGAAGACAGAGGGGTAAATTGACCTAAGCTACGTCAATTCCAGATATATTATTCACATAGCTGGAGTAGTGTAACTTAGGCTGACTTAGCCTGGTAGTGAAGAGAAGCCCTTAGTCTTTATATAGCACTTTACATTTCAAAGTGCTGTACAAACATTAACTAATTAAACCTTACCACAGGCATGAAAATGGCATAAGGTCATGCAACAAATCATTGGCAAAACTGCAGCTAGAGTTCCCAGCTTCTAGTCCCAAGGCCACTTCACTACACATTGTCTCAACAGCATGCTTGAAAATATGTACTGGTTCAAAGGAAGATGTACGTGAAGATAGTAAGAGGCATAAGTCAAAATGTTTTAAAATACATGTTAATTACAAATAAACAGTTTTTATTTAACCTGTTAGCTTTACTACAGTCAATATTAGTTGCTTCAGTTCATTAACTAAAGATAGTGTCTAAGAATAAAAATATTTCATAGTCAGTCCTAAGCCTGATTGAAAAAGGAGGAGGGTTGGTGTCAGCCTGGCCGTTGCCAAATAAATCCTTCAAATGAGTCCTTTAAAGAGCTGACCTTATATAGAGGATATCAAGAATAAAATTAACAACTTGAAATTACAAGTGTTAGTTTGGGGTTAACTATCTTTTATTTCCTTATGATGTACAGAGTGACAGAAGGTGAAAGCATTGTCATTAGTAGAATAAAATTAAGGTCAAACAGAATTGAAATAAGATTTCTGGAGCAGCAAGCACAGCTGTGTTGTGTTGTGACGCCATGTTATTCAAGGTAAGCATGAAAGAAATAGATACTAGAGTAGAACAAATAATTAATATATACATTAAATTCAGCTTTTTTCTGCTTGTAGAAGATCTGTGAGCTGATAATGTTTTTCTCAATAAATGCGTAATATATATATATTAAAATAACTTTAGTGAATTGATCACAAAATAGTTTACTGTAAGTATTCATAACTATATTAAAATTTTTAACTGTCACTGGTCAGATTGAATCACGTAATCTTGCTTCTATTCTGTGATTGGCTAAATCAACAAATTCTGGTAAAGATTCCAGAATGTGAACTATATAGTTTGGTTTCCACAACTATTCAGATGTGCAATTATGTAATGCATTTTCTTCAAACATTTGTTACTAAAACTCAATCATCTGAATGTTAATAAAAATTAATACAACAGGGAAGTGCCTAAATAATCCATGATGGCTCATTTGATACCACTAAAATTATTTTTTGCGGCACTTACAAGTGTCCTGGACACTATGGCACAAATGGAAAATGTGTGATCCCTTCTTTAGAAAGCTAACAATCTTACTTTAGACTTGGCAGAACCTGTGAAATTAACAAACAGCAGGGAGGAGACAAAATGGAAGGACTAGGGATAGAGCATTAACATTGCATAGTATAAATGTATAGCATGTGTATGCATTAGGAATTCACAATCATTGAAATAAATATCCAGCAGATGTCCAACTAACTGCAAATAATAATTAATAAAAGCAATAGTAATAAACAGTAATACACATTGGCAATACAATAATGCAGTGGTAATACAAAAATGAACAATAACAATACAATACAATAATAATACAGTAATAAAATGGCAATAAATTAATAAAAAATGACAAGAAAACAGGAGTTTTCATTGCAACTATAGTTGTGGATGAGTGTCTTGTTTTTATTATTTGAACAGCTTGATTAATAATGAAAATAATTTGAAAATATCAATTAATTTAAAAGAAATAATAATAATCAATGAGTAACAATATATATGTTAGCTTCTCTTTTTGGCTACTGCCTAGACTTCATTTTATATTCTGAAATTGTTTCCAGTGGACATTTCTGCACCCTAGGATAAGATGAGAAACAACCTCATACCTATAGCTGACTAGAATTCTTCAGCCTGGAGATCTATGATTGTCTGAGACACAGTCCAAATAATATTTGATACAGGAGCCACAGGGAGCATGTCTGTAGTAGCTGTATTGTTGGAATTGAACAGGAACTGCTGAGGAAAGACATGCATATGTCATTAACAAAGAAAAAAGATGATGGCCTTTTCCTTTAGTATTTGAAGACTGTTTGCCTTAAATTTTGCTAGATTCATCCATGCGCAGTAGGATTTCAGAGTGTAGCCAGGGATCTGGAATGGAGTCTCCTTGATTATGTTTAGTCATAGTGATAAGAGTGGAACTAGTCCTCACTGCAGGAATCTGTCTAAAACACTCCACTGTATATTGACTGATTAAGAGCTTGCATTATGCATGGTAGTATGATGTTGAGGTTAATAGATTTGCTACTTCTTATGTGAATCTATTCCTTTTAATGAAACTATGCCACCATCTCACTTAATCTCTGCCATAATCTTTTACATTTGTCATGAAACAATGTGCACATGTGGTTATTTTTAACTATATCTGCTACTGATACCCTTTTATCAAATTGTAAAACAAAGCATATAAAAGTGAGTGGTAACTAAGACAAAATCTCACCAGTCTGAAAGACCTGCTTTTTGTCTATGTGTGTCTCTCTAAGGGTTTCTGAGGCTCAGGAAAGCAGGTTATGGAAGAAAATAGAAATTCTGAATCATACTGAAACTTTCATAAGCCACTGCTTATAATGATAGACAGTGGCACTACATGACCATTTACCCACAAGTGGAAAAATGTCACTGATTGGATTAGACCTAGAAAGACTAATGCAGTTGTGTCCTTAAGGGTTAGAAGAAAAATTGATCTTTCAGCTCTGCAAGTGAGCACAACAAGCAATCCAAAAGCATTATTAGTGAGAGGTAGTTTGTAGAATCTGTTCCATTTATCATTGAAACTAGTTGTAGAGTACTCAGCAAAAGGTGAGTTATGTTTCTGCTCCAGGATCCTTGTCCCAAAGTCCAGTTCTGTGCTTAAACTTTAAAAATAGCCAAGGGGCATCCAAAAGGAAGGAAAATCATAACATATTTCCCCTGTCTGCAGGAATACCTTCGCTAAGTACCTTTTACAATACATTTTACTGAAAGAAAAGATATGGCTTCAGTCATACAAGACCTATATAGAATTATCTGTACAGAGATCTCCCAAAGCTAAAGAGGAGATTTAAAAAAAAAGCATCTGAATGAAATGTACTGGGGCATTTAACTCTCTTTAGCCTTCTCCACACAGGCAAATTGATTGCAATAATTAGACCTCACTAGCTCCCCTGGTATAACTCTCCACATGAGTGCTCTTATTTTGGAATAAGAGTGTCCATATTTGGAACTATTGCAGAGGAGCTATTGCACTTTAAATTCACACCCTCTCTTATTCCAGAATAACTTCCCTTTGTACACAAGCCTTTATGTTTTTTTGAAAATTCCATCCAAAGTAATTTTTAAAATGACAAAAAATGAAAAAACCCAACAATCTCTTGAAGCATTGTGAAATTATTAGTTAATAGAGCTGATTAAATTATTCACTGCAAATACATGATGAATGTAGCCTCTCTTAGTAAATAATTTGCAAACAAAACCTAATTCCCGCGAATGCATTTTTCAGTTTAAAGAATTTCTTAAATGGGTTATGTATCAGAGGGGTAGCCGTGTTAGTCTTTAAGATGCCACCAGATTTGTCATTGGTTTGAGGATACCGACTAACTGATTTATTTGGGCATAAGCTTTCCTGGGTAAAAAACCACTTCTTTGGATACATGGAGTGCAAATTACAGATACAAGCATAAATATACTGGCACATGAAGAGAAGGGAGTTACCTTACAAGTGGAGAACCAACGATGACAAGGCCAATTCAGTCAAGGTGGATGTGGTCCACTCCCAATAACTGACGAGCAGGTGTCAATACTTTTGGGGAAATTGCTTTTGTAGTGAGCCAACCATAACATCATACCACACCAGCAACACCATCATAGGACCCAAGCACATGAGCCACACCGTCAGGGGCTCATTCACCTGCCCATCTACCAATGTGATATATACCATCATGTGCCAGCAATACCCCTCTGCCATATCCATTGGCTAAACCGGACAGTCTCTATGTAAAAGAATAAATGGACACAAATCAAACATGAGGAAAGGTAACATACAAAAGCAAGTAGGAGAAAACTTCAGTCTCCCCAGACATTCAATAACAGATTTAAAAGTAGCCATTCTTCGACAACAAAACTTCAAAAACAGACTTCAAAGAGAAACTGCAGAACTACAATTCATTTGCAAACTTAAGACCGTTAATTTGGGCTTGGAGAGGAACTGGGAGTGGCTGGCTCACTACAAAAGCAAATTTCCCTCTCCTAGTATTGACACCTCCTCATCAGTTATTGGGAGTGGACCACATCCACCGTGACTAAATTGGCCTTGTCATCGCTGGTTCTCCACTTGTAAGGTAACTCCCTTCTCTTCACGTGCCAGTATATTTATGCCTGTATCTGCAATTTTCACTCTATGCATCTGAAGAGGTGTTTTCTTTACCCACAAAAGCTTGTGCGCAAATAAATCTGTGAGTCTTTAGTCATGGGATTCCTTGTTGTTTTTGAATGGGTTATGTGCATAAATTGAGTCTATATCTCATAGGTTATTTGTAAAATGTTCACTTCAGTTACCACTAATAACTCTTTAAATTATATGTAGTGTGTGATTAGTCACCTTAATTGACTGGTAGTATTTCTACTCTCTTATTAGATAATTAGTGTAGAGATTAGAGACCCTAGACACTATAGTTAGGGTGAATGCAAGACAGTCCTTATTTCCTGTATACACAGACACTTATCTCCTTGTTATATGCCCTTAATGGCCATCTTGAATAGTGGCTCTAAATGTTCACAACTAACACAACATGCTCCTTTGCTGAAAGGTTTTCTAATTCTTCACTTTTCAGAAACTATTCACCAAAGAACAACATATAACTGGAATGAAATAGCAATAGAAAACAACAAATACACAGCCCTATGAAGATCAGGTTAGACTGCTGAAACTTCAGCTTTCTGTTAGGAACTTATTTTGCCCTTTTAAGCCTGTTGGCTTTTGAATTCTCAAGATCTTATGTAATCTTCTAGGAATGCCAGAGGACAACTTCTCTAGCTGGATATCTCTTCACAAGGAAAGGCTCTGGAGTACAGGCTAGTGATTTGTTTTTTGTTTTTTGTTTTTGAGAATTATTCACCTAGACATGATCTCCTGTATTTGGATTTGACTTCATGATGTCTGTCAAAGTCCCTCTTCTGATGGGTCTTATATTAATCTTCCTTCTTCTTAGAAAGTCAGGCCAACAAGGGTCAAGTAGGGAAGGGATGGCTGGGATAGTGGACCTCAATTTCCTTCCCACCAACAGTTCTGGAGGACTGAATCTATTTGGTAGGGATGTTGACTGAGATGCCAACAAGATGAGGTTAGGTGAGGATTTAGAAATAAGTTATTTTGTCTTTACCATGTATTCTGCTTCACCATTACCCAAGGGAAACAGGGCTGGATAGGACATGAGTCAAACCGTAGGTATCTACAAACCACTTACAGGTCTCAGAGGCAAACTGAAGACCATTGTGAGTGATGACTTACTCTGGAATTCTGAAATGGGCAAAGATGGATTTTTATCCTTCTTCCTTCTGCGCTTCTTGTTCAATGTCAATGAGTCTTGAGAATTAATCAGTTATCAAAAGATAAGCTGCATTATCCAAACAGAAAAGAGCAGTTCCAACATTCTGCCATGGCATGTCTGGTAGAGCAGATGGCAGTAACAGTTCTGGTGAAGTGATCCTCACTCAATCACAAATATCACACTTCTTAATTCTCTGTTGTAGTTATTTGTTCAGCTCAGGACACCAAACAAACTGTTTAGCTCTCTCCCTGCATTTTCTAATGCCTTCATGAAGTCTGTCACAGACTTCTTGTTGCTTTGATGTGACGTAAGGATAACTCTTCTGCATCCTTACACAACAGAAGCAGTCTCTCTTCTAATTTTAGAGTGACTAAAAAAATTCCTTTTATGTTTAATGGGCACCATCTGGGGCCTTTCAATATCTTCTTTTGACTTCTGAGTGTTGATTCTTTCATCTTCCTATAAAGCGATTCTGGAATCAATGTTATGTCTGCACCTGCGTCTATTTTAAAATCTATTTGACATATTTACAAGGTGACCATGGTGATCCATAATGGTTCTTTTTGGTCATTTTCTATGGCTCTAAGTTATGCAATCTCAGTAACTTTTGTGCATTTTTCTTAAATGACAGCTGCTGCATCACACAGGAGCCAGCAAACAGAGCTATAAAAAGAGAGTTTCAGTGGGAATTCTGTTGGAGGAGCAGGTTTTTGAATTTTGTGAATAGTATTTTGTAGTTTGTGTGTGTAGAGGCTGGTAGGGGCAGTGTGCTGGGAGAGAAGCTGAGCCCTGCTTAGGGGGCGGGGCTTCTCTGCTTAGGGGTCCTATAAAGGTAGCCAGCCAGTCAGGCAGTGGCATAGATAGTTGGAGCAGCACAGGAGCCAGCAAACAGAGCTGTAAACAGGGGAGTTTCAGTGGGAGTTGACAAGGGGAGGTTGCGGGGGAGACTTAGACCTGGCAGAGGAACTGACAGCTGTCAAAGTTAGACTCAGGATTCACAGTTTGTCAGACCACTCTGTTTTATTAGCACAGCACTCTGCTAATAACATCCAGATAATGTGATCCCCATGCAAGACACAAACTATCTTATTTATACAGATAAAAGAGCGGGAATTAGGCAAAGGGACAGAGAAAGCAAAACAGTAAAATTCACCTGGAGCACAGCATGCATATCCTACTTCCTTACTAACTCTTATCGATCTAAGGCTAATACTTCACCAATTGCCCTTAAACGATGCAATTGTTCTATGTTAATGTCTGTATTCCTGACACCTGGATTGCAGCATTCCAACAATTTTGCTTAAAGGTACAGACAGCATTTCTTTAATCCTTTCTATTTTCACAATATAATTCATTTTATTTTCACACAGCCTAGTGAAGGGAGTGGGTAGTGGTCTGCCAGTGGTCTGGTGCCTGTTGGGGGTTTGTTTTGGTTTGTGTTTCCTGCACTAACAGGATTTAGGTGGGAAGGCTATGACTGATAGAGAGGCAACAGTCAAAGGCACAATGAGGATGACTGGATATGGAAGCTGCGGCATGTACATGATCCTGGAGGGAGTACCTGAAAAGAGTTTTGTCTTCATGAAGTGCCGCCTTATAAAGCTGATAGAAGAAAAATTCCGAGGACTGGAGATGCAGGTGGAAACTCTGGTAGAGTGTAGAAGGGGGTTCGAGCGGATGATGGAGCAAAGACATGAGGACGCTGAAGGGATAAGCTCAAACTTGCAGATGGAAACAGGACCAAAAAATTCTGAGGGGAGACTGCTGGGTGAGGAAAGTGGGCAGTGGAAGCATGTGACTAAGAGAACCAGGCAGAGGAAAAGATGGGCCAGTGAAGGAGAAATAGAACTCAGGAACAGGTTTGCAGAGTTGGTAAATGAAGAAGGGGCACAGCAGGTGGTCTCTGAAGGTGAGAGGGCAAGGAAGAAGAGAAGAGCAGCTAGTCCTATATGAAGAGGGGAAGAGTCAATGGAGATGACACCAAATGTGAGCCCCAGGAGGATACAGGATGGGTTGCGGAGGATTGTAAGGGACAATAGAAATCGAGAGGACTTACAGCCAGAGGGAACAGGAGATAGACCGGAGAATCACATTGTCACCAGGAAAAGGAAGGTCTATGTGATTGGGGACTCCTTACTGAGAAGAATAGATAGGCCTGTAACTAGAGCTGATCCAGACAACAGAAGAGTGTGCTGTCTGCCAGGTGCTAAGATATGGGATGTGGGCCTGAGACTGAAGAGGATCCTAATGGGAGCAGGAAAGAATCCGCTGATTGTCTTTCATGTGGGAACAAATGATATGGCTAGATTCTCGCTGGAACATATCAAGGGAGACTATGCCACATTGGGGAAGACGCTTAAGGAAATCAAGGCTCAGGTTTTCAGTGGGATTCTGCCTGTTCATAGAGAAGGGCAACAAAGGTGTGAGAAGCTTATGGAGTTCCACAGATGGCTCAGGCAGTGGTGCTATAAGGAGGGCTTTGGGATGTACGGCCACTGGGAAGCATTCATGGACAGAGGACTGTTCTCTTGGGACAGACTTCACCTGAGTTAGGAGGGAAATAGACTTCTATGATGGAGGCTAGCACAACTGATTAAGAGAGCTTTAAACTAGGAATTGGGGGGAGATGGTTGGGAAATGTCCAGGTAGTCTCCATGCCAGAATTCAACATTTAGAGGGAAGGAAACAAACTAAGAGAGGATGCAGTTGTGGGCAGGAGAATGGACATAAGGAGGAAGGGTAGTATAGATACCAGTCTAACTGGTGATACTGGTGGTAGAATGTCTGTGCCTAACCGGGTAAGGAATGTCAGTGAAACCAAACGGCAAAAATGTAGATGTTTTAATTTTGCGAGGAGCCTAGGTAACAAGATGGAGGAACTAGAGCTACTAGTGCAGGAAGTGAAACCAGATATTATAGGGATAAGAGAAACATAGTGGAATTGTAGTCATGACTAGAGTACAGATGTTGAAGGGTATGTGCTGTTTAGGAAAGACAGAAATAAAGGCAAAGGTGGTGGAGTAGAATTGCATGTCAATGAGGTTAACTGTAAAGAAATAAGAAGTGATGGCATGGATAAGACAGTGTCTGTCTGGGCAAAAATCACACTGGGAAAGAAAGCTACTAGAGCCTCCACTGCGATAGTGCTTCGGGTGTGCTACAGACCGCCAGGATCTGAACTGGATATGGATAGAGACGTCTTTAATGTTTTTAATTAAGTAGACACTAATGGGAAATGTGTGATCATGGAAGACTTTAACTTCCCAGATATAGACCGGAGGACAAGTGCTAGTAATAATAATAGGGCTCAGATTTTTCTGGATGTGATAGCTGATGGATTTTTTCACCAAGTAGTTGAAGAACCAACAAGAGGGGATGCCATTTTAGATTTGGTTTTGGTGAGTAGTGAGGACCTCATAGAAGGAATGGTTGTAGGGACAACCTTGGTTCAAGTGATCATGAGCTAATTCAGTTCAAACTAGATGAAAGGATAAACAAAAATAGATCTGGGATAGGGTTTTTTATTTCAAAAGGGCTAACTTTAAGGAATTAAGGAAATTAGTTAGGGAAGTGGATTGGACTGAAGAACTTGTGGGTCTAAAGGCAAAGGAGGCCTGGGATTACTTCAAGTCAAAGTTGCAGAAACTATCAGAAGCCTGCATCCCAAGAAAGGGGAAAAAACTCATAGGCAGGAGTTGTAGACCAAGCTGAATGAGCTTAGAGAGGTGATTAAGAAAAAGCGGAAAGCCTACAAGGAATGGAAAATGGGCAGAATTAGCAAGGAAAGCTACCTTATTGAGGTGAGAACATGTAGGGATAAAGTGAGAAAGGCCAAAAGCCATGTAGAGTTGGACCTTGCAAAGGGAATTAAAACCAATAGTAAAAGGTTCTATAGCCATATAAATAAGAAGAAAACAAAGAAAGAAGAAGTGGGACTGCTAAACACTGAGGATGGAATGGAGCTTAAGGATAATCTAGGCATGGCCCAATATCTAAACAAATACTTTGCTTCAGTCTTTAATGAGGCTAATGAGGATCTTGGGGATAATGGTAGGATGACAAATGGGAATGAGGCTATGGAGGTAGATATTACCACATCCGAGGTAGAAGCCAAACTTGAACAGCTTAATGGGACGAAACTGGAGGGCCCAGATAATCTTCACCCAAGAATATTAAAGGAACTGGCACATGAAATTGCAAGTCCATTAGCAAGAATTTTTAATGAATCTCAGGGGTTGTACTGTACGACTGAAGAATTGCTAACATAGTTCCTATTTTTAAGAAAGGGAAAAAAAGTGATCCGAGTAACTATAGGCCTGTTAGTTTGACATCTGTAGTATGTAAGGTCTTGGAAAAAATTTTGAAGGAGAAAGTAGTTAAGGACATTGAGTTCAATGGTAATTGGGACAAAATACAACATGGTTTTACAAAAGGTAGATCATGCCAAACCAACCTGATCTCCTTCTTTGAGAAAGTAACAGATGATTTAGATAAAGGAAACACAGTGGATCTAATTTACCTCGATTTCAGTAATTCATTTGATACGGTTCCACATGGGGAATTATTAGTTAAACTGGAAAAGATGAAGATCAATATGAAAATTGAAAGGTGGATAAAGAACTGGTTAAAGGGGAGACTACAATGTGTCGTACTGAAAGGTGAACTGTCAGGCTCGAAGGAGGTTACTAGTGGAGTTCCTCAGGGATCAGTTTTGGGACCAATCTTATTTAATCTTTTTATTACTGACCTTGACACACAAAGTGGGAATGTGCTAATAAAGTTTGCGGATGACACAAAGCTGGGAGGTCTTGATAACACAGAGAAGGACTGGGATATCTTACAGGAAGATCTGGATGACCTTGTAAACTGGAGTAATAGGATGAAATTTAATAGTGAAAAGTGCAAGGTCATGCCTTTAGGAAGTAATAACAAGAATTTTAGTTATAAATTGGAGACACATCAGTTGGAAGTAACAGAGGAGGAGAAGGACCTCGGAGTATTGGTTGATCACAGGATGACTATGAGCCGCCAATGTGATATGATTATTAAAAAAGCTAATGTGGTTTTAGGATGCATCAGGCGAGGTATTTCCAGCAAAGATAAGGAGATGTTAGTACCATTATACGAGGCACTGGTGAGACCTCATTTGGAATACTGTGTGCAGTTCTGGTCTCCCATGTTTAAGAAGGATGAATTCAAACTGGAACAGGTACAGAGAAGGGCTACTAGGATGATCCGAGGAATGGAAAACCTGTCTTATGAAAGGAGACTCAAAGAGCTTGGCTTGCTTAGCCTAACCAAAAGAAGGTTGAGGGGGGATATGATTGCTCTTTATAAATATATCAGAGGGATAAATATTAGGGAGGGAGAGGAATTATTTAAGCTTAGTACCAATGTGGACACAAGAACAAATGGATATAAACTGGACACTAGGAAGTTTAGACTTGAAATTAGATGAAGGTTTCTAACCATTAGAGGAGTGAAATTGTGGAACAGCCTTTCAAAGGGAGTGGTGGGGGCAAAAGACATATCTGGCTTTAAGACTAAGCTTGATAAGTTTATGGAGGGGATGGTATGATGGGATAGCCTAATTTTGGCAATTTAATTTGGCAACTGATCTTTGATTATCAGCAGGTAAGTATGCCCAGTGGTCTGTGATAGGATGTTAAATGGGGTGGGATCTGAGTTACTACAGAGAATTCTTTCCTGGGTGCTGGCTGGTGAGTCTTGCCCACATGCTCAGGGTTTAACTGATCACCATATTTGGAGTTGGGAAGGAATTTTCCTCCAGGGCAGATTGGCAGAAATCCTGGAGGTTTTTCGCCTTCCTCTGCAGCATGGGGCATGGGTCACTTGCTGGAGGATTCTCTGCAGCTTGAGGTCTTCAAACTACAATTTGAGGACTTCAGTAACTCAAACATAGGTTAGGAGTTTGTTACAGGAGTGGGTGGGTGAGATTCTGTGGGCCTGCATTGTGCAGGAGGTCAGACTAGATGATCATAATGGTCCCTTCTGACCTTAAAGTCTATGACTCTGAGTCTATGCATCCTCTTTTTAGACATTACTTGCTTGTGGTGTCCCTTGCTGGACAAAGCTATTTTTTGTGATGTAGTTTGCCACACCATGGGCATTCTTTCATGCTACTTGTTGTATTCCTTTTCTTTTTAGTCTGTTAGCATAGTCCTCTCTGGATTACTTTGTGCTTGCTCTGGTTGGGGAAGACCTTGTTTCAGGACACCCTCCTGAAGTATTTTTCTTCTCATGTCCATGGCTTCTACAGTAAGTTCCTCAAAATTATTCCTGAGAAGAGTGTGTTGACTTTGGAGGACTATGTTCTTAGCTTCCTCCCATGTGAGGTTAAGGTAATTTTGGAGTCTTCCTGATGGTTGGCTGTCCCTTAGCCCTACAACAAACCAGTCTATGATAATTCTTTGCTCAGCTCCCCATGCCCCAGCATTGGATTAGGTTGTACAGGGGTATTATGAAATCATTCTGACTTGCCCTTCTCTTGCTTGTGTAATTGAAATCATGTCCACTGAGAAGTCACATTGTGAGCATGGCAGGAAATGCTTATTCAGTTCTTCTTTTACTGTACTTAACTATTTCATTTGAGCAGCTGTGAGGTTTCTGGAAAGGTAATGCCCTCTCCTGCAGGTCCCATTGTCTAGGGCAGGATATTAATTTATTTCTCCTCTGATATCACTGCTCTACAGCCAAAATGCTTCTGAAATAAATGTAGTCCAACTTTACTAATTCTGGGTCACTGAGAACGAAAATGATGCTTAAAATTGTTGATTGGCTCTAGTTTTCAAGATATGCTATTGGATCAGTATATACGACCCTTGACTTGGGAATGGCGGAGGAGAAGTGAGTTATAAAGGGAAGGGATCTCAATTTAAATCAGAAATGACTAAAATACATCTTTCACTGGATCTATGAATAAATCTATGACTGGGTTTGGACAGTACTTGCTTTTTAGGCAAAACAATGAATGATGCAATCTGAAGCTGATATTGCATCATACATGATATGAATTGCATCATGTTATTCCTAGAAGTCATGGAAGATGCAATCATAACAAAGCTTACATCACTCTGCTGAACAAATTTCCCTATATCAGCTCTAGAAATCATACAGTGTCGTGCTCTCTTATTTGTCAGCGTTTGATTTTGCAAAGGGACACGTTTCTGTTTAGCCAAAGTGAGCAGAGATGTCTCGTACTTGTGTGAACAGTGCAGATAACTTCTGCTATGTTTGTGGTGAAGTGACTTTTGCATCACAAAAGCGCAGTGTAACCACTATGGCTAAGAAAGCCTATCACCTTTCTTTTGGCTGCAAAATTGGAGATCAGGACAAGAGGTGGGCCCCACACATATGCTGCAACACTTGTGCAACAAATCTTCACCTGTGGTTGAACAGGAAAAGGAAATCTATGCCTTTTGCAGTGCCAATGATTTGGAGAGAGCCAAGAGATCATACCAGCAATTGTTACTTCTGCATGGTGCCTCAAGTTGGGAAAGGTGTGTCAAAGAAGAAAAAGTGGACTGTGCATTATCCAAACATTCCATCAGCTATACGCCCAGTACCCCACGGAGAAGGGACTGCCGGTTCCTGATGCACCAGAATCATTCTCACTTGAGTCAGATGAGGAAGAGGAAGAGGATGAAACTTCTGGTCCTGAACCATCAATGTCACAGGACCCACATTTTCTCCCATCCTTCTCCTCTGAACCACACCTCATAACAGAAGGTGAACTGAATGACCTTGTCAGGGATTTGGAACTACCCAAGAGTAAGGCAAAGCTGTTAGGCTCCAGACTACAGCAGTGGAATCTCCTGGCAGGCTATCAGGGCAAATGGAACCCATCAATGCTTGTAGACTATTGCTGGACAGTCACAAGAGATGCTCCATTTAATGAGTACAAGAGACAAGCCAAGAAGCACCGAGTAGACACTGAATAGGACTAAACTATGTACATAATAGTTTTTTGCCTTTTGTTTCATAATAAATTTTATTTATATAACCCTTTTGCTGATTTTTAAAGTGTTACATAAACAGGACAGGTGAAATATTATCATGTAAAGCAACTATAAACACATGAAAAGACCTAGGTTTACAATTTATGATTAAAACTCTACTATCTACACAATATACATAGACATAAAATGTAAAAACTTAAATATCTTAGAAACAGTATCCAATCAGTTGTTTTAATTGTCATATTTGAATTCAGCACATCAAAATACATAATAAATATCACATTTTATCTCTGAAGCAGACGACTTCTCAAAAATTGTAGACCAGTGTATCTAATACTTAAGCCTGACAGAACCACTGAAATCTGCTTACTCAGAGTGGCAATCCCTCAGGTTGCTGGAAATCACATTCTGATGGGAGTGTTGTTTGGAAGAAGGCTGGATCAGATGGAGCCATGCCTGCTGTTTTACCAGATTAGAGAGTTATCTCCACTCTTTTCTTTGCTGTCTTTGGCTGATGTGGCCCTTTAAGGAAGAAAACTGTTTTCTGGTGCCTAGCTTTAGCTTCAGTGTCCTTTACTTTCCTATCCTATCTTCACTCCTAATTTCAGCCTGGACTCACCATAATATTTTTTCTCTGGGCCTCTGTGTTTTTTAGTCCTCCTCTCTACCTGTTTTGTTGTTTGCTCTGTGCATCTGTTTGGTGGTTCTGGCTTGGTTGGAAGGCTAGTTTGTCTGTTTTCTTTTCCTCCTTTCCTCTTTCTACAGGGGAGTTCTATGATCTGTTGCAATTTTATTCAATTCCATTCAACACATTGTGGTCAGAATAAATGCAAACTGTCTTTATTTCTTGTCTATAAAGATTCTTACATCCTTGCTATATGCCTCCTACTGGTCCTGAGTAGTGACTCTAACTGTTCACAATTAGAATATTTTAAATAAGAGAGTAAGGAACATTCATGTTTATCTAAAAATTCCTTCTCATTCAAATATGAAAATTCATAAATGGGCAGATTCTCAGCTGGTTTAAAATGATATAGCTTAATTGCGGTCAATGCATTATTTAAATCAATAGAGCTATGTTAGTTTACATTAACTGATGATCTGCCCCAGAGACCTTAATCCTTCAATGCACTCTTTAGCATGTGAGTAATCCCATCAATTGACCTCAAATATTATAACACTAACAAATAGTCTTCTTTACCAAGAAATTCCCTTTTTTTATTCAAACTTTCATATAAGCCCCTATTCCATAAAATACTTCCAGCATGTGAGTATTCAGTAGAATCTGTTCTATTTATTAACCCATGTGAGTTGATAAATGGAACAGATTCTACAAATTGACAAATGGAACAGATTCTACAAACAACCTACACAAATAATGCTTTTGGATTGCTTATCGTGTTCAGTTATAGAGCTGAAAGATCCATTTTTCTTCTCCTCCTTCCCAATTACTCAGATGCTGAAAAGTAAGTGTGAATTTAAGTATGTTGCTTGAGCGGGACCACAGAGAAAAGCCATTCACCAGTGTTTGTGTGAACAAGACCCACTTGCATGAACACTTCCGAATAGTGAATAACAAAGGGTATAAACTTGATTGAATCAAACAGACATTTTGAATGAAAATGAATGTTGCAAACACTGGTTCGTTGAGTGGCTGCAGGTGTATATTCCATTCAGGTGTATTCATGCCAAGCACACTGAAGCTGGAGACATTTTTTCCCCATTAGTACTTGTCAGGATGGTGCATGCACCCTATGGCTCCCTGTGGCCCCTCTTGAAACTGACCTGACCATCTCATTTTCTTTTTACTGCCAGTGGCCGTAGTCGGAGCTCTCCATCTGGAGTTTTCTCCTCATGGTTTTATTCTCTGTGACACAATTTGCCACTGAGACTTTACTAGTGTGAATAGTTAATAGCAGCTAGTGGCTGTTTAGTGTAGTTAGTTAGTTTTGTGGTGCTCAGCACTAGATTATGAGCATTCTCCACATTTCAAACACTGCCTGTCATGTGGGGTCTGAGTCCCCCACATATGCTGCTTACTGTGTCTAGATGAAAGATATAATAATGTGTACCGTTTCTTGTTCTTTTAAAAAGAGAAGGCAGATTTCTAGGGACCTTCATCTGAAGCAGCACCTGATTGAACAAGCTATGAGGCTTGCCTTAGTCCTGGAACCCTCTTTGGATCATGGGCCCAGCCACCCTCAGGTGTTCTGTACCTCCAAGATAATTGCAGAAAGATCCCTGCACTTTGATGCTTCCCTGAGAAGGGAAAGGGGACAGTCATCACCTCATCCTTCATAAAACAACATGTACAACAGATTAGAGCTGTTGGAATTGAAGAGAGATCCATCCTCCTCTCATCAAAAATAGGCTCACAACGTCCACGAAACCCAGATATTCTGATAGATCTGGGTTTTCAATCCGTGTCTGCCTGGGACCAAGGCAGGAGGATCTAAGTGCCATACTACTGACTACAGAACTGTCAGTAGAATGACCATCAAGGCCATTACCCATGGACACAGCTGCAGCTCTGCCACTTTCTGTACCAACAATCCTGCAAGTCTTACTCTTGCAGTTGTCCTTCCTGGGACTTGTGGCGTGCTTCTCCCTCACATAGATCTAGATCTCCACCCCAGTCAAACAGATGATTCCCCTATAGTGAGGCAAACAAACCCCCAAAACAACCTACAGCTCAGGCACAGGATGATGGCCATCCTTTTGAATAACCTTTGTTGGAGGAGCTTTTGCCGAATGATCAATACCTTCAGATACCATTGGCTCCAGCAATTCTATCCTCATATTCCCTGGATGACTCAGTGCCTCTAGGTTCATCTTCTCCACTCTGAGGACTTTACATTCTACCAGGAGTTACTTAGGAGAATGCCTCCAGCTCTAGGTACACAAGCTGAACTGGTACAGGAGAACATCCACAAATTATTAGACATCCTTCAGCCAACAACAATGGGAAGGATTGCCCTTCCAATTAATGATGCACCCTTAAAGTCAGGGAAAGCCTTGTGGCTTACCCCAGTGTCACTAGCCCTAACAGTTAAACATATGGGCAAAGAATACCAAGTACCATCACAGGGATGTGAATGGTTTTTATTCCCATCCAGTGCCATCCCCTTGTTGTCACAGCCACTAAGAGAAATCACAGCAGGAGAGCTGTAAACAGGGGAGTTTCAGTGGGACTTCTGTTGGAGGAGAAGGTATCTGTAGCTATTTGTATTTGTAATTGTATCTGTATGTGTGGAGGCTGGTAGGGGCAGTGTGCTGGGAGAGGAGATGCGTCCTGATTAGGGGGCGGGGCTTCTCTGACTAGGGGTCCTATAAAGGTAGGCAGCCAGTCAGCATAGACAGCTGCAGAAGCACAGGAGCCAGCAAACAGAGCTGTAAACAGGAGTTTGAGTGGGAATTTGGGGGAAGACTAAGGGAGGCAGGCAGAGGAACATAGGCTACTGAAGGGAGTGTGCAGTGTTCTAGCAGTGTCTTGGTGCTTGTTGGGGGTTTGTTTTGCTGTGCGTGATGGTGTTTTGGGTTGGTTTGTGTTTCCCAGATTTACAGGATTTAGGTGGGAGGGCTATGCCAGATACAGAGGCAGCAGTTGTAGTCACCCAAGCAGTGGAAGACACAATGAAAATGACTGGATGTGGAAGCTGTGGCATGTACATGATCCTGGTGGGAGCACCTGAAATGAGTTTTATCTGCATGAAGTGCTGCCTGATAGAGCTGATGGAAGAAAAGATCTGAGGATTGGAGATGCAGGTGGAAACTCTCGTCGAGTGTAGAAGGGGGTTTGAACAGATGATGGAGCAAAGACATGATGAGGACAAAGGGGAAAGCTTAGACTTGAAGATGGAAACAGAACCAAAGAATTCTGAGGGAAGACTGCTGGGTGAGGAAAGTGGACAGTGGAAGCATGTGACTAAGAGAACCAGGCAGAGGAAAAGACGGGCCAGTGAAGGAGAAATAGAGCTCAGGAAAAGGTTTGCTGAATTGGAAAATGAAGAAGGGACAGAGCAGGTGGTCACTGAAGGTGAGAGGGCAAGGAAGAGGAGAAGAGCAGCTAGCCCTATAAGGAGAGGGGATGAGCCAATGGAGATGACACCAAACATGAGGATATGGGATGGGTTGTGGCGGATTGCAAGGGTGAATAGGAATCAAGAGGACTTGCAGCCAGAGAGAAGAGGGGATAGACCGGAGAATCACACCGTCACCAGGAAAAGGCAGGTCTATGTCACTGGGGACTCTTTACTGAGAAGAAGAGACAGGCCAGTAACCAGAGCTGATCCAGAGAACAGAAGGCTGTGCTGTCTGCCCGGTGCTAAGATTTGGGATGTGGACCTGAGGCTGAAGAGAATCCTAATGAGAGCGGAAAAGAATCCACTGATTGTCTTTCATGTGGGAACGAATGATACGGCTAGATTCTCACTGGAACATATCAAGGGAGACTATACCAGACTGGGGAAGATGCTTAAGGAAATCGAGGCTCAGGTGATCTTCAGTGGGATTCTACCTGTTCCTAGAGAAGGCAACAAAGGTATGACAAGATTATGGCAATCAACAGATGGCTCAGGCAGTGGTGCTATAAGGAGGGCTTTGGGATGTATGGCCACTGGAAGGCATTCATGGACAGAGTACTGTTCTCTCAGGATGGACTTCACTTGAGTAGGGAGGGAAATAGACTTCTATGATGGAGGATAGCACAACTGATTAAGAGAGCTTTAAACTAGGAATTGGGGGGAGAGGTTGGGAAATATCCAGGTAATCTCCACGCTGGATTTTAACATTGAGAGGGAAGAAAACAAAGCAAGAAAGGATACTGTCATGGGTAGGAGAATGGACATAGGAAGGAATGGTACTGTAGATACAATTCTAATAGGTGATACTGGCAGTAGAATGTCTGGGCCTAATCGGGTAAAGAATATGAGTGAAGCCAAACAGCAAGAATTAAGATGTTTGTACACCAATGCGAGGAGTCTAGGTAATGAAATGGAGGAACTAGAGTTACTGGTGCAGGATGTGAAAACCGATATTATAAGGATAACAGAAATATTTTGGAATAGTAGTCATGACTGGAGTACAGGTATTGAAGGGTATGTGCTGTTTAAGAAAGACAGAAATAAAGACAAAGGTGGTGGAGTAGCATTGTATATCAATGATGAGGTAGACTGTAAAGAAATAAGAAGGGGTGGAATGGGTAAGACAGAGTCTGTCTGGGCAAAAATCACATTGGGGAAGAAAGGTACTAGAGCCTTCCCTGAGATAGTGCTTGGGGTGTGCTACAGACCACCAGGATCTGATTTGGATATGGATAGAGACCTTTTTAATGTTTTTCATGAAATAAATACTAATGGAAATTGTGCGATGATGGGAGACTTTAACTTCCCAGATATAGACTGGAGGACAAGTGCTAGTAATAATAATAGGGCTCAGATTTTCCTAGATGTGATAGCTGATGGATTCCTTCACCAAATAGTTGCTGAACCGACAAAAGGGGATGCCATTTTAGATTTAGTTTTGGTGAGTAGTGAGGGCCTCATAGAAGAAATAGTTGTAGGGGACAACCTTGGTTCGAGCGATCATGAGCTATTTCAGTTTAAACTAAATGGAAAGATAAACAAAAATAGATCTGTGAGTAAGGTTTTTTATTTTAAAAGGGCTAACTTTAAAAAATTAAGGAAATTAGATAGGGAAGTGGATTGGACTGAAGAACTTGGGGATCTAAAGGTGGAGGAAGCCTGGAATTACATCAAGTCAAAGTTGCAGAAACTATCAGAAGCCTGCATCCTAAGAAAGGGGAAAAAATTATAGACAGAAATCATAGACCAAGCTGGATGAGCAAGCATCTAAGAGAGGAGATTAGGAAATAGCAGAAAGCCTACAAGGAATGGAAGATGGGAGTGATCAGCAAGGAAAGCTACCTTATTGAGGTGAGAACATGTAGGGATAAAGTGAGAAAGGCCAAAAGCTATGTAGAGTTGGACCTTGCAAAGGGAATTAAAACTGTTCTTATGTTCTCCACCCTGATGAGTAATGCTGTGTGGCAGAAAAAAGATTCTGGCTCCAGTGCATTTGGCAGAAACACTCCTGAATGATATACACATCTGCACCCACATTTTGAACAACAGTTACTGAAGAGTAACAGTGTTGTTGTTTTTTTTTTGCACTATTTGACTGGCTCTACTAGATAATCCCAGTTCTTATCTTTTACAATTCCCACTTTCACTCTCTCTTGTAACAGTTTGGACAAAATTCTGCCCTAGAATTACTCTTCACCTTTCTATCAAAATCACCTTTGGATGAATTTGTCATGGATGTAACAAACATTATGCGCCTCTGTCATGGTATAATTCCCCGCTCTGAACCTTAGCATCCAAAAGATGGGGTACCAGCATGAATTCCTCTAAGCTTAATTACCAGCTTAGAACCTATAGCACTGCCACCAACCAAGAATTCCAGTGCCTGGTACACTCTGGTCCCCCCAAGACCTTGCCCGGGGAACCCCAAGACCCAGACCTTCTGGATCTTACCACAAGGAAAGTAAACCCTTTCCCCCACCATTGCCTCTCCCAGGCTTCCCCTCCCTGGGTTACCCTGGAAGATCACTGTGATTCAAACTCCTTGAATCTTAAAACAGAGAGGAAAATTCACCTTTCCCCCCCTCCTTCTCTCTCCCCCCCCAGACTCTCTCTGAGAGAGAAAGTAATCCTAACACAGAAAGAAAATTAACCTTTCTCTCCCCCTACCCTCCTTTCTCCCCACTAATTCCCTGGTGGATCCAGACCCAGTCCCCTGGGTTCACACCAGAATAAAAAAACAATCAGGTTCTTAAACAAGAAAAGCTTTTAATTAAAGAAAGAAAAAACAGTAAAAATTATCTTTGTAAATTTAATATGGAATAGGTACAGGGTCTTTCAGCTATAGACACTGGGAATACCCTCCCAGCCTAAGTATACAAGTACAAATTAAAATCCTTTCAGCAAAATACAAATTTGAACTCCTTCCAACCAAATACACATTTGCAAATAAAGAAAACAACCATAGGCCTAACTTGCCTTATCTACCTAGCACTCACTATTCTGAACTTATAAAGGCCTGTATCGGAGAGATTGGAGAGAAACCTGGTTGCACGTCTGGTCCCTCTCAGAACCCAGAAAGAAAACAACCAAAAAAACTAACAGCACATACAAAAATTTCCCTCCCTCAAGATTTGAAAGTATCCTGTCCCCTGATTGGTCCTCTGGTCAGGTGACAGCCAGGCTCACAGATCTTGTTAACCCTTTCCAAGCAAAAGAGATATGAAGTACTTCTATTCTATTAACTCTTATTTATCTGTTTATGACAGCCTCACCCCCACATCTTCTTTCAGAATAATTTGTCCTTTTTTCCCCCTATTTGTGAGACAAGTCTTTAGCCCTACTGTGCCACCCATTCAAGATTATAGGTGTCTGATATTGTCAAGTAGAGTGTCATATGGGACTATTTCAAAGATAATAGCTAATAACAACAAATCCACCGCTTTCCCATGCCTACCATCTTAGTTATTGCTAAACAGCTTTTTTCTGTTATTTGGAAACCCATCATTATTGCTCATTTATTTTCATCTATGGTAGATCCCTATTGTTTCCTAATAATTTTGATGAATGATTTTATATTTTAGAAGTATAACTCATAGCATATTATATGGTTTTCTTTTCTCTCTCTTTGGAAATTACTATATATTTTCTGTTTCTATTTTCTATTTTTCTGTCTTGACATTTCTCCTGCTATTTCTTCAAGAATCCTACAGTTAATTTTATTTAATCTTGATTTCTACATACCTCAAGGCTATCTTTTCTCAGCAAAATTAAAGTTAACAGGAGCTTTGCTATTGTACAGATGGTATAGTTGGTCTAAACAGTGACTATCCTATTATGATTATGCGCTCTGACTTGTGTCATTATTAAACCTTCAGTCACCATTATTTGTGTCTCTTTCTCATTAAATATCAATAAAAGACAGTTATTAAATATCTCAGACATTTCAGTGTTTTATTTCCATTACCCAATATTAGTTTGTTTGCTTTTTCACATAGGGTAGAATTGCTTTTTTAGTTTGATTCCTTTAGGTATAAATGTATAGTCTTGCATTTTTACCTAACTGATTTTCCTGCAGCAGCTCCATAACTGCCTCCATGTAGTTTACCTTAACTTTTTAAAAAAACATATCAAAATTCACATTATAGACTAGCAGCTTGCAAAATCATAGATAGAATACAGTTGTTGTTTGTTATGGAAGTATTAAAAAAAACTCTCTGAAACTCAACCCTAGAAAATATCTACTTGTAATATATGCTATTTAAATGTATCTATTTCCTTTTCCAATGTTCATCAAGTAAATTAAAATAATTATTCTCTGGAAATGTTAAAAGCCCAATTTCTGTGCAGAATAAAATGTTGTGGACAAACTGTATACTCCTTAAGATGATGGTTTGTAAGGATGATGCCAGTTTATACAATACAGAGTTTATACATTTATAAATGTGTTCAATAGCCGTACTGTAGGGTCTCTGTGCTACAGTCTTCTCAATAGAAAAGAGCAGAAGTTTCTTGTGAGAAGTTAAGTGTCGGAGGACTTCAATATAAAGCAGAGTTGATTAAACTTAGTGATACCCAGAGTGGCTCCACAGAATGCCTGGAGTCTAAGAATAGTTTCTAATTTGTGTAATTTTTTTATGGCCTGACTTTCAAAGGTGCTCAGAACCTACTATAATTAACTTAATGGTATTGGTTGATGCTCACTACTTCTGAAACCCAGCCATTAACATTTTTGTAAAGTAATTTCAGATTTCCATGAAACAGAAGTTACTATAGAAGGGCAAAATATTGTACAGATATACAGAAATCTAAAATCAGTGCACACCATCATGGTATTTACTTGTTCCAATACTTCCATTATCCTCCATAGACTAAGCCAAATTTATTTGTTGTCTGAGTTCGCCCAAATGTGAAACCTGCATTAGGGCTCCAATTTAGCAAAGCACTTAAGCACAGGCTGAACCGTAAGCCTGTGTATAGGCAATGGGACTACATAAATATTTAAGCTAATTCTCTGCTAAACTTGAGCCTTAATCACTTGCGTTCTCAAACTGCAGTTATATACAGAAAGTTGCCACTGACCACATTTTAGGATACGAGCTGCATTTAGTCCTCTAAAGGAACGCTAACTATGATCATCTTGAGTTCATCTGATATATATATAGAAAACTATACTCTTCATTCCTCTCCCTGCAGGATCCTAGCTCTTTCATGACTATACAGGGGTTTATTTACATACAGAAAGCCTTTATATTTCTTCAGAGGTGTAGCGAGCGCCCTCCGTACACTCCGACCGGAGGGGGCCCCGCAAGGAAGGGGACCCCTAAAAGTGCCAAAAAAATGTAAGGTATAACTAGGTAAGTGACATTTATTGACGCTATTGCACAATCCATGTCGGTTTTACTGACAAAACCTTGAAGTCATTATGATACATCATAATGCTATTGGCTACATCAGTTGTCTGTCGGCCAGTTTTGAATTTTAGTTGGACCCATTCAAAGAATGTGTATTTGCGTTCATAATGGCGGTCGGCGGATAAATGTTATGAATTTATTTGTTTAGTTTTTTATCGTTTCCAACACAGAAGTGTGCTTTGTGATGTCTAAGAGAATGTATAAGAGCGGAGCTAGTAAACGAAAGGCAGCAAAAGATGCCGAGAAGGAACTTGAGAAAATTCCAAAGTTGTCAACATATTTTGCGCTGCAATCCAACATAAAGGTACAGGCACATGAACCGGACAGCGCTAGCAGCGACGAATCATATCCAGAAGTATCCAGAAGTGCTTCAAGTGAGGTCGAAGGTGAAGCCAGTTGTTCTACCAAACAAACTGTGACAGATATTCCAGCTGCTGCCGGGAAAGAAGTATCTGAATCTGAACCACTGACTGATGATCCAGGAGAGCCAGGCCGTCTATGATATTGGACAGGCAAGTGTGTGACATTGTTGCACGTGGCCCACCACAGCAGAATGAAAGTTACGAATTTCCATTTAACGAGGAAAGACGGAGGTTCACAAGTACTCATTTCTATCGAACCATGGCAAATGGTGAGAAAATAAGACGTTCATGGTTAATGTACTCAGTTCAGAAAGATGCCATTTTTTGTTTTTGTTGTAAATTATTTGGCACAGGTGACATACCGCTACGTCATGGAACATCTGCTTGGAAAGCACTGTCAAAAAGACTTCAGCAGCATGAAACAGGCAAAGGTCATCAAGACTGTATGGTGAAATGGTTTGACCTTCGGTCAGGCATAGTAAACCATACATCTATTGACCAACTCGAATTGCAGGCTTTTCTGAAAGAAAGAGATTTCTGGAGAAATGTTGTCAAACGCATGGTTGATGTCGTTATTTTCTTGTCCGAAAGAAACTTGGCATTTTGAGGAAGTAATGAAAAGCTCGGCGATCCTTCGAATGGCAACTTTGGGGACTGTTTGAATTGCTTGGAAAGTATGATACTGTCCTCAGCGAACTTTTACAGAGGATTAAGAAGGCAGAGACACATGTTCAGTACCTCAGTCCACAGATCCAAAACGAGCTGATTCAACTTGTTGCCAGTAACATTCAAGAGGCCAACATAGCGCAGCTTAAAAAAGCAAAATATTATTCCGTTATTTTGGACTGTACTCCCGATGTGTCACATGAAGAATAGATGTCTGTGGTGTTACGCTTTGTTGAATGCAATGGTGAAGATGGTGTCAATATTCGTGAAGCGTTTGTTGGTTTTCTTAATGTTCATGATACAACTGGCGAGGGCTTATTGGAAGCGCTTCTTGAAAAGGCAAACAACTTAGGAATAGACATTGCTGACATGAAAGGCCAAGCTTATGATAACGGCGCAAATATGAGAGGAAAGAATAAAGGAGTTCAAGCCCTCATGCTAGAAATAAACGACTGTGCCTTGTATGTACCATGTGGAGCTCACACTTGGAATCTTGTGATCTCAGATGCTGCAAAGTCATCGAAATATGCCGTTGACTTTTTCGGTCTGATTAACAGAATATACTTTATCTTTTCTTCTTCACCTTCACGTTGGGATATACTTCAAGAACATATGCCAATATCTGTTAAAGGGTTATCGGACACTCGTTGGGAGTCGAGAATTGATGCTGTGAAGCCATTGCGTTATCACCTTGAAGAATTGTGCAATGCTTTGTCATCTTTGCGAGAATATGCACTCGAAAAGAAAGATGGCAATACAGCAACAGAAGCCGGTGCGCTTTTAGATCATGTTACTACATGGCCTTTTGTTCTAACTGTGTACACGTGGTACGATATACTATTTCACATCAATAAAACCAGCAAATTAATTCAGTCACCAGATGTGTCAATTGACGTACTGCAGGCAGAAGTCGGTGCTACAATGAACTTTTTGGAAGACTATCGAAATACAGGATATAACTCTGTGGTCACAAATGCACGTGAAATAGCAGAGCATATGGGTATAGAGCAGGTGTTTCCAGAAACCAGGGTGCGACGTAAGAAGAGAATGTTTGATTACGAATGTGCTGATGATTTGAGCCGTCTTTCTGCCGAAGAAAAATTCAAATCGCAGTTCTTTCTTGTTCTCACTGATCAGGCCATATCTTCTCTTTCATCGCGATTTGACCAACTCGTGGAGTGATATAAGTTGTTTGTATTTCTGTACAACGCTAACAGCCTGAAGCAGTGTCCCAGAGAAAATGAACTGGAGAATCACAGCAAAAATTTTGAAAGAAAAATGGGAGACATTGATGCCAACGAACTCATAATGGAATTTAATCATTTTATTTATGTCATCGAGAAAGAGAGAGGACTTGTCACGGCAAACAATTTTTTAACATACATATACAAGAACAGCCTTCAGGAGATAGATCCGAATCTTTGCATTTGCATCAGAATTCTTCTGACCACACCAGTTTCTGTCGCTGGTGCTGAAAGGAGCTTCAGCAGAATGAAACTGATCAAGAATATCCTGCACTCAACCATGACAGATGACAGGCTTTCTGCGTTTGCAGTTATCTCAGTCGAAAACAAGATTGCCAGATCTCTGGATATGACGCATTGATTAACCAATTTGTGGAGAACAAGGCTTCATCATCTGGACCCATGGGAAGGAGACTCTGGAAAAATTCCACCAGGATTTCAACAGCTTCCACCCCACCATCAACCTCAGCCTGGACCAATCTACACGGGAGGTCCACTTTCTAGACACCACGGTGCAAATAAGTGATGGTCACATTAACACCACCCTATATCGAAAACCTACCAACTGCTATGCCTACCTTCATGCCTCCAGCTTCCATCCCGGACACATCACACGATCCATTGTCTACAGCCAAGCACTGAGGTACAACCGCATCTGCTCTAACCCCTCAGACAGAGACCAACACCTACAAAATCTCCACCAAGCATTCTCAAAACTACAATACCCGCACGAGGAAATAAGGAAACAGATCAACAGAGCCAGACGTGTACCTAGAAGCCTCCTACTGCAAGAGAAACCCAAGAAAGAAACCAGCAGGACTCCACTGGCCATCACATACAGCCCCCAGCTAAAACCCCTCCAATCATCAAAGATCTACAAACATCATCAAACAGCATCATCAAAGATCTACAACCCATCCTGGACAATGATCCCACACTTTCACAGGCCTTGGGTGGCAGGCCAGTCCTTGCCTACGGACAACCTGCCAACCTGAAACATTTTCTCACCAGTAACTGCACACCGCACCATAATAACTCTAGCTTAGAAACCAATCCATGCAACAAACCTCGATGCCAACTCTGCCCACATATCTACACCAGTGACACCATCACAGGACCTAACCAGATCAGCCACACCATCACCGGTTCATTCACCTGCACATCCACCAATGTAATATACGCCATCATATGCCAGCAATGCCCCTCTGCTATGTACATCGGCCAAACTGGACAGTCTCTACGGAAAAGGATAAATGGACACAAACCAGACATTAGGAATGGCAATATACAAAAACCTGTAGGAGAGCACTTCAACCTCCCTGGCCACACTATAGCAGACCTTAAGGTGGCCATCCTGCAGCAAAAAAACTTCTGGACCAGACTTCAAAGAGAAACTGCTGAGCTTCAGTTCATCTGCAAATTTGACACCATCAGCTCAAGATTGAACAAAGACTGTGAATGGCTTGCCAACTACAGAACCAGTTTCTCCTCTCTTGGTTTTCACACCTCAACTGCTAGAACAGGGCCTCATCCTCCCTGATTGAACTGATCTCGTTATCTCTAGCTTGCTTGCTAGCATATATATATCTGCCCCTGGAAATTTCCACTACATGCATCTGAGGAAGTGGGTATTCACCCACGAAAGCTCATGCTCCAAAACGTCTGTTAGTCTATAAGGTGCCACAGGATTCTTTGCTGCTTTTAAGGCTCGAAAGAAGCGCTTTGCGTAAATACAGAATACATGTACACTGTAGGCCTATGAATACATAATATGAACCCTGTATATTGTATAAAATAAATACCGCATTCCAGTTTCTGCATTGTAAGGGGCCCCGGACATATGTTCGGAGGGGGCCACGTTCTTTGTTGCTATGGCCCTGTATTTCTTGGATAAATGGAAAATATGTCTATCACTAAGGCTATGTCTATCCTACAGATTTAAGTCAACTTTAGTTTTATTGACAATCATAAGCTACTTTAATTATATCAATTGTGCACACCCACACAACACGCCTTATGTCAGTAGAGCACATCCACAGAGATAGCATTGCATTGTGGGTAGCTATCCCATTGTGCAGCTTGCCACCCTCTGCCACTGGGAGCTCTGGGAATGGATTGGAGAGCAGTTCTTTCTGTCCCATAATTCCATGGGCTTCTGACTTTGTTTTGTGCCATTTTTGAACAGCCCTTCTAAACTGTGTGGCTGCCTTCTCTGTCTGAAAGCATGGATACTGAACTGCTGACCAGTCTGATGATGAGCGTTATGAACACAATACAGCTGGTCCTGCAGTATTTCATGAACTGTGAAATAGAAAGTGAGTTGTAAGTGCCTGCCCTGCTGTGTGCCATGGAAAGAAATAATTTAAGATTGCTGCTGGCATCCATGGAGCAGCTGCATATGGTAGACCATTACTACTGGGCTCAGGAAACAAGTGCTGAGTGATGGGATCACATCATGATGCATGTATGGATGCCGTACAGTGGCTGCAGAACTTTCAGATGCCACCTTGAATGACCCCTGTAGTGCTTGCTTCCTGAGCGTTAATTGTGTTGAGCAAATATTCTTACCTATAGCCATTATGTTTGAATGTTAGCACCAACAAACGTGTACAACACAAATAAAGACTCATTTTATTTCAAAGCATAAAATTTAATAACAGGACAAAACACAATATTTTTGTCAAACAGGGGACATGTTATTGAGGAACTGTCTCTCAGTTACAGCTCTCACAGTTGCCAGTTTTCACTGTGAAACCAGTTCCTAGGGGTGAAGCGCAAGGGGTACTGACTGCAAGGGACCGGGACTATGTGCGGAATGTGGCAGGGGAATTTGCAGAGGGCATGGAACCAAGTTCTGTATTGGCTTCTGGGGGAATCTGCTCAGACTGCAGTGTAATGAGAGAACTGAGCATTTCTGTCTGGCCCTCCAGTAGCTTTATCATCTGCTACAGCCCCTGTCTCCTTTCCAGGATATCCATCCTGAGTTTTTCATTAATTGTCTCCCTCCACACACTTGCTTCACTATCTGCCATATCTATTGACTGCAGCACTTTGCAAAACATCCTCCCTCCCCTTCTTGGTTCTCCTTATCTGATGAGGCGCTCCAACAGTGTGGAGGAGTGTATCCTCCAAGGCACATCTGTAGAAGCCAAATAAATAATCCAGAGAAAGTATTGTGAGTGCACTCACAGCTGTGAAACACAAAAATTACACATCCCTCTTTTCCACTGTCCCTTGGCTAGCACATAGCCCTGTGCAAGTCCCAGATATGGGTTTGTCAGGGTATGACAGCATGGGAAGGGGAACGGGCAAGAAGGGACAAAGGGTCTGGGTGATTTGCAAAGGAGATTGCTAGTGCCTAGGAAGACTATTCTGAATATTGGTGCCCTTTTCCACAGGCTAGGATAATTGAACTTGATATCTCACTCCTAAATATAAACCAGGGCACAAGGGTGTATCTCCTGCATGGGTGGGGCTTCAGACCAGCTCTATATGATGCTCACTTATGTACTGCTCTGGCCTTTGCAGAAATAATTTCCAGGTGGCACAGCAGATTTTCATACAGTGCGAGGAGAAACAAAGCAGCTCTGCTAAAGAACCTTCAGCAGAGTATTGCATAATACCTATAGAAAAGTTTCCTAGAGATCTCCTGGGACATTCTTGTGTACATTAACAAACTTTTCCACTGGACCTCTACAGCATAACTGCCTGGGCTCATTTGTTAATTTCTGTCTCTTATCCTTCTTCTACTGTATAACAAAGTACACAATCTCCTCTCACTGTGCAGTGTCAAAGCAAAATGAATGCTTACCAGAACTTGCATCTCTTGCTTCATGCACGCTGAAGTCTCAGAGCTGTCTAGACACCCACCAGAGTCAAAAAGAGGCCCTGACTCCCTGCGCCACTGGATGACCCTGTTGTGTGTTCAACTTCCTCATCTACTATTTGTCTTCTTGGCTGACTCTGCTGGGCGCTGCCTCCAGTCCCCACAAAGTATCTCTGGAGCTCTTGGCAGTGGAGGTGGCGTTGCTGATGAGGATGGCATGCAGATCCTTGTAGAAGCGGTGGTTTGGGCTGCACCAGAGCTATGGCTGGCCTCCCTTGTCTTCTGGTACATCTGCCTCAGCTCCTTGATCTTAGCATGGCACTTCTGTGTGTTCCTTTCATGCCCCTTCTTCTGCATGCCACCAGCAATTAAGCCATAGGTATCAGAGCGAAGCTGCAACTGCTTGGCTTGCTCTCCCCACAGATCCACTAGATCCAACAGTTCCAGTATACTCCATATGGAAGCACGTCTGCTGCAGAAAGCCAGCATGGTCAGCTGGGAAGAAGCTGTGTGAACTGTCCTCACTGAGCAAACAGGAAGAGGAATTTCAAAAATTCCTGGACATTTTAACAGGGGAGGGGCACATACTTGTGTACGTTCAAGGCAGCAGAGTTCAAACTGATGACCAGAGTGGTCATGATGGGCATTGCGGTACACTTCCTGGAGGCGAATTAGGGTGACATAAGTAAGCAGAGTGTCTACGGTGACACTATGTTACTCTAACTACAAAAGACCTATTCCTCTTGTCAAGCTGGTTTTATGATGTCAGAGTCACAGGTGAATTACATTATTGGGAGATGCTTTTCAGTGCGTACACCTCCCGTGTTTTGTGGATGAAAGCTGTCTTTTGTTAACAAAACTGTGTAGTTGAAACAAGGCCTAAGTTGCTTTCAAAAATGTAAGTAGCATGCATAGTAAGAATCATATGTGCATATATGTAAGAGATAGATAAGTCTATTTCTACTAGTAATAAAGACCTGGAGGGTTTGAACATAAATCCTACTGATCTTAAGAATTAGATCCTTGAGCAAGATGTCAACACCCTGTGAGAAGACTCTTTTCAAAATTCTTCTTGAAGTGTTTCTTTCACATCCTTGCATCCAAAAAAATAGGATTTTGCAATTTTGTGAAGCAGGGGAGTGGAAACATCTGCCAACCCTTTAGATTCTAAGGATTAGTGGGGTAAATGTATGTAGATGTTGGAACCCACTGTGTGGATTATATGATCCCTCTCCCTCATAGTAGCGTGGCTCCCTTAGGAGCTTGGATGTTGCTGGCAGTATCCCATGTGGTGGCACATTGCCCCCTCAGAGCAATAGTAGAGGAATCACTGAGGAGTTAAGGCTTCTAGAAGCAGCACTGCCTCCTGTGTAAATTCGCCAGGGAAGCAAACCCAGGGAGATGACCAGACCCTAACAATTTTTATCTGGTCTGGTATCCAGAGACCAAGGTAGGGATGGAGTCTGCTGCAAAGACACATCCCCCAATTCAGCATTCCTGTCGAAATTATATGTGCTTCTGCTCCAGTCTGCTAATAGAAATAGAGGAGCCTTTCTCATGGGATCACAGTAAGTAGTGGTATCATGCCTACTGACTCAGAGAGCCCTTCTTCCTACAAGAACAGATTACAGGGCTCCATGTGAGGCCTAGTCAATTTTTTTCCTGTCAACTGTTTTGTTGTAGGAGAAGTGGTGTTGACTAAACAAAATTTTACACAAAAAGTGGCTTTCTGCCAAAAATCACAGTTTTTGGTTGTTGTAGAAAATCCAAATGCCTGAAAAAAAGCAAAATATTTTGCTTTAGGTATTCCACTACAGAACCTCATGGGAGTTATCTCCTTTGCTAGATCCTTTTTGGCAAATGAGTAAGTAGAAGATGAGAAGACTTTTGGAACGTCTCTCTTTCTCTATTTGTAGCTTAGTGTACTTTCTCAGTCTGTCTAGATTTGTTTAAAATGTTGTTTATTGTTGGAGTAAAACAAACACCCACCCCCCCCCACACACACACAACAACTGAAATCTCTTCTTTCTTTAAAATTTATTGGGTACCAAGTGATTTGGACTGATACTTGTGTTACTTCTATAAATCATCTCTGTCGCTCTTTTAGAAAACCAATAAAAGTACCTCCCTTGTGTTGTTGTTATGCCTCATAAATGATTGTGCAGCTGCCACAGAGGAATAAATATGAACATATATAATTAATGTTGTCTGCCTGTGGTGTATATTCAGTATGTAATTGATCTCTTGACTAATAATTGTAATATGTGCTAATCATACTTCTGCACCAGAGATATACCAGTGACAGCTGTTGGTGAATGGTAGGGGGAAGAGGGCTGCCACTTACTCTAGTATATTTTTTGCCTTCTGTGCACATCATCCCACTCACCACATATAGGATATGGCCTCATATCAAAATGATGTTAGGCTTGATGATTTGAAGGCTAAAGAGGCTTTATTCTATAATACCAGAATGATAGATCATGTCTGTTCACATAGTCAATACTGGCCTAGATCCTCTGAGTGCAACACAGTGGGAGATGCTATAAGGGATGCTTGTGGCTCACTAATGCTGGGGTTGCTTGTACGTCTGCCTCCTTCCTACCTACTGAATATATCAGAACAATCTGTAGGAGTTGCTCTAGTCCATGTCTGGTTATGTCCCCCACAAAGGACAATTTGTGAGTCTAGAATTGCCAGAGCACAGTGTTCTTTGGCCATACCCAGATTGCCTAAGAATGTGTCCTTTACACCTGATGGGAAACTGGAGGCATAGAGCCTTCCTACATCAGATTTATGCCACTTTGGAATTCCTCCTATATTGGACGGGTTAGGGGTTTGCTCCTATATTGGAGGAGTAGAAAAGGGAACGAAGTCAGGTCAAGAATCTGGTGTAATGAGCATTCTAAAATTCTTCTTAAAAAACTGTAACTTATGCTTGGGTATTTGTTAAGCTACATATAATGTGATGTGCAGTCCATTGAACAGTTCTTTCTCAGTTGCCCAAATCCTCATTTAATGAGTTTTGTCACTACTGTGACAGTGTATGACAAGGACTAAATTATATATTTTTACTGTAAGGGATTAATTTCCAACAAAATTCATTGTATTTAATCATGTGCATATTTGGACAATATGTTGGCAGGTTAAGTCTAATGTAGGTACAAGTAAACTAATGAATATTGGGGAGAAACCACTGAGACTTTGTATTCATGCTAGTGCACTTGGAATGGGACAACTGCAAACTACTCTACTAATAAAATTTTTCCTGGATTTGAAGAGATACGGCCTCTGTGCCAAGACTGCTCACTGAACAGCAATTTTGATGGTGCCATTTTCTTGTTTTTAAATGTGGAAAATCATCCCATTGACTACTTCCTCATTTCCCATAAGGCAGTTGAACAATCATTAAGCAGCACCAAATTTTAGTCACTGACTTGCTGTCGTACTGCCTTGGGGCACATTCAAACAAATGATCCTGAGGCAAGAGGCTCCATTTCCAGAACCATCCAATCTTTTATTTTTCAACCATGGCACATATTCCTTTTAATATGGAGTTACTGTACTTAAATATCCCTGATATCTTATTACCTGTAATAGTACCTCTCATCTTTGTGAAAACAAGTTCCTGTGTTTCTCCTGGCCAGGGTACAGACAATGAGTTCTGCATTATTTTAAGCCAATATATCTGGATGACTCTTCATCCAAAAAGTTCTCCCTAGAGAATGTGATGGATTACATGCAACTTACAGCCATCTTTTCCTGCAGATGGCTAGCCTGAAGCTACCCCAATTTATTTATTGAATCTCATCCCACTGAATGCTTTACATAGAGAATTCAGCACAGAACAGAATAATAAAGTGTTCTTAAAATAGTTTACACAAAATCCATTCAAGAGTCTGTGTCTAACTACTACTGTAATCTCTTCTCTACTAGGGGACAGCCAAGAGACAGTTAATGATGCCTGAAAAGTGAGTACCACTGGCTAGGATGAGGCATTACTAGGGATGTGTAGGTTCAGCCACTGGCTGGGCTCTTACAGAGCTCCCAATTAAACTAAAGTTGCCTTCCCTCAGCTGAACTGAGTAGAACCCCTCCTACCAATACAAAGAGATGACTACTTAATAGGACACAATGGTCCTCACTGGTGCAGAGGTGAAAGTTGAACCTCTGTCCCATTAATAGTGGATCTGGCCCTTCATGTTGATCCCTGGGTACAATCCATTCCTATGACTTTCATATAAATCATATAGAACTTTGCTAGTGATTCCTTAAAATAGCTAAGAAATCATTCAATAGTTGAGCAAAACTGGCTGGCAAAATTCCCATAGATGTCATTTGAATTTTTGTTGAAGTAAGGACTGAATAGCTAGGATATCTAATTTTTGTATTGCTTTTTTCTATTTGTATTTTCCAAAGACTTCCAACAATAAACTTTATGAAAGCTTTGTAACTGGAGATAATTTTCTTCTCCCTAAATGTATTTGCTATTACAGTGCAAGGACTTGAAGGTAGTACAAGGATATATCATGGGAACAACTGGAAAATGTCAGAAAGAGAAATTGTATGCTGAATATCAAGAAAAAATTCCAGATACTGAAATATATTAGACTATTAGAGTCTCCCCAGGGAAGTGTAAAAGGGCCCATTACTTGGCACAATTAAAACAAGGGTGGGAAAGCACTAGAAAAATGTAGCGTAGGCAATGAAGGATGAACTTAGGTATTTACTATCTCTAAATTTTGTGATTTCTGTGGTTACAAGGAACAAGCAAACAAAGAAGATCTGCAATGTGGAAGATGTTTGTTATCTGTAATAGTACACTAGCTAGAGTCAAAACAGAGGTGCTGCAAGATCGAGGAATACAGCTCAGTTGTCCCACATTACAACCCTACCAATAGCCCTGTCAAGGTATTTTTCCCACTTTGAACTTTAGTGTCCAAAAAGTGGGGACCTGCATGTACTCTTCTAAACTTAATTCCTAGCTTAGATCTGATAGCGCCGCCACCAGCAAAATATAGTGTTTGGCACACTTTCTGTTCCCCCAAAACCTTCCCTGGGGAACCCAAGACCCAACCCCTTGAGTCTTAAAACAAAGAGAAATAAACCATCCCCCCTCCTTTCCCCCTCCCAGACTTTCCCCTCCCTGGGTACCCTGAGAGGCTACACTGATCCAAACTCCTTGGATCTTAAAACAGAGAGGAATTAACCTTCCCCCCTCCTCCTTTCCCCCCACCAATCCCTGGTGAGTTCAGACCCAATCCCCTTGGGTCTTAGACAAGGGAAAAAAATCAATCAGGTTCTTAAAAAAGAAAGCTTTTAATTAAAGAAAGAAAAAAAGTAAAAAATATCTCTGTAAAATTAGGATGGAAAATGTTTACAGAGTAGTCAGATTTATATAGCCTAGTGGGACTCCCTGCCCCACTAGCCTGATATTCCAAGTTACAGCAAACAGAGGTAAAAATACTTCCAGCAAAATACACATTCACAAGTTAAGAAAACAAACATAAGACTAATCCGCCTTTTCTAGCTAGTACTTACTATTTTGAACATGAGAGACTGTTTCAGAAAGATTGGGGAAACCTGGGGTGCACGTCTGGTCCCTCTTAACCCCAAGAGCAAACAAAGAACAAAACAAACAGCACAAACAAAGACTTCCCTCCACAGAGATTTGAAAGTATCTTGTCCCCCCATTGGTCCTCTGGTCAGGTGTCAGCCAGGGTCACTGAGCTTCTTAACCCTTTACAGGTAAAAGAGACATTAACCCTTAACTCTCTGTTTATGACAAGCCCAAACAAAATAAGGTGATCTCTTTTTTGTGTGTATAAAGGACGGATCTGGTTTTGGCTTTGAGCTGTAGCTGGATGAATACTGAAGAAAAAGTACTCGTGGCATTCACTTGAATAAAAAAACATAAAGCTGCGGTGACAGTCAGGAAGGAGGGGGTAATAGAGCAAACTACTGTATATGGCCATGGTGCAACCACACCCAGAGTAGTGTTTTAAGTAGTCATCTACTTTATTAGCAGAAATGATTTAATAGCTCTTTATATATTACTTCATGGTGTTTTTCCATGCCAGCCACTCTCCCTGATCTGGCACAGACAGCCTGACAATATGCTGAGTTCCTGCTGTGAGAGCAACTTAGGGACTGCTAGCACAACCTGTTTGTTACCAGCTCCATCTCCACTAACACCTTTCTCCCCAAAATAAAGTGCACTGCAGGTACGGCAGACGAGGAAAGAGATTATTGTCAAACAAAACATATAAAATATTAACTGAGTAGTAAACTCTCACTTTGATGCTCAGTGCTGAATAACACCAGCCCTGCCTCAATCTATCACAAGGAGAAGTAAGAAGTTTGGAGAGCAAAGAAGAGCTGAAAATGAACGAACCTTACTAGGAGCCTCTTTCCTTCTGTCAAGCCATGAGCCTCCTATTTAGCCACGGGTTTCTGCACTAGCGACAGGGAGAGCTGCTAGCAAAGAACTCCCATGCAGAGGAATGATTTTAACCAGAAATACAGAATGATGAAGCAGAAGTGATAGAAGTCTGATTTTTGCTAAACCAATAAAACCTACCATAATTACTTACTTTGCACTAATAGGTCTCTTGGATCTCTCCTTTTGGATATCAGAAAGGCATTTGCCAGATTGACAGGTGAATCTTTCATTCAAAAGGAGAGTATATTTTTGTTCATTTAGACATGCTGCTTGAAAATGCACTTCCTCCTGCTTTAATCAACATAAGAACAGATGTTCTTGTAGCAGCATGATGACCAAGCCTTTGTCTTTTTCAAGTGATAGCAAGCAAGTTCACGAACTTGGAGGACTGTAGTATCAAATTTACCTTTGCAGTGCAATTAGTCTGTTTTCAGCTATTTGTGTACAAGAAATTGAGTGATTCTATTTCACACAGGACATAGTAAAATGAGCCATCATGGGCCACTCAACAAGACGGGGAGGAGGCCCCCAATGACAATACTGTGCTTTTAGTCAAATAAGTTAATCTGTTTTTATTGAGGGCTTAGTATGATCCTTATTATTTTGCCACTTAGGGTTTTCTAAATGTTCATATCTCCCTCTATCACCTCCTCCAATTCTGCATCCTGAAGCCACTTAGTTTGATGACAATTTCTGCCTAGAACAACAGTGACAAGAATCAGATTGCAACCTTTACAATGGAGTAGTTCTATTATCGGAAGCCCAAGTTGTTGCGTGGCCATGCCAACTTTTATTATTGCTTTTTTATATGACATGGAAGCGCTCAATTTTCTTCTAAAGGAACAGTAGAAAATGGCATACTTGTGTCTAAGTAGGACCAATTCAAAAACCATTTAACAAACAACCCATTCTCTTTCTTCCCATTTTGAAAATATACTTATTTACTGTGCAGCAAAGAAATAAAAAAGACAATTTATCAGAGGGGCTTTACATATGGTGACAAAGTGCAGACGAAGTACAATAGTGGCAAGTCTTCTATGCACTACACTAGCTAACATCCGATCCATTACGGGATAATGAAGATGTGAGATGTGAAAAAAGCTCTCTCAAAAGATCTATGTGCTGGTTCAGCTTCCATCTAAAATGAGCATCAGAGCTGTGTCTCAACTTCAGTCTCTCCTTTCTAGTTTGATCTTCTCTGCCATGTGACACTATATAAACACACACAATACTCTGTTACAGTGTCCTTTTCTAAGTAATATGGAAATAATTTGACATTTATTTGGATTTCTAGAACCTTTAAATTAGAATGAAAACAATTCAGCCTCACCTCTCACAGCTATGACTATAGAAAGACATCTTTAATAGTTCCTTTTCTTTCAGCATATGTAGTATAAGTCATCTTGAGTGCATAGCAGGAGAATGCAGAGTAAGGTAATTAGATGAAATCAATTGCACAATTATTTTTAATAAGATGGCTGCTATACATGACAATTTATGGACACCCTTCTAATACCAAGCTAGAACAATTGTTTCTAGTTACTTTCATATCATAGTCCTAACCCTTTAAATAACATCATGAAATTTAACTGATGAATTGCTGAGAAACAAGTATGTTAATTTCTTTCCTTCTGGGAAAGATAAAAGTGTAGTTATTACATAAAGTGGAAATTCACTGAGTTGTTTTGCCTGGACTGTGAATTGTGTGTGTATGGGAGGAGTGGGGGAGGAGCGGGAGAGGGTGACAGGCTTCTCAAATACTAGTGCTCTATTTTCCATTTGCCTGGTAGGTTCTTCAGTGTGAGGCTTGGAGGGTGGGGGTGGGAGGAGGAGGTCCTGGATTGAAAATTGCACCACCAATTTGGGAATTCATATGTCCAATGTTTATTGGCACTAAAGCCTGGTTTAAAGCCCATCAGAATCAATGGATTCAGTGGTGCTTTGGATTAGGCCCTGACTTTGCAAGGCAACAATGTTCTCATCCAATGATTTGATTTTTTTTCTCTTTCATATGAGGAGTGAGCCCAGGGACAACTAAGGGAGGGAAGATGAAAATGGAGTGCAGTCTGATATTCAGAACAGAACTTTTAACATGTAGAAAACTTGGATCTCCAAAAATATGCATTTTGGTCATTGTTACTGCATATGTGTGTGTGGTGTGCAGAGGAGCAAAGAAATGTAACATATTAGACAGATATCAATAAAGTAATGCTTTTGGAAACTTAACATTTAGCCGTTAGACGCCAGTGCAAACCAAACAAGTTGTGTGAATTTTTACAAAATTGTGTGAGAATGCTCAGCCATTCTCTGGTATCTGAAGTCATTCCCACAAATTCTTCAATTTAATAGAAGAACACCAAGACTATGGGTACGTCCACAGTACCCACCGGCTCGGCGGGTAGCGATCGATCTATCAGGGATCAATTTATCACGTCTCCTCTGGACACGATAAATCGATCCCTGAACGTGCTCCCATCAACTCCGGAATTCTACCAGGGCAAGAGGCGGAAGCAGAGTCAACGGAGGTGCCGCAGCTGTCGATCTCACACTGTGAGGACAGGAGGTAAGTTGAAATAAGATACGTCGACTTCAGCTATGCTATTCCCGTAGCTGAAGTTGCATATCTTACATTGACCCTCCTCCAGTGTAGACCAGGCCTGTGATGTTCATTTTATTTTCAATTTAAAAAAAAAGAAAAGGTAACAAAAGGGATTCTGAGGGTTACCACTTCATTTTTATGAACCCATCAAAAGCCATTTTTTTTCAGTTTCCCTTGACATGTAAAATCTTTTGGAAGATATATATGATAAAAACATTACTCTCCTTCCAAATCTTCAGAGGCAGAGATAAAAAGAGATGATGGACAGATTTAGCAACAAAACAGGAAAAAAAGAAGAGGAGAAACACGTCTAACACAGCAAGGTGTTGAGCATCTTCTATCTAAGCACTTGGAATTTAAGAAACTCAGAACCATATCAGATTATGCCCATATGTAGCACTTTTAAAATGGCTGACTATTGCTATTTATAAGTTGCTAGAGAGCCAAACATTGTCCATTTACTAATACACTGTTCATATTTATGGGGACAACAATGCAGCACCAAACTTCAGTTCTGTGTGACTGCATCAGCAAGATCAGAATGGTGGTCAATAGTCTATATTCATCTTTATGTTTTCACAGCATATAAAGAGATAAGTGAGGTAAAACATAAAATACTCTTGCTGGAAGGCAGCAACTTAACACTACTTTATTTCTGAGAATTCAGAACAACAACACACAAGAACCCAACAATAGAGAGAGACAAAGCAGGCTGCTCCTAAAATAGAGAGCCACACTTGTTCTAGGCTGTCTGTCTGGTGATTTATTCTGATTGCAAACTTGCCTACAGAGCCCCTTAGTTTGGAAGCATAGCCAGGACAACCTACTCTTGGAACTGCAAAGCAGTTGACAATACAGCACAATCTCAGTTTTTAATCTCTTTCCCTGTAAGTAAAATTTGGCTCTAGTTACCAGTTCAAATGCCTATGAGATACACTGTAGAACAATGGGCATATCTGTATGTCTGCAGTACTGTGTGTGAGTCACTGGTGAGTCATCTATAGATCATGCTAATCTTTTAAACTAGGATCTAATTATGACTTTTGGAAGAAAAGTACTTGATTATGTCTTGCAAAATCATTTGCTTGCTTTAATGTTTGCACTTATAAATGATCATGCATTCAGAATTTTGCATGGATGTAGCATAGCAGCCACTTTTGAAATTTTGTCTTGGGGGAAGAAGGTAGCCAGAGTGAGAGCAATACAGACAATTGCCTATTCATAACTGATTATATATAGTGATACATCACATCAATGAGGGAGGGAAGTAACCAAAAACATATATAGTTTGATTCCAAATTTTCCATAATAAGCATCTGTATAATGCTTTTCATTCATAGATCTCAAAATGTTTTTACAAGGGAGTGTCCACATCATTACCCCTATTTTACAGCAGGGTAAACTGAAGCCCAAAGAGATTATTTATAAGTGATTTGCCCAAGGTCACACACCAAACTAGAACCAGAGCTAGGACTAGAACAAGGTTTTTTCCACCTGTCATCCTCTGGACTCTCCTGCCTTTCTAGTATCAGGATCTGTATGAGTTGTCAATTCGATATTGTTCCATTCCATCATCACTTCAGAACAGAGAGCCATGCAGGGTTTCACAAGCGTTAGTAGGTGCACAGAAGCAACAAATGACAGATCTTTCCAATGAGAGACTAGCAAGTGACAGCCCAGATAAGAGTGGACTCCATCACTTTAAACTTGCTTTCACGCTGCTTGCTATCATGATTGGCCACCAGATTCCCAGGAACATGCTCTGGATGACTGGGGGCCCTCTGAAAAAAAAATAGACCCATCCCATTTTTAAAGGCCTGGTAATGGAAGAGATGTCAATGAGACAGGAGGCAATCCTCATTTGCTGCATCACCAGTGATGAGCCCTTCCTCTGCCCTACTACTGGATCTGTAATGGTGAGCTTTTCCCCTCTCCTTTTCTTTCAGGGAAGAGTCCAATGGGAGGATCAAATAAGGATTTAAGTGGAATTTGGGGAAGATGGAATGAGGCAAGGTAGAGGCTAAATACTTACTAGTTACTGCTTGTTATTTATGTCAGTATAAGGCAGCAGATAAGGCAGCCTGTTTCCCACTGTGATCTCCCAATAGCCAGAGTACGTATGGTCATCATGGCAATGATATTTTTGACAAAATGTGGTATTTGAGTTTCTCTTTCTCTCCCATAACAAGCCATTATCTTGGTAACTGCAGCCAGATAAGACTCTCCCATCAATCTCTACACATTTTGTTCTATGTATGTCCTGTATAGTTAAGTAGACAAGCAAGAACTTTGGGGAGTGGGGTTTCCTTTTTTTTTTTTTTTTTTTAATTTTTGGTAAAAATAAGTCTTCTGTCATCCTAAGAGCAAAAAAGTTTTTACGTGAAATGTCGTTATAAACATCATCTGTTTTTTAAAGTACAAATAGTGTTATTGTTCCCAAAACCAAGCACAGTTTTACAATAAAAGTAGGGGTTTTCAACTTGGGGTCATGCCTCCCCCTTGCAGCATCACAAACAAGTATCGGGGGGTCATGAGCCCCATCTTTCCCATACAGAAAATTGAGACAAGAGTCATGGCTAGATCCCAGCTAGTTAGGAGGAAGGTTCTAGCTGAATGCGGGGGTGGGTCCTGGTGCGGAAACAGTTAAGAATCATTGCACTAAAGCATTTCACTGTGAATCTTTTACCCAGCTCTCAGTTTATAGTAAAGCATGTCCAAAGTATTATAACTATCATACTCAATTTCTAAACTCTCTGACTGGTCTTTTTCTGGATATTAGGTGAGATGAAGTACATATTTCAATCCCAGCTAGAGATGCTTTGGCACAGACTCCAGTCTCACATGTATGTTGACTGGATTTTAGTTCTGTATTTACCTCCATATAATTGGGGGCTATGGGTATCATAGCGAATGAATATTTTCACTGGCACTACTTTGTCTGAGCTACAGGATGAATAATGTACATGAAATAACTCTAAACAAGCATTATGGTACTTGAAATAGGATACTGAAATTTCTTGTCTAGTTAAATTTTGATTTGTTTCATCCATATGCCCATTAAAATAGCATTTAACCCTTACAATAGTTCCTGAATATGGATCTCTTACATATATGGCAGATAGCTATATTGACTAGAAGTTATTGAATAAAATTAAAAGTCTAAAGTAGAGAATTCTGTCTATTTAAAGTTAAAATAGAAATGGATAGCAATAATAATAAACTTAATGATCCAAAAATAAAACAAATCAATGGTCTCACCAACTACACTGCAATAAATGTCCCTGCTTAGTGCTTATTCCTTTTCTAATAAAGAAAACCTATTAAACAAACGGATTACAACTGGAAAAAAAAGAAACAATAAAAGCTCAATTGGCTCTTTTAGTTTCTCTCAGAACGGTAAAACTGCAGTTTAGATTAAGCACAAGAGATGAAAACTAGGGTCTCTGAACTACTAGAAATGTATATTTGATAAGGACAAACACAGATTCAGTCTTAAATCTTGCGAGGGACTCAGCTGTTTTATTGGTTAATACCAGATAACATTCTCTCTCTATCACTCTTTCTTACTAACTAGCTCAGCTGATTGAATAGCCTGTTTTTTTTAACTGTTTTTTGAATATTTTTGTGACTAAAACTACAGAGTTTGAGTCACTAGGAATTCATGGAGTCATATTGTTTACGTGCAAGTATTCTTTTGACCACTGGCTATTTTTGAAAATGCTCATGCACCCCCAAAGTGATTTATTGACGTGTGAGTGATTATTTATCTGAAAGTGTGTTCATTATTTGTCATTATTCTTCTATTTAGAAACTTCAGTCAGGAAAGTGATACCATGTCCTTTGGCATAGGCAACATACCCCAAAACATGAATAATAGATACAACTTTTCAAAGCAAACAACCAAAGAGAATAACCACAACCCATCTAAACTACTTGGTAAATACATTTGGAAAAAACAGGCATCATAATTTTTAATGGATTAGATACTAAACCACTGTTGAAAATAAAAGGTCTAAATCCATTGGACCAGATACTGTGATGTCCTTGCCCATGTTAAGTGATGCCTTACTTAACAGACAGTCCCATGGGACATGTTTCAAAACTGGGTTCAAGATCACATTGATTTGGTTTAGAGTTTGTTTTAAAGGAGTCTAATGGAAAACACTGGGCATACCTATAACAACAGCTTTTCTGTTAATTAAAAAAAATATGAAATGCAAAGAAACTTTGAAGGATAGGTTATTGCTTCCTTTTTTGCTGCTTGTTTTGTTTGCTTTGTCTGTCCTTCCTCTTTGCTTTTCTTAATTTTTCACTGCAAGTTGCGGACCTAATGGGTATGAAGCCAAATAAACCTCTGGTCATGTTGTTTCTCTAGCCTAAACTACATAGGCCTTGCCTGCTTATTAAACACTGTACATGGAAAGAGAAGTGTAGTTCACTGTAGTATATGGAGACCCAAAACAGATTAAAAGATCTCCTTATTCTGGTACATAGACAACTAATCTTCCCCCTTTGTGAATAAAATTCCTCACCCCCACCACAAACCAAACTAGGGTGACCAGATAGCAAGTGTGAAAAATCAGGAAGTGCTTCAGGGGGTGCTTATATAAGAACTGCCCCCCCAAAAAATATCAGGACAGTCCATACAAAATCAGAACATCTGGTCACCCTAAACCAGTGGTTCTCAACCATTCCAGTCTACTGTACCCCTTTCAGGAGTCTAATTTGTTTTACGTACTCCCAAGTTTCACCTCACTTAAAAACTACTTGCTTAAAAATCAGACATAAAAATAGAAAAATGTCATGGCACACTATTACCGACAAAATGCTGACTTTCTCATTTTTACCATATCATTATCAAATAAGTCAGTTGGAATATAAATATTGTACAGTAAAAGCTGTGTTATCTGGCCCTGTACCAACCAGCCAATGAAAGCAGCACAGCCAGTGCATGGGGCGTGGCAGGGGCAGCACGCAGAGCCACCTGGCCACATCTTCACCTAGGAATAGCAGGGAGAGGTTGCTTGTGGGCAGTCGCCCAAGGTGAGCACCCCCTGGATCTGGAACTCTGAAACCCTTCCCATACTCCAATCCCTTGCCCTGAATCCCCTCCTACATCCAAACTCCCTACCAGAGCCCACCTCCTCCCATGCCCCAACCCGGCCCCCCTCCTACACCCAAGCTCCCTCTCTCTTAATTAACTGGAATTTTTCACTTACCAACACCCCTCCATTCTCCCAACATACTGGATAAAAAAGCTTTTCTTGTACTTACATTTCATGTATAGTATATAGAGCAGCATAAACAAGTCATTGTCTGTATGAAATTTTAGTCTGTACTGACTTCACCAGTGTTTTTTATGTAGCATGTTGAAAAACTAGGCAAATATCTAGATGAGTTGATGTATCCCTGGAAGACCTCTGCATACATACCTCCAGAGGTACGCATACCCTTGGTTGAGACCCACTGCCTTAAAGCAAACCCTCTGGTGCATGTTCTGTGCAGCCTTTGGGCTAACAGTAAACATCTATTCATGCATTAGCCACCAGGTGGCAATAAGCATAAACATATCTACAACATTACACTTCTCTCCCTCCAAGCTATTAGTAACAAGAAATTTAAAACAGTATAACAATAAAACAATACAGCCTAATTAAGAGGTTGGGGTAAACTACCCTAATCTTCAGGGTTTAGTCTGCCTTTTCTAGCAAAATTGACTTAATGGTACAAGTCCAGTCTGTCTCTAGGTTTGGGAGATTTTCTGGAATGGTGCATTGGAAACACCTGTGGTTCTTGATTAGGTGCGCAAAAAGTCACAGGTGCAAAAAGGCTTTAGGCTTAACTTCCAGTTCTGCGATAGTGGTTGATATGGGGTCCTTAGTAATGTAACTATTTCTGGATGTAGCAAATGGATAGTCTAATAACTCCATTATCACCTAGTACCTTAGGCAAACAAGAATTCTCTACAGCTAACGCCTCATGGTATTGCAGACAAATGTGATTGTGATGGCTACAAATGTGCCTCCCATCTGATAAATCAGTCACCCACTGAGAAAATTCAGAGCATACACTGCATAGCTTAACTCTAATGTTCTTGGTGATTCTTATACATCATAATATAAATGTTGTGCTGCCTGCTTTTGCTTCATCTTAGCAGCTTCAGCAAGTTGTAGAGAGCCAAGATAAATTCTTAGTTTCCTTCCCATTAAGAGTTCTGCAGATGACTTTACTATTATGGTTTGTGGTGTCACATGATAAAGAAAAAGAAGCCTGGCCATCTTAGCTTCTATGCTACTATATGCTACCTTCTTCAGTCCCTCTTTTATGATTTGCACAGTCCACTCCACTAGGCCATTTGGAAAAGAGTGATTTGGCCCAGTTCTAATGTGTTTGTTGGTGAGTTTTTTTCATAAATACCTGAAATACAATACCAATGAACTGGATATCATTGTTGCTCACTACTGTCTATGGAAAAAGTAAGTTGAAGTTTATTTACTGTAATCTTGGCTATAGAGGAGGGCATTACAAGTGCCTTAGTCCATTTTGAATGAGCATCAGTTATTATTAAAAACATTTCCCCATAAATGGACCAATACAGTCTACATGAAGCCTTGTCCAAGGTCACGGGGGCCACTTCCGTGTGTGCAAAAGAACTTTTGGCTGTGTATGGAAGTTGGATTGGCAAACCACAAATTTTTACCCAACAGTCTCCATTTCCCAAGCCATTCCTGGTCACCCCACATAATTGTTGCAAGCCCCTTCATGAGTACAATGCCAGGATGTGCTTCATGTCATAACTTTACCATCACTGGTCCTCTTGCTGGAGGTTATGATCATCCAGGACTGTGATAATAAGCACCCATCCTGGACACTCAAAGACTCCTTTAGAGAGTAATAAGGTTGGTGCTCTGTGCTTACCCTCTGTGTCCAGCCACTTGAAAGCATTCTGTGCACTCAAGACAATAATGAGTCTCTCTCTGTCTCTTTATCCATGCTGCATTGATTAGAGAAGTGAACAGTAGTTCAATGAAGAGGATGGTTTCTCTGGGGTGAGGCACTTTGGGTGTCTAATCAGAGCATCTGCATTACCAGTGCTGTTCCAGGTTTATAATCAAACCCATAGTCATAAACTCATAAGGTGAGAGTCCATCTCTGAATGTTAGCAGATGCCATAGGAGGCAAACGCCTGTCAACAAACAGACCTTTCAGAGGTTTATGATATGAGTGTGTAACAAAATGTCTGCTATGTAGGTAAGAGTGGAACTTCTTTACCCACAAAACCACTGTTAGCCCTTCTTATTTTAGTTGGGAATATTTTCTTCTTCTGGAGTTAGTGTCCTTTGTGTACAACTGATGGGACACCCAGATCCAGCTAACATTTGGTGGGATATGACATATGGTGAGGAATCAGAAGACAATATTAGTTCTTTCTGGCTAGCCTAGTGAACTAAAACATTTGATGATGTTAGCACTTTCTTTGATTCTGCATAAGCTATTTTTTGTTTTGTATTTGACTCCACTGGAATTTGTGTAATGGAACCAATATGGAATCCAAGTTAGGTAAAAATTTACCATAATTATTTAGCAGGCCTAGAAAGGATTTCAATTCAGACACTGGCTTTAGTGGTGGTACCTTGGTAATAACCTTTACCTTCTCCTATATTGGATACAAGACAGTGGCATCAATTTTCTAGCCCAGATAAATGACTTCAGCAGCCTTTAAAATACACTCACTCACTCCCCCATTTTGTAGAACTTGCTCGTGGTCGTTTTCAGTTTATTCTTGTCACCAAGGTAGAATATAGAGGCCCAAATAAGGAGCTTTTTATTCTCGTACACACTCACATAGATAACTAGATAGCCTCCGTCTTGGAAAAACTTCCTCTCCCACAACATGCTAGAGCATGCTCAGTACAACGTTAGGGCTTCTAAGAATAAATAGCTCTTCTCACATTGGCCTTCAGGTGGCCATAATCATAACAGAGATGCTTACAGCATTACATTCATCCTACCAAAATCTGGCACACTTACTATCTAATAATAACTGTGATAGCTAAAGCAGTGGTTCAATCAGCGGTACGTGTACGCATGGGACTATGCAGAGTTCTTCTAGGGAGTACATCAAGTCATCTAGATACTTGCCTAGTTTTTCAATGGCCTACATAAAAAGCACCAGTAGTCAGTCCAACCAAATTTTCATACCCACAATATACTATATACAGAAATGCAAATTGAAGGATAGCCAACAACACTGAAATGTAAGTACAGTATTTATATTCCAATTGATTTAATTTAAAATTATATGGTAAAAATGAGAAAGTCAGCAATTTTTTAAGTAATAGTGTGCTCTGACACTTCTATATTTTTATGTCTGGTTTTGTAAGAAAGTAGTTTTTAAGTGAGTGGAACTTGGGAGTACACAAGAGAAATCAGACTCCGGAAAGGGGTACAATAATCTAGAAAGGTTGAGAGCCACTGAGATAAAGTATAGCAAAAAAATTGACTATACCTGTGATTCAAACTAAAATATTCAAGAGACCAAATAGCCAATCCCAGTCAGTTTGTTGGTCAAAGACAAAGTAATACACCATAAAAAGGAGACATAAATACCACCCTTCTTGGGATGTGATCTCATGGTGGTCACTTTACATAGAAGGTCTGCTTTGGATAATATGCACTCAGCATATTGTAGTTGTTTACAGGATAAAAACAGTCAATACATCACCTGAGATTTTACCCACAAGTCTGTAAAAGTTTCTTATCTTGTTTTTCTGTATTGTCCTGTGCCTTCCTTATCTTTATATAGGATGCCTCATTCCAGCTGTCAGTGGGCTCTGGCGGCACCTTCATACTGTACCATGACGTAACATCTTGTTTCTGATGGTTTGTGTATCTGCCTGAATTCAACAGTTTCAGAGTATTATGGGATATACCTTAATGTGAATTACATCATATTGGAAAAAGCACATAACAACTCACAATATTGTATAGTTTAGCATAACTACCCACCATTAATATATGATATGTGTACAATATTAAAACCATTCATGTGATATATAATAATGTGGTATGCCATGTGTATAACAAATATATATTGGCTAACAATTAAGTATTCTTTTTTTTTCTTCTCTTATTCCTTTCATTTTTTTCTTTATTTGTGTGAAATTAATTTGGAGAAACGTTTTTGACAAAACTAACCATTTGTCTAGTCTAATCTAGACTTCAGCACTGTAGTAGCTGAGTGGCTTTGTCACTAAGCTGAGGATTTTTTCACTATAACACAGTTAATATTTTCCATCATATAATAAAACCAGTAAAGCTGCTTCTGTAACTTGCAGTTTTTGACTATGTTATTAGGTAAACACAGATAGAAAGTTTACCATGATGTGGTTGTTAAGGGTTTAAATATAGGCCCCAAGAAAGAACTATAAAAGAACTATGAAATGTAATACTGGCCCTTGGGTACATTAAATAACATCTAGTTAATCCATAAATCATGATCCTAGTCAAAAGCAGCATCATAACTCTGCTCAATTGTCCCTTATAGAGAAGGCAAGATTAAACTCAAAAACAATGATCCAAATGGGAACATTGATTTAGTTGGTGTTGTACAAGTGAATTGCACTCAAGTCAGCCTGCATATAGGCTAATGTGGGAGGATGAATAACTATTTATAAGAATAAGGGTGTATGTCAGAAACAGAGAGGGGGAAAAAATGGATGCGATAAAAACAGGAGCATAAAGGTCAAATCAGTAAACATCCTTTGAAAAAAAAATGCATCAGGGCAGAAAATGCTTAGCAAGGGGTACCTGGTAACTCACAGAAATGAGTGTTGTAAGAGCACAGTGTGTACCAGTAGCAGGAAACAATTCCATAGAACCAACCCAGGAGAATGAAGATAAAGTCAGACAACAGTCAGTCAGTCACTCAAAGACCACAGTGATTGGCGGGGTATAAGAACTTGAAAAAAACAGAATGGGGAAAAACCTCTACCATTACAACAATCAAGGTTTAATTGTTTAGAAACTTAATTGTATAATTCACATATGATTAACACAAGATGACTCCATGCCACTTGCATCCCCCACATATCATATTACAAAGTATAACCGGCAAAGATCAAGCCAACCGGTCCCATTATTCAAACAGCAGATTAGGCAGAGATTTTCTTAGGCTATCCAATATTTTGTTGATGACTTTAGCAAAAGAGGAGCATTGGGCCACTTTTTCTTAAGGATAGGTGCTCTCATTATGGTGTTTAAAGATTCCTTTGGCAGCTTTAATTTATCTTAATTGATCTTTTTGAAACACTTTTTCTCCCTGGGCATTGTGGGAGAATCATACAATGCAGTGCCTTAGCTGTTGTCAGCAGAGGCACTCAAGCAGTATCCCCCTCAATATAATAGAGAGTGGCTGGCTGGCAGGGTATCTTGTGTAAGGGCTCTCGGACTCTGGAACTTTATTCTCACAGCTCAAATTTTATGACCTTCTGGACATGCTGCAAAAGAGATTTATTTTATTTAATTTTTGTAGAGAGCTAAGGGTATGCATCCCACAATGATGAAAGGGTGGAAAGGAGTCTCTATAGGAGCTGGTCTGGCTGTTGAAATGTTGAAATGATTAATATGCTGGGATTTTATCTGTATTATTAACGGTGTGTTTGGGCACCTAGAGCCTTGGAGAGAATTTTTTTTTAATCTAAATTATATACATAAAATTAAAATCATAGTAACTGATTCCTTGTTCCTGTTTCTATGACTACATGTCATTTCTCTGATGAGCCACTGAACAGCACTCACATTAGTGAATCTAAGGGAAGAATACCATTTTGGGGGTATTTTATACGTTTGCCACCTTTCCATTCCCATGTGTGCCAAGCAACAGATGATAGGACTATAAGGCCTGTGGTATGTTCAGATAATTAAGACTTCCAATATACTGACAAATACAATTCTTCTTTTGATGAATATGGGAAAGTCCACAAAAACATGCTTTCTATTTATTAATCCTGTTTACGGACACATAGCTAAAATGCATTTATTCTTTTTGAGAAAATCCTTTTATTTTTGCCAATTGTATATTCTTTGCATTTCAGCTGAAAGTTATTATAATTTTATTACTATACAGTCTCAGACTTTGTATCCTATTTATTTGTTAATACTGGAACAAAGAAAATATTCATTTTGCATGGAATGCTTTCACAACTTACTCCCTGCATCCTTCAAGGTAATTGCACAGCTTTCAAGAGGAACTTTGTATCTAGCTTTCCAGCAGACTCTTGCTTTTAGATTAAACCAATATTGGTATAACCCTTTGAAGGTTGTATATATATTATTAAGGCATTGGATTGGGACTCCAAAAATATATATTCTTTGTTCTATTGTAGACTATGATGTTGGACAATGCTTTCATAATACATACACAAGTGGCTGCTCTGAGACTGCTCGCAAACCTTAGTTCTCTCATTTCCTAATGCTTTAGAGTGGTGCAAGATAGATGAGTGGGAAGGGTGTGGTTGAAGTGAACAGACAATGGAGTAACATTGAGAGAGATGCCACCAGAAGCAAGCAGGAAAAGGAGGATATGCAGAGGAAGGAGATGAGCACGTGAGTGGGGAAGTAGGGAGAGTGGATGGAGCAGATGCTAAGTGTAATGAACCTAATGATTGAAAGGGGAGAATCACTGGAACAAGTAGGCACTGAATTAGTCAATTAGTTATGCCACAAATTAATTCAATAATGTGTTAACCAATTGATTTAGCAATGAATTAACTAAACAATAAGGTAAGCAGAGACTCAGGTAAGCAGTTAAACAGGCAATCAGGGAATTAGTTAATTAATTAATCAAGCAGTGAATTAATTAGATGAAGAATCAATAAATTCATCTATTAATTAAACAGTAAATTATGTGGTGATCTGCACAATTAAGCAAGCAGGCAAGTGTTGAATCCAATGAGCAATATTTGAGACATTCACACAGTTATGTGTGGCCAGTAAGTCAGTGAGGTTGAACAGTTTAAAATGGCAGCTTGAGAGTATTGCAGAGAATAGCCAAAAAGTAGTTATGAGTTGGAGGTCAATGTGGAAGGCATGGTTCAGCAGCTGAGGGGAATAATGCCAGCTGCAGGGAGCCTGTGAATATATGCTTGTTTCCACAAATAATATTTAGAAAGGAGTAACTGAGAAAAGTCCTTGGTCTCTGGTTTAATGTTCATTCAGTAAACTTCTACTTTTGTGACAGCACAACAGCTATCTCCAACAGCAAGTATTGGCTCTGCCAGAGACAGAGTAAGATGCGTGATAAATGATGTTATGCAGCAAACCCAAATTTATTACAGATTGGGTTGTTATTTTTTTTGCAAGTTACGTTTCGCTTATGCTTTATTTTCCATATGAACTTGGAAAGTTTTTTCCCCCTTCCATTACTATGTATTTCTGTGAAACCTTTTTTAATATTCTTAATTTGTATTCCTTATCTGAATTATAACAAACCGACAAAATATTGGAATGCCAATAGAATGAAACTTTCCTCTACATCGGAGTGGGCAAATGTTTTGGCCTGAGGGCCACATCTGGGTATGGAAATTGTATGGCGGGCCATGAATGCTCACAAAATTGGGGGGTGATGTGCAGGAGGGGGCAAGGGCTCCGGCTGGGGATGCAGTCTCTGGGGTAGGGCTGAGGATGAGGGTTGGGGGCTCAGGAGAGTCTCTGGGCTGGGACTAAGGGGTTCAGAGGGCAGGAGGGGGATCAGGGCTGGGACAAGGGGCTGGGACGCAGGAGGGGGTCGGGGCACGATCTGGGTATTGCTTATCTCAAGCAGCTCCTGGAAGCAGCAGCATGTCCCCTCTCTGGCTTCTACATGGAGGTATGGTGGACTTTGCACACTGCCCTGTCTGCAGGCGCCATCCCCGAAGCTCCCCATTGTCCGGAAACCCACTGGTGGGAGTGGCACTTGGCAACAAATGGAGACCCTGACATAGGAGCTGGAGGGGGACATGCTGCTGCTGCTTCCGGGAGCCACGACACACATGGAGCAGGACAAGCCCCCAACCCTGCTCCCTGGTGGGAGCTCAAGGACCAGTTTAAAAAGTCTGAAGGGCTGGATGTGGCCCCCGAACCATAGTTTGCCCACCCCTACTCTACATGCATGCACCAGTGCTTTTTCATAATGGGTGTCATGTCTCTGAGTGCATGTTGAGACATCATATTCATCACAAGCTGGTGACTGATCCAGAGGCTAAAAATAAACTAAATTAAACAGTGACCTTTGTATATATTTTCCCCCCCAGAAAACAGAAGTTTACATTTGCTTGTTTTATGACATTCAATATAGTACTGACTAATAAAAAGTTCAAGGCTCAATGAACAACTTGATTCTCTCCAAACTCAATCAATTCGTAGCGTGTAACAGTTTCAAAAAGACAAAAGTTAAAAGGCTACTTGTCCGTCCTTCAAGTTTATTGAACTGAGAGAATTTGTGAATTGCTCACGTCAAGTAAAAATTTGCCTGAAAAAGGGACAAGGAGCCTGATGCCTGCTTCAGAACAGCAGCAGATAATGCTTTATCAGCCAAAGATTCCCAGTTTTTGTCAACTTGTGGACATGAGGGAGCTGTAGGGCTTCAGATCATAAGATGGCAACTGCAAGCATCAGTGAGGAAGAGAACAAGTTTTGGGGGGTTGTTTGTTTTTTTAACTATATCTAAAGTATGAACTTTGTACACTCTGTAAACTGAACCAGTGTTGTTCTGAAAAACACTGAGCTTTTTGGAAGTATATAGCTACTCATCCTGTGCACATTCCGTATTTCCATCCTAGATGTTTGTTTATATCTTAGTCCACACTAGACAGATGTAAATTCCACAAGGGTGGCACATACTAATGGGTGTATGTGAACCCAGCTGGCATGCATTAAAAGTTTTCTAGTGTATATTAACACAATGCTGTGTGGGACTATTGGCTTGTCTACACTGGGAAGTTAGCATGCAGCAAGCTAGGGTATGAATTCAAAGCGATCTAGTACTCTAAACTAACTGCCGGTGTGGAAGGAGATATGACTGCTTTCTATAAATACATCAGAAGGATAAGCACCGGGGGGGAGATGAGTTAAGGGTCAATGTTTGTACAGGAACAAATGGATATAAACTAGCTATCAATAAATTTAGGCTTGAGATTAGACAAAGGTTTGAAACCATCAGAGGAGTGAAGTTCTGGAACAACTTTTTAACTTGTTTTAAGGCTGAATTTGACAACTTTATGAACTTTGTACACTCTGTAAACTGAACCAGTGTTGTTCTGAAAAACAGTGAGCTTCTTGGCAGTATATAGCTACTCATCCTGTGCACAACTTTATGGAGGGGATAGTATGATGAGATTGACTATTAGGGCCGCCTAGAGGTTTCAGGGCGCCTGGGGTCTTCAGCGGCGGGTCCTGGGATGGAAGGACCCCCTGCCGTGGGTCTTTGGGGACCCCCCGCCACTGAATTGCCGATGATGACACAGAGCGGAAGAAGTTCCGGGGGCCCGGGCCCCACAAGAGTTTTCTGGGTTCCCCGGAGAGAGTGAAGGACCCCGCTCCATGGGCCCTGAAAAACTCTCGTGGGGGCCCCTGTGGAGCCAGGGGCCTGGCCCCACCCTCAGGGTAGCCCTGTTGACTACAATGGCATATGGCCCATCTGCAACCGCTCCCAGCAAATATTCCCAATGGTAAAAGATGTGACACTAGATGGAGAGGAGTGTGAGCTACTATAGTTTCCCGAGTGTCCAGCTAGTGAGTCCTACCCACGTGCTCAGGGTCTATCTAACTGATCCCCATATTTGAGGTTGGGAACGAATTTTCCCTCAAGTCAGATTGGCAGAGATCCTAGGGGGGTTTTGCCTTCCTCTGAAGCTTGGGGTATGGGTTGCTTACTGGTTTGAACTAGAGTAAATGATGGATTCTGTGTAACTTTAAGTGCTTAAATCAAGATTTGAGGATTTCAGCAAAAGCCAGAGGTTATGAGCCTACTATAGGAGTGAGTGGATAAGGTTTCTGTTGCCTGCAATGTGCAGAAGGTCACACTAGATGATCATGACTGTCCTTTCTGGCCTTAAAGTCTGTAAGTCTAAGTTCATCAAAGCAAACAGTTTCTATGAAACATCTCAGTTTTGACAAACTGATATTTTTCCAGTGAAAAACTGTTCTATCCGAAAATTCCTGACCAGCTCTAGTTAGGAGACTTTTGTTCTTCCCAGCTTCCCACTCATTTTGTGACTTCTTCCTTGTCACTATCCTCTTCTCTGTAAATCAAGGATATTCATGCTTATCCACCTTTTATAAAACATTTCAAGATCTACAGATGAAAGAGACTATAATGTGATATCACATAAAGCAAAGGTTACATTAAGAAACCTTGCAGTTTTAAATTTAAAACATTGCCTGTTTATGGGTATTAAAAAGAGCAATTTTATTATGTCTTTACCATTTAAAAGGTTAAGATAATAATCTATGAAGCTTGAGATAAAAAATTATGTACTGTGTCTCAGTATTCAAGGAAGATTGCTACAGGATAGCTAGGTGTTTCAACTTAAAAATATGCCATATTTGTGCAGAGCATATAAATACATGTTTTATTTATGCACTTGTGACTGCATTTTGACAATGTGTAATTTTAGCTGCTGCTGCTTTGTGTGTTACGGAAACATATGTGATTAGTATTCACCGTCATATATTCAGTCATTTTCCAAGTTCACATATATATTGTAGCTACTAGAAACTTAACTTGTTCTCTTGAATTTTTAAGGCTACAAATCTTCTACTTTGCACTGTTCTTGTTGTAATAGTCATATTCAAATATACACTCGTGATGGTATAAAACTAGAAAGTTTTCAACCTAGGTTCCCAGTATGTGTAAGAAACCTATTTTATTGGTCTTCCCTCAGAGATTAATGGCCTTTTTGTTCTACCAGAGAACGCATAACAGCTAATGGAGAAGTGTACTGATAGTTTTGTAAGGCATTATAACCATCTTGTGTCCTCCGCTATCAATAAGGTAGCTCCTTCATGCCCTTATCTCTGTGGCAACTTCACAAGTCACCTTAGTATATAGATGACCTGCAACAAATGAAGCATAAGAAGATGAAACTAGAGTACTAGTAGGTGAAATTACACTGTGAATTTGTCCAGCTGTAGCAGGGTTTCTCAAACAGAGGTTGCCATTTGGGTTGGGAAAGCCGCTGACGGGCCAGGCCGGTGTGTTTACCTGCCCTGTCCGCAGGTCCGGCCAATCGCAGTTGTCACTGGCCGTGAATCGCTGTTCTGGGCCAACGGGAGCTGCTGAAAGCAGCGGCCAGTAAGTCCCTCGGCCCATGTCGCTTCCAGCAGCTCCCATTGGCCTGGCAGCAAACTGCTGCCAGTGGGAGCCACAATCAGCCGGACCTGCAGATGGGGCAGGTAAACACACTGGCCCAGCCCACCAGGGGCTTTCCCTACACAAGCGGCAACCCCTGTTTGAGTAACCCTGGTATAATTCTTTATTTCTTCCTGGTCCACCCCTTCCCAAGTCTGCCCATACACTGCCTTCTGCATCAGCACAAATGACGAACTGTGTGGAGAGGCTAGGACGTGGGTGGGAGACACATGATGCCAAACAGGTTTCTAAGTATCCTCTTTCATACAAAAGGAAGAAATTCATGCAGAGACAATTCCTTTCATGCATGGATCTATGGATACACAACTAAATATAATGAACCCTAATTACACTATCTGAACCCTGACCCAAATCCTTAAGTTTCCTCTTAATATTTTTAAGAGTTACTTGTAACCATAGGCTACTTGGTAGCACCAGTGCCTAATTAAAGAAATACTTAATGCTATGGAAATACATCCATATATTTTATTTAGTTGCCCGTAATTTTAATCCCAGAGTCAGTGAATGATGTTGGATGCCATGACATGCATTTTATAGAAAACAAATCTAGAGTGACATTTTCAAACCTGTGAGTCTTTGTGAAGGGTAGAGAATCACAACCTGCCAAATTAAGTGAGTCATTCACAGTTTGTATTAACAAGAGCTGGCAGGTACCGTATGTAAATTAGTTTATGAAAATGTATTATTGTGAAGCAGTATGGTCTCTTGGGAGTAGTATCAGTTGCTGGGTTTTTGTTTTTTGTTTTTGTTTTTGCATTAATAGCATATCTTTTGTTAACTCCACTACAATGGCTAGTGAGGAAACTTGGAGATTAGAGAAGCACTCTCCCATACCTTACCCTGCAGAAAATAAACTCCCTGCCCCCCCACAGCCTCATCACACATATAAGAAATTGTCTGCAGGAAGCTCCATGCACAGGTTCCTCTGAGACTCACAGAGTGGAAATGGAAAACAAAGGACCTGATTCCCTTCTCTCACACCAGTGTAAATCATGTTCACACTTTATAGGTATAGTTGCAGCTTTCATAAAGAAAAGCAAATGTGACCCTTCTACAAGTGTGTGGAAAACCATTGTTCCAAAAATGGTGTTTGCCACAAGCCTTGATTCAAATAACTTTGTGTGCTGCAGTCCAAATCCTATTATAATGTTGATTCTTAGACAAATACAAAGTGACTGAATACACAAATAACAGTTTGTTGTGGTAGGTCCTCTATCTACTGTAAACGAATTGCTGAGGCTGGTGACATCAGCAATAGTGATGTCACAAAAGGGGGTTGGGCTTCTGGGTTTTTTGGTCCTGGTGACAATTGCAGAGAGGATCTCAAGAAAGGGAGATCTGGGAATGGTGATGGAGCCGCCACACGCAGTTGGTGGGCCAGACAGAAGGTCTGGCTAGACTTGCCTGGAGAGGGGACTAATTGAAGAAAGGTTAGTAGTGCTCTGAGGAGGGAACTTGAAGATGCTGAAGAGAGCTCAGAGAAAGTGAAGGACTCCCAAATCCATCCTGCTAACCCAGCAGCAAGGGTTGGTGGTGGGAAGTGACACTGGGCACAGACAGATCACGGCACAATATGTATGTGCATTAGTAGATAAATAAGAAGCTCTAGGTTCACTCACATAGGCTGGGTAAGATGAGAAGTTTTTGGGTATTAAACAATTTCTTTAACGTTTCCAGTTCCATGTGAGTTTATATTTGTTCTTAGTGTAAGAAATGTGATGCTTTATTTTAACTAGCTCTAAGACGAAGCCAGATATGCACTACTAAGTTATTTACTAAGTTACTCTAGGTCTAAACAAGACAAGGAGTGAATATTCGATGGCAGCAATGATACTAGATAAAGCATCAAGTTCACTTGTATATATGTCAGCTGTTCATCAGAGGAGGAGTGGGTCCTCAGGACCACATTGTATCAAGACTGAATGGACAAATATGGTTCTTATTAAACATTCTACCTTGAGAAATTTACCTTTGAATTATCCCTCTCCCCTGCAAATAACACCGCCTTCCCCATTTCAGCCGAAAAGTGTACTCTTAGTTTGAATTTTTTTTTAATCTGGTGATAAATCCTGGATTACCATAGAGGGGAATTAGACATTGAATCACATGGCACTATATTAAATGATGGAAGCCTAGGGTCAGATTGTGCCCTCTCTGAAGGAAGGAAGGTCCCCATGAGATTGATTTTACAGAGTTGCCTCCAAATTCTTCTGTTAGGGCAGTAAGGTTTGACTCCTGGATACCAGACTAAGAAAGTCCTCAAGTTTCATGGGCCCTGAGATGTGCTGGATGCACAGGGCTGTCTATACAGAATTCCTGTGCCATTATATTAGTTCTGGGGTCAGATACTTTCCCTTACCCTCGCTTCCCCAAAAACTTCCTGAAAGCAAAGGTCGTGCAAACGGTTGACCTATTTTCCTTCATGAAGATGAATGGTTGATAGTACAGTGATGGGAAAGAATGATATAAGAAGGGTAAAAATAATTAGAGCTACGGTATAACCTCCACCCGCTGTATTTTCTATAAGCACTTGTAGTTAGTTTCTGTTTTATTTTGAACTGTTTCAGTTGCTTCACAGAATATGTATTCTTTGAGCAGACAAAAGCCTTCCCATAACCTGTTCAGGATTGTTTATTATTCCATTTGGATTTCATACTGCTGTTTTATTTTATTTTTTTCCCCATATTTGAATCTTGATAAATTAATAATTTGCAATGAAATAATTTAAATATCACACATAATTTAATGGAAATATTTTTTGCTATATAAAGGTGAAAGGTGTATTAAAAATTACCTACAATCTGTTATATATTAATGTTGGGATCACCTTTTTCTATAGAATTGAAACTTTTCAAAGTGTAATTTTTTTTTATGACATTTTACTTTCATGGACGAAGTTAATCTTAGACAAGCTAATTGTAGTGAAATTTGCAGATGCTTTTGAGCTGAAATGTAATATATTGTTAAAAACAATCCTTTTCACCCTCATTAAGAGGCTAAAACGAGCATATTACAGAGAAATGTATTTAACAGTCATTTTCAGGAGCAATATTGTATTTTTTCTCTTTGATTGGAGCTTGTTTGTTTTCTTTTTAATATGCTGACAAAAAATAGAAGTGAAGCTAAAAAAGATAATTTTCTTTAAATTAAAATACAAGACACTAATGATCCCAACTAAGTGTTCTCAGTAGGGGCCTTCTTAACCAGAACTTTCATTATTGGAGAAACACTTTAAGTATGCAGGCTGCTATGGTAGATGAATAAGCCAGCATTGTAAACATTGTTTACATTACAGTGAGTGTTTACGGAAAGTAATATGCTTCTCAACAATTTTTTAAACTGTAAACATCCACAGATGTCCAGGAGATTTTTTTTTCATTCTTTCCCTCTCCCCCCTCCCATTGTAATTTGGAACACAAAGGAAATTTGCCTACCAAGAAATGCATTTAAATTAGAACTGGTAGAAAATTTAGTGTTTAACTTGTTTTTCAATGGAAAAATAGATGTAGACAAGATTCTTTTGTGTGTCTTTTTTCCATGGAGAACTTAGACTTGACAAAAACAAAAACAAACAAAAACCAGAAACCAAAACATTTTTGTCCTAAAAGTGGAACATGCTGATGCAAAACCAAAACAATTGACTCAGAAATGCTGCTGTAGTGACTAGTGGAAGTTGTAATTCAGGTAGGGCATTGCCTCATTCTTATCTGTGGGCCATGGGTCCCAGTTTGATACCTCTCCCATAATCCTCTACAGCTGGGAACTCCCATAATACATTATGGTGACTTAGCAAAAGGAAAGACCATGGTACATCATAGGAAAAGAAGACAAGCTATGGAGCGCAGCCCATAGATGAAAATGGGGACATGAGGCATCCAAATTATAACCGCCATGGTGATATTTCTAAAAAAAAATATTTTCTGTTTTTGGCACAAAACTTCCATTTTTCAACATTTTTTTTGTCAGTCTACATTTTCTTTAGGGAGTGAGGAGAATCTGTCCAGCAATAAAATAATGGTGAATTGCCAGCTCCAACCAGATGTACTAAAGAAAAGCAGACTAAAAGCTAGAACTTAATCTTTCCATTGAAAGTATCAGATATGTTGGGTAAAACTCATTTCCATTACTGCCACTTATTGGTAGAAGCAGCAAAGAATCCTGTGGCACCTTATAGACTAACAGATGTTTTGGAGCATGATGCATCTGAAGAAGTGGGTATTCACCCACGAAAGCTCATGCTCCAAAACGTCTGTTAGTCTATAAGGTGCCACAGGATTCTTTGCTGCTTTTACTGATCCAGACTAACACGGCTACCCTCTGATACTTATTGGTAGGATAGCCTTACTGAAGTGGCAATGTTCCAGTGGAAAGTTGGTACTTAAAATTATTTTGTAGCCAAAGGAATTGCCATACCAGTTTAGAGTGATGATCCATGTAGCCTAGTATTGTGTGTCTGTGATTAGCTAATTCACAGGAAAGTATGAAACTTTTAAATTGGATAAATTTTCACTAGCATGCCTAAAGCCTAAGTCATTGACTGTTGTCTTATGCCTTGAAACATGAGTTTATAGTCATTATACATTTTTGTCCAAGGTGCTATAATTGTGGATCATATTAGCATTATTCATTAAGAATGATCAAAATAATATATTGTGGCAGTGAGATCCATATATTAGTTATGCATGGTTTTATATACAAAGTCCTTTTATAACTTCTAAATGTGCTGCCTTCTAATTTCATTGATAGTCCCCTTGTTTTCGTATTAGTAAAATGTTTGAATAGTAGATCCCATCTGACATTTTCCTCCACCTTTCCTTATTTTATCTATTGCCATTTTATGTCATCTTTTTATTCTTCTCATCTCTGCTCTTCAGTGAGACCTATTTTCATGGCAGATTTCAGTTTTCAAAAATCAGCTCTTTTCAGCTGTAGAGCTGTTCCAGAAAAAGGTCTCAAATGTTTTATAATGGGGAAAAAAATCCCCATCTTTGTCACCCTCAAATGTCTCACTCAAAAATGGCCTAGCTGTTTTTTTTTTGTTGTTGGGTTTTTTCAATCAAATGTAGTCATACTCTAGACTGAAACATTTAAGCCTAAACATGTCAGAAAGCTATAGTGATAGTGGGGTGAAAGTACAAACTGTTATGCAGCCTTAATGATAGCACTCACTGTTACGTCTGCTATTATTACAGAAGCACTTTTCTCAATTCCGCAGTTAAGGCTGAGTTGAGTTTTGCACTCAAAGCAGAAATTCAACCACTTTATTACGTATGAAGAAAATAATAGTGCTCCTCAAAAGTACTGCAGTGACTCAGAATACAGAATATATTCTCTAAGAATTTGTAAATAAATTGGGAATTAGTTTATGAATTAAATGAAAGCATGAGACCTTAAGAAATTTCATACCTGTTGTCTGGCTATTTCTTTCTCCCCAGTGATCTTAACAAAAGGAATAATCTTGTGCACAGGCAGCATTTGAATACTCTTTCTTAGTGTAACAGTTCTGCCTTTGGTGGGACCCAAATGAGAGTGCCAATTCAGGACAAATTGATAAAGCAGGGCAATAAAAGCGCAAGGCTGGGGTTCCTGTGCACACCAACACAAACCAAACCAGCCAAACAGAGAAGACTTTGGTTTTACCCAACCACCTAACAATAAGTCACACAAGCAATTTCCTTAGACACTCCAGTTTCCCAGTATGACCACCAGTGCCACTCATTATGAGGAGGAATTGTTATAAAAACCAATATCCCAGTAAAAGAAAAAGGGTTCTCTTGATCACAAAGACCAAGCCCCAGACCCAGGACAATATACAAGTTAGATCTTACCCACAAATCATGCTGTTGCCAATCCTTTAGAATCTAACGGTTTATTAATAAAAGGAACAGGATATAGATGAGAGTTAAATGGAATCAATTACATTAAGTAATGGCAAAGTTATTGGTTCAGGCTTGTAGCAGTGATGGAATAACCTGAAGGTTCAAATCAAGTCTCTGGAGTACATCCACAGCTGGGATGGATCATTCAGTCCTTTGTTCAGAGTTTCAGTTTGTAGCAAAGTCCCTCCAGAGGTAAGAAGCAGGATTGAAGACAAGACGGTGGAGCTGCAGCAACCTTTTTATAGTCTCTTGTCATGTGTCCTTTCTTTCTTTTTCCAAAGACAAGCATTCCAGCACACGGCATGAAAAAAACCTTAGAGTTCTGTCCATAGGCATGTCCCTGCATGCCTGACTGAGTCATAAGGTGTATCTACCTTCTTTCAATGGGTTAATTGTACAGCTGATGGTCCTTAATGGGCCATCAAGCAGGCTGGGCAGTGCTGATGCCAAATTTTTGGAGTGTCACCCAGAAGCATAGCTCAAGTTTGAAATACAGACAATATAGAGTCAATACTTATAACTTTAAATACAAAAATGACATGCATACAGATAGCATAATCATAACCGGCAAACCATAACCTTGCCTTAGACACCGTATTTGACCCCCTTCAATGCCGCTACAGGACTCAGTTGCCACAATGATCTGTACCTGTGGCTCTCAAACTAGGGCCGCAGCTTGTTCAGGGAAAGTTCCTGGCAGGCCAGGCCGGTTTGTTTACCTGCTGCATCCATAGGTCCAGCCGATTGCGGCTCCCACTGGCCGTGGTTTGCCGCTCCAGGCCAATGGGTGCTGCAGGAAGGGCAGCCAGCATATTCCTCGGCCCACGCCACTTCCTGCAGCCCTGATTGGCCTGGAGCGGTGAACTGCAGCAAGTGGGAGCCGTGATGGGACAAATATGCCAATGCGGCAGGTAAACAAACCGGCCCAGCCCACCAGGGATTTCCCTGAACAAGCAGCGGCCCTAGTTTGAGAACCACTGATCTATACAGTCCCAGTTTATGTCAATAAAATCACAATTAGCATTAATGATATTTTTCCTGTTTATTCTACATAATTGAAACATTTTTTTCACTAAGGGTTGAGGAATAATGTTGTATTTCAGTTGAACGACTCTTACAAAATGGCTGCCATCACCCATTGTTCTCAATAGACTAAGGCAACACATTATTCTGACAAAATGGCTCCTGGCTTTGATATCACAGGTGGTGGTGAGCATTTTGAAAGAGAGTAGCTATGGTCTCCATCCTTTTGAGAATAATGGGAGATGGCAGCCATTTTGAAGATGACAATTCTTTGAGTCTTTCCAGATTTTTAGGAACCAACCTCTGCAGACAGCTCAAGGTTCAGCTATGACAATTAGTGGCAAAATTATTAAATATTAATTTAATATCATAATCTTAAATATTTCCTATTAAAAGTAATCTGTTGAACTAGATCTACTCAGCTCAAATAGTAGGTGGGGACACTATGCATGTGGGAACGTAGGAGTGTAGGAGGAAGGGGGGATTTGTGTGTTGTGGGCAACAATATGGCAGATGAAATTCAATGTTGGTAAATATAAAATAATATACATTGGAAAAGATGAAGGTGTCTAAATTAGTTGTTATCTCTCATGAAAGAGATTTTTGGAGCCATTGTATCTAGTTTTCTGAAAACATCTGCTCAATCTGTAGTAGCAGTCAAAAAAACTAGCTATGTTAGTAACCATTAGGGAGGAGAGAGAAAATAAAACAGAAAATATCATAGTGACAATGTTTAAGTTGATGATATTACCCACACCTTGAATATTGCATGCAGTTCTGCCCCATATGAGAAAAAGATATATTAGGACTGGAAAAGATACAGAGAAGGGCAACAAAAATGGTGAGCGACAGGGGTGAGGAGCTGAGAGACATTGAACCAACTAAACCCCGTATATGATGGAAACCACTTGAAGCCACAAGGTGCAGCAGCATCCCTCATTCCAGCACCTATGATGAGTGGTATTTAATGTAAGGAGAGATTAAAAATGACTGGGACTGTCCATCTTAGAAAAAAGATGACTAAGGGAGGATTTGGTAGAGATCTATAAAATCATGAATGGTGAAGAGAAAGTGAAAAAGAAAGTGTTATTTACCCCCTCACATAACACAAGAACCAGGGGTCACCCAATGAAATTAATAGGCAGCATGTTTAAAACAAACATAAGGAAGTTCTTTTAGACAACACACACTCAACCTATGGAATTTGTAGCTAGGGGATGTTGTGACAGTCAAAAGTATAACTAGGTTAAAAAAGAATTAGATAATTTCATGGAGGATAGGTCCATCAATGGCTATTAGCCAAGATGGTCAGGGATTCAGCTCAATGCTCTGGGTGTCCCTAAACTTCTGACTGCAAGAAGCTGGGACCAGATGACAGAGAGTTAATCACTCAATAAATTGCCCTGTTCTGTTCATTCCCTATTTAATGGTTTTTGCCTGTGAAAATTAAGATGGTCTTGTGGTTAAGATGCTAGACTGTACCTTAGGAGAATTGCAACACCCATTAATATATTTTACCTTATTTTACTAATATGTATATTCAACCTTAGCCCCATGTTAATAAAGCCTTTGTCTGAGAATATATAATGGAGCAAGATTGTAGTATTTAAGCTATAGCTCTGTTTGGGGACTATCACCCCAAGAATAAGATCAGAGATGGTATCTCAGGCAGACAATCTCTCCCATAGGATGAACAATCATCTCTATCCAGTCTTGGTGCTCTGCCAGCATGTGTGGAAAGGACATTTGATATCATGACCATGGCTCCACTTCACCCTTCCTCGACACTCTCTCTGCTGCTCACTTTTCAGCAAGGAGAAGCAGAAACAAAGCACCTGAAATCTCCAAAGTGCAGGAATTGCACAACTAAGCAAGGCAGGACAAGCTTCTAACTCAGTCCTTCTAGGCCTGCATAGATATGGAAGGGCCACTCTCCATCAAACCCAGAATGATTATCATTTATTTTTGGAAAGTGTGTCTCCAGATTAGCAGAGTTATTTTAAGCAAATACCCTCATTTCATTTTCATCCCAATATAGCACAATAACCATTCCTCATTCAGTCATATTCTCCAGAACTTTAATTATTTATTACTCCTAAAGGTTTGTTCTTTGTGGGTAGGATCATCTAAAATTTATTCTGATCAGTGTCCACTTAATTAACTACAATTAAGTACTAGAGTTTATTGGGAAATCAAAGATACAGGAGAGCAGGATGAAATTTATTTCCCATGAAAATCAGAGTTAACAGTTCCAAGGGACTCTTCTGTGATTTGTCCATAGTAATGAATAATATGGAGAATGTTAATGAATACATTATGAATGACACCTAGCTGCAGCGATAAAGTTAATGATAACAATGTTCTGTCCTCAGGAAGCAATCTGATTTCCCCATTGAAAGCAATGATCTAGAGCAGTAACTATCGCAGGCTAGGAGACTCCACTTCTTTCTAAATCTATAGCTCATAGGTCAGAGACAATGACAGAGAAAAGTTACAGTATGTTCCATATGCACTGTTAAGTTGCTATAGTGTTGTGGTTATAGGGGAAACTACAACTTAGATGCAACAGGCATGGCTCCCTGCACCTCTCTGTGGATGGAACCCAAACATTCTTAGAGTGGATATATAGGCAACAGTAGTCCCCTGTTGACAACCATGTTAATGTGACTGGCCAACTGTGTTAGTCATCTTTAAGCCCTAATCTCTCTGAATGCCTGTGATAAGAGCTGATTAAAGTTACTCAAAAACAGCATCTTCAAAACATTCTTATTACTATTTTATTTTATTAGCTAGCTTTTAATTGCCAAAAGAAACAGCATTTAGGAAAATGGGTTAAAACAAAAGAGTCCTATAAGAATGTTTCATTATCTAATCTTCACCACTTTATCCACAGCTCAGGTAGTTCAAGCTTATTTCCAGCCCTGGGCTGGCAGTGCCAGCCTGGCTGCTGAAGTCTCTGTAACTCCTGTCTCCGTTGCTGTCAGTTTGGGTGCTAGCTTCAGTCTGTTGATAAGCAAATTCCCTCCTCCTTTCTGAAGCCAGCAACTTTAAGATTTAGGTTCATCTTTGATCTTAGGTTTTGGTCTGGGAAGAGTTAATCATTCTATGTTGGATGGAACCAGCTAAGTAGCTATTTCCCAGCTGATGGCCCAGTCATTGTTATCATAACTCCTTTGAAGCGATTTACCCAGTTATTTTAGTTTTGCTGTTCTTCCATTTCCTGTTGTTTTCTCCCTCAACATGCTCTTTTGATTTAACTACATAACAAATAAGCCATCATAACAAACACACAGAGGCATGTACCATATTCTGAAAAAAATAGATATTTCCTAGTTCATCACATGTAGCAACATCAAACTACATAACATTTTGGAAAAACATGGGAATTTGTGAGTGTGAATTTGGAGTAGCACCAATGGGAGGAAATGCAGATTTTTATAGTTTATTCCAGACAGATATTTATGCAAGAGATTAGTACTTGTCTGACATTGTGAGTATGCTTCAGAACCCACTGAAGACAGTGAAGGAGCCTTACAGTGGACATGAAACTTGTACATAAACTCTAAAGATAAATGATGACAAAAACAACTAAGGAAGAGGCAAGTAAGGTTCATAAAACTTTAGTCTAATGGGGCTAAACCTTAAAAATATTGTTGGTAAGAAAATTAAATGTAAAAATGCTATGAGTAATATTGTAGTAAATTATTTGCAACCTATTCATTTTTATCAGACATCTGAAATTTTCTACCACATGTGTATTTTGGCTCCACATTTGTCATAAATCAAAGTTGTTCCATTGTCTTATATGGAACTAAGCTGATTTACATCGGCTAAGGATCTTGTCCATTAAAAATGTGAGCAATGATTGCCAAAAATATGTTAATGGGAGACAAACAAACAATTTTCATCCACTGAATATTTTTATTTATAAAACGTTTTTGGAGGGAGAGGGTGTCAGAAAATGACTGGGAGAGATCAAAATACTTTTCAGAGGCTATGTTTGTTGTTTCCTTTAAAAAATTCAACACTATAGGTAACTCTAATAGACATTGCTATAATCCAAAGAAGGCCTATTTAGGCTGAAAGGATTTAGCCAATAAAATTACACAAATATCTTCTACTACTGAGGAACCAAGATTTTTTTTGTTAATAGTAGACTAAATTAGTCTCCTAAACCCATATTTAGGCACCTGCCTGATTTTCAAAAGTGCAGCGCACCCAGCAGACTCCTTTAAGGTCAATTTAAACTGCTTTGGGCTCAGCAAATTTGAAAATTATATCACTCATTTAAAATTTCTTACATGTGGATGTTGAAGCCTAACTTTAGGCATCCATTTTGAAAATGTGGTCCAACATAGATTCATAGATTCATAGACTCTAGGACTGGAAGGGACCTCGAGAGGTCATCGAGTCCAGTCCCCTGCCCTCATGGCAGGACCAAATATTGTCTAGACCATCCCTAATAGACATTTATCTAACCTACTCTTGAATATCTCCAGAGATGGAGATTCCACAACTTCCCTAGGCAATCTATTCCAGTGTTTAACTACCCTGACAGTTAGGAACTTTTTCCTAATGTCCAACGTAAATCTCCCTTGCTGCAGTTTAAGCCCATTGCTTCTTGTTCTATCATTGGAGGCTAAGGTGAACAAGTTTTCTCCCTCCTCCCGATGACACCCTTTTAGATACCTGAAAACTGCTATCATGTCCCCTCTCAATCTTCTCTTTTCCAAACTAAACAAACCCAATTCCTTCAGCCTTCCTTCATAGGTCATGTTCTCAAGACCTTTAATCATTCTTGTTGCTCTTCTCTGGACCCTCTCCAAATTCTCCACATCTTTCTTGAAATGCGATGCCCAGAACTGGACACAATACTCCAGCTGAGGCCTGACCAGCGCAGAGTAAAGCGGAAGAATGACTTCTCGTGTCTTGTTTACAACACACCTGTTAATGCATCCCAGAATCATGTTTGCTTTTTTTGCAACAGTATCACACTGTTGACTCATATTAAGCTTGTGGTCTACTATGACCCCTAGATCTCTTTCTACCATACTCCTTCCTAGACAGTCTCTTCCCATTCTGTATGTGTGAAACTGATTGTTCCTTCCTAAATGGAGCACTTTGCATTTATCTGTATTGAACTTCATCCTGTTTACCTCAGACCATTTCTCCAATTTGTCCAGATCATTTTGAATTTTGACCCTGTCCTCCAAAGCAGTTGCAATCCCTCCCAGTTTGGTATCGTCCGCAGACTTACTAAGCGTACTTTCTATGCCAACATCTAAATCGTTGATGAAGATATTGAACAGAACCGGTCCCAAAACAGACCCCTGCGGAACCCCACTTGTTATACCTTTCCAGCAGGATTGGGAGCCATTAACAACTACTTTCTGAGTACGGTTATCCAGCCAGTTATGCACCCACCTTATAGTAGCCCCATCTAAATTGTACTTTCCTAGTTTATCTATAAGAATATCATGCGAGACCGTATCAAATGCCTTACTAAAGTCTAGGAATATCACATCCACTGCTTCTCCCTTATCCACAAGGCTCGTTATCCTATCAAAGAACGCTATCAGATTAGTTTGACATGATTTGTTCTTTACAAATCCATGCTGGCTATTCCCTATCATCTTACTACCTTCCAAGTATTTGCAGATGATTGCTTTAATTACCTGCTCCATTATCTTCCATGGCACAGAAGTTAAACTAACTGCTCTGTAGTTTCCTGGGTTGTTTTTATTTCCCTTTTTATAGATGGGCACTATATTTGCCCCCTTCCAATCTTCTGGAATATCCCCCGTCTCCCATGATTTCCCAAAGATAATAGCTAGAGGCTCAGATACCTCTTCTATTAACTCCTTGAGTATTCTAGGATGCATTTCATCAGGCCCTGGTGACTTGCAGGCATCTAACTTTTCTAAGTGATTTTTTACTTGCTCTTTTTTTATTTTATCTTCTAAACCCTCTTCCCGTAAGCATTCACTATATTAGACATTCCTTCAGACTTCTCAGTGAATACCGAAACAAAGAAGTCATTAAGCATCTCTGCCATTTCCAAGTCTCCCGTTACTGTTTCCCCCTCCTCATTGAGCAGTGGGCCTACCCTGTCCTTGGTCTGCCTCTTGCTTCTAATGTATTGATAAAAAGTCTTCTTGTTTCCCTTTATTCCCATAGCTAGTTTGAGTTCATTTTGTGCCTTTGCCTTTCTAATCTTGCCTCTGCATTCCTGTGTTATTTGCCTATATTCATCCTTTGTAATCTGACCTAGTTTCCATTTTTTATATGACGCCTTTTTATTTTGTAGGTCACGCAAGATCTCGTGGTTAAGCCAAGGTGGTCTTTTGCCACATTTTCTATCTTTCCTAACCATCGGAATAGCTTGCTTTTGGGCCCTTAATAGTGTTCCTTTGAAAAACTGCCAACTCTCCTCAGTTGTTTTTCCCCTCAGTCTTGATTCCCATGAGACCTTACCTATCAGCTCTCTGAGCTTACCAAAATCTGCCTTCCTGAAATCCATTGTCTCTATTCTGCTGTACTCCCTTGTGGTTTTTTTTCCAAGAATGTATGAAAAAGATATACAACTCAGTTCACAATTCTTAAGAGAATGACAATCAGTCTTGAGAGCAATATGACAGATTATACTACTGGCTGCTAGAAAGGCCATAGAATTTTATAAATTAAGAACCCTAATTCATCTCTTTTTAATCATGTACCCTTGGTATCGTCTAATCTATTTGCAGTTATCTGTTCTATATAAAATAGCTCCATGTTGAGATGAGGTTTGCTTTAGTGCTTTAATAGTTCTAGTTGCTCGTTAAAGAACTCCTGTATTATTTTTAAAAATACACATTTTTAAATTTATCAACAAGCAGTTATTATTATATTAACAAGAGCTTATTGAAAAAGTTCAACAGAAATGAAAATAAAATCATTGTTGTTGAATGTTTCCACAGAAAACTTTTAATGTCTGGTGAAAAATAGAAAGCCAAAATGTGTTGGCCAAAAATGAACTATTTTGATTCAGAAATGCTGCTGTGTGCCTCACGGAAGTTGTTGTTCAGTTTCCTCATGCCTCTATTTTACTCTATAGGCTGGACTCACTCCCTGTGTTTAGATTATGCCTTTCGTGATGCAACATTGTCTCTTTTCATGGTGAGGGAAAGTGATTGCATAATGAGAGTCTCTGACCATGGTGCATCATGGGAGATGTCTTCTTGGTAGTCCATCAATCCGATGATGACAAATCTGTGCAGATCATCTATTGTTTGTCTCATAGTGTGCCCTCTGATGACTATACAAGCCAATTCTAGAGGTGCACATTTTGCTGCAGATGGTGCATGGGAAGTTCGCAGTCAGTGGGTTTTGCACTGCTGGTGCTCTGTGACGTCATTTGCATACCTCTTGTAGACACCGGCAGCGGTCTTCCTCAAAGGTGATGCAGTTATTTCTGACTGTTGCACGCCACTGTGTTCTGTTGCTGGTGGCGTCCTCAAGGTCCCTAGGTTTGATACTGCTGTATTGCAGATTGGCTTTGATGGTGTCCTTGTAATGTTTCCGTGGACGACCTATCTGCCGGATGCCCTGGGAGAGCTCACCATACAGAAGCTGGCCGGGGATTCTGTTGGCATTCATGCGGCTGACATGACCCGTCCAACATAGCTGTGACTTCATGATCATCATTTCGATGCTTGTCATCTGGGCTCTCTCAAGGACCTCAAGATTGGGCACTTTGTCTTGCCAGCGGTTCTTCATTATGTTGCAGAGGCAGCGCATGTGGAATGCTTCGAGCTGCTTCATGTGACGTCTATATAATGTCCATGTTTCACACCCGTACAAAAGAGATGAAAGAACATGGGAGATGTACCATGGAGCCAAACTCATAGAGAAGAATGGCAACATGAGAACATCAAACTACAACTCCCATGAGATACCATGATAGGAAATCAAAATCAAAATATTTTGTTTCTTGGTACATTTTTCAGGGATTTAGTTTTTCAAAAAAAAAAAAAATGCTGTGGAAACCAGATATTTTCTGTGAAAAGTTTATTTAATTGAAAACCCAATTTTCCACCCAAATAGTTTTCATGGAAAATTTTCAACCAGCTCTAATACTAACCCTCTGGTTAGTAGTCTGTAGTGAAAGTCACAAATCAAAATCCTTAAGGATTTTATTCTCCTTTGTGTCATTTTGAGTCTGTAATTTGAGGCTGCCCATCTTTTTTATCAATGTGAATCACTCTCTGTGTTTCTCTCTAACCACACATACATAACTTTTTAAAATATCCATTATGCTGGGTAATATTCACTAGATAAAATTGTCATGTATCCTGTTCCAAAAGACAGAGAGAAAAAAACATTTGTTGCAATATCCAGGATAATGTTCATTAAATCAAAGTTACCAAACCTTTGTCTGCGTCACATTTTACATCACACACCTGATAGATACATGAAATGTCTTTCACCTTCACATTAGGAAATACTGCAAATTTAAGAACAGTTTATGCTGACAATTTCAGTCTAGAGCAGGGGTGGCAAACCTCTGACTCCAGAGCCACATGCAGCTCTTCAGAAGTTAATATGTGGCTCCTTGTATAGGCACCAACTCTGGGGCTGGAGCTACAGGTGCCAACTTTCAATGTGCTGGAGGTGCTCACTGCTCAACCCCTGGCTCTGCCACAGGCCGTGCCCCCCGCTCCACCTCTTCCCTCCCCTGAACCTGCTGTGCCCTCGCTCCTGCCCCACTCCCCTCCCGATCCTCTTGCATGCCACAAAACAGCTGATTGGGAGGTGTGGGGAGAGAGAGGGAGGCACTGATCAGCAGGGCTGCCGGTGGGTGGCAGGTGCTGGAAGCGGTGGATTCTGGGAGCTGATGATGGGGAGGTGGACTGCTGATGTATTACTGTGGCTCTTTGGCAATGTCCATTGGTAAATTCTGGCTCCTTCTCAGCTCAGATTGGCCACTCCTAGTCTAGAGGTTCAGTTCTAGTTGTTAGCTCACAGTTCTATTTTAAAAAAAAACTATTTGAGTTATGGTTAATGCCTAGGAAAAATACAAGAAAGGCTTTCAGTTTAATGCCCTTATTTACAGAACAAATATACAGTTCAGCCGTTGCAAACTGAAGCAACTAGCCCTTTCAATCTTTTTGCCCTGTTTCTATTTTTTTAAAAACCGTATTTAGTGTAAAAATGCCAAAAAATTACAATATCAGGCTTTTGCTGCAATACCAGTAACACAGTTTAAAATGTTCCCAATTTAAACTTTTAAAATCTTGACTTATAGTTGCTAGAAGTCCCTTAACAATAATGATGCTCCAAAGTGTAACTAATGCCTACAAAACAGGAGGAGGGACTAGCGAAAGGAGACACAGAGATGGATTCGGAGGTCACTAACACTAATGCAAATCTGCTGAAGTCACTGGATTTAACTAATACTGGGATCAGATCAGATCCCAGATCAGAATCTCCCGCTCACAGCACTAACATATAGGAATAGAGAAATACCTACATTTATTGTGTATGTGACATGAGTTACGTGATTATAGATATTGTTAGTGTGTTGTTGTTTATATGAAAGCAAAAAGAACAACCCAGAAGCTTACAATTTTAATAATGTCTCAGTTGCCACGTTGGTTGATGTACTATACTCCGTGAAAGTTTTATGGAACAAAAGCCACATTATATCAAATGGGCAGTTCCTATTGGTTCCCACTCTAGTTTAAAATAATCATAATTTTGGTTCAGCAGTCTCAGTCTGTACTGTCCAAATATACATGATATATGGTATTTGAAAGGCTCCAGTCCAAATCTTATTGGAGTTCTTTCCACCAACTTTACTGACCTTTAGATCAGGCTGTAAATAAGTTTGCACTTCAGAAAGTTGTTCGAGGAAATAGTTACCAGATCTGAAATGACTAATAAGTAGGCATTTCTTCATTCTTCACCCTTACATGGGGGAAAAATCATTTTTGTAACAGATTGTCCAGTGTGTGTAATAATACTTAATATTAATAAGTATTAATGAAGACTATGGGGACACTGAAAACATAGTTCCTTTAAAATTATGAGCTGGAAAAATTGAGAGAAACTGACAAATGTCTTCAGGTAACATTAAATTTAAAAGCATGCCTTGGTCAGAAAGGCCATATAGACAAATAGAGCAATGATCACCTCTACCCATAAACTCTCTGAGAAACTAGTGCACTGTGAGAAATCCACTAGGCAAGATTATGGTTTCAAACCACCAAATGTGTTGATGAGTGGGGTAAGAATGGTGACTCCATGAATGATGAATTGGGGCCTATATTTATATTAGTTGTGTGTGTGTACTCATGCACACACATTCATAGTATTAAAACCCATTCCATTATCTCTAAATACTCTATGTAACAATATATTTGTTTTATTTGGTAAGTTACGTGTGTGAAAAAAATGGATTATCAATTAAAATGTGGAGAAAAAAAACCCAATTCTGAGATTAAGAAGAAAACCTCATAAACCTAAATGTCATTGATTTTTTTTTAATAGAGACTATTCCCTGAAGCTACTCAAGGGTCTGAATAAATCCCAAATGTATATAGTTTAATTAAATAAAATATTTCTTTCTTGAAGTAATTTGGCTATAAACAATGCCTCCCTCCCCCACTGTTTCAGCCCTAATATTTATGGTACTTTCATTAATGTGCTTACAATAAATATAGTAAGGGAGACATAAGCACATTAATAATACATATCATGCTTCATAGCTTTTGCTCTTGGAATGTCTTATCCTGAACCTTTTGAAGTCAGTGGGGATCCTGCTATTACATTCATTTGAAAGAAAATTAAACTTGCATTAAGAATCAATAAATTCAACATCAATGAATTAAACTGTGGAGTGATTTCTCTTTTTAACGGCCATTGTAACTTATTTCCTTATTGTGACAATCCAACTCTCACCTACAACAGTTTTGGAATGTGAATACATTCCAGAAATAATTTGCATTATTTGATGTGCTCTTCCCTATTTTAAAATTTAAGATTTCATTTTTCAAGTCAGCTCCTGAAGCTGTATACTAACAAGTGGTGGACAATGTCTATACCACTTGAACTCCATCCACCTTAAAGGAATAGTAGAAGTAATATACTTTAACTATAAAAAGTATTGAAACATTATACATCTGGTTCAATCAAATTAATCATATAAATTCATTATAGCACAAGTTCTGAATTAATTACTCTTTCATAGAAAATGGAGCAATTAAAACTTCTTGTTGAAAACAATGATCATTAACATGTATAACCTCAGTTTATTTTTAAAAAAATGGTTTAGTCTAATGTGCTAAATCCACTTTCATGAGGGTATTGCATAGCCTCCGGCATTTTTTCTATAACATTTCACTTTTTGTAAGAAACATTAAGAACATTTCTTAATAGGAACTTGTACAATTAGACAAGATGGATAAAAAGTTACAATAGTTGAGAGCTACTTAGAGGTTCAGTAAATGCTGAGATACTTTACTAAAATTGTATGTAAATTACTGCTATTACCATGTCTTCATTAAGACTATTAAGGGACTTTTTAGTCATCTCTGATTTTCTCTTTATAAAAGTTATTGTGACCTGCAGCTATGTCACAAGGAGCTAATCCCCAAAAGAAAATGAGTCAATTTTGAAAAGAAAATGAGAGATGATAGAGCACCAAAAGAAAAGGAAACTAGAAGCTTTTCCCTGGAAGAACCCAGAGGAGTGAGTAGGATTTTAAGATGCCGTGTAGCTTTTGTGAACTCTAAATCTAATTTTTGTATCATATTTGTGTCTATCTTGTCCTCTGGAAACAGACAGAAATATATGTTTAGGTTTCAGTGATAACTGCCTGAAGAACGGTAACAGCCAAGATAATATTCGTTTCATAAGATAATGACCATGAGCAAAATGACAGGTTATGTAATTATAATACAAATTTACTCTAGTGCCTAGCACTTACTAGCTCAAATTTACTGGAGGAGGGTGGAATCATGTAAAAGGATACTGTCCATCATGGCAAAGTAAAAGTAAAAAATGTGTCATGGCAGCCCACCAGACTTTGGTCTCAGAACTTAGTGATAATATCAGGGATAGGTTTTTACACATTTAAAACCCACACAGATAGCATTGGTTTTGTAATCTCCTAATAGAAATGAACAGCTTACATTGAGATTCCATTTAATATTTACTTAACCTCATATATTGTTCCCAGGCCTGATAATTTTTCTGCTCCTTAAAAGAGGTCTTTGCTTGTTTTAGGCATGCCCTCTGATTCTATGTATCTAGAAGTAATTGTATCAGAGTTAAATTCAGCAGCATATTTTCTATTCCTTAGAATCTGTTTGCACATACTGATGACACTGAAATATCTGATATAAACACTAACTGTCCTATCGGCTACACTGCTTGTGAAAATAAATAAAGTGAAAACACATTAGATGGCAATCTTCATCTTTCAAGGACAGGTGAGTTTCAAGGGGCTAAAATGAACAAAGAATGACAGTTTAAAAGATTTTGAAAGTGTTTGGTCTATATTTTTAAACATTTGCAACTGTGACTAAATTTATATGTCAGAATCATAACTCAACATCTCAGTCGCACTTATACTCTGATGCACTCTTTGTTTCAAGGCAACTGTGCATTGTTGTTCTTGATTATTTGTTATGTAGATTCTACTGATTTTTAGGAAGTTGGGCATAGAGGATTCTAAACATATATTATATGCAGAGGGAGGAAAATGTTCCGCCACCCAGTTAATCTTATTTTTTTAATTATTATTATTATTTTACTTTTATGGGATTGTTAAGTCATCTTACAGTCTGTTACCAGGTGAACCAAGGCTATAATAGAAAATATATTCAATTATCACCTTTTATATAATCTTACAAGGAGCCAAGTGAGGGTGAATGTTAATATGGCAAACATGCTGATGCAGAAATAGACAGGACCCAAAATGAATGAAGTCAGGTGTCAGAAATAGATTTCTGAATTTCAAATCACCGAAAGAGAAAACAAGCAACAGTTAAATAACAGGTTCTGTTGGGCCAAAAGAAATCTGATGAGGTTCAGCAAGGGCAAGTGCAGAGTCCGTCACTTAGGAAGTGCACCGCTACTGGCTGGGGACCAACTGGCTAAGCAGCAGTTCTGCACAAAAGGACCTGGGAAGTACAGTGGATGAGGAGCTGAATATGTCAGCAATGTGCCCTTGTTGCCAAGAAGGCCAACGGCATATTCAGCTGTATTAGTAGGAGCATTGCCAGCAGATTGTGGGAAGTGATTATTCCCCTCTGTTCGGCATTGGTGAGGCCACATCTGGAGTATTGTGTCCAGTTTGGGTCCCCCCCACACTACAGAAGGGATGTGGAAAAATTGGAGAGAGGGTCCAGCGGAGGGCAATGAAAATGTTTAGGGGGCTGGGCCACATGACTTACAAGGAGAGGCTGAGGGAACTGGGGTTATTCAGTCTGCAGAAGAGAAGAGTGAGGGGGGATTTGATAGCGGCCTTCAACTACCTGAAGTGGGGTTCCAAAGAGGATAGAGCTAGGCTGTTCTCAGTGGTGACAGAACAAGAAGTAATGGTCTAAAGTTGCAGTGGGGGAGGTTTGGGTTAGATATTAGGAAACACTCTTTCACTAGAAGGGTTGCGAAGCATTGGAATGGGTTACCTAGGGAGGTGGTGGAATCTCCATTCTTAGAGATTTTTAAGGTCAGGCTTGACAAAGCCCAGGCTGGGATGATTTAGTTGGTGTTGGTCCTGCTTTGAGCAGGGGATTGGACTAGATGACCTTCTGAGGTTTCTTCCAACCCTAATCTTCTATGATTCTGTTGAGGAGGGCATAAAAAGAAGACTGTGAAAATAAACATTAGAAACATTGTAGAGCTTCAAAGAAAGAAAGAAAGAAAGAAAAATCTGATGGAGGAAAAAGTAACATGACCCACACAGAGGAACCTTACAAGAAATCCTCTTGAGTACATGAATATAGACAACAGATAGTAACTCCACTACATGACAGTCCTGTGGCTAATACACATATAGCACATATCTCTCTCTAATATGTTCTGCCATTCCACAATGTTGCTAGGGGCAACATAGTATGGAGATGAAGAAAAATGGGAGCTCCTGAGTGATATGGAACTAACTGAAAGATGACAAAAGTGTCACAATGGCATTTTTAGAGTCAATTTTGGTAGAACATGGTAAAACATGATAGAACTATGTTTTAAGCAGATTAATAAACAACATTCATTGTTAGGATATATCAGTAAACTCCATTGATATATACTTTCAGTCTGAACTAACAGCCAGAAAATATATTATACTTTCTATAGAATAACTCTTCTAACCCCCAAAATGTGCAAATCTGGAAATGAATGGTGAAAGGATGCAGCCACTTCACTCATTCCTTCTGCATGTGCTGACACTACTTGCTGAATGGTTTTGTTGCTAGCCATGGCTATCATTTTGCAAAAGTGTGTTTAAATTAAGGGTGAACAGTTCTGCGTTAAAATTTGAATCAATGTAAAGCAGGAGGCTGTGCGTGTGTGTTTTATTTCAGAAAATAGGTATTTTAATTAAATATATTTTGGCTAAGATCCTGTAGTCCCTGTTAACGCGAGTAAGTAAAAGCCACTGAAGTCAGTGGGACTGCTGAGGTAAGGGCTGCAATGTACAAACTAATTTAAATGTTAGGTTTGAACTGTTTCTCCCTCCCTAATTCTACATCCATATCAGAAAAGTGTCAACTTTTAATACCATACTCTCAACTTCTGTGTAAATGCTGATTACAGAAAACCTCACTACCTGTGCAGTATTACTGTTGTTATGCTGAAAATGCTAAAGTATGTGTTTGTAATTGTGTTACCTGTTACTAGAGGTGGTTGAAAAATGGGGAAATGTATCATGTAAATTAAGGGAAAACAGTCTCTGCTTTTCATTGAATAATTTCAAAATTCTAAATCTTTAAACCAACTGTACCATTACCTATGTATTTGCCCTCATGATGGAAAAAAATATGATTTTTCTTTTATTCTTTTAACATAGAGTAGCTCATTTTGCCGTTTTAGGTGTAAGCTCAGAAGTTCCGAGTTCAATTGTTGACTCAGCCATAGACTTTGTGTGTGACACTGGTGAGTCATTTAATCTTTTTGCCTCAATCCAGCAAAACACTTACACGTGTGTTTTAACTCTAAATATGTGAATAACCCCAGTCAAGTAAAAAAAATGCATTGCTGAATTGAGGGCTTTGTTCCTGTATTCCCTATTTGTGTAATGAGAATAACAATACTTCCTACTCATCAGGGTGTCAGTGAGGATGAATGAATTAATGTTTGAAACACTCATATTCTATAGTAGGGGCCAAGTAAGTACCTCATCTCCCTGCTGCATAATCTGCAACTTGAAAAAAAAATCACTTGCAAATTGATTAAAGCTATATCTCTCCCAGGAAATTTGTGCAATGAAATCTTCCTTAGTGCCAATATATTTGCAAAGAGTGCTGATCCTTTGCCTATAATTGCTGACTTCATTTAACCAAATGATAATGAAGTACATGGCATGCTCAATAATTCCAAAGTGTTTTCCAGAAAGGAATGTGCCAACCGTAGTGGCTATCTCAAATTTATTTAAAAAGGCAGATACAAATCAGTCCTGTTCAGCCCAATGAATCTGTACCTTGCCTGTACTAGAGCTGGCTAAACAACAGCTCAACAAATAATGTATGCATTGAATTCTGTTCCTATTTCTCCTTGTGAAATACCCACAAATGAGCTGCCATTTTTCATTAAGTTGTTTGTTATTCACAAACGTTTGGACTATGGATTGTTCAGAAAATGGTGATTGTGTGTATTCACAATTGGCTATTTACACTGCTACTCATTAAGCACATGTTTAGGTGATTTGCTGAATCAGGCTGAATGCCCTGGTTTCCCTGCTGTGATTGTAGTTTATTGCTCACTTCCACATCTTTCTCTCACTGTCACTTGGCATCTAGAGCAGCCCTCTGATCCTTAAGTGGTGACTCATTATGGCACAGTTTAACACACACACCCTACTTCCCCCAACCAGCCCCACTCCTTCCCATTTCAACAGACAAAGAAGAGCTCTCATAATGGCCAAGGTATCCCATCAGGTGAGAATGAACTCTATTTCCGATGAAAACTATTGCACACTAAAGCTTGCTCGCCTGAATGGTCATGAATAAAAGGGGCTGCAAAGATTGGTGGAGTGAATCAATAGGTCTTACTTTCAAGTTTTTGTTTTTTTAAATCTTATTCACCCAGTTCTAATCAGAAACTCACATTTACAAAGGTGCTAGGACCATATATGGTGAAAGTGGGACTAAAAAAGGAATCTGAAATATAATTTAAACCTGTTCAAATCCCACAGGTCACAATCTAGTTTCTTCAGATGATAGGTATTTTATATGCTGCTGATTTCATTTTTCACTGCTGAAGCTTTCACGTTTAGATAAAATATTTCCTGTCAATGGTCAGTTTTTCTTCTTTTAATGAACAGCAAACTATTGGACACTTTACATGGGGCAATCTGATTACAAATAACTACAGAAATGACAGTCTTTTTGTGAAAAATAGCATGTCATAACTGCATTAAGAAAAAAGGCCATTTTTATTTTTTTAACTGAAAGGCTGAACAAATGTAATATGCAATGAAGTATACAGGCAGTTTGCAATGTTTTAGGGGGCATACATGTAGAATCTGCTGTGCTTAAGAGTGCTAGGAACTCTTTTTTAAGAGTGTAACTCACTAAAACAGGGGTTCCCAAACTTTTTGCTGGAACAACCTCATTTTAATGAAAGATTACCTGTCAGGACCCCAGAAGCATGGTTCTACTAAGGACATTGAACTAGTTCAGTCCTTAGCAGACTATGGATCTAATTTAGAAAAGCACTGAAGCACATGCTTAACTTGACACATATACTTAAGTCCCATTGATTGCAAAGGCTCTGTTGCAGGAGTCTGCCTATGAAGTTTTCCTTGGGGGAATAATGGCCTTACAAATTAGATATGTAATGAGCAAATAAGTGAAGATGGGAGGTACGCTGAAGTGTGAGGGACAGAATGACAGCTTTAACTGCGTTTCCATACTTTCAAATAGTTGAGTTTCTTCCATGTTTAACCTTAGTTCTTAATTCCCAGTTTAAACTCAAATGAATTTGTCTTCCTCTAGAATTATATATTGGTTTGGTAGGCACAAGGAGTGATCAGGAATAAAATGTTCAAAAACACGCAAGTGATTGAGGAGCCAGAGTGCACTTCTTTAAAGTGGCTTTGGTGCATAGGAGTCTTAATTGTGACAGATGTGATGCTTTGGAAACATGGAATAGTCAAATACTATTATATTGAGATGTGACAGGTGCTATGGACAAATGAAATATTAAAATAAAACCTTTTGTATCAACTTTATAAATGGCATGTGTATTTTTATGGGTTGACTAGCGATGGTATTCCTGGTATAATGGGTTCTCACAGGAACTACATTCAATGGGATAGGGTGGGTGGTAATTAAGGCACACTTCCAATGTTGAAACAATGCAGGTAAAATTGTCTTTTGGAAGCTTCACCATGGTCTCCCATGTGGGGAAACAAGGTAGTCTGGTTTGTCCTGGTGCAAAGGCCTTTGCAGATAAAGGACCTGAAACTGAATAAAGTGGGAACTCTGATTGGAGGGGAGGATCACTCACTCTTGACCCATGAGGCTGTGATTAAGGTAGGCCCCTTGAGAGAGCCTGAAGTATGTAAGTCCTATTAGCATCTGTCATAACATTTTTCCCAGATCTGGACCTTAGCGTCCAAAATATGGGTGTTAGCATGAAAACCTCCAAGCTTAGTTACCAGCTTGGACCTGGTAAAGCTGCCACCAGCCAGGAATCTATACAGTGCCTGGTGCACTGTGGTCTCCCGAAAACCTTCCCTGGGGGACCCCCAGGCTCAGATTCCTTGAGTCTCACAACAAAGGGGAATAAACCATTTCCCCTCCCCATCCTCCCCTCCAGGTGTTCCCTCCCTGGGTTCCTGGAGAGATGTACAGAAGCAAGCTCCATGAATCTAAACAGAGGGACTCCACCCTCCCTATTTCCAGTCCTGGAAAACACAAATACCGAGAGAGAGCTAATCTCTCCTCTTCCTCTCTCACCCAAAGGGTATGCAAAGTCAGGCTTAGTAAATCTAACACAAAGAGATTTTCCCCCTGACTTCTTCCTCCCATCAATTCCCTGGTGAGCTGCAGACTCAATTCCCTGGAGTCCCCACTAAAGAAAAACTCCAACAGGTCTTAAAAAGAAAGGTTTATATAAAAAGAAAGAAAAATACATAAAAATAGTCTCTCTGTATTAAGGTGACAAATACAGGGTCATATGCTTAAAAGAAAAATGAATAAACAGCCTTATCCAAAAAGAATACAATTTAACACATTCCAGCAATTACACACATGTAAATACAAAAGAAAACAATATAAACCTATGTCTTATCTCTTTGTACTTACAACTGGGAAACAAAAGATTAGAAAGGCAGGAGACAGAAAGATCACTCTCAGAGCCAAGAGGGTCAGACACAAGACAAAGAACAAAGAACTCACACACAAACTTCCCTTCACCCAGATTTGAAAAAGTTTTGTTTCCTGATTGGTCCTCTGGTCAGGTGTTTCAGGTTACTCCTTTCCAGGTGAAAGAGACATTAACCCTTAGCTATCTGTTTATGATAGCATCACCATAGACTCATAGACTCATAGACTCTAGGACTGGAAGGGACCTCGAGAGGTCATCGAGTCCAGTCCCCTGCCCTCATGGCAGGACCAAATACTGTCTAGACCATCCCTAGTAGACATTTATCTAACCTACTCTTAAATATCTCCAGAGACGGAGATTCCACAACTTCTCTAGGCAATCTATTCCAGTGTTTAACTACCCTGCAGTTAGGAACTTTTTCCTAATGTCCAACGTAAATCTCCCTTGCTGCAGTTTACACCCATTGCTTCTTGTTCTATCATTGGAGGCTAAGGTGAACAAGTTTTCTCCCTCCTCCTGATGACACCCTTTTAGATACCTGAAAACTGCTATCATGTCCCCTCTCAGTCTTCTCTTTTCCAAACTAAACAAACCCAATTCCTTCAGCCTTCCTTCACAGGTCATATTCTCAAGACCTTTAATCATTCTTGTTGCTCTTCTCTGGACCCTCTCCAATTTCTCCACATCTTTCTTGAAATGCGGTGCCCAGAATTGGACACAGTACTCCAGTTGAGGCCTAACCAGCGCAGAGTAAAGCGGCAGAATGACTTCTCGTGTCTTGTTTACAACACACCTGTTAATGCATCCCAGAATCACATTTGCTTTTTTTGCAACAGTATCACACTATTGACTCATATTAACCTTGTGGTCCTCTATGACCCCTGGATCTCTTTCTACCATACTCCTTCCTAGAGAGTCTCTTCCCATTCTGTATGTGTGAAACTGATTGTTCCTTCCTAAGTGGAGCACTTTGCATTTATCTTTATTGAACTTCATCCTGTTTACCTCAGACCATTTCTCCAACTTGTCCAGATCATTTTGAATTTTGACCCTGTTCTCCAAAGCAGTTGCAATCCCTCCCAGTTTGATATCGTCCGCAGACTTAATAAGCGTACTTTCTATGCCAACATCTAAATCGTTGATGAAGATATTGAACAGAGCCGGTCCCAAAACAGACCCCTGCGGAACCCCACTTGTTATACCTTTCCAGCAGGATTGGGAGCCATTAATAACTACTTTCTGAGTACGGTTATCCAGCCAGTTATGCACCCACCTTATAGTAGCCCCATCTAAATTGTACTTTCCTAGTTTATCTATAAGAATATCATGCAAGACCGTATCAAATGCCTTACTAAAGTCTAGGAATATCACATCCACCGCTTCTCCCTTATTCACAAGGCTCGTTATCCTATCAAAGAATGCTATCAGATTAGTTTGACATGATTTATTCTTTACAAATCCATACTGGCTATTCCCTATCACCTTACCACCTTCCAAGTGTTTGCAGATGATTTCTTTAATTACTTGCTCCATTATCTTCCCTGGCACAGAAGTTAAGCTAACTGGTCTGTAGTTTCCTGGGTTGTTTTTATTTCCCTTTTTATAGATGGGCACTATATTTGCCCTTTTCCAGTCTTCTGGAATCTCCCCCGTCTCCCATGATATCCCAAAGATAGTAGCTAGAGGCTCAGATACCTCCTCTATAAACTCCTTGAGTATTCTAATATGCATTTCATCAGGCCCTGGTGACTTGCAGGCATCCAACTTTTCTAAGTGATTTTTTACTTGCTCTTTTTTTATTTTATCTTCTAAACCTACCTTCTTCCCATAAGCGTTCACTATTTTAGACATTCCTTCAGACTTCTCAGTGAAGACCGAAACAAAGAAGTCATTAAGCATCTCTGCCATTTCCAAGTCTCCCGTTACTGTTTCCCCCTCCTCACTGAGCAGTGGGCCTACCCTGTCCGTGGTCTTCCTCTTGCTTCTAATGTATTGATAAAAAGTCTTCTTATTTCCGTTTATTCCCATAGCTAGTTTGAGCTCATTTTGTGCCTTTGCCTTTCTAATCTTGCCTCTGCATTCCTGTGTTATTTGCCTATATTCGTCCTTTGTAATCTGACCTAGTTTCCGTTTTTTATATGATTCCTTTTTATTTTGTAGGTCACGCAAGATCTCATGGTTAAGCCAAAGTGGTCTTTTGCCACATTTTCTATCTTTCCTAACCATCGGAATAGCTTGCTTTTGGGCCCATGTTGAAGATGAGTGATCATGTGGTAAGCTAGAAATAAATACATGCTGATTATTAAAATATGCTATGAAATGCTTTTATCCTGAATAAATAGTACAGTCAAAACTTTTTTATCTGGCATGGGGAAATGGGTGTGTGTGTGTGCCGGTAAGTGCTGATTAAATAAGAGGGAAGCAGTTTGGGTGTGGGGTGGAGGGGCGGGAGAGGGTGTGGGCTCTGGGAGGGACTTGGGTTTGGGGTGGAGTTTGGGGCAGGGAGATGGGGTGCTGGAGGGATTTTAGGTTACTGGATCCAGGGTGTACTCACCTTGGGCAACTCCTTGCAAGCAGCAACCTGACCCTGCTAATCCTAGCAGAAGTGTAGCTAAGAGGCTCTGTGCACCCCCCTCGCCCTAAGTGCTGGATCCGCAGTTCCAATTGGCCAGGAACCATGGTTAATGGGAGCTGTGGGGGCAGCAGTTGTGCGTGGAGGGCGTGCAGAGCTGCCTGGCTGAACCTCCACCTAGGAGCACAGAGACATGTTGTCACTTGTGGGGAGCCATGCAGAGCCAGGTAGGGAGCCTGCTGACCCTGCTAACCAGACAACCAATTGGACTTTCTGTGAGAATTAGAAATGCTAGTTTATAGAGCTTTCTGGTTGGTACAGGGCCAAATAACACTGCTTTTACTGTACTTCCTTTTATGAGAGCTGATTGGTCACCAAATAACCCTGTCATTGCCCTTGAGAAAACAGGACTGTCAGTGCTCAACTAAACACAGACCTGCTAAGGTGATCACAATGAAGAGTCTGCAACCCAAGTCCATGGTCTGGAGGGAGTGGATGATGAGATCCTGCTTTGAGAAAGGTGACAGCTGGAGGCCTGAGACCTAAGTGGGGTGCCCTCCAGGAGGCAGTGAAGGAGTTAGAGATGCTTTTAACTCTGGAAATGTAACACTAATCTCATTGATTTCAGTAAGAGTATTCAGGATAGTAAAGTTAAGCACATGAGTAAGTGTTTGTAGGGTCAGGACCTTAGGAGTCTACATCCTATTGACTTTCAAGGAGATTTAGGATCTGAAGTGTTAAAGTCGCTTTTGAATATAGAACTTACGCTCACACAGGTGCCTTCTTCTTTCTGGGTGGATGCTCCACCCCCACTCTGCCGTGAGGCCCTGCCTCCACTCCATACCTTCTCTCAAGGCACCACCCTCTGCCTCTTCTTACCCTGCCCCCACCCTGCCTCTTCCTTCCCCCATCCCACCTCTTCCTGTCCCACTCCATTCCCTTTCCCCAACTCCTCCAGCCCACCCCTGAAAAGCTGATTGGTGGGTGACTAGTGGCTGCTGAGCACCCACTATATTTTTCTGTGAATGCTCCTGGCCCAGAGCACCCATGGAGTTGGTGCCAATGTAAGCTCCTCAATCACGTAAGTGATTTTGAAAATTTTAACTTTAGATTCCAAAGTATAACACAATTGTAACCTGTCATAAGTTTGAGATGTATTTGCCCTTTGTTAGGAGTAGGTTAAGAAGAAGGTTTAATAGGTACTGCAGGAAAAGAAAGTCCATCACAGGTACTGAACTCATAAAATATATCTCTTTATCAGATAAATATTTAAACTTTTTTACTATGTATTTTTGCTTTAAATATCATTCACACACACGTCTTACAAATAAAATTACATCCCAGTATAGGCCTGGTCAGAATTATTGAGGTGTAAAGATAGTAATACATCTTGTAATTCAGGAAAAATCCAACTATGAAAGTGTGTGTTGTATATTAAGGCAATAGTTCGTTCAGACATCCTTTACCTGAGGCCACAGTGCCGTTCACAAATGTGTCTGATGTTTTGTTTGATGAATGGAATAATGTGGCATTTTGGCTGAGAAAGGAGCCCTGCAATGTAAATTGAAAACAGAAGTAAATGCAAATTCCATAATGTTGCATGTGATTAGCACCTGCTTTGGCAACTGTCATTGAATAAGAATGATCATAAAACAAAGTAGCACTGATTGATTTATAGATGAATCTGCTAATATGTGTGTGAATTCAAAAAGAGTTCAGCTCTCCTATTAAAAGGAAATTTGATCCATCTAAGAAGATTTATTTTGCAAGCTATAAATTGGAAACAAATTCAAATGCATATACTACTGGATATAATTTCAATATGAAATAATTATGATCTGGGAAAAAGGTTATTTGATGGCTTCACTGAGCCCCTCTGTTTCTCCCTCATGCATGTTAGCATGGAACTGGGGAGCCTTGCTTATCCCAGTGCTTCAGGGAATGTATGATGAGACAAGTGTAGTCCCATTGTAGTTTACTCCTTCCCTGAGCAGTTGGGAGACTAAAGCCTTGTCTACACTATAAAATTGAGTTGACTAAGTTAGGTTGACATACAGCCACCACAGTAATTACTGTGGGTTTTCATGTCTACACTAGAGCCTTCTGTCGGCGGTGAGTATCCTCACCAGGAGCACTTCCAGTGACTGAAGAGGGGCATTGTAGGGTACTGACATCTGGAGCCCTGCCCATCCCATCCCATGGCTGACAGCCCAGACCCCTGCTACCACCTCTTGGTGAGGGTTTGGGGAAGGGGGGAAGGAGAGCCTGAGCTCCTCTCCTTCCCCTCTGGTGACCAGTTAGCAAGTCTGAAAAATTGGAATGGGGGTGGGGAACAATAGGCACCTATATAAGACAAAGCCCCAAATATTGGGACTGTCCCTATAAAATCTGGACATCTGCTCACCCTACTTCTCCCACCCCCAATCTCATACTGGGAGGCGGCAGCATGGCTCCAGGCTATGAGCCCCCTGCAGGGCTGACAGCCAAAAGGTGATGTAAATAACGCAATATCTACACAGACACTGTGTTGCCCTAACTACATTTAGAGAGTGGGGGAGTGAGATAGCTAAGTGATTTGAGCATTGACCTCCTAAACCCAGGGTTGTAAATTCAATCCTTGAGGGGGCCGTTTAGAGAACTGGGGTAATAATCTGTTTGGAGATTGGTCCTGCCTTGAGCAGGGATCTCAGGAGGTCATCTAGTCCAACCCTAATTGCCTGATTCTATGAACTAATGAGTGGTACACTATGGGGTAATTATTCTGTCTCATCACAAATGAAGATGAATGTGAAAAGATTCTCATCACCAATAAAGATGAATATTGAAAGATCAGATATCTGGTGCTATTTAATGTATCTATGAAATATGCACCTTTTCAGAATCTAGCCTTTTTCCTGCTACTATGAATGAATTGACATATTTTAGATAATAGTCAGTTATAGAAAATATAGAACGACATGACTTATATGTGTATGAAGAATCATCTAGCCCAAAATCCTGTCTTCTGACAGTGATCAATGCCAGGTGCCCCAGAGGGAATGAACAGAACAGGTAATCATCCAGTGATCCATCCCCTGTTGCCCATTCCCAGCTTCTGGCAAACAGGCTAGGTATACCATCCCTGCCCATCCTGGCTAATAGCCATTGATGGACCTCCCCTCCATGAATGTATCTAGTTCTTTTTTGAACCCTATTATAGTCTTGGCCTTTACAACATTCTCTGGCAAGGAGTTCCACAGGTTTACTGTGCATTATGTGGAAAAAATACTTACTTTTTTTTGTTTTAAACCTGATTCTCATTAATTTCATTTGGTTCTTGTGTTATGAGAAGGAGTAAATAACACTTCCTTATTTACTTTCTCCACACCAGTCATGATGTTATAGACCTCTATCATATCCCCTCTTCATCTCTTTTCCAAGCTGAAAAAGTCCCAGTCTGATTAATCTCTTCTCATATGGCAGCTGTTCCATACCCTTAATCACTTTTTTTTTTTTGCCATTTTCTGAAACTTTTCCAATTCCAATATCTCTTTTTTGAGATGGGACGACCACATCTGCACACAGTATTCAAGATGTGGGCATACCATAGATTTATATAGAGGCAATATGTTATTTTCTGTCTTATTATCTACCCGTTTCTTAATGATTTCCAACATTTTATTCACTTTTTTGACAGCCGCTGCAGATTGAGTGGATGTTTTCAGAGAACTATCCATAATGACTCCAAGATCTCTCTTGAGTGGTAACAACTAACTTAGACCTCATCATTTTTATATATATAGTTAGGATTATGTTTTCCAGTGTGCATTACTTTACATTTATCAGCATTGAATTTCATCTGCCATTTTTTTTGCCCAGTCACCCAGTTTTGAGAGATCCTTTCATACCTCTTCGCAGTCTGTCTGGGACTTAACTATCTTGAGTAGTTTTGTATCATCTGCAAATTTTGCCACCTCACTGTTTACCCCTTTTCCAGATCATTTATGAATATGTTAAATAGGATTGGGCCCAGAACAGACTCCTGGGGGACACCGCTATTTACCTCTCTTTATTCTGAAAACTGCCATTCATTCCTATCCTTTTTTTCCTATCTTTTAACCAGTTACCGATCCATGAGAGGACCTTCCCTCTTATCCCATGACTGCTTACTTTGCTTAAGAGCCTTTGGTGAGGGACCTTGTCAAAGACTTTCTGAAAATACAAATACATAAAAAGAAAGACCTGGGACATGACATAATAATGCTTTTCAGAGCTGGATAAAGGGATTCTCACAGAGGGATAAGGGAAAACAGCCACCTTCAGAGTTTTTCTTGCCACCCATTTGTCAATTCTGAATTTCATAGATTGCATCCATTTCTTTTTTTAAAACATGGCTTTTCAAACATAAACTGAATCACCATATCTATGCACTCAGAAAAGGGATAGTCACATGAGAAAGATTAATCATTTGGGTCTGCAGATGTCAGAGATAGATATTTGAGACCAACTTATATTGTAATCCAATGTATATTTGATTGCTAGTACTTTCATTGAGCACACTGTTGGACAGGGCAGAACCTGAGATCTTGAGATGTCAAAAAACTATGGAAATGAAAAGTTTTAATGCTGATCCACTTGGCAAATGCATCCCCTACCATGAGTCAGAACATGTTCCTACCTCATTGAAAAAGGAAGAATTTGAATATTTCAGAGGAAGGAAGAAAAGTATAGATCAGTGGTAGGCAACCTGAGATCTGGGAGCTGCATGTGGCCCATCAGGGTAATCGGATTGCAGGCTGAGAACTGCAAACTGCAGCCACTGAGAAGAGGGCAGTGCCTGTGAACAGTCAATGTCAGCATAATGTCCCACGTCCTGCAATCCGATTACCCTAATGGGCCACATGTGGTATAGATAAAACTGGCTCATATAAAAACAGTAAAATATATTACAAAGCTATGTTTACTTTATCTTGCATACTAAGGGTCAAATCTTTTAGGACTATACTGACGAAAGTTGCTCTAATGAAACAAAGTTATTATGATTTCTTCCATATGTTTTAAACGTGTATTTTAAGATATTTTTTTAAAAATATATTTTTTAAATTTTACGTATTCTTTGTGTATTTTATATTATTTGTACATGGTTGGACAAAAATCTGAAAAGTACTGTACAGGACAGCTTGCTTTTCTCCACATAAGAATAATTTCTATATTAAAAACACATCCCTGAGTGTTGTTTTAAAGGAGCTGCTGTTATTAAATGGGGTCAATAATAAGAAATTTTAAAAGCATTTAATATGGATTTACCTAACTGGCAATTTTTAAATTTCAAAATGGTGTTTATATGACATGGCAACTTTCCTATTTTGTGAGCAGTTCTTAAAATTTGTTCCAGCCCAAGAAAAAAAGTTAGTTTTGTAAAACTGTCATTTCTGCTAGATATTACAAAGATGAATGATCTTATCGGATGTCCTTCAATTCAAAGGCATAACCACTGTTTATGAACTCTCTGAATTCACAAATGCTTCAGAGTTTGTGGAATCAGAAGGACTGTAATTGTGTAGGGTGCAAGCACAGGTGGAGGAGCTCCTTCTGCTTCCTTCCTTCCTCATCCCCTAGCATACTGGTGAAGAGTCAGACACAGTCATAATCAATTGCAACATCAGAAACTTTGGCCCTGCTCTTGCAATGAGCTCCCCACAGGCAGAGCCTTGACCCTTCAGAATCAATGAGTCTTTCTGTAAGGGCAAGGTTCCTCCTGTGTGGAGTTCATGACAAGATTGGGACCTTTGTTTGCTAACACTGTTGCTAAGAGGTAGGCCATAACAGATGTGATTAAATAAACAAACAGCCATTAAAATGTATGGAAATCACCATCCTCACTCTACTATTTGGAACAAAAGGTTTTCATACCAATCATTAACACTTATGTCTGTGACTGGAAAGTTTTCTCTGCACTATCCAAACAATCTTAACTCTATTCCTGTAATGATACCTGAGAAACAAACACATATTAAGATAGCTTATCCAAAACCTTGTCCATCTATAGCAAATATTTTTATCTCATTAGGGACTACAAGTGTCATGTTGCTTTGCTCTTACTCATACAGTGGCTGAGCTAATGTTGTCCTCTTTATGACCATGCACAGTCTACAGAAAAAGACATTTTGTACATTTTTGACTGGACAGCATTTTAGCAAATCATCATTCTTCATTAATATCACGTGTTATTTTATGGGTTTTTTCCTCTACAGTGCCTATCACCGTGTTATATCAGCACCAGTACAATTGAGATGCCACTAATCATTACACACTGCTACATTTCATATTGCATATCTGGGAAAAAAAACATGGAAGGGGTTATTAGAAAGGTTAAAGTACTGTGAAGCAATACATACTTCAATAAACCCCAACAAAAGGCTAGTTTCTGTGGATGCTTTTTCATACAAACCAAATATCTGTTTCTTTATTGCTGGCTTTTTAGCCACATGGCAGCAGCAGAGTTTTTTTTTTTTTATAGCATGTGCTGTCACATCCAATAATATTATAAAGTGACAAGGCATTCAATACTTATATCAGAAAACTTCCCAAGCACTTTATTTGACAGTAGCAGAAGGATTTTATTGATGATTCAATGGAATATACATTTGCATTCATTTTGCTACAGTTGAGCTTTGAGATTTGATCGCTGTCATCCAAATGAAGGAGCTTTATAAAACTGGAGCTGTCATCAGTGTAGTCAAGAATGAGTAATTCTTAAAAACCTAAAATACTGAAGGGAGCAGCATTTCTTCCATTTGTGTTTGTTTGTTTATACAAATATATATATAATTACAGAAATGGAAGAAGGGGAAATTGACAGTAAGGTGTATAAATCAGAAAGTAAGATTTGTAGATAACTGATAAGGGAAACCAAGAGACTCAAGGCAAAATCTGTGGGCAGCATTGTTAAGGACAATAAGGAGGAGATTTTAAAATATATTATGAACAAACAGAATACTGACAATGTTGTTTGTCCATCACTAGTTGGAAATTGTAGAATTATCTATCATAATGCAGAAAATATGGAATATTTCTGTCCTATATCTGGGGAAAAAACAGATGATATAGTTTAATCATATGGTGATAGGATTATTTGCATTCCAGTAATATCTCTGGAGGAAGTTAAACAGAAACTACTACAGTTAGACATTTTAAATTACAAAGTCCAGATAGATTGCATCTAAGAATTTTAAAAGAGCTGGCAGAGGATCTCACTAGGTCGTTAATGTTGATTTCAATAAGTCGTAGAGCACTGGGGAAGTTCCAGAAAACTACAAGTTGTGCCAATTCTTTAAAAGGGTAAATGAGATGACCCAGGTGATTCTAGGCCTGTCAGCCTGACATTGATTATAGGCAAGATAATGGAGTGGCTGATAAGGACTCCATTAATAATGATCTAAAGGAGGATAATATAATTAATCAAAATCAAATCGGGTTTATGGAAAATAGATCTTGTCTAACTAACTTGATTTTTTTTGATGAGATAAGAAGTTTGATTGATAAAGGAGTTAATTGTATACTTAGACTTCTGAAAAGCATTTGACTTTGAACTGCACAGCATTTTGATTAAAAAACTAGAACAATATTATGTGTGCATGTTAATTTTATATAGATTAAATACTTGCTAATTAATATGTCTCAACATGTAACTGTAAATGCGGAATCATGATTAAGCAAGTCTGTTTTCAGTAGGGTCTTGCAGAAATCAGTTCTTGACTGGCCCTATGCTATTTAACATTTTTATCAATGACCTAGAAGAAAACATAAAATCATCACTGATTAAATTTTCAGATAATCCCAAAATTGGGGGAGTGATAAATAATGAAGAGGACACATCACTGATTCAAAGTGATCTGGGTCGCTTGGTAAACACAGGGAAAGCAAACAATGTGCATTTTAAGCAACTAAATATATACATCTAGAAAAAAGAATGTAAGCCATATTTACAGGCTGGGGGTCTCTATTCTTGAAGCAATGACTGGAAAACATTTGGAGATTGTGGTGGATAATCAGTTGAACATGAACTCCCAATGAGATGCTGTGGCCAACAGAGCTAATGCAGTCCTGGGATGCACACAGAAGAATCTTGAGTAGGAGTAGAGAAATTATTTTACCTCTCTATTTGGCACTGGTATGATGGATGCTGAAATACTTTATACAGTTCTGGAGCCCTCAATTCAGGAAGGATGGTGATAAATTGGAGAGGAATCAGAGAAGAGCCACAAGAATGATTAAAGGATTAGGACGCATACTTTATAGTGATAGTCTCAAGGAGCTCAACCTATTCAGATTAACAAATAAAAGTTAAGGTGTGACTTGATTATGGTCTATAAGTACCTACATGGGGAACAAAGAGTAAACTATAGGCTCTTCAATTTAGCAGAGAAAGTACAACATGATCCAGTGGTTGGAATTTGAAGCTTGACAAATTCAGATTGGTAAAGCAGGGTCTGAATGAGCTCTCCACTGACAATAAAAAGAGGTTACAGAACATTAAGTTAATGAAATCTATGCTTTCTCACAGATTTACTCTGCTGTAGCAGTGGTCACTGCGTGATCATTTTAATACCCAGACTTAAATTTTAATAGACAGACATGTAAATTCAGTCACATAAAACATTCAGAAGAACTGAATTATCATTCTTCTTGGTGCACAGTTAATTTGTTATTTAATATATTTTCTCAGTTAATTCCTTGGAATTCCTTCTGGGCTTAATTATTAGAAAGCTTGGCCTTAAATATGATTTATATACACATGTGTGTATGTTCAGGGAACAGAACAAACTCCAGGGTATTGTGGATTTAGACTTTCATAGATCTGTGTGCTTCACAAGTTAATTTGTTTTTTGGAGGGGCAGGTACATACATTGAATGTATATAGCAAAAATCCCATTGCTAACTAACAAATTCAAACAAATATTTCACAACTGTTAAGTTATCAGACAGTGTATTTCAAAGGTGAGACATCATAAGGCAGCAGTGATAGTAGCAATAGTATTTTCTGAGCATGGGGGACGGGCTTCAACATCAGACCTACCCTGTAAGACTGAGAAGTATTCTCTGCTGAGATGGCTCCAAACCTTAGCCCAGACTCCAGAGAAAGCATCCTGAGTACACCCCTATTCACCCAGTGTTCTGAGAAGAATTGCACTCAGGAGCGGCAGAAAGTCCCTAAAAGTGGGCAGCCTGAACCAAGCCCCCACCCTCATGCCACCCCTTACCCCAGTTTGCTCCTCTCTGCCTCCTTCCCTGCCAGCCCAGCCATCTCTTGCCCTTACAGCAGGTAAAAAGTGGAGGAGCCATTGCCTCCTGGCCACCCTGTTCCAGCGCCTTTGATTGCTTTTTGGAGGTTTGAGGGAGATGACAGTCGAGTGTATGAGTTTTATAGTTATGGGGATGGAGGCAAGTGAAGATATGGAAAAGTTTCTGTGATGTGTTTTGGTGGTGAGGGGGAAGAGGGATTGAAATGTTTATGTATGTGAAGGTGTATGGACGGGTTGTCCAGTTGAAATATTAGACAGGGACTTTCATGTAGGGGATGGAGGTTCTCCCTTAGCTTAAGTATCCTTTTTTGCAACTTCCCCCATTCTCAGTGGAAAGACAGATGAGTTTTCTGGCAACCTCACATTTCCATAGGCAGTGAGTTCTATACCTATGTGGTGCTCGGGCACCAGCAATATTCAGAGCAAGGGGCCCAGCTCCATCAAAATTTGGGGCCAGAGCTCCCCCCCCCGCACCCCCTCCCGAGTGTCCCATGGCCTCGACTTACTGCCCCTGCCGCCTGCTCGCCTTTCCCAGGCCTGGAGAAGAGCATCTCTCTCTCCTCCAGGCTGCTTCCCTGAAGAAACTGCTGCCGCAATGTCCTAGTGTCCCCCTTTTCCACTGCCAGGGCAGACTGACTCTAAGCCTGCCCTTCCCCCTCAGACCCTTTTCTTTTCTGGCAGGACCCTCCATCAGCACAGCCGCCCCCCCAATCCACAGTCACCGCTCCTGCCCCATGCTGGGCAAGGAGGGAGCCCCATTCCCCACCCCCTATGAGGCTACAGTCAGGGGCAACAGCAGGGGAGGAGGCACATGCAGCACCCCCGGCACCCATCACGGGGGAGGCGAGGGAGATTCCTGGTCCTGAGAGGGGCCCTAGGAGCATATACAGTGACAGTGGTGGGGGTGAGTGTGCTTCTGGTGGGGCGGGAAAGGGAGGCTCCTTCCCCAGAGCTTGCTGCTGACGGCAGGGAAAGGTCTGGGGGGAGTCCTCCTCTCTGGCCTTTGCCCCGCAGCAGTCTGCCTGCACTCCAACACCTTATCCCCAGTTCCAGCCAGAGCCCTCACCCCCCAACACTCCTACTCTTGCCCTGAGCCCTTCCCACACTCCAAACCCCCCATTGCGGGCCCCAGGCAGAGCCCTCACCCCCTAAACTTTTAACATTCCAGGGATCCTCAAGCAGACAAACTCATGATGATTGTTCATACATAGGATTTCAAATATGCCCATTTCTTTTGTGCAAGTTGTACCAGGCCAGGATAAGTGATGGGCTGCATTGTAGGATCTCCTATATGAGGGTAAGACTAATTCAGCCTCTGTGCCCTTTCAGTCTTTAGTCTCTCTACTGACAAGCATGCCAGTGAGACATAGCTCTGTGTGTGTGTGCGTGTGTGTGTGTGTGAAAGTAACTATCTGTTCAACGTGATCTGCACTGTGACCTCTACCTTCACGGAAGCCTGTGGGAAGTCTTTAGATGATAACATTTGGTCACTGCTGATGCTAAAAGCTTTTTCCATCCTCACACCGGTCTTCTGAGCCATCCACAAGATTATCTCTGTTTAGTGTAATTCACCAGTCAGCTACGTACTAAATAAATAAAAATCCTCAGAGATGGGACACATCATAGAGAAGAAGGAAGGAGACAATTTTTCATCTTAGTAAGGTGTTCTTTAAGATTACTAATGTTCTAAGCATTGCTAGAAGTCATTAGCGGTGGCCAGGCACTGGTTCAGATCCTCCACAATTTCCAGTAGAGCTGTATCCAGGTTATAAACAAAGTATTCTTCCACATTCATTGCTTACAGTGCTACTGTCTAGGCTGCCAGGGTCTGAAACCTCAATGCCATGCTGAGCATGCTATAGGTAGGCAGAAATAATCATATTTTATAGAAATTTGGCTTCTTGGGGGCTTCACTACAGAACATAACCAACTTCATGGTGAGTATGATAATGGTTATTTTCCTGTGCCTTCTTTGGACTATATTGTGCACAGTCCCAAGAAGGCAGGGCCACTGTAGAGCAGCGCTGTCCCAGGATGAGCCTGGGGAGAGGTTGTGCCTCAAGGAAGTATCCTTTTATGCAGGGTGGTGTTACCTGTTCTTCTTGGTACATTAGGCTTACTCAATGGGCTGCTGCACAGTGGTGGGGGGGAGGAGGAATGGGTCATTCCTGAACATGTCTCCTCCCCCTTTTGAGTAAAGCAGCTTCCCGGACACATGGAGGTAGTAAGTCCCGTGCTCCCTGCCTATAGGATCTGTGATTATGCCCTGCCACAAATCCGTGCAAGAGCCCTGGACTTTGACAGAAAAACTTACAGATACTTTATAATCTCTTTGGTTACCAAGTAGATGCAGCTGCCTTAAGGGATTTATGCATCAGTGGGCTCCAGCTGCCTTTTCTTGGCTTTACTGAATTTTCCTGGAACTGTCCTGTATCACTGTCAGATTCAATTATGTATCCCTTGGTGGGGATACTGGAAAAGGGAGTATCATGACTGTGAGGGCCCTGAAGGACCTGTAACACTTGTTGCAGAACCCCATTCATGGCTTTGTCATAAAAAAAATGTCTGGGTAATCACTTATTGCCAGTTTCTTGTGCTAAGGCACAATATTTCCAAGTAAGACCCAGAATATGGAAGATAAAGAAATTAGTATTTTCAGTTATCCTCCAAAGTGTAAAAAAAATCTTAATTCAATCTTCAGGAAACTCAGACTGATAATATGACTATCCAGTAGCCTATACAACATACATAAGTAGTTTATAGGTGAGTTAGCCAGAGGGTGAGGTTTCTAAAGTAATTCATGGGATTTAGCTGCAGATCTTCTCTGAAGGTTAATGGAAGATGTATGGCTAAAATCTCTGGCACTGCTCTGAAAAACCTCAACATTCGCACGTTATGCTAATAAACACTAGAACTAGTGAATGGCAGCTAACATAACATTCTATTGATGTTTTCCATGTGCAATCTTTTTTTAACGTCCCAGAAACAATCCTCACTTGTACCCCATAATAGTGCATAAAGATCTACCCAAGCAAGCATCTATCTTTCCTAAAATAAACTAATCACAGTTTAAATACTTACCAGATTACATTATTTTGTCACATGGTCCATCTTCTCCTGTGCAGTTGGCTGTCCATCATGTCTTGCACCACAATTCAGGAGAGCCCTGCTTTCATGAAGGTATATTTTGAGCATCTGTTACTACTTCAGACACAGTCTCTCTTTGCTCCAAGTCACTTATTTTGACAGCTAGACCAGCTTCTGTGGTTGCTAAAATGAAGTATTTAATTGTGGATAGTATAAACGATATCTCCTCTGCCGTAAAGCAAATGACAACTACAAAATAAAAGGAGGCACTTGAAAAAATTCAATAATCAAGTTAGCCTAAAGTACCTGTAATAATTTGGTGTCCTCATTTGTCCTTATCTCTGGGATACATTTTTTACAAGTCTGGTTTTAGCATCCATTCCTACACCACAAAAATGAATATTATAACTATATATGCACTTCCATACATCTGGGCTTTCAAGAGTTTCAAATTGCAACTAAAACCAGAGGCTCTTGAGGTCTAATTGTGTAGCTTGTCTCCACTTCATATTGCCCACAGACTCAGCTACCACTAGCTCTTCAAGTAATAATATTTAAATGCAGAGACAGTACCTGAGGATACTATGGTGTATGCCCATGCCAATATAGTCTAGTATCTAGTATCTGTGAAGCAAGAATTATTTGGTACAATGCTTGGGTATAACTTGTGTGCTCTTGGTAGTTGAATGGTTCCTTTATAATACACTCAAAAGCAATTAAAATTAAGCCACAGTTAGACGGCAAACCTTCATCAGCATGAAAATTAGTGGTTAATTCAGCCTTTGGAGAAGGAAGCCTCAGTAGCAGGGGTAGTATTTCTGGGGAGTGCCAAACTGGTGGCCTGGCTAGGCAATGAGGTTCTCTAATTTTCGAACAATTTCATCAGTGTCCTATGAAAAGTGCCCTGAGAAAATGGCGCAGGATGGAAAAAAGGTTGGATAATTTGGGAGGTGCTGTCTGCCGGAACAATTTTTTATCTCATTGGAAACATCTCATGTATTTTACCATGATTTTGTCCTTTTCTCTTTTGTTCTTGCTGCATGATTCAGAAAATAATAAAAGAAGAGACGGAAAAGGAGAATGAGAGCCTGTGATCCCATAATAAGATGATTCTTGGCAAAGAACCACAAATAGGATTTGACAAAGAGTAAATTACTAGATCCAACAGAATGATAGGTCTGTGCAGGCAAAATGTGTTCAAAAGTCCTCCTTTTTAACTGATTTTTGCTCTTTGATCAGGGAGGCAAATAAGAAAAGACCTCAGCAGTTCAAGCAGTGGTTGGAAAGGGGCTAGAATGGAAGTAGCTGACACAGTACATTTGGACTGAAATTGCAATCATCCATTTTGGGGGGAACTTCCTGATGATCTTTAATTGCAACAGATACAGGGATGATCTGGCTAGAATGCTATCCACTATGAGATAGACATTAGCACTGGGATGTAGGACTGTGATACTTCTTGCTGGACACCCAGAGGAATGCTAACAAAATTTCACTGGAATCATTCAAACTCTGTGCACATTAGCACAACATGAGCCATATTTCCTTTTGTCATGGGAGCTGCACTAACTATTGATTTCTTTTTCTTCATGAAACATTGACAAACACCACCACCACACACTGCATACTAGTTTTTAATGGATCAGGATTAAGTAATTTCTCTTACTGAGAAAGAGCCCTTTAAGGGTGAAACATGCTGAAATCTCTCTTGATGACATAAAGTCCAGTCTGTCAGACAAGAAGATAGGTCTAGCGGATCTGAACACATTTGTGACTAGGGTGGAGAGTTGCTTCATTTGTTGCTTTTATTCCATTTCGTTAGTCAAATAGTAAATTAAAACTGTGTGTTAACTATGTTATATGGGGCCAAAGTTTGCCAAAGTTGCCATGGTGCAAAAATCTCCTCTTTAAATAAAGAGCCCCGAGGTCTTTCTGAGTTTATGTCTCCAGAGACTAGGCCTGCCTACTCCAATCCTTTACTGAAATATGTCTACACAGCCTCTCAGCCCAGATCAACAGACTCACACTAGGAGAGCTTGCACAACTGTTTGAAGTTACACCTTGGCCTGGAGCTCAGGCTTTGAAGGTCATACCTCTCTCTAGGCTTCAAACAAATACACTGAATCCCATGCAAAGTTAGTCTTTGTTATTTCATTCTACAACAATTGCAGCACAAATCAGGAAAGAAAACAGATGTGCTCATCAGCTCTGGTGTTCAGAACAATGGTGGAGCTGCAACTAACATCCACATCTCACTGCCTCATGTAACTGCTTAACTGCATGACTCACTTATACCTTCATTCATGCTGTTTCGTTGGTAAGGGGGGTGTCTCAGGCCCCAAAAGGAGAAGATGTTAATGAAACCCTCATTCACTGTTACATCATTAAATAGTGAAGTGTGGTTTGCAGTTTCACATCAAGCTTCAGAGGGGTAGCCGTGTTAGTCTGGATCTGTAAAAAGCAACAGAGTCCTGTGGCACTTTATAGACTAACAGATGTATTGGAGCATAAGCTTTCGTGGGTGAATACCCACTTCGTCAGAGGCATGCCACATCAAGCTATTGCTGGTAACAAGCACCATTAAAATATGTCCAATGTTTTTGTTTTGTTTTTTAAAGAAACAGCAAAAGAAGGAAAAAGAGTTAAAGCATTTAAAATGTAAAGCACTAAGGAAGGCTTTCATTTTAACAATAGCCCTTGCTTCTTTTCCCATTAGCTGAATAGATTTCTAAGAAGGACAATCCCTGTTTGATCATTTTAGATGGCATTAACTGTCCTTTGGGAGCAAAAGACAGTTAGCTTAGATGGTTTTGTCCTGCTGCTGTTTAAGTCTGATCCTGCTGTCTGTAAGATAAAACAAGACAAACACACACAAAGGAAGAGATAAAAGAAAAACCAAGCTAGAAAACACCATTTTTGGTTCTAGTGCTGACTTTCATGTATATTCTCATTGCTGCATAACACAGGCTCAGTGCACTTAGACAATTTGTGACCTACCAAACTTGTACCAGTGCTGGCCAGTCTAATATGGTGCTTTTTAGCTTTCCTTTCTGGTCACAGATTTACAGCAGTGTCATAAAGGAAGGAGTCGTCAGTGTCTAAGTCAGACTATTACTAGCGAGAATTCAAAAGAAGAGAAAGAGGAAAAATAAGACAAGAAAAAAAATGACACATGACATTGGGTGAGACAATGTGTTGTCTGGAATGTAGCTGGTGGAGGCAGAGATTATGTCATCTGGTTCCAGGTCCATGATCTGCTCAGGATGCCTTTTAGCAGGACAACAATGGCCTGAAATTATGGTGTCATGGTGGATCCCAGGAGATGATGGGAGTGACAGTCATGTATGGAAAATTGATCCTTTCAGTCCAATTGTCACACTGGTCCCATTTAGTGACCCATACATTAACAATGACTAAGAAAGGATGGCAACCTCATGTTCATGCCATTACCATTAACCACTCAAAACAGATTTAAGTGATTTCAGCTTTAAAATGTTTCTCCCATTTCTAGAATCTTTCAGATCATTGCTAGGCCAAACTGTGACTTTACCAGGAGCTTTAAAGACCTCTTATCACATTTCTTCTAAACAATCAAGTTTGTATGGATTTGTCTCCAATTTTTGCTGATTTTCATAAACAATTGTATGGAACAGGCTGAGTAAGACTCTTATTACCTTGGATATAGACAACTAAGGGCTTGGCTACACTGCCCCGCAGTTCAGACCATCGGGTTGTGAACAGAAGTGCGCACTAACATGCTGTGATCAGGGGTGCTGGAACAATTTTTATAGGGGGGATTGCTGATGATGGAAATCATAGAAACCATGTATTTGATTTGTCATATTGGAAACCCAGGAGGTAGGTGGGCGCAAGTGCCCTCTGCTAAAGGCCCCTTCCCCAGCTTCTAGCGGGAGGGACCACTGGACCCAGGGACCAAATGAACATGGGGGACAACAAATGAGAAAATGAGGGAGTGAGGTGAAGATCATAGGTTCAAAATAAGGGTACCGGATGGGGACACCGAGCAAAGAACCCCAGACAGCGCCCACTGCTCTTCAAAGGTGTCGAGGGAGCCAGCAGATACTGCCCAGTGGAACTCTTCCCGATGCATGAAACTAGGGAGGAACGGAAATAGGTTCTACAGTCGCAGTGCAACCTCTCATCCAGTACCCTCCTCCTGGTAGTGTAGATGGAAAGTTTGGCCAGAGCCAGGAGGAGGTTGACAAGGAAGTCTTGCGACTTCGTGAGGCCACGAATGGGGTGTGCATGAAGGAACAGGTGAGGGAAAAGTGCAGCCACAGCCTCAACAAGAGGTTCTGGAGGAGCTAGAACAGGGGCTGCAAGTTGGCGCATTCAAGGTAGGCATGCGCCAGGTTCTTCCTCATGCCGCAAAAGGGGCAGGCCTCAGGAACGAGTGTGAATCACGCCAGGTACACACCTGTGCTCATGGCTCCGTGAACGAGCTGCCAACCAATGTCCCTGGCAGGCTGTGGGACCAAGGTGGAATAAAGGCTGGCCCACCGAGGCTCCTCACCCCCTTTAGGTGGAAGATAGTCCCGCCATTTGGTGTCAGGGCAGAATGCGAAGGTGAGAAAATGCAGTGTGTGGAGCACAAGTGTTTACAGGTAGTCTCTAGGCGTGGTTCAGAACCGGACCAGCTGCAGAGTGCACAGCCGACTCGGAGTGTGAGATCTGGGAGGTCGGGGAGGCTCGCGGAACAGGGGCCCAATAAAAATGTCTGAGGTCACGGGGTGAGGGGTGGGCAGGGAGCGCCCTCTCACAGGGCCCACTGCAGGAAGGCAAGAGAAACAGATGACAAGGCAGCCTCCACCTCCTGGACTACGTGCAGGGGGGTCAAAAGGGTGGAGAGCCCCATGCGCCAACTGAGCATGTGGGGATCCACCCAGTCCCCCCTGTCATAGTCCAGGAGGTCTCTGACCCTAGTGGTTACTGCCAGGACCAACTTCCAGCGCACCGAGTGAGACTCCACCACCTGCACATGCAGATTGGGGTTGTGTAGTGGGGTGGCAGCCCTGCAGAGGGCTGGGGTTGGGGAAGGGAGCAAAGCCCTGGCTGATTGGTGGAAGTGCCTGCAGCTGGGGCCACGCCCCAAACAGACTAACTGGGCCTTCCTTATAAGAAGGCCAGGGCAGCCAGAAGCTCAGGACTCTCTCTCTGCTTGTAGAGAGAGAAGGGCCTGGGTGCTAGGGAGCTGAGCAGGGCACTGGCAGTGGAGCAGGGCTGAGGGAAGGCTAGAGGAGATGGGGAGCTCTGGCCTAGGAAAGCCCCAGGCTGTGGGCCTAACTGAGGGCCTAAGACCAGTACTGGGGCTGCAGAGGGGAAGCCCAGCTATAGAGAGAGGTGGCAGATCCAACCCAACATTGCCAGTGATGAGTGGCGTATACTGCAGGCTGCCCCAGGGAGTGAGGCTAGATGGTATCTGGCAGTGGCCTTACACTGAGAGGAAGTGGGATTAGTGGGTGGGGATTTCCCTGGGCAGGGAGACCCACAGTGTGGGGGTACTGCCAGGGGGGCAGCAACCCAGAGAAAGGGGCACTGGGGTCCTGGAAGGGACACAGGGGTCAGCGGTAAGGTGGATCACCAGCCTCCTGGGGGAGCTCCAGGAGGCTGGAAGAGCTAATTCCCATGGTTGACCAGCAGGAGGTGCTGCAGGGGTGAGTCCACTCCCTTACAGGTTGTTATTACTACTTCAAGACACGTGGTGGGGCAGCACCCCCAGAACCCTTAGTTCCAGCATCAGTGGCTGCAGTATAAATTCCATAGGTGGACACTGTGGGCATGAACTAACAGGTTTCTAGTCTGCATAAATGTAATCATCTTCAAATAGGACTACATTACTGCAAACTAGGACTCTTTTAGTTTGTGCCCACAGAGTTCTCAAGGGAGTTACTGCACAGCACTTCAGTGTGCACAGATATTCACATCCCCAGTGTCCAAACTCCAGCACAGTGTAGACATAGACTTAGAGAATGAGACCCGCAACAGCAGTACCTGCTAAATACTGCCCCCTCTCATCCTCCATCATTTTCATCCTTCACCTAGCCAATGACCAAGGACTAGGTGGGGTGTAAGCATAGTTCCAGTGGCAACTGATTATCAGGGGCAAGTGAAGCCAGGAATCCAGACCTTCCACTGAAGTGGTGAGGATCTTACCCCCGATATTTCACATGAGAAAGGTACACTGCCACTTCTAACAATTTCCTTGTCCTGATTTAAAACAAACAAACAAAACAAAACAAAACAAAACAAAAATCCTTATAGTTAATCTTAAATGCTGGCCATCTCATCTGCCAGCTTCTTTTCTGTCTCCCTTTTTCATTCTCTTTTTTAAAAATGGTTAACTAAAATCTTCACTTGTTACTTCACAAAGCCACAAATGTTGCTGTATCAACATTTGAGACTGGTAATTGCTATTTCATTTGCTGGCTGTACATCAATAAAAGCTAAGATTTTCTACAGAGGTTGAACAAATCTTTCATAGTGAAGTCAGCAGTTTTCTCCATATAGAAAATAATTACAACAGAAATGTAGGTCAGGGTATTTTATAGTTTGCGCAGAGAAAAATAACTACAAAATTCGTTCTGAATTTCTGACACATAATATTTTTATGTACAAAAAATGTCCCTTCATAAAGGAAAAAAGAGCAGCTACACTGTGTATACTAAAAAGACATAGAGATTCCAGTATAAAAGTAATATACACATACCTGATAGTCTCAATTATTCAAATTAAAGCCTGAGTTCTACAGTAGTTCCCTTAAAGAACCATTGGGCTCTTATGGAAAACTGAAAAAATTGAACTAAACTTCTCTCTCCAGACTATTTTGTTAGGTCATATTTTTCAGTATTTTCTTCTTCTATTTATTTTTTTCCTTTTTTTTTCCTCACAAAAGAGGATCGTTGTTGTTTAGACGTCCAGTAGCTCATGCTGCTGAATCGCCTTCTTAAACTCATTTGTAACTAGAACTACCCAGATGAAAACTATTCTGTTTGACGATAATTTCCAAGGTTTCAAAATTGGTTTTAATTCTGCATTTTTTAAATAAGACTTATGCTCCTAAATTACTTAGGCCTTACAACATTGAGAAAAGCAATGCCCAAACACTTCTAAAAATCTAGACTTTAGTCCAGGGATCGGCAACCTTTGGCAATCTAGCAATAACAATAGTAATAAAATACAATGAACCAAACTGAAAACCACAGGGGGTCAGAAAGATATGTGTTCCCTGTGGATAGCATTGCTCAGTTACATAAGTGTGTTATGGGGGTGTTCTCTTTCCTCTAAATTCCAGGTATTGGTTATAGCCAGAGACAACACTTAGTACGCAGTCTTGTGATCTGGTATGACAAAAAACTATAGACAACATATTCAAACATGAGTGCCTCACATTAGACTCTAAATCCAAATAGGACCTAAGTGATGCATATAACTTGTGCTATCCCTCTGACCAAGGGTGAATTTTATCACTGCCAAAAAGTGGGCTGATTTCAGAGATGCTCTGTACTCTAAGAGGGAGCAGTTAATAGGAGTTTTGAGTGCTCAACATGTCTAAAAACCAGGCCAAACATTTTAGGACCTGATCTAAAGTCCATTGAAATCAGTGAAAAAACTCCCATTGATTTTAGTGGTTTGGAAATCAGATCATAGGATCTAGTGGCCTATTGTTATGCACCAAAGTCTGCAAATATTGGTCTGTGTATCTAATGCACCAAAATCTAAACCTTGGCTAATCAGGTTCTGGCTCAGAAGCATACTGGTGTTCAGCATTTGATTTTTTTTTCAAATGTATGTTTTAAATAAATATACAGATTAGCTATGGGTAAATGTATTCAAGATATGTTCATTCTAGTTAGATGTGTTTGTGTGTTCATATGTATAAAATAAAATTATGTAGGTGAATATCCAGATATCTTGTACATTAAAATAAAATCTACACTAGACAAAAAAAAAGAAAGAAAGAAAGAAAGAAAGGGGATAAAATGTGCTTTCAGAATTCCTTCTGCATTACTCATGGATCCTCTTAATTAGTCATGTTTTCCCTTTCCATTTGTGGGGGGGGGGTCTCACCATAGCCCCCATGGAGCTGATATGCTGTTCATTGGTCAGCTCCCCTTAATATCTTTCCCTCTCAACATTTGCCTGCATTAACTTTGCTGTTTTGCCTTCCTCTTCCCTACATCACTGCTGAACATCCCTGAATAAGATAGGGAGGAGGGATAGCTCTGTGATTTGAGCATTGGCCTGCTAAACTCAGGATTTTGAGTTCAATCCTTGAAGGAGACCATTTGCAGAACTGGGGTAAAAATCTGGGGATTAGCTCTGCTTTGAGCAGGGGGTTGGACTAGATGATCTCCTGAGGTCCCTTCCAACCATAATATTAAAAAAAAAGATTATTAGGGCTTGTCTAAATGGAGCAGAAATGTGCACTATAGACATCACAACTAGCTGTGTGCATTGCTGCTTTGTGTAGAAGACCAATAGAGTTGCTTTTAAATATAACACTAAAAAAAATGACAGTCATTTTTTAGATCTGGGGAATCTGGATTTTAATTCTGCAATTTCATTCCTCCACCCCTATTTCGAAGCAGAAGGAGAAGGAAAGAAAGAAATTTCCCATGGAAAAAAAAAGATTCCACCCCAGAGTTCAATTTGAGTTGATCAAAATGTTTCATTTAGTTAAAATCAAAAACATTTTGTTCTGATTTAGACTTTTGAAAACATTTTTATTAGGGCTGTCAATTAATCACAGTTAATGCATGCTATTAAGGTAAAATAAATCAACTAGATTAAAAAATAGTCTCAATTAATGGCACTGTAGAAAAGATTAAGAAAAGAAAGCATTTTCAAATTAATCCCATACAAGTCCTTTCAGTCCTACTTGTTGTTCAGCTAATAGCTGAGACAAACATTTTTTGTTTACATTTATGGGAGATAATGCTGCTTGCTTCTTATTTACAATGTCACCTGAAAGTGAAAACAGGCATTTGCATGGCACTGTTGTAGCCAGTGTTGCAAGTTATTTAAATGTCAGATGTGCTAAACATTTGTATGTCTCTTCATGCTTCGACTTGTAGGCTCTAAAGCAGGGATTGGCAACCTTTGGCATTTGGCTTGCCAGGGTAAGCCCCTGACGGGCCAGGTTGGTTTTTTTACCTGCCATGTCTGCAGGTTCAGCTGATCGCAGCTCCCACTGGCCGCGGTTTGCCGCTCCAAGCAAATGGGGGCAGCGGGAAGTGGCGGCTAGCACATTCCTCGCCTCGCGCTGCTTCCCATTTGCCTGGAGCGACGAACCGCGGTCAGTGGGAGCCGCGATTGGCCGAACCTGTGGATGTGGCAGGTAAACAAACTGGCCAGGGTGCTTATCCTGGCGGGACGTGGGCCAAAGATTGCCGATCCCTGCTCTAAAGTTTTACATACTTTTAATCCCTTCTGACTAGGTTGGTGAGTCAGTGTCTGAAGATGCTCTTCTACTTGGTCAGGTGGACTCCATCTCTTCTCAGCAGTCTTCATTCCCAGAACAGCATCCCATGGTCGAAAAAGCCAAAGCACCCACTACTGAAACCATCTGTGAAACTGTGCATTGATCTCTGGGATGTCTGTCCCCCTGGGCCCTGACCCTCAACTGGGAGGATAGACAATAACTCCAACTGCACCTCAACTCTATGCCTCTGCTCACAGAGCTCTGCAGTCATTGCTGATCTGTTCAGAGTCATAACAGGAAGTATCACAAGTTCCTATGTGGATGAGCAATATGGGACAGATGAGCCGTGACAACCTTCCCACATCTCAAGGACAGGCTCCAGGCAGGCAGCACACCTCTCAGGATGTCAGGTCAGCAGCTGAATGCCTCTGTCTTCTTCAGAAGGGAATCCCCAACTACCATCATCCTCTGTCTCCTCCTCTTTGTTACTGTGCTCCTCCCAGACTTGTGGTCAGGTGGCTTCTCTTCTTCAGCCATTAGGGTCTGCTCCTCTTCTCTTGTTGCCAATACTACTGATTGGTTCTTGAACTCAATGGATGGGAGAACTGGATAGCCAGCAGCTGAAATCTCCCCCCCTCCCACCTCCACCCCAGACCCTGGCAGAGCAGCTCGTTCTCCTTCCTCCTCTGTTACCACTGCATTCTTTAGTTGAGCGAATAACCTCCATCCTAGACACGCCTTGTGCATCCTGTCAAATAAGTCCTCATAGTCCCGAATGCTGTGCAGATTAATCACCTCCTCCTGCAGCTTTCTTATCAACTAACTGAGGGACTCCACCAACAGACACCTCTCACACCAGGTGGTATCCCTTGCCCGGCTATCTGTGGCAGGGATGTGCAGGCTGCATTTCTGGCAAATCATGACCAGGACCTGAGCAGAGGCCTCTAGGATCAGGATGTCTGTCTTGCCTGGAGCCCCACAGATCAGAATTTCTCAAACAGGAGTCACCGCTTGTGTAGGGAAAGCCCCTGGTGGGCCAGGCCGGTGTGTTTACCTGCCCCGTTCGCAGGTCTGTCAGATCGCAGCTCCCTCTGGCAGCGGATCGCTGCTCCAGACCAATGAGAGCTGCTGGAAGTGGCACGGGCTGAGAGACTTACTGGCCGCCACTTCCAGCAGCTCCCATTGGCCCGGAGCAGTAATCCGCAGCCAGCGGGAGCTGCAATCGGCCGGACCTGCAGACAGGGCAGGTAAACACACCGGCCCAGCCCACCAGGGGCTTTCCCTGCACAAGCGGTGATCCTTGTCTGAGAAACCCTGCCATAGATGCAGGCAAACGAAAATGTAGCTGTGGAGTTACTGACCATATAATTTTCCTCTTATTGTGGGTTCTTGCTTGTGGAGCATCTGTACTGTGAAGAAAGACTACATCCTCTGCCAGCAAACTCAAATGGCCAATTCCCTTAGTCTCCCAGCTTCCTTCATGTTACAAGCCAGTAGAAGCCTCTGATTATTTTTTTTAAAGCCGCTCCACACTCGTACTATAGGCCACAGGTGGAAAAGGTGACTCCCCTTCACCTCCTTTCACTCAGCTGCCTCTGGCTTATTAAAAAAATACAAAAAACTGCGCTGCTATTCACCTAGCTGAAGGTCATTCTAGTCTAGCTAGTCAGTCAGAAACTAAGGGTATATCTACACTACGAAATTAGGTCGAATTTATATAAGCCAATTTTTAGGAAGTGATTTTATACAGTCAATTGTGTGTGTCCCCACTAAGCACAATAAGTTGGCGGAGTTCATCCACAGTACCATAGCTAACATTGACTTTCGGAGCGTTGCACTGTGGGTAGCTATCCCACAGTTCCTGCAGTCTCCACTGCCCATTAGAATTCTGGGTTGAGCTCCCAATGCCTGATGGGGAAAAAATATTGTCATGGGTGGTTTGGGGTACATGTCGTCAGTCACCACTCCCTCTGTGAAAGCAAAGGCAGACAATCGTTGTGCACCTTTTTTCCGTGCAGATGCCATACCGCTTTCAGCAGATGGTGCAGTAGGACTACTAATCATCGTCATCCAACAACCACTTTCGCTGCAACTCTGCTCTTCCGCTGTCCTGCAGAAGCCATACCAAGGCAAGCATGGAGCCTACTCAGCTGACTGCTGCTGTTATGAGCATTGTAAACACTTCATGCATTATCCTGCATTATGTGCAGAACCAGAACTTGCAAAGGCAGATGAGGAGGCAATGACAATGTGATCACAACAGTGATGAGGACATGGACACAGACTTCTCTCAAAGCACGAGCCCTGGCAATTTGGACATCATGGTGGTAATGGGGCAGGTTCATGCAGTGGAACATCGATTCTGGGCCCGGGAAACAAGCACAGACTGGTGGGACTGCATAGTGTTGCTGGTCTGGAGATGATTCCCAGTGGCTATGAAACTTTTGCATGGGTAAGGACACTTTCATTTAACTTTGTGACTTGCTTTCCCCTGCCCTGAAGTGCAAGAATACCAAGATGAGAGCAGCCCTCACAGTTGAGAAGTGAGTGGCGATAGCCCTCTGGAAGCTTGCAATGCCAGACAGCTACCTGTCAATCGGGAATCAATTTGGAGTAGGTAAATCTACTGTAGGGGATGCTGTGATCCAAGTAGCCAGTGCAATCACTGGGCTGCTGCTATCAAGGGTAGTGACTCAGGGAATCCCACTGCAGCAAAACCATCCACTATGACCTGCACATTTCCCAAACTGTGGTGGGACGATAGACAGAATACATATCCCTATCTTGAGACTGGACCACCTTGGCAGCCAGCACATAAACCAAAAGGGGTACTGACCCTAACCATCCTTGCACCCCCGTGTTCTTAGGTGTCTGGGTGAAGAGGCTATAGAACTTGGGGAGGAGGGTGCGTGGTTACACAGGGGCAGCAGCAGCAGCAGTCTGTGCGCCTGCTGCCTTTTCTGCAGCTTCATCTGATGTCGGAGCATATAAGTTTGATTCCCCCAATAGTCTCAGCATTGAATCGTGCCTCCGCACATCACGCTGCCGCCATCTCTCACCTTGCTCTCGCCACCTCTCTTCTTGCTCCCGCCACCTCTCATCTCGTTTGTCCCTCCTGTCCTCGCGTTCATTTTCTGCTTTTCTGGACTCTGACATTGTTTGCCTCCATGAATTCTGCTGAGCTCTTTCAGTGCAGGAGGACTGCATGAGCTCAGAGAACATTTCATTGTGAGTGCATTTTTTTCACCTTCTTATCTGCACTAGCTTTTGGGACTGAGATGATGGGGGAGCATTGAAACATTTCCAGCTATGGGAGGAAAAAAAGGAAGAGTAGTATTTAAAAAGACACTTTTAGAGAACAATGAGTAGACTCTTTCACAGTCAACCAAGCTGTTAACATTACATAGCACATGTACTTTTGGTACAAGGTCACATTTTGCCTCTTATATTGAGGGCCTGCCTGTTTGGTGTGAGAGATCACACACGCAGGATCGGGCAACAGAATTTGGCTTGCAGGCACCCATGGTAAGCCACAGTCTTTCAGCTTCTTCAACCTTCAAAACATGTGGGAATGTTTTCAAACAGCAGTGCCCTCCATTCCCATACCAAGCACCTGTTGGATTGGCCATTTAAAAGGAGGGGTTGTACTGTCCGTGAATGCTTCCCAGTCTTCAGGGCAAATTAAGCATTAAACACACTTGCTTTTAGACCATGCATTATATTTACAAAGCAGCAAAGAATCCTGTGGCACCTTATAGACTAACAGACGTTTTGGAGCATGAGATTTCGTGGGTGAATACCCACTTCCTCAGATGCATGCTTTTTTTTTTTTGCTGCTTTTACAGATCCAGACTAACACGGCTACCCTCTGATACTATATTTACAAAGGTACACTCACCAGAGGTGCCTTCTCTGGCTTCATGGTCCATGAGCCCACCTTGGGAGGGTTGGGAAGGTATTAGCTCCAGGGTGATAAACAGTTCCTGGCTGTCAAGGAGAATGGTTTCTCCACCTGCTTGCTTTGCACTATCCTCATCCTCATACACCTCATCTTCCTTGTCCCCAAAATCCTCATCCCTGTTGCATGAGACTCCCCCCTTGCAGGTATCCACGGACAGGGGTGGAGTGGAGGTAGGTGCCCTCTCCCTACAATTGCATGCAGATCATCATAGAAACGCTTGTCTGGGCTCTGACCCAGACTGGCTGTTTGCCTCTTTGGTTTTTTGGTAGGCTTGCCTGAGCGCCTTAATTTTCATGTGGCACTGCTGCAGGTCCCTGTTGTAGCCTCTGTCCATCATGCCTTTGGAGATTTTTTCAAATATTTTGGCATTTCTTCTTTTGGAATGGAGTTCTGATAGCATGGATTTGTCTCCCCAAACAGCGATCAGATCCAGTACCTTCCGTTTGGTCTATGCTGGAGCTCTTTTGCAATTCTGGGACTGCATAGTCACTTGTGCTGATGAGCTCACCACGCTGGCCAAATAGGAAATGAAAGTCAAAAGTTCCTGGGGCTTTTACTGTGTACCTGTCTAGTGCATCTGAGTTGAAAGTGCTGTCCAGAGCAGTCACAATGGAGTACTCTGGGGTAGCTCCTGGAGGCCAATACCGTCTAATTGCATCCACACTATCCCAAATCGACCCGGCTATGTTGATTTCAGCGCTAATCCCCTTGTTGGGGAGGAGTACAGAAATTGATTTTAAGAGTCCTTTAAGTCGAGAAAAATGGCTTTGTCGTGTGGACAGGTGCAGGGTTAAATTTGCTAAATTCGACCTAACTCAAATTGTAGTATAGTGTAGGCCACTAGTGTAGACTCGTAGTGTAGAGTAGGGCTAAGCCCACATTTCAAACACTGCAAACAAGCTGATAGTCCTGCCAAATCCAACGGCAAGTTCACAGCACAATTTTTCCACCGCAAGTTGCACAAAAGCAATAAGGCAAAATTAACTCAGAGATATTCACCCACTGACTTAGTCTCCCAGCTGACTTTGTCTGATCACCCAAGTGTTTACCTTAAGTGCTTTATTGGACTGAAGTCTAGTGCAGCCCCCATTCTTGGTGTTTTGTCCTGCTTTTCTCTTTCTGTATCTATTTCCTTCATTTTCTCTCTCTCTTCTCTTTCTTTTAGTCTCTTTTTCTGTCCCCTTGGTGTTTCTCTTCATGTCTTGTTTTACTTCCATGTCCCTATCTCTCCCTCAACCCCTTTATTTCCTTAGATATTTTCCTTCTTTGCAGTCTGCTGTGATTCTAAAGGAGAGCATTGGAGCAGCATGAAAAGCTTAAATAAAAAAGAGAAGGGGAAATGGAGGATACCAGTAAATGCCTCAGAGATGACTTAAAATACTCAACAGGTACTTTAGAAATATAAATGCCCTGGAGTTCTGCTAGGCAGGTACTTTAGAAAAATAGGTATCCTGTTCAAAAAGTACCCCAGAGCACTCCAAATCATAGTAAGTGCAAGCTCAGTTACTATGAAATGAAAAATCCACATCAAATACACTGGGGAAGCTTTTAGGGATGTGCAATCACCGTTGCCTTTTTTGTTATGTGCTGCACACTTTCACAGTATAATTGCAGTTAAAAAAGCCAACAGAGTGCAGAGATCACAAAATAAAAAGCACTTCAGCCTTTCCCACCCTTTGCCCCCAACAATAACCTTTCTTCAGTACTGTATTGATTTTCCTCACTCTTAACACATCATTTCTTACCTCAAGCAGGCAACTCTGGAATGAAGACATTTTCCCTCCCCTCAAATGCCTTTCAGATGAGTACTTCCATACCAGTGGGCAGATTTAAAAACTTACAGCACCTCCTTTTAAAATGTGCATATAAAAATGTAGTTGCTTGAGGTTTCTTAGACTCTTCCTGACACCAGGGACACAAGTCTAGCTGTCTCTTAACTGGGGATACATGTCAGGTGATTATTGGCAGACCTGTGAATTGATCAGGAAAAATTATTATGGTAGGATATTAACCCCTAAAATTTAAAATTCAAACTCTGATCAAACATTAATCATAGAATTACTGTTGTTCTTTTGACCTGTGTTTTAGATTATCCCAAGAGATATTTTACATCACACAAAATGGTGACACTAGCCTATTGAGTTTTATTCTCTTGTGTCTGTATTTTCCTGTGCTGTCGAGAAGAGAGTCATAGTTCTTCTTTTCGTCAGTACATTTTCCTCAACATAATGAGGCACTATTATTTGGGGAATTAAGAGTCCTGTGCTTCTGTGTTTTTTGCTTTACCCCTATGGTTATGTAAACTTTTTGAGGAGATGATATTTAAGATCATGGAAACATTTGGAGGGAAATAAAGAATAATCTTAGGCTGAAGAAATATTCACTGTAACTGAATATCTTTGCCCGGATTGAGTCTGTGGCTCAATTAGCACATTACATGGAAGATGATTTAAGATACACGTTTGTACTGCAAGTAATTATAAATGATTAAAGTAAATGAGACCACAACTTATAAGGGTCACACAGTGCTGACAGAAAAAATTGCCAACTTCCTGTGACATATTTTTTTGGTCAGGCAGTCTCATTAAGTCTACTCTATGCTGTCTCCTAGCTCCTCTCTTTCAACTTTATAATGAACACGGATGTGTGTACCTAAAAGTTCACATACTCCAGGCCTCTATGTGATCAAGATTCACCTGGATTTATAGGCAGTTGAAATGAAAAGTTATAGGTGGGAATTACAAACATGAGTAAGAGTTAGGTGCCCAACTCCTACTGAAATTCATTGGAAGTTCGGAGTGAGTTTTTTTCAAAAGCACTAAGTCTCTGGAATACAAGTCTCTGAATTTCAGTGTGACTTGTGAGTCTAAGTCACTTAGGTGCCTTTGAAAATGCTAGATATAATTTCATTGAGTACATATGCAGCTCTGATTGATATTAATATGCCAGAGACTGAGGGCAGTATGTAATTATTATTCATTATATTAGCTAGTCATAGGAAACAGAGTATTGTGTGAGAGGAAAAAGATGGCAATGGTATTACATCAGAAATAGAGGGAGGGCATTGTAAAACACTGTAGAATGTGCTTATTAAGGCCTCTGTTCTGGAGCAAAGTGGATGAGGGGCAAGATATAGTGCTGCACCAAAGATACTAGGGGGGGCTGCTGAACATAGTACTTCATTATGCACTGGAGTATAGTTGATCACCTATCCTTTAAGTAGACCATATTTCTACACCCATCGCCCTTATTTGTCTGCTACTCACCAAGCCTTTGTTCAGTGCAAATGGAGAGGCTTGCTCATATGTGAACAATGTACATATTTCCGTTGTGGGTGCTGAGCAATCCCTGCATGGTGAGCACTCATCCATGCTTCTTGCAGTAATAATTTCCATCCTGCAGGATATAGTCCTAGTTCAAATACTTGACATTATGAACCCTAGTCATTAGCTGCCAGGTTAGTTGATGGAGTGCTGCTGTTGCTTTGGAAACTCCTTCTGGAATCTGACTTATGTGCGCAACATCACCCAGTGCCTTGGAGCACCTCTTTCATTCTTTTTCTGAACAGCTATTCTGTTACATTAACTACTGTGCAAGACATGGAAGAAAATTAGTTTTACCTTGATTTTATTTTTCTGAGTGGGGAAGTGACCCACATGCCAGAAAGAGAGAGATACTCCTAAGAAAGGGGAGAGGGGAGTCTGAATATTAATTATTCATGTTGGGCAGCCAATATATAAGCCATTATCATAACGGGAGAGAAGTTTATCTGAATGTTGTTTTGGTGGAGTACCTTCATTTTATGTTGATTTAAATTAAATCCTGTCTGTGATGGTAAGTGAAAAGGGAACTGAAAGGAAAATAAACTCTCTCTACCAATATTTGTTTTAAAAACATACTTCCAGTAGTAGTTTTTGCTTAAGGATCTGGCCGTAGAAGTCTTGTAACTTGTGTAAGTCACATCTGGCCCTTGGGGTTTAGAGGTCTTTGCTTCAGACATTGGCATCTTTGGAAATATCTATTATAGCAGCAGATACAACAGCAACTCACACAACACATCAGAAGACCTTGTGAAGGGATATTACCTTTCATTAATTGGCATTGATTCCTGAGTCAACACAGACTCAAGTTCATGCACAGGAAATAAACTCTTTCAACACATTAAGATCCAGGGACACTGACTTTACTTCCTTTACCACTCAACATCTCATATCCTTAAATCAGGTGGAAAGTAAATGACTAATAGCCTCATGCTCACGCTGTGAAAATAACTCCAATTAGGAAAGAGAAAACTTCTCCAATTTCAGTTTGGAAGTTCCCTAGGAATCCTTCCATTAGGGACCAGTTCTCCCCTTTTTTAGAAGAAACCAAAGACCTTACCCCATTTACTGGTACAACTCAGGGATCTGCAAAAGGTAAGGGACGTACACACTGATGTCCTTTACCTTAGCACCAGTGCACCTACACATGTACTGTTTCAAGAGGCTCCTGCTATTGTGGCTAGCCTCCCCCCTCCCATACATTAAAAAGAATGTCTGTGTCCCACCTGGAGGGGAAACCACTGTCAGTTAACGTGGCTTCATGCTTTATTAACTTCTTGTTATCTTAAGTGAGAATTCAGGTGGACCAGCAAGCTATCAAACCATTTTCTGACCATGCAACCTTAACTTGGCCAGCATAAGTATATGCATTCTGATACAGTCTGTAATTACAGTATCACACACTATTTGTTCTACAAGAAACTTTTTTCGTTCAGTAAATTGGATGGACAATGAATGAGTCAGAGGACTTCAAAAAGAAATCTGATGTCTTCTTGTGTTCAAAGCACTGGACTGGGACCCAGCAAAGCTGTCTCTCTTCCTGACTTTGCTACAGACTTCCTACGTGATGTTGGATAAGATTAGAGTAACGCATATGCACAAGAGATCAAAATTAACAGTTCATGAACAAACTTAATTCTAGAATTTTGAGTGCTAGACTTTGAAACCTTAATGTCATTTTCACATAGTTTCCCTCCCTCACCATCCCTATACAATGGGATATATAAACAATTTCCATTCATCTTCAAATCTGCCATTCTTATCATCTAGTTTCTGGTAGGTGTAGCAGCAGAAGTAAGTTGTCATGAGGAATTTGAGGGAGAGGGTTATGCCTTGCAGATGAGCTGCCTAGGAAGAGTATAACAACAGCCTGGCTCCTTTCTCCCTAGCCATTCCTCCACTGCTCCTCGTGCATGTACAGGGAGGGACGAGAGCCCTGTCTGTGGCCTAGAATGGAAGCAATATGGCAATGAATGAGGTTAAGTACACCTAGAGCTTGGTGAAATTTTTCAGCCCCAAATTCTTTTGGCCAAGCAATGCTGATTTAGGTCCACCAAAATATTTTGCAAATTAATGTTGGATTCACCAAATTGGTTTTGGTTGAACACCCCCCATCACCCCTACCACTACCAAAAAAACCAACCCCAAATTGAAATGTTTTGTTTCAGCATTTTTATATGAAACATTTTAATTTTTCTATTCAAAATTACTTTGTTTCAAAATTTACATCATTTTTAAGTTTCCAAAGTCTTTAAAAAACAAAAACAAAACATTTTGTTTATTGTGAAACATACCTTTTGGTTTGCCAAATTTTTTTTTAAATGTTCCAGGTTGATCCTAAATTATTTTGTTTTTTTTTTCAGTGTGGTCAGTGAACCAAACATCAGTTATTCACACAGTTCCAGCTGCAAACAATTAATAGATTCCAAAGACAGAAGGGACCACTGTGATCATCTAGTTTGACTTCCTGTATAGCACAGGCCATAGAACAGAAATCAGCAACCTTTGGCACGCGACCTGTCAGGGAAAGACCTTGGTGGGTTGAGATGGTTTGTTTACCTGCAGAATCCACAGGTTCGGCCAATTGCATCTCCCAATGGCTGTGGTTCGCCGCTCCAGTCCAATGGGGGCTATGTGAAGCAGCATGGACCGAGGGATGTGCTGGCCACCATTTCCTGCAGCCCCCATTGGCCTGGAACAGCGAACTGTGGCCAGTGGGAGCTGCCATCAGCCAAACTTGCAGACGCTGCAGATAAACAAACTGTCCCGGCCTGCCAGCAGATTTCTCTGATGGGCCGCATGCCAAAAGTTGTCAATCACTGCCATAGAACTTCCCCAAAATAATTCTTGGAGCATACCTTGTAGAAAAAAATATCCAATACTGATTTAAAATCTTTACCCTGCAGCTATTCTGCTCCTTAGAACCCTCCCTCACAGGAGAATTTTAATGATATTGTAAAACATGATACAAACATTTTCCATAATTGACAACCATAGCAAAATGTTTTTTTTTTTTCCTAGCAGGACAGACTGTCTGGAGGGATAAAAGAAAAAGTAAAGCACAGTTACCATTGTATATCACACTTCCTAGCAACTTCAAAAAGGAATCAGAATGTAAAATATCTTATTAAAATAAAAATGTCAAGCCTAGGATGAGCTCTGAAAGACTATAAAAGGTAAAGTTCCCTTTTAAATAGCATGGCATTGCTAGTTCATTAACTAGGAACACAGATTGTTAACTAAACTGTCAACCAGAATTTAGAATTAATTATACAGAAATAGCACTTTGATTTTCTTAGTCATTACAAAGATTTAACTGCCACCTCTTAATACCTGATTTTTCAGTAATGAAAATTAGATATTGAACAAAATGACAGTCTTCTTAACAGTGATGCATGTGCTGTGTGCCCATTTTGGGGGAGTGGGAAAAGGTGATGCCATGTTCAGCCCCCTTGTACCAGACAAATGATCCATCTGTTTGGGGCTTTTGAGGAAATATAATGGGAAAGGGTAAGGATCTCATCGGCCCCCTGAAAGGAAGGAGCAGTGGTAAAGGGGCTAGTCTGGGATTCAGGAGACTACGGTTCAGTGGTTTCTTGTGAGACCTTGGTCAAGTCCTGTAGTCTTTCTATGACTCAATTCTATATGGGGACAATAGCCCTTCTCTACCTCCCAGGGGTGCTGTGAGGATAAATACATCCCCGATTGGGAGGCACTCAGATACTATGGTAAAACGATCCTATAGTAGTTCTGGGTTAAATTTTTTGGTAAAAAAATGCAGGTTCAGTGACACCCAAATCTTTGAGAAATTCATGTAGGTTCTGTGGCCTGCTCCAGGGACAGTGCAGTGCATGCTACTCCTTCCTCAGGATAGATTATGCAGTCGTTAATATTGACCATCAGCCTGACTGTGGGATATGTAGAGGTAATGAGTCTGATTCTCTTCTTACTTTCACAGATATTACCACCATGAACATAAAAGGAGTTTGTCTTGATTTTTCACCAGTGCAACTAAGAGGGGAAGCAGGGCAATGCTTAGGGGACAGCTAAAGGCAAACCCAGCCCAAGACACAATGCCAAACCACTATGCTGGTTCAACAGACTTATACGTGTAATGATCTCCATTTCCTACTTCCTCTCAGTTGGAGATATTCCAATCCAAAGATATTTTTTGTCAGATAGGCATTCTCTTTGTATCAAACATCTTCAGTTCCTCTTTCCTTCTACAGTAGTTGTAAAATGATTTCCTCACCCACTCCTTTTGTGATTAATAAATATATTTAGTGAATAAACAGAGAATTATTTCCCTTTCCTCACCCCCCTCCTAGCTACCATGTCATACTCCCTGACGTGATTTCTGTTATTACTCATAAGTGTTAAGTACCAATGTGTAAGTACTATATAATCACATTCAGTTATTATTCAGGATGAATAATACGTTAGTCTAACAACACTGACTATTCTGCTCACTTGTTATTTGGGAGTTCTTAAAAGTGAATAGTTGTGAAGAAGCATAATTCCAGTTGCCAAATTAGTCATCTACAGTTTATTGCACTTATTTTCAGTGCTAATTAATTGTTTCTATTGCTTTCCTTTGCTATTTTTTCAGCTCCTTCCCTCCTCTCCCAGCTCTCCCCCCCACAAAACAAAATAAAATGAACCCAAAACCTTGAAGCTCAAGAAATAGCTCCTCTCAACAAATAGTAGAATCTCTTTTTTTTTAAAAAAACCAGACTTTTGCTAACCCATTAACCTCCACCCTTACTGTCCTCATTATCGTTTATGGTTTTAGTTGGTTAGTGCTATAATTGAGCACAGCACTTTACAGGTAATTTAAAGACTGGAGCAAGATCCTCAGCTAGTGTAAATTGATGTAGCATCATTAAAATCAAGGAAGTTGCAGCGATTTACACAGGCTGAGGATCTGGTTTTCTGGCTCTGTTCTAAGGAGTTTATGTTAAATCCTTGGAAGACCCCTGTTGCTCACCTGAAAGACCAGAGATGTCCTTCAGTGAAGAGATGGGCAATCCACTCATTTTCACGTTGCCTGGATTTTTGTTGGATGGGCTCCTAAACTTCACTTGAGAATTAAACTATCAACCACTAAGAGCGGCACTTCTTCCCTAGAGAATCAAGCATAAACAACCAACCATCATAAAAAGACTAAAGGTCAGTGAGGGGGAAAATGAGGCACAACCATACTCTGATGCTGGCAAGGTAAATAGTGTTGCCAGCTCATGATTTTTATCATGAGTCTTGCAATATTTGGTATTTTTCTTCAAGTCCCAGATCCTGATGTCATGTTATTTACATGAAAATTTCCACTTTTTTTAAAAGTGAGTTTCTAGCCCTCATAGTTGCAGAGAAAAGCTTGAAAATGTGAATCCTAAAGTCTCAATATGCAAATGGAAAGACCCCCAAATTCATTGCATTTTAAAATCTCATGAGTTTTTGGAGCCCGATAGTTTCTGAATGATTGGGATTGGCAAACAGGGGGTAGCCCACAATATTAATAGAAATGCTCAAAATAGGGACATAGGAATTGTCCCAATAGTCCAGATTAATGATCTCATCTAGTCCAGTATCTTGCATTAGGAGTGTTGGCCATTATCAACAGCTTCTAATCCCATAATTTAGATGGAGCAACCTATTCTCACTGCAGTCACCTTGGATATGTAGAGAGCTGTTTACACCATATAAAAATGTGGTATATGTCTTATAGAACATATAGAAAGACAAGATCCTTCCCCAATAAAATTTATAATTGGGAACTATTAGGTAGGTCTCAGTATCAGAACTTAACAAAACATAGAATGCATAAGGGAAATCATGTAGGATTTTATTTAAAGAAACATAGGAAATAATTTTGGCAGCTATAGACACATAAAATTTGGCTTCTGCTATGTTCTTAAAATATATTTCTTCCTTGTTGTTCCTAGAATATAAAGCCTCAAAGGAGATTATAACTAGGAAAAAAAGATGCTTTTATTGGCACATCTCTGTCAATAATGTAAGTAGATCTAGAGAAGATTTTAATAAGAATAAGAATATTTCCTTCTGTTTAAATAAAAAAATCTCATTAAAATAACTGAATAATAAGCATCTGCTTAAATTTTTGAACTTGTCTACACAATGCAGCAAAGTGAACCAGAGAGTGTCATTTATAACGCACAGCAATGTTCTGAGCCCTAATTGCTCCACGTAGAATTAGTCCTGCTCTAAAGGTTACCCATGTTGTGTTAACATAATCTCCAACTATATCAGTGAAAACTAGGTAACATTCAGAGAATACCAGACGGGGCTATGCCAGGCAGTTTGAGTGCAACACATTAGAGTGTTCTCCAAACTGCACCCCTGAAACTTTGCTGGTATTGTGTAGGCAATCCCTTGGTTAATTTAAATTGAGGCTTTGTGACTTTGACAGAATTTTGTACTCAGGAAGACTCTGGGCCTATCTACACAGCAGTTTATTGTTCAGCAAGCCAGAGTGTGAATGTACAGTGTATTAGCTTGCTGCACGCTAAGGATATGTCTTCACTAGCAATGTAAAAGCTGCCACCAGTGCTGTGAGAGAGCTCTCCCAGCGCTATAAAAACCCCACCTCCATGAGGGGAATAGCTACCAGCGCTGGGAGCTTAACACACTGTCTACACTGCCACTTTATAGCGCTGAAACTTGCAGTGCTCGGGAGGGAGGGGGTTCACCACTCTCCCAAGAGAGAAAGTTGCAGTGCTGTAAAGTGACAATGTAGACAAGTATCAGAGGGTAGCCGTGTTAGTCTGGATCTGTAAAAGCAGCAAAGAATCCTGTGGCACCTTATAGACTAACAGATGTTTTGGAGCATGAGCTTTCGTGGGTGAATACCCACTTCCTCAGATGCATGTAATGGAAATATCCAGGGGCAGGTATATATATGTGTGCTAGCAAGCAAGCTAGAGATAACGAGGTCAGTTCAATCAGGGAGGATGAGGCCCTGTTCTAGCAGTTGAGGTGTGAAAACCAAGAGAGGAGAAACTGGTTCTGTAATTGGCAAGCCATTCACAGTCTTTGTTCAATCCTGAGCTGATGGTGTCAAATTTGCAGATGAACTGAAGCTCAGCAGTTTCTCTTTGAAGTCTGGTCCTGAAGTTTTTTTGCTGCAGGATGGCCACCTTAAGGTCTGCTATAGTGTGGCCAGGGAGGTTGAAGTGCTCTCCTACAGGTTTTTGTATATTGCCATTCCTAATGTCTGATTTGTGTCCATTTATCCTTTTCCGTAGAGACTGTCCAGTTTGGCCGATGTACATAGCAGAGGGGCATTGCTGGCATATGATGGCGTATATTACATTGGTGGATGTGCAGGTGAATGAACCAGTGATGGTGTGGCTGATCTGGTTAGGTCCTGTGATGGTGTCGCTGGTGTAGATATGTGGGCAGAGTTGGCAGTAATGTTTTTTAATGTAGACAACGCCTTAGTCACTGAATGGGCCATGCTTCTGCACTCTAAAAGTCCTGTACAGTGTGTCAAACCGAAATGCAGAACTTACAGTCCACAATAGCTGTCACTACATGGTGACAATGCATGGAAGGCTAATGCACTATAGATTCAAACCCTGGCTTGCTGTGCACTAACGTATCATGTAGATAAGCCTGTAAGAATTAGATCTGGTTGGAAAATAGAATTTTTGTTTCTTGGGAAATTCTGAAATTTTGGAAATTGTTTTCATTCCGAATCCAACAAAAAGTCAAAATGGCAACATTTGCCACAACATGAAATTTCAAAAATAATTCATTTAAGGAAATATCAGAATGACTTTGTTGAAATATTGTTATGTTATGATATATTATAATATGTAATTTTTGATCAGCTCTTCTACAAATAAAAGAGCAGTCACAATTTAGTTGAAGGTATACATAACTTAGGCAAGTTAGTCCTTTCGTGAAAAATAGAACACTACCTATAGAGCTTAGTCTTGTTATGAAGATGTAATATAAATACTTTTACTATGTACACATCTGTTCTGACCCTGCTAGTCATTTCTCCTGGGTGTAACCTGGTGCCTGAACAGAGCCCCCCACTCTAGGCAGATGATCTCTGTGCAGGTGCAGGTGTAGCCTATAGCAGTGGTTCTCAAACTTTTTTTCGCAGACACTTGAAAATTGCTGAGGGTCTTGGCAGACTACTTAATGATTTTCCTAAATGTTTTTTGTACCATTGGCTAACTATTATAAAGCACTTTGGATAAAAGCACTATATAGAAACAAACTTAATAATAATTAAAGTTTTGTTGTTGTTGTGTGTAATGTAAAGAGCCATAAGAAGGTGGTAAAAATATAATTATGGTTAGGGGCATTTTAATGTTAATTAGTATTATGATAAATTATAAAAGGAGTAGTTTTGCTAAATTGCAGGAGAGGTCCAATTAACATCAAATGGGTACTGTTAGGTTCCCGGATTATAAAACTGTATTTCACTCTTTTGTCAGTGGACTGATGATCCAATGATACACCATTCCATCTGCTACAGGGCTCCAGCCATAGGGAGTGATTTTTGGGGTCAGATCCTAGGTATATGCATTAGGACCATGATCCTGCGCCACTGAGTTGAGTGGTATAGAACTGGTTCCGAAATAAATAGATTATTCCTAACTTGTGTGGTGCTGACTCCTCTTTTCATCCCTTTCCTATCTCTCCAAAGCCTTTGATACCATTATGTAGTGAGTCTAGCCTTGCATGCATTTTATGTGTAATAGCTTTCTTCAACTCAGTATGACCCTGCTTTTATAAATTGATGCTTAAAGTATACACTATGCCTGGACACCTTGAAATCCTAGAACCTAAAAGACACTTTTTCAATACTAAATATTGCTCTTACTTCAAGATGTGCTTTTAATAAAACACTAGCTTGCCTTTCCACTCTGACAGTTCGACTCTCCTCATTACATTTCAGATTCCAAAAATTGTTAACAAGGATGTGGGAGGGAAAGCAATATACCTAGATGAAGTGAGCTGTGCAAGAAATCAATATTTATTTGCATATACACTTTTCTCTGGATGTTTGTAGAGTGCAAAGGGATTTTTTGAATGTCTAAATGCTTTAAATAATAGCCCTTCTCCAGGAATACATTGTATATCACCAAATAACAAAACCACCCATCTTATCTTAATTTACAATACCTCCTAGCTTTCAGAACTCAGTCCAGTAAATGACCAGCTATACATTCTTTTCTCTCTACCACATCTACAGGAGAAGTACATAGTTGCAGTACATACGTCAAACATAGTACTCCTGTACTGAAGAAAACAATCTGTTAAAACCTGCACAGGAATGTGAATTTAATCACTGTAGATCAAAAGATCATTTTTTGAATGAATGAAGAATGCAGCCTAAATCCTCCCCTACACCCTTTTGACTGTGTTACTGGGAGATATGGATTGTTGCTGCCCACATCAAAAGCATCCATGATGAATCCTGCCAGCACAGACTAAGAGAGTTCCTGGGCAGAGGCATGCTCAGGAACACACCTTACTGCTACTCCAGAAAGCAGCAGTCAGATCTCCAGTAGCTCACACTATTGATTATAGCAAACAGGCCTGGAAGTCACCAACCCCTTCTCCCGCTCTCCCCCACTCAAAGAAAACAACCCACAACAGAAGACCATGCCCTCATGGAACTCTTGTCTGATGGGTGTTTTAGCTAAAGCTTTCCTCCTAATGCTAGGGGAATATCTTGCCTGATACTGTATGGGTGAATTAAGGGGAAAAGAGTCTCCCTGTGCCCTACCACTCCTAAACATACCCATCCAACATAAAAGAGAGCTGTCCCCTTCGTATATGATGTTGCATGATTTCAAAATATTGGTTCGTGAAATTTTAAGTCTTGTCCAGGAGTCAAAATAGCATAGTTACAATGCTGAGCACTAGACTATAACAGTTTCCTAGTTGAAATAGAATTCATTAGTTGGGCAAATGTACTGAATTAATTTCACGTATTTTTATATACGATTGGAACACATTCTTGAGACACAACACTGTCTTAGTGTTGAATAGCTAAAAATGTTTCTTTATACCACACAGCTCTCATCATCCACTAATAGATGTGTATGTAGCATTGTAATGTATTCTCAATAATTTTATTCCAAAGTATTTAAAGAGAATATAAACATAAATGCCCCTATCCTGCTGATGGACCCTTGTACCCATGTAAAGAGCCACTGACTCGGTGCTGCATGAAGATGAAGGGGTCCATTTGTACAAATGCACTTGCTGGTCATTGCCTTGATCTTTTTTACCTGTGTTCTAACTATTGCTTAGACTCACAAATCAGACACAAAGTGCTACATTCTGAATAAATCCACACAAGCTATCAGAATGGTCCGATCAAGCTGTAAAAAGCTAGTAGGACAAGGATAGGGTGCACTCATGATTGTATTTTTTTTCCCTGAGTTCTTTGCAGGGCTAGCAAAATAAGCAACTGTAACATTTGACTGTCAGTCGTTTGAAAAAGAAATTACTTTGCCTTGCATCTTAAGCCTATTTTTAAAAGACCCTTGAATGTTTATGCCCAGTTGCTTTCCTTTGTTATGAATGTTTGTTCAATATATGCTGAATTATTTGAAATAGCTTTGAGAAGGGCATAATAGAAACATGTTGGCTGAATTCTTTTTTGGAATAGTACTCAATAAAATGAGTGATTGATGTCTAGTTTTGAAAAGTGCAAAAAAACTTTTTATTTTTTTTAAATATGTTCCCTAGTCTCTATTACACTACACTTATTTATGGAATTTATAGTTACATATATCTTCAAGAGCAGCTGATTAGGAGGATCTGGTGGAGTAAACCTCCACTAATAATATGTTACAATTGTGGCTGAAGTCCTTAAATGACAATAACTCTTGCTGCCACTAAGGACTCCTGGTGGTGCTGCAGTACACATCTGGCTTTCCCCACTGGGAATTCTGGCTCTGGAGTACACAGAAAAGGCAGCAGAGGAAGAAAACTCAGAGCAGGGACCAGACTTTTGGGGGTTATTTCACATCACATGCTTTCTGTGGCCTCTGTTCCTTTTCCAGACCGATGAAAGGACCTGGATAAAGGAATATCTGAGCTTGGTTGTGGGCGCTGGGCAAGGTCCTTAACTGTTGTTTCTGACCCAGACTGCCATTTTAAAAAATGGATCATACTATATATGCTAGCAAGTAGAAATAATCATAGAAAGAATACTTAAAAATTAAAGAAAAGAACATGTTGGAGTGGTTGATTATCCCTTTAACTGCCTTTGTTCCTCTGAAGAAAACTGCAGCCTCCTAACCTAACCATCTCAGCTGTGTCCATTTTGTTCTTAGCACCTATCTAGAGTTGTGCACTGCTTGAATTCGAGAGCTATAAAGCAAAGTTAATTGAGAAAGCTGAGCTTTTATAACCCTGAGCCAGCTTTCCAATCAGCTTTTTGTTCCACAAAGTAAATTCAATATCTGTATTTACAGTCTAATTATAGTCTAATTCCTTTAATTGCTTTAGATTAGTTTTGTATCAAAGACCCTTTCTAATTTCTTGTAAGTAGAAAACACAAATAAAATCCTTGCTGTTGTTTTTTCTTAAAAAATCCCAATGCTCAGGCCAGGCAAGAAGAGACCTTAGTAAAGGATACAAAAAATGAATGTCTTAAGCACAGGAGTTAAAATTAGTAGAAGTGTTTTTGTTTTTTGTTTTTTGGTGGAGTAGCATTTGTAATTATCCTGCAGCCTGAAGAAATGTGGCAAAAGAACTTGAGAACTCTGCATAGAGAAGAAAATGTAAGTGAATATGCTCATTCTACACTAACCTTCATGCTCTCTACCACTTTCTATAGATCAGGAGTCAGCAACCTCTGGCACGCAGCTCACCAGAGTAAGCACCCTGGCAGGCCGGGCCAGTTTGTTTACCTGATGTGTCCACAGGTTCGGCTGATCACGGCTCTGACTGGCCGCGGTTCACTGTCCCAATGGGGCAATGGGGGCAGCAGGAAGCCACGGACAGCACATCCCTCAGCCCGCCACCCGCATTGCCTGAAGCAGTGAACCGCGGCCAGTGGGAACCATGATCAGCCAAACCTGCAGACACATCCGGTAAACACACTGGCCCGGGCCGCCAGGGTGCTTACTCTTGTGAGGCGTGTGCCAGAGGTTGCCGATCCCTGCTATTCACTCTCTTTTTTTTAAACTCACAGAGGGATTAAATCCTCCACACATGACCATATCATTTAAGCTAGGTATCCTCCCTCTGGGAATGATGCCCCATCGCCAGGGACTCTTATCATATCCCCCTTCTCCTCCTACCAACTGGGGAGAAAGTGATGTATCATGGGAGATATAGTCCAGCCAATGATCCCAGGCCATAATGGGAGTATAAGGCATACAAACTACAATTTCCATGAGGCACTGTGGCAACATTTGGAATAACAATATTTTGGAAGTTTGGCTAAAATATTTTGGTTTTCAATATTTCACTGACATTTCATTTTGATCAAAGTTTTCCCAGGGTGATGATGCTGTTTTCTAACCAGCTCTTATTGGAATGTATCTATTATTCAGTTGAGAAGGGCCACCTATCATGGAAAATTTAGGAATAAATTCACTCAATGTCATATGACAGCCTTATAATTGCATAGGTTATAAGAATATAAATAAAATGAATAAACATGCAACTGGTTTGGGAAAGACTTTTTTTCCCACTCATAGATTTTTTTAAAGGAGTAGTAACTTTAATATCAAAGAATCTGTGATTCATTACAAGACAGGAATTAGGTGTGATGTAGAAGGAAGTTTTATACTGATAAAGATCACGATATCTGGAGAAGACTACGCATTTAGGTCAGTCTATGATTTTATTTCTAGGCAGGAATTATTTGCTGATCAATTTTTGGCTAACGTTGTAAATTTTATAAGAAGAATTATAAGTGGAGGAGACATTAACACCTCACTAAATCTCCTAATGGATAAATCAACTACTAATAAATATAAAAAGCCAAAGGCTAGGACCTACAGTCAAGGGAAAATGTAATCAAATATGGCTTCAGGTAACGCCTGGAGGAACCAGCCAGATTATACCTTTTTATCACTGTCTGCAAGTTTATACACCACGACTGATTACATTCAGGCCACATCACAATTGTTAGCTGAGGTTATAGATTCAGCTACCTTACCCCAAATATGGACAGAACATGTATATCATGTTTCTAATTGTGATGGGGGTGTATAATCCCCACATCAGGCAAGAAGGGATGGAAGAGCAGATTTCCACTCAGGCAGTCCCAGCCCCCTGTGCCTATGAGGAGGAACCTAAAAGAGAGAAGCACAGTACAGAATAGCCCAGCCTGCAAAGAGGAGGACAGACCTTTCTGAGAGGAGCACAGCAGAGACTCACGCTATCTTAGCAGTAGGGCAGGTGTCTGAATGATCCTAGTAGGGCAGTAGAGCTTTATTTTTGTTAATTTAGTTTTCTTTCCTTTGTTACATGGGAGTAGGGGCCTGACCCCAGGGAAGACTGCTGCTGAGAATGTGATCCTTCTGAGAGGAAGGTGGGATGATATAGGAAGTAGCCCATGGAAGGAGCAAGAGGTGTACTCACACAGCCCTTCACTGCTTGCTACAAGGGCCCCTGGGCTGGAACCAGGGGTAGTGGGAAGGACTGAGCTCCCCTAGAGCCTTAATGGTGAGACCCGTGTGAGGACCCCAGGCCCAAGGGGCCAGAAAGACTATTGGGCCTGGACCAGGGCCATTGACCTGATATGAAGTTCTGAGACTGTTGAGTTAAAACCCTGGCTTATCCCGAAAAGGTTGAACTCCAAGTCACTAGTCTGGAGGGCCAAGTCACAAGGCAATGGGGAACACTAGCAGGCCTGGATGGCCAGTCAGTAGGACTATGAGAGAGACACTGCAATGCCATACCTAGCCACAAGGTGAGTAACCCTATTTGAAATCAGCAGTGGTGATCTGACAGAAAATACATGGATGCTGAATAATTCTCCCAGCTGAAAGATTCATTTATTTTGGATTCTATAAAGATAGAAATTAAGTTCTGTGTTGATACTAATGGTAAGGTCAAACATCTAAAAGCATTGTCTGGGAGGTATATAAAGGAGTAATAAGAGGTAAATAAATTATTTAGCATCCTAAGGAAGAAAGAAAGGGAAGCAGAAAAAAAGAGATAATATGATCAAGGGATAAGAGGAGAAATCAGGCTAATAAAAACCTCATAATAGATTAAGAAAAGAGAAGGACAAGAAGATAGGACAAGAAGCAATGGACTTAAATTGCAGCAAGAGAGATTTAGGTTGGCCACTAGATAAAACTTCCTAACTGTCAGGGTAGGTAGGCACTGGAATAAATTGCCTAGGGAGGTTGTGGAATTTCCAACATTGGAGATTTTTAAGAGCAGGTTAGACAATCACCTGTCAGGGATGGTTTAGATAATACTTAGTCCTGCCTTGTGTGCAGGGGACTGGACTAGAAGACTTGATATTGGTCCCTGATATGATTCTAAGAGTCAAAGACAGGCAACAAAAATGCAAAATAAATAAATTTTATACTAAAGAGATTACTGAATAATTCAGAAGGTTTTATACTACTGTCTATGCCTCTCACTGTAAAGAGATTATGAGGAAAACTATAACATATGTTGAGTATAGTTGGTCAAAACATTGTGACCAAACATTTTTTCTCAAAATTTGCTGACTTGGCAGAATTGAGATATTCTGCAGAGATGGCTTGTTTTGTGAAATTCCCACACTTGTTTTCCTGCCAGCTCAGACTCACAGCTGGCTCCTCGGCAGCCAAGTGGACTACTCTATGGCTAAGTTACTCAGAAACAGGGCTCCGCTCCCTCTTGCAAAGAATTTAGATTTTTTTTTGTGCCTAATCCGAATGAAACCAAATTTTGAAATCATCCATGAACCAGAATTGCCCTTTTCACCAATGCACTATTAATGAGGCTAACAAGGCAAGGTTCACTCAGGAACAGTTAGATTAGAAAGACCAATGGAAGATGAGGTGGCCTCGATTAAATCAATGCCACCACAAAAATCCCTGGAACCAGATAGGTTTTATAAAATAACATCAGAAATTATTGCAAAGAAACTAATCATTCTGTTTATGTAGAGTAAGAAGATTCCAGTACAGGAGGTGGACACAGCAGATAAAAGACAAGCTTTTAAATCATACTCATTGAATGTCTTGTTTGCTCATACAGCCCACTCTTAATGTAGGCATGACAATATTTTCAAAGATTCTTGCCTGTGGAATAGAAGCAGCCCTTCCCCAATTAATACACATTGATCAAACAGTTTTCATGTGATAATCGAGTCATAACATTAGCTGACTCCTAGAAATAATTTAAAATCTATAAAATAAAATATAAATCTAGTGCTATCCTTAGATACCAAGACCTTTGATGAAGAAGCGAGTCTTTCCTCAAAACACTGTCTTCAAATTGCCTCCTAAACCCATCTCTGAAGATTTGGATAAATATATTGTATCCTCCTTCCCCTAGAATAAGAGTTAATGAGGTATAGTCCAAATAATTTCAGTTACAAAGAAGAATCAGATCAGGTCATCCTCTATCTCTCTGTTGTTTGCCGTCTTTATTGAAAGCCTGGAACGAAAAATAGATCAGAATAGTAGCATAATAGAGGTTACAATTAATAAATGAACATAAAATTGCACTGTATGTAGATGTTAAGGTACTCAGGGTTATCAATCGAGTAAAATTTATGGCATATTCTGAAGAAACTAATAAATTTGGTGACATCAGGCTATCAAATTAGTTATATTAAATGGAGGGCTGGAAAAGTATGATGGGGTGTCCACCCCCACACTAGGCCTGAAGGGATTAAGTGGCCCAATTAAACACCTAGGCTGCAACTAGAGGAGAAGCCATGGAGCAAGGAGGACTAATTAGAGATGAAGCTCAGAGGGAGAGGAACAGGAGGGGCCTGTAAAAGCCCAGTTGCTGCAAGTAGAAGGAGGCTGCAGAGGGAGAGATGATGTAGTCACTCTTAGGGCAAGAGAGGAAGTAGCCCAGGGATACAGTAGTAAGGTTGAGAACTGTACAGACTTTGACTGCTTGTTGTATGATCCCTGGGCTGGAAACTAGTGTACAAGGAAGGCCTGAGTTCTCCTACCAACTACTAGGGAAGAGGTACTGTTAAGGGGCAGTGAAAGGGGCCTGGGGCGGTGGGTCCTTTGAGGCACACAACCCCCTCACTCCTCCCTTGAAGGGGAAAACTGCACTGACCTGGCTGGCATACCAAGCCACAAAGCAGGAGTCGTCAAATCCCAAGCAAGTGAGACATGGAGAGAGATGTAGTGAACAACTACAGGAAGAGATGACAGACTGGAAGAACTAATCCCTAGACAAAGCCAGAAGGAGGCACTCCAGCAGTGAGTAGAGCACCCTATGACAAGGAGCCACTGATCAACAGCTGCAGAATGCATTTGTGTTATTGTATAGAAATAAATTACTTTGGAGTCAATATTTCTCATAATCTCAAGCATCTATATGAAATTAATTTTTCTCCCATTATTTCAAAACTTAAAAAAGCTCTTTTGGATTGAAAGAAACATTTGGCTTGGCTTGGTCATATAGCTGTGGTAACAATTAATTGGTGGTTAATTTCCTACTTCAGGCCCTACCAATATGGATACCAAAATGAACTCTAGTGGAAATTCAGACAAGAATTATTAAATTTGTTTGAGGCAGTTGTGACGGGTTGGGTCACAGAAACCCCCTTGGGGCTGCCAACTGATGCGCCAAGATTACTTCTGCTCCTGCTTTCCCTGCAGCTTGCAACTCCAGAGCCCTGCCTGGTTTTGCCAGACATGCTTGCCGGCCACAAACACAGACCCAAATCTGAATCACGTCCCACAAACTGCAGGCTTATCTGAAAGCAGTTTAAGAAGTGTTCCTGTCTTTAACACTTAGCTGCCCAACTCCCAATGGGGTCCAAATCCCAAATAAATCTGTTTTACCTTATATAAAGCTTATACAGGGTAAACTCATAAGTTGTTCGCCCTCTATAACTCTGATAGGAAGATATGCACAGCTGTTAGCCCCTCCACCCCAGGTATTAACACATACTCTAGGTTAAATAATAAGTAAAAAATGATTTTTTTAACTACAGAAAGCAGGATTTAAGTGGTTCCAACTAGTAAGAGACAGAACAGAGTCAATGCCCAACAAAATAAAATAAAACATGCAAGTCTATGCCTAATACAGTAAGAAAACTGAATACAGATAAAATCTCACCCTCAGAGGTGTTCCAGTAAGCTTCCTTTTGCAGACTAGTCTCCTTCTAGACTGGGTCCAGCTTTGGAGTCACATGGGCAAGTCACATGTCCAGGCATGACTGAGTTCCTTACTAGCCAAGCCACATACCTGGGAAAGCTCAGATGTGGATTGGAGTCTCCAAGTTCATTGTTGGCTTAAGGGCTTCTTCACTGAGCACTTATTGAGAACAGACTTTTCTCGGGAAGCTGACCAACTGCTTCACTAAAACCTACTTACAATCAAACAAGTATACAGCCAATATTCATAACTTCAGGTACAAAAATGATACATGCAAACAAATAAGAGGAATGTATTCAGTAGATCATAACATTTACAGAGATATGTTACATGACATGTGTAGCATAAAACATATTCCACTTATGTCATATATACATTCATAAGCATATTCCCATAAAGCATTATGGGATGCAGCATCACAGCAATAATTTCTCCAGAGTGAATAAGAAAACTCTATAGGCCTCTGTGGAAGGGGGGAAATACTTATCAATAGTTTCGGATTCTATAAGATAAGCAAACTATTAAATATACTATACTACAGGTTTAAATGTAGAGTTGAAAATCGTGGAGAGATGTGAACTTTTCTTCCTAGATGGTGGGAATGCCCTAAAACAATACATTTTGGAAGAAAATAACAGAATTTTCAAGATAATTAAAAGCAGCAAAGAATCCTGTGGCACCTTATAGACTAACAGACGTTTTGGAGCATGAGCTTTCGTGGGTGAATACCCACTTCTTCAGATGCATGTGGTGGAAATATCCAGGGGCAGGTATATATATGCTAGCAAGCAAGCTGGAGATAACGAGGTCAGTTCAATCAGGGAGGATGAGGCCCTGTTCTAGTAGTTGAGGTGTGAAAACCAAGAGAGGAGAAACTGGTTCTGTAGTTGGCAAGCCATTCACAGTCTTTGTTCAATCCTGAGCTGATGGTGTCAAATTTGCAGATGAACTGAAGCTCAGCAGTTTCTCTTTGAAGTCTTGTCAACTACAGAACCAGTTTTCTCCTCTCTTGGTTTTCACACCTCAACTACTAGAACAGGGCCTCATCCTCCCTGATTGAACTGACCTCGTTATCTCTAGCTTGCTTGCTAGCATATATATACCTGCCCCTGGATATTTCCGCCACATGCATCTGAAGAAGTGGGTATTCACCCACGAAAGCTCATGCTCCAAAACGTCTGTTAGTCTATAAGGTGCCACAGGATTCTTTGCTGCTTTTACAGATCCAGACTACAGGCTACCCCTCTGATACTTGACAAGATAATTAAAATTACCCATAATGGTTCTATTAGGTTACAGTCCAAAGGTGGTAATTAACTGGAGGCAAGTCCCATTAATAACCCAATTACTTCTAGCAACCATATGTGTAATAGTTCAATTTTGTATAGGACAGATCCTGCAACACTATTGTCCTGAAGAAATAAACTATGCAAAATCCTTTCAGTGGAAAAAATAACAGACAGCTATGTACCAGGAACAAATACATTTTACAATGTATAGTTACAACTTTTAGAATTTGAACAAAATAATTTCAGAGCTAATGATACAAAGATGACCGAACACAAATAGTTCTTTTAAAGGTTAGAAATTTCGTGTTATAGATAAAGTTTGTTAATATTGTTTGGAAAGTTCATTTGTTCAGTCAAGCTTTTTCTCTTGTTTAACTTATTATTAACATACAAGTCCTGCAGTTCGATCTGTAGCTCATCAAACTTGGACTCCATTCCTACAAATATTTGTTCACTTTGCATGTCACTAGCGCCCTTGGTGTAATTATGATCATGCATGTGCATAAATCTTAGTGGGATCAGGACCCAAGGCTCCAAATGCCAGTCAGGAAGAGCAAGTTTCAAAAGTGGGAAAGCTTTCAGCAGACAATGCTGTGTCACCAATCTTAGAAAACAAAGTTTCCAGATTTATGGCAATCTGTCAAGATAAACAAATGTACTCTTATGTTCCATGAGACAGTTTAAATGCTGTATGAGGAATCTGAGAAAAACTCTCTATGAAAAATGTGTCACATACAATAGGACTACTTTAATTTTGCCAGTTGTACAGGTCTTTATCTTCCTCTAACCATTGTGTTCTTATTCCATGGAGTTAATAGCAAGTTATATGACTTTTCTGATGAATTTGGATCAAGGACTTTTTAATAGTCTCTGGTATAACTTCACTGATTGCAGTATCTCCTGCCTAAGCCCCAGAGTGATTCACAACCCGGGGGAAGATAGGCATTCAGCTGCCTAAGTCACATGTGGGACTATGGGTGGCAGATGCATATTTTCTCTCACTTTGTGGATTGCAAGCGGAGATGGGTGCCTCCCTGCACTATCTCCTGACTGGGGAGGGTCTTAGGACACACCTGTATGGTCACCATCTCTCATTGGCTAGCTTAGGCAGCTCCCCACCAGAGGTGCTGGCTTTATGGATTACAGTCTAAGGCAGGGGTTCCCAGACTCGGTTCACAGCTTGTTCAGGGTAAGATGCTTTGTTTACCTGAGTGTCCGCGGGTACAGCTGCTCGCAGCTCCCAGTGGTCGTGGTTCACCGTTCCCTGCCAATGGGAGCTGCGGGAAGCGGTGGCCCGACCTGGCATGTCTAAGGTGCCTATCTTTCCCCTTTCATTGAATGAGAGACTAGGAACTTAATCAGACTTTGTGTATCACTGTGTTGTTCCCATGATTTTCTGGGTTCCTATAAGTGGGCACCATGATGCCTAAGTCTCTTTGTGGATATTTGCCAAAGTTCTTAATGGATCCTTCTATCCCAGCCTGACCATCCTCAGTGTGATGTGAGGCCAGCAAATACAGGCCTATGGTTTACCACACCCCTTCTTTCTGTTTAACCAGTGTTTAGTCTATAGCAGAGGTTTTCAAACTTCATTGCACTGGACCCCCTACTAACAACAAAAATTACTTCATGACCCCAGGAGCAGGGACTGAAGCCTGAGCTTTCCCAAGCCCTACTACCCTGGGTAGGGGAGCCAAAGCCCGAGCCATGTTTTGGCTTTGGCCCTGGGAAGTGGGACTTTAGCCCCAGGCCCCAACAAGTCTAAGCTAGCCCTGGTGACTCCATTCAAAGGGGATCACAACCCACAGTTTGAGAACTGCTGGTCTATAGTAAATTGGATTTAAAGCCCTAACTTGTACTGTTTCACTCCAGTCATAGGACCTGAGCCAATGTCTACTGAAGTCAATGGAGGGAGTCACATTGACTTTAATGGGCTTAAGATCTAGCCCAGGGGTCGGCAACCTCTGGCACATGGCTCGCCAAGGTAAGCTCCCTGGCTGGCCGGGCCAGTTTGCTTACCTGCTGTGTCGGCAGGTTCGGCCGATCGCAGTTCCCACTGACTGTGGTTCACTGTCCCAGGTTAATGGGGGTGACAGGAAGCCGCGGCCAGCATATCTCTTGCCCGTGCCCCTTCCCACCGCCCCCATTGGCCTGGGATAGCGGACCGTGGCCAGTGGGAGCCGTGATCGGCAGAACCTGCCAACGCAGCAGGTAAACAAACTGGCCCGGCCCACCAGGATGCTTACCCTGGTGAGCCGCGTGACAGAGGTTGCCGACCCCTGATCTAGCCCTTAATGAGCTTCAGTCTGCATTTAGGATCTTGATCCTTGAATTCATACTATGCAGAGGAACCCATTCGTAATATTGTACTGGGCCCCAGAAAGATTCAATAACCTTGTGGTCCTATAGCGAAGATGAATTTTAACCATTTTTTCTTGAACTGGGTTACAGCCCTGTATGTGATTTTTCTTGTGCATGTTGGAGACTATGATTTTTAAAGAGCAGGACTGGGCCCGTTGAAGTTGATCTGGCACTATATGGTGTGCTTGCATTTAAATATGTGTAAAGGACATTTAAATAGCTTCCAGCCTTCTTCCATACTGTGTGGATGTTGATAAAACATCATTAATTTTTTAATAAAGGAATATATTTACTTCCCACAATATAAATGCCCAGAACATTCTGAAATACAAAGAAAGAATCATTGTGTTGTTTACAAGGACTCTGAAAGTGTGAAACCAACAATGACTACCAAACACACAAAATAAATGTCTTAAACCGTTACATACATAATCAAGAATGCTCCTCAAAGAACACGTGTCTTCTCAGAAATGTGAAACTATAAATTAGAGCAGCAATTCACTCCTTTGGAAAGGAAGCAAAAGCAAACAACATCTTGCCTTTTATTTGTTTTAATGTTGGAAAAATATAAAAGATGTCAGTCACACATCTATCTTAAAAGCAAATGTCTGTAATGGGGCTGTAAAGTTTACCGTGCAGGGAAAACAAAGTAGTCTAGATGCATCCAAAATAGCTAAATACTGTACAATGAAAGGTACCGATTGTACCTCACTGTTAACCAAATTAAATTAAATAGTGGATTGATTTATTGCATATAATAAAAGGGAACTTACATCCCAGCAAATCACATTCCACAAACTTGCTATTTTAAGATTCAGGGAAAAAAAGAAAACATATCTAGCAATAAATGAATCCTTATCATGCATAATTGGATCATTGTATTGTCACCTTCACTAGACAAAAGAGAACAATGGGCCAGCTCAGGGATTAGTGATAGATGCCAATATGAGAAACAAGCAGAGGTGAAAGTAAGACAGTACGGGCTGGTATGACAGATTGGTAAAAAGTGGTCACTGGTATCAGCCCATACAGCTGATTTTAAAGTGCTGCTGTGGCAAAGGATTCTGCTTAAAGCGCTGCCAAGAAAGCGCTTTAACATTGTTGCCCTTTTTGCCTGCACCGGCTACTGCAAAAGGAGCAGCTGCTCTGGTGCGAGTGATTTCAAGGAGCAGTGATTTAAAGGAGCAACAGCGGCCGGAGCCCCGGGCCCTTTAAATTGCTGCTGGAGCCCTGGGCAGAGATGCCCAGGCAACGCAGATGGGCTGGCTGGGGGATGCTGACCCCTAAGCCCGCCCCTTCCACCCAAGGCCATGCTCCTTCTGGGGAGGCTGGAGCTGGCCCTGCAACAGTAAGAGTTCAATTTTACTTTCACCCCTGGAAACAAGACATGTAACTTAGTACCTTCCTTAAGGAACATCTGCACTAAAGTTAGAGATATGATTGCAGCTTTGGTGGAATACCTATGCTAGCTTTAATCTAGAAAATGTGGCTAAAAATAGCAGTGAAAATGCAGTGGCATGGAGCATGGCATGAGCTAGGAATGTGAATATGTCCCCAAAGTTCTGAGCAAGCTTGTACAGCTACTGCATCTTCACTGCCATTTTTTACCATGTTGGTAAAGCTAGTATGAGTATGCCTACATGATCTGCAGTAACACCTCCAATGGCAGTGTAGACATAATAACAATAGCAGGGAAGCTGCAGCTGCACTACAGCCAAGATCCTGGGTACATACAAGCTTAGCTGCTGAAGCTTCACAGCTATTGTTATTTGAGCTAGCTTCGATCTGAAATCAGACCTCCCAATTACAGTCAAGAGATACCCTTAGATAGACTTATCTCCCTTTGGTTCTGATCCTGTACAGAGCAGAGAGACCTTGACTGATTTTTACAGAAAGCTCATGGTACTCAGCATTTCATAGCATTGCATCTTCAGGGGGAACCCAGAGGCCTTTTTCCAACCCATTCTTACAGATTTTTTTTTCTCTCTGGGCTGCTTATGCAGAGGTTGCATGCATTATCATCTTGTGACATTATCTGATTAAAATATGACCATGTAAATCATTGTTGCTACCACTGTTATATATTTGTTATGGATCTTATATAAAGTGTGTCAAGTAAGGTGTCAAGAGAAAGGATTGGATTTGCTGGTTATGGTTATGGTATTTGTATGCATGTATCATTTTTGTATTTGAGGCTATGAAAATTGGCTTTATACCTGTATTTCAAATATGTTTGTTAATGTGGTAATGCCCGCAAGGTATTTAGCCAGCACACCTTGAAGGGACAATTAAAAGAACACTTAACTTGTAATGGAAGATGCCTATCTACACTGAATGGACTTTCCTGTGAATGTTTCATCTGAAGTATAGGTAATGGCCGCTGCTGTGACTAAGCAAAATTATGCATGAGCGTGTGACTTGTCCAAGTGACTCCAAATACTATCTTGTCACCTGTGATTTTCCGCCAGCTGTGCTGAGGGCTTTGTTTGAAACAATGGGCTTCCCTCCACATGGCAGAAGCTATAAAAGACGCAGGAAACATCTCCATTTTGCCTCTTTCCTGCTCAAACCTCTGGACTATGGATTTATACTAATGGGATCATTCTAACCGAGGGATTGAAGACCTTTCAATGATGTGGAAGCAATCAGAGACTTGACTTAAGCCAGCAGTTTATTCCATCACTGCTACAAGCCTGAACCAAGAACTTTGCATTTATTGTATGCATTTGATTCCTTTAACCAATTTTAATTCTCACCTTTCTTTTTATAAATAAAACTTTAGATTTTAGAGCCTAAAGATTGGCAGCAGTGTGATTGTTGGGCAAGAGATGAGTTGTATACTGACCAGGGTATGTGGCTGGTCCTTTGGGATCAGAAGAAACTTTTATTTGATGAAATTGGTTTTAAAAAACCACTCATCTTTAAGTCTAGTGTTTTTGGCGGTGATATAAGGACTGGAATATCTAACAAAATTGCGTTTTCTGAATTCTTGTTAGCCAGTGTGGTGAAACAGAAGTTTACTTTTTTTGCTGGTTTAGTATGTTTTATGGGAGAATAACTGCTGGTTTTGGGGTGTATCTGCCCTATTTCTCAGCAGTTTGTTCTGAATTTGGTATTCTCAGTTGTGACCGACGAAGGCATGTTACACATCTCAGTGTCAGAAGGGTTTTATTCATGTTTACAGTATAAGTACAAAAAGTATTTAATGTTCCTTTCAGAAATTACTTTCTTCAACTGTTTTCCTTTCAGAGAAGAAATAATTCTGCCCCTCAGAGGATATCGTAGCTCTGAAAATAGGAGCATCACTCCATTAATTTCTGAACTAACTTGAACTCACCAGTTTCTGTAGTAATAAACATCAGATACAGTCTCTGACTTAGAAGAAAGCCGGATACCAGAGGAGAAAAGTAATGATCCACGAGTTACTTAACACAGCTACTCAGAGTCAGCCACAAAACTTTGTTTTATTGCAGTTCTTTTTATCTGTATTTCTGAACATGTGGAAGGTAAATAAATAAAGAAAAACTTGATGATTGACTGCTTTAAAACAAGAATCTACCAGCAATTCACTGGTGTCTTCCTGCTAGTTCAGTGAACATAGATTAGGGATCTTTTTCAAGAAGTCTTCATAAAGGTCTCCCCTGAACTATTACACCACAAGGGTGAAGATGTGTATCTGTTATTGTAAATTTGCCATGTGGAAAATGCGGAAGCTTTGAATCCTCAAAAATTCTTCACATGGATTTCCTACTGAACTCAAGGGGTGTTCAGTGGATGAATGTGTAGTCTGAATGCAAAATGGTCTTGAGGAATGAGCACCAGGTTGGGAGTTTTAATGCTGGTTTTGCCGATGATTTAGGAAAGTCAATTAATCTTTCTCTGTCTCTCCATCTGGAAAATAGGAATAGAGCTTATCCACCTAATTCACAGGGGTGTTGTGAAAGTTCATTTCTATGTAAAGTTTATTAATGATAAATATTATAGAAAAGCTACATAGTACAGCTAGAAATGTTTAGTTAGCCTAAAAAGGGTTAGAAGGAATTATTTGTGTACATACATCCTCTGTCTCTTGTTTGCACAGTATAAGTGTACAGCAGCATCTATATACACGAATTTCTTTGCTTTATTTCAGTCACTTAAAACCTGTTCATTTTCATGAGTATTCACATGTAATTTTGTGAAAATTTGTTTCTTCTTTTCTTCAGCAAAATGACAGCTCTTCATCTGCAAAAAGGGGAACAAAGAGGACCAGGGGAATTAGAGACCAGTCAGCCTAATTTCAATACTTGAAACAAATTATATAACAATCAGTTTGTAAACACCTAGAGGATAATAGGGATATAAGGAATAGCCAACGTAGATTTGTCAAGAACAAATCCTTCTTTGACAGGGTTATTGGTCTACTGGATGGGAGGTGGGGAGTAGTAGACACAATATATTGATTTTTTAGTAAGGCTTGTGATATGGTCCCACATGACATTCTCATAAGCAAACTAGGGAAATGAGGTCTAGATAAAATTACTATAACTTGTGTGCACAACTACTTGAAAGACTGTACTTAGAGAGTAGTTATCAATGGTTTCCTGTCAAACTGGGATGGTGTATCTAGTAGTATTCCTGCAGGGAGTCAGTCTTGGGTCTAGTACTATTTGCATGAATGACTTGGATAATGGATTGGACAGTATGCTTATAAGATTTGGAGATGATACCAAGCTCAGGCGGGGGGATGCTGCAAATACTTTGGAGAATAGGATTTGAATTCAAAACAACCTTAACAAATTGGAGAGTTAGGGTATGTCTACACTACAAAATTACTCCTATTTTACATAATTCAATTTTTGGCAACAGATTGTATAAAGTTGAGTGCATGCATCCACACTAAGCACATTAATTCGGTGGTGTGCATCCATGGTGTGCATCCGAGGCTAGTGTCGACTTCAGAGCGTTGCACTGTGGGTAGCTATCCCATAGTTCCCGCAGTCTCTCCCGCCCATTGGAATTCTGGGTTGAGATCCCAATGCCTGATGGGGCAAAAAACATTGTTGCGAGTGGCTCTGGGTGCATGTTGTCAGGCCCTGCTCTCCCTCCCTCCGTGAAAGCAATGGCAGACAATTTTTTCGTGCCTTTTTTCCTGGGTTACCTGTGCAGATGCCATACCACGGCAGGCATGGAGCCTGATCAGCTGACCATCACCGTACATCTCCTGGGTGCTGGCAGACATGGGACTGCATTGTTATACAGCAGCAACTCATTGCCTTTTGGCAGCAGATGGTGCATTATGCCTGGTAGCCATCATCATCGTTCTCCTGGGTGATCTTTTAGCCGACCTTGGTGAGGTCAGTCAGGGGCATCTGGGCAGACATGGGAGTGACTCATCCAGATCATTCCCATCTTCCACTGAGCAGCCAGGAGATGATGATGGCTACCAGTTGTAATGCAGCATCTTCTGCTGAGCACCCTGGAGATGACAAGGGCTAGCAGTCGTATTGCACCATCTGCTTCCAGCCTAAGATGTAAAAGATAGATGGAGTGGATCAAAACAAGAAATTGACTTGATTTGTTTTGTATTCATTTGCTCCCTCCTCTCTCCTCTCATGAAATCAACAGCATGCTAAATCCAGGGTTTTGAGTTCAATCCTTGAGGGGGCCATTCTGTGTGACAGTTGTTTGTGTTTCTCCTTGATGCAAAGCCACCCCCTTTATTGATTTAATTCCCCGTAAGCCATATCGTTGGTTGCCCCTGTCATAACATTTCTTCCCAGATCTGGACCTTAGGGTCCAAAATATGGGTGTTAGCATTAAAACCTCCAAGCTTAGTTACCAGCTTGGACCTGGTAATTGCTGCCACCAGCTAGGAATTATACAGTGCCTAGCTCACTGTGGTCTCCCCAAAACTTTCCCTGGGGGACCCCAAAACTCAGATTCCTCGAGTCTCACAACCAAGGGGAATAAACCATTTCCCTTCCCCCTCCTCTCCTCCAGGTGTTCCCTCCCTGGGTTCCTGGAGAGATATACAGAAGCAAGCAACGTAAATCTAAACAAAGGGATTCTACCCTCCCTGTTTCAAGTCCTGGAAACACAAGTACCGAGAGAGCTAATCTCTCTTCCCCCTCACCCAGAGGGTATGCAAAGTCAGGCTTAGTAAATCTAACACAAAGAGATTTTCCCCCTGACTTCTTCCTCCCACCAATTCCCTGGTGAGCTGCAGACTCAATTCCCTGGAGTCCCCACTAAAGAAAAACTCCAACAGGTCTTAAAAGAAAGCTTTATATAAAAAGAATGAAAAAGGACATAAAATATAGTCTCTGTATAATGGTGACAATATACAGGGTCAATTGCTTAAAAAAAAAAGTGAATAAACAGCCTTATTCCAAAAGAATACAATTTAACACATTCCAGCAACTACATACATGTAAATACAAAAAAACAATATAAACCTATTGTCTTACTATCCTTGTACTTACAACTTGGAAACAGAAGATTAGAAAGCCTGGAGATAGAAAAATCACTCTCAGAGCCAAGAGGGCACAGACACAAGACAAAGAACAAAGAACTCACACCCAAAACTTCCCTCCACCCAGATTTGAAAAAGTCTTGTTTCCTGATTGGTCCTCTAGTCAGGTGTTTTTTGTTACCCCTTTCCAGGTGAAAGAGACATTAACCCTTAGCTATCTGTTTATGACAGCCCCTCCCTCCATCAAGGCAACAGCAGACAATCGTTTTGCACCCTTTTTCAGTGCAGTTGCCATGCCACCACAGGTATGGAGCTCGCTCATCTCAATGCAGCAGTCATCAAAATTGTAAACACCTCGCGCATTATCGTGTAGTTTATGCAATACCAGAATCTGAAAAACCAGGTGAGGAGGAAACGATGGCAGCGCAGTGACGAGACTGATGAGGACATGGACACAGAATTCTCTCAAACCAGGGGCCTTGGCACTTTGAAGATCATGGTGTTAATAGGGCAGGTTCATGCCATGGAACACCAATTCTAGGCCCAGGAACGAGGGGAGAAGGATAGCTCAGTAGTTTGTGCATTGGCCTGCTAAACCCAGGGTTATAAGTTGAATCCTTGAGGGGGCCACTTAGGGATCTGAGGCAAAAATCAGTACTTGGTCCTGCTAGGGAAGGCAGGAGGCTGGACTCAATGACCGTTCTAGGAGATAGGTGTATCTCCTATTATTATTACTATAGACTGGTGGGACTGCATAGTGTTGCAGGTCTGGGACTATTTCCAGTGGCTGTGAAACTTTCACATGCATATGGGCACTTTCGTGGAACTTTGTGACTTGCTTTTCCCTGCCCTGAAGCACCAGAATACCAAGATGAGAGCAGCCCTCACAGTTGAGAAGAGAGTGGCAATAGCTTTGTGGAAGCTTGCAATGCTAGACAGCTACGGGTCAGTCAGGAATCAACTTGGAGTGGGCAAATCTACTGTGGGGGCTGCTGTGATGCAAGTAGCTAACACAATCACTGAGCTGCTGCTACCAAAGGTAGTGACTCTGGGAAATATGTAGGTCATAGTAGATGGCTTTGCTGCAATGGGATTCCCTAACTGTGGTGGGGCGATAGATGGAACCCATATTCCTATCTTGGCACCAGACCACCAGGGCAGTGAGCACATAAACCCACGGGTGGCCCTATGTATTTTGCTGCCCCAAGCATGACAAGCAGGCTGCCTTTGGCGGCTTGCTTGCGGGAGGTCCTGAGTTCCGCAGATTCGGCGGCACACCTGTGGGAGGTCTGCTGAAGCCACGGGACCAGCGAACCATCTGCAGGCATGCTGCCGAAGGCAACCTGCCTGCCGCCCTTGCGCCGACCAGCAGAGCGCTCCCCATGGCCTGCCGCCCCAGGCACGTGCTTGGCGTGCTGATGCCTGGAGCCGTCCCTGCATAAACCGCAAGGGGTACTTTTCAATGGTGCTGAAAGCACAAGGGATGTTTCACCAACATCAACGTGGGATGGCTGGGAAGGGTGTATGATGCTCAGATCTTCAGGAACACTAGTCTGTTTAAATGGCTGCAGCAAGGGATTTACTTCACAGACTAGAAAATAACAGTTGGGTATGTTGAAATGCCTATTGTTATCCTTGGGGACCCAGCCTACTCCTTAATGCCATGGCTCATGGAGCCATACACAGACAGCCAGGACAGTTGTCAGGAGCTGTTCAACTACAGGCTGAGCAAGTGCAGAATGGTGGTAGAATGTGCATTTGGACGTTTAAAGGGTCGCTGGCACACTTTACTGACTGGCTCAGACCTCAGCCAAACCAATATACACACTGTTATTGCTGCTTGCTGTGTGCACCACAATCTCTGTGAGAGTAAGAGGAGAAGTTTATATCGGGGTGGGAGGCTGAGGCAAATCGCCTGGCTGCTGATTACATGCAGCCAGACACTAGGGCGATTAGAAGAGCACATCAGAGAATTTTTGAAAACCAGTTTCATGAGTGGCCAGGCGACGATGTGACAGTTCTGTTTGTTTCTCCTTGATGAAAGACCTCCCACTTGGTTGACTCATTCTCTGTAAGCCACTCCCCCCTCCCCTTCGATCACAGCTTGCTTGCAAAGAAATAAAGTCACTATCTTTTAAAAACCATGTACTCTTTTTTTAATTGTTTATAAAAATAGGGAGAGAACTGACAAGGTAGCCCGGGTGGGGTGTGGGAGGAGGGGAAGAGCGAAAGAAAAGGCCACTTCAAAACTTATTGAAAGACAGCCTTCTGATGCTTGGGCTGTCCACTGGGGTGGATTGGCAGGGTGCATGAGCCTTCCCCCCCCCCTGCCGCATTCTTGGGCATCTGGGTAGGAGGCTATGGAATTTGAGGAGGGGGGAGAGCAGTTAAACAGGGGCTGCAGCGGCACTCTGTGATCCTTCTGCCATTCCTGAAGCTCCACCAGATGCCGGAGCATGTCCATTTGATCCCGCAATAGCCCCAGCCTTGCATCCTGCCTCCTCTGATCTTTCTGCCACCATCTCTCATCTGGATCATCCCTTCTGTCCTCATGTTCATCCCTTCTGTCCTCATGTTCATTGGCCACTTTCCTGTACTGTGATAATGTGTCCTTCCACACATTCAGCTGAGCTGTTTCATTGTGGGTCAACTGCATGATCTCAGAGAACATTTCATCTCGCATGCGTTTTTTTTGCTGCCTTATCTGAGATAGCGTTTGGGACGGAGGAGGGAGGCTTAAAACATTTGCAGCTGAGGGAGGAAAAAAGGGAGAGAAGTATTTAAAACGATACATTTTACAGAACAATGGGTATACTCTTTCATAGTGAACAACACTTTTCACATTACATAGCACATGTAATTTTGGTATAAGGTTGCATTTTGCATTGTAATATTGAATGCCTTCAGCTTTGGCCTCAGAGATCACAGATGCAGGTCTGGGCAACAGAATTCGGCTTTCAGGCGGCCAAGGTAAACCATAGTCTTTCGGCTTCTGCAACCTGCATAAAAGCAATGCCCTCCTTTCCCATACCAAGCAAAGCCCATTGAGTGTTGTGATTTCATCTTAAAGTGCAGCAGCAGAAACTAAACTAACCCCCACCATCCAATTCTCTGGGATGATCGCTTTACCCCTCCCCCCACCGCGTAGCTGGAATCAGGGAAAATCCCTGCTAGCCAAATGTGAACAGCTCAGCACCAATGCCCCTCCCTCCCCACCGCTTGGCTAACTGTGGGGAGGCTTTCATGTCAACCACAAACAGCCCAGTAGGAACAGCCACCTCTGAATATCCACTTAATTACATTTCCGTATTTCAATCAGGTTACCATGAACAATATGACTCTCTTGAGGATAACACAGAGAGAGAAAGAACAGATGTTGCTTGAATGCCAGCAAACACCTGGACCATACGCTGCCAGGCTTTGTCATGTAATGATACCAGATTACTTGCTACTAACATGGCGCAGTAAAGTGCCCTACCATGGAGGACAGAATAAGGCTGCTCTCCCCAGAAACCTTCTGCAAAGGCTTTCAGAGTACCTCCAGGAGATCTTCATGGAGATGTCCCTGGAGGATTTACGCTCCATCCCCAGACACGTTAACAGACTTTTCCAGTAGCTGTACTGGCCGCGGATGCATCCCAAGTCCTCAGGGCAAGTTAATCATTAAAAAACACTTGCTTTTAAACCATATATTATATATACAAAGGTACACTCATCAGAGGTCCCTTCGCCAGCTTCATGGTCCGGGATACCGCCTTGGCAGGTTTGGGAGGGTATTTCAGTCAGGGTGAGAAAAAGATCCTGGCCGTTGGGAAGAAAGGTATGCTGTGTGCTCTACTCAAGGTTGTCCTCTTCTTCCTCCTCATCTTCCCCGTCGACAAAATCCTCAGGCATGGCTGAGAGTACCCCCTCCTCAGAATCCACGGTCAGGGTGAGGTAGTGGTGGCGGCCCCAACTAGAATTGCATGCAGCTCAGCTTAGAAGCGGCATGTCTGCGGCTATGCCCCAGAGTGTCTGTTTGATTCTTTAGTTTTCTGGTATGCTTGTCTGAGCTCCTTAACTTTCATGAGGCACTGTGTTGAGTCCCTGTTGTGGTCTCTCTCCATCATGCCCTTGGAAATTTTTTCAAATGTATTGGTATTTTGTCTTTTGGAACATAGTTCAGATAGCATGGAATCATCTCCCCATACAACGATCAGATCCAGTACCTCCCATACGGTCCATACTGGAGCTCTTTTTTGATTCTCAGACTGCATGGTCACCTGTGCTGATGAGCTAGACTGGACAAACAGGAAATGAGATTCAAAAGTTCATGGGGCTGTTCCTGTACATCTGGCCAGTGCATCTGAGTTGAAAGTTCTGTCCAGAGCCGTCACAATGTTGCACTTTGGGATAGCAATACTGTCAAATTGCATCCACATTAACCCTAATTTGTACCGGCGATATCAATTTTAGCGTTGGGGAGGAGTACAGAAACTGATTTTAAGAGCCCTTTATGTCGAAGAAAATGGCTTTGTTGTGTGGACGGGTGCAGGGTTAATTCAATTTAACACTGCTAAATTCGACCTAAACTCATAGTGTAGACCAGACCTTAGTGTGAATTCAATAAGACAAAATTCAGTAAATACAAAAACAAAATACTTCACTTAGGAAGGAACAGTCAAATGCCCAACTACAAAATGGGGAATAACCGGCTTGGCAGTAGTACAGCTGAAAAGGATCTGGGGGTTATAGAGGATCACAAATTGAATATGAGTCAACAATGTGATGCAGTTGCAAAAGGGGTAATATCATTTTGGGACAAATTAATAGGAGTGTTGTATTGAAGCATTGGAAGGTAATTGTCCCACTCTGCTTGGCACTGGTGGGGCCTCAGCTGGAGTACTGTGTCCAATTCTGGGTGACACGCTTTAGGAAAGGTGTAGACAAATTGGAGAAAGTCCAGAGAAGAGCAACAAAAATGATAAAAAGTTTAGAAAACATGACCTATGAGGGAAGATTTAAAAAATTGGGCATGCTTAGTCTTGAGAAAAGAAGACTGAGGTGAGATCAGTTAAGTCTTCAAATAAGTGAAGATGTAGATCTGTTAAAAAGAGGACTGTGATCAATTGCTCTCCAGGTCCATGAAGGTAGGACAAGAAGTAATGGGCTTAATTAACAGCAAAGGAGATTTAAGTTAGATATTAGGGAAAAAATCTTATTATAAGGATAGTTAATCTCTGGAACAGGCTTCCAAAGGAGGTTGCAGAATCCCCAGTGTTGGAGGTTTTTAAGGATAGATTGGACAAACACCTGTTAGGGATAGGTTTCAGAGTAGCCGTGTTAGTCTGCATCTGCAAAAAGAACAGGAGTACTTGTGGCACCTTAGAGACTAACAAATTTATTTCAGCATAAGCTTTCGTGGGCTACTGCTCACTTCTTAGGATGCATAGAATGGAACACAGAGAAGAGATATTTATACATACAGAGAATATGAAAAGGTGGAAGTATGCATACCAACTGGAAGAGTCCAATCAATTGAGATGAGCTATCATCAGCAGGAGAAAAAAACCCTTTGAAATGATAATTGAGATGACCCATAGAAGACGTGAGGAGAACAGTGTAGATTTACTTGGTCCTGTCTCAGTGCAGGGGGCTGACTTGATGACTTCTTGAGATCCTTTCCAGCCTTACATTTCTCTGAATCTCTGTTTCTATAAATGTAGACATGCACCTTCTTAAACTGCACAGTGAGTTGCATTTTTTACAAAACTGCAAACATAATTTTCTAATGATGACATTTTTCCTTTTTAGAAATGTTGCCTAGCCAGAGAACAAGGAAGGGAGTTCAAATTAGCTGCATCTGATTTCAGTGACTGATTTTTTTATAACTATTGTAATTGTCTGTTGCCTCTGGATTAAGTTAAAACCCTTTTTACTGCTTTTAACTTTTTGATTTGTGAGAATAAAATGTTAGTTTGTTGGAGTTATTAGCATCTGCAAATATAATAGCTTATGGAAGTTAAGAGAATGTGTGTGCGTGTGTTTCAATGATATTCCAGTGTGTTTAGCTAACAGTTTTCCTATTACTTCTATCTAAATTGATTTTTGTGCATGAAAAGTGTCCCTCTCATTAACTTTGGAAAGAATCTTGCAACTGTCTTACTGTTTCCTGTGGCTTTGTCTGCATAAAAGTGTAAATTTCCAGTAATATTTTATTCAATTTGGCCCTGATCCAAAGCTCACTAAAGTCTTTGAAAAGGCTGCTATTGACTGCAAAGAGTTTTGGATTAGGGCCCCTCTTAGATTAGCAGAGGTTCTCAACAGAAGTGTGCATGTGTGTTTACTGTGTATCTGAAAATCATAGTATATGTGTGTGCCCATGGCTCTATTTTGTTTCCCTGTATCATACTAGACCATTACACCTGATCTTACTTTTGAATAAGCTATTTCAGCTAACCTGTGGGTTTGTCTGTGCTAGAATTTTAATTTTTGTAGCCTTTTTACCAATTCTTTAAAAACAGACTAGTGATTTTTTCAGTGCCCAACTTGAAATATTTTAAAGCAGCCTAACTTCCAGAGGAGGGTGCTCAGTGCTTTCTAAAATCCTCTTTAAGCTGGACACCCCACAATTAAGACATGCAAATCAGAACTCACTTTTGAAACTTTTGGGCTAAGTTTTAGGATTTTAAAGGATGTATGTTTCACATCACCATATGATCTATCTGTGATATACGCTAAAAATGTTGTAGAGTCAGGGTTAATCTCCAAATGAGGTAACAAATGAATGTAGCCACAGTCAACACATACACTGAATCAACACAGAGTCAACAACACAGCACCACACCAAGAACACTCTCCTTCACTTTTCTTTTCCCCAACCCCTATCTGACCCTACTCACCTGCAACTTAGTAGTGGAAGGGAAACCCAAGACAATATCTTTGTAGTAGACGCTGTGCTTAAATTCTCCATTCCCAGTTTATGTGAACAGGTCTCTTCCAAATTGGTAACGTGCTCCCTGACATTTCATTTCATAAGTTGCAAATGTCACGTGGGTGAAAATGTTGACTGCTAGTAGCAAGTCTCCTTTTCAAACACAATAGTGCTTTTATTTGTGCAGATTTTTTTTTCCTCACCATACTCTTAAAATTTCTGTGTTCTGAAATGCATTAGGGTAGCTAGAAGCTTTAGCCATCTCTCTACAATTGATTTTTTGGAATCACTTGTTCTTCCTTGTTCTTTCCCATCATTTCAATCTCATACAGTTCATCCATTAGTTCCAGTATTTGCCTATAATAGCTGGAGTATCGCTTTTGCCTGCTGACCAGCTATATGAGGTTTTTTACTATTTTAAATATTATCACTGTTTTCTCATGGTCTGTGTCTGACTTGATTTCACCTAGATTTTTATTTGTTCATTCACTGACAGACTAACTAGCAAGTGTTTGTTCAGCTATTTCCTGATCCATTTTGACACAAATGTTTGACATTTTCAGTCTGATATCTTTTTGCATGTGTCTTCTGCACACATTTCTTTTCATGAGTTGTATTATAGTCTGAGATGACAAAATAATCTCAGTAGATTCTGTTAGTAATGATCCAATTTTTAGACACTTTGAAATATTGCATCCACTTCTCAGGAAAAATCCTTGATATCACCATAAACTCCAGGTAATATCACAAGCCAAGCCTTCTCATGAGCTGACCATCTTCATTCAGCTACCTTATATACATTCACCACAAGATAGGAGTGAAACAATATTGCAGTTTAATAGGATAATTTACCCACGGGCTACAACTTTAATTATAACCTGTCTTGCTTTTCTATACATATTTGCTAAATGAGTCATAGTAACTTGCTCAGACTGTTAATTTTATTATGTTTATTTAGATTTTAAATGATAAAAAGATGTCTATAGAGGACTTGAGGTACCTAGATATCTTAACATAAAAATCTCAGCAGTAATAAAGTGATCATTTCAATAGGAACTCAGACATCTACAAGAAGCTCTTTATCAAAAAAAAAAAAATCAGCTCTCTCCAGAATCTCTGTTAAACAAATGTCCTTTGCTTTATTTATATACACTTTATTCTTAAGTGTATATAATTTTAAACATATATGATTATGTTCTAAATGTAGTAAACATAGTCTTTATTAACTGACTAAAGGAAAGCCATTATCGTCTTTTTTGTAGCAAGTAAGCAATTCTATAAAGGTTTGTATGGTAGCAGTGTGTGTGGGATCTGTAACAGTATGAATTGCATAAGTGCCAACAGCAATAAAAGCAAGTATTATAGATGGAAAAACAGAGAAAAAGCTCTCAGTAGTCTTTTCAGGAAAAGGGATAGTGAACAGAGAGATGGGGGAAATCAATTATAAACAGCTGAAGAAAAAATCATATGATTTAATTATGCAGAGAAAGAGAGATTAGCCCTGAAGATGGAATGAAATCACAGTTAGCTGACTTGCTGTATTCTAATGAGAAATGATGGTCCAGGTTCACAGGGCTCAGCAGACTGAGAGAATCTTGGAGCCAATGTCCTGGAGAGAAACAGGGAAGAGGCTGACAAGGGCAACACTATGCTCCATCCAAATGAAATACACTACTGCAGAATGGACAGCTCAACAGCTGGAGCAAGAGAAGCTACAGCTGGAGAGGGATCCAGTGTGTCTGGAAACCCAGCGGCTTGCAGACTGGAAGAAGCAGCACCAGTAAGAGAGAAAAGAGAAGGAACACCAGTATCTGTAGGAGAGAAGAATGCCAGTACGAGGATAGAGAGAAGGACAGGAAGTATCAAGGATCAGCTCGAGAAGGAGAGACTACACCCGTAGAACCAGAGTCCAGTGGGTGGAGCCAATCTTCAGGTATCTGTTCTGGTAAGTGACATAGACTCCAAATCAACATACTTTTGAAAAGAGGTGTGAATTGAATAAGATGGGGAATGAGGACATGGTGTGGTATGGTACCTGACACCACAACTGTCTTGAACAAAGGATTTGGACATTTTTACCCTTATGGAAAGGGAGGACTATAAAGATTATGATCAATGTCAGCACGTTTTGTTGCAAATATCTTAATTGACCCCTGAAGTATATTGGAGAGGGTTTTAGGGAGTTGAGAAAAAGGGGACATGACCTGTGCAGAGGTTTCAAATCAAATTAAGGGTCATGTAAGGAAATGGGGCACTAGTTGGGGTGTTACCATGTTCGAAGAGACCACTGAGTTAATGGGGGTAGAACAATTGTATCAACTCTGCCATCCCAGTGTAAAATCATGGTTAATAGACAAAAATCTTAGAGATATTATGATAGCTGGAAAGCTGGCAGATGAGTATGTAGATAGTCATCCTGGTTTAGAAAGGGATGGATGGGATCAGAGGGCAGGGACCAGGCCCAAGCCAATACCCACAACCAGAGAGGAGGGAAACCATCTCTGAGAAGCCCCTGGGATGGGTGAGGAGTAGCAGAGTGCCATATGTGGCCAGTAGAGTTACTTTGACATAGAATGCCCACTGAGTCCCAGTGCAGCCCTGGAAAGGCCAGCTGCACCCCAACTCACAGAGTTAACTGTGTGATTGAACCTTGGGAGGGAAAGAGTCATGCAGACTGTTTGCCAGTGGTGTATAATGTTCATGCTGAACTATTCACAGCCCATACCACTGCTATGTACATGACCCCTTGCAACCCCCTGGTACAGATTCATTTGACTGCCAGTGGGAGCAGAAGTTGGTGGTAATTGGAGAGAAATTCACTGGCTGTAGAGATATGGGAACTGCTAAGATGATAGTTAAGCTTTATGTAGTGAAACTCCATCAAATACACCCAGGGTGTGAAATATGGGTTAAGGCTCCTGGTGTAAAAGCTGTGCTCTGCCTGTAGCACAGATTTCTGTACAGACTTAGGAAGGGCCGGGGGGTTCTGGGTGTAGGGGTGTTGTCAGTTATTCCATATTCTTCGAATGTGGGAAATTATGTTATAACATTGAAAACAGAAGAGGTAAATCAGGCTACCTCAGTTAACTTCAGGCAGGCAGGAGAGTGTGTGAGCAAAAACTAAAACAGAACATCTTATGAGGGAAAGAGGTTAACATTCGTCCTGCCAGTGTCTGGGAAGAGTCAGGTTATATCCCCAATCTATGCAGACATAGATACCTGAGGAGGAAGGAGATGAGATCACCAGTTGTTCTGGAGAAGGGACAAGATCTAATGAGTTAAAAGGAAATTCACTGGGCCATAAAGCCAAGATCAGGGAAGTAAGCTCTCTATCAACTTTTATATTCAAAGGGACCAGGAACAATACAGGGCACAATGATGGCAGTGTCTCCAGCCAAAAGTAAGGACACAGAGGCAGCTGTGGTGCATTACCAAATCTATGACACACACCTCAGGGCGGGAAATGTCCAAGTAGAGAGCAAGACAACTGCTTAGGAGATGGTAAAGGATCCTGAGCCGCATGAAAGAGGGAATTCTGCTCACCTAGAGTCAGTCTGTGGGGAACAAAAGGCTACCCCACTGGGGGTGCGGTATCAATACTCCTTTTCCCAGAAAAGCTGAAGTTAGCAGAGTCCCTGGGTCTAGGGAAAATAGGTTATCCTGCCGGGGCTACTTCCAACCTTGTCACTCCAGTCAGTGATCTGAACATCTTTGGGGTCTCTGGGTTCTTTGGCGGGTGCAGCTCCCTGTAGCTCTGATCTCCCTGGAGTGTCCACCAGTAGCTGGCCATCTGTGTGGGTCTGGGCTTCTCTGGCTTCCGCAGTCTGGTGCTCCAGTGGTTCCTGAGCAGGAGCCAGCAAGGAGCATCCTTCCTCTCCGGCAGTCAGCCCAGACTGATCCGAGAGTCTCCTCCTTATACTGCTGTTACACCTGGAGCATGTTTATGTGAACAGGTGAGACGTGAAATTGTGAAATGTAATGGCAAAGCTGCCACCCAAAGAATAAATCTGTCTTGGCAATAAGTCAATTGGTCCTCCTCAGGATGCCAGTCAGCACTCTAGTTACACTCACTTCTGTAGTGGGGAGGTGTGACAGACTGACAATATCCTGTAATAGCCTGAACAAACCTTATGGAATTAAGATGAACTTTATGGATTTAAATTAAACTTTACTGAATTAGGGTTAACACCTTTGGGGTGCATGGTATTAAAAATGCAAATGTGCATGTGGTGTTGTGGATTTCTGTGTACCTTCTCTTGTACAATTAGGGGTGCGCCATTATCAGGCTTTGGAGCCACCACCCGGGAGAGGTTTACATGTACCAATTCAAAGTGGATTCTCCAGAGGCCAACAGATAACGAGATGGCTTTTGGATAAAAGCCTGAGTTTTAAACTGACTCAGGGCCCTCTTCCTGATCCAGCAAGTGGACAGGACCCGGGTCCATGGAGGGCCCCAATCCTTAGGGTAGGGTCAATGGACTGGACCTACTGACAGCTCATAAAACGGGATAATTGTTCAAAGCTGAAGCCCTCATGAACTTGTAACCACAAAGAAACAGCTAGGGAGGGTGTCCATTCTCTTATTGTTTTTAAAATGTTTCCTCTGTAATGCTTTTCACCTGAAGAATTAAGTAGGCTTGCTCAGGAAGAGCCATATGGTAACTTATCTCTGTGGCAATCACTCTGTTATCAGTCTCTAAAGAAAAAGCAAGGAGGCCTGTTTAGACAGATTGTCTTTGCTGGGAGTAACACAGTGAATGCAGGGAACTGTGCAACCTGGAAATAAGCCAGTTGGAAGCGAGTGAGATGTGGATCTCCCCCAGCCATTGTATTTGTCGGGTGAGCTGGAAGTCTGAATGTGGATGCCCTTGCTAGACCACTGAAGGGAGAAACAGGTGCAGTTGCCCTGAACTGAGACAGTTTGCTCACAGTATTTGAATATGTGAATTTAACAGAATTAAGAACTCAGCATGCTCTCATCAAACCAGACACTCCTAAGTCTTGATAATCCATTCTGCTTACAAATATAGTACATTTTCTATAAATATAGAGCATCTGTTCCAATAAGGCCTGAATTCTTATTGGGGTCTTTGGGCATCACCATTATACAAGTAATAATTAATAGTGTATCCAAATCCTCTCCAAAATCTAATCAGTTAGTCTGTCTGTTCTCCTCTACATTTCAATGATCTCAAACCCACTTAGTTCATCCCTGCATATGGATTAAAGAAAACATTTGGTTATAATGAGCAAAAGAGTATAAACCAGTTCTTTTGATGAATCTCTTAATGAGATAGTGGAGTTATTGAAGTTATTTTTGTTGTGACATGAGACGTTACATAGTTTACTATGTATCTAGTCAACAAGTTGTACACAGTTATAAAAAGACTATACATTTCTTCTTTATCTAGTATGAACCTTCCAATAATCCCTGACAGCCTGCAATCTCTGCAGCGTGTTGTTAAAAGATGTATTAGATGTAAAAGATGTCATCAGTCTTGCCTCTTACCGCTATAACTCCAACATTCAGTAGCTACACTGACTTGGAAGAAACTCTAGTTTTGAAAAGCATATCTCACAGTCATACTGATGATCTATTATACAGATCTTAACTAACTCAAGCAGGTTTTATCAGGTTAATTGGTATAAAATAATTTATTTGTATGCACACACTAATTTCAAGTTAGTTATATCGTAGAATTTCAGAGTTATGAACACCAAAGTTACCAACTGATTGGTCAACCACACACCTCATTTGGAACTGGAAGTACCCAACCAGGCAACACCAACATACACACAGAGCAAATCCAGTATCGTGTTAAAAGTAAATTACAAAAAAAAAAAAGGAAAACTAAGAAAAAAGACTTAAGTACGGAAACTGTTACTGTACTTGGTTTCATTTAAATTAAGATGGGTTAAAAGCAGCATTTTTCTTCTGCATAGTAAAGTTTCAAAGCTGTATTAAGTCAACATTCAGTTGAAAACTATTGAAAGAACAAGCATAATGTTTTGTTCCGAGTTACGAATAATCTCCATTCCCGAGGTGTTTGTAACTCAGATTCTACTGTACCTTCACAAGCTGAACAGTGAAGTAAAGAAACTGTGTTGTATTTATCTAGACAGATTTCTTATTTAGGATTGCAGAAGGGAGTATAACAAAAAAATTTAGATAGAATGATGGAGAATAATTCCTAAGGGTAAGATCTGTTCAGCTTTTAGAGTGAAATAGTCTCCTGAGGGAATGATTGCTCTTTTTAAAAAATAGTAATTTAACAAAAATACTCTCAAGTGATTACTATGGAGGGATGATGAGTGAGAGGGAAATGCATATACTTTGTCTGAAGGGAAAGTTGTTAAGATCACAAAAATGAAGGAAAAGGATCATAAAAATGAGTAATGTCATTGTTCACAAAAAGTTCTCATTCCTCTACCTGAGGTCTCAACCTCTCATTTTGCATCCCTTCTTTGGTCTCCCGGTCTACTTTAAAGGTTAAATCCATTAGTTCAAATGATAGAGGTTTCTGAAGAAAGGCTATGTTCAAGCCCTGCTGATGATGCGCAAGGGTGGTGCTATGGTTACTTGTGATACAATTTTGTTCTTTCTTCCAGTTTCCTTAAAAATGTTGCATTTAATTCACAAACAACATAATTGTTTTTAAAAAACACTAGAAAACATCAGTCATTTTATAGTGCAATGTGCAAGAAAATCCAGGTGTTCTACATCATGGTCAACTGTCACACATTTCTTTTTACTTATGTCATGCATGGGCAGGTTTGACATTAGAGAGTTATGGTTCAGTGCCAAGGCAACATTATTTCTCTGAACAGAAGGCTGTCATAAAGGTCTTTCACTGGTTTAAAGGGATATAGTTGAAATACTTCTTTTCTCTTAAAGAATATTTTAAATGATACGGAGACCTACTGAAAATTGTTGCTACAGTGGTTCCCCATTTAAAAATAAATCCACCAGTTGCCTTAGATAAGTGAATAAATGTTTCTGGTTATTGCTTATGTTACATTCAGAAAATACTATGTTGATTTTTTTTAATGTGAGAGGTTTTCTATTGACTTCAACTGGCTTTGAATCAGGCTGGTTTGTCTTGGTTATATTTCCATTATTGAACAATTACCCATGGGTCTCTGAATCCCTTCACATTTTGAAAATGTTATTTTTTTTCTTGGCATAATCATACTTTCAGCATAACAAATATAATTAGCTCATGATTATTTGTGCCAAGATTTCCCTCTTCCTTGTAATTTCATCTCTTTCATTGTTGACCAGGCCCAAAGGTGTCTCACTTTAACTTGTTTCAAAGAAGAGAGAAATCAATTATGTTTACACAGCTCAAATGTTTCTTAAAAATTCTGCCTTATGCAAAATGTATAGTTTATTCCTCAGTAGCATTCAGACTCATGACCCATGATTGACAAAACCAGTACAACAATAAGTGAGCTCTATAGACTCCTGCTCGGAGTTAATATGCCAGTTTGCTACCTTGCATTTAGTATGAGTTAGTACAACACATCACGCATATATGTCATGCAACATCACCCAGATGAGAAGAAAAGGCATGTCCTCTCTAAGACACATATATTAGAAACATCTATTATAGAATGAATAATGAAGCCACATTTTTAACTGTTAACAGTTGAGTATTTCCTAATATGTAACAATAAGTGAGAGGAAGCACACCTCACTACAAAATTAAATCTCACAACACACCTGTGAAGTAGATATTTTCATTCCCCTTTTACAGATGGATAAGATGAAGCATAGACTATGAGACTTGCTCAGGGTCATCACTTAAGTCAGTGAAAGCACTAAGATTGAAAACCAAAGTCCCTGATCCTGCAACAATTCATGCACATGCTTTAACTACATGTGCTGTGAGTAGCCCCATTGTAGTGTTTAAAAAGGAACCCTGAAATAAAATCTACAATAAAATAATATTAAGGTTGAAAAACGAAGCTTTTAAAAGTTAGGAAATGGCAGAATCAAGATTGCTGTGTGTTGCCTTAGCTCAGCTCCCTTGTGAATATCCATACAGTCATTAACTACACGTTGAATGCTATCTTTTTTCCACTGGATCCCTGTCTTGCTCAATGCATAAAGTTGACAGTGCTCAGTGAATGGGTAACTAATCTATATTTCTTTTTATCATCATCATAATCATTCACTCTGTTATCCCATATCTTACTGACTGCAATTGTTGAAAATAGGCATGCAGCCATTCTGCAAAAAAAGGGCCATATTTTTGAAATTTAATTAACCCATCCTACCTAGCCCCACATCATATATCATTTGAAATCTTATTTTATGCATATATATTTGAGGTATAATGTGGAGCTGTCAAGTGCTGCCATAAACCTTCAGGAGAGGTGAAACAATGGAACCCAAAATAAGAATGTGTCATTGTTTTCTAAGCAGTGTTGTTGTAGCTGTGCCGGTACCAGAATATTAGAGAGCCAAGAGTGAGGTAATCTATCTTATTGGACCAACTCTCTTCCCAACAGAAGTTGGTCCAATAAAATGTACTTTATTTATTTTTGTACAATTGCAGAGACACTGCAGGAGGACTAAGCCTATAGCCTTTATTGTGTAATTTCCACACCTTAGTGTGCTGTTTATTTGTTAAAGCTACCAAATGACAGTGTATTAAAAGATTTGTATTGGCTTTGCACAGGATTTTTCCCCCCCAAATGAAGAAGTTGTTTGGCACGTGGCAAAAATGGCAAACAATATTTTGCAATATACTAACAAAATGTTTTCACATGGCATTTTTAATTTTCAAAGTATCTCATTGTAGGTTTCTAGATTTTCAATTATAAGTTGCTGACCAGATCAATCTCACTCTGAAAGCTGTGCACCAGTAGCAGTAGATTGCATACCCATAATTTGTTCTGCATAGTGGGTAGATATAAATGCATGTGAACTCCTAATGTAACATTTCTCTATTTGTAAGCTTTTGTACATATTTTGTAGGATCTAGTCTGCCCAGAAGAAAGTTTTAATTTGTAATTGCTGTCATGCAGTACTAGCCTTTGAAATATTCTAGAAACTAATTTTTTAATTCAGGTCAGTATTAGTGATGATTGTACAGAACTTCATATTATGAATATGAACAAAGTTATTACAGAAAGTGCCCTAACAAGAATTAGTGAAGATAAGTCCACAGACAAGTCCTTGTTTCTGCACTGAAGAAGGAAGAAAAGCATGTTAAAGTTCTTATCAATCATATCATCAACAATATGACAAACCCATTTGACTATGAACCATATCCAGAAGTTCTTATTAACATATCTGCTGGACTACACATAAACACCAGATATACAATAGTCTCTGCTGAAAATAGCAGATGTTAGTGCACTTGATTCTCATGGACCCACCTGGCATCAAAACATTTGCTGACCTGTTCAAGATGTCCAAATATAAGTCTAGCAAGGGAGGGACAGTCACAGCAACTATCAGTCCAGAAACTGTTTCCCTCAAAGAAACTATTCTTAGTAACCCAATAGGACCTGTGCCTATGTCCCTCTTCCATTTTGATGGAACAATGAGAAGAACAGACAAAGCTAAATTAGGGCATCATCTGGAAGCTCAAGCTGAAAGAATCCATGAGCTAAAAAAACATATTGCACATCAGAGATGACATGACTAACACAAATGATGGCTGCGGACAAATTCCATGCATTTGATGAATTGGCTGCTGAATACTCAAGGCAGATCCTAAAAAGGTTTCACAAAACTAATTTTGTAATCAGAGTCTGACAGATATGACAACACAACTCTATGAAAGTCTGCAGAAAGACAACACTGGACAGGATTTAAGATTGGATGCAAGAAATACCAGGTGATTGGTGGACACGTTATGTTTCCATAGAAAGTTTCTAAACGTGGGACCCAACAAGCAGTTACTTATAAAATTCCTCCAAAGGTGGTTCAAATTGCACCTGAGAGCATAGGGCAGAATGCTTCCTGTATTCTACATGGACCAACTGACATCTGAGCTTCTACAAGATATTATTTTTGCCTGTTCCAGTAGGGGTTGCTGCACAACCAACTGTTTTTGTTCTCAGAACAATCTTCTTTGCACAGAACCGTGCACTTGCCAAGGCAATGAAGACTGTAGTAACTCACAGTCTTCAACAGCAATCATAATGATGAATAAGATAATGATAGTGCCTAGAAATGTCACCAGCTCTATTACACAACAATACCTATAAATATTATTATTAGATTTTTTTACCTTTTAAATTGTTATGATGAATTGAGGTCACAAATAAATCCAATGTAATGTCTTGAAATAATACATAGAGTCATTAAACTATCACATTAATGCAATATTTAAAGTGTTTATTTTAATGTGTTGATGGTATCATCATTTAATGCAGTTTCTATGGTAATGGCACCACTTGACATCTCCACATCGGACCTCATCTTAAAGTAGATATAATCAGCTTTCAAATAGTGTATGATGTGCATCTGTGTACAGAAGATAGAGTAAGTCAACTAAATATATGTGGTCTGTTGCTTGCCTGAAAAGTCCTGCTCAGCCCAAGAGTCCTGGGTTAGACCATGATCATCAGCTTCTCTGTGAGGGTGGTGCAACTGTTCAGTGAGAACATATGAGCTGGGAGATATGGAGTAGGTTCAGTGAAGATGGACTCTCCAGAGAATTTAGCTGTCAAACTTTAACAATTCTCAATTGAGCATATGTGAACTAAGATTTGCAGTTGCATAAAAGTTGGCCAACTTCGAGTGAATTTCATGGGGACAGCAAAAGACTGATGTCATCACATTACAGCCCCATTAGTTCTACTCCAAAGATCAGGTCCTTGCTCCAAAGTACGGATGTGTTAGAACTTCTCAAATGGTTGCAAGACTTTCTAATATGATCAAAGAAAATATTTTCCCTTAATTTTGTTTTTGGAAAAAACAGAACCATCCTAATTGCAATGGGCATAGGTGCTGACTCCGTGGGTGCTCCGGGGCTGGAACAACGACAGGGAAAAATTGGTGGGTGCTCAGCACCCACCAGCAGCTCCGCACCCCAGCTCCCCACCTCAGCTCACCTCTGCTTCCTCCCAAGTGCACCGCGTGCCTGCTTCCCCCCCCAGCTCCAAGCGCATGCACCACAAAACAGCTGTTTCGCACGATAAGTGCTGGAGGGAGGAGGGGGAACACAGCACGCTCGTGGAAGAGGTGGGGCTGGGTCAGAGATTTGGGGAATGGGTCTAATAGGGGCAGGGAAGGGGCAGAGCTGGGGCGAGGACTTTGGGGAAGGGGTTCAAATGGGAGTGGTACAGGGTGGGGAAAGGATGGAATCGGGAAAAGGCTGGGGGGGGGCACGAGCACCCACCGGTGCCGGAGAAATTTGGTGCCTATGGTGATGGGTCATGAGCCTGGTCTGCTTTGCACTCAACCCACTGCCGCAGCGCCTGTCCCATGGGGGTGGGCCCAGCACCCCACTCCCGATGCTTTGACCTGTCATATGGATTTGCAGAGCCACTCAGGGTTGGCCCAGCTACCTTGCCGTCAGAATGGAGGGCAGATGGTAGAAACAAGAGTGGCACTCTGACCCTGTGTGCAAGGTCACAATATCACTCACTCAGATTTGACCTGGCTGGCATGTCATCAGGTGGAGGGGCAGCCAATCCAAACCTGAGCAATGCTGTAATCCCATGAGCCAGGATGCAATGCCTGGAACACACTGTGGGACAGGAGCTACAGCTGTGTGGTGAGCTTGCTCTCCAATCCCACCCCAGGGGTCCTCCCTCTGCACTGGGACAGTATTGGATTGTTGTAGTACCAGGGGAAAAGGTGTTGCTGTGAGTGGTCAGTGCCCCTTCAACTGAGTGAGGAGGGGGAAGTTGATCTACGATTTTGTGCACTCCCACAAATTTGGGCTGTGGATGGGTCACAAGAAAAGGATTTATTAGTAAAAAAAGAGTTTATGAAGCACTGATATAATTAAAGCTGACCTGGACATCAAGTGATATTCCATTATATGAAATGTGACAGATCATATAACTGAACTGTCTGCAGACTCAGGCAGATATGGCTACTTTGGTGATACTCTCTTCACCTCTCACCTCCTTTAAATGAAAGTTGAGATTCTGGAGCACAACTATGTGTTGAAAAATGGATTATGTGACAAATATGACAGCTATGGATTAATACAATACATGTTACTTTCAGTATAATCAATAACTCTCCATTGGAAATCTGAATGTTTCTGTGTGGTCAATCTTAAAGAAAAACACTGACAAGATTATTCACTAGATCTGAAAAGTTGGCCTCAAATGTTTAGTTTGTTATTTTTATTCACATGTAACTGCTGTACTGTCAGAGTGCAACAATTTGAGTAAAAATGAAAGTAATTTTACTGCCTGTAATACAACAAATTCTGTTGTTCTTATCGTATGTAACAAATGACAAAGGTTTTTATCAGAGAAATGAAGAGCAAAGTAAATCTCATGTATAGGGATTACAGAACTATTTTATCAGCTGCCATCAGGACTACAGGGAATGAATTCAGCTTCATATTATCACAATAAAATGCAGAATAAAATAAAGTGTGCATTTATGAACCTTGTCTCTTGGTGGTTGTTTCATGTTAATGACTTTATTAGCTTAAGTGCCTCTGGCATTTTGGAGTAGTACTGCAATTACAACAAACTCGGAGCTGGAAGTGCCCAGCAATTTTATCGGTAGGAAAAGCTTTTTAAAAGTTATCATCTTAATGATTTCAGCCATTCAGTGGGAGTGAAAAATGATTGGGGGTGGGGCGGAAGGGGCCATGAAGAACAACTGTTAATTACGTAGTTATGTTTTGTTTGATAGTTAAGAAAAAGCTCAGTTACAAAAAAATGAGAAATATTTTAAATTTATAAAAATGTGCTTTCTCAAATCCTTTATAATCTCATTAGAGTATGGTAGCAGTGCAAAGCCTGTTCACTTTTAACAAAGAAAACAAAAGGTGACAAGTAAAATGTGCTCAATGGGCAGCTTATTAAACTAACGTAAGAATAGCAACATAATTGTACAACACAAGGCTAAGGGCTACAGCTGGGTTTTTTTAGCAAAGGAAGCAAGATCATTCGGATTTCTGTAGCAAAGGAATTAACTTCATGATTGTTATTTTATTTGTCAATACCATTCTTTGCTAAGAGAAGCAGGCTTGGTAAAAATGTGAAAAAAGGGAGATGGAACATAGAATATGTTGGCTAAAGAAATTCTCAAATGCAGTAAGTTATTCAGGCCAAGTTCAGTCCTTGCAAATGAAACTTAATTAAACTGAAGGGAATTGCGCCAATTTCTAGTAAAGCTGAATCTGATTCTCTCAGTAAAAATGAACGTGGGAAAGCTATTTGTTGAGAATTCAGGCATCCTCTCCCCTTGGTCTCATCTGATTCACTGAAAATAGACTCAGATGAATGCTTAAAGTCTAATCCATCAGCCAGCTTGTGGGGGTGGGGTGGGGGGCGATTTATCCATGAAATATCAAATGGGAATGCTGCTACATCACTTCCAGTATAGTCCACCTTTAAGAAAGATCATTGTAATAGGGTGTCTACTGCACACAAAACACAAAGGGATTAAGGTGGCTAGGTAGTCCAATTAACCACATATGCTGCACCTGGAGGAGGACCCAGGGCATAACAAGGGTTAATTAAAGATGAAGCTCAGCTAGCCATGAACAAGAGAGGCCTGTATAAATCCCAGGAGCTGAGTGAGACTATAGTCACTGTTAGGGTGAGAAAGCAAAGCTGGAAGTAGCCCAGGAATACAGTGGTAAGGCTAGCACTGTCCAGACCTTGACTGCTAGTTATAGGGTCTTTGGACAAGAACCCAGTGAAGAGGTAGAGCCTGGGTTCCTCTGGAGAAGTGGAGCCATTGAGGAGGCAGTGGGTGTGGAGACACTTATATGTATAAAGAACTGAAGTACTTGTGGCACCTTAGAGACTAACAAATTTATTTCAGCATGAGCTTTTGTGAGCTACAGCTCACTTTTTCAGATGCATAGAATGAAACACACAGACAGGAGATATTTATACATACAGAGAACATGAAAAGGTGGAAGTATGCATACCAACAGGAAGAGTTGAGCTATCATCAACAGGAGAAAAAAAAACTTTTGAAGTGATAATTAAGATGACCCATAGAAGGTGTGAGGAGAATTTAACATAGGGAAATAGATTCAATTAGTGTAATGACCCAACCATTCCCAGTCTCTGTTTAAGCCTGAGTTAACTGTATCTAATTTGCATATTAATTCTAGTTCAGCAGTCTCTCTTTGGAGTCTGTTTTTGAAGTTTTTTTGTTGCAAAATTGCCACTTTCAAGTCTGTCACTGAGTGGTTAGAAAGGTTGAAGTGTTCTCCCACTGGTTTTTGAATGTTATGATTCCTGATGTCAGATTTGTGTCCATTTATTCTTTTGCTTAGAGACTGTCCGGTTTGGCCAATGTACATTGCAGAGGGGCATTGCTGGCACATGATGGCATATATCACGTTGGTAGATGTGCAGGTGAACAAGCCCCTGATGGCATGGTTGATGTGATTAGGTTCTATGATGGTGTCACTTGAACAGATATGTGGACAGAGCTGGCATCGGGCTTTGTTGCAAGGATAGGTTCCTAGGTTAGTGTTTATGTTGTATGGTGTGCGGTTGCTGGTGAGTATTTGCTTCAGGTTGGGAGGCTGTCTATAAGCGAGGACTGGCCTGTCTCCCAAGATCTGTGAGAGTGAGGGATCATCTTTAAGGATAGGTTGTAGATCTTTGATGATACGCTGGAGAGGTTTCAGCTGAGGGCTGTAGGTGATGACTAGTGGAGTTCTGTTATTTTCTTTGTTGGGCCTGTCCTGTAGTAGGTGGCTTCTTGGTACTCTTCTGGCTCTGTCAATCTGTTTTTTCACTTCAGCAGGTGGATATTGTAGTTTTAAGAATGCTTGATAGAGATCTTGTAGGTGTTTATCTCTGTCTGAGGGATTGGAGCAAATACGGTTGTATCTTAGAGCTTGGCTGTAGACAATGGATCGTGTCCTGGATGGAAGCTGGAGGCATGTCGGTAAGTATACAATGCAACTCTCCCACCTTTTCTGCCCTACCTGTCCTTCCTGAACAGTTTAAATCCATCCATGACAGTATTCCAGTCATGTGAGTTATCCCACCAAGTCTTTGTTATTCCAGTCACATCATGGTTCCTTGACTGTGCCAGGACTTCCAGTTCTCCCTGCTTGTTTCCCAGACTTCTTGCATTTGTATATAGGCACTTAAGATAACTCGCTGATTGTCCCATTTTCTCAGTATGAAACAGGAGTCCTCCCCTCTTGCACTATCCTGCTCGTGCTTCCTCCCAGTATCCCATTTCTCCACTTACCTCAGGGCTTTGGTCTCCTTCCCCTGGTTAGTCTCTAAGGTGCCACAAGTACTCCTGTTCTTTTTGCGGATACAGACTAACACGGTTGCTACTCTGAAACTTATATGTATGTAATTTTCCCAGAAGGGGAAAGCCACAGTGATCTGTCTGAAGGACAAGCCATGAAGTGGGAGCAGTTGAGTCCTGAAAGAGAGAGAGAGAGAGAGAGAGAGAGAGAGAGAGAAAGAGAGTGCAACTGCAAGAAGGGGTGTTGCTCTGGTAGAGCTAATCCCCCAGATGTGGCCAGCAGGCAGTGAGTAGAGCATGATTTGATAATCCTTAGGAGTAATAAAAACACTTTAAAAGGTGAATAAAATCATTGAGGTAGGGGGAGGGGGAAAAAGAACAAATTAGATAAATGAGCAGTGGAGATTCCGTAGGTGCTGGAAGCAGGAGTTGCTGCTTGATAGCAAATCCACAGCCCAGAGGAGAGGGATAGGAGGAGGACCTAGGAACTAAGTAGTGTGTATGTGGCTTACTTTTATAAACACTGAGCCCTGGTCTACACTGGGGAGTGGGGGCAGAATGGATCTAAGATATGAAACTTCAGCTACAAGAATAGCGTAGCTGAAGTCGATGTATCTTAGATCAACTTATGATCACTTACTTTGCGTCCTCACAGCACGGGGTCAACTGCCACCGCTCCCCCATTGACTTTGCTTCCACCTCTTGGCAGTGGTGGAATTCCAGAGTCAACGGCAGAACGATTGGGGATCGATTTACTGTGTTGATTTACTGTGTCGATTTGCTGTTGGTTAAACTGAAAACAAATATTTTTAATGCTACTTCCATTAAGTAGAAGTTTCTAGGTGGAAAAATCTGTTTTCCACAGAAAGTTATGACATTTAAATTCTTTTTTGGTCATAAACCTGATGTCTTTAGGAGAGGGAAGGAAGCTATTTTGACAGAATATTTTCTTAACCATTTTTAAATGATACATTTAACTAGATATCTGGAATTCAGTCATATTTGTTGTGCAGACATCAAACAGTTGTGTTAGTGATACTAATTTTATAATCCTTTTGGTAGAAGATGTGGATTACTCTCACTCAACATTTAGAAAACAACTTAAGAAAACTATTCCCCAGAACCAAAGCACATTTTGGATTTTTTTATGCCCATTTACCTAAATGTTTAGGTATGACTAGTCAAACAAAACACTATATAAACTTCTTTAACAGACAAATTCATAATAGAAAGACAGAAAAGTTATGAGGGGTGGGACCTTTTATGAAGTGAAATAAGTCCTCTGACACATTTTCTAGGATATTGTTAGTCAGATCTAACAACTCTGGTGTAAATTGATTCAGATTGAGTTACCTTTTTCTGATATCTGATCATTTTGTTACCCTATATGTTCCCATGTAGTCATTCAGTGACTTTAATATCTAGGAACCTAGATCTAATCATTCATTTAAACCAGGGGTCGGCAACCTCTGGCATGCGGCTTTCCAGGGTAAGCACCTGGCGGGCTGGGCCAATTTGTTTACCTGCCGCGTCAGCAGGTTTGGCTGATCGCAGCTTCCACTGGCCGTGGTTCACTGTCCCAGGCCAATGGGGGTGGCAAGAAGCCATAGCCAGCACATCACTTGCCCGCACTGCTTCCCACCGCCTCCCATTGGCCTGGTACGGCAAACCATGGCCAGTGGGAGCCGTGGACTGCAGAACCTGCTGACGCGGCAGTGAACAAACTGACACAGTCCGCCAGGGTGCTTACCCTGGCGAGCCACATGCCAGAGTTTGCCAACCCCTGATTTAAACTATTACACCTCTACCCCAATATAACGCAATCCAATATAACACAAATTTGAATATAGCGTGGTAAAGCAGTGCTCTGGGGGGATGGGGCTATGAACTCTGGCAGGTCAAAGAAGTTCTATATAATGCGGTTTCACCCATAATGCGGTAAGATTTTTTGGCTCCCGAGTACAGCCTTATATCAGGGTAGAGGTGTACTAGAAAACAAGATCACTCATCCTTTCTTAAATCAACACTATGCCAACAAACACAGAAGACAGTAGCTATACAAACACAGTATAAATGGGTAAATGCACTGATTGTATTAGTGCTCAAGGCAATAGTAATTAAGTGGAAAAATACATCTATTTAAATTGGAAGGCTGAGACTGACCTTATAAATTCCAAGAAAATTGCTGTTGAAAATCATGTACTTTGCATAAACATATAGGAAAAAAAATATTAACCTGTGTAGATGGAGTATTAAGACTAATTTAATGCTAGCTCAACATATTTACTTTTGTTTGCAATTCTAAATATTTTTTGTAGGTATGGTCTGACATTCATTGGTTTGAACAGGTTTTGGAACAGTCTATTAGAAAAGATAGAAACTCAAAGTAAAACAGAGAAATAGCTATGGAAAACTTTGTAGTAATGATTGGGGTGGGCAGGTGCGGAATAGATGAGATAAATTTTTATATTAAGAATCTAAACCTAAAGTTTCAGGAGACAATGGCCACCTTACTGCTTCAGCTATGTTGACAAATGTGAATTTCCTATGTTTTATAAAGGAGTGCTATATGTATATGTCAGAATGCCTATACTCAGTCTTCTGTACTATTTATTCTTATGCTTTTTTTTTTTTACTCAATTTTATGTTTTAAAAAATTCAGTCAAATCAATGGAATGGTGGAGAGGAATTTGGCCCAAATTTATCCTCCATTATGCTCAATGGAGTTGTACCAGGAATAAATCTCAAATTGTAGTTTTATGCTGTTATGCTTTTATGCTGCTATGTTCTCTGCCATTCAGTGAATTCTCCCTTTAATGACAGGCACAAGGGCATTAAGATACCAGAAAAGCAGAAGACGGAGAAAGCCGAACACTGCATTTTGGGGCTTTAAAAGAACTAATTGTTGAAAATGAAATTATAATTCCTTCAGAAAATTCTGAGAATGAGAAACTAAGTTATGTACAATTTTGTGAACTTATGTAGCACTTATTTAATCTGAAACTTTTTGGAATGGAGATCTGTTCCTAAGAAAGTATTTTTAAACTGTGAGAAACCATCACTTCTCCACTTAAACCCTGTGAAGTTATGTGAAGAGGGAATGAAGGTTCTCAAACTACTACTTATCTCTCTGGGCAGATCATAATTATTCAAATATCTAAATTATTTCTTGGCAGCTTTTCAAATTAGTATAGGTAATGTGAAAGTAGAATGAATTATATTGTGAAAATAGAAAGGATTAAAGAAGTGCTGTCTGTACCTTTAAGCAAAATTGTTGGAATGCTGCAATCCAGGTGTCAGGAATACAAACATTAACATAAAACAATTGCACCATTTAAGGGCAATTGGTGAAGTATTAGCCTTAGATCGATAAGAGTTAGTAAGGAAGTAGGATATGCATTCTGTGCCCCAGGTGAATTTTACTGTTTTGCTTTCTTTGTCCCTTTGCTTAATTCCCGCTCTTTTATCTGTATAAATAAGATAGTTTGTGTCTTGCATAGTGCCCACATTATCTGGATGTTATTAGCAGAGCGCTGTGCTAATAAAACAGAGTGGTCTGAAAAACTGTAAGTCCTGAGTCTAACTTTGACAGTAACCTCCTATTCTATTACGCATAGTCCATTGCTCTTTTTCTCTGATGTTAGTTTCTGGGTCATGGAGTCTTTCCTATGTGTGAAATCAAACAGGGGAGTAGTAGAAAGCTGAACCATGCTGCATACTCCAGCATCTGGTATATAATTACTGCACATGGATATTCTTAGAATTATGATATGACTATGCCATCTGTAACCACATCCATAAGTGAGAATGAATAGATGACATATCAGGGATAATAGATTCCATCCAGCTGGATTTCATCTGTGGTGATAAACTTGTACAGGTGAGATGACTGATAAATCAAACAAATGTGGTTTAAGCAGAGTTCATCCTAACAATGATATTTTTATCTAATTAGCTTGCTGTAGTGTAAAAAAATATTTGTAATTACAAGAATAACAAATTCACAGTGCTATTATTTAATATACTTTTACTGACACTGTGACGGGTTGGATCACAGAAACCCTCCTGGGATCTGCCACCCGATGTACCAAGACTATCTCTGCTCCTGTTTTCCCTGCTAGCTCAGGACTCCAGCACCCTGTTTTGCTGACCCAAACACTCCAGTCTGCTCCAACAAAGATGCAGGGTCTGAATTACTTACCCCAAAGCTGCAGGTTTACCTGAAAGCAGCTAACTAAAATGTTCTTGTTTTTAACACTCAGATGCCCAATTCCCAATGAGATCTAAACCCAAATAAATCCATTTTACCCTGTATAAAGCTTATGCAGGGTAAACTCAAATTGTTTGTCCTCTATAACATTGATAGAGAGATAGGCACAGTTGTTTGCTCCCCCAGGTATTAATACATACTCTGAGTCAATTAATAAGTAAAAAGTGATTTTATTAAAAAACAGAAAGTAGGATTTAAGTGGTTCCAAGTAGTAACAGACAGAACAAAGTAAGTCACCAAGCAAAATAAAATAAAATGCGCAAATCTGTGTCTAATCAAACTGAATACAAATAATCTCACCCTCAGAGATGCTTCAGTAAGTTTTTCCCTCAGACTGGACACCTTCCAGGCCTGGGCACAACTCTTTCTCCTGGTACAGTTCTTGTTCCAGCTCAGGTGTTATCTAGGGGATTCTTCATGATGGCTCCTCTCCTGCTTTGTTCTGTTCCACCTCTTTATATATCTTTTGCATAAGGCAGGAAACTTTTTGTCCCTCTCTGAATTCCCACCCCCTCTTTCTCAATGGAAAGACATCAGGTTAAAGATGGATTCCAGTACAGGTGACATGATAACATGTCTCTGCAAGACTTCATTACCCACTTGCCAGCACACATGTATACAGGAAGACTTACAGGTAAAACAGCCATTTGCAGACAATGGTCCTAGTTAATGGGAGTTATCAAGATTCCAAACCACCTTTAATGGCCCACACTTTACATAATTACAATAAGCCCTCAGAGTTCTACTTCATGTTTCTAGTTTCCAGATACACGAGTGGTACATTTATACAAATACGATGATTACACTCGGATTATAAGCTTTGTAATGATACCTTACAAGAGACCTTTTGCATGAAGCATATCTCAGTTACATTATATTCATTTATGATTAATTTTTTTATAAAACCATATAGACTGAACAACGTCACAGACACCATTAATGGCATGGTAGATTATATACAACTAAGAAGATCTATCAGTTTGGGAGTGGGGGGAATTACAGTTGTTTCTACATCTCCAAATTCTCCTGATGAGTTTGATAAGCAGTTGTTTCCAGTAGTAAAACCATTGGCTGATTTTTAGTAGCCTATTGAGAATACAGATACACATTTCTCTTTTATTGCTGTGATAAAAATGTCAGAGAAAAAAGCATGCAGCCTTAAATAGTCATTAGAGCCGGCCATTCTTAAAGCACCAAAGGCAGCTGCTTTCATAAGGTAGGCATCAGTAGTCATAGTTAATCTAAAATAAACTTATTGAAATGTTAATAGTTACAGGGGGAAAGGATTTTAAAAAATACTTCCAGAAGCTGAAAGTGGGGCTCATCTAGAGATGGATTCATAATAACTAATTCATATACATAAACCACTATATTGTCACTCCAGCCTCCCTCATGAAGTGTGCAATTATTTTGACATGCTAAAGGCACTTGCAGCTGTAGGTGTGTTTTCCTCTAGGAGGATGATGGGGATCCTCCACATCAACTTCTAATAAAAATAATAGTTTCTAACTATTCAAGTAGGTGTCAAGTAGCTGCTGCATTCAGTGGATGCTTACATAAAATAGATGTACTTACTACACTTGTTTCCACCACTGTGATGTTCATACACATTCTCTGTTAAGTGTGTATTGAGTTTATATGTACTGAAACATTCTGATTGCAGTTTTTTTTCCTCTAGCCGCCAAAAACTTCTCCAACAGTGGAGTACAGCTGGAGTGCAGAGACCATCCCCTCACCTCCAGCCCCATGCCTACACTAGTGATTGTGGAGATGAGATGGAGTTTTTGCAACCACTTGGTGAATTTCCTCTACTATCAGGGTTGACCCTGACTGCCAGACCCTCTAAAGCAGAATAAAGAAGACAGAATGCAGCCGCTATTTTGGCCATAATAATCCTATTGCTTACAGGGCCGCCCAGAGGATTCAGGGGGCCTGGAGCAAAGCGATTTCAGGGACCCCTTCCATAAAAAAATTTGCAATACTATAGAATATTATATTCTCCCATTTGCGCCTCCCCCCCTGGGTGGACCTGGGAAAAAGAAACATTTAAAAACCTTCCATATCTCGGAACAAACCCAGTTTTGAGAACTTTTTTTCAAGTCACCTTTACAAGGTATTACTGGTTCTCAGCATCAGCTAGTGCTAAAAGGTACTAAACCTCATTAAAAGGGTTGAACAAATAGTTTCTGTCAAAACTTTTTTTGGTCGGAAAGCTAGTTTTTTTTAAAAAGCAGAAAAAAAATCACAGTGTCTGCTTTCCTTCAAAATGTGTTGTAGTTTTTTTAATTGAAAAGCTGAAATTAGTCTGCCAAAACCTGAATATGGTTTGGGGTTTCAGAAGTGTGTGGCCAAATATTTGCTGCTTGCTGTGTTTGATTGTTTAAAGAAACTATAAAAAAATTCTGCTAAAAAAAAATCCAAAACTTTTGAACTACCTCAGCCTGTGACCAAAAGCCTGAGCCCATCCAGTCAGAGATTTTTCCAGGTTTCTCATACTCTGCTGGCTTCTTTGAATCATATCTGTCTCCATAACTTTGGGTTCATTTAGGTTAGAACATAAAAACAACCATACCAGGTCAAACCAAAGGTCCATCTGGCCCAGTATCCTGTCTACTGACAGTGGCCAATGCCAACTGCCCCAGAGGGAGTGAACCTAACAGGTAATGATCAAGTGATCTCGTTCCTGCCATCCATCTCCACCGTCTGATAAACAGAGGCTAGGGACACCATTTCTCACCCATCCTGGCTAATAGCCATTAATGGACTTAACCTCCATGAATATATCTGTTTCGTAGAGACTGGCTCCATGGGGTTCCTCACAAACTGGAGACCGTTACCATGGGTTTGTCTTTAGTATAACTTATGTACATGCTCCACGAACTGAGCATTTGAGCTTGTTCCAGAATCTGGGATGAGCCTATGTTGTGAAAACTGAAATGCTCAAAATAGCACATGCATGTGAATGGACACAGGGTACTAAAATTAAATTAACCCAGGGGTTCTCAAACTGGGGGTCAGGACCCCTTAGGGTGCATGAGGTTATTACTGGTGGTCTCAAGCTATCAGCCTCCACCTCAAACCCCACTTTGCCTCCAACATTTATAATAGTGTTAAATACATAAAAAAGTGTTTTTAATTTATAAGGGGGGGGTCACACTCAGAGGTTTGCTATGTGAAAGGGGTCACCATTACAAAAGTTTGAGAACCACTGAATTAACCCCTCTGGAGCCTCGGGAATGCAGGGGAGGGGACTCTTCCTTGGTAGGATTGGGAAGGAGGTAGGTGGTGTAGGATATTGCTCTTCTCATGCGATCCCTCCCCCATGGCTCTCTTTGCTCTATCACTGTTAATCTAAAGTGGCTAATTTTAAATGAAGCTACTTTCCCCTGACATGAATCTCCCTATGGCACTGAAATTAAATATAGACTATAATTTGACATTTGAAAAGTGAAAGAGATGATAGCCCTAAGGGAAAAAATAATAGCTTGGCTCTTTGTGTTAAATAGCTGTCTGCAAGCCTCAAACTGCTGAATGAGCTTTTGGGTAGGGAATGCTGTGCCTTCCTAAATAGCCTGGCCCTGCCCTCTATCTGACCCCCACCCACTTCCTGCCCCCCGACTACCCCCCCGAATCCTGGACCCATCCTTCTCTTTGTCCCCTGACCGCTCCTCTGAGACCCTCCCAACCATCCCCTGAGACACCACCCCCTACAAACCCCCCGATCCCAGTCCCCTGACTGCTCCAACCCCTATTCAACCCCCCGTTGAGTCCTGATAGACCCCCAGAACACCCATGATCCCAATCCCCTGACCGCCCCCCCAACCTCTGCCCCCTCCCTGTCCCTTGACTGCCCTTAGGACTCCCTGTCCCTTATCCAACCCCCACGGCCCCCTTACCATGCTGCTTATCCTTACCTCCCCCCCTCCCAGAACCCCAGCATGCCGCATTCAGGAGCGGCCCTGGACAGCGCTGCAGTGGCCTGGCTCTGGTGGGAGCTCAGGTCCTGCCAGTTGGCCACAGCTCACAGCCCCACCCCCTTACCATGTGGGTCCGAATGGGAGGCACTTAGGCCCCGCCCGAGCCACACCGCTTTAACTCTGTCCAGGGCTGCACCTGGATGCGGCGAGCTGAAGCGCCAGGAGAAGGGGAAGGCGGGGCAGGGGGGAGCCTCCGACATTCTCATGGGGGCCCCTGCAGGGCCCGGGCCAACCCCCCCAATTGCTTATTACATGTTAAGCATACATAACATATGAGACAATTGCTGCCATGAAAAGCAGATGGTTTAGAACTCAAACCAAACAAGCACGCTGGGAGGCCCAGAGGGTGTTGTGTTCTCACGCACAGAGAGAATGGGAGCAGTGATATTTTGTTGACACGAGTTATCTTTCATAGGCCTAGTGAATGAAATGAGTTTTCAAGCAGGGTGAATTGTAAAATTACTCATGTTTTCTGTGAACTATAAAATCCCATGGTTTGGAGGCACCCAGCTTATTACTCCAGCATTGCCACTGTTAAAAACTTCAGTATTCTAATTCCTATTTTTTAAAATTCTGTGCAAATACTACACACGGGGACGAGAGTAATATAATTATAAGGAGCTTTGCTCCTGAAACAAGAGCACATATTTAGTGAGCACAACTACATTAGGTAATTGGCATGCAGGTGAGTATTTATACATGAAAGATAAAATCTTTTTCCCTCTTGAATCATTTTCTAGATGAATTTTCATATGCCTTAAAATATATTTTAAATGTGCATTGAGAGAGAATAAAGAGAGAAATGTCCTGTCAAAGACATAAAGGAATGAAATAGGGTATGTTTTTTCTTTATACAATGTTGTGGGAGGAAACCTAATTAAACATTTAATGAATAAGATCTCTTTCTAAGTGTGTTCCTAAATATCAATGTATAACATAGATTTGATTACTGGGGGGTAAAAGAAGAAAAACTCTTCTATCTTCACCTGAGTTGAGATTTTTTTTTACATAGGATTTACATATGTTTGGGACCAAATCAGAACAACCCATGTATAGTAGGAGAGAACAGACACAGATTTTTCTAATGTCCCCAGGGAGGAGATGACTATGATGTATTCCCTGATCTAAAGCCCATTTGGATCAAATATCTTTTGTCAAAAGTGGCCTCGCTAACATCACTGATAGGACTGCTCTCTCCAAAGAAGGTCTGGAAAGGATGGAGATGATCTAACACAGGTAAATAGTGTGGGAGGACATTGTATTTAAGACCTTCTGTGCAGAAATTCTTGATGCTGCCTATAAGTGAAAAGGAGAAAGTGAATGGAGTGTTTACAATTTGCATATGCATGTCATTGGAGTAATTGCAATGTTTATGAACAGGGTATTTTGCATTTATTCTGGTCTGGAGATTGGGAAAAATTCATTCTAGTCGTCAGAAGTTAAAAAAAGTGTTAGCAAGATGAAGTCTTGAGCTAATGGGGATTTTGCCATCATTTGGGTGGATAGTGGATCTGCTTCTCTAGAAGGATAGTCACAATAATAGCAAGGGGAAGTTTGAAAGGACTAAGATGACTGTGAGAAGAACAGGATCAACCTGGAGCATTTGCAAATTCCTGAGAAAAAATGAGTGGTGTTTGTTCTAGGCTGGACATTACTAAAATGTACTAGTAGAAACTTTGTATTTGAGGTGGTTAGGAAGGATTTCCTTTAATAATAATAATTAATAATATTGTGATACTGACTCAAATATCAGGGTTTTTTTAAGGGATTATTTAGGAATTGTTAAATTTTAAAGCTGAAATTCCTCTAGCATGTGGTTTTGTAAGGATGCTTGTTGAATAAAGTAGATATGATATGAACTTGGCCTTGTGGTTAATATAGTTCTTGGAATGGTTCCAGAAACTATATTACTAATGTAAAATTGTCTCTTGCATAAACTCATACACTGATGGGAAAGAAGACTACCCGGGTTTTGTTACATTTTGTTATGTTTACAGGCCTGATTTCATAAATATTGTAATTCTGATACAGCTTTCAGTTCATAAGTACCTGGGTATTCTGCTGATATGGCACCATTCCTAGGGATCTGCATCCTAATGACTTCATGCTTTGAGGAACATGTGTATGACATGAGAAACAAGGTCACTTTACAATAAATGGTACTCTTCTATGTACTGTGTTCTAGGTTTCATGTACAGTAGTCTCATGCAATAACAGCTTCTCAGGTGCACGATGGAATTATAAAACCTTACACTACAGGAGTTAACACTAACATGACTTCTGTGTGTAGAACTGTGCAAAACGTGATAAATTCTTACTACTTCTTAGTTTTGTAATGAAACCTAACTTGCCTGCTAGGTCAAAATTCACTGTTTAAATTAAGCTGGGCTAATGGGCTATTTGACAGAATTTCAGCTAAAACCAGGCAATTTGACTGCATCAGTTGATTGTTTAGCTTCTAGTTTATGCGGTTGATTCAGATGTCTGGGAGATTCTTCAATTATATCAGCAGTTTTAGTAACATGTTCTTCTCTAATGAAGACCTGTAGAAATACAGATGTTGAAAACAAAATAACTTTGTAAATCTACCTCTCAACATTTGATCTAGTTAAGTGTGCTGGAGTAATATAAGTACGCTGTACTACAGAGGTAAGACAACTTACGTATTCTGGAAATGTTCTCCAGTGTCTCAATGTCAAAAATCTCTGCTGAATTAGAAATGATCCATGGAACACAGGCAGAGCACCTCCTACAAGGAAGAAATGAAATATTATCGTGGGAGGAACAAAGTACCTACTAACCATTGGCTGGAGTATAAAGTGTGAACTGAAGGACATTGGTCCAAAAGAGCAGTTTTTATTCTACAAAGCACTTTCTAAGTGTAATCCTGTGACACATTTATCACATGTGAAGAAAAGGTTAATTCCTTTCATATTACATATTCATATCTTATGTTTGATCAAATCGCCACTTCACAAAAAGCAGCTCTTCCAACTGACTCTAGTTGGCAGTCTCAGCACTGAGTCTATGGACTGAATGAACAGGTATAAAAATGCAGTAATATTTCACTTTCTGTATTTCAAGTGAAGTTTGTGGCTCAGTGTTGTGATGCTTCTATTGTTACTACCCAAACAGTGTAAATTCAATGGATAAATTCTAAATACACACTGAAGTACTGAATACCCCCTCTATTAAATATGTTATTTAAGTCCATACCACTAACTGATATGTACTGGTGAACTTATACAATTTTTTGTCTCTTCAGCCACTAGATGGTATTTCTTTCTCTACACCCTCTTGCTTGTAAGGAAAAAATGGAGATATGAAGAATTTGTCATTTTCTTTAATGAAACAGTAATATATTTTCCTATGCTAATAAATAAATTATGGCTTTCTGGCTTAGTGCTGCTTTCGCCTTTTAATGTTTTAAAGCTCTAAATTGCATACAGTATGTATAAAATAAATATAATTAACACAGTTTCTAAAAAGACTCAGCCTACTGCTTTTAAAAGCTTTTAAAAGCAGTAGGCTGTGTATAAGTACTAAACAGCTGAAAACCATTGTGTTTAGCTCAATTCTGAGATTTCCTAAGAATATACTTCAAAGAAATAAAACTAGTAAAGCAAAAAAGCTTTCTCCATGTTGGGTCAGATCCTATGAAAACTAAATTGATATGAGTGTCTTACTAATATGAAACATACATAAATCAGTGGGAACAAAACCACCTCATCAAAATGCCATACATTCTCTTCAGGGTGCAATATTACAATTTCTATCATTAATTGCTACTTTATTCAAATGGGAATACTCTTCTATTTCTCAACAAAACTCACCCCCTCTCTACTCTCACAAACAGGTGTATGGCCCAGAGTCATGGGCAGTGGTGGGAAGGAGGACAGGACCCAACAAACAGCCATATTGTATACTCCCCATGGCTGGATTGGCCTTGCTGTAGATCTGCTGGGACCAGCTGCTCATGCTGCTGCTTGGAGTGCTGGTCATGACAGATGGATATTGGGCCAAATTTGGGTGAGTGACGTTGAAACCTGGTGCATAGGGTTGCAGCGCACTCAGGTTTGGCCTCCATCAGGATGAGCAGCTAGTCCAAGCAGATCTACAGCATAGTCAGCCTGTCCGCAGCGGGAATACTGTGTGGCTGGCTGTTCTTAAGGCAGCAAGGGCAAAGATATGTTTGGCAAAGACCCTGCCTGTTTCTCCAAAGTGAAGACTGGTCTTGGATCATCTTTTTTAAACTATTTTTGTGATGGATATCATGAAATTTGGATCCAGTAATTCTGAGACTAAAAGAGTTACTGCCCACTGAGGGCAAAATCTTCCTCCCCAGAATACTTAATGAGAATGCTTCCACTGACTTCAAAAGGGCAAGGCTTTGAGGCTCTTGTGCAGGGGGCTGAGCTTGATGACTTCTTGAGGTCCCTTCCAGCCCTACATTTCTCTGAATCTCTGTTTCTATATAGCTTTGCCCTCTTGTTTCAAGCATAAAACTATGAATTGTGTTTTGATATGTACCCTCCAAGATTTTTGGGAGGTCTCTTGAAGATGCTTTCAGCATTCTGGCAGCTAGCCCTCCTGTGATGGAGGAGGGCAGATAAAGTTCATCACTTCAGAATCTCATGGTACTTTCTGCACAGATCAGCTGCATACAGTTTGAGTGAGCCTCCTCAGCCAGTCTAAATGGATGAGGATCAAGAATAACATCCTTGTTCAGTATGTCAGATAAAGACTCAACCAGTCCTTTCAAACAAAGAAAATCCCAGAATGAGTTTGTCATAACTATAAAGGGAAGGGTAACAACCCTCCTGTATACAATACCATAAAATACCTCTAGGCCAGAGGCACCAAAAATCCTTTTACCTGTAAAGGGTTAAGAAGTTCAGGTAACCTGGCTGACATCTGACCCAAAGGACCAATAAAGGGACAAGAGACTTTCAAATCTTGGGAGTTGGGAGGCTTTTGTTTGTGCTCTTTGTCTTGGTGTTGTTCGCTCTTGGGACTAAGAGGGACCAGACATCAATCCATGTTCTCCAAATCTTTCTGCACAAGTCTCTCATATTTCAAACTTGTAAGTAATAGCCAGCCAAGGTACGTTAGTTTTATCTTTGTTTTCTCAACTGGTAAATGTTCCTTTTCTAGAGGGAAGTTTATCCCTGTTTTGCTGTATCTTTCAAACTAAGGTTAGAGGAGGTTCCTCTGGGCTCTTTGAATCTGATTACCCTGTAAAGTTATTTCCATCCTGATTTTACAGAGATGAACTTTACCTTTTCTTTTAATAAAATTCTTCTTTTAAGAACCTGATTGATTTTTCATTGTTTTAAGATCCAAGAGTTTTGGATCTGTGTTCACCAGGACTAATTGGTGAGGGTATACTCTCAAGCCTACCCAGGAAAAGGGGTGTAAAGACCTGGGGAGAAGAAATTAGTCTCAAATCTGCCCAGGAAAGGGGGAGTTAGGGACTTGGGAAATATATGGGTGAAGGCAGAGTTCCAAGCGGCTCTCCCCTAAGATTTGGAACACGCTTGGTGGTGGCAGCTTACTGTTAACCTAAGCTGGTAAATAAGTGTAGGGGGTCTTTCATGCGGGTCCCCACATCTGTATCCTAAAGTTCAGAGTGGGAAAGGAACCCTGACAGCGTTAAAAAAAAATCTCTTGCAAAGACAGATTCCCAACATTAAACTGAAAGAATTAATCTGTCAATTTACCAGAATGAAATAGGACTCATGGAGAAGAATGTAACATTTCATTCTGCATTTAGATATAATGGAAATAGTGTTGGCAATGAATGCTCTGGAACACTCCTAGAGGAAACCTTGTGTGCCAGTGTCCTGTGTGTCTAATGAATTTTCTTAAGCTTTTCAGAAACAGCCTTTCTGCATAAAGTCTAAATATAGACTAGAAGGAGGAAATGTCAGGAATTTCTTCCACTAGGGGTTGGCATGCAGTAGGAGTTGATGAGAGAGGTTGGTATTGATATAATACTTCAGCTAAGGAAATGGGCCTTTTTCAAATGAGCAGTTTTGTCTGCTTTCCTATTTTTTTTTTAATTTTTTTTTAAGATCAGTGCTTTAAAAGCACTTTCTAATAGAGGTCACACCAACCTGTTTTCAAGACTTAAGACTTTTATTGGGACCAGAACTTGTATTGTAAATATTGGCCCAAATAAGGAGGAAGCATGGAATGTTGCCTAGCTTCTGAGCCTGTGGGTTGAGCTGGTTGCCAACACTTTCTATCTGAAGAGATTTCTGAAGTAGTAACATGTTCCGACTGACATCTACTCGCCCTAGAAAAGTCAGGGATATGCACAAAATTAGATGGTAATATCAGTTTAGGGATTGACTTTCAAAAGTGCTCAGCAGCCACAATTGGGGCCAGATTTTCAAAAGTGTTCCACATGCAGCAACTCCTGCTACATAAGCTGGGTCATATTTTCAGTGGGAACTGGTGAGTGTTGAAGTCTTCTCAAAATTTGGCCCTATCTGAGGGAGAAATTCTCTCAATTTAATGTCCAGAGTAAACAGTGGCTGCCTCTCCTCAGCAATGAGGTAAGATATTCACTACCCATACTCTGCATAAAGAGAGCTTCAGATTAATAATTTCTGAAGTTTTGTGAAACCAGTCCATCAACCAAAGAACAAATGAAGAGGGAAATTTTCATTAAAATTGCTACTTAATCAATTTACAGTTAATTATCACAATGACTGTTAATTTGGAACTATACATTATAGTGGGGAGAGGAGAAATGCCATGGAGAAATCAGAATAAAAGTGGAGAGAGAAGGATTCTTAGTCTTTACATAAGTAGATAGTGAAGAGAACAGAGTTGAAATGAGGGAATAAAACTTGAAGCCCAATGAAAAATTGCAGCAAGTGTTAATAAGGAATCCCTATACCACCTTAACACATGACTTTTCTGCATCAGGTAAGGGCAACAATACCACAAGGACCATTTTCAGTTATGATAGTCAACCTTAAACTATTCTCAGCAATGGATCTCCTCAACAGAGTAGAGGTGCATGTGTTTGGTCTTTATGTTTTCTTTCTAAATTAGGTTTCTTCCATCAAGTTGTACTAAGTTATTTGCAATTTAGTCTCAAATGTAGATTTAATGCAAGAACTTTTCTTCATGGTTAAAAGATTGCCTTTTAAATAACTTCAAAACTCTAGTGCACAATGCAGGAAATGTTTCATGTTGCTACTGATCTGTTCCCTGGTGAGTACTGACCCTCTTGGCAAAGGAGCTGGCTCATGTGCATTTGGCTGTGTGAAAGAGCAGCAGCAGCCCGGGTGTCATTGTCCTTACAGACTAAAACCACTGCTACTCTGAAAATTGTCCTTACAGATGCAAGTTGGTTTGGAAACTCCACAAGTGTTAAGGACCTTGTTTCTGTAAGTTCTGGATGTCAAAGGGCAGTGTTGGGTGATAATGGTCAGTGAATGACTCATATTTTAGAAAATTCAGGAAGAAACTCCCAACTTGAACATTAGTGGGATGGTAATGTATTTTGAAGGCTTTATCAGCAGTGATTAGAAACATTTTAAAATTTATCCTGAAATATTCTGTAACATTTATGGGCTCCCAAAAATTAGAGGAGGCTGGCTGTGGTGAGTCCTGAAAGCTGCCTCTGTTAACTGAGCTACCCTCTTCAGTGACTTTCTTCTTCCCCTTCTTTTCCTGAGTGGGAGGGTTGCTTTGTGAATGTATATGCTAATGAAAGCTTTTTCCATTACTTTAAGCTTCTACAATGATCTCATATGTCCACATGTTTCTAAATATGTCTGATCTGCACTTTAAGTCCCTGAAATGGGTAACATGTCTGTTTTATTTACTTTCTATCCTGCACTCATTACCTGACAGAACTCCTATTGACTTCCCTGGGATTTCTGCCTGAGGGACCCTGGGACTGTAGGTTTGTAAAATGATTTAGGAACTTCTAAGATTATTCAGAGTGACAATATCAATATGTTTATGATCAGGATGTTAAAAGCTCTTTTAAAGCTCACACCTAACTTAAAACTCCTGAATTCTTAAGTCTACATTTTGCTGGCTTATCTCATACATAGGTCAAAAACCCTGAACTGAACTGTTTTTGTACAATTTGCAAACATGAGATAGTGTCACTTGTTTTGCATGGACAGTTTTTCAAATGTTATGCTTGAGTTGCCATCGGTAGTTCACACCCTAGTGCATTCTGGCTGTAATTAGGGCACAAATAACAGGAAAAGCCTTAGAGTGTGTGTGTGTGGGAGGGAGGGATGAATCGAAGTAGGATGCAACACTCATTTTGGAATGGACTAGGAGAGCAATTATAAAGGTCATCAGCATTACTGAGAGCACATGCTGAAAGACCTATGCTCTCCAGGAATAGATTCCTCTAAACCCCTAATACCCAAATACATACCATGGGCCAAATTCTGCACTTAGTTACTCCCACGCAACTCCATTAGCTTGAGCAGCATTTCATTGTAAAAGGAGGGCAGACTTTGTTTTAGTTTATTGAGGCTAAAATCCAGAGTCTGCTTATTTTACCATTGTATAACTTGTGATGCCTTTTTAATGCATAATTAATGCTGATCATTTTTCTGATTTAATGTACCTATACTATCATGAAATTAGTACCTATACAAGGTGTGAATGAATTTTTTTTTTAATTTCAGCCTCCATATCTTTAAACTGTTCTGAGGAAGCTGTTTAAATGATGCTCAGAGCTGTAGACACCTATATAAAGGCATTTTTCTTTACCACTAACCCCTCAGTTTCTTCTATCATAGGTCACATGGATCTGCACACTATTGAATATTCCTCTTCTTAGGCAGAGTGCATTGTGCTTTAGGTGCAGTAGTGTAGATGACAGTGATGGAAGGAATTTTTCCACAGCTTAGTGAGGCAATAGCTTGGTTGATGGAAACATTCTAGCTGCATCTACAAACACTGTCATAGGAATGATGATAATCCACAAAAGAGGTAATGAATAAATATACTCAGGAAGCAAAATTCAACAGCCTCTCACCTGGTCCATGTGCCAGGAATCTTCATATTGTAAATTTGTTAGCCAATGCATTGCTGAAACAAACCTCTAACTTCAATTATGTACTGAACTAAACATAGCTCTGACTGTATACTTCCTGTGGGTTGTATTAGAAGTTACAAGGTGCATTCATGTAGATGTAACTTTCAACTTTACTTTTTATGCTGGTATGATTTTTTTTTTCAAATTTAGCAAGGGTCATCCTTCTCACTAAGGGCTATGGATATACTAAGTCTAATGTCTTTTCCCTCACTTGAGTTATTTGATCTTAAATAAAAACTCAGAACAATTTTTCAGTAGTACAGCATGTATTTTGTTCATGCTCACTCAAACAGTTAAACCAATTTTGCCTCAAACTTGCTAACAGAATTAATCTTTGAGTTTCCATCAAGCATGTGAAATTTCATTCTGAAGGGAAAGTGGGTGGGGGTTTTTTCTTGTTTATTTTTATTTTTTTAAGAGAGAGATGTGAATAAAAAGATGTTGGCTATTTTCTATTGTCTCCTTCTCTAGGAGATTCACTACCCTGATGCAGTTTCTGGAAGAAACTATACAATGTGTCCAGGGGTTATATGGCTTAGAAGGCCAAGTTGAGTTATACCCTTTGCCAGTCATCTTGACAGGTTTACATAAGGATAAGGCATCTATTATAACCTAGTCCCAGATTTGGACCTTAGCGTCCAAAATATGGGGGTTAGCATGAAAACCTCCAAGCTTAGTTACCAGCTTGGACCTGGTAAAGCTGCCACCACCCAAAAAATTAGAGTGTTTTGGGGCACTCTGGTCCCCACAAAAACCTTCCCTGGGGACCCCAAGACCCAAATCCCTTGAGTCTCACAACAAAGGGAAATAAACCTTTTCCCTTCCCCCCTCCAGGTGTTCCTGGAGAGATACACAGAAGCAACCTCCGTGAATCTAAGCAGAGGGATTCCACCCTCCCCTGTTTCCAGCCGGGAAACACAAGCACTTCCCTCTTCACCCAGAGGGAATGCAAAGTCAGGCTAGTAAATCTAACACACACATATTTCCTCCTGACTTCTTCCTCCCACCAATTCCCTGGTGAGCTGCAGACTCCATTCCCTCGAGTTCCCCACTAAAGAAAAACTCCAACAGGTCTTAAAAGAAAGCTTTATATAAAAAGAAAGAAAAATACATAAAAATGGTCTCTCTGTATTAAGGTGACAAATACAGGGTCAATTGCTTAAAAGAATATTGAATAAACAGCCTTATTCAAAAAGAATACAATTCAAAGCACTCCAGCAACAATAGACATGTAAATACAAAAAAAAAACATATAAATCACTAGCTGATCCTTTGTACTTACAACTGGGAAACAGAAGATTAGAAAGCAAGAAATAGAAATCCCCTCATAGCCGAGACAGCATACAGGCAGAAGACCAAGAACAAAGGACTCACACACAAAAAACCCTCCACCCAGATTTGAAAAAGTCCTGTTTTCTGATTAGTCCTCTGGTCAGGTGCTTCAGGTTACTTTTTTTTTCAGGTGAAAGAGACAGTAACCCTTAGCTATCTGTTTATGACAGCATTACTATTGTATTAAGTATCAGAGGGGTAGCCGTGTTAGTCTAGATCTGTAAAAGCAGCAAAGAATCCTGTGGCACCTTATAGACTAACAGATGTTTTGGAGCATGAGCTTTCGTGGGTGAATACCCACTTTGTCATATGCATGGCTATTGTATTGACTCACTCCCATTTCTAAGCCATGCTTCACTTAATTCTTTTTATCCAATGTTTGCTCAATCTTACCTTTTAAGAGATTGTTTCAGTATCTAACCTGAAATTGACAATTATGTTCACCATATGTCCCTCCTACCACTATGAACAACTTCCACCGGGGTTTTGTCATTTTAGCTGTAGCTTAAGTGAGGTAAGACAAATCGGGCATTTTAAAGGTCTAGTAAAGAACAAAGGATGTGCTAGATTAATATTTCATTTTGTCTGCCATAGCTATGTTTAACCTGTAGGTAAATATAAAGAAGGCCCAGATGGAAATGGAATAAGGAATTCTCTAACTTTTTTCATTTAAGTTACTTGGAAATATTTTGGGGAAACTCCAAAGCAACAAATTTACATGCCTTATGTCCACCTTCCCAGTTTTGTGCTCAGTGCCTTCTGTGAGACGACCTCCAGGATTAGCTTGTAGTCAGTAAATGTGTTCTATGCCATAAACTTCAAGACATCTCAGCCTCTGATCTAAATGGGGTCCTGCTCAAATGACTTTCCTTTTGAAATGTACACAGTGATCCCAATTTAGCTCTAGCTGGAGCCAATTGGAGTTAGCTATGACATAAAAATAGGAATGGCCAACAGTGGTGAACAGTGTCTTCTTAATAGGGAGCCTCCATCAATGTTGGCAATACTTAATCCTTAACATTTTCAAAGCACTATGGGTGCGTGTGGGTGCTCACATGAACCCATCCAAAATTAAAAGTAAAGACAGTTCTGAAACACTGCCTGAATCTGGATTAAAACGAACTTCCCAAAATGTGGAAAAGGTGTATATTTGATATATTTTCCATCTAAGACCAACTATTCTCAAGGCTTTGCATCATTAGACTTGTATTTGAAGGGTGATATACACCAAACTGTACAAATGAAAATAAAGTTACAGTATATTTGGGGAAGAAAGATGGCAGCTACTACTCAGAGGGAGTAGCATTAAGATTTCCAAAGTAAAAAAAAATTAGACTGGGAGCCAATTAACAGCCTAAACTAGTTAAAGACAAAAGCATGACAATGACAAATATACGTTTACACAAAAACAAAACTACAATGAGATGAAAGATCAATTCTGCAATTACCTACAAACTCTGACAATATTACCAACCATGACATCTGCTGACTAATGAGGGACTAATAGTTCCAAGGTTAGGGATAAGAATGGAATGCAGAAAGCAACTGACAGGCACAGTCTTGGTTCCCAAAATCAGAATGATGATCAACTGGTATAGCTGTGTCTGGTATAAGGGTCCATAACTGGAGGAACACAAGATAGCCATAAAGTAAATTGAAATTCTCCAGACAGTCTCCAGGAACCAGACTAATCATTATGTTTTGGAAAGAAATTTAGATAGCACTGGAATGGGTTACCTGGGGAGGGGGTAGAATCTCCTTCCTTAGGAGTTTTTAAGATCAGGCTTGACAAAGCCCTGGTTGGGATGATTTAGTTGGGATTTGGTCCTGCTTTGAGCAGGGGGTTGGCGTAGATGACCTCCTGATATTCTATGATTCTATGTTTAACTCTTCAGGACATTGGAACATGCAGAGAAGCAATGCCAGAAGTGATTGAAACTTATGTATATCAAGACTTAAAATTAAACTCAAGAAAAAACAACTCCCCCAAATTGACAAGATGTTACAGGATCAGTCCATCACACCCATTTAAAAAAAAAATCAAATGTCATTCTCTTTTCTGCCTGAACAGATTCTGTAATAGATTGTGCAATAACTGTAGTTTGCTTCCAGTCAAGCAAATGTGAAGTCTGGATAGGTGAGCATAAGTGGAATTGTGTAAAAGAAAAACAAGCTAAAGAAAACATTAACTCATAAATATCTGCAGGGGAAAAAAAAAACATAAATTTTTATAAAATAAAGAACAAATAGTAAAAAAGCAGAGTGACAAGAACAAAAGGAAATACACGTGGACAACATTGCCAAAGAAACTTAAGTGGCTGCTGAAAGAACCTCTTCTGTGTTGATAGTGTTTTACTAAATAGCAAGTTTACCCTAACTGGGAAGTATTGTCAAAAGACATAGGAATACAAGAGGGGAGCCAATTCACATACTTGGACAGTAGTGCCCAAGCCGATGGGGATATTCAGAAGTAAATACAATCACAAATTGGCAAGGCATCACTGGCATTCACCAGCTCGAACAAGATTTGTTTATTGAAAATGTCAATTTAAGGTACATCTACAGTGCGGTTAATGCTCCCCCCTCAAAACATGGTGCTGAGTCTCAGCCAGAGTCAATTGATTCAGGATACAGGGCTATAAAATTAGTATGTAGAATCCGGGGTCAGGCTGGAATTCAGGCTCTGAGATCCTTCCTCTTTGTGGGATGTCAAAGCAGTCTCCAGCCTAAGCCCAAACATCCACATGGTAATTTTATAGATCCACAGCCTGAGCCCTGCAGGCCCAAATGTGCTGATCTGGACCATTTGTGGCCATGCCATGGGTCTTCATGCAGTATAGAATTACCCTTCAAGACCAAACTACAAAACTTCCACTCAGACATTATTTCTTTCTTCACCTATGGATGTGAAAACTGGAAATTCATCAAAGGTACAAACAGAAGTCTAAATGCCTTCAAAAGCAAATGCAGCAGGAAAATACTAAGTCTTAAATAGTGTGAATTTAAGCAAATACACCTCTACCCAGATACAACGCGATCTGATATAACACGAATTCAGATATAATGTGGTAAAGCAGTGCTCCGGGGGGTGGTCAGGGCTGCATACTCTGGCGAGTCAAAGCAAGTTCGATATAATGCGGTTTCACCTATAATGTGGTAAGATTTTTTGGCTCCCGAGGTCAGTGTTATATCAGGGTAGAGGTGTACCTTGTCAAACTTCAATAACTGCTGATCTTCAAAATTATCCAAAAAGGATGGAAATATATGGGACATTAAGAAAGTTGCCAAAGCATCTGCATGGCAGGCATACCACTTAGCAACTGGAGGAACACACAAAGGGTTGACCAAAAGTATCTCTCAATTGAACAGCACTTAGCGAAGGAAACTGCCTGGGACCTTTGCATAGAGGACATGCAAAAAGCAACCCAGCATAGACAGAGATGGCAGAGGCTTGTTTGTACCCACTGCCAAAGCAATATTTGACAGTATGTGAAGGATTCAGATTCATACATCAGAGGGGTGGACCAAAGGGGTATACAGTAACTAGATGTCAGATGGAATTGAATTAAAAAAATACTGTCATTGTTAAATATGCAGTATAAGGTAATGGTATTCCTGATGCATCAACCATCTAAAAGTGGACTGAAAAATGGCACTAGAAAATGTGCTCTGTGGAACAGTCCTGTACTGGCACACAAGACGACAAGAGCTGGTTAAACAGTAAAACAACTCCTTCACAATATTTGTGTTTTGCTATAATTCATGAGGTCATAGTATTCATTATAGGTTAGCATTCTGAGGACCCTCCATTATTCATGAAAGTATCCACAGGTTCTGAAAGTATAAACACTGTTAGCACCCGACACAAATTAGTCTTGAAATGTCATTTGGTGTCTTACTTTTAAAACTTCATCCTAACAAGAAGCAAAACTTGCATTGTTGCCCCAGCTCAAGCAAAATGCTAATGTACTTTATTAAACTGGGGCATATGTAATTTGGCCAGTCATACACAATGAATAATGGATAACTAATACTCTAAAGACACAATTTGCAAACATAACCTATAGTTGAAAATTATTGATGTTACTCAGTGACTGCTTAATGTATAGCAATTTATATTTCCTGAAGTCCAGATCAGTTTGCAAATAATTCACTAACCAAAAGGGGGCTATATTCATAACCACTATCATTCACCCAGTTCTAAAGTTGGGTTACTTTTATGCACCAGCTATATCCAAACACTTTGCTTGTAGCAGTGTTGAGTGCTGGGCTTTTGGTTTTGTGTTTATTTTCATTTAAGTTACACCATAAATACTATGGACCAGGGTGTGTCTGTTTGTGTTACAATGACTGCCACAATGGGGATTCTGAGCCTGTATAAGGTGAGAAGGTGGTGGGATTGCATGCTGTAAATAAACTACACTACTGAATGCTCACACTAGGTAGGGAGTGGAGTTAATAGACTAGCACCAGGAGCAGGCGTGTTCCCGCTCATCTTAACTAGTGGAGACATCTGGCCTCAGGATGCTGCTTGTTAAGCCCTTATTAAAAACTTAACCTTCAATTTACCTTCCCAGTCCTGCCCACTAAGAAATGAGGCAAGTTACTTATGTCAAGTCAGGCCTACGATAAGTCCATAAATTACAAGAGCTGTAATAGTAATGAACACACAAGTCCTTCCTCATTGAGGGAGGTTTAGATCCAATTTGCAGGTATGCACTATTGAATGTAGAAAAGATTTGGGGGAAAAATGAAGGCTCTAAAATAAAACAAACATGGGATTACTTAAATGAATGTGGTAAACCAGACTGAGAACTGAATCAGTTGTGGGAGTGATGTGTTATTACTATAACTACTATAGATACTTGTGGGATGTTGAATAAGCTTCACTATTAACATTGAGACTGATTCAAGGATAAAAGTCAAGAGCATGCTTCCAGGTAATTTGTCAATGACAAACCAATAAATCCAGTTTGTCTGAGTACATCATATATTTGATGTGTATATGTTACACCTTTTATAGATAACTATAAAAGATTTATCCTACAGGAAAAAATAGGCAGAGCTACTGAAAACTCTTATGAAACTAAGACAGGAATGTCATGAAAATTATTTCAAGGATCAGAAACTTTCTAACTAGACTAGAGTGCAAAGAGGGCATTACATGATTAATGAAGTAACTCTTTTGTTCAGTATTATACAGTGTAAGCTGATACTCATTAGTATATGAAAAAATCATTAAAATACAAAGATAAAATAATGGAGTAATTAACAGGACTTGCTCATGTGGAAGCAAGATGCCCAACAATTCACTTAATGCAATGTATTCTGGAATCTGCAAGAGACCCCTAACTTGCACCAATAATATTTAAGAAAAGGCTTGTTTCCAGGATCTGAGAATACTGCATATATCTCTAACTATTCCCTTGGGCTTCAGAAAAGTAATGTTTTAGCAAACTTGAAACTCGTATCAATTCATTGAAGTAAAGACAGCATGAGGATTATGACACAGATTAATGCAAGGAAATGTATGTAATCTACAGAGAATCCTTTCAAACCCATGCCCAACAGGGTGTCAATTAACACCTTTTTATTTAACTGATCAAGATGACACGTTTCAGTTTTTACAATTAATTCTTGCTTTTGTAGGCTTGTGCTGTACCCTTAATTTCTTTTTATTCGACTTTTTAAACGTGTGACTCTAATCAAATGAAAATTCTGAATCTTGTCATTCCTTTTGATAGTAATATAATGAAGGCAACAGTTATATTTCCTGTACTAAAGGGTTTTCTGAAAATATATTTGGTGAGGTAATTTCTATTTCATTTAAGGACTACACATATATCACTGCATGAAATGTCTATATATAAAATTGTCATAGCTGACTGTACATAAGACAACATGGCAGAAGTATGGCTCTGAGCATATGAAATACACAACATAAACCTGGTGTGCTCTCTGGCTATGAACAGATCACATACTTAGATTTAGAAAGGATGGCATTATCATAATAGCTTGGATCTTGCATACTATTCTGCACTTTTGACCTAAGTTTATTGAAGTCAGACACTGCACCCATATTCCTCACATTCATATCATAAATATCGCTATGGCATAATTCTGAAGTATCTGATGCAAGATAGGTCATGTGAGATAATTGAAAAGGTTATGGTTTACTGAATATGATTATCCTATTTGTATGCATGTATCATTTTTGTACTTGGAGTTAGGAATATTGTTTATGTATCCATTACAAACGTGTTTACACATAGAGAAGGCCCACTAGGCAGAATGTACTCAATCTAGATCAGGGGTTTTCAGGACAACTTTTTGGTGGCCGTTTGCATACTTTTTCCTAACATTTATTGCTAGCTAGTAAGTCTGCTGTGGAAAAATGGTATAAACAAACCTACGAGAATCATTTTTCACAGAAGACTTAATTTGTCCCCAGGGCAGGGCTGAGTAAGCCCCGGATGGGAGAATCACAGGGGGCTGAAGCCCTGCATCTGGAGCCTAGGGCCTGCCATTGTGCAGCTGGAGTCTGGGAATTGAGTCTGAAGCCCCTCAGCCAGAGCCTGCCACCCTAGGGCTGAAGCCCAAAGCCTGAGCCCCTGGGAAGGTGGGGAAACTCACCAGCTGCCTGGTCCTCCAGCATTGTGCCCCAGTTGTTTCTAGAGGGTGGCAGGACTCAGCCCTGCAGATGGCCCCAGCAATCAACACCAAGGTGGTGCATCTAGGAACAACAGGGAGAGGGAGAGGCTTCTACTTTTCCCTTTCTCCCCCAATTACAGCCCAGGATGCTGTGGCCACAAGAAAAACCCCTGGTGGCCTCATGTAGCCACAGTGGCTGCATATCAGAAATGCTGGTATAGATGGCTAGCTGAACCAAGTTAGTGAACCATTAGGGAGAATGATAGGCCTTATTTCCCATCTGAAAGTCTTTCTAAGGATGCTACAAACAGCCTTGGACTCATGGCTGCTATGATACTACAGTTACTGGACTCCATCTCGGGATACCAGTGTTTTTCCACTGACTGGTGAGGGAACCAAGCTTTGAAACAAAGGGGTTTCGGTCATACACAAGAGATATAAGGCAGGCGAGTGACCTCATCATGGTTCTTCACTGACTCCCATGCCAGAGAGACTCCTGGAAACACCTAAGGAACAAAGATGGAACTGGGGGAAGTGCAGGACCCAGGCTAAAGGGATTTTTAGCCTGTGAATGTAGTACCTGGAGATTCCAAACTTTGTACAAAAGTGCAAGCTGGTCTCCATATTGGAAGAAAAGGTTCGAGGTCTGGAGAAACAAGTATCAACCCTGCGTTGCGTAAGAGAAAATGAAGATTTCCTGGACAGACATCAGGTTATGCTTCTACGGGCACAACGTTCTGAAGAATCGGAGCAGGCTGCACAGAGGGGACAGAGGGACGGTGAAGAAATTTGGCATCGTGTGACCTCCAGAAGAAAAAGGATCATCTATGTATCAGCAATGGAGATACAGAGGAGCAACCATTTTCATGTTCTCTTCACAGGTACTAATGCGGAGAGTGGACTAGATGATGCCTCTGAGGGAAGGGAGTAGGAGACTCCACTGATTGGAAGCTATGAGATGCACTGTCCTAGTGATGGGGGTTCCACAACCACCACTCCTAAGAGAAAGAGACGGGTGGTAGTAGTTGAGGACTCCTTCCCCTGGGGGAATGAGCCATCTATCTCTCACCCCAACTGAGAAAACCAAGAGGTCTGCTGCTTGCCAGGAGCTAGGATTCACGATGTAACGGAGAGACTGCCGAGACTCATCAAGCCCTCGGATCACTACCCCTTCCTGATTTTCCATGTAGGCACCAACAATACTACCAAGAATGACCTTGAGCAGCTCATAGTCATCTTGTGATCAATCAATACTCCAAGGTCCTTCTCCTCCGCTGTTACTTCCAACTGATGCCTTCATATCTTATAACAATAATTCTTGTTATTAATCCCTAAATGCACGATTTTTCACTATTAAATTTCATCCTATTACTATTACTCCAGTTTACAAGGTCATCCAGATCTTCCTGTATGACATCCCAGTCCTTCTCTGTATTGGCAATACCTCCCAGCTTTGTGTCATCTGCAAACTTTATTAGCACATTCCCACTTTTTGTGCCAAGGTTAGTAATAAAAAGATTGGTCCCAAAACCAATCCCTGAGAAACTCCACTAGTAACCTCCCTCCAGCCTGACAATTCACCTTTCAGTATGACCTGTTGTAGTCTTCCCTTTAACCAGTTCCTTATCCACCTTTCAATTTTCATATTGATCCCCATCTTTTCCAATTTAGCTAATAATGCCATATGTGGAACCGTATCAAATGCCTTACTGAAATCGAGGTAAATTAGATCCACTGCATTTCCTTTGTCTAAAAAATCTGTTACTTTCTCAAAGAAGAAGATCAGGTTGGTTTGGCACAATCTACCTTTTGTAAAACCATTTTATATTTTGTCCCAATTACCATTGTCCTCAATGTCCTTGACTACTTTTTCCTTCAATTTTTTTTTCCAAGATCTTTCATACTATAGATGTCAAACTGACAGGCCTGTAGTTGCTTGGATCCTGGACGCCGGACTTCAGAAAAGCAGACTGACTCCCTCAGGGAACTGATGGGCAGGATCCCCTGGGAGAATAACATGAGGGAGGGAAGGAGTTCAGGAGAGCTGACTGTATTTTAAGGAATCCTTACTGAGGTTGCAGGAAAAAACCTGATGTGTAGAAAGAATAGTAAATACGGCAGGAGACCAGCTTGGCTTAACAGCGAAATCCTTGCTGATCTTAAATGCAAAAAAGAAGCTTACAAGAAGTGGAAGATTACACAAATGACCCAGGACAAGTTTAAAGATATTGCTCAGACATGCAGGAGTGAAATCAGGAAGGCCAAATCACACTTGGAGTTGCAGCTAACAAGAGATGTTAAGAGTAACAAGAAGGGTTTCTTCAGGTATGTTAGCAACAAGAAGAAAGTCAAGGAAAGTTGTGGGCTCCTTACTGAATGAGGCAACCTAGTGACAGAGGACGTGCTTTTTTTGCCTCTATCTTCAAGAACAAGGTCAGCATCCAGACCACTGCTCTGGGCAGCACAGTGTGGGGAGGACGTGACCAGCCCTTTGTGGAGCAAGAAGTGGTTCGTGACTATTTAGGCCTGGTCTACAGTACACTATTAAACCGATTTTAGCAGCGTTAAACCGATTTAACGCTGTACCCATCCACACTACGAGGCCCTTTATATCGATATAAAGGGCTCTTTAAATAGGTTTCTGTACTCCTCCCCGACAAGAGGAGTAGCGCTAAAATCGGTATTACCATATCGGATTAGGGTTAGTGTGGCCGCAAATCGATGGTATTGGCCTCCGGGCTGTATCCCACAGTGCACCACTGTGACCACTCTGGACAGCAATCTCAGCTCAGCTCAGCAGTGGCCAGGTAAACAGGAAAAGCCCCTCGAAATTTTGATTTTCATTTCCTGTTTGCCCAGCATGGAGCTCTGATCAGCACGGGTGGCAATGCAGTCCCAAATCCAAAAAGAGCTCCAGCATGGATCGTACGGGAGATACTGAATCTGATTGCTGTATAGGGAGACAAATCTGTTCTATCAAAGCTCCGTTACAGAAGACGAAATGCCAAAGCATTTGAAAAAAAAATCTACAGGCTACACAGTGCTGCGTGACAAGCGTAATGGGAAGCCAGAGACTCAAATGGATGCTCATGGAAGGAGGGAGGGGGTATTGAGGACTCCAGCTATCCCACAGTCCCCAGCAGCCTCTGAAAAGTATTTGCATTCTTGGCTGAGCTCCCAGTGCCTGTAGGTTCAAACACATTGTCCAGCGTGGTTCAGGGAATAGCTAGTCAATTTACCCCCCCCCCCACATGAAAGAAAAGGGAAAGAAATCATTTCTTGACTTCTTTCAATGTCACCCTATGTCTACTGAATGCTGCTGGTAGACGCGATGCTGCAGCAGTGAAGAGAAGTATCCGCTCCTCTCCTCTCCCTGGTGGCAGATGGTGCAGTACGACTGGTAACCGTCCTCGTTATCAACCCGTGAGTGCTCCTGGTTGGTTTCATGTGAGGCTGGCCGGGGGCGCCTGGGTGAAGATAGGAATGACTCCCGGTCATTTCCAGTAGATGATACAGAACGGCTGGTAACTGTCTTCATCATAGCAACTGGGGGCTGAGCTTCAATCAGCCCCCTCCCTTTCATGTGAAAAGAAAAGATTCTGTACTGCCTGGACTATCATAGCAGTGGGATGCTGGGCTCCTCTCCCCCACACTGCTTAATGTCCTGCCTGGACTATCATAGCACCGGGAGGTTGCCTCCCCCTCATTTTATCTCACTAAAAACTCAGTGTTTCTTATTCCTGCATTCTTTATTACTTCATGGCACAAATGGGGGGGACAGTGCCACGGTAGCCCAGGAAGGTTGGGGGAGAAAGGAAGCAACGGGTGGGGTTGTTGCAGGGGCACTCCCCGTGAATTGCATGTAGCTCATCATTTCTGCAGGATCTGACACAGAGCAGCTGTGCTCTCTGATACACTTCTTCTCTAGTATATTTGCCCCATATTCTAGGCAGGATTGACTCTATTTTTAGAAACCATAAAGGAGGGATTGACTTGGGGAGTCATTCCCAGTTTTGCTTTTGCTCCCCTGGCCAATCTCAGCCAGGGGCACCCAGGATAGTAGCAAACAGCACAAAATTACAGATAACCATCATCTCATTGCCAAATTACACTGGAAGCAGATGGTACAGAACAACTGGTAACCATCTCTGCTATCATGCAAAAGCAAATGAATGCTGCTGTGTAGCGCTGGAGTATCGCCTCTGTCCGCGGCATCCAGTACACATACGGTGACTGTAAAAAAAAAAGCTGAACGGGCTCCATGGTTGCCATGCTATGGCGTCTGCCAGGGCAATCCAGGGAAAAAGGGCGCGAAATGATTGTCTGCGGTTGCTTTCCCGGAGGAAGGAATGACTGATGACATTTACCCAGAACCACCCACGAGAATGATTTTTGCCCCATCAGCCACTGGGCTCTCAACCCAAGGGAGACTTCGGGAACTATGGGATAGCTATGGAATAACTACCCACAGTGCAACACTCCATAAATCGACGCTAGCCTCGGACCATGGACGCACACTGCCGAATTAATGTGCTTAGTGTGGCCGTGTGCACTCGACTTTATACAATCTGTTTTATAAAACTGGTTTATGTAAAATCGGAATAATCCTGTAGTGTAGACCTAACCTTAGAGAAACTGGACGAGCACAAGTCCATGGGGCTGGATGCGCTGTATCTTAGGGTGATAAAGGAGTTGGCTGATGTGATTGCAGAGCTCTTGGCCATTATCTTTGAAAACTCATGGCAATCTGTGGAGGTCCTGTATGACTGGAAAAAGGCTAATGTAGTGCTCATCTTTAAAAAAGGGAAGAAGGAGGATCTGGGGAAATACAGGCCAGTCAGCCTCACCTCAGTCCCTGGAAAAATCATGGAGCAAGTCCTCAAGGAATCAATTCTGAAGCACTTAGAGGAGAGGAAAGTGATCAGGAACAGTCAGCATGGATTCACCAAGGGCAAGTCATGCCTGACTAACCTAATTGTTTTCTATAAGGAGATAACTGGCTCTGTGGATGAGGGAAAAACAGTAGATGTGTTATTCCTTGACTTTAGCAAAGCTTTTGATACGGTCTTCCACAGTATTCTTGCCAGCAAGTTACAGAAGTATGTGCTGGATGAACGAACTATAAGGTGGATAGAAAGCTGGCTAGATCGTTGGACTCAGTGGATAGTGATCAATGTTTCCATGTCAAGTTGGGGCACTCTGCTTGAAACCAGCTGCCAAGGGTCAGTCCTGGGGCTGGTTTTGTTCAATATCTTCATTAATGATCTGGAGGATGGCGTGGACTGCACCCTCAGCAAGTTTGCAGATGACACTAAACTGGGAGGAGTGGTAGATATGCTGGAGGGTAGAGGTAGGATACAGAAGGACCTAGACAAATTAGAGGATTGGGCCAAAAGAAACCTGATGAGGTTCAACAAGGACAAGTGCAGAGTCCTGCACTTAGAACAGAAGAATCCCATCCACTGTTACAGACTAAGGACCGAATGGCTAGGAAGCAGTTCTGCAGAAAAGGACCTAGGGATTACAGTGGACAAGAAGCTGGATAAGAGTCAACAGTGTGCCCTTGTTGCCAAGAAGGCTAAAGGCATTTTGGTCTGTATAAGTAGGAGCATTGCCAGCAGATTAAGAGACATGATCATTCTCTTCTATTCGACATTGATGAGGCCTCATCTGGAGTACTGTGTACAGTTTTAGACCCCACACTACAAGAAGGATGTGGAAAAATTGGAAAGAGTTCAGTGGAGGGCAACAAAATGATTAGGGGGCTGGAGCACATTACTTATGAGGAGAGGATGAGAGAACTGGGATTGTTTAGTCTTCAGAAAAGAATGAGGGGGGATTTGATAGCTGCTTTCAACTACCTGAAAGGGGGTTCCAAAGAGGATGGATCTAGACTGTTGTCAGTGGTAGCAGATGACAGAACAAGGAGTAATGGTCTCAACTTGCAGTGGGGGAGATTTAGGTTGGATATTAGGAAAAACATTGTCACTAGGAAGGTGGGAAAGCACTGGAATAGGTTACCTAGGGAGGTGGTGGAATCTCCTTCCTTAGAGGTTTTTAAGATCAGTCTTGACAAAGCCCTGGCTGAGATGATTTAGTTGGGAACTGGTCCTGCTTTGAGCAGGCAGTTAGACTAGATGACCTCCTGAGGTCCCTTCCAACTCTGATATTCTATGATTCTAAGTTAGTGCATTTTGCCTCTTAAAAGCCTGCCTCCTGCTTGGATCATCATTTAGGGTGAGAATTTGCTATTCATCTCAATCTGTGGTATACTGAGCTTAGTTTGTGTGTTTTGTGTATTTGCTAGGTTATCTGCTTTGATCTGTTTGCTATCACTAGATTTTAAGTGATATCTTTTGTAGTTAATAAACTTGTGTTTTTGCTTTGTCTAAAACCTGTGGTGTGGGGGGGAATCATAACTTGGAATAGAAAGCTGTTGTATATTTCCTCTCCACACTGAGGGAGGTGAATTTCATGAGCTTAGGCTGCACAGTCCTCTGTGCAGTGCAAGATAGTATAATTTTAGATTTACACTCCAGAGAGAAGGTGCATCCCTTAAGAACTGGGTGGTTCCCTAGATGTGCCTCCCCATCCAGAGCTGATCACAGCATCTGTATATAACTGCAGCTGGGTGTGTCCCTACCTGTAACTGTGCTAATAAAGTGCAGGATGGACCCTGGAAGAGTGCTTGGCAGGCTGGTCACAGCAGTACAGTGTAAAGGGAGCCCAGGCTGGCAAGTCAGGGGGCTCAGTGGCACCCCAGTTCCAGCTGGCACCACAGCAGGAGCCCATTACAAAGTGTAAGCTTTGGCTCAGACTTCTCATATAGTTTCCTAAATATCCTACTGGTTTGTATGTTCTGCAATCAATATTATAATGCTAGTTACATATAATCAAAGTTTCTTTCAGGTATGAGTTTAATCCAGACCTGCCAAGTGCTGATACCAGTAATGAGAAGGAGAAAAGGGGAAAGATGACTGCACTTCAGAACTCTACCTACTACAGCAGGCTTCCCTGGATGAGATGCAAATTGCTACTGCTTGGCATTACAAGCACTAGGCAGCTGCAACTCCTTTAACTATTCGATTGTACCTCCTATGTAGTTGTGAGGTGCCAGGTGACAGGAAAGCAGATCTGCTTTCCCTAATTCTGCCTTGAGTGCTCATTTAATATACCTTATATATTCCAGCTCTTCAGATAGCTAGCCCCACTTTCTCTCTAAGGGCCTGATTCTGCCAGTGTTGTGCACATTAGGTGAAATTATGGGCATTTTGAATTCAATGGGAGTTTTGTTATTGGCTCCAATGGGGCTGAGCATTTCAACCATTGAGTAGTATCTTATTTGGCAAGTAGTCTCATATTTATTCTTTGTGAATGCAGGTTGTATAAATTGGTCTTCAGGGCTGGTTTCAAGAGAGCTCAGCAGCCAGATTTGGGAACAGATTCTCAAAATAATTTAACACACTGGGTTCTGATCAATTTTTGAAATCGGTCCATAAGTATCATAAAGGAAGCTCTTGAGTACTGAGTATTTCAGAAAATATGGTTCTTATTTAGGTGCCAATCTGGCCCCAGTTGTGAGCATTTAGCACTTAAAAATATGAACCTTAGTTTATTTGAATACACATTCCTGTATAACTTAAAGGGAATCATTTTAGTGGAGTCCCCGACTTAAATAAAGCCAAATTTCATCCATTATTCTTCTGAAAATATTCTTGCAATGGACTTGCAAGACATGGATAGGGTTAGATTTCAAGTTGATCAGGGTCTAAACAAATCCTAATATACCATTTTTGGAGCAATCCATTCTCAATTAATTATGCCCTTTTAATATTTTATATTATTCTGTGTATGAATTGTACTAAAGGCCCTTATCCTGCACAAGATCTGTGGTGATGGCTTCCTGCCCCTATGCAGAGCCTTGTTTAAATCAAGGGTCTACCCTTGTGGATTTCATTGCAGTGTCAGGATCATATTATTAACTGTGAAGAGATGGTATATATAAATTTTCAGCAATTATGTATTTCTCTTAACTATTTTGTTCTGTAGAGCATTAAAGCATGGCTTAGATAGACTTCTTTGAAGGTCAAGTATGCTTATCTTAATCTAGCCTGTGTGGGTTCCTTTTGTTCATTTCATTTTTAAATATTTATTTAGAAAATCTTCACAATCCATAACCTCAAAGTGTTGTTATGAAAATCAGTCTAATAAATATTCTTGCTACTTCACAATCCATATTAAGAAGCAAAAATTCTAACTAGATGGGTGTACTTCACCAGTGTAACTGATATACAGGTAACTACATTAGTTCAATTTCTTTCTTCTTTAAGATAGAAATAGAAGGGAAGATGAACACTGAAAGCCTAACTGCATGTATTCAGCATCCATCCAGAGTAAACAAAATAATGTCTGATTCTGCCACCCCTACTCACACTGTATATTACAGTCAATGAGTAGTCCTGTTAATTTCAGTAGTACTACTAAATGAGGAATGGAGGTGGAATCATTCCTTTAATAAGCAGAAATAAATAAGACACCTAGTTTCCAAACAGAAGAACTGATCCATAGAAGTAAATGTACCAGTTTTGAATGAATGTTCCCTCAGGAAGGGAACCTGCAGTTTAAACAAAAAAGACCAGCTAGGAGAAATGAACATGCAAATCCTATGGTATGTCAAACAAATATCTAGCTCAAGGAAACCAATGCCTCATGAAAATAATTGACTCACTGATTTCATCACGGTCTATAAAATGCAACTTAATATCAAGCATATTGTACTTGAATCCCATCATACTAAATACACTAGTAGAGCAGCTCATAGAATACCAGTTCAAAACCTAGGGCCAGTTCTTCAGCTGGGGTAAACTGGCATTTGAAACAATTATTCTGATTTACCCTAGCTGACAATCTGTCCCACAATGATTATTTCTTAATAGTGTCATGAATGGTCTAAAATTAAAACATAATAACCATAAATATTTTATAATATGTTACCTTTACAAGGGAATGTTCAGGTAATAATACTGCTTGCTTTGGCAGAGCTTTACACTTGACTCTATATTTACATGTGTCTCTCCCTACTTCATCCTTTCTTTTCCCTTAGAATTTTAGACCCATTGACTTTTGTTAAGCTTTCAGTGGACAATTGTAATGATGCAAGATTCACCCCTTCAGTGCCTCCTGCTGGTCATCTCAGGGAATTAGCTCTTTTCCAGCCTGGGCACCCCCTGCAGGCCAGTGCCCTGCTTGTAGCTAGACCCATGTTCCTTTTCAGACCCTGGTGCCCTTTTATCTGGGGTTCTGCACCCTGGCAATATCCCCACACTCTGCCTCTGGGTCTCCCTTCTCAGGGTAACCCCCAACCCCTAATCCCCACCTTGCCTCAATCTGGGCTACTGCCAGTCATCATTAAGCCACTGCTCCCTAGGGCAAACTGCAATGTAAAAGGCCACTCATCATAAGCAAGGTTGGGTCCGGACCTGCTGACTCTCTCTTCAACTAAGTGTCTCTATGGGGCCTTGGACAAGGCCCTGCAGCCTGGGCAGATGCAAGCCTGGAGCTCCCCAGCCCCTCTGGCCTTTTCCCACCCCTGCCTCACTCTAGTCACCCTGAGCTTCCCAGCAACCAGCCCCTCACTCTCTGAAGGCAGAGATAGTCTGTTAAGATCCTGGCTCCCAGTCTCTTATATAGGGCGAGCTGAGGCCTGATTGGGGCGTGGCCCAACTGCAACTGCTTCCCCAATCAGCCTAGGCTTTTCTTGCCCCAGCCCTCTCCCAGGGCTGATTTCAGCCCTTCCAGGCAGGAGCAGGTGACCACCCTGCTACAACAAGCTTTTGATGTTTATTTTAAATGTATTTTATATAGTTTGATTATGGTGTAGAGCATCCCAAGTGAGTCACGAGTATGCTTTCAAAATATATTATTCTAACACCTCTATTTGCTACACTATGTTCTAGGAAGAGGACTGTTATATTGCACTCTTTTAATGTCTAAACAAAGGAAACTTACAGGATTATAATGTCACTAGCATTCATATGTCAGAAAAGAGAGAATGCTGACAGATAATGTGACACACAAGGGCACAGGCAACGATTAGTTACTTGCAAGGGGTCAGATTTCCAAAATCAGTCATTTCAATCTGTAATGTAGGATTCAGTACAAAGAGTAGCGCTGGGTGCCCTCAGGAAAGCAGATTTATAATAAGGTTCCAAGCTTCAAGTAAATCAGTAGTTCTCTCCAAAATCACAATGCAATATGCTGAGGGACATATTCCTTAAAGTACAGATCCACAAGTAGCTGAGATATTCTTATAAGAAAAGCTGTCTTTTGCATACGGCTGGGTGAACTACTTAATTTCATAATTTGCAAATCAGGCCAGGAGAAGTTGAATAAACAGGCTGCTGAACTCACGTTAGATTAATAGTGATGTAGCTTAACTGAACTGAATGTAAGTAATCTTGATTTACTGAGTGGTATTAAGGAAGTAGAGGTGGTAGGGGTGGGATTTACAGGGTCTTCGATTATTTCAGGAAGAGGGTGGTAGTTTTTTTTTCTGGTAGTAAGAAGGGACAGGCCAGCAGAATCAGGGAATTTTGTGGACTTAAAAAATTATTCAAAGATATTTGACACAGACTTTCCAGGATGTCACAACTGTACAAATAGTGCTAATATAATATTATACTCTGGGATAGTATTTTAAATTGATATATACCCAACATCTCTCTCTCTTTTTTTTTTAAATAACCCACAGTACTGCTCCTCTAAGACTATGGATCCACAGGGGTCAGAGCCATCAACTCCAAGTCCCAAGGACTTCATACTTGCTCCAGCCACTGCATGGAGCTGGTTGAGAACTTTGTCAGGAAAGTTTTTCAGGTCCAGGATGGAATTTCTGTTGAAAACCAGATCCATTCCCAACCCTGAATTCCCTTGTAGCTAGCGCACTTATGAGGGATGTCCCAATCCAGCATGAACATGAGTCTTGCCTGATTGAGGGCAGGGACTTAAACTAGGGTCTCTCATATCCAGTGTGAGGGCCTTAACCACCTGACTGAAGTTTAATATAATTGATCTATTTCTGCTGAAAGTTTCAATTTCAACAAATAGGCATTTTCTGATTGAAAAAATATGTATATCTAAAAGTTCCCATCCAGATCTATAAACTTTTTTCCTCTCAGATTTAGCCATCAGAGTACAATAAGGAATTCATTTTTATACTATCAAAGGGACTTGGATAAATTATACCTTGTTATTTCTCATTTCCATGATAAATGGCTTTTTAAGCCAGGAATCTGTTGAGCAATTACTTTACTATTCAAACCTTTCATGAATAGACTCTTATTTGGATATCTTAGAATGATAAATTCCTTTTATTCCTTCTTTCTCTTGTAAGAATTATTCATGTTCGTATTTCATGAATACAGACCTTATAAGAATGGCTTTAAGCATTATAAAGCATATAAAAATGAACTAGTTCACCTCATTTCTTGTGTGTGGCCTGTGTAGTTGTAGTGACAAATGAATGTAGTTTTTCAAACAATTATTTTCTTTCACATTCAAATTGCAACTCCAAATTTGTATAGTCTATTTTTCCTCCATCACCTCATTTTGCAATCTGACAATTGGCATTGGGTTTTTTTGTTTTTGTTTTTTTACATGGGCAGTTGATTTTGTCTGCAGCCTGTGACAATTCTACTCCATAGCAAATGAGCTGGTGTGTGTTCAGTGTTACAGAATATGAGCTGTGCAATACAAGAGCAAGATGACCGATATGCTAAGAACCACCCCTGCAGCTTAATATTTATACAAAGAAATGTAATTGGGGTCCAATCCTGCAAATACTTATACAACTCCTGGTGTCATTGGAATACACGAGACTCTAAAAGCACTGCTTTGGTGCTGCTGTGAAGGGAGACTGCTTGGGTGTATGTCAAAGGAATTGGTTCACTGATGGTCACAATCTGGCTCTTAGTACTCATTGGAGTCAATGTCACAAAGTCAGGTCTTCATTCAACACCTTTATTAGCTGTCTGAGCACTAAAACTGGGTGTGGACACTGAACTATCTTCTCACACACAGAGGTGGATCCTGTAGGAAAGATGGATTCAGTGAGAGAGGCATATGCATATAAGGGTAGATTTTCATTCCCTAACATCTTATTGCAATCTTAGATAATCATTTTCTGGTTTTAGTGGCAGTCAAGGAGCCAGACAGGGATGTTGCTGGCAAAGAGCTTCTCAATAGTGCAATTTCTTCAGATGCAGGGAGACTGCCAGAGGCTGAGGTAGCTTGTTCATTGATGTTGTGACTTTCTGACCCAGAGGTCATTAGTCTTTGGGTTATGGAATGTTAGTTTTCCCTTGGATGTCTTGCCAACCAAAAGGTGAGGCTTCTCAGCCTTACCTATGATGCTTATAATGTGCGATCTTACTGTGCTTTGCAGTGCCTCCCTGGAAGGTCTTTGGACAAATGAGGAGTATGTCCCACCTTGAGCCATGGAGCTTAGTTGAAAAGGGTTTGAGTTAGGACATCTTTAGCTAGTTCTCAAGTCAGCAATTTTTTTTTAAAGAAGTGCTTGATGTTTGTACACAAAAGAGACTGTATGTCTACAACCCCCGCATCTCCCCAAACATAATATAAAAAATAAAGAACACAAGGCCCCTTGTGAGGAAAAAGATCTGGCCCTGTCTGGCTGAAAAGGTCTTGAGTTAGCATGTCACCAATTTACAAAAGGGTTTGGCAGAAAGCTCTATTAAAATGTATTTAAAAGACTCTACCTATCAAAAACCACCCAGCATTCATCAATTTATTTTTAATTTTGCTGATGGAACTTATGACAAGATCTCATAATTGTCTTACAAACAAGACAAACTAGTCATCTCTGTTTAGGAACTGGATAATATGTCAAACAGCTTTTCTTTGGAAGTTTCCATCTTGAAAGAATAAAGCTACTTTAGAGCTTGTAGAATAGAATCTTTTTATAACACAAAATGAGGTCTGTATTCCCATATGTACTAATTCTCACACAGATAAGAAAGACACTTAAATGCTAAATGGGAAGAACAAAGTATGCTAACAATACAGTTTAACCTGAAGATTAAACAAGCAAAGGTTACTTTTAGCTAAAGGCACCCCCGCCCCACACAAAAAAGTGGTCACTGGATGGCTTCAAAACACAAGAAAAATGAACAAGGAACAAAAATTATGTATTGACTGCAAAAAGACCTATCCTTCATAAATTTATCTAATTGGCCTTCATGACATCCTATGGCAATGAATTCCACAGGTTGACTGTGCGTTATGTGAAGTTCTCCCTGTTTTTTCTTTTTTTTGTTTGTTTGTTTGTTTTTTAAACCTACTGCCGATTATTTTCACTAGGTGACCCATTGTTCTTTATGTGATGGAGTAAATAAATACTGTGTTCATTACTTTCAAGACCTCTAAGATAACCCCTCAATAATCATTTTCTCTAAGATGAACAGTCCACCTTTTAAAAATTTCTCCTCCTATGGAAGTTGTTCCATATCCCTAATTACTTTTGTTGCCCGTCTATATACTTTTACAAATTCTAAGAGAGAGAGAGAAAGAGAGAGATGAGGTGACCAGAACTGCACATGGTATTCAAGGTGTGGGCATACCATGGATTCATATGGCATTATGATATTTTCTGTTGATCTATCCCTTTCCTAATGGTTCCTGATATTCTGTTAGCTTTTTTGACTACCGCTGTACATTGAGCAGATGTTTCCAGAGGCCTATCCAAGATGACTCTGAAATCTTTCTTGAGTGGGAACAGATAATTTAGAATAGATAGATAGATAGATAGATAGATAGATAGATAATTATATGTAGTTGGGATAATTTATCTTTTTCCAATGTGCATTTGTCATAACCTTAGTCCCAGATTTGGACCTTAGCGTCCAAAATATGGGGGTTAGCATGAAAACCTCCAAGCTTAGTTACCAGCTTGGACCTGGTACTTGCTGCCACCACCCAAAAAATTAGAGTGTTTTGGGGCACTCTGGTCCCCCTGAAAAACCTTCCCTGGGGACCCCAAGACCCAAATCCCTTGAGTCTCACAACAAAGGGAAATAATCCTTTTTCCCTTCCCCCCTCCAGATGCTCCTGGAGAGATACACAGACACAAGCTTTGTGAATCCAAACAGAGTAACTTGCCCTCTCCGTTTCCAATCCTGGAAATAAAAAGTACTTCCCTATTTCCCCAGAGGGAATGCAAAATCAGGCTAGCCAATACAACCCACACACAGCTCTACCCCCTGATTTCTTCCTCCCACCAATTCCCTGGTGAGTACAGACTTAATTTCCCTGAAGTAAAGAAAACTCCAACAGGTCTTAAAAGAAAGCTTTATATAAAAAAGAAAGAAAAATACATACAAATGTTCTCTCTGTATTAAGATGATACAACACAGGGCTAATTGCTTAAAAGAATATTGAATAAACAGCCTTATTCAAAAAGAAGACAAATCAAAGCACTCCAGCACTTATATTCATGCAAATACCAAAGAAAAGAAACCATATAACTTACTATCTGATCTCTTTGTCTTTACACTTAGAAACAGAAGATTAGAAAACAGAACTACTTCTCCAAAGCTCAGAGACAGCAGGCAGACAGAAAAAAACTCAGACACACAATTCCCTCCACCCAAAGTTGAAAAAATCCGGTTTCCTGATTGGTTCTCTGGTCAGGTGTTTCAGGTGAAAGAGACATTAACCCTTAGCTATCTGTTTATGACACGCCCCCCAAATTGCAGACAGTGGGGAAGCTCACTGGCGGCAATTTCCTTCTAGAACTTGAAAATAACCAGGGTAATACAACACATGCACCTTTACATATACCACTAAGTATATAACTAACAGACTTTTACATTTTAAGAACACTTTTTAACTACTGGATTCTGGGAAACTCTCACGGGAGAGTGCATCAGCAACTTTGTTAGAAGCTCCTGTGATGTGTTGAATTTCAAAATCAAAATCTTGGAGAGCTAAACTCCAACGAAGAAGTTTCTTGTTGTTCCCCTTGGCAGTATGAAGCCACTTTAGTGCAGCATGGTCAGTTTGTAGTTGGAACCGCCGTCCCCAAACATATGGGCGTAGCTTTTCCAGGGCGTACACAATGGCATAGCATTCCTTTTCACTGACTGACCAGTGACTTTCCCTCTCATACAGTTTCTTGTTGAGGAACACGACAGGATGGAAGTTGTGATCTGTTGCTTCCTGCATGAGCACTGCTCCTATACCACGCTCAGATGCATCTGTGGTTACTAGGAATGGCTTGTCAAAATCCGGGGCCCTGAGTACAGGGTCAGACATGAGTGTTGCCTTAAGTTGGGTAAAGGCCTTTTGACACTCATCAGTCCACTTAACTGCATTTGGCTGGGTCTTTTTGGTCAGGTCGGTCAATGGGGCAGCGATTTGGCTGTAGTGTGGTACAAATCGCCTGTAGTATCCGGCCAAGCCTAAGAAGGATTGGACCTGTTTCTTTGACCTTGGGACAGGCCACTTTTGGATAGCATCCACCTTGGCCTGTAGGGGGTTTATGGTTTCTTGACGCACCTGGTGCCCCAGGTAAGTCACTCTGTTTTGGCCTATTTGACACTTTTTGGCCTTAACAGTTAGTCCTGCCTGCCTGATGCACTCAAAGACCTTTTCCAGGTGTAGTAGGTGTTCGGGCCAGGAGTCTGAAAAAATGGCCACATCATCGAGGTAGGCAACTGCAAATTCTCCCAGTCCAGCTAGTAGACCGTCTACCAGCCTCTGGAAGGTGGCGGGTGCATTTCGAAGGCCGAAAGGAAGGACATTGAATTCATACACCCCCGCATGGGTGACGAATGCTGACCTCTCCTTGGCAGGTTCATCTAGTGGTACATGCCAGTACCCCTTGGTTAAGTCTATTGTAGAGATGAACTGGGCACGTCCCAACTTCTCCAATAGCTCATCAGTGCGTGGCATTGGATAGTTGTCCGGACGAGTTACCGCATTTAGCTTACGGTAGTCCACGCAAAAGCGTATTTCCCCATCTGGTTTGGGTACCAGAACCACTGGAGATGCCCATGCACTGGTAGATGGGCGGATTATACCCATCTGTAGCATGTTCTGGATCTCCCGTTTTATAGCAGCTTGGGCATGAGGAGACACCCGGTAGGGTGGGGTTCTGATTAGGTGAGCATGACCTGTATCAATGGAGTGGTATGCCCGTTCAGTCCGTCCTGGGGTGGCTGAGAACAATGGGGCGAAGCTAGTGCACAGCTCCTTGATTTGTTGCCGCTGCAGACGTTCCAGGGTGGTTGAGAGGTTCACCTCTTCCACGCCACCGTCTTTTTTTCCGTCGTAGTAGACACCGTCAGGCCACTCAGCATCATCTCCCTGGACTGTAAACTGACAAACCTGTAAGTCTCTGGAATAGAAAGGCTTGAGAGAATTAACATGGTACACTTTAGGCTTTAGTGAGGAATTGGGAAATGCTATGAGGTAGTTCACAGCTCCCAGGCGCTCTTGGACCGTGAATGGCCCTTCCCATGATGCTTCCATCTTATGGGCCTGTTGCGCCTTTAAGACCATAGCCTGGTCTCCTACCTTGAAGGAACGTTCTCTGGCATGTCTGTCATACCAGGCCTTTTGCTCTTCTTGAGCATCCTTTAGGTTCTCTCTAGCAAGGGCTAAAGAGTGTTGGAGGGTGCTTTGTAGGTTGCTTACAAAGTCCAAATGTTAGTTCCTGGAGAAGGCGTAAACCCCTCCCATTGCTGCTTCACCAACTGTAATGGCCCCTTAACCTCGTGACCATACACAAGTTCAAATGGTGAAAACCCTAAACTGGGATGTGGTACAGCCCTGTAGGCAAACAGCAACTGCTGCAACACCTGGTCCCAATTATTGGAGAATTCGTTGATGAATTTTCGTATCATGGCCCCCAAAGTTCCATTGAACCTTTCCACCAGGCCATTGGTTTGATGGTGGTACGGGGTGGCAACCAAGTGATTCACCCCATGAGTTTCCCACAGTTTTTCCATGGTCCCTGCCAGGAAATTAGACCCTGAATCTGTAAGGATGTCGGAGGGCCAACCTACCCTGGCAAAGATGTCGGTTAGGGCCAGGCACACAGTGTTAGCCCTGGTGTTGCCTAGAGCTACTGCTTCCGGCCATCGGGTAGCAAAGTCCACTAAAGTTAGTACGTACTGTTTTCCTCTGGGCGTCTTTTTTGGGAAAGGGCCCAGAATATCCACAGCTACTCGCTGAAATGGGACCTCAATTATGGGGAGTGGCTGGAGAGGGGCCTTGACCTGGTCTTGAGGCTTACCTACTCTTTGGCATACCTCACAAGACCGGACATACTTGGCAACATCCTTGCCCATCCCCTCCCAGTGGAAGGACTTCCCCAACCGGTCCTTGGTTCTGTTCACCTCAGCATGGCCACTGGGATGATCATGGGCTAAGCTTAAGAGCTTCCCCCGGTACTTAGTTGGAACCACCAACTGTTGTTGCGGCTGCCATTCTTCCCGGTGTCCACCAGAAAGAATTTCCTTGTATAAAAGTCCTTGGTCTATAACAAACCGTGATCGATTAGAAGAGCTGAGAGGCGGTGGGGTGCTCCGTGCCGCCGCCCACGCTTTCTGAAGGCTGTCATCTGCTTCCTGCTCAGCCTGGAACTGTTCCCTTGAGGCTGGGGTCACCAGTTCTTCCTCAGACTGTGGACTTGGGCTTGGTCCCTCTGGAAGCGATGTAGGTTATGGGGTTGTTTCCGTTGCTGGTGAACCGCTCTCCGCTGGTGCACCTGAGGGTATTTCAGGCTTTGGCTGAGCCTTTTGGGTATGGCTGTCTGTTGCTTCTGCCAGTTCTGGCTCGCTGGCGCCCTCTGGCGTTGAGTTTGAAGATGTGGTTGCACTTGCTGGTGCTGGTTGCTGTTCCAGTTCTGGGCCTGGGACTGGAGATGCTGTGGCTGTTTCAGTGGTAGGCATGGAATCCGGGTCCACTACCTCTGTCTGGGTCTCTGGTAACACAGACGGGGCCTCTGTGGACGGCTCAGGAACAGGAATGGGTCTGGAAGCTTGCCTGGTTTGGCTACGGGTAACCATTCCCACTCTCTTGGCCCGCCTCACCTGGTTGGCCAAGTCTTCCCCCAGTAGCATGGGGATAGGATAATTGTCATAGACTGCAAAAGTCCACATTCCTGACCAGCCTTTGTACTGGACAGGCAGTTCAGCTGTAGGCAAGTCTACAGCTTGTGACATGAAGGGGTAAATTGTAACTTTGGCCTTTGGGTTGATGAATTTGGGGTCAACGAAGGATTGGTGGATAGCTGACACTTGTGCCCCCGTGTCTCTCCACGCAGTAACCTTCTTTCCGCCCACTCTCAAATTTTCCCTTCGCTCCACGGGTATTTGAGAGGCATCCGGGCCTGGGGATCTTTGGTGTGATGGAGGTGTAATGAATTGCACTCGCATGGTGTTCTTTGGACAGTTGGCCTTGATATGTCCCAGTTCATTACACTTAAAGCATCTTCCATCTGATGGGTCACTGGGCCGAGGTGAGTTACTGGAGACTGGTGAGGTTGAAGGGTAGGGTATGTGTGGCTTTACTTGGGTGGAATGTGGGGTCTTTGGCTGTCCTCGGTTGTAGGGTTTATGATCTGTGTGCCCCCTGTGGTAATCGTTCCCCTTGACAGTAGCTTTCTTGCTTTCTGCCAGTTCCATCCATTTGGCTCCAATCTCCCCCGCCTCAGCGATATCTTTGGGATTTCTATCTTGTATGTACCGTGTGATGTCTTCAGGAACACCATCCAAGAACTGCTCCATTTGTATGAGGAGGTTCAGTTCTTCCAGGGTTTGAATGTTGTTTCCTGTTAGCCAGGCCTCATAGTTTTTTGCAATGTAGTAGGCGTGTTTGGGAAATGACACCTCTGGTTTCCACTTTTGGGTTCTGAAGCGCCGACGGGCATGATCTGGGGTTATCCCCATTCTGTATCTGGCCTTGGTTTGAAAAAGTTTATAGTCATTCATTTGCCGCTTAGGCATTTCAGCTGCCACCTCTGCTAAAGGACCACTGAGGTGTGGCCTTAATTCTACCATGTACTGGTCTTCGGGGATGCTGTACCCAAGACAGGCTCTTTCAAAATTTTCCAAGAAGGCCTCGGTGTCATCACCTGCCTTGTAGGTGGGAAATTTTCTGTGCTGTGGAGCAATAATTGGCGCCGGGTTGTTAGGGTTGGCTGGCACATGCAGCCCAGCTTTTGCCAAGTCCAGTTCATGTTTTCTCTGTTTTTCCTTCTCTTCATTTTCTTTTTCCATTTGTTTTTGTTGTTTTTCCATTTCTTTTTGGTGTTTTTCCATGTCTCGGCGGTGGGCCGCCTCATCTTCTGCTTGTTTCCTTCGGTAGGCCACCTCTTCTTCTTCTAGTTTTCTTTTGTGTGCTGCCTCTTGGGCTGCCTGTTCTCTTTGGAAGGCTGCCAGTTTCATGTTTTCTTCCTTTTCTTTTATCTCCATCTCTTTTTGTTTTATTTCTAGTTCCTGTTTGTGTTTTTCCATCTGTCGCCTGTGTTCAGCTTCTTTGAATTGGCCTTCGGCCTCCATTTTTGTCCTGGTAGACATGGTTCCTGTTTTCTTGTGTTGGGGTGCCCTCCGGTGTTTATCTTCTGAACTGCAGGCTCTGTTCCCTCCTGGAGTCGGCCTAGCAACAGTGCTTTTAGCTAATCTTCAATGTTAAGTAAACCTGAAAAACCACTTTATTTGCATGCATATAAGTGCTGGTACTTGCCTCCTAATGGGAGGGCTATTGCATGACAAAAGACCCTCAACAGTCTCTTAATGGCTTCTCGCTTAACATGCAAACCGCAAACTGCTAGAGAGAGCAGAAAAAAAAATTCTCTCTGGTTCCCTTTTAAAACCAAACTGTTTCTCTCTGCTAAAAAGCCCTTAGCAGAGAAAAGAAAAATATAATATTCCTACTGGCTTCTGGATTCTGTCTAGATCCCACCGCTGCTACACCATGTCATAACCTTAGTCCCAGATTTGGACCTTAGCTTCCAAAATATGGGGGTTAGCATGAAAACCTCCAAGCTTAGTTACCAGCTTGGACCTGGTACTTGCTGCCACCACCCAAAAAATTAGAGTGTTTTGGGGCACTCTGGTCCCCCTGAAAAACCTTCCCTGGGGACCCCAAGACCCAAATCCCTTGAGTCTCACAACAAAGGGAAATAATCCTTTTTCCCTTCCCCCCTCCAGATGCTCCTGGAGAGATACACAGACACAAGCTTTGTGAATCCAAACAGAGTAACTTGCCCTCTCCGTTTCCAATCCTGGAAATAAAAAGTACTTCCCTATTTCCCCAGAGGGAATGCAAAATCAGGCTAGCCAATACAACCCACACACAGCTCTACCCCCTGATTTCTTCCTCCCACCAATTCCCTGGTGAGTACAGACTTAATTTCCCTGAAGTAAAGAAAACTCCAACAGGTCTTAAAAGAAAGCTTTATATAAAAAAGAAAGAAAAATACATACAAATGTTCTCTCTGTATTAAGATGATACAACACAGGGCTAATTGCTTAAAAGAATATTGAATAAACAGCCTTATTCAAAAAGAAGACAAATCAAAGCACTCCAGCACTTATATTCATGCAAATACCAAAGAAAAGAAACCATATAACTTACTATCTGATCTCTTTGTCCTTACACTTAGAAACAGAAGATTAGAAAACAGAACTACTTCTCCAAAGCTCAGAGACAGCAGGCAGACAGAAAAAAACTCAGACACACAATTCCCTCCACCCAAAGTTGAAAAAATCCGGTTTCCTGATTGGTTCTCTGGTCAGGTGTTTCAGGTGAAAGAGACATTAACCCTTAGCTATCTGTTTATGACAGCATTTCTTTGCATTTATCAAGGTTGAATTAATCTGCCATTTTGTTGACCAGTCATTCAGTTTAATGGATCCCTTATAACTTTTAGTCGGCTTTGGACTTAAATATCTCAAGTAATTTTGCATTGTCTGTAAACTTTGCCATCTCACTGTTCACTTCCTTTGCCTGATTTATGAATATGTTGAACAGCATAGGTATAGTACATATCTTTAGGGGACCTCACAACTTCTCTCTCTCCACTGTGAAAACTGACCATTTATTCCTGCACCTTGTTTCCTATATTTTACCCAGTTGATGATCCATAAGAGGATCATGCATCTTACCCCATGACTTCTTAGTTTCCTTAAGAGATTTAGGTGAGAGACTTTCAAAGGCTTTCTGAAAGTCCAAGTACACACATACCCACTGGATCATTCTTGTCTACGTGGTTGTTGACCCACTTAAAGAATTCTAATAGATGGATGATGCATGATTTCCTTTTACAAAAGCAGTGTTGACTCTTCTCCAACATATCATGTTCCTGTGTGTCTGATAATTCTGTTCTTTACTAAAGTTTTTGAGCATTTGCATGGTACTGACGTTAGGCTTACTGACCTGTAATTATGAAGACAGCTTCTGGAGCTTTTTTGATTTAAAAAAAATGTTTGTTTAGCTATCCTCCAGTGTTCTGGTACAGAAGCTGATTTTAAGCAATAGGTTACATACCACAGTAAGTAGTTCTGCAATTTCATATTTGAGTTTCTTAAGAACTCTTGGGTAAATACTGTCTGGTCTTGGTGACTTATTACTGTTTGTTCTAAAACCTCTTTGGCACTTCAGTCTGGGAGAGTTCTTCAGATGTCAGCTAAAAAGAATGGCTCGTTTGTGGGGAGCTCCCTCACATCCTCTGCAATGAAGACAGATGCAGAGAATTACTTTAACTTCTTCATAATGGCCTTGTAAGGTTCTGCCCCATGCGCTGCAACTGGAATGGGGTCTAGTGTTTAGCAGGGGGGTTGGGAATCCAGAATCCTGGGTTCTATCTCCTATTTTTGGAGGGGAGTGGGGTGTAGTGGGTTAAAGCGGTCTGAATTGCCAGTGCAAAGTGGTCAGCTTAGTGGGAATCTGACTGAAAGAGCAAGTGGCAGGCTGAGTGAGAGATTGAATGAGAACCAGGGTCTGCTGGAAGTAGGCTACAACTTGGTTCCCCAGAGATGGGGGACACCAAGGCTAAGTCACATCTACCTAGAAGTTTAAGGGGAATGCCAAGTGAGAATATACTCTGTTTCAAGCCACTTCTGTGAATGGTGTGTAACTCTGGGACAAAATATATCATACTTTGTCTTGGAAAAGCTGTTTGTTACATACTATCACTGTCCACCGGCTCCTGAAAGATAACTCTTGTAGGTACCAAGTCCATTGGGCCTGATAGGTATTATGGTGGGCTCTGGAGGGGTGTAATTCGGACACCCAATCAAGGAGTGGTTGGACTATGGGATCCTGTTCAAAAGAGAAATGGAGGTATGGGCCTGTCACTTGAAAGAGTTGCACTCAGGGGATTGGAAAAGGAGTATCAGAAGAGGAAGCTGGCCCTGAGACAGTGACATATCTTGTCTTAAGTTCTTTTGGGCAGGGACTGTCTTTATGTGTTTGTACAGCTCCTAGCATTATGGGTACCTGGTCCATGCCAGGGATGCTGCTACAATATAAATACTATAAATATCTACGAGCACTGATGGTTCTGTTTTTAGGGTATCTGGGACATAGCCATCCCTCAGAACAAGAATAGTAAATCAAAAGTTAAATAAACATAGATTTACCCCCATTGTATGAGTGACTCTCGCTGGTTAATTTAACAGCTGATCCAAATCCTACTGAAGTCAATAGAAAGACTGCCATTGACATCAGTGGGGTATGAAAGAAGCCCTTAGAGAATTGAGGGCCAGTTTCAAAAGTGGCTTTTTAAAGACAAGCCTATGACTTATTTTCACCAGGTTTTAGACTCAATTTATTTTTATTCTTTTCCAGAGTAATTACCACACATGAAAATATTCAGATCCTGATTTTACATGCACATTAGCTAGTACTAGTCAATGCTTGTCAACTCCATTCTCTTTAAATTGGAGGCATATGCAGAGTGTTTCTCAGAGAGAGAGATTAACACTTGTTTCTGTGTTTAAAAGTTGTAGGACATATGGAATAAATACTGCTGTGAGCACTTCACAGTGATTGATTGGTAATACGGTGGCTGTTTTAATATGTTCTCCTTTTAAACACAGTGCACATTTACTTCAAACATTTTGCTGTCAGTTTCTGATTTGTGTTCTGTTTGTTATGGCTAGAAACAGAACTTTATGGCCATTAGCAAAACCAGAATGAGTGCAGCCTGTTATCGCACTCAGACAGTGGGTATGACATAAGTAAAGCAAGTATTAGAAGTATGGACTGCCAAGAGAGGACAAGGTTGATATTCATTTTTTCAGTCAAGGAATATTAACAGCTGGGTAAGCAGGAATTGAATACAGAATTGAAAACATAAAGTTGGCAGTGACCTTTTCAAATCTTTGGCAGAAGAGAATTTGTTTATTTGAATGTTTTCTGTGTATAGGAGAGCAAACAACTCTGCATTACTGAGCCAATGAGGATGAAAATTGAAAGGATAGAAGCTTTGAGCTGTAGGTTGCGTCAGAGCACAAATGAATGAAAATGGAAAGGATTCGCCGTCTGGGTACCATTTTAACTACCTTAAAAATTCAGTGTAGTCTAGATTTCAATGGATGCACAAAAAATACCTCAAGTACCTGTAAGAGGTTGATTTAACTCTTCAGCTCTCCCACGCCAAGTTTACTAGGCCTGTGTGTATGTTACAGTGGTGTGCATCTGGTATGCACTGATAGCCTACCCAGAATTCAAGGTTAAAATTATGAGTTACGGAAAGTCATAAGCAACACGCTATGTAGTATGAGAAGACTTAAAATTTTAGCAGCTACTAATGCTCTTCCAATTAAATGTTTTATATTTCAGACATTTTATATGGTTAAATATTATGAATGAAGCTTTGATGTTCAGCTGAAAGCAATAAGGTGGTGTCTCATCTCCTGCCCTGCAATTTTGGGGGCCTTCAATGCTGTTGTGCCTCACAGCCCTGATACCAACAGCCAGCATGCAAGCGCTCAGGTCACATCTTAGCTTCCACTGTCCATTATATATATATATATATATATATATATATATATATTTATTTATTTACAGAGTGATCCCAACATTCTCCAAGTCCTGAGTTTCCCCATACTGAACACCCATAAAAGCTATTAAGTTCATGGCTCTTTTTAAAGAGTTGCTACACTACAGTTTATTAGCTTCACTTGGGTGTAAACACCCTTCCCTTCAAACACAACATTGAATTGGTTCAAAGTAAAAGGAAAACAAGTTTACTAAGGGAAAAAGTCATAGGTTTAAGTGATATTAAATATAAGGAGTAAAGATAGTTATAGCAAACAAAAGTAAATATATGCTTCTAAGACTAAAACTTGCTTTCATAAATCAGTGTCTTTGTTAAAAAAAAATAGTTTTCACCAATACTTTTTTCCAGCATAGCTGACCAGATCCTCTGGCCAGGACCCAGCACATGAAGTGTGAAGGGCTGCGCTTCTTTGACTACTCAGGTGAAGGATAACTTCAGGGCTTTTTCCTACTTTCTTTGTAGTCCAGTGTGTCTTTGAAATGTATTCTTCTGAAATGTATCCCCAGATAAAGTTCCTTCCCCCTGCTGGGTGTGAATGCCATGCTGTCTCTCCCTATATCCCAGGTTATTTTTGAAAAGCAAGTAGTCTCTTCCTGCAACCTCCTACACAAATTTAGTCACACTTGGTTTGAGGTGTTAGTCTCTTTCTTTTGTCTGGAAAAAACTGTTTATCGACTCCCCAGCATGCCTGGTTTAAACAAATGTTCACATTTCCAGCATATACCTGTAAAATCATTTGTAGGGTTACCATATATATATCACACAAAAATATTAATGATCAATGAGTTAGTTTTCCAATGATATATGCCACCTTTTGGGTAAATATCAGGACAACAGTGTGCCAATTGGCACTGGAAAACTCTTATGATCACAGGTCCCAGCCAAATTTGGAGCTCCATTGTGCTAGGTGCTATGCAAACATATAGCAAGGGATGGCTTCTGCAGCATAGTCTACAATACAATATATCACTTAAACTTATCTTTAAATTGTTTTATTTGAGCTATATTCCTTTTGGAGGGAAGAAAGACATCTCTAAGTGGCATGGTAAGAGAAAGTAGAAAATACCTGCAGCTACAGTAAGTTTTAAAAAAAATCCATTGGAACACGGGGAATAGGCTTCTGAAACAACTGTGGTGACCTCTCTCCATTTCTGTAGAGAGAAATTTTGGATTTGAATTAAGTAAGATAAGTGTGTGTAAAGGAGAATGATTGTACATAAAATATTTTCTCATCACCTGAAACATTAAGTGATTTTAAAGATGGGAACAAATAAAAGGTTGGTGAAACTATTAATGTAGATTTGTCAATTGATATTTAGAGGAGATTGAGAATGTGATGTGAGTTTCTAATGTTGAAAAGGAAGTGAACAACATTTTTAATAGAACTTAAACAGTGAAGATTGAACATGTATGATACATATAAAAAATCCACGATTAAAAAAAAAGGAAAACCATTTATCTTACAGGTTGAAGTGTGAGACAAAGGAATTCATAGAAAGCTTTTAAAGAAATATTTACAAGAATATATTATGGGTTTTAGTTATAGGGATTGTAGATCTGTCTGACACTTAATGCCTGGTAGATTTCCTACAGTAATTAGAAAATGATTTGATTGGTGAGACATAATAGATACATTGTTAACTCTGGCTAAGCAAAATAAAAGGATGACTGGTAATTTAGTCAAACTATTGCTACTTGTGGAAATTTCTAGCTTTTCATGGTTTAAGTTACTGTAAACAAAGAAATGTCTGTCTTCTCATAGTTGCATGTGGAAGTTATACAGGTAGCTCAGATTAACAAGAATGGAATTGATTGTATACATCTTCAATGCATTTGTACCAATTGGCCCCTTGAATAACATTAGCTCAGAAATTGAATTACAGGAGAAGTGATATTTCTTGATTATTAGCTTGTTTCTCTTCCCTCTCCTCCCTTCCCCATCTTCTCCCCCACCATAATCTGTGACCATGGGGTAAACAGAGGGACGACCCAGGATCCCAGTCCTTCTCTTAAAAAGATCATGAACTAATATCTCTTTCAGCATGATGAGTTTCTGCTTCTCCCACCATCATAAATAGTTAAAAAAACCCAAAACCTTATGAGATAAGGAAGTCCTGCCACTGACAGGTAGCATCCCCTTGTCCCTCTTGCATTGCAGTATTCAATGAGTTCAAGAAGTTTGCTATTCATCTCTATCTCAACATTTGTGAAGTTGGAGGAAATATCTGACTGGATGACCTGAACTTATGGACTGTTAGGGTGATGCACAGCCCCATGATGAATCCACCCAGTCCTCAATTTATTCTAGCTATGGGCTGCTTCTTGTTGAATGTTCAGCACATCACCCAACAACATTCCTCCAAAGGACCATTTATCATATGTGGTAGCTGGGCAGGGCAGAGTCAGATTCCTCCCTAGTCAAAGGGCAGATTAGGGACACCTTTTTTTGTAAGGATGACCTAATCTTTCTGAAAGGATAGATATTTATATTTGGGGCATCCTGTACCCTATCTGACACCCTATGCCCCACATTCACCACTATTATATGGTTATATTTTGTAGAAAGTATCATTTGAAAACTCATAATCTGTTCAATATTATTATCCTGTTGAAATGTGTGTGATACTGCATGTGAAATTGTGAGAAATTCTGTGATTTTTGCTCTGTTACCCAGAATTATTACATATTTCATAAGCCAATTTCTCAAAGATGAAGACCCACTGGCACACCAGCAAAGTGCCAAATAATCATTACCTGCTTAGTCAGAAACACACCAGAAGGGGTGCTGTAAACAGGATGTTTTATAATTTATCTGAAAGACCATGTGGAACTCACACGTGCAATGGAACTGCCTACTCACCGGACCCAGGAAGGATTTTTCTCTCCTCCTTCCATCTCTCTGCTCATGACAGCCACACTCAAACTGAATAATTAGGAGGGAGTGGTCCCTGTCTGGAAAGGGAGGCAGCCTATGAAACGTATTGCATTTCATGTTAAGAGAAACCTTTTGCTTTTAAGCCTAATAGCCTGATAAAGTTTAGGAATTAGCTTGCATCTTATCCTCCTATTTCTTTTGTAACCAATTGTGACTTTTATGCTTTGCCATATATATCTTTCTTTAGTTAATAAAGTTGTTTTATCTAAACTAGTGTGTTAGAAGGGACCTGGGAGATGGGTCAGACATAGGAGGGAGTGTGGACTATAATGGCAGAGAGAAAGAAGGATCAGGGCAAAACTGGGAGGCAAGATCAAATCAGTATCTTAGATTCCTATATACATGTAACCCTCTGAGTTGGCAGCAACAAGGGCCAGGTTCAGTATCCAGGGGTTCCGTTTTGATAACACCATGCATAACCGGCTCGAACCTCCACCCAGTGACCTGGGACACTTACATACCACACCCTCCTGGGCTCCTCTAGGAGGCAATACTTCCCCTCTCGCAAGCACGGAGTCTGAGTGTAGAAAAATCCTTTTAATAAAGGAAGGAAACAATGCAGCATCTCATTGGAGAAACACCACAAACAGGATTATAACACAAACCATAAACAAAACCCACCTCCAAGTACATGTGGCAATGTCCTTTCCCCTTTAGTGTCTTAAATCCAATTACTTCAAAGTCGAACAACCCAAAAGTCTCTGGTCAGTGCCACCCCAGAATTCAAGAGCTTATCTGCCTAGTTTTACCCCCCAAGACTAGGTGGAAGGGGGGGAGTCCACACAGGGTGTTAAGGGGCACCTTACGTGGGCCAGGGCCAACTGCTCCACCTCTCCGTGATGTTCTGCTGCAGCCTTCACCACGACCCGCTCTACCACACCAGCTGTGCCGCTCCTCCAGCTGTCCGTGCAAACCACTTCACTCTGCCCACTGCTCCATGCGCTGCTCCAACACGCTGCAAACCGCTCCGCTCTGCCAGCCGCTTAATGATAGGTCTTCAGGCTCCCCCACAGGTTAACACAGCACTCAGTCATCCAGCTCGGCTCAGCCCCTTCAGTGATTTCAGCTCTTAGTAGGAGAGCCCTAGTGTTGGTGCACCATTGGCTCAACATGAATTCAGCTCAGCGGTCTTTAGATAGACTCCTAATGGAATCAAAATTAGCTCTACTGTTTAACAGTGGAGAGAGGAGGATGTGCAATTGGTGTTCCAGGCCCTCAGAAGGGTCCCATACCATCCGGTACACACATCAGTCTCCAAACTCTCTCTCTCTCTCTCTTTCTCTTCATGGGGTTTTGGAACCCATGTCCCATGTTTAGCAAGTACCACCCAACTGAGGTTGAGTCATCTCTGTCACAAAGCAGTCCCACAGCTCCCCATTCACACAATCAGGGTGACAATTTTTTTTTCCTCCTGCCCCAATAACAAAGAAATTGGGGATCCCAGAGCTGTTAAAATAACCATCCCAATCTGCTGTGGGCTTATGCTAAGTGGGAGGTTGATGCCCATGCAAATCTTTCCCCACTCTTTGAAATTCTTGGAATTCTTTCCACATTCCCTACAATTCACCACCAGATGTCAGGGTAGTGCTCATCCTGACTCTGCTTACATACAAATGAGAGAAGTATGGATAATAAGCAGGAAGAACTGCAAGTGCTAATAAATAAATAGAACTATGACATTGTTGGCATCACCAAAACTTGGTGGGATAATACACATGTTTGAAATATTGGTATGTATGGGTATAGCTTGCTCAGGAAGGATAGACAGGGGGAAAAGGGAGGAGGTGTTGCCTTATTTATTATGTACACACTTGGACTGAGGTGGAGACGGACATAAGAGACGGAAGTGTTGAGAGTCTCTGAGTTTGGCTAAAAGAGGTAAAAAACAAGGGTAATGTCATGCTAGGAGTCTACTGCAGGCCACTCAACCAGGTGGAAGAGGTGGATGAGGCTCTTTTAAACAAGTAACAAAATCATCCAAAGCCCAAGATTTGGTGGTGATGGGGGACTTCATCTATCCAGATATATGTTTGGAAAATAACACAGCGGGGCATACACTATCCAATAAGTTCTTGAACTGCATTGCAGATAACTTTTTATTTCAGAAGGTTGAAAAAGCTACTGGGGGGGAAGCTATTCTAGATTTGATTTTAACAAATAGGGAGGAACTCACTGAGAATTTGAAAGTGGAAGGCAGATTTGGTGAAAGTGATCATGAAATCATACAGTTGACAATTCTAAGGAAAGTATCATAAACATACAGCTAAAGGTAGCATAAAAACCTCTTTACCCTGTAAAGGGTTAAGTCCTCTTTTACCTGTAAAGGGTTAAGAAGCTTAGATAACCTGGGTGGCACCTGACCAAAAGGACCAATAAAGGGAGAAGATACTTTCAAATCTGTGGGGGAAGGTTTTTTGCCTGTGTCTCCCAGACTCAACAAGGAAACAGGGCAGGGAAAATGCATCTCCCTAAGCCATATCTGAACTAAGCATCTAGTCTTGCAAAAATAGTAAGTAATAGCAAAGAAATGCATTAGATTACCTTTTTTATTAGCTTGTGCATTTTCCCTTTGCTAAGAAGGAGGTTTATCCCTGTTTTGTAACTTTAAAGTTTTGCCTAGAGGGGAAATCCTCTGTGTTTTTTGAGTCTTTTGTTATTCTGTAAAGTACTAACTATCCTGATTTTACAGAGGTGATTCTTTTACCTTTTCTTTCATTAAAATTCTTCTTTTAAGAACACGGTTGGTTTTTCATTGTTCTTAAGATCCAAGGGTTTGGGTCTGTGTTCACCTGTACCAATAGGTGAGGATATTATTCTCAAGCCTTCCCCAGGAAAGGGGCTGCAGGTCTTGGGGGACTATTCTGAGGGAATAGGACTCCAAGTGGTCCTTTCCCTGATTCTTTGTTTAAATCACTTGGTGGTGGCAGCATACTGTTCAAGGCAAAGTGGAATTTGTGCCTTGGGAAAGTTCTTAACCTAAGCTGGTAAAAATAAGCTTACGGGGTCTTTCATGCAGGTCCCCACATATTCACCTCAGAGTTAAGAGTGGGGAAGGAACCTTGACAGAAGGATAGAAGGGAGTACAGGATAGTAGAGACAATGGATTTCAGGAAGGTAGATTTTGGTAAGTTCAGAGAGCTGATAGGTAAGGTCCCATGGGAATCAAGATTGAGGGGAAAAAATACTGAGGAGAGTTGGCAGTTTTTCAAAGGGTCACTATTAAGGGCCGAAAAGCAAACTATTCCACTGAGTAGGAAAGATAGAAAATGTGGCTTAACCACTTCTTTGTTTCGGTCTTCACCAAGAAGTCTGAAGGGATGCCTAACATAGTGAATGCTAATGGGAAGGGAGTAGGTTTAGATGATAAAATAAAAAAAAGAACAAGTTGAAAATCACTTGGAAAAGTTAGATGCCTGCATGTCAACGGGGCCTGATGAAATGCATCCTAGAATTCTCAAGGAGCTAATAGAGGAGGTATCTGAGCCTCTAGCTATTATCTTTGGAAAATTATGGGAGACAGGAGAGATTCCAGAAGACTGGAAAAGGGCAAATATAGAGCCCATCTATAAAAAAAAAAGGAAATAAAAACAACCCAGGAAACTACAGACCAGTTAGTTTAACTTCTGTGCCAGAGAAGATAATGGAGCAAGTAATTAAGGAAATCATCTGCAAACACTTGGAAGGTGGTACGGTGATAGGGAATAGCCAGCGTGGATTTGTAAAGAACAAATCATGTCAAACCAATCTGATAGCTTTCTTTGATAGGATAAAAATTCTTGTGAATATGGAAGAAGCAGTGGATATGATATACCTAGACTTCAATAAGGCATTTGATACATTCTCGCATGATATTCTTATCAATAAACTAGGCAAATACAACTTAGATGGGGCTACTATAAGGTGGATGTATAACTGGCTGGATAACCATATCCAGAGATTAGTTATTAATGGTTCCCAATCCTGCTGGAAAGGTATAACAAGTGGGGCTCCACAGGGGTCTGTTTTGGGACTGGCTCTGTTCAATATCTTCATCAACAACTAAGATATTGGCATAGAAAGTATACTTATTAAGTTTGCAGATGATACCAAACTGGGAGTGATTTCAACTGCTTTGGAGGATAGGGTCATAATTCAAAATGATCTGGACAAATTGGAGAAATGGTCTGAGGATGAAGTTTAATAAAGACAAATGCAAATTGCTCCACTTAGGAAAGAACAATCAGTTTCACAAACACAGAATGGGAAGATAGTGTCTAGGAAGGAGTACGGCAGAAAGTGATCTAAGGATTATAGTGGACAACAAGCTAAATATGAGTCAACAGTGTGATGCTGTTGCAAAAAAAGCAAATGTGATTCTGGGATGCATTAACAGGTATATTGTGAGCAAGACACAAGAAGTCATTCTGCTGTACTCTGTGCTGGTTAGGCCTCAGCTAGAGTATTGTGTCCCGAGCACCACATTCCAAGAAAGATGTGGAGAAATTGAAGAGGGTCCAGAGAAGAGCAACAGGAATGATCAAAGGTCTAGAGAACAAGACCTATGAAGGAAGGCTGAAAGAATTGGGTTTGTTTAGTTTGGAAAAGAGAAGACTGAGAGGGGAGATGATAGCAGTTTTCAGATATCAAAAAGGTGTTATAAGGAGGAGGGAGAAAATGTGTTCATCTTAGTTTCTAAGGATAGAACAAGAAGCAATGGGCTTAAACTGTAGCAAAGGAGGTTTAAGTTGGACATTAGGAAAAACTGTCAGGGTGGTTAAACACTGGAATACATTGCCTAGGGAGGTTGTGGAATCTCCATTTCTGAAGATATTTAAGAGTAGGTTAGGTAAATGTCTATCAGGGATGTTCCAGACAGTATTTGGTCCTGCTATGAGGGCAGGGAACTGGACTCGATTACCTCTCGAGGTCCCTTCCAGTCTTAGAATCTATGAACCAGTATTTGGGAAACCTCCATTTGAGACAAGGCTGGTGCATAGTCCATCATTTCAATAAAGGAGGTGATTGTATCTATGAGCTTGCATTGTTCAGTGGTGCCCTGGACAATACAAGATGCAGATTTCTAGGGGTGCAAAGCTGGGACTAAGAATATGCAGATTTTGCCCTGTATGCAGTTCATGGATTGCTGGGAGAGCATTCATGCATTCAGCTGGGACTAACTTTACACGCTAGTGGCTGTAAAGGAGCAGACACTGGAGGGGTTGCAATTCACTAGCGAAGCATCTAGGCTGGAGATGGAAGGGAAGGCAGCAGTTCAAGTTGCACCTTGTGCCATAGTGGTATGCCACAGTGGTATGGTGCCTCAGCATACTCTCAGATCACATTTTCATTGGGGCTTTGCAGCTATAGAGCCCATTGGCTGGAGAGGTCTCTGGAAAGGAAATTCAGAAGCTTAACTTTTTTATTAATTAAATACTTACTATAATGCAGTGGTCCCCAAATTGGGGTGTGCCCCCAAGGGGAGTGCAGAGGAACATTCAGAGGGGTGATGTGAGACCCAGGCCAGACCCTTTAGGGGGCAAGGAGGGAGTGCCACCCAGTCCCATTCTGTTCCCAGCTCTGCTTCAGCCTCAGGCCCCGACTGTGGCCTGGCCATGGCTCCACTCTTGGCCACAACCTTGACCCCTAGCCCCAGACCCGACCCCTGCCACATTTCAGCTCCTGGCCTGGCCATGGCTCCAACCCCAGCTTTGGCCCCCAGCCCTGAGTGCAGCCCAGCTCCAATTGTGGCTCTGCTCCAGCCCCTGGCTCCTGACCATGATTCTTGGGGATGGGGCAACATAAATTGGAATGGAAGAGGTTGAGGTGACACAAATGTTTCATTCTATTTGCCATGTGTTAAACTCTCTTCAATACTGGACTACTGCCATTAGTTTCAAAATCTTATGTTGGCAGAAGTGGCCGCTGTTGTTGCCAAGGCTGAATCCCCACTCTGTCACTCCAAGTGCAGAAGTGGGGGCCCACAAGGATTTTAAAAATTAATACTTGCTACTCCAGGCTTGTATTACACTCTCAAGGTTACAGCTTTTCTCTAACCTTGGCTTGGTAAATGCTGCCACCACCCAAATACACAAAGAAAAAACAGCAACACCTCTTTGAACCCAGGATGGAGCACTTGGGAGTTCTCCTTGTGGAGTACCCTCAAGCCCTTTCACCCCTCCTCCGGGGAAAAGCTGAGAGAGAAAACAAAGGAAACTAGCTGTGGCTATTAGCTAATCAAACAACATGCACAAACCTCTTAGGACAACAAAAAATCCAACCCTGTTCTTAAAAAAGGTACATTTTATTAAAAACAAAAAGGAAAAAATTACATCTGGCACTCAGGCTTTCTGCTAAATCTTAAAATAAACAATTACAAAAATTAAGCACCCAAAACAACTTTCTTGACGGTTCAGCTTAAAGGTTACAAGCAAACAAATGCATCAGAGGTTAGCACAGAGGAGATCCATAAGCCTTAAAAAATAAACAGAAATAATCCTGATTGTGTCTAGCTAAACATTCTGATCTACTTACACATTTGGAGTTCAGATAAGTAGTTCTAGGAATAATCTGATGATTTATGATCATGCCTGGCTTAAAGCTGCTTGTAGCATGGCTGCTCTGTCCCTCCAGCCCAGAGAACAACAGGCAAAAGGAAAGTTTCTTTCCCCATTTTAAAATGTCCTAGCCTTCTCATTGGCTCTTTTGGTCAGGTTCTCACTTTTTTTTTCTTTACCTGGGGGACTTTTTAACCCTTTACAGGTAAAGCAACTACAGAACAGCTATCAAGAGGGATTTTACAGCTAACTGGCTGGCTGGGTGTCCTTCAAAGGGAGCTATCCCCCCACTTTATTTATCACAGTTGTGTTCCAGATGGGGCTCTGCATGTTTGCACACAGGGAGACTTTCAGACCAGCTTGTTAGTCATGCCCAAGTCCCTTAGTGCTCCTTCTGGGAGAGCAGTTAATGCTTTAATACAGGGCTGTGCAAGGTTGTTTCTCACCCCAGGTGAAACTTCCACGTTGCGCCCTCCCCCGTCCCTGACCCCCTGCCCTGATGCACCCCCCCACGGCAGCTTCCCTCCTCCTCCCTAAGGCACCCCCCCTGGGCCCCAGCTCACCCCTGCTCCACCTCCACCCTGAACACGCCTTCACTGCTTCACTTCTCCCGCCTCCTAGGCTTGCAGCGGCTAAGCTGATTGGCGCCACAAGCCTGGGAGATGGGAGAAGTGAAGCAGCGACGGCATGCTCAGGGAGGAGGCGGAGCAGGGGTGAGCTGCTTCACTTTGTCGCCGCAAGCCTGGGAGGCAGGAGAAGTGAAGCGGCCATGGCATGCTTGGGGAGGAGGCAGGGCAGGGGTGAGCTGGAGAGGGGAGTTCCCCTGCGTACCACCACCTCCCCCCTTGCTGCAGGCAGCCCTCCCCGCACCCCTCTGCCCCAGCTCCCTCCACCTAGATGCCGGCGGTGACCGGGGCAGCAGAAGATCCAGCCGCTGCAGTTGCTGCTGAATAAAATGCCACCTCCCAAATCCCAGTCCCTAGGTGACTGCCTAGGTTGCCTAATAGGTTGCACCAGCCCTGCTTTAATAGAGCAGATCTAGGCCATAGTTAAGGAGTTGATCGCCGGGTTGGTTTGTTTACCTGCCACGATGGCAGGTTCAGCCAATCGTGGCTCCCACTGGCCATTGTTTGCCGTTCCAGGCGAAAGGGGGTTGCAGGAAGTGGTGACCAGCACATCCTTCATCCCACGCCACTTCCCACAGTCCCCATTGGCCTAGAGTGGCGAACAGAAGCCAGTGGGAGTCATGATCGGCCAAACCTTCAGACATATCAGGTGAACAAACTGGCCCAACCCACCAGGGGGCTTTTCCTGAGGGGCCGCAGGCTGAAGGTTGCTGATTCCTGACCTACTCCGTGAAATTAGTGTACAGTGGTGATATGGCAATACATACAAGTAAATCATGGATGGGTATTTAATACAGTGTTGGTGGCTGTCACTGATCAGAAAGGCTGCTAGCAATGGCTGATTCCTATTGAGTTCTTGGATTTAATTATTTTTATTTTTAAAAGGGAATGCATCATTTTGGGGACAATGCATTCTGAGAACTCTTTACATGACATAGCTTCCTGCAACATTTCCCCTGAGCCTAGAAAATACATACGAATAATATGAAGGATTTCCCTTGTCCAGATGGGCACTATAGGCATTTCCTAAATCTTGCATGTTTCCTAAATCTCGGTTGGTTCTTACTATTACCCAGAGGGTCACCACATAGACTCAGCCTGGCTTCAGAACTGAGGCCTACCGCAGTAAAGAAACACTTTTTTGTATTAAGCAACAGGTAGTCATAGCAACTGCTGTGTACCATGAACTACTATGACAGATGCTCAGCCTGAGAACTCAAAAAGCTTAGGTGCCCAAAATCAGAAGCTAGATTATCAGAACTCCTGCTCCACACACTTTGAGATCTGAAATTTTCTCCAAATCTCAGATTATTCAAGAAAAGTACTTGCATTCTCTGCAGCACATCCAAATAACCCCCTTTCAAAATCCCTTGGTACATAATTTAGACAATGGCACAAAACTCCTATGAGATTGTGGCAGTATACAGTGGAGTTTTATCTGTTATAGTGTCAGTCTTTAGTAAATTTAAATTGCAAATTATTTCAGTCACTAATAACAGAGTCTTTTATTCAGAAGGCTAAGTCAGAAATGCTGTTGTGTTCGAGCTCGGTGAAGTACACACCATTTGTAATCTGTACTTAGCATAGCCACATATAATTGAAATCATATGAAAATAAGAGTGAGAAGTATAGGAAAATGCCCTCCCACCCCCGGATCATGCACACTTTTAGCTTTAGGCTGGTACAGGACAAAGCAATCCCACAATATAGACATATTTAACCTTGGTCATACTTACAACCTTGTGGAGGCTATTAGATACAAAGATTGAAGAAACAGTCAGTGGAGCCCACCAAGAGAAGAAATGAGTTTTGGGCTGCTGCCGCCTCAATCACTCCCAGTATCCCACTTGTGAACATTCAAGCATCATGTTTTATTTCCTCTTTTTTCATATCTTTAAATACTCCTGACCATATGTATGTAGGGCTCAGCCCCTATTCCATATGTGGCCTTCTGAGTACTCACAGTTGGGGTTCCGATCGCTGACATAAGTGATTTGTATCAATATGGTGTTAAAATAATTCCTGACATTTCCAATATGCTGATGGATTAATCTCATACTTACACATACTAAAAATTCCCCCAAAAGCATTATTTCATGCTTCTGTGGTGTACTTATCACAAGCTAAATATTGCTATATCTTATAACATTAGGACTTAGTCATGTTAACTGCTTTGCTACTTAGGTTAGCTATCAAAACCAACAGGCCAACTAGGGTTCAACTTCTTGCCAAGCCTACTGTTGTTGTTGTTGTACAGATTCTTAAGTTTCTATACTTTCCTATCTTGCACCACAGCTCCAATAGCTTTTATTTTCCCACCTTAAAGCATTTTAAAATGCATTAGCACATGATTTATAATATTGTACCCTAAGATCAAGTCAGAGGTTATAGGTCAACAGTGTCTTTCAAATTAGCTGTATTAAAAAAAATGGAAAATTAAATAAAGGTGAAAAAATGTAAGGAAGAGGGAAATGAGATTTCTCTTGTCAAGGAGTGGAGACAGAGATCAGGGAGCCTGTTCTTAAATCAATGTCAAATTATGTCAAAGGACTTCGGAGTTTGGTATTAGAAGGGGGAAAAAGAAATAGAGGGAAACAAAGGATTAAATTTTGCTTTGTTCCATTGTTATCTGGAATAACCTCACTGATGTCAATATAGCTGCTCCATATTTATATCAGTTTACCTAGGAGCAGAATGTGGCTCATTGCACATTTTGGATTGACCCTGACCATAGTTTTATAAATGAAGTTACTACGTACTTGAACATAACAAAAATAAAAATGTTGCTATGGACCAAATTCAATAATTTGTATTTAGTTTCTAAAAACAGTGCATATGAAACGCTAAACCACTAATTTCTGGGGAGATTGCTATTCAGATAATATATGAAGATAAATTGCTTTATAATCTGTAGAACAAAATAAATTGCTCCAGGAGGAATAGCTTTCAAAAACCTTGCACGTCAGATTTTCTTTTTAAAATTATCTCTCTCTGAACTCTGATATATACTGGAAAAGTTCTTTGACAAGATCAGGAAAAAATGGCCAAATAAGCATTTATTCCATAAAAATCCAAGGCCTTTTAAACTAGAGATAAGTATAATGTTCACAAACATCACCCTACCTCACATCACAATAAATTGTTGCCTTCATAATTAAAGTATCCTAGCCATGAATTTTGTTCTATTTTGGAGAGAATGTATTAGCCAATGGGGATCTAAGTATATTGCAATTAAATCTCCCTTTATAAAGGCATTTGATATAATTAGCACATTTCATTGATTGGGAATTGCTTTACAGATCATAGGGTAGCTATGTTTAAAATTTTAATTAGGTAAATCTGCCCACAGCATGGTGTAGCCTGATTTGGGGTGGGTTAGTAGGGTTGGTGCAATTTATTCACTTAATTTAATTGTATTTGATTAATTAATTTTTAATTAATAATATTATTAATAATAATTAGATGCTAATTAGTATGGGTTTGGCTCGCCAATATATTTGATCAGAAGATAAAGTTCGTCCTGAATCTGGCTTCACAGAGTTTATAAAAGGAACTTTGGGGTATATGACAGGAGCTTACGCTGAGACAGATATAGTCATAAAGACCTTTTATTAAAATCAATGACATAATAAGCAAATGTTAAAACAGTTCAAGATTACAAAGTTACAAAATATCACAGTTCTTTTAGAGATATATTTATGATAATACACTGTTATAAGCTCACTCTGTGTAGTGCAGTAGCACTTTGGGCATTTTCCACATCTCTGACAGAGGAAGTTATTTTAAGATTGCTTGCGTTCTGGTTTAACACTATATGTGCTAAATGCTTTCTAGTGTAAGAATGAAGCAGAAGGGAAATTAGATCCCTTTTTACCTACAGTTTTGAAAAGAAATAATAGTATGGCCTATTAATAGTTAATAGCCTTCGTAGATGGGTAGCATCGACACATAAGTGAGGGTGGAGGCGATGAAGAGTAGACAGGAGCAGATAGATGGGTGTATTGCCTCCCTGATGGTGAGCTGTCTCACTTTTTTATAGAGCATTGGTCAGAAATCCCTTCTCCAATGCCCAAATTTCATCTTTTCCCCACGGAAATGTTAGGGTACACCTACCTCATAGGTTAACAATTATGTGCGTATGAATGACAGGTATGTACACATTTGTGCTGTACTTGTTTGATTTGTGGGCAAAAATCCCCTTTTTCCACCCTTTACTGTTATTGGTTCAGTTAAAGGTCTCCAGATATCTGTGTAGGTATTTTGTCTTATTATCACTTTTCTGAGTAAGGGTCCCAAAATGTGCTGAAGTTGCCTTAGCATCATACAAGATGTTTGACCTGTAGGTTTCTTGCATTACAGCTATTGCATTATAAATCTATAAGACTATTACATCAAATACTTAAATTTATCAAAAAGACATTTTATACAGACCAACAGATTGATCCTCAGGGCTACAATGGTTCTTCCAGTTTAAACTTAGATTAGATTCTAGTGTTTGTTTATATGTGGGGGGGGGAAAGGAGGGAACAGTACAATGCTTCTAAGGGGTGGTGAGGGAAGACAAACACACACACACACTCTACTTGACTGAAGTAAATAGTGATAAATTACTACTTTATTTGGTGCTGATTTTTTCCATTTCTTAATATTCCAAACATTTATTTTGCCAGAACTGACATCTTGTTTGCACTTTGCTGAAACATTCAATTTTCCCAGTGAGTGACAAGTGTTTAAAATTTGAATCACATGCTAATAAATTATACATTAAAGACTAAATAATTCTTAGTGTTAGAAGCAGGCATTTTCCCCATACAGATTATTCTCAAAACAAGACTCACCTACAGGGAAACAGCAGATTTGCAAAGGAGAAAATAATGGATATAAATGCAAAAGTGTGTGGATGGGTAAATGTTAGACACAAAGCTCATGTATAGGCTTTTGCTGGTTTAAGAGTGAGTGACATCTCTGCTAGTACGTACATACACTCCTATGGAAATGCAGATTATATGCTTAGACTTAATGGACCCATATCTGCCCTCCAATGTGCATTTATAACTTCCGTTGCTTTTATGGGAGAGATGGAGCAGAGGATTCACAGGTATAAACAGCAGGATTTTTCCCAGTACCTAGATATAAAGTACAGACAGATGTCTAAATGCCTTCGAAAGCAAATGACTTGGGAAAACAGCAGTTATTAAATTAAATGAATTTATAACCAATATCAAGATTAATCAGACTCCTCTTCAGAAAAGAAAATTAAATATCTGGTCCATGTGTTAAGAATGAAGCTAGAGTGACTTCCCTGGAAGGAGAGCCATTGGGCAACTGAAGAAAAATTCAAAGGGGACTGGCCGAAGGAATCCCTCCATCAGACAGCACTTAGAAAGGGAAAACTTATGGGTTTCAGTAACACAGAGGACATGTAAAGGGCAGCCCAGGATAGACAGGAATTGCCGAGCATTGTTCATCTCCTAAGTGACACTTCATGGCACAGGAAGACATCAAATTTAGATAAAGATATATCCCTATAGTAAGTAACATGGCTGATTGGTTTGTGAACTTTCTTACAAAGTATGGGTGGTAGTGATGAGCTAAATGATCCCTGAGGACAACAGGAACAATTTACAAAGTTTTGCATTGGAGGCATGAGCTATTTATATTTTGTGAATAGGGCTTTGAAAAATGTAGTCTGTAATGACTGTTGTAAGAACAATGCAGTCATAGCAAACATTAGGAAGATGGGAATAAGTAAAGGCTGAGAGACCCTCATATGATCCATTAAGATCTGTCCTTGTAAGTCAATGATATACCAATTTATATACAAAATATTGACAATGTAACTTCTTGCTCACTCTTGGTTCACATTCTTCAAAAATATTCTCATAAATAATCCTATAGAGATCTTCAGCTAAGACCTGGCATTCCAGTTGCCCATATTGGAAGCTTACTTTGTAATAAATTTCAACACTAATCTATGCAGCTGTGATTATAAGCAGTAGTTTGTTAGGGTTGGTTTTATGTCCTTTCAGACATGTCCAAACAGTTTTACATTCATATAAAGCCTCTCAAACTCAACTGAAAAATTAGGTCTTTAACGTTCTTAAGATTATTATCTATATTGATATTATCATGGCTGTAAGCCATTGAATGGGTATCATATTTAGCAACAGTACTGAAAGGACCATTAGTTTTCTGCTATATATATTGTATGTATACTGTGACTATTTACTCAATGCTGTAGCAATGTGTCACTGGAAAATTAAATGACAAATTCTTCCATTTAGTACATAAAGATAATACTTTAAAGAGTTACTATCTTTCTTCCTGAAACTGTCTGTCACTTGTGGACTTTAGACTTCTGGCCTAGATTAATAAAGAAATTAGGTGTGTGACACTGAGCATTGCCTAATTTTTAGGTGCCTAGAAAATTACTAGGATTCACAAAGCCTGAGTTCTGTGCCTAGGCGCCCTATGTATGGGCAAGGAGGTGCTTTAGAATGAGATAACAAAAACAGCATACTAGTTGGCTCCTGGCCTATAACAGACAATCCAGGGGAGAGGTGGGGTGCTAATCCCCAGTCTTATCTTTTACATAGGCACCTAAATCTGGGCTGCAGGGAGGATAAATAATTCTGAAAAGTCATTAGAGCAGTGGGACTGAATCTATCATTTCCCAGAGGCATATGCTAACCCCTAAGCTATAGATTCATTCCCACACTTGAGTTCTGAGCATGCTTACCAGATTGGTTCCCACAAGCAACTTGGGCAGAGGAACAACTATCTTCCCTCAATTCATATATCACTCTAGGTATGGGCTGCAGTGTGCAGGGGCAGAGGAAGAAACATTGATGCCTAGGGAACTGTTGCGCCCCTCTCCCCAAAAAAGTGCCAAGTGAGTTTAGATGCCTAAAGAGTTCAGCATAAGTTGAGCTGGGTGGCTTTGTGGATCCTGCTGGGGCCTCAGTCTGGGATTTTGGTGCCTAAAGAGGCAGGCCGTAAGTCCTTTTGTGAATCTAGCCCATCCTGTGTTTTCAGAGGAAAACAGTAACAGAAATAACGGCATCAATGGGACATGAGTCCTTGCTTTTTGCCTTTGAATGAGAACCCGCTTCTTGTTTCCCATCTGTCAGAGTGAGCTGGCCCTTCAACAGGAATGGAAGTTCAGCTGCATCTGTGCCACACTTCACTTATTCCCTTCACCTGGGGAGGCAAGATAAGTCATGTAAATAACCTGGCCTGCTTGAGGGAAGGGTGGATAGGAGGAGCCTGTGGAGAGGCAGAGCTCACTCTGGGGAGTAGTAGGTCTGTGAGAGCCGAGGAAGACTTCAGGAAAGAAGGGTGGTGAAACATGGAAGCAGAGTGTTTTTTATAAAAGCTGGTGCATAGCCAGTAGGTCTGAGAGTACAGGAAGAGGTGCTGTGTAATAGCAGGCAGGTTGAGGCTATAGAGGCAAATGACCTGGTTGTTTAGGGTGCCCAGGGCTGGAAACTCATATACAAATTGGATGTGGGTTCTTCTTATACTGCTATGCTCTGTGAAGGTGACCAAGGGAACATGACAAAGGAATTGATTAGGACCCAGGAAGGTTAGAGCTGAAGTGGACTGAGTGAGGAAAAAAATGGATCCTTGGAGAAAAAGGGTGACTTGACTGTTTTAAGATTCAAGGAGTTTGAATCACAGTAATCTTCTAGGGAACCCAGGGAGGGGAAGCCTGGGAGAGGCAATGGTAAGGGAAAGGGTTTACTTTCCTTGTGTTAAGATCCAGAGGGACTGGGTCTTGGGGTTCCCCGGGTGAAGTTTTTGGGGGACCAGAGTGTACCAGGCACCGGAATTCCTGGTTGGTGGCAGCGCTACAAGTACTAAGCTGGTAATTGAGCTTAGAGGAATTCATGCTGGTACCCCATCTTTTGGACGCTAAGGTTCAGAGTGGGGGTTTATACCATGACAGCATTGCATGGACCTGTTCAAACTTAGGTGAGTGAAAAAATAAAAAAATGCATATAAAATTGTGCTCTACTCCTACAAGGCTCTCTTCTCTGAACTGTGTTAATGTGTAAATCTTCATTATTTCTATAATGTGACTTTTTTTCCCAAAGATGTTCATATTCCCTTTTCTCTACCACAGGATGACTCTGGCTTTTCTTGCTGAAGAACTATTCACTAATAGTTAAGGTTTCACTGTCATGGCTTAATGTTTTGACACAATTATCTGTACTGATCTTAGAAGTACTTAATTTGAATGATCAATAAAGTAATCAGAATTAAATATGATTTATCAGCAGACACTATCCTTCCTTCTTACGTACAGTGATGTTCAGAAGGATCTCTGAGCTTATGGAAGTAGTGTACGTTGCAGAGAAATAAATGCCATCTTCTGGGGACACTGTGCTATATCCTTGAGTTGCAGTCAAAAGGAACTTGGTCAAGTCCTTAACCTCTCTGTCTCACAGGTTGCACATTTGTGAAAAGGGTGTGACTCTTCCTCAAAGTTTAATTTTGTAGGCACTTTGAAAGTGAATGAAAAACACTATATTATTTGAAAATAACATGACCCGATATAACATGAATTCAGATATAATGTGGTAAAGCAGTGTTTGGGGGGTGCAGGGCTGCACACTCCAGCAGATCAAAGCAAGTTCGGTATAATGAGGTTTCACCTATAATTTGGTAAGATTTTTTTGGGTCCTAAGGACAGCGTTATATCCAGGAAGCGGTGTAGTAATGTATGTGATGCTGAAACTGTTTTCCTTATTTACATGTATAATGTACCTATCCAACACTTGGATGTATGGACAAGTAACTCATTTAAATACTGAGAAACCATCTAGGACCAATGTTGATGTAATAGACCATCCTAATACACCAAATATAAACTTTTTATCCCCCTCCTACTACATGCCCACATACAGGTACTCCAACATGCTCCCAAGAGAGATCCTGGGGAAAAAAGTAAGCTTTGAAAAGTCCTCTGAAGGCCAAAAAATTTTAGCTGTCACACTGAGACAGGAACTGGTTCCAAAGTCAATGATCTTGTTGTTGGACTGCTCATATTTAGATCCTAACCAATTAGAGCTTAAATTAACTCACACCTGGAATTGTATCCAGAAACTAATAAACTACAATCTGCACCAGCTTCCAATTAAAGCTCTCCCTGCAGGAAAAACTCCACTGAAGCCTTCATAGATGGGCTTGTTTATTGGTTATACTAATAGTTACACCAGTATAACTCCCCATATAGACATGCTTATTCTGGTATAAGAGTGACTTTTAGTTAGTGATATAAGCTAAATAACAGCAACAAAGCACTTATATACAAGATTAAATTTCTATGTGGGAAGTTATATTGATATAGCTATAAACTCTCACCTTAAGGTTTGGGGTTTTTTAAGAACAAGCAAGAGATTAAAAAATACTGTATAGAAAAAGGACACAATTTTCAAAAGTTCCGTTTTCAAAGCTTACTGGGACACTTAGGAGTCTAACTTTTGAAAATGGGACAAAGGCTACTAAATCACTTTATTGCTCTTGAAAATGTTACTCATGGCCTAAGTGGGGTGCCACATTCTATGCTAGCTACTCTCCAAGTATCATTTTTGTATAGTCCTAAGCAAAGACCACTGCAATAATTCAACTTAAATGTGACAAAACAAAGAGATAGAAACGGCAACAGTCTTCTAGACGCATGTAGATAGAATAAAACACACTGCCAATTCTATCAGGGTATGCAGAAGTAGTTGAATAAAGATGGAGGGTCACCATTTGGAGATCTTATTGGATAACAAAAGTCAGATGCAAACATTCAGGTGAGGAGGTTGATAAATTACCTGTTTCCTCCATTCTCCCTCCACCCCTCAACCCACCAACATGTAAATATGCTCTCTGAGTTCAGCCTTCAGGAGATCTCTCATCAAAAAACAGGACTACCCAGAGGATTCAGGGAGGTTGTGGCAAAGCAGGGGAGCTGCGGCGCTTGTACTCACCTGGCGGCGGTCCAAGTCTTAGGCGGCATTTCGGCGGCAGGGAGCCCTTCAGTCACCCTGCGTCTTCAGCAGCACTGAAAGGCACCCCGCCACCAAAATGCCACTAAAGACCCAGAGCTACTGAAAGGTCCTCCGCCAGCAAAATGCTACTAAGACCCGGACTGCCACCAGGCCAGGGCCCATGGGGACCCTGCGGGGCCCGGGGCCTGGGGCAAATTGCCCCACTCTCCCCCCGCCCCCAGGGCAGCCCTGTCCAAAAATCACTTCTGGTCAATCAGGGGGAAAATTGATCAACTGCACAATCAATATATGGTGAAGCAGAGAAATATCACTGGGTGTCATTCACATACCCATACAGTCACTTAATAGTTCCATATACGTTTTCAAAGATGGAGTTGGTTGATAATCCTATTTTGGCACCCCACCTGAGATTTCTTGGGATGGAGGAGCACTATCCCAATAACACCATTTTGAGTCTTTTCGCAAAGAAAATAATGCGGTCACTTAAGAACAACTCCCCCTACCACAATACACTGAAAAATCCTCATGGTTGGTGGTTGTTGGAAAGATTTTCATCTTGTAGCTAGAAGGATATTGCCACCTTACAAGCATACCCCTTTTGAAATAGAAGCTGAGTGACTTTTTAAAAATGGTGCAATAATATCGGGGAGGAGGGTTACAGCAAGGAAGGGAGTATGTGATCTTGATGATGGTGGCAGCAGTCTTTGGTGAAGGCTGGCATCATTACTAGGGTATACTTATGGTTGTAGTTCTCTGTTTGTAGTGGATGATGATGGTTCTAGTGGTAATGTATCTCTGGATGAGTATGTATGGTCAGATACCTTCATCTTTCATATCACTGTTTTTATGGTTTTGTATCGGGTATTCTTTGTGTGTTATATCAGTCTTAAATGACACACAGCATAGGGTTATTGTATTAATATTAATGAAAATGAGATTTATGATCCCATGAATGCTTCTGTTACTAGTAATGGAGTTAATCATGTGCTTCAGATACCTCAAAGGAACCCCATAACTTTTACCTGACTTCAGTAGCTATAAACAATGGGGTGGGTTAAAGAGAAATTCTAAATATATCATTAATCATAACTTTGTCTGGGACAGAAGTTGCTTTTCTGAAAAATGTCATCTTATAGTTTAGTATGTCATCCTTGCTGATTTTTATTTTCATACACAATCTGTTCCTGTAATAAGTTTGCCTGATTGTTTGTCAGCTATTTTTCTATGTGATTTATTTCTGAATTAGTTCTACTTCAAAACCCCCATGTTTACATCAATCACTTTGTTCCTGACTACTCTCAAGAACCTTCTAATTGTGTAGAGGTGCTTTTTCACAAGTAATAGACCAAACTTGACTGACCTGTATGAGAAACTATAGTCATACACTCTAAATATGAATTGCTATACATCTCTACCCCAATATAAATGTAGCCCGATATAACATGAATTCGGATATAACACGGAAAAGCAGCGCCCTGGTGGATCAAAGCAAGTTCAATATAACAAGATTTCACCTATAATGCAGTAAGATTTTTTGGCTTCTGAGAACAGCGTTATATCAGGGTAGAGATGTAGTCTGAGCAACCCACCTGTTCTCCCCGTCTGCCCTGAACTATTTAATGGCAACCTGTTTCTCATTCTCACTTTAACACACTGCATGTGCTAAGTAACTTAGGATTCCAGTTCCATGGACAGTACTATAACTTTTTTCCTCAGATTCAATGTTTTTGTGCACTGACAACATTTTCATGCATATTTCATGGTTCTTCAAAATATGAAACTCTGATGAGTAACTTCTAACAGCATTTCCTTTATTCCCCCATGAAGTCAGTTTTACAGATCTGTAATAACACATTTCTTCTTGATCCTCCCTGCAGTAGGCTTACCTGTTGAAGTTCTCTCTACTCTTAGGATACATCTCATATCATTAGTGGACCAGCAACATCTCTTCCAAGAGCTTTTTCTACTCCCTTTAATATTTTCTTTAGAATTTGTTGTAATTTAACTGATCCTTTAGCTCATTAGGTTCTATGATTACCATTTGTTTACATTGGAATATACCCATCCAGATTTTTTAGCATCACATTTTGTTAACCCCCTCTCTCCTCCTGAGTGTGAAACCAGACTTCATTTGATAATAAAGTATACAAGTCTGTCTCATCTTACACTGGGGTTACATTCCTCTGTCAGCGCTTAAAGCAAAAATCGCATACAGTCAAAGTTACATTGAGTGTTACGGCAGGCAGAATCGCCAGCACTACAGAAACAGTATTTAAATTGTTATTTTTCTCTTTTTTTTTGTTTTTGCCGACCACGTAAAGGTGAAATCGTGCATTTTAAATGCACCTAAGATGCGACATACCTGTAGAATTTCTTCAGATCTCCATGATACAGTTAGTTGTCTTATCACCCTCCCATTTGTTTTCCTCATTAGTAACCTTTGACTCTTAGCTAGCTATTGAATTATAATGTACATAGAACATGGTAGGTATTTAAATTTAGAAAACACTCTAATATGAATTCTGTACATTAAGGTAATTATTAATAAAACTTCATATGCTGAAACAGTGTTCATAAAGCACTCAGATTCATAGACTCTTGGACTGGAAGGGACCTCGAGAGGTCATTGAGTCCAGTCCCCTGCCCTCATGGCAGGACCAAATACTGTCTAGACCATCCCTAGACCATCCTACTCTTAAATATATCCAGAGATGGAGATTCCACAACCTCTCTAGGCAATTTATTCCAGTGTTTAACCACCCTGACATTTAGGAACTTTTTCCTAATGTCCAACCTAAATATCCTTGCTGCAGTTTAAGCCCATTGCTTCTTGTTCTATCATTGGAGGCTAAGGTGAACAAGTTTTCTCCCTCCTCCTGATGACACCCTTTTAGATACCTGAAAACTGCTATCATGTCCCCTCTCAGTCTTCTCTTTTCCAAACTAAACAAACCCAATTCTTTCAGCCTTCCTTCATAGGTCATGTTCTCAAGACCTTTAATCGTTCTTGTTGCTCTTCTCTGCACCCTCTCCAATTTCTCCACATCTTTCTTGAAATGCGGTGCCCAGAACTGGACACAATACTCCAGTTGAGGCCTAACCAGCGCAGAGTAGAGCAGAAGAATGACTTCTCGTGTCTTGCTCACAACACAACTGTTAATGCATCCCGGAATCACGTTTGCTTTTTTTGGAACAGCATCACACTGTTGACTCATATTTAGCTTGTGGTCCACTATAACCCGTGGATCTCTTTCTGCTGTACTCCTTCCTAGACAGTCTCTTCCCATTCTGTATGTGTGAAACTGATTGTTCCTTCCTAAGTGGAGCATTTTGCATTTGTCTTTATTAAACTTCATGCGGTTTACTTCTTCCCTTCTTAATAATTCTGATTTCCTTCCTGAATCCCCTTTGAGACAGTCAATATGAATAGACGAGTCTTGCAACATGTCTTGAGGGTCGACAAACTAGGGGTCTTTGGGATTGGTGTAGTGAAGCCAGGACTCAACTATAGTCTGATAGACTACTGAATAGGTCTTTAAAACTCCAGTTGTTTATATTGATTAGGAAGCTTTTTTACGTGAATAGTTGTATCTTATGCAGAATCTAAGCTTTCACTTGTGAATGTTTCTAGCTCTCATGGTTGCAGAGTTAATCTTGGAAACTACAGCTGATACTAACTGAAGAAAAACTGTCTTCTTATGTTTGCAACCAGTTCTGGTACCTCTCTGTTGCTCAGAACATTGACAACATGTAGCACCGTGAAATCTGGTCTGATATTTCTAATTTTTCACTGCTGCTTTTCAGAATGTTGTAGGCACTGTTAAATTGACTATCAGGTCAGTTTCTCTCCTATAGTTTGTGGGTGAATTTTTATATTTTTATATATAATATATTATACATACACCCCCCCCACAAAAATAGGATTCCAGGATTGTAATTCTGTATATCACTCTGAAGCTTAGCATGTCTGCAGAGTCAGCGTGAAGCAATGGAAATACCTATAAGTGTGGTTGAGACTCTGAACAGAAAAAGCTATTACCAGATTCAATCATCACAGGGGTTTATGGTCTGTTACTGTCCAATCTGCAAGTCTTCAACCATTTTGACCTTACAGATTACACCCCTGTGAAAGCAAGGCAGATATCCATGCCATGCCAACAGTTCTAGACTATTATGATATCAGAGGTAACTCAACTAATCCCTACCCTTACAAGCACTGAAATTGTTGTATTCAAATTAGCTATAGCCTATGAGACACACTGGACAAATGGGGGATTACTTAGCTCAGCTGTCATATTTCTTCAAAACTACACACAGAACCTAACGAGCATACATAAATGAAAACACATACAGCCCCTCACTACATCACACATCTCATTTGCCACCTGCACAAATGAACACAAATCTCTGAGCGCAACACAAACAGCACACACAATAACCTAAAACATCACTTTGAAGCCTAGAATGTGTGTTGACTCAGTGTGAAGCAATAGAAACAGCTACAAGCATGGTTGAGAACTTTGTGTTGAGAGCTATTTGTAGCTTTCTTTATACACGCATGAAAGCCTGTGCAATTGCTTGTAGTGAGCAACAATCAACCATTAGGCCGGAAATGGATCCAACATTGGACATCTCAGAAATAAGAATAGCAGACATACCAAGTGATTCTGAAGAGGGAACAAAACAACATTTTATTCATGGAAATCTAAAAGTGGAAAGCAAACTTAGCACAAGGGGATGAAGGCCCTGCTTCACAAAGGGGCATAGGCATTGTGACATTCAGCATTTCAATGCCTAACTCTTTTTGGCAAATCACAGGAGCAAAACTAAGATCCACAAAGCCTGGTTTAGGTGTGTAGGCTCCCCATACAATGCACTGGGAGAGATAAGCACTTAAGAATTGTATCCACAAAAGCTAAGATACTGTGTGAGGAGCTTCCTAAACTAGCCAATGGAAAATATTGATAAGAAGAGTATCCTAAGCCCTGCCCCTATCATGGAGTTCAGTGCCTAAATCTGGTCTGCAAGGAAGTGTCTGTCACTCTGATAAGTGATCTACAAGTGGAAAACCCTCTCTTGAAGTCAGGCAGCTTAGGCACTTAAGTTTCTTGCAAGAACAAGTTAGGATCCTGCCTAACTCCACATAAAATGACCAAAGGTGGTCAAGTACTTAGTCACTGATTCTGTAGCCTGGAGGTCAGGGCACCCATATGGAAGATGGGAGATCCAGGGTCCCGTCCCCTTTCTCCAATGACTCTTTAAGTATTTATTCATATACCCAGAGGCAGAAACTTGGGCACCTAGGGGACTTTTACTGCAAAAACGTGGACACTATATGAGTTTAGGCCCCAACTGGGTTAAGCGATAACTGTGTACAAAGGTTTTGTGGATTGTAATAGAGCCTAAAACTGGGATTTAGGCACCTGTACCATTGTGGGTCTCAGGCAAAAGACCCTTTGAACAGGCTAGTAACAGAAATAATCTTCCATTGAATAGCTGACATTAAAAATTCGCTGAACTGTGGAATATTGCTTTGCGATGAAGTGATTCAGGTCTGTCGGCAGCTGAGGCCCAGTATGAAGGCTAGAATAAACCAAGAGACTGGTTTTTTTTCTCTGTATGTGTTTACATAGAGGTGCAATTTCCTGTATTGTAGAAAATATAAAGACTATCTGAACACAAACCTAATGTAAGTAAACGGTTAGGACACTCACCTGGGGTATGAGACTGAGGTTCAAGTCCTGGGCTTGAATGTGGGTTTCCCACAAAGGAGGTGAGCACACTAACTATTGGGATTTGGGCTGTTCTGGGTGGGTCACTCTCTGACCAGAATTTCCATCCTGAACCTGACAAAGCTTCCTGATTTTTTTTTGAGTCGTTTTTGGATGAATCAACATTTAAAAAAAAATGAAAATCAGGCAGCCAACTCTAATAAATAGTGTCATTGTACCAAGTTTAGTGCTGTAGTCAGTCTTAATTTGCTTGCTCTGCAGTAATTTGGGGAAAACATGACTTTTGCTTACCCCTTGAAATGCTTACATTTTGTAGCTGTGCTGTAGTTCATCCTTCACCTGTAATTGTCCCAGAACTTATCCTCAGCCACAATACTTTCATGACTAGGCTGAGCTCCTCCCGAAACCTGCTGTTCCTGAAACCAAAATCATTCTCTTCCCTGTTACTATGGTTCTGCTGGCTCTCTAAACACAGATCTGGGCCCTGGGGAGAGGGTGTTAGAATTCACTTTCCAGTATAAGCAGTACACCACACTGATATCAGAGTATGCAAACACACACCAGAAATATAGACACCCAAATACTCATGTATCCTTCTAATCTGAAGCAGAATAAAACTAAGCAAAAAGCCAACGTCAAGATGATTTAAAAAGAAACTTAATAGATTACTTCATCACCATGTACAGAACACCACATTCTGTTGACAGAACTCCTGAAATATTACATACTCATGTCCCTGCCCTTATGTCTCCCATTATACACTGTTCTTTTTTATCACATTTTTCCCATGAAGCTTCAGATTAAACAATTCTAAAGTAATAACTCACTGTCTTTCTTTCTTTCTTTCTTTCTTTCTTTCTTTCTTTCTTTCTTTCTTTCTTTCTTTCTTTCTTTCTCTCTCTGCCTGCCTTATTTTCCCTCACATTCATTTGTACTGTATTCTCACTTACTCCCAACTAAATAGCTCCCTCTATTCTTTCTCTTTCCCTTATTTCTTCCTCTCTGGCTCCCACTTTCACATCACCCTTTCCCTCTTGTATCATTAAGTGGTTTAACTCCCATGCTTCTCTTCTCTCCTTCCTCTGGGTTTTTTTTGGTCCCTTGTATTTATCCCTGACCTGTTCCCCCAGGATTTCTCCACTGTGGTATCTCTTCCCCATAGAATTCCTGGGGTCCCCCTGTCCCTTTCAGCCCACTCCTTGTAGACATGAGGATCTCCTGTGTCCCCCTCACTTCACATCACCAGATGTTCCCTCCTCACCTTGGTGGAGGCATGGTGGGAGTAAGGGTCTGTCTTTTACCTGCTGCAGCTTACTACCGCCTATTACCCATGGGAATTCCTTCTGCTTCACTGCAGTCTCACTTAGAGGTAGAAGGAAGGAATTTATCTGATCCCATTCCTGAAAATCTCCCCCCCACACACACACACACTACCTTGCTTCACACACGGTAGAAGATTTCCCATGGTGTCCTCTCCAGACTTGGGTCACTAATGTACTAGATAGACAAAAGTAAGCTCCCCAAACCTGTGTGTGAGGGCAGGATAGAACCTTCTCTGTTTGCCCTGTTCCACACTTTTGGTAGAGATTAAAAAGCAGCTGGCAGCAGCAACTGGCGGCAGCAGCAGCTGCACCTCTCTTCGCCCCCTGTAACAGGAGATAGCAAGAATAGGAGCACTTGATCTGAGCAGGTAAAAATGAATAGGAAGTGATGCCCTCCAATACATCCTCCCCGCTCCCAGGTGATTGATCTGAAGAGACTCTGAAAGCCATAAAGAACAACTTCTGTCAGAAACAGATTCCTGGCATGTCTAAAGTTTATGCAAAATTATTGCAAGTGTTTTCTACAGTCCTTAACTGCAATTTGTATCTGACACTTTCTCAGGGTGCCCAGTACTGAGGATCTCTGTGTAAACCCTCTGCATCAGTGAGAAAGAGACTTGCTATTGCTAAATCAAGTCAAGTCTACTCCTTGACACTCCCAACCTGTTTAGTGACCCACGTAACCTCTTCAGGGCTCTGCCAGCCTTTACTTTACCTTGTAGGTTAACACTTGCAGTATCCCAGATCCCAAGCTGTGAAGCATCTCTCTGTAGTGACCAGTCTCTGTCACTGGATGCTCACAGAAATTACTATACAAGCTGTCCCTGAAGAGATTGCACAGCTCAGAATCAGGTCAGCTATAACAGGACAGCACTGAAATGTTACTATCAATGTTAAGACTTAAAAAGTTACTGAGTTAGGACAATGGAAACAAATGATTACATACAAACAATAGGTATAAAACACTTTAACAGGCCAAAATCCTAAACTAGTTTCTCACCTACGGGTTGAAAACTTTAAGAATGTAGTGAAAGGAAGGAGTCAGTAAGTGTAAGCATGGGGATTTCAAATACCCAGGACTTACTTTAAATGGTAACTTAAGTTGATAAAAGTGGCTTGGAAGACAAGCAAGTAATTTGAGGGAGAGTGAAAAGTTAACTCTGTAGTTGCTGGAGGAAACAGCAGTTAAATTTTGTAAAAATGCTAAAGAAAAAAGTTCTTGGTGTCTGTGAAATGTTTGTAAATAGATTCAGGCAAAAAAATTATGGAATAGCAATTATTTGATTTGGCTATAAACAATTTAGTTAAATTAGCTGAAGAATGTACACAGTGTTATGTAATTGAAAACCTGCGCTGCCTATAAAACAAATACAGAAAAATATGGGGAATAATTTGAGTAATTCCTCAGTTTTGCCTGCAATCAGCAAGGATATTTGTAAAGAAAAAAATATTTTAAGCAAAATAATTTTATTTAAATGTTTAAATGTTGTAATTGCAAGATTTGACTGTAAATAAGGTCACAGATCCCATCCCTTGGACATTAAAGGCTAATAAGACTTTCACTCAGGTTAAGCATGTTCTGGCCTGAGCATTGGCACTGGGCCTCCCTGATTATAAGAAACCCTTTACTCTCTATTGTCATGAAAAAAGGAGGGGATGGCCCTAGGGGTCCTCACGCAAACCCGTTGCATATTTTAGTTCCTCTTTGGACCCAGTAGCTGATGGCTTCCCTCTGAAATTTTTTGTCTTTGTATGCTGCAACCTCTTTCTCCAGCTGCGTCCCCTCATGACCTGGCACTATTGCAAAAGTCAGCGTCTAAGAAGGAGAAGGATGGTTGGGACGAAATGGGTGTTCTCCACACCTTGTGGTGCACTCCAGATGGTCATCTGGCTGCGCCCCGGGCTTTGTTCCCCTACCTTGCTCGCGTGGCCCATGGTTTGGCCCGCGTGAGAAAAGAACGGATGATTGCATCAGGGGTGTGGCATTGGTATGCCTCAAAATTTTTAATCATGGCTCAACAATATTGTAATCCTTCCCCTATTTGTCTGGCACACAACAGTGGAAAACCAGTCCGGACTAGACCGGCAGCTCACCCCACTCCATGAGGACCCTTTGTAAATATTCAGATTGACTTTATAAACATGCCAAAATGCTGTTCTTATGAGTATGTGTTAGTTTTAGTAATATATTTCCTTATAAAAAGGCTTATGCCAAAACGGTTGTGAAACTTTGGCATACTTGTAAATAGCAACAGTGAATGTGAACCTAATTTTACTGGACAAATTATAACTAGGTTATGTGCAGCTTCACAGATCTAGTATGGCCAAATGCACTTAGAAGGCCACTTCCAATTGAAAAAAAAAATGCACTCAGCCCTTATAAAATTTCTACCAGGGCACCCAATGCAACTATCGACAGTGCCCTGCTGGCTTTGGCTCAGGTGGACATTTATTTAATAGATGACACAATGCGTAATTATCGCCAGGCACTAATAAAATGTGTTAAGTCTTTTTAAATACAGTAGCTCTGCTGCTTGCTGAAACCAACAGACTGGGTGTACATGAAGGTCCACCAGCGAGGAACTGCCCTGGCTCCATGCTGAAAGACCCTTATCAAATCCTGTTAATTACCAACACTGCTGTGAAGTGCCAAAAATTGACTGCCTGCCCATGTTCTTCACTGTGATGACTTTCTGACTAATAATTGGTCTATCTTTCCTTCTGGCGTTGTTGCTCTTTCTGGACGGCAGGAGTAAAGGACAAGCTAAAAAAACTGGTAACTTCTCCTTTGTTTGCTGACAGACCCACTGAGCCTTTGAACTTTGCTAAGAAAACAACCTCTCCACCTGAGGACATAATAAAGCCTCCAAGCAAGCAAGGTAATTGTGCTAGTAACCTCTCCCTTGCGGCCTCACTGCTGGACAGCTAAGTAAATTAAGACTACGAAATCTCGAAGAATAGCTTGCGGAAGCTAGCCAAAACTACCTGAAAATGAGACTTTGAATGTTCCTTAACCTCTCCTCTTTAATGAACTTGGGATGGGGATGAAAAAGTAATATTTTCTGAATATTTTTCCAATTAGTAGCCTTACTTGTAAGCCCACTACTGACACCACTAGTAAATAACCAAACATATACCCACAGGACTTGTCTGACCACGGGAATATTTTTCTACTTAGAGGCTATTTCAGTAACCAACAACATAGCCTGTACCCTGTTATAGTATTTTCTCTCCCATATAACAAACCTAAAGCCTCCTGAAAAAGTATCCGAGTGTATGACCAGCAGTTGTAGTATGGTTCTTCTAGGAAAAAAAAACCCAAGGGGGTTCAGATGGACCATACTTAATGCCAGGCTAGGAACTATCAAATTTGCCCTGCCCTTATCCCACTTCAAGATCACTTCTACCTGCCCCAATTGCTCCTGAGGGGCTACCCTTGGGTTGGTATAGACTTGGGGTGCATCCTCCTGCCAAAGGAGGGATTTAACTGGCTCCTTGCGGGACGGGGCAAATAGTGCCGCTCCTGTCTGGAATATTTACAAAAATCAACAGCATAATGAAAATTGGGCCAATTGGCCCAGGACATAGGCTTATCTCCGGGGCACAAGTAAGCAGTATCTGGGCTGGAGTGGACGAATTACATGTTGTCTCCACCCTTAGTTCTTTAACCCAAGATTTACTGCTAAAATGCTCTTAAGCATCGCTGAAGCAGGGAAGGCATTGTGGTGGGATCTGGCTTATTCTAAGGTAAGGGATTTTCTGAGCAACCAGCTAATGGCCGTTCGGAATGATCTTGACCACCAAGCTTGGCCCACCGCCCTTATGGATGCTTCAGGCGTACCATCTGATTTGTGGCCCTGGAAACACTTGGAAATTTTCTGGATAGAAATATTGGTGCTCACAGTGCTCCTTCCAGGCCTATGGGCCAGTGAAAGGACTGTGGGCTCCCACATACCGAATCTGGGAGGATTCTTGGGGAAGTTGTATGTGGGACTGGGTCATCCACCGGGATGTGTGAAAAATAGAACCTCCCCAGCTCCAATGCATTCAAAAAAACTCAAACCTGGAGAAAACATTACAGTTCACCACTATGTGTAATAGGAAGGTAACGGCCATATAACGACCCTTGCCTCCCAAACCCTCATTCAGGCTAACGATAGCTGTGTCTGTGTTAACTCTTCTGTCTTACATGATGTAGCCTTTAACTTATTTACAAATTCAGGTACCCATGCTATCTATTGGCCCATAAAGAAAACGTATCAGGTTTCCTTACAGTTCCAAGTCCCTTTCAACTGGACATCTGTCATACCCGATCAATTTCACACACTGTTATCTCTTTTATCAAAAGTCCAAAAAAAATCTTCCAATTAAAAAAAAAAATTCATCTCCTTAAGAATATATATCGGGCAGAACTCAATGTTTTCTGTACTGCCCACATTGTCTCCTCTCTCTGTATAACAACGGCTATGTTTTGCCAAATCACAAAGGTCCTTCTTCCATCCCAGCACCCCTGGTATGTATGGGCTCTCTTAGGGGTCGGCATAATAATCACTCTGTGCCTCTGCTGTTGGTATTGTTGCTGTTGTAACACATGTTGTCCTAATTGCCCAAGATCAAGCTCCACTTCATATGCCCCACCGCCAATGATGCCACTTAACCCATTAATGGAATCGACTTTAGCCAATGAGGATCGCCTGCATTATGCCACTCTGAATGCTTCCTTAGAAGAAGCCACCTATGGCAGCATTCCAAACTCAGAGGACCCTCATCCGGAGATCCAGAACTTAATGGATATCCAGAGTGAGGAGTTTGATGCCATGTAAAACAAAGGCATCAAAAAGGAGGGAGTTGATAGGGAAAACCCCCCGACCCCACCTTACCCAAGGCCCCAGGCTTTTTGCTGAGAATAGAGTAAGAGTAGGCTCTTAGCTAGAAGCAAGAGTTTTAACTCCTGCTAAACTTGTTTTTCTGTACAAGGGGCACGCTGAGGCAAAAAGATGTGGTCAGGGCCCCAAAAAGAGGAACGAGAATTGGATAAAGAGGAACCAGGAAATCTGTTAAGTTATAACAGCTGAGTAATAGAAAAAGTAATAGAACGGTCAAACCGGAGACTTGACTGGCAAAGACAATAACAGGAAAAGCCATAGATAAAAGACTGGGGTTTTGCCATAGATGGAAAATTAATTGGTCAGCTTGCTTGTTATCATTATAGTCCAAATAAGGCAAATAACATGTGTAACCAGCGTGCTACGTTTTGCGGTTTTAACCTTTATAAGCCTGGTAAAATTTGTAACATGTAGAGCAGCAGCCAGCCTCTTGCGTTTGGTCTATGCTGTCTCTCCCTGCATATATGCTTGTACGAAATAAAGGCGTCTCAGGCTGTCTGATCAAATCATTAAAGTGGTGGTCTTTTCCCCTACATCATCGTCCAGAACAACCATTCTACATGGCTGGAATCCACTATTCAAGGATTTAAAAAGCACCATTCATTTTTCTCCCTGAATGTGTCACTAGTCCCCCAATGTTTTCTCTGGTGTGCTGTCCCTATGTTTAACTTGGGTCCTCATGTTTGACTTGCAGTACAAATATAGCTTCCACTGTGTTTGACTTATGAACACTTAATTTACATCAGACAGGGGTAGGTGAATAGATCTGCTTTATCTGGGAGAAAACCTCTCTGTCAACTCTACCATGTTACATAGTTTAAAACAATGTTTCCCAAACTTGGGACGCGTCTTGTTTAGGGAAAGCCCCTGAAGAGCCAGGTCGGTTTCTTTACCTGCCGCATCTGCAGGTCCAGCCAATCGAGGCTCCCACTGGCCGTGGTTCACTGCTCCAGGCCAATGGAGGCTGTTGGAAGCGGTGCAGGCCGAGGGATTTTCTGGCCACCATTTCCAGCAGCTCCCATTGGCCTGGAGCAGCGAACTGGAGCCAGTGGGAGCCGCGATTGGCTGAACCTGTAGACGCGACAGGTAAATAAACCGGCCCGGCCCGCCAGTGGCTTTCCCTAAATAAGCGACAGAACAAGTTTGGGAAACACTGGTTTAAAACATATATTTTAGTAGGTACACACAACTCTGTGAAATGTATGTAATGATGATATTTAAAATGATACTAATGATCAGGAGGACACTAGTTTTCATTTGCTATCTTACAAGACACTATTTATGAATAAATACTAAGCAAGTGGTGTGTTAGATGTTATGAGTTTTTCAGGCCTGTTAGGAGTTGCTGACACAGAGTAGTGAATTCTTTTTTTGCCAACTGACACCAGTGGGACTCTGTCACAATATTTCAGTAAGGATGAAAGAACTCAAAAAACTTTCCTCTATTCTACCCTCCTTCACCCCTCATCCCCCCCAAAAAACTTTTCAAATTATATGAAATTCCACCATAAAAAATAAACTTTGACCAAATTTAATTTCAAGCCATTTGGTCAAAAATGTTTCAAATTAATGTGAAATGATTTTTTTCTTCATTTTGATTTCAATGAAACTAAAACTTTGTTGTCCTCCCATCTCTTCTTATTCCCTCTTCAAACCCTATCCTTATGAAAAAAGAAAAAAAAATCCATTCAATTTGAAGTTGATTTTTAGATTTGAATAATTTTGTTCAAAAATCACATAAATAAACAGAAAATTTGAATTAACTAAAAATAATTCATTTAGCTCCTTATCTTTTTAAAGAAATTAATTTCCATTTTTTTTACCCCCTATGTCTTTTTATCTGTCTCCATTTTACCATTGACTGGAACCCAGGTCTGGCAATAGAGAGAAAAATTGCCTATATATATCCAAAAAAAGAAACATGACTCATATTCCCTTTGTTTTTGGTAGGATACCACTAATTTGATGAGTGTATGCAGAACATCCTATACAAAGGAGACTTCCGTTTGCTTCAAGTTTACTTTATGTGGATTACACTCACGTTTCAGATCAAAGTGACTACATCTGAATCCAGAGATGTTACCTCTGTCTGATCTTTTAAAGACCAAGCTATCTGAATGCTTTAAAAAATGATGACAAGATCAAGAGACTAGTGGCCTAGAAGTGAAGTAGCTTTTGAAAACAAGTGCTAGAAATCACAATTTTTAAACAAAACAAAACAAAATCCTCAGTGTTTTGTGGTTGGTTTTTAAAGTCTTGAAATAGTTTTGAGTAGATATCTTAAAAATAGCAAAGAGTCCTGTGGCACCTTATAGACTAACAGACGTTTTGGAGCATGAGCTTTCGTGAGTGAATACCCACTTTGTCAGATGCATGTATTCACCCATGAAAGCTCATGCTCCAAAACGTCTGTTAGTCTATAAGGTGCCACAGGACTCTTTGCTGCTTTTACAGATCCAGACTAACACGGCTATCCCTCTGATACTATCTTAAAAATGTGTCTTCATGCTGAAATACCATGTGTAGAACAAATTTGGAGAGGTTTGCACTTCATGTACCTCTGGCTGCCTTTGAATTTTGCATTTGAGCCACAGATTTTTTGACTTTCAAAGTATGTCACCTGTGCTTTGTCAGGGTTCCCTCCCCACACTGAACTCTGGAGTACAGATGTGGGGACCCACATGAAAGACCCTCTAATCTTGTATTCCACCAGCTTAGGTTAAAAACTTCCACAAGGCACAAATTCCTTTCCTTGTCCTTGGACGGTATTGTTGCCACCATCAAGTGCTTTAAACAAACATTCAGGGAGGGGCCACTTGGAGCCCTATCCCCTCCAAATATCCCCCCAAATCCCTTCACTCCCTTTCTTGTCGTTAACAAAGGGAGTACAGAACAAATCCCTGTTTTTTAGGATACTTAATATCAATCAGGTTCTTAAAAAAAGAATTTTATTAAAAAGAAAAAGTAAAAGAATCAATTAGGATGGAAGATAACTTTACAGGGTAAATAAAAAGATTTAAAACCCAGAGGATTCCCCTCTGATTCTGCTTCTGAGTTACAAAACAGGAATAAAATTACCTCGTAGCATAGGGAAAATTCACAAACTAAAACAAAAAATAATCTAATACATTTCCTTGCAATTACTTACAATTTCTGTAATTTCAGGATCTTTTTAGGAGATGTTTTTTTCCTGCTCTGGTCCCTCTCTCTGTCTGATAGGGCACACACAAAGAGAGTACAAGCAAAACCTCCCGCCCCCAGCCCCTGATTTGAAAATATCTTCTTTCCTTATTGGTCCTTTTGGTTAGGTGCCAACCAGGTTATTTGAGCTTCTTAACCCTTTACAGGTAAAGAAGGGATTTTATGCTACTCTTATCTGTATGTTTATGACAGCCTCATACTGTCTCTTTAGTGCAGAGTTCTGGAGGGGTGGAAGAAAAGGAGTTTACATGAATTGTTTGGTCACTGGATATTCTGTCAGAAAGCTGTCAGATTCTGAGATGGGCATGCTGCATGCAACATGTTGTATTTGATTCCATCTTCTCCAGAGATGTAGGGAAGTTGGTGGATACATGCTTCTGAGGGAAACATGACTGGATGACTTCACTCTTCCCTTCCACAAGTTTTAGAGCTCTTTGCCTCTTTTGCCAATTCCTTTGATTCCATTTTTCAGAGCAGGGGAAAATGAGACCAATGATTTTTTTTTTAATTTTATTGTTTTTGTGGGGGGCAGGTATTCAAGATGCTTGTACAATTGAAATAAACAGGATTTCAGTTTCTTCCTGAACTATATATCTAACATATTTTATTACCACTAAATTCACATATGGGGGTGTATTTAGAAACAAACATATGAGAAAAGAAAGGTTTCCTGGGACTATACTAATAAAACATTTAAAAAACCAAAACCTTCTTCTCCTCATTTGGAGGACAAGTGAGTTTTTTAAAACATTTTAGAAACTATATAAAAGATTCACTTAATCTATCACTGAAATATAGCTGCCTTTGGGTGATATGTGGCAGCTGTTCACACACACCACACTACAATGAGAGTTTACACAATTTATGATCAGATCATGGATTGCTGAGAGGTTTGTTTTTTTTCTGAAGTCCCAACTTCTGGGATTGTGTAATTACATGAGAATCTCAATTTTCATTTTAAAAAAAAGTAAATTTCTAGCCCTCATGAGTTTCAGGGGAAAGCTTTCAAATATGACTTGAGCGCATTTGGGGATGTAATACTGAGTCAGTGGACAAAAGCAGTGTATCCAGCTGAAGCTACAGGGGGGATTTTGTATTGGCAGAATGTATGTATTTGACTTTGGGATTTGGCTGAGAGACTGACATTTACATCTCTACTCTTGTGGAAAGTGCCAAGTGACATTTAATGAGAATAAGTGTCCAGGCTCTTAATTTTACAACCTTGGCAACAATGCTCTGTTTAATACTATGCCTGGACAGGTGTAGGCCTGAGTTATAGGAAGCAGTGTTACTATAATTACTAACACCATTTCTGGCAATACACTGTATTTTACTTGGGGATCTCCCATTTAAATACTGACTGGGTCCAATTGCTCTTAGCTTGTGAGAGCTGACAAGATCACATTTTGGGTTCAGAGGGAAGCAGGATAGAGCTCTGACCTGAAGAAGAGCTCTTTGTGTCTTGAAAGAATGTCTCTCATCAACAAAAGTTGGTCCAGTAAAAGACATTGTCTCTCTAATATCCTGAAAGACTGACATGGCTACTATTACACTGCATACGTGTAAACAATTGTCACTTAAAACAGATGTGAGCACACAAATCTGTATCAGACAATGCACTTTAGTTTCTAAGCCTCCAAGCTTTCCAATTGTTTACAATTATTTATTTGGTTTAAAATGCATTTCTAGGTTTAGGGAGGAAAATTGTAGTCTTATGAGTTGTTGCTTCTGTGTGCGTGGATTTTTTTTTTAAACTCTCAGTGAACAATCACCTTTTTGCTTCAACTTCAAAATAAACCAATAGCCTCACTGCACAGCTAGGTGAATAAAAAGAAAGATATTTTCAGCTTAGTGCACACTTTATGAATAAAATGTGCAGCTGCGTGAACAAAGACGAGTCGCTTTTACTGAACTATAAAAGTCCTTCTCTGCCCTTGAATTCAGATAGAAGCTATACAAGTTACAAATAGTTCAAATTTATGTTCTTCCTGCTAGTTTTATTTAAATATAGTAGCTTTAAAGATAAGCCCCTAGTGGGATTGGGGGAAGGGAAGAATTGGATGGATGTGCATGTTTCTTTTTGCAAAAATGTCATGTTTTTATGTTTCTGCAGTGAGTGAGAACAAAGGATGTGGTTATTTCCATAAAGGGAAATCAGCTACTCTAAAAAAGAGATACAAGAGGTTTCAGAATGAAACAACAAAGTAGTAAGTCAAGAATGGATGTTGTAAACAGATAGTGGTGTTTGATCCATCTGGGAAGTAAAGTGTGTGAGAGGGTGAAGAGAATCTATTTTTTTCTCCTTTTACAAGAGTTACAACAGCCCTATATTTGCAGCTCTAAGAAGGCATCGAGACATGAGTGTAACTAATGTGAGTTATCCATGGTAAAATATCTGGCAGGAAGATGCTAGCAGATAAATACATTAATCATCTGTCTGCTTACTGCTGATAATCAGTGGATATAGCTACAGCAATATGTTGAGTCTCTACAGGGTTAGGATGAAGATTTGATCAAGATGGGATTTGCTTCTGAACTCAGTTGTACCACTGAAATATATAACAGCATGTGTAACAGTAGCACTGCACTAGAATACTTCGTATATTTAGCTAGGAAAGAAGGGATAAGTGATTTCAAAAGGAAAGAGGACAAGTGCCTTCTAAAAGCAGAAGAAAAATCTCTCAAAAGTTTTGAGACAGAAACCAGGCTGAGGAGAAGTAAAGCAACAGTATATGAGAGAGTGTTTAAGTCAGTTAAAAATTCAAACAGGTTTCAGATTTGTAGGCAATCAGTCAAAAAAAACCCCACATATAGATGAAGGAGGGAGCGTGGTATAGTAGTTTAAGCAGAGGACTGATTTTCTGAGTAAACTCTGGAAAGGCCCTTAGTTCTGTTTCAGTCTTTCTATCTGTACAGTAACGCTGTACTAAAGAGAAGAACAACATATTTGTATTTTCATCTACTTCCTCTAATACTAATGTTTACTGAGCCTTGAGGTTCAGTGCCGATGTTCCCCGCTATTATTGCTGTTTCACATCCAATACAGCAGCTACACTCCAGTCATTGGAAATCCAAACAATGAACAAGTGTTCTAATGAGATACCTATTGCCATCTCACAATATTAATCTTGCAGATCAGTTTGTCTGGATGTCAAGACCTTTATGGAAATACAGCTAGAAAACTCAGGAAAGAATCTTCTGTTCTCATCTAGGTCATCTGCATAACAAAAAAACTTCATTCTGACATCGCAATTTTCTGTCAGCTTTCTGGCTCAGAAGGTCAAATATTCTCCATTATTGCCAGGGATTAGCAAAAAAATTCCAAATTTATGGGAATACATTGTCACTTCCAATTTGGCACCCAGTTTGCAAGGATCATTCCATTTTTTTTCTGAAGTGTCTTTTATATTTGGATAACAATTATTTTTAGGTTCTTTTTAATAGCTGTATTAGTATTTAACTCTATGCTCTTTATAATTAAAGACATTGATCTTAAATAGCACTTTTCACAGCTTCCCAGGTCAGGATGGTGTCTGCACTGAATTTTCAGTCCCATGTTCATTATAATACCATCTATTGCCATGGAAATTTCTATGGTGTAACAGACTTCTCTTTAGTGCATCATGCAACATCCAAACAGGTCAGATGGAAAATGAGGAGGAACATTAGTGCTTTAAATATAACTGGTAGTATCTTAAAATATCTTTCAATGATAAAATCCCTACTGGAAACACACATTAAAAGGCAAAATAATTTATTTAGTTTCTTTTTATCACTGGAAAATCCCATGAAATATGATTATGGTTGGGACATTGATGTAATTAAAAATGACATTAGAGAAAATTAAACTATGTATTTATATATATTAGCTTGTAGATAGTATTAAAAAAAAACTATGTTCATGAAAGATGGAATTGAGATATTGTGTATAAAACTAGCCACAGCTATGGAGCAGGACATGAACCTACTCATTTTATAACATTATGAATGAAAACTGCATTAAAATTCTTTTAGCAGTGGCATCTCTCTAGTTCAACTTGCATACACTTTTAATACTGATGCAAATAGGTACTAGAAGAAATGTTGTTGTGAAAGAGGGAGCTGTATCCATATATAGTGGGCTTGTAGTAATGTAAAAATATGACCGGAGAAAGACTGGAGAATCAATAAAACTAATTATAACCTGCAGTATTGCTAATGTTCTAACAAAAGTCACACAGGGTCTCCCAGTGAGAGGTGCTTTCTACAGTAGTAGTTGCTTCCCAAGAGCCCCAGTACACGCAATAAGATTGTTGTACTCATTTGGGGCATGGGGGAAAGTATGTATCTGCATGCATCCCCTTCTTCCAGCATATTAAAGTATTCAGCCTTTTTCTCAATTTCTTTTTGATAAAAATGCTTAAAAATCCATCTATCAAAAAGACATAAAAGAACAGAACTTGCTAGAATAGTTGGTCTAAGATTATTATTGTAGAGAAATTGTTGATATGGTGTATGAATTTAAAGTCAATCACTATATAGAATATTTCTAAACAGAAGGGGGCAGCTTGGAGGTAAAGGGCCAGAAGAACAGTATCTGGTACAGAATGTACAGATGGAAGTTATGGTAGTACACTTCTACCCCAATATAACGTGACCCCATATAACACTCATTCAGATATAACATGGTAAAGCAGTCATCTGAGGGGGCGGGGCTGCGCGCTATGGCAGATCAAAGCAAGTTTGATATAATGCAGTTTCACCTATAATGTGGTAAGATTTTTTGGCTCCCAAGGACAGCATTGTATCGGGGTAGAGGTGTAAAAGTTTATACCTGTTGTCTGAATTGTCATTGTCTTTTAGGTATAGATTTGTATGTCACCTCCATGTGGATTAAGTAATTCATGTTGATTTAGCTGGCAAATTGTATTGTCTTTGCATTAATTGACAACACTGCAAGCACAAACTAATATTTGAAAGCCAAGCTGTAGTTGTTTCTATCTTGCACATCTATGTGTGAACTATTAACATTTTGGAATTCTGCACCAAATGCTTACCTATACATCTGTTTCTACAAAGTATATCCCCACTATTTGTGTAACTGTTGGTAGATAAAAATCTTGCACCAAATGCCTGTATATTCTTTGGTGAATAATATTTCAAGTATCTGTATACAAAATCTGTATTTTTGATATGCATATTTTACATTTGTACCAGTATGTCCCTGTAAATACCCTAGAAACACGAGGTTCAGATTTCCCTTGCACCACATCTAATCCAGGAAACAGACACTGTGTTGCTGTAACATAGGAAAGTGTTTCAGTGAGCCTAGAGAACATTATAATGATCCAAGATGACCGAAGTACATCACATTGTAGCCATGCCCTTTGCTTGCCTCAGAATGCTCTCCATGAAAGGGTGGGTGGCATGAATAGTATAGACCTTTCTATGCTGGCTTTACACTATGTGGGATTGCCCTACAACAGAGCAATTTCCATCTTCCCTTTACATCCATTCCAACAGAATTTAGGTTGAGCTGAAGTTCTTGTGTAAACAGATTCTAAAATAAAAAGAATTTGACTGGCAAATTTATTACATGAAAAAATAGAAGGCAGCTCATTTTTCCACAGGTCTATGGACTCTGTAGTGCTGACAGCAATAAAAAAATCATTTCTTGTTAGAAATTAAACAGTTATTTTTCAGAACATGCACATCTGATATGTGTAGTAATGACGTGACAGTTTTACAAGTACTTTTGTGACCATAATCTCATTAACCAAATCAGTTATCTCCTAGTATGAGTTGACATTAATAGGCAGTGAAAGTAAAACATTCAGGGGCAGGTAGAATAAAATTAGAAAAATACCCAAACCTATTTTAATTCATTATCACATTGTCAGAACTGACTTTTAGGGACTATTGTATAAACAGTGTTGATAGTGATGAGATTGTATCTTACTGGTCTGCAGAAACTTGAGCTGTGTGGTATTTGACAGATACTAGAAACAATAGGGTTAATGACATCATAAACTTGAAGTATCTGTACACTCAAAGAAATTACATGGAAGGAATGACTTCTGAGCTGATAGAAAAGGCTTGTTGCTGTTTCCTGCTGTTTGGGAAGACAGTTTAAAATAATAATGGACCAAGGTTGGGTGGTTCAGACTGGACAGGCACCAAAGTGTTGAAATGCTGATCTGAACTTTATCCAAACTCTTTGAAACTCTTGAGTTTGCAAAACTTGACTGAATAAATCAACTGACTAGAATTTTTTGGGTCAGATCTAGGGTATTTCATATTTCCAGGAGGGCCTGAAATACATTAAGAAAAGGCTTTCTTTGTGATTTTCAAAACTTATATGTCAATATCTGTAATTTCAGTCTGAGCTAGAATCCAGAAGTACTAAGGCACAGGGGAAAAAAGAGAAGTAGAAAGAAATATTAACCAACTCTTTTTGTACCTCAAAGGGCTTGATCTGGGATGTGTTGGACTTCTGGGAGAATTATTAAATGGGATAGGAACTCCTTTCCACATCCCTAGTTATAACAGATTATATATTTCTAAGTGTCTGTTTTATATAGTAACAGACTGAGACCAACTTATCTTGACATCTGTTTCAGATAATAATAATAAAAAAATAGATTTGCAGCACACAGCTTTCTTTATACAAGGCCCCAAATGGTTATATTTAGATAAAAGATTATGAATAACAATAGCATATCTATTGCACACCAAACCTTTTCATTCTTTGACACTGAAAACAAACAACTGAAATTTAAAACATAAAAGATATTTTGCTTATATTGAATATATTACTAATTCTGCATTTTCTGTAAATAAGGTGATATCCAGGATGGTTCTGTTGCGATTACGTGGAGACAAACTGCTGTCATTGGCTCAGACATGATCTCTGAGGAATGACTGTGTTTTAGATGGAATAATTGAATAGATTATCGCTCATTCTGACTGAGGCCTCAATCATGCAAGCACATTTATATGTGTATAATTTTATCCTCATAAGTAATGCCTATACCAGTGTTTCTCAAACTGGAAGCAGCGTAGGCTGAGGGACTTACTGGCCACTGCTTCCAGCAGCCCCCATCGGCCTGCAGCGGCGAACTGAAGTGAGTGGGAGCTGCGATTGGCCAGACCTGAGACGGGGCTGGTAAACGAACCGGCCCAGCCCACCAGGGTCTTTCCCTACACAAGTGGTGAGCCCACTTTGAGAAACACTGGCCTACACAATCAATGGATTAAATCTTGGTCTTCCTGAAGACAGTCGTAAACTTCCTATTGATTTGAATGGGACTAGGATTTCACCCAATGGGACTATTAACAAGAATGAAGTTATGCACATGCTCAATGAGTTTACAAGACTGGGGCTTTAGTACAAAGCACAGTGCTTCAGACTGCAAGTAGTCTGTTCATAGTGTTTGAAAGTGGATGTTTGTATTCCTTTTCCTTGATCTCCTTTGAAAAATGTACATTATTTATATTCCCTGAAATAAAATTGTTCCCAAATGGAAAATCTAAATTAAAAATATCATTCATATGTTATTAGAGTTTGCTGCAATAAAAACACAATACTTTTTAGTTTCATTTTAGCAAATAAACTGTTTTACAATTTGAGCTTTCAAGGGATTGCCATAGCAATATAGCAAACATTTTCTCAAAGCACAAACTCTTTTGAAGAAATGATTGGGTATATTATCACTCTTGCATTTTATGCAACCTAAAACTGTAACTTTCTTTTTTGGGAGGGGGAAATAATAAATCATGTACATGGTTGCATAAAATGTTTTATTCTTGTTGACCAGCTGTTTAGATTCCACAAGAATGCAGCCATGGGAAAAACTGAGTAATGCTGACAGCAGATGTTCTTGCTTTCCTTCAGAGTTTCACAGCTTATGATTCTAAACAACGAAAGCTATAAAAACTCTTCTTTCTATTTTTATTATTGTAGAGAACCTGTTATCTAGAATCAATAATGGAAAAGTAGGTGGTTATCTTGTTTTTAGTGACTTCAGAATGCTTTTAGCACTCTAATACGTCAAACCCCAAATGTCCTATAAACTTAAGCTAATAAGTTATCTTTCCTATAGAAAATTACATTCCATCATCAATAAAGATGAGGTTATAAAGTTCCATTCCTATGGCTGAAAACTTACTCTTGTTTGTCATCAGATGGATGTAGAATAGTTTTTCTCACACCTAAACAAGAGAATTCTGTTATGTCAGGGTTCCCAGTTAATTTAAGATCAATCATATACATTTATGAAACTTGAGTATTACTTGCTTTTAGGGTAAAAATTCCTAAACTCTTAAGCTTATACTCCATCTCACTACTTTTAAAAAAAAGTGGTATGATGTGTACAGAGAGACTCTGGGCACAGGAAGATCTAGTTCACAGCAATCACTGTCCCAGATATAATACTATTATTAAGAGGTATGCTAATGGACTTTGGGTAAAATTGATTTTATTTATATTTGGGGGTTTTGTAGTAGCTGTTAAAGTTAGTATTTTTTTTAGCACTTAGCAAACAATAATAACTAGAGATTAGGAACATAGCAACATAGTGCAACTAAACCCACAAACATAGAAAAGGGGTTTATTTTCCAAAAGCCCTATGCCACAGGGCCAATTGAGACAAGACAGCGGAGTCTGTAGATGTAACAATCTGTATATACACAGGATATGCATTGTGTAGATGATATCCTCAATAGCCTGCCCTCTTCTTTTCTTCAGAGATCGCGTCCAGCTCCATTGAGGCGTAGTTCAGTGTTGTGGCTTGTTTGTTTTGCTTTTGTTTTTAAGTGTTCAAGGCTGCAATCTACTTCATCGTCAGGGGCAAATTCTGACAAATATACATGCTAGTAATGAAATCATCATTTTTTGCATCACGGGGTAGGGAATAGTAGGCTATACTGAGGCTTTGTGATGGCTCTTTCTGTAGGAGGGTTTGGGGTCAGGATTTCTACAAATGGTTGTGGCTAGATAAGTCTGCAAAGAAGGACCCCGATTTAAGCATGTATGTAATTTTGTTAAGGTGAGTAATGTTACATATGTGCTTAAGCATTTGTAGGATTGGAGCTCTGTGTGGCTCCCTTGGTCAACTTCTATCCCTGAGCACATAGTAAATCATAGAGGTGCTGTTAGTATGGCGAGGCTGCTGTCACAGCTTCATGGTGACTGAGCAACTGCTCCACACTCTGGACCTAGATTTGAGGTGATTATTATATATCTCCCCCAAAAATCATTTTAAAGAGAACAGTGTAATGAAGAACCTTTCCATTTGAAAGGATATCTAATTAAACCCATAGCCCAAGTATTTCTTTCTTTAAAAAAAGGTTTAATTTGTTTGTTCAACAACATTTTGGATTGTCCTGCTTGAGTTGCAATTAAGGCTTTGTCTTCAATTGAAAGAAATATATTCACGTTATTCGGCATATGGACTTAAAACTGAGGCTACCAGAAATGGATTTTGCGTACCTGGCATGTATCAATTTTTATCCTTCCAGCTCTTCATTTGCAGTAATTACATTGTTAAAAGATACAGAATAAGGAACATTATAGTTTAACTAGTGTGTAAAATGCAGCTCTACCCTGGCCAAAGCCTACAAGTCCTCTTTCAGTTCTTCTTGTGCAAAACTTGCACTATCTTCAATGAGAGCAAATGCCCCAGATAAAGGATTGCAGGATTTGGTGAAATTGGCAAAACCATGATATAAAATATAGGCAAAATCCAAACTCAATTTTGTATAACGTTTGTCCAAAGTCTGTTTTTTTTTCTCTTTGCTACTGTAATTCCTTTAGTTTTCACACTTTCCTATAGGCTATTGAGTGTAGTGAAAAGTGTGTTTGGAAAATTTGCATGTTTTCTGCTTAAGGCATGCCTAAGCTGAAGGGACTTCTTTGCAATCATTCACATTCAACCTACACTACATAGATTCTACATACTAATTTTAAACTGTGGATATGTGAGAAGTGACTTCACTGTACATAAAATTGGCACACCTTCAGTGCATGCAGGGGAATAATTTGACCCTCTATGACATGACAGTTTTCTGTACAATTTTTACTACTGTGAGCAATGCAGAGTCAATATAACTACAGTAGTGAGCACTGATTTCCCTTCTGACTTATGTATAATCAACACATTCAAAGTGCAGTCACTATCTGTGGTGATCATGCATGAACCAAAAAGATCCTAACCTGACTTTCAGGTATTGAGTTGATTTTTGCAGAGCTACTGATTAGAATTAAAAAAAAATCTTTTGATGTATTAACTAAGCAAATCTAATGAGGCTTGTGAGATAGGAGAATTATGGAATTTGGTAAAATTGTTTTTTCAGGCATTTTTCTGACAACAGTACTTTAGCAGCTAGTAGATACTGTATATAAGTTAGTGAATTACATTGGAGAATAGAGTTAGCTTGGCCTTTTGGATGGTTTACAGTACACTTAGCATTACAACTGAAGCCAAATGATCCTTTAGGAAATATTCTTCCCTTTGTTACCTCTGTGCTTCCCACTGCCTTTGTTGGGGTTGCATAGGTTTCTGGGGGGTTGTTTTTCTTTTTTTAAATATTTACACATAGCACCTAGAGGTCTCATTATGGTGGGCACTGAACAAACACTTAACAAGAGACCACAAACATTTACAATCTAAACAGAGAAGATAAACAAAGGATAGGAGAGAAAACTGCAGGACAGTGGCTGAAATAGAAACCTAGGTCTTCTGCATCCCAGTACAATGGTCCACATTACCTCTGGGGTGTAACTAAGGCATTAACTGGGCTCTAGGCATACAAGTTCGACTAAAGTCTTGTTGTGACAGCCTCAGGTGCAGTTAGATGGGAATAAAGTCACTCCATATAGTGAGTGTGGAGGATACCAAAGCCATAGATATAAAGTAATCCTTATGAAGTGCCCATGGGAGAAGGGCAGGGATGAAAGTAAGATGAAAGACTTACCGGTACGGAGACCTGACTCTGGGCCCCCGAAGGGGTGCAGGCTAGGGGTCAGCCTTCCCCAGCCAGCCCTTCCGTGCCACTGGGGCTCCAGCGGCGACTTAAAGGGCACAGAGCTCTGGCCACTGCTGCAGTAGCAGAGGCTGGGAGCCCCAGGCCCTTTTAAATCACCAGATCCTGGGGCAGCTGCCCCTTCCTCCCTCCCTCTGCCTCACCCCATCCGCAGCCTTGTGGGGGAGGGGCAAAAGGGACAATGATGATAAAGTGCTGCCACAGCAGTGCTTTAACATAATCTGTGTACAGGCCGGTGCCAATAGCCACTTCTTACCAGTATGCTGTACCAGCCTGTATCAGCCCACTTTCACCTCTGGATGAGAGAATCAACAAGCTTCAGAGAAAGTAGTTATTAATTAGACTGCTTGGTATTGGTTGGTAGTATGTATTACTGTTACAGGAATCTCACATGCGAATGGACACTGGCTACTGTCATGTGACAAGCATATCTGCCTTGGGAACCCTGAACCAGATCATGTCACTAGCCAAGAAATAAAGTTGCAGTTTCTTGCCAGCACTCCAATATGTCAGACCTTCATTACAATTAACACAACTATTTTCCTCTCCATAAGACCAAATGACTGGCTGCAACAACTAGAGGCATGTTTGGGTGGGAGTGCAGGTACAGGGAGAAGGAGATAGATGTGATGAAAGTCATCTAAATAGAATCTTAGGGCCTTCCTCAAACAATAAAACCAAACCAAAGCAAACCAAAACAAACAAACAAAAAAGCCACAACAAAACAGAAGATGGCAAGGAGAGGTACAACCAAATGAAGCAAAAAGGAAGCAGCTTTCAGGACTAAATGCCCCACATTAGCATGAAGTCACTTGGAGAAAAGGGACAAGATAATGACATTTGATCACCTCTAGTCTCCCTCCATGAGCCTTTTTATCATCCATTCAATACAGATCATGATCTTCCATAACAAAAGCCGCTAGTCTGGGGAATTGCTGACTATTTGCAAGATTATTTTTGTGGTGGATCCCATCAGAGCAGGAATGGGACAGGTTCTGTTCCTCCAGGAGAAAAGCTTACAGTTTCTCTTTCATGTGGCTTGGAGACTTCAGCTGAGTGCGTGGCCTGGGCTGGGGGGGCACTGCCTGGTACTGAGTTTGAGACTGTGGAGGGGGTCTCTGCTGCTGACATGGCTGCTTCTGGGGAGCGTGAACTGGAGATTGAGGAAACTCCTGATGTTTCAATTCATCACTCACTTGTTGAATTTACATCAGTGTCTCGTCATCTGCAATTACAAATCCACCAGGTAATTAGTTAATGACTCGGCATGAGTCATGTCACCAGTACAAACAAACAGAAGATAATCCATGCTGGTTACAGAAGGAGTCTGCAGGGCAGCCTGTGCCTGTCTTAGTTAGGGAAGCTGCTGAGATCTTTCCTAGGCCCTGTTCCTCTTATGCAGTCAAAGGTTTTCACTGCGCTGATGGTTACTGTTAGCAGAGGTAGCATACAGAAGCTAGTGCCTTTTAGTTATCTGAATATTTTGGAAATAAACAGAAGGGCAATAAGAAAAAAATTAGTCAAAAAGTAATGTGACATTATTATTTATAGTGAAAAGCTACTACTTAGGGAAGGAGGCTTGGATACTGACAAGCAGTCAAATGCTTGCATAGTTTAAGTGGTATGGTTTTGGGGACCCTGTTTATTTCAATGAAATAATCAAACCTGAATTTGCCATCTATTCCAGACTACCCATGGCCCATCTGTTGGCTGGTAGGGGTCACGGTGCTCACAGGATATTTCAGTCAGTTCCATCCCCTCTTATCTCAGTGCGCTTGCTCTGCTGGACAGCTACAACAGCTTACCAGAAAGCAGGAAATATGCCAAGGAGACTGAACTCCTCTCTCATCTTTTGGAAGTGATCCCTTGAACACAGGGTTGAGACACATCAGCAGAGGGTAGCATAAAATAAGTTTGTCCTGCTGCTGTCTGTAGTGTAATTGTTCTGCAGGTAAATAGAGGATTCCGTACACAAGGGCAATCAATCTTGTACTTTTTACCCATACTAAATGTACTTCATATAGATGAAGTAAAGTAATGGTATTTGGCCACATTATTACCATTTCTGAAAGGCCAGTGACCATTTATGATTTGATTTAGGGACTGAGTGACCCTTGGCTTAGATATTGATCTGATCCTAAATTCCTGTTGAACCATTCCAAAGGACCTAGTTACCCTGATAGTAACTAACACAGAGTTAAATGCACCTTAACACTCAGTGAGGACAGGAACAAGTCAGTTTTAAAACTGTGTCAATGGATCACCAGTAAATCTTTGGTTCCAGTAAGGTTATCCATGGCCGCTGGCAAGATGTTAAACACAACAGTCGCTGTCTACACTAACTGCTGGGCACAAAGTTAATGAAACATGGCAACTAAAACAAACTGTTTCCCAGAAACTGGGAATGGGCGACAGGGGATGGATCACTTGATGATTGCCTATTCTGTTCATTTCCCCTCAAGTTCCTGGCATTGGCCACTGTCAGAAGACAGGATATTGGGCTACATGGACCATTGGTCTCACCCAGTATGGCCATTCTTATGTTCATGACTCCTCAAGGTCATGTTCTAACATGTCTTAGCTTTCTAGTGAAGCCAAGCCTAACAGGTTTGTAGTTTGGGTTTGACTCACATGAGCAACCAAAAGTTCAGTTGAACTATCCAAACCTCCCAGGTCTGCAAGTTCAGACTGGATATATTCCAAGAAAAGGCTATTGGGAGATTTATGGTCCTCCCTATTGCTGGTCAAGCCAGTCACACCATGAAAACATCTAATGAACATGTAGGACTTAGTTAAACCCTGTTCACCCTAATGATATGATTTACCTGTAATGATGATTTCATTGTTAATTATTTATAACTAATACTCTGTTGTATTCTTGAATTAGATTTCTCTCATTACATATCTTTTCTTCTTTTTCTGTGATCACTAAAACTAAAACTCAGTCTAAAATTTCAAAAATTACTAGTGATTTTTGCATATTTCTATGTTCAGGTACTCAAGTTGAGACATTTTAATGGGGCCTGATTTTTAGAGGATGAATATGATGTGATGGCCTAATTTTGGCAATTAATTTAGCAATTGATCTTTGATTATCATCAGATAAGTAAGCCCAGTAGTCTGTGATAGGATGTTAGATGGGTTGGGACCTGAGTTACTGGAAACAATTCTTTCCTGGATGCTGGCTGGTGAGTCTTGCCCACATGCTCAGGGTTTAAATGATCACCATATTTGGGGTAGGGAAGGAATTTTCCTCCAGGGCAGATTGGCAGAGGCCCTGGAGGTTTTTCGCCTTCCTCAGCAGCATGAGGCATAGGACACTTCTTGGAGGATTCTCTGCAGCTTGAGGTCTTCAAAGCACAATTTGAGGACTTCAGTAACTCAGACATAGGTTAGAGGTTTGTTATAGAAGTGGATGAGTGAGATTCTGTGGCCTGCAGTGTGCAGGAGGTCAGACTAGATGATCATAATGGTCCCTTCTGACCTTAAAGTCTATGAGTCTATAATAACAAAATCTCTCTTACGCTCTATACTTTCTGAAAATCTGATCTCTTTAAAGTGTCTCAGGCTGCATATCCAAAAAAAAAAAAAAATGGAGGCATCTCATATCATTCTCTAGGCATGCCTACATTTCAAATGCAATTAGTGAAGTTGGTTGTCTTTACATATATATAACTTAATGAGATTCTCAAGCTTACATGTAGATCAAGGATGTTCAAATAATCATGGATGATTCTCTGAGACAAGCTTTTGGACGATCTGTTCTCCCCTCACTGGTAAATAATAGTTCTTGAAAATAGCACTGTCTTGTTAAGAACAACTATCAGTAACCAAGATTAAAACTGGCAATTTAAGCGTAGAATTTCAGTGTGACAAAATTCCGTTCTTTCTCTTCACTATTTCTGAGCAGTTTGTGAAAAGAACTAGGAGATTTTAAGTGGTCAGACAGCAACATGAAAATTTCAAGGGCTTACCCTGTTCATATCTTTGTGCTCTCTTCTTCCTGATACAGTAAATCAGCAGAGCCAAAAAGATGATAAAGAAAACTGAACCTCCTGCAATGCTCCCAATGAGAACAATGTCCAGCAGCCCTAGCTCAGAGAGAAGAAGGAGATGTCACAGGGAGAGAAGAAAACTCCAATGCAAAGTCTGGAATTTGGTCCCAGTGATCTGGAGGATGTACACGTGAAGTTTATGACATGGATAATGATTAATTGTATGAAAACCTTGTAGTTAATATAGCATCTTTTGTCCTAGCATCTCAAAGCATTTTCACAAACAAATTAAGACTCATAATACCTCTCTGAGATAATGTTAAGTATTATTATCCCCATTTTACAGAGGGGTAATTGAGGCACAACACGGTTAAACCACTAGCTTATGGTCACAAAGAATTCTGCTTCCTGCCAAGTTTTCATGGAACACAGAGTTATGAAATGTGTGTGGCATAGGCTTTATTTGATGAGAGTTCTAAGGAAAGTTTGAGGCAGAATTCACAGGAGTACCAAGAAGTTTTACCTAAGCAACAGTAGGTGTCATCTTGCAGCTAGATAGTCAAACTTCAAAAGTCTTGTTCTAGATTGGCACACAAAGATCTGAATGCCCTTCTGGCCCTTTTAGAGACTTTCAAAATGCTTTGAATGGGCAAAAGTAGGGCTCACAGTCTGACAAAAAACAGACTTTTTCAGTGGTGCTTCCTACTGGGCCAGAAATACTGTGAGAAAAACTTGTCTCGTGGTATTTCAGAGCATGCTTTTCTAGCCTTGGCTGGAACTCTAAAGAACTACACAATAATTAACAACAGTGAAGAAACAGAAAAACTAACCAGACTTTATGTAACCTCAAAACAAATGTTTGGTTTGATCTGAGGGTGAAGGTTGATTGGATTGTTCCTTATTTTATCCAAATAGGCTCGCTTATATCTCTACTTCCCACATCCAGCACCACGCTTCTTTGGGAGTGCACCTAGGCATCTGGAATGTCTATTTGATTGCATGCATTCAAAAGCAGGCCCTTTCAGAAGGGATGCTGAGGGGGGCTAAATTCAACACAAGTGTAAAATTGCTTGTTGGGGGTAAGTTGGTCAAAAATGAGTGTGAAGTACAGTAATGTGCACTGGGTGTGCAAACAAATACCATGTACGTAGTGAGAATCAAAACCTGACTCAGTCCTTCCTTGGGCAGAACTCCCATTGAAGTCGATTACGGTTGTATCTACATAAAGACTTCAAAACTTGTGCCCAGTGGATAAAGGAAAAGTGAGTAGCAGGAAAGGCAGCCAAAAGGAGAGTGTAAGACACAGTCCTCTTCTATCCCTCAATGTGTCACTCAGACTTGCTTTGCACACTCACTGAATACCAAACCTTTACACCTTAAAGCTTGTGTGAGTTAGAGATTTCTGCACCTATATGATGCACAAATCTCTAATGTAGAGTAGATCCTACATAGAGCTGGACCGATTTTTTTTTCTCCTCACTGACAATTATGACTTTTCAAAAAATCATAAGCAGAAATATTTTGGCTGACAACTGAAATAGCTGAGTTCAGAAATGGCACCTAGGAGCCCTATGGGAATTGTAGATCAGGTGCTTTATGCTTCAATTCTCCTCTGTAGGCTGGGCTCCCAGGTTAAACTATATCCTCAGAGATGCATCACAGTCTCCCTCCACCCTCAGGTTAGGGAAGGGGATCAGGCTGGAGAAGCCACCCTCAAACAGCTCTACAGTTGATCTATTGCCCAGGGAAGAGGATTCCTCCTTACTGGCCCCAGCCTCTTTGCCCATCTATTTAAGACAGATCCTTGGCACAGAATTGGAAGAAAGGGAGGTTCAAACTCTGCACATATTTTTGCATGTTTACACACATTTATGTTTGCATACAGTTCTCCCAAATGTGTGCGCATATGGGGCACTGGATCATAAAACAAATGGATATTGGAAAGCCCCATTTAAATTTGCAAATCCGAAGTTTTGCTCACAAAATGGAAGTGATTGAGTATGCAAAAGTGTGCACATGTGTGAGCAAAAAGGTGTACATACTTTAAATTCTGTGTCTTGAAATCTGTCTTTAATTATCGCAAGGCTTCCCCTTCTTCTCTTGTAAAAGGACTGGCGTGCTGCAATGCTTAATTTCTTAGAGTCTGCGAAGTGCTTTGTGATCTTTCAAAAAAAAATACCCTATACCAGTGTTTCTCAAACTAGGGTCGCCGCTTGTGTAGGGAAAGCCCCTAGCGGGCCAGGCCGGTTTGTTTACCTGCCCCGTCTGCAGGTCCGGCAGGCTGCGGCTCCCACTGGCCACAGTTCACCATTGCAGGCCAATGTCAGCAGCTGTTAGTGGCAGCCAATATGTTCCTTGGCCCGCGCTGCTTCCAGCAGCTCCTATTGGCCCGGAGCAGCAAAGCGCAGCCAGTGGGAGTTGCAATCAGCTGGATCTGCAGACGGGGCAGGTAAACACACTGGCCTGGCCGGCTAGGGTCTTTCCCTACACAAGCGACGACCCCTGTTTGGGAAACACTGCCCTATACAATTATCATCATCGTTATCATATTATTTGGGTTGCAAAATGGCACCTGTAAGTAGCCCAATTAAAACAAGAGATTCAAGTAATAATAATATTGAGCTCTTATACGTTACTTTTCATCCATAGATCTCAATAGGTCAGTATCATTATCCTCATTTTACTACAGAGGAAAACTGAGTCACAGGACGGTGAAGTGACTTGCCCAAGGTCCCCTAGCAGGCCAGTGGCAGAGCTGCAAATAGATCACAAGTCTACAGAATCCAGAGTCCAGTGCTCTGTCAACTAGGCCAGTGGTTTCCAAACTTATTTTCTGGCAACCCAGTTGAAGAAAATTTTTGATGCTCATAACCTAACGGAGCTGGGGTTGAGGGGTGTGGGGTGTAGGAAGGTCTCAAGGCTGGGCCACGGGAGTGAGGGCTGCAGGGTGTGGGATGGGGCTCTGGGCAGGGGGTTGGAGTGCAGGAGCAGGTCAGCACTCTGGGCTGGGGCCAATGATAAGGGATTTGGGGTGCAGGAAGGGGCTCCTGGTTTGGGAGGGCTCAGCGATGGGGGTTGGGTACACGAGCAGGTCAGGACTCTGGCCTGGCAGTGCAGGCTCTGGAGTGGGGCTGGGAATGAGAGGTTTGGGGTGCACAAAGAGGGTCCTGGTTTGAGGGGGCTCAGGGCTAGGGATTGGGGCCTCGGTTTAACTTGAGCGGCTCCTGGTCAGCAGTACAGTGGGGGTGTTAAGGCAGGCTTCCTGGCTGTCCTGGCACCATGCTGTGCCTGGAAGCAGCCAGCATCAGGTCCAGCTCCTAGGTGGAGCATGCAAGTGGATCTGCTTGGCTCTCACCCACAGGCACTACCCCCGCCCCTGCTCCCATTGGCTAGGAATCCACAAATGGGAGTGCGGAGCCAGTGCTCGGGGTGTCGGTTTACACCCAGTGAGGATTGGCCTTGAGTGATGAGAGAATGAACTTCATACAATAAGCTCCAAGTATTTAATATACACAAATGACTGTGACAGTAAGAAACAGCAACTCTACCTGCCTTAGGGTGACTGCATCTTTGGACCATCCACCCTATGCTTGTGTGTCAATTTAACAGAATTACCCCTAGCTACCTTTGAGAATTATTTCTTGAGTCTTATATCTGCACCTCACCCCCTTTGAAAGCTGACTGGTTTTATTTATTTGCAGGCTTTCAGTGGCACTTCTTGCTGCAGCATCTGGCGTAAAGGGGGACATGACCTGAAAAGTTTTGGGACCAGTGATCTAGATTATAAACTCATTGGGGTATGGTCAATAGGCCAAACTCTCTGCGTGGAAAACTTCACTGAAGCCCAAGGAATTAATTCCACAGCAAATTTGACTCCATATCTTCACCTGTATACCATACAGCATGTACTGCAGAGTCACTGGTCAACGCATATTAAATAGTGATGATTTAACCATTGGAATCTCTAATTTAAAATATATGATTCTTTTGGGGTAATAGCTGTAAATGCCCATTTCTGTAGCTATGATTCTGGCAAAACTAAAGGGGTAATGCCTGCAGCACTGTTCCCATTGTAGTAAGTATGTAGGTTTCTACCACCTGATTGCCAATTTTACTTATGTTACTGTTAAACTGCTTGGTGTCTGAAGCTGCCAGATGCCCAGATTAACACGTCAAAGGGAACATGTGAGTTAATTGCATAGTTGGAGATTCCTAGACTATAAAGCAAGCAGGGACTATTGTGATCATCTAGTCTGACTTCCTGAATAAAACAGGCCACAGGATTTTACCACAGGTGGGAAGCCATCAAATTTGTTCAGATATTACTTTTAAAAACACACAGGTAATGAAATTTAGTTTTTAACAATTTTTCTATTGACATTTTAGCTAATTAAAAGTGAAAGGATTTTGGAGACCTGATTAATTTTTAATTTGTTGACTTCTTGTATTTTACCAAGTTGGACAATTAAAGACTGGTCATTTTCAGGTGTGTTTCACTGATTGCACACTAGCCTAATGCTGCTGGGCTTGCCTCTCCAACACTGCAGGACACTGTTTCGTTCAAACAAAAACAAAATTTCCACTGACGTTTTCCCCCTAAAGTTTCATGAAAACATTTTTATGAAGAGCAAGTTTTGTAAAACCTCTCCTTTAAGAAAATCTACACCTGAGGCCTCATCTACTTGATTGCTCATTTAAGCCGCTCACCTCCTAAAACACAGCTAATTTCCCAAAAGCTCATTGCAAAGGAAGCCCATGCTTTATATGCACATGTTAAATAACATAATAAGGACATCCATTTCTTTCTATCAGAAGAATCCATCTGCCAATGTGGCACCACTGGCTGTGTAGATACAAGGGTGGAAAAGATCAAGACTTCCTTGCACCTAATTCTCCTGTCACTTGGGGCTTGTCTACACTTGAACACTACAGTGGCACAGCTGCAGCACCATGGGCACTACCTACATTGACAGGAAGGTAGCTTCGCATGGTAGCTAAGTCGATGGAAGAATTCTTCTGTCAATCTAGCGCTGTCTACGGTGGGGGTTAAATTCTTTGAGCGATGTAGCTGGGGCAACCTAACTTTTTTTAAAAAATGAGATTGATCTAAATATGTTCCTCAGGCTCATAACAAAATTTGTGCCTTGAGCACCTCAGTTAAGTTGACGTCACCCCCAGTGTAGATGCATCTAGGTCGATGGAAGAATTATTTTGTCAACCTCGCTACTGCCTCTCAGAGAAGTGGATTAAATATAGTGATGGAAAAAACCCTTCTGCCATGGTAGCAAACATCTACACCATTGCATTACAGTGGCACAGCGGCAGTGCTATAGCTATGCTACCGTAGCACCTGTAGTGTAGGCACAGCTTTACACTGGTGTAAATCAAGAGCAATTCCATTGAAGTCAATGAAGTCACATATGTGTACAGTATAAATCTGGATTAAGAGAGAGGAGAATCAGGCCCATTCTTGGGAAAGATCGGGTGTTAACGGATGCCCTGACCAATTTTCAGCTTGGGTAATTTTATTCTATCCAACTAAAATGACCTCTGAAGTTGTAATGGTCAGTGTAGTGCAATGGATACTGTTGGTGCTGTAGAAATAATAAAAGAATAACAGCTGACAAAAAGGGTTTTGTTTTTTGCTTCCTGCTGTGTAGCACTGCATAAAACCTACTTCATGTCAATTCCCTCAGTTGTTTTATTGGGCTGCCACTAGTTTTAGAATCAGCACCCTGGAGACAGCTATACGTTTGTAACTCTTTGTGGGCTGTGATAAGGAGACCTTGTCACAATATAGACTTTGTCCCTGAACATTTGATTTCCTGATCATCAGTTCTCTTGCTAACATCATTTTTAACTTCACATTTGAACTCTGAAGTAAGGATTCTGGCCTTGGGTGGATATTCAGTCTTCCATGTGCTATTTGTATATATTGGCCCATTTACAGAGAGCATTCTGTCATTTTGAAGCAAATGCAAAGCAGGTTTGTTCTTCTGTTTCACCTCACATGTCACCTTTATTAATTTTTGTGAACATATCCATTTGATTTCTGGTTTAGAGATAATTTCTGAAAGAGAATAGAAGAGGCAGTCTGTGAAGATTTCTAATTTTAAGAAGTTAATTATTAGAACTGGAAAGATCCACAGAATGATACAAAGGAACCTGGCGGGATTTTATAGGCATTGGTCGAACATAACAAAATGTGAAAGGATCTGGGGCAAATTAATCTGAAATACAGATATTCAGTGAGAGAGAAAGTGGGAAAATAGCAAAGCCTGAAAACATAAAGGGGAGAGCGAACAGCACATTAGACCCAAGGGTAGGTGGGGGAAGTGATGTGGCAATAACAAAGAAAAGGCCACCACAATACTGGCCTGTATGTTTATTTTTTTTTAATATAAGAAGTTTAACTCCTTTATGACTCATTATCACTTTCCTCTCTGTTCCCTCCCTACAGATCTGTACAGTGTTTCTTCTTGAGATAACATTTCATTGTTTATTTACAGAGAGAGAATCCCAGTCCCTTTGTCCTATTCAATTTTGAAACACAAGAGGCCAGATCACTCTAGCTCAGGTAGGTCTACACTGCGCACCTTACAATGGTGTGGTTGTGCTGCAGCAGTCATGCTATTGTAAGGAGCGCTGTGTAGCTGCTCTTTAGCGCCGGGAGAGAGCTCTCTTGGCGAAAAAATATAACCACCCCCAATGAGGGGTGGTAGTTTCATTGCCAGGAGAGCAGCTGATGTAGCACTGTCTAGAGTGACACTTTTTGTTGTTAAAATGTTTGTCATTTGTGGGGGGGGAGGGGGCATATTCCTGAACCACAAAAGTTTTAACAACGAAAGTGTCAGTGTAGACATAGCCTCAACAGACTGCGGCTCAGGATGTCTCCTGCGGCTCTTTGCAGCACATGATATTAAAACACTGAGTGGTTTAATTATTAACCAGTCAAGATGCTTTTATTCTGTTATTAACCAATTAAGTTACCAACTTGCACTACCTTATTTCCTGTGAGAATAATACACACACACACACACACACACACACACACACACACACAAAATATTTCCCATCATACTGTTTGAATGTTTCATTTACTATAGTAATATTCATAATGAATTCACACTACTGTGGCTCTTTTGAGTAATGTTGATCGATAACTTGGCTTCTGAACCACTGAGGTCTGAATATCACTGATCTAGTTCATGGAGAACCATGCAGACATGGCTGAAGGGAGGAGCAAACTACCAGTTTCCTGCAGCAAAAATGTTGCCACATCATCCCATCTGGTAGAAGGAGGTACAGGATCCTGCAGACCTGGCAGATTGCAAACCCTCCCAACAACTCTGCTCTCCGGGGTCCATGGATACAGGAACTCTATTCCATCCATACAGAGCCTGGAGTCAACTTGTGGGCTCCCCTGACCACCTCCTTCTCTGTCTCAGGCACAAGCTGGCACTAACTGGGGTGGCTGCTCATTAGCAACCAGCGAGAGGACCCAGAGTTATATCTATATTACCATACTCAAAAATATAACACCTCCCTCCCAGATCTGTGTGTGGAAAACTGAGCACAGAGCAGGAAAAGCCAAGGAAAGCAAAACATCAACTGCTGCTCTATCTCCACCCACAAATACCTCAGATACCATGCAGGCTCTCAGACACTAAGGTGGTTGCTTGGGACATAGGGAGACCGCAGTATTTCCTCTCTTCCATACAGGAGGCCATCAGTCCAATTAAGCAAACACACATTGCAGTTACTATGGGAGAGAAACTATGCTATGCTATGCAGGGACGAGTTGGCATGAAAGGTATGGGGAGGGGGAAATTACATGAAGGCTTTACATCATAGAGCAGAAAGACAATAGTCTCCCTCTATGCATGACTGCATCTGCAATTCTGCATTCAGTTTTGGGCACTAGAAAGACTGGAAAAGCTATGTCAATTTAAAAAAAAATACATCTCTGCCTGCCATAGCTATGATGGTATAAGTGTATAGGCCAGGTCTTAGTCACATTGCTTAATGCACAGCTGGAACGTGTTCAAATATGACAGTATAACTAACTGCAGTATAAAAACAGACTAGACTAGAAATCGTCTTAGCACTACAGAGGAAATGAAGCTATGAATAAGCTGGTTTCTGTTTCTTATTATACACAGGAAATTGCTAATGGAGCTCCCTTTGTGGAATCTCTATTCCTGGTGATGGTGCATGAGCCAGAAATAGCCCACCATGTCTCTGAGTCCAGGTTGAAGTTGCAGGCACATCAGTTGGAGACGAAGAAGCAGCAACTTTTTGAATTTGCACAGTGTAAAAGTAATCAGTCATTGCAAAAAGCCTGGAAGCCCTCATTGCTAGCTTACAGTCAGTAATTTTTCAGAGTACAGCACTTCAACTAGAACACTAACTACCGAGCAAACACTGTAATCCATCTACTGAATAAAATGTATGTGTATGTGCAAAGTATGGCCCTGATCCTGCTAACACTTAAGCAATTGCTGTGGGCTAGACAAACACTACTCATAGATTTTAGGGCCAGAAGGGACCACAGTGATCATCTAGTGTGACCTCTTGTATAACACAGGCCATAGAATTTTATCCAATAATTACTGCATCAAGCCCATAAATTCAGTTTGAGTGAGCATGAATTTCAGAAAGATATCCTATTTTGAAACATTCTAAATACTGTGGACAGATAGCTAGCGTCCTGATTCCTAGATTCATATGATGATGCGAGAAGATAAGCTTTTACTTTTAAAACTATTGAAGTTAATATTTAAAATCAAATTTACGTAAGTTTAAGAGGGAAGGTACTATACATCTGGCTTGGGTTATGGGGGATTACAAGTATCAGTTACAAGGTTCACGAGGTACATACATATCACATAACCAGCACAGACTCAGACTAGGGTGCGGGAGTTTTTAAGGCATCAGTGAACAAGTGGACTCGAGTCCGCCACCCATGGAATGTATTAAGAGTCCAAGTCAGTATTGGTGTAGAGAATAAGTACATGGGTTCATCAGGGAAGGAAGTGGGTTATTTCCCTGGTCAGCAGTCTCAGTTACTCGACCTGGTACTGGCAGTGTCCCGTGATCTGTTCCATGTAGACATCTCTGGACCACCTGATGGTGTTGGACACCATGAGCTGTCTCATGAGCCGGGCACAGCGTCAACCAACTCTGCACGCTCTCAGTATCAGCTCGCCTAGCTATCTGATCCTCACGGGCATCATATCACTGCACCTCACATCACTAGTCAAGGTAAATAAAAATCAATGATTCAAAAAAGTTTTTAAAAATCATTTTTTTTATTTAAGTTGAATTTTTTTGATAAAATGCTTTGTGAAGAAAAAAAAAACCTATCTGAGCTATAATGCATCTCATCATGGAATAGGGATAATAAATTCTATAGTATGAGACAATATATTCATGTAATGTTTAAGAAAAGTTTTGTGAATGAGTTCCAATAGTTCATGGATCAGGGACCTAATCTTATGCGATTCCAGAGGCTTCTGTATAGATTATTTAGGTTAATCTTTCTATTTACCCCCTGGGTCTTGGTATCTTCTAGACTGAGCACTATCAGAGATACTTAGTTTTGCAGTTCTCCAACTGTGGATGTGTGTCTCCAGAGATAACATGCTTGTTAACAGCAAAAAATGTTTTAAATATATAGAGGTGAGAAATAACAGACCTCAACCCTATTGTTTGGCTGCAAGTTTGTGTACATGGAGTCAATCCCTTACCTCTCTCTAAAAAGTGCAAAGTTTCAAAAAGTTCAATGAATAGAAGATTGCTGGGGGAGGAATAGATCTGGACAAGGAGAAGCAGTCTGGAGATAAATGTGAGATAGGAGGGACAGGCAGCAGAAACAAAAGTGTAATTATTTGAGTAGCAGATTCCAGAAGTCTTGAGGTCTTTCTGAGTGTAGCCTTCACTGATTTGAGATCTACCATACCATCCTCTCACTAGAAGGAAAAACCTACAATAGTAGGCTGTAAAAGAGACCCAGTTTGGGAATAAGAACCATTCAAGAAATATGTTTGCTGATGATGTTTTAAAGGAAGTCATACCAGTAAGTTTGTGGAAGTCACTTAAGCACTTGGATTCAGAGACTGTAAAAGTGATAATCTCACTTTTAACAGCAGTAGCTTCTTCTGCTGGTGTAGAAAGAATATTTTCTTCTTTTGGACTAATTCATTCCAAATTGAGAAATCGTTTGGGACCTGAAAAGGCAGAAAAGCATGTTTTTCTTTTCCAGATTATGAACAAAATGGAAAATGAAGGTGAAGACAACTGAGTCAGCTGCAGGAGCCAACATTTGAAGTTTCTCATGTTGACTTGGTTGATATAATTGCTTTAAATATTTCATTTAACTATTTTAGTTAAAATAATGTTAACAAAAACTTGATTTTAAAAAACTTGAATGTTTAAATTAAAAAATTCATATACTTGTTTTGTTAAATCATATGTTTTCTGTTAAAAGAAGAAAAACCAGAATACATGTTATTTTAGTTAAATAAAACAATTTAAATGTCTGTCTGGTGATGTTCTCCTTCTAGTACAGCATGGCAAGAAAATTCTCCAAATATTAATGATTAACTTGTTGAACTGGAGATATTTATGAATTCATTGGAAGGTGAACTATCTGCTTCAATTACCTTTAATAAATGAAATAACCAAACAATCATTCATTTTCTAATTAATCTGAAAAGTTTTCAGAATAAATCACTTTAAAAATGTATAGTGGTACCTTCTAAAAATGAAACCTACATCTACCTCTGAGTTGTGAAGAATATGCATTAAGGTTATAACTATCACCAAGAAAGCACTTCTATGTAGAAATCCATGATTAAATCGAGTCTTCTTGTCCAGTGATTTAAATCAAATCCACCTTGACGCTAATGGATTTTGTCCTCCCAACACTCTTAAGAACTATATTACCATGTCATAGCTGGGAAACTGAGGCACTGAGTAGATTAAGTCATTTGCCCAAGGTCACACAGGAAGTCAGTGGCTGAGCTAGAAATCCTATCCCAATCTTATTAATCCCAGTCCAATGCCTTACACCAGGGGTCCCCAAAGCGGTGCCTGTAGGCTCCATGGCGCCCGTGGGGGCATCTTAATGCGCCTGCGTCCTGGCCCCCAGGAGAGCACCCACCGAAATGCCACCGAATTTCAGCAGCATTTCAGCAGACAAGTGATGTCATCGAGAGGCATCGCTCCCAAATTTCGGTGGGGATGCCTCTCAATGACGTCGCTTGGCATTTCGGCAGGTGCTCCACCACCGCAGTGGTCCTTCGGCTGGCGCCCACCAGCCAAAAAGGCTGGGGACCACTGCCTTATGCAGTAAACTTTGAAAAACGTGACCTAAGTATAACGGATATACTGATGCCTACCCGAGTCAGCAGGAAGTCTGTAACAATAGCTCTGAGAGTGTTGATTTGAGACTGGTCACCACTTCAGAGCTTTGCTGTGGCAGCAGAAGTCCACACACAATATAATTAATGCTTTAACTGTTCTTCCTTCTTTGCTGTGCCTCGTTTCATGGCCCCCAAAGTCCCAGTAAACTTTACCACTAGGCCATTTGTTTGATGGTGGTAAGGGGTGGCAACCAAGTGGTTCACCCCATGAGCTTCCCAAAGTCATTTCATGATCTCCTCCAGGAAGTTAGTTCCCGAATCTGTAAGGTTGTCAGAGGGCTAGTATCTTAGATGGTAATAACTATCCTTTTGTGAGAAAAGGGAGGCTAGTTGAGATGAGATGGAGCTGTTGCAACACTTTTCCTTCTACAACTTTCTTGGCTGAAGGTAAAGGGAACCAGCCAAAGATGTCTTAGTTGACACTGGTCACCTCCATCTAAATAGCAATTATCTCGATAAAGAAAATATTTTAAAACATTAAAGGATTTCTGCATTTTTTGCCTTCATCTTATAAGTCAAGTTAGTAGAAAAAATCAGGAATGAATGTCATAGTAATTTTTTTTTAAATTCTGCTCATGTTTCTTTTCTTTAGAATTTTTTTTAAAGGTCATCAAAATCTTGACATTCATAAAATTCCAATCAGCTGTAATAATTGGTCAATAAACAAGAAAAAAATTCCAAACATATTTCCCCCCTCCTTTTTTTTTTAATTCAAAATACAAAAAAATTCAAACCAGTCCTGCTTATAAGAGATGGAACAGGTGAACAGTAAACAGGAGACCCCAGCTGATTACAAATAAAATGGGGGCTAGATGCTGAAGCATTTACTAATTGTCAGGCTTCAGATGCAGCAGTTCAACACTAATGCATGTTGTAAACATGCAAGCAAGCTAGTAGGCTCAAAAGCAAGGAATGAAAACAAAATACTGTAGAAGGAAAATCTTCATGTTACAGAAATTTGTGCAAGATCTCAGGCTTTTTCAGCAGCCTCCTGTTTTAGGAGATTGTTTAAGTATTCCAAATGTAAAGAGCACAATTCTGCTCCACATCACACTGGTTAAACGACCTAGAGGTATCAGTTCCTTGAGTGGGTGCTTAAGAAAGGTTTCACTGTCTGTTGTGAAATCAGGGCTTGAACTGGGCAGCAGCACATGTACCAGCACTCTCCTGAGCTGTTTTTTTGGGTTCCAAAATGTGTGTCTTATGGAGAAGAACGCAAACTTAAGGACCTAGTGGAGTTCAGGGGTATATTTGAATCCCAGTTAGGGGAGCTGAGCCCAGCAGAGCATGCAAACAGTTCAAACATCTCTGCAATCCATTGTGAGGAGCATCTCATTTTGATGTCTCAAATGGGTTATTTTGTGGGAGGAGCCTGGAACAGTTCTACTACCGTTTCCACTCCCCTAGTTTAGACCCTTGCCTCCCATCCCTCCCAAATGTATAAAAACCAGGGTTGGATATTTTGTGTAGCAAAACAAAGGCTTACTGTGACCTGAGCTAACTTCTTCCATTGTTCTTAGATACCATTCTTTTTGCCTGGCGGAGTTCGTGGCTGATGTGAGAGAGAAGAAATCAGATAGCAGAGGGAAAGAAGGGAACAGGGAGACTCACCTGGCAAGAGACGAAAAGGAGGAACCCACCCAAGAACAGAGAAAGGGAATAGACGCAAAAGAGCTAACTCTTCAGTGAAAAGGAGACCACGTGGCAAAGTTAGAGACCACAAGGAAACAGGATGGAGACTTATTCAGCAGAAGAGAATGAGAACAAGGGGGCTTACCCAGCTATGGTGGGAGGGATGTGGAAGGTGACTCACCCTGAACGCTCGGAATTAAGTTCTCCACTTGCAGACTTCCCATGCCATTGTACACAGCCACTTTGTAATTTCCGCTGTCCTCTTCCACCAGGCAGTCTATTTTCAGGGTTCCATTGGGGAACATCTCATACTTTCTCCTATCCTTGTAATATTTCACATAAGAATCTTTGCCTTTCGTGAGGCGTAATGAATTTTTGAGCCATGTTATTTCCTGTTACTTTTCCACTTTGAAGTCAGGAATGTTCAAGAAAACAGAACCATTCTGAATACCATATACTTTAGGGGCTTCATTTGCAGAAGAATAGAGGAAGAACAATACAGCCCTATTAGTGTCTGTCCAAAGCATCTATGGAGGAGCGTTAACAGTAGACACTACAGCATTAAATAACTTGGTCATAAAGTTAAACTCCCACATTTCCATTATTTCCCAAACCACTCTTCATTAATAAGGTGGGCATTTATTTAGCTGCTTTCATCTCAGGACCTCAAAGCAACTCCCAAAGATTAGTTAGTTAAGCGTCCCAAACACCCCATTTTAATTCTGAACACAGATAAGTTATGGGCCAAATTTTCAAAAGTGCCCTTAGGAGTGCCTTGGTTTTGGAGGTGGTCCTTTATGATGCGTTGGGCCTCATTTTCAAAGGCGCTGAGCACCTGCAGCTCCCACTAAATAAAGCTTGTGAACACAAATTTCCTCTGCAAATCAGGCTGTTTTATGTGCCTCAAGATGGGCACCTACAACTGAGGCAGCCAAAATTACTCAAACCACTTCTGATGATTCAAACCTGTGGCCAAAGTTTTCAAGTGACCAGTGATTTTGAGTGCCTCAATTTAAACTTGAGACAGGTTAAAGCCCAGCTGCTCTGCGATTTCTGAAAAAATCAGCTTCCTTTAATGTGTCTCGAGTTTAACACTGTAAATCCTTAGTCCCTCTTCAAAATCTTGGTCTAAACAACTTCCCTAAGGTCACACAGTGAGTGGCAGAAGTGGGAGAAAGACCCAGAGGTCCTGTCTCCCCCACTTCTGTGACCTCAGCATACATTCCCTCCCTCCAAGAGCTCTATTTCATGGGTATGATCATCTGATAAACACAGGCCCAAAGGCAGGTTTTTCCCTCTTTTCAGGTCACCTTTGACTTCAGTTCCCTTTGTGCAAAACAGATAACACCCAGTTCACAAGGGTGCTACTGCAAGTGGTTGTCCAGCACTTGAAGATGTTAGGTGTCACATAAGGGCTAAATATTGGTATTATTAAGAAAGGTAAAGGCTGTTTAGCCTTATTCATGTTGTTACTTATAAAGAAGCATTCATTTTCCCATGGTATGTTCTGTCATAAGATCTCATGCCCATTTATCTCAAACTGAATCTAAATCTAAAAATCACAGCCTCTGCATACAGAGTAGTAAGAGCAGATTGGGTTTTTAGAGCACAGGTTTTGCCTGAAGGTGACTTCAAACGAGAAACTGACTCTACACAAACATTTCTGTAGATTCATAGTCCGTACTGCATAAGCAAGTTGATAAATAACATTTAAACTATCAGGTTAAATGCATGCTTGTAAGTTTCAAATAAAATAAATTCATTAACAGCAAAACTTTAATTCATAACTAGGGATTATTCAATCTTCCATTTGCTAAATTAATTCCCCCTAATCTACAGGATAAAACTATACTGGTAGGCATGGTGAGCTATGCCAAATTATTTTTTACACAGTGTGAGTTCTTTTCCCCATAGAGAAAAACTAGGTTTATAAGTCTTTTATTACAATATATCATTCTTTATTATAAAAGTTTTCATTATATCTAGGATATGATAAAATATATCATGGAGGAAAATTGAAAACTAATTGCTGCTTTGTGGAATAGTAATATTGGAATCAATCCAAAAAATTAGAATATCATGCTTGTGCAGCAAAATAATTATTAGAGAAATCTGAAAGGGACAACCCATTAGAGCCTGTGAGAGGATGAAGGGCTTCATGTAGGGTGACCAGATGTCCCAGATTTTATAGTGACAGTCCTGATATTTGGGGGTTTGTCTTATATAGGCATGTATTGCCCCTCAGTCCCGTCCTGATTTTTCACATTTGCTGTCTGGTCACCTTAGTTTAATGCAATGCATCTGTCAGCCCAAAGGGAAGCTATTCTTGAGCTATTACAGTTCTTAAAAAGCATTCAGCATTTCTAATGGAACATTCTGAAATCACTCACTCTTGGAAGTGTAACTATTTTAATAATATTCGTTCTCCCAATAGGTGTTAACTGGAGCACCAAAGCCCTTTGTAAAACCTGCAGCATTTTTGACAAAGAAAAAGAATGTAATTCAGATACTTGCTACTTCTCAGAATTACTCCCAGATATTTAGAGTTATTATTACTCATTATTGTTTGTATTGCATATTCTATCATTTATATTTTGCATGTGTAGATGAGGGAAAGCTGATCAAAATCCTGAGGAAGGAAAGCTCAACAGTATTCCAATTGATTAGGAATCCCGATAGGTCTTTAAAAGTTTGCTTGGTCTCCCAAATCAGTGGAGCAGAAGTCTGAGCGTAATGAGCACAAACAAAACAAAACAAACACAAACAAACTTTTAGTCCTCTATCAGAAGGGTAGCTGTGTTAGTCTGGATCTGTAAAAGCAGCAAAAAGTCCTGTGGCACTTTATAGACTAACAGACGTATTGGAGCATGAGCTTTCGTGGGTGAATACCCACTTCGTCGGATGCTCCAATACATCTATTAGTCTATAAGGTGCCACAAGGCTGTTTGCTGCATTTAGTCTTCTATATAGACAATGAAACAATATTTTTGATCGTGCCAAGTGAAATACTCTGCAAAGGATAGTGATTAGAATTTAGCTACAGACTGCTCAGATGCTGTCACAAAGAGGATCGGATGATTCATGTGCAGTGAACTAAAAAGAGCTGCACTAATAGTACTTTACCCATCTGAGAAAAGAAGCATTCACTTTCAAAGTTTCAAGCATTTTAAACAAATAGAGCCATTCAAGGAAATCAAGAGTCTATTTTAAGTCCATAGCAAGAATATATTCCTTATTTATCTAGTCCTTGTACAGTACATAGAAAACATTAAACAGTCATCATAAATGATCTACTGTTGAATTTATTCCTGTCATTCATGAATGGTTCTTGTGTACTGAAGCCACTACTTCTTCTAATAAATAAGCCACAAGCAACTAAGTTTTTAGATCAAAGTTTTAAAAAATAATTGCTGTAACTATAAATAATATCAATAGGTATGTACCTAATGTAACTTACGATCTAGACCAACCCCACCCTACCATATGATCATTTGTATCCATCAGCCTTTCTGTTAATATTCCTGTGTAAAAAATACTTGCACTGTCAGTTGTTTCCCTTTAATAAAATGTTTGTTACTAGAAAAGAGAAATGGATCTACACGATGCACAGTGAAGTTGCTCTTGAATAAGGTTAAGGAAAAAATGCAACAGCAGCTTCATTGAGGGCAGTAGGAAAAACTCCAGGCTGACATTTACCTATATTAATACATGTTGGATAAAGGATTGTTAACTTGAAGCTAAAATCATTTACAAAGTATTATTATAAATATTATAATTGCAAGCTTAGGCTGTGGATTCCCCCAGAATGAAAGCTAAATAAAATAATAATAGCCAAGAGATCTTACAGCACTTTGCAAAAGAAGGTAGATATCATTATCTCCATGTTACCAATGGGGAAAGTGAGGCCATGTGCTTAACAATGGCCTGGTCTACACTACGCGTTTATACCGATCTTAGCAGCGTTAAACCGATTTAACGCTGCACCTGCCCACACAACGAAGCCCTTTATATCAATATAAAGGGCTCTTTAAACCAGTTTCCGTACTCCTTCCTGATGAGAGGAGTAGCGCTGAAATCGGTATTACCATATCAGATTAGAGTTAGTGTGGCCGCAAATCAACGGTATTGGCCTCCGGGCGGTATCCCACAGTGCACCACTGTGATCGCTCTGGAAAGCAATCTGAACTTGGATGCACTGGCCAGGTAGACAGGAAAAGCCCCGCAAACTTTTGAATTGCATTTCCTGTTTTCCCAGCATGGAGCTTTGATCAGCACGGGTGGCGATGCAGTCCCAAATCCAAAAAGAGCTCCAGCATGGATCATACGGGAGATACTGGATCTCATCGCTGTATGGGGAGACAAATTTGTTCTATCAGAGCTCCGTTACAGAAGACAAAATGCCAAAGCATTTGAAAAAAATCTTCAGGCTATGATGCATGGTGCTGTGTGACAAGCATAACGGAAAGCCAAAGAATCAAATGGACGCTCATGGAGGAAGGGAGGGGGGACTGAGGACTCCAGCTATCCCACAGTCCCCGCAGACTCCGAAAAGCATTTGCATTCTTGGCTGAGCTCCCAATGTCTGTAGGGTCAAACACGTTGTCCAGGGTGGTTCAGGGTATATCTCATCAATTTACTCCCCCTCCCCCCCATGAAAGAAAAGGGAAAAAATAGTTTGTTGTTTGACTTTTTTCAATGTCACCGTATGTCTACTGCATGCTGCTGGTAGACACGGTGCTGGGGCAATGAACAGCAGCATCCTCTCCCCTCCCTTCCCCGGTGGCAGACGGTACAGTGCAGTAGGACTGGTAACCGTCCTTGTCATCAGCCCGTGAGTGCTCCTGGCTGGCCTCAGGTGAGGTCGGCCGGGGGCACCTGGGTAAAAATAGGAATGATTCCCTGTTATTCCCAGCAGATGGTACAGAACGGCTGGTAACCGTCCTCATCATAGCAACTGGGGGCTGAGCTCCATCAGCCCCTACTTTTTATGTCTAAAGAAAAGATTCTGTACTGCCTGGACTATCATAGCAGCGGGATGCTGCGCTCCTCTCCCCTCCACTGTTTAATGTCCTGCCTGGACTATCATAGCAGCTGGAGGCTGCCTCCCCCTCATTTTATCTCACTAAAAAGTCAGTGTTGCTTATTCCTACATTCTTTATTACTTCATCACACAAATGGTGGGACCTTGCAATGGTAGCCCAGAAGGGTTGGGGGAGGAGGGAAGCAACGGGTGGAGTTGTTGCATGGACACCCCCTAGAATGGCATGCAGCTCATCATTTCTGTGAGATCTGACATGGAGCGGCTGTGCTCTCTGGTTCTCTGATACACTGGTTCTCTAGTACACTTGCCCCATATTCTAGGCAGGACTGACTCTATTTTTAGATACAATTAAAGGAGGAAATGACCCAGGGCACCATTCTCATTTTTGTCTTTGTGCCCCTGGCCAACCTCAGTGAAGGTCAGCCAGGAGCACCCATGACAGCAGCAGATGGTACAGAACGACTGATAACTGTCATCTCTTCGCCAATTTATAATGGCACAGCAGACAGCACAGAATGACTGGTAACTGTCTCTGCTACCTTGCAAAGGCAAATGAATGCTGCTGTATAGCGCTGCAGTACCACCTCTGTCAGCGGCATCCAGTACACATACGGTGACAGTGACAAAAGGAAAAACGGGCTCTATGGTTGCCATGCTATGGCGTCTGCCAGGGCAATCCAGGGAAAAAGGGCGCAAAATGATTGTCTGCCGTTGCTTTCACAGAGGAAGGAATGAGTGACGACATTTACCCAGAATCACCCGTGACACTGTTTTTGCACCATCTTGAACTGGGATCTCAACCCAGAATTCCAGTGGGCGGGGGCGACTGCGGGAACTATGGGATAGCTACCGGATAGCTACCCACAGTGCAATACTCCAGAAATCGACGCTAGCCTCGGTACATGGATGCACACCACCGAATTATTGTGCTTTGTGTGGCCGCGTGCACTCGACTTTATACAATGTTTTACAAAACCGGTTTATGTAAAATCAGAATAATCCTGTAGTGTAGACGTACCCAATGAGGGCTCAATCCTACAAGGAGCTAAGCACTCTGCCCCCAACAGCAAAGCATTTGAGTACATGTTTCAATCTAATCACGTGACTAGTTATTTTGAAGTCAGTGAGACTACTCCCATGCTTAAAGTGAAGCATGTATTTAAGTGCTTTGCCTGGACTGGGGACAGAGTGCTGAAAACTTTGCAGGATCAAGCCTTAAGATCAGTAGGATGAAATCCTTGCTCTATTAAAGTCAATGGCCAAGAATCAGGGCCAGGAACCTACCCTAAAAGGTCCCATTACCAGTTCTCCAAATATCTGATCTGCACAGCTTCATAAGGGCTAGCTACAGTTGAGAGGGCTGTGTAACACTTCAAATGATTTATCTGCACTGGACTTGCTGTGGCAATAATGATAATTCTCCTAGAGACAAGGGGTCAAATTCATCTCTGATTTTAGTAGAGTTAAACCAGGGAAGAATGTGGCCCATGATATTTAAGTAAGATCCAAGCATTTTATCAAGTCATCCATCCTGCCCCAAGCTTCCCTATTTAGATTTAAGTAGAAGATATGTGGCAGAGGTAGGATCAGTCATATTTAATTATGCTTACACATTTCTATATTAAAAGCACTATTAATGGAATAATTTAAAATATATTGGTAATAACTTGCTCCTCAGCTATAATTGAGTCAGGGGACAGGCTTAAAGTGTGCAGTGTGGACACCACCCCAAGTTCTTACAACTAGGTGAAACCCTGGGACAGTGCACTTATAGGTCCTACCTTGAAAATTATAGCCCTAATGGAACTCGGTCACCGAGTTATTTAACACTGTGGCATAGATGGGCCTAATCAGCACCCTGTTAAGATAGTCATCACCCTTATCTGGGTACAAGCAATGGATGTTAATCTACCACAGTTTTAAACTCTTTCAGTGCCATTTTAAGCAAAGCCAGCCCGAAACAGAAAACAGCCGGTGCAAACTCACCTTTCACACAGAAGAATAAAACCACTAGGCACTTGGCTAGAAAGTTCCCCCTAAAGTTCGTTTTCAAGATCATAGTTGCGAAATGCTCCTGCGGGAAGGAAACCCCTGGCCGGGAAGATGAAGTTCTATGGTGATTAGGAGCCTTTTGCTGCGGCAGCTGTGGGCTGAACAGGGGAAGGGCTAGATCAGCCCTTCCATGCTGTGCGGGGCGCCGGCGGCGGGAGCCCAGGACTCTTTTAAATCCCTGGGCACCGGGACAGCTGCCCCATTTGCCCCCTGCTCATGTGGGAACAGGGGCTGGGTTCCTATGGGTCAGGGCTGCCCGGGGGGGCAAGTGGCGCAATTTTTCCCAGGCGCCGGGCTCCGCAGAGGCCCTAACGCGAATGGCTGAGGCTCCATCCCCGCCCCCTCCCTCTTCAGTCCCTGGACAGCGCTGCTCTGGCTCGGCCCCTGAGCTCCGCCCCACTCAGAGCTGCGTGGTCAAGGGGTGGGGCTGTGAGCTTCAGGCTGAGCAGGGCCGAATTCAGGGGCCCTAACAGAGCTATGCTGCAGCTGTTCAGGGATGCTCCTGGTTTCGCTGAGGCTCCGGATGACGGGGCAGCCGGGGGTCAGGGGCCAGGGCCGGGAAGATTGGCTAAGGAGCATGGAGTCCCGGGCACAGTCAGGGCACAGGGAGGGGGCAGAGGTTGGGGGAGGCATCAGGGAATGGGGAGGTTGGATCGTGGGCATTCTGGGGGGTCTGTCAGGACTCAGCAGGGGGGAGGGTGGATAGGGGTCAGGGCAGTCATAGGATAGGGAGCAGGGGTGGGGTCCTGGGGTGGTGGTTGGAGGGGGTCTTCGGGGGACGGTGAGGGGACAAGGAGCAGGATGGGTCTGGGATTCTGAGGGGGTGGGCAGTTGGGGGGCAGTGTTACAAATTACTCCAATAGGCCACGCACGGTTCGTTCCTAGGCTGAGGCACATAAACAAACCCAAAATACGCAGAGCGTCCAAATAACAAAGTTCTGTTACACTTGAGCGTGGTGAACCCCTGCTAGTCAGGGGCAGACCCTGGCTACAGGTTACAGGGGGTTTATATATGACCCTCATGCATCGTAAGCTTTAAGCCAATAAACAAGCCATTTTCTTATCTTTAGCCTATCACAGTTTAATGTTGTCCTCGTGCTGGCCAGCGCATAGTCCAGCTGTTATCTTGCTGGAATTTCCCTTAATTGCGCTGTTGCTAAATGTTTTTCTGTCCTTTTTCCTGTTTATGGTTTTACCTTGTTTTAAGACAGCCCTAGGGACCCTAGTACATGATGTGCTCACTTTTAGTTAATAGTGGACCTAGGCCTCACGGAGTAGGGGAATTTACAAAATGGAGTCGCTCATGCTAACTGCCCTCAACAGGCAGGAGGTGGGTGGGGGTCAGATAGGGGGCAGGGTCAGGCTGTTTGGGAGGCACAGCCTTCCCTACCCTAAAGCTCATTCAGCAATTTGAGGCTTGAAGAAGAGCCAAGCTGTTAGCTTGTCCATTAGGGCTGCCATCTCTTTCACTTCTCAAATGCCAAATTATAGCCTATATTTAATTTCAGTGCTATAGGGAGATTCATGTCAGGGGAGGGTAGCTTCACTGAAAATTAGCCACTGGGGAAGGATTACATGAGAAGAGCAATATCCTTCCCAACCCTACCAAGGGAGACCACCCTCCCACCATTCCCTAAGACTCCAGAGGGGTTAATTCAGTGGTTCTCAAACTTTTATACTAGTGACCCCTTTCACATAGCAAACCTCTGAGTGTGACCCCTCCTTATAAATTAAAACCACTTTTTTTGTATATTTAACACTATTATAAATGTTGGAGGCAAAGTGGGGTTTGAGGTGGAGGCTGATAGCTTGAGACCCCCAGTAATAACCTCATGACCCCCTAAGGGGTCCTGACCCCCAGTTTGAGAACCCCTGGGTTAATTTAATTTTAGCACCCTGTGTCTATTCACATGCATGTGCTATTTTGAGCATTTCAATTTTCACAACATAGGTTCATCCCAGATTCTGGAACAAGTTCAAATGCTCAGTTCGTGGAGTATGTACATAAGCTATACTAAAGACAAACCCACAGTAACCGTCTCCAGTTTGTGAGGGACCCCATGGAGCCAGTCTCTAGGAAACAGATAACTGCATGGTGGTGAAGTCCATTAATGGCTATTAGCCAGGATGAGTAAGGAATGGTGTCCCTAGCCTCTGTTTGTCAGAGGGTGGAGACGGATGGCAGGAGAGAGATCATTTGATCATTACCTGTTAGGTTTACTCCCTCTGGGGCACTTGGCATTGGCCATTGTCGGTAGACAAGATACTGGGCTGGATGGACCTTTGGTTTGACCCAGTATGGCTGTTCTTATGTTCTAACCTAAATGAACCCAAAGTTATGGAGACAGATATGAGTCAAGGAAGTCAGAAAGCTGGAAAAATCTCTGACTGGATGGGCTCAGGCATTTGGTCACAAGCTAAGGTGGTTTAAAAGTTTTGGATTTTTTTTTAGCAGATTTTTTTTTATTGTTTCTTTAAACAATCAAATACAGCAAGTAGCAAATATTTGGCAGCACACTTCTGAAACCCGAAACCATATTCAGGTTTTGGCAGACTAATTTCAGCTTTTCAATTAAAAAAACCTCAACAAATTTTGAAGGAAAGCAGACATTGTCCGTGATTTTTTTCTGCTTTTTAAAAACCCCTAGTTTTCGATCCAAAAAAAGTTTTGATGGAAAATATTCGTCCAACCCTTTTAATGAGGTTTAGTGCCTTTTAGCACTAGCTTATGCTGAGAACCAGTGATACCTTGTAAAGAAGTTTTCTCAAAACTGGGTTTGTGCCGAGATGCAGAAGGTTTATTTTTCCCAGGACTGCCCATGTGGGGGAGCAAGTGGGGCAATTTGTGCCAGGCCCCGCAGGGGCCCCCAGGAGAATATAGTATTGTATAGTATTGCAATTTTTTTATTGAAGGGGCCCCCAAAATTGCTTTGCCCCAGGCCCCCTGAATCCTCTGGGAGGCACTGCTATGGGTAGCGGATAATGCTCCAGCAGCAAGTGACGTTGAGGAGCGTGTGTTAGACTTTTCCTTTATCCCTGATCCTTCATTGTCTAAGGCAGAGCTTTATCCACCTGGGCTGCCATTCCCTTCATCTGACTGCCCTTATGAAGTTGTAATGAGGAAGGTTTGCATGCTGCTCGACCCAGGCTGTTTTCTACTAATTGTCACTCAGAGAAGCCCATTCCACTATGGGGCCATCAGGAATGCATTGCCTTTACTAGTATCATCCATCTGCACCAGGGTGGGGAGTAAAATTAGCAACTGTGCACCAGGGAAGGAGATTTAAGTTTGATGGAACATAACTATCATGAAATCAGGTTTAGGGGGAGGTTACTTTCTAGACTCTCTAGAGAATTCTCAGACCATTTAGCTTGGCTGGGTCATGAGGATTCAGCTGAGCTTTTGCTGGGAATGCATCAGAGCCCGGATCTGGGCCTAGATCAGATGAGATAAAATGTAGATGCCTTCTGCTGTATTGAGGTAATGAACTTTTCCTCTTTAAATAACCTTGATCAATATTTAGTCAAGAAACTTCCTGACCCTCTAATAGTTGCATCATATATCAATCTCAGCAGAATTGTATATTAAACAAAAAGAATGTGTGATATGGAAAAGAAAAATCTGATATTGATTCACATGTGGTGCAGGCATCCAAACAAATCACATGGAGACCTCATCTGCTTCTACACTTCACTGGAAATCACTTTGAATGGTGGAGAGAAAGAAAACTTTAACAACTTCTTTGAAACATTCTTATCAGGAGTGTTGGCAGTTTTTTTCTTTTTCCTACCTCCTAGTTCATCCCAATCTGTGTTTTTATGTGTTACATTCTTTCAGTGCTTAAGTAACGCAGAAACCGGCTTCCAATTGAATGTTAATAGACTTCAGGCTCCTGAGTCACTTAGGTGCTTTTTATAAATGACTAACATTTTCAAAAGTAACAGAATGACATTAATACTCTCTTCCACCTGTAAAGTAAACTTGGCTGGGTTTGCATATGCATTTGTTTGTTTTTTATGTAATATTCATTCTCAATACCATTCTGATCACTGGCTTGTTTCTGTTTATTTTCCTGAGGGTAAGGACTAAATCTCTCAGTAAATATGTGAAGAAGAAAACAACAACAATTAGTTTCAATTTCTCTGAGCATAAAACAAAACAAGATGCCTGTTATATTTATAATTATGTTAGCTTTTCAAAACTGATTTTCTATTGAGGGGAGGGAAAGGGAGAAAGCAAAGACTTTCAATATGATGAAGATTAAAGAGTTCAGTGTTCGATCTTAGGAAAAGCATGTGCAGTATTGGACACCTAGAATCCACAGTGTCTTTTCTGCATTGACATATTGGCAAATTAGGATAGATTTTGACTACAGAAATGTTAACTTTTCAGTAATAAACATTTTGAATTGCTTGCGAACAATTCAATATGCTGCTTGTTTTATTTTGCATTTTAGAATGCTGCATTTTTAATTTCTTTAAGCTGATTCTTTTAACATAACAAGAACCATCTCACACGTTCTGGGACTGAGTAGTACAGCTGGGTGAATATTGCAAGAAAAGTGTGTGGCTACATCGTTTAATTTTTTAAACAAATTTGCTTTGAATCTGTTTACTCTTTTTTGTGGGTGTGCTTGCTTTTTGAGAATATAGTTTTTAAGGAGTCTATGGGCAGCAATGTTGGAGGGAAGGAGCAAATGTTAAGCAAACATTGACTTTTCAGAAAGTGAATTTTGAATCCACAAAAGTATTCTGACCGGAAAACACCCTCAGCCAATCAGTGAACAAAAACGTAACATAGCGTTGGTATCAACTCGAAATGGATCAACATTTCAGAATATCAAATACTTGCTACAATCTGTCCATAATAATCCACAGACCAAGAATTATTTCCAGAAATTATTCAATAAATGTAGCTCACAAATAAATTGATATTTGTATTATGTCTGCTCTCAAAGGTTCCAGAGAGACAAGGTGGGTGAGTTAATATCACAAAGATTCCAGTCAGAGGAGAACCTTGTTTTATGGCATGTAGCTCAAATGCTTGCAAAACAATCTTTGCCCCAAGACTATAAATTGTAGAAAAATAAGCCTGTCTATGGCAATTCTTGGGCAAAAAGAAAGGGCAAAATTGGACTGTTCTTGGCTAAAATTGTTCAGTCACATCAACTAATTAGTAAAAGGCTGATGTCTAGCCACTAGATCCTGAAAACACTTAAGCATGTGGATGTCTGTACTCACATGAGTAGTCCAATTGAATCAGTTGTAGGCGAACATTGTATATTGATACCATCCAGGCAAATATAACGGCTCTTAACTATTTGCTCACCATAGCGTTGGCAGACAAGCCTGCTCTATGTGTAACTATAAATTATTAATGGTAGTGGTTACTTACATCAGATCATAATTCTTCACCGTGTCAACTTCTTCCACCGCATATGTTGATGATGCCGTAACTTCACAATACCTTGCATACACGGTAACAGGAACTTTTCTACAACTGTGAGCTGTACCAAACTCATGGTACCACAACAGTATAAAGTGTATCAAGGGCCCTTATTTTCCTCTAATTTGCAACTTTTTTCATAAATCTGCTTTAATATTCTTGCTGCTCATGTTACATTGGATAATTATCTACTTCAGTCACTCTCTCTGAGGTAGGAAGGGGTCACTGTGTAGCCTCAATGTTACTTTTAGGAACTGAATATGAAAACTTTTTGAATCATGCTTTAAGCCTTATACTTGGGGGTATGATCTCTTCCCCTATTCTAATCGACAAATTGAGTAAACTTTCAGAGGTTTCTATCTCCAAGAGCTCAGCCGTTCTAGAAGACAATCAGGGACAGAATTCCCTAGATTTAGTTCATCTCTTAATATTTCCTGATTAGTATATTAAAAATTCACCTCAGGCCACTCAGTTCTCTCAGGTTGGGGTGAGCCTTGTGCTTTTCTGTATTTATAAGCAGCTCTGACTCCCCTCTTCCATTATTACTTCAATCTTAATTTTCCTTGTTATGCAGATAATATGCAAATATCTTCTGGTGAGTTCAAATCCACCTCTATTATTACTGATTAGATAGCTCAGTGGTTTGAGCATTGACCTGCTACACCCTGGGTTGTAAGCTCAATCCTTGAGGGAACCACTTCGGGATCTGGGGCAAAATCAGTACTTGGTTCTGCTAGTGAAGGAAGGGGGCTGTACTCAATGACCTTTCAGGGTCTCTTCCAGTTCTATGAGATAGGTATATCTCCATATTTATTTTATTTTTTATTAACATAATTATAAAAAAAGTTACATCAATAAAATGACTGCCTAATTTACACTTCTGTTTTCTCCCAACCCACAATACACATTCCCATATTTCAGTTTTTGCCTTTCTCCTCTAGTCTTTTTTGGTCCAAGTGTATCCTTGGAGCATATTGTTCTACATAATTCACTAAATTTAAATGTTATCATTTTGGAACTATCTTCCAGATTAGACAAAGTACATTATACTATACAAAGGATGTATAGGGCATTATAACACTTGTTCTCTAAGAGTGAGTATTGCAATCCTCATCATTTCCACAATATTTCAGAAGGGTTAAAATAATTGGCTCCCAAATAAAATCTGCCACACATATTTATCATCAACCTTTTTAAATCATTGGGCTAGTTTGCAGAGGGGAGTATCCACAGGATCTGCAATGGGGCTTTGGTTTGTTTTCTTTAATCCACGGCCTTGCTGTGGTCTGGCACAAAGTCATCCAACCTCAGTTAGAATTCAGGGAGGGAATGTGTCTCAGGAGGCAAAATATCTTTAAAGATCACAGGCTTATGGAGAAAGCACATTTACTGCTGATCTCCCTTAGGCAGGTGGTCTGTCTCTGAGAGCATATGTGTAAGGAATAATGCTAGGCCACGCCTGTACCCCTGCCTGTTGGAGCACTCTTTCAGGGGAAATGCATCTGTTCATCCTCTGCACTTAACATACTGGTATCTTTGGTGACCGACTCAGGAGTCAGCCACAATTTGTGCACTAGCCACATCGTATAAAACTCACATTAGGTCAATGTTTTGAATGAAGTCTAGGCTGGTCAAGATTAGTGATAGGCAAACATCAATAAATTTGAGGTCTAATTTGCCAATCCCTAGTATGGCAAATCCAGGAAGGTTCCTATGGTTTGTAAAACACCCATCTAATTAACTGGGAGAAAGGGAAGGGGATCTTAGGTATTATGATGATGATGGATGCCTGTACAAAATCCTGCGATAGATATAGATTCAGACCCATTACCCTCTGAGAACATCAAGAGGTGGGGTGGGAGGGGCAGGGCTGGCCTTACCATGAGGTGAACTGAGGCAGCCGCCTCATGTGCCAGACTGTGGTGGGGAGGAAGGGGGGTTACCAGTAGGACCCAGAGTGTAGAAAATTGTGTCTGCTGCTGGTGCGTCTGTATTCTCTCTTCTCTAGATGCACAGAGGTGGTGGAGTGCTGTGCTGGAGGAAGGATGGCACAAGAGACAGAACAGGCAGGCAGGAGAAAATGTGAGAGGGAATAACAGAAAGCAACAGGGAGTTGCAGGGAGAGAGAGGAGGAGGAGGAGGAGCCTCTTATGTACCTCTCTAGCACCCCCAGGAGCCTGGACTGATTAACACCAGCTTCTCAGGGAGCTTACTGTTTCCTGCTGCTTCCCTGAACCCACTTGAGGAGAACAGAAAGTCAGCTGAAGTAGTAGGAGCCAGTTAGGCCTTTAAGTATCAGAAGGGTAGCCGTGTTAGTCTGGATCTGTAAAAGCAGCAAAGAATCCTGTGGCACCTTATAGACTAACAGACATTTTGGAGCATGAGCTTTCGTGGGTGAATACCCACTTCCTCAGATGCATGTAATGGAAATATCCAGGGGCAGGTATATATATGTGTGCTAGCAAGCAAGCTAGAGATAACGAGGTCAGTTCAATCAGGAGGATGAGGCCCTGTTCTAGCAGTTGAGGTGTGAAAACCAAGAGAGGAGAAACTGGTTCTGTAATTGGCAAGCCATTCACAGTCTTTGTTCAATCCTGAGCTGATGGTGTCAAATTTGCAGATGAACTGAAGCTCAGCAGTTTCTCTTTGAAGTCTGGTCCTGAAGTTTTTTGCTGCAGGATGGCCACCTTAAGGTCTGCTATAGTGTGGCCAGGGAGGTTGAAGTGCTCTCCTACAGGTTTTTGTATATTGCCATTCCTAATGTCTGATTTGTGTCCATTTATCCTTTTCCATAGAGACTGTCCAGTTTGGCCGATGTACATAGCAGAGGGGCATTGCTGGCATATGATGGCGTATATTACATTGGTGGATGTGCAGGTGAATGAACCAGTGATGGTGTGGCTGATCTGGTTAGGTCCTGTGATGGTGTCGCTGGTGTAGACATGTGGGCAGAGTTGGCATCGAGGTTTGTTGCATGGATTGGTTCCTGAGCTAGAGTTATTATGGTGTGGTGTGCAGTTACTGGTGAGAATATGTTTCAGGTTGGCAGGTTGTCTGTGGGCAAGGATTGGCCTGCCACCCAAGGCCTGTGAAAGTGTGGGATCATTGTCCAGGATTGGTTGTAGATCCTTGATGATGCGTTGGAGGGGTTTTAGCTGGGGGCTGTATGTGATGGCCAGTGGAGTCCTGTTGGTTTCTCTCTTGGGTTTGTCTTGCAGTAGGAGGCTTCTGGGTACAGATCAACAGCCCCCAGCTAAAACCCCTCCAACGCATCATCAAGGATCTACAACCAATCCTGGACAATGATCCCACACTTTCACAGGCCTTGGGTGGCAGGCCAATCCTTGCCCACAGACAACCTGCCAACCTGAAACATATTCTCACCAGTAACTGCACACCACACCATAATAACTCTAGCTCAGGAACCAATCCATGCAACAAACCTCGATGCCAACTCTGCCCACATATCTACACCAGCGACACTATCACAGGACCTAACCAGATCAGCCACACCATCACTGGTTCATTCACCTGCACATCCACCAATGTAATATACGCCATCATATGCCAGCAATGCCCCTCTGCTATGTACATCGGCCAAACTGGACAGTCTCTACGGAAAAGGATAAATGGACACAAATCAGACATTAGGAACGGCAATATACAAAAACCTGTAGGAGAGCACTTCAACCTCCCTGGCCACACTATAGCAGACCTTAAGGTGGCCATCCTGCAGCAAAAAAACTTCAGGACCAGACTTCAAAGAGAAACTGCTGAGCTTCAGTTCATCTGCAAATTGACACCATCAGCTCAGGATTGAACAAAGACTGTGAATGGCTTGCCAATTACAGAACCAGTTTCTCCTCTCTTGGTTTTCACACCTCAACTGCTAGAACAGGGCCTCATCCTCCCTGATTGAACTGACCTCGTTATCTCTAGCTTGCTTGCTAGCACACATATATATACCTGCCCCTGGATATTTCCATTACATGCATCTGAGGAAGTGGGTATTCACCCACGAAAGCTCATGCTCCAAAACGTCTGTTAGTCTATAAGGTGCCACAGGATTCTTTGCTGCTTTTAGGCCTTTAAGACTCTGATATCTTCCCTCACTCAGGCCCTGCTTCCAGCCTGTTTATTTGTCCCCTTCAACTGAGTGTTGAGAGCCACTATAGCTGGCACAGAACAGCAGTCATGAGTGAAAGAAGAAAACGCCCCTCTGGGGCATCATTCAGAAAAAGAAAGAAAGCAAAGGAAGCTTTTCTATCTAATCAGGAAGGAACTCTCCTGAGATACATAGACACATGTTCACGGTGAGCCTTCTGGCCCCAGTGAGAATGTGAGTGGTGAGGAGATGCCTGATCTTCCAGTTAGAGTGCAGGTGACCTGGCAGCTTTTGCAGCATCCATATCTCCATCTCAAATAGATATAACCATGCACATTTCTGAAGAAAAGTGTAGATCAGAGAAGAGTGTGGTGGAGGCACAAGAAACAGCTGCTGCTGAGTTTAGTTCGTTAAGTCTAGATGATCCAGGACTGTGGACCCACTTGAGCAGTAGCCTGAGGGACTTCCTTGTACTGCATAGGCCACAGCAAGCGAAAAACTTCATGTTCCCCAAAGACAATGAAAATAGAAGTTTCCATCCAACACATTACTGGCGTGAAATCCCCAACAGTGACAAAGTGGAGAAGCCATGGAACAAAGGACTGGAAAAATCTGTCTAGAACTCTGGCATGACATGAGAAAGCAACCACCAGAGAGCATTCCATACGTGAAAAGAGCTTGAGATCAGACTAAGGGTAAAGGCCATCATAGATGATCAGCACCAAGAGATGATTGCATTAGAGTCTCTTTACTGGCAAAATGTTCTGAAAAGGCTCATTGTCATTGTGAGAATGCATGCTACCCAAAATCTAGCACTGAGTTGCACTTCAGATCAGCTGTATGTGACAAACAATGGAAACTTCCTTAAAATTGTGGAGCTGATGCTGAGTTGGATGCTCTACCCCAGAAGCATCTAAGAAGAGTCACCACCCAAGAAATGTACACACACCACTACTTTGGAAAAACAATTCAAAATGAGATCATACAGTTACTGACAACAAAAGTCAAAGAGAAGATTGTGGCAGATCTGAAGTCAGCCAGATATTACTCTGTTATTCTGGGCTACCCACCTGACATCAGCCATACGGAACAAATGACTTTAATGGTGCATTTTATAACAACAACAGAACCTAGTGAAAATGTCCCTGAAATGGTGACTGTCAGAGAGCATTTTCTAGAAGGTATTGACATTGATGATACTACAGGAGCTGGTATAACAAATATGATTCTTAAAAAGCTGGAAGATATGGGAATTGCAATAGCTGACATGAGGGGTCAGGGCTACGATAATGGTGCCAACATGAGAGGAAAGAACAGAGGAGTGCAGACATGGATCTGAGAGTTAAACCCTCAAGCTTTTTTCATTCCATGCAGTTCTCATTCATTGAACTTAGTGGTCAGTGATGCAGCATCAGCTTCTAGTGAGGCTGCTGAATTTTTTAATGTAATCCAAATCATCTATATATTTTTATCTGCATCAACTCATCGGTGGCAAATTTTGAAGCAACATCTGGGAACATCCTCTCTGACACTGAAACCACTGAGTGCCACAGGATGGGAAAGTGGAATGGAAGCAATAAAGCCTATCAAACACCAAATTGGGATGATAGATGATGCCATAGTTGCCACTATGGAGGATAATGCTATGACAGGAACTGTTTGTGGGAGAACAGTGGCAGAGGGAAATGGAGTCACCAGAAACATACATAACTTCAAATTTCTGTGTGGCTTAGTGTTGTGGCATGACATACTGTTTGAAATAAATGTTGTAAGCAAGAGACTCAAAAGTGTTGACCTTGATATATCTGGAGCAATGGAACAACTGGACAAAGCAAAGTCATAGCTACAGTCTTACCAGTCAGTTGAGGGATTTCAAACCTTTCTGAAGAGTGCATAGAAGTTGGCAGAGGAACTCCACAGTGAAGTTATTTTCCCACCCATTCAAGAATACAAGAGTCACTGAAGAAGAAAACATTTTGATTAGGAGGCATGGGATAATCCCATAAGAGACCCCAAACAACAATTCAAAGTTGAATTCTTTAACCAAGTGCTAGATTGTGCAATACAGTCAGTTGAACGTTTCATGTAGCACAAGGAACATAGCAGTGTATTTAGGATGTTGTGTGATATTCCAAAACTCCTTGCTATACCTGAAGACCTACACCAGCAATGCAGGGCACTAGAGACAGTTTTGACACATGATGACGTGCGATATTGATGTTACGCCAATTATATTAGACCAGTAAAAACCAGCAGGATCTTATTAAAGGGGACAAGACAAAGATGCCACATTTATTGTGATAACAATTTGATTCATGACTAACGACTAATATCTTAATTCTTATACACACACATTATACCTAATACCTATACATACACACACACACACACACATCCATCAGATGTTCTGCAGCTGCTGCATAGTTACCAGTCCTGATACACACACATTATACCTAATACCTATTCACACACACACACACACACACACACACACACACACACACACACACACACATCCATCAGATGTTCTGCAGCTGCTGCATAGTTACCAGTCCTGAAGATAGCTTAAGTTCATAGCTTGATTTTGTAGCTTGGGTTCGTAGCTTGTGGTGGCTAACTGGCCAGGAAAGCTGGGCACAAGGACAAGCTGGATCTCTGTTGGGCAGGCACTGATGTCCTTCCATGTTGGCAGCAGAATGTTACCCAGAGTCTCTCATCTCACTCTTCTTTTTTATAGGCTTTTAGTTTGGATTCAAAGTCTATAGGTCTTGCTGTGTCACGCTGCCTCTGGGTTTAGATTGATCACCCATCAATTGCAGGCGTGACTTTCAGCCTTGAACCTGGCTTTGATCTTCCTTCTGTTGTTCTGGTGTCCTTTTCCTTTTAGGGTGGATGCTTCTTACTTTGTTTAGGGCTGTTGTCTAGGTCTTCAGCCGTTGGTATTTGAACTTTATCTCATCAGGACAGGCTGGGCCTGGAGGTAGATTCCATCATTCATACATACCTCATTCACACATCTAAACTAAACTAATAAGACTACAGCAGGGTTTGCAAAAATGAAGGTTGGAGGAAGCTTTTACAAAATGGAGTGAGTGTTTTAAAATGGGGGTTGAATTACAATATGGAACAGAAGTTACAGTGTAGGCAAGTGTAGTGAATGGTGAACAGAAGTTACATTAATAAAGAGAACAATTAAAAACAATTTCATTTATCAGTTCTACATTGATGCAAGGGATTTAGGTGATCAACTGAAAGCCCTTTCAAGATACATTTCAGCAGGATCAACTCCAAAGGCTGTTCTGGAATATATGTGCACAAATAAGATGACCACCCTCTTTCCAAATGCTTTTGTTGCTCTGCCCATACTTCTAATGCTTCCTGTAACAGTTGCCAGTGGAGAACGCAGCTTCTCCAAGCTGACATTAATAAAAACACACATATGCTCCACAATGACACAGGAGAGGCTGGTCAGCCTTGCAACCATCTCAGCAGAGCATGAGCTGGCCCAGACTGTGGACCTTCAGGAAGCAGTTCAAATATTTGCAACCAAGAAGGCACGGAAAGCACCACTTTGATTATTCAAACAGATCTTCATGCCAGTTTTTACGATACAGACAAGAAAAGTTACATTTGCTGTTCAGGCATTTGAAAGTTAAGTGTTACTTAAAATTTTTGAACAAGGCAATTTAAGTTGTTAGTTCTCCTTTATTGGGGTAGGTACCAGAGCAGTACCATGAGAGGAGTAGAACAGGAAAAAGGCAGAATTGAGACCTTTCAAAGTTTTGGCCCAAGCGAGAGGGCATGTGGGCATCCTTTGAGCTCCCTGCCTCAGGTGCCAAAATGTTGTGGGCTGGTCCGGTGGGGTGGGCAGGGGAGAAGGGAGTCTTTGTCCTGTATTCTCAATAGAGCTTTGTGAAAGTCTTCAATCTGTGTTCATGGGGCTCATGAGAAGCCAAACTACAGATTTTGCACAACTGTTTTGAGAATAAATGAAGGAAGAGAAATTCTCTCATTTCCTGTTTTTTAACTTCCTGTTTTGTGCTGGGCTCAAAATGTCCTGCGTTTAGGTCTGAATATTTCATTCAAATAAACCCCCAAATTGAAAGCAAACTTCATCAAAAAAATTTCAAGTTTTGTCTGGTTAAATGTCAAAACCATCTGAATCTACCAGTTTTGCATAGTTTCTTCCTGAAAACTCATCTATTCAGCCTTGTCTGAAACTTAGGCCACATTCAGGAACCTGAGCAGATTTTAATTTATACTAACTTTTGAAAATTCAATTGCATTCTTTATGTTTGGTGATTATTGTTGTAGTTACACATTTTGTTAGTGTGCCTTTAAAGATATAACCTAATTATGCTAGGGGCACAATTTTCATAGATAATATTCAGGCTAGTGGTAGTGAAACATTCACAAAGACACTCAAATTGTTTCAAATTTGTGCATTTGCATTTTATGCAGCATTTATATTGGTCCCTTTAAAAAAAAATCACACTAAAGTGGATCCAAAGTCAGTGACGTGGGTTAACGCTGGTGGGTTTAAAAAATGTTTTCAGAATTTCTCCATCACCAAATAACTATTTAAAATTTGGGGATTGTGGAAATGGGCAAAAGTGCAGAAATGGTGATGACAATATGTTTGCAGTTTCTAAATACACATATCAAGCATTAGAACAATAAAAATACAATAACGAATAGTTGCAGGATATACCATAAAAAGGTACATTGGTAATTACTCAATATTGGTCCCATGAGACTACTGTTATGAGTGAAGGTACTTACACGTGTAAGTCACTGAAGGATTGGATGCACATTTTTAACAAGACAGAATGTGACAGATAGCTTGTAACTGATCAAAATGTCTTATTCAAAAAACAAAGGATGCAACTCAAATAAGAGTAAGACTTTTGATAGTCAACATAGAGAAAGAGTGTGGAAACAGATAACAGTGTAGAGAGAAATTGTTGAAAACAATACCCCATAAAGAAATGTTGTTTGTCCATATGGGTCAGTATTAATTTCAATTTATTCTGACCTAGTTCTGCTCTCTAAAAATCCAGCTTTTAAAAAAGATGTATTACTCTTTGACAGAAGAGGGCAGTGTTTCTTCACTGTTGCTTGGGAGCAAATCTAAATATTACTTTAAAGATCATTCTCAATAGAGTGTTGTAAACCAACAAATTTAAATGTAATAAATGACCTCTGAATATTATGCTACTTAGTAAAAATAACAAGTAGTGGAAAAGTAGGCATTATTGTTACTTAGTTAATGTCAGCATTAAATTGTATTGACCCCAATGAATAACATATAACCTTAAATATATCAATTGATTTTGTTATGCTCAAATGATAAATTCTATGAAACAGTATCTTAGACTGAAAATTATAAGAACATGATGAACCTAATACTAGTCATTCACATTCTTTACTAAGTAAATTTCTGTAAATAAAAATAGCTTCAAATTTAACAGAAAAAAAAAACATAGCACTGGTGATCTGATATTTTAGAAATAACTCTTTATACTGCCAAGTTATGTCTAAGCAGGGTAGCTGAAGATTCTGGAAATTGAAACTGGTTTGGCTAAAATAGGAATCAACCCACATCTCTGTACTAAACCACTTGTGATATGTAAACTGTAGCCCTAACTCAGGAAAATACTTAAGCACATGTTTACTTTTAAGAATGTTAAGCCTCTATTCTTAAAGTGCCTTTCCTGAATGAGGATGCTTTGCTCAATCGGGGCTATGATAGGGGTATATACATCATACTGACATTAAAAGGGTTAATTGTGGGTAGGCTCAAGTAAGGCAGCTAGTTGCAGGTGGAGGGCAGGCCAGTCCAAATGAAGATGAAGCCCAGCTGGGGGAGGAAATGGATGGTGACCATAAAGGAAGGAAGTCCAAATGAGGTCTTTACTACAGATGGGGATACATGTAGATTTAGCCTACATGGCAGCTTATAATGGGATAATAGAATAAAATACCAGACAAAGCAGCTAAAAGCACTGTAGGAAATGGAAGAATTTGATATAGAAATATGCCTGAGTAAAAAGAAATTCAAACGCCTAATACAGAAACATTTAAAAGAGGAATGACAAAAAAAATTGGATCCGTGAAAAAAAAGATGATTTGTTGAATTGTGCGCTAGAGTTGAGGATGATATACTTGGATAGGAAAAATGAAGTGATTTTTGTTTAGAGTATTAACTGGCCTTTGTGGCTTAAACAATATTTTTTCTGAATAAATAAACATAAAGGTAGACTATGTTCATGTTGTAAGGTAGAAGGCTGATGGCCACTATAAACTATCCAATCAAGTCTGCTTCACCATGGAGGAGAAAAAGAAAGAGGGCTGTGGGGAATGAGGATGAGAACTCTGTGGTTTCTCTTTGGTTGCTAGAGAATGGAAGAAAGGCCTATGTACAGCAAGCCCTGGGAGGGACTGTGGGAAAGGACATGAAGGAAGACCAAGGTAGAAAGAAGTCCAGAGATGCCACAAGGATTCAAAGGGAGCAGACTTTAGCTGTTTACCACAGGGTCCATAGATTGGAATCCATAGGAGAAGAATGGCGTGAGTCCCCCTACTTTTCCTCTGAAAAAGGTGATGTGGAAAGAGACATGAGAGAGGATTATTGAGTTTGGAGCCAGGACTCCAGTGAGAAAGCGAAGAGCAGGAGGACAACCCTGCAGAACCTAGGAAGTGGTGAAACGTCTATGAAGGAGTGAGCCTCGGCAGGGGCAAAGAGTTGTGATTATTTAAGTTGAGTTTATTGAACCCCTTGTTTACTCCAAAAGGGGAGTGGAACTATACATGACCTGATTGGAGGGCCAAATTATGAGAAAAATCTGAAAACAGTGGGGCCAGAGAGGCTGTAGGCAGAGGGTAGATATGCTCAGCAGTGGGTCTAGTCTTCTACAAGGGCTTACATGACTGATTTGTCTCTTTAGCACTTCCCCATGTCTCAGTTTTGACTGAAATGATACAAGAGACTTTGGTTTGTTGTTGTTTTTTTTCAACTTCCTATTGTATTTCTTCCTTTTTTTCTTTTTAATTTAATTTAACATTTTAATACTAGCTCTCCACTAAACATGTTGTGTTAGCAAAGGACAATAGAAATTGATTACTTCTCTTGGGGAGCAATGGGGATTTCCTAAACCTTTGTAAGAGGCTGAGGTTTCCACTTTCAGTCCTAAGCTTAAGGGTTCAAGTAAGAGACAAATGGTTTCCCCAGTACGGAAAAGGGATAGTGGGGAGGTCTCTGTAAAACAGGTATTACAACCCAAACCGTTGAGTCCAGAAGTGGAATGGCGTGCATCTTATCCCTGCCCCCATCCAACACAAAGCTACCCTCTCTCTATCCTCAGTTTGCTCAATCCCTGTGCCTTTAGGTGGACCCTAGACCCATGTAGGACCCTGTCAAGTATTCTAGGAGGGAAATGACAGTACTACTAAAGCAGCTTATTTTCCCTTCCCAACAGTCACTTCCACACAGTAAAGGCAAGATCCACATGCAGACGGTCCCATCTACATGGAAATCTGGATAACTAACTTTGGACCATAGGTCCGGTAACATACACACTAAGATTTTCAAAGCCACCTAAGGAAGTTGGATCCAATTATAATATGGTCTCCAACCACCTTAGCTGGCTTTAGAAATCTCAGCCCTGTTGTGTTTGTTACATAAACTGCTTGTGTCCATACCCTTTGAATTATGGAAGCCACTTCTATTTTATGTCATTCTAAACCACTGAACACATTGTAGCCATGCTCCCAAACACGGTCATATTTAATTTCACTAAGGCCTGGCACTATGCTCCCAGTGTAGTTGAAGCATTTCTAATTGCATACAAAGTGCTTTCTTGGCGAAGTCTTTTTAGGAAACAATAAGGAACAGTAATTTTTAATTAAGCAATTTAATGTGGGTGGGGGGCCGGAAGAAAATATATGGGGTGGGGAAGAGGGAGTTATAATGAATCCATGGTCCAAAGTGTCCTGAGAAAATAGCTTTTTTCTCTCTTTTTCATCTTGTTTTAATTTTTAAAAACTTGTTTTCCAATTATTTTAATCGAACTCAGTGCTCTGGATAAGTGCCAGTTTAAAAAGCTCTGAATACAGTAGACCATTTTTCTGAGGAAAGAGTGTAGCTCAGTGGGTGGTAGTATAAGATTTTTCTATATTTTTCACCAGACATAGAGGAATTTCTTTTTCCTCACTTCCAGTCTAGATACAGAAGAATCACTGTTCAATCTTTGGCTGCCAACAATATTCCCTTTTATAATGTTACCTCTCAAGATAGTCTATACTGCACACTCCTTTCTGTGGTAAGTAGAGTATTTACACTATACACATCACGGCCTGGGTGGACACATAGCCTAGTAATGGACATGGGGAGTCACTACCCAGGCAAATAAAGACACACCTGAATCTGGTGGGTATGTACTCAGGAATGTACCCTACACGTCTTTCTGCTCACCCAAGCTGTGCCTCCCTGCCTGAACTACTGTTTTTAGCAGTGTAATGTCACTCTGACTCTCCACTGCAGGAGTTCCTCCCCTCAATCCCTGGCAGCAGGGAAAGACTACTGAACTGGGGGACTGACAGTCTTTCACTGCCACTGAGAAATGCTCATGAAATGGGGAGCAGAGTCTTTACCCACTGCCTTCCTGCTGCCAGAGCCTTTCACAGACATGTAGCTACATGCCACAGCATAGATGGAGCCTGCTTTTTCACTGCAGTGTTTTTGCTATGTGTAGCCTGCATGCTGTGTAGATATTGCCTCAGTTTGAAACAGACCTGATGCTAGCATATCTGTTCACATGTGCCATCAAAAAGTCCTCACATTTTCAGGTAATGAATTTTAGGAGTTGACAAGCTGAGTGCACTCTGATCAGGTGACCTTGAGATGAGAATCAACATGCCTCATTGTAAATCCCCTGAACCAGCATTTTCCAAAGCTTGGGGTGTTTCCCTCTGTTAGGGCATGGAGGATTAGCTGGGATATGGGCGAAGCATGGACAGACCTTCTCAATTGTTCTCTTGAGCGTGATATCATTTTTTTTAAATGTTAGTCTCTAGCTGTTCTGAAGGTTCTCTTCACAACCATAATGCGATTGTGAAGCCAACGAAGCAATGTTTGCCTGAGTATGCAGCATTCTGAAACAATAGCTCTGAAAGTATAGAGTACTTCCTTTATTTCAATCTGTTACCTCAGAGGTGATACTGTGTCAACATTGCTAATTACTTCAAAGCTCATCCAAGACTATAAGAAAGGAGAGGAAGTTTCAGATGATCAAGGTCTGAGAAAAACATGTTAAAATACAATTTAATTTGATTTTGGTAGTCTGGTAATTGGCTGAGCCTTAATCAGTGGGCTGGGCATTCACTCAGGCCAGGGCTTTATAAAGCCGTGCACAAGCGACCAGGGAGCTTTGTGAACAGAGGCTGCTAACAGGGAGTTTCGCAAGGGAGTTGGGCAGGGGAGTGGAAGGGAGCGGGGGTCCCACGTCGGTTCTATCTGTATCCTTTTAGTCCACTTAAAACCTATAAACCAAACTACATTAAAAACCATTTTCTTTAAACCACCCTTTCATTAACTAGGAGACAATGCAGGCAGAAGCCCAGCAGCAGAGTGGGGGCTATCCAGTTTATTGCACTGAGTGTAGCATGTATGATTACCTGCCCTGTGGGCTGGTGGCATATGTGTGCAGTCGGTGAAAGGAGCTCCTGGCCCTGAGAGACCACATACGGACTTTGGAGGCCAGGGTGGCGGAACTGGAGGAGCTAAGAGAGGCAGAGAGGTATGTTGATGAGTCTTTCCGGGATACTCTAGAATTATCCCACCTCCGGTCAGACAGCCCCTGCGCTGTTAAGGGGGAAAAAAGGCTCAGGGAAGCAGAGCAGTCAATGGGGGCAGAGGGAAACCTTTCCATAGTTGGGACCCTCCTTCCAGATGGTACTGGGGTTGCCTCTCACACTAAGGTTACCTCCCCGGGAGAGGGAACTCCGGTTGCTAGGAAAAGGCAGGTGTTAGTAATGAGAGATTCGATCATTAGAAACGTAGATAGCTGGGTTTGTGATGACCGGCAGAACGTAAGATGACTTGCCTGCCTGGTGCGCAGGTTGTGGATCTCTCGAGGCATCTAGACAGACTTATGTGTAGTGCTGGGGAGGAGCTGTGGTCTTGGAACGTGTAGGTACCAATGAAATAGGGAAGGATAGGAGAGATGTCCTGGAAGCCAAATTTAGGCTACTAGGAAAGAAATTGAAATCCAGGACCTTTATACTGGCATTCTCAGAAATGCTCCCAGTTCCAGGCTCAGGGCCAGGTAGGCAGGCAGAGCTTCAGAGTCTCAATGTGTGGATGAGACGATGGTGTAGAGAGGAGGGGTTTATGTTCATTAGGAACTAGGGAAACTTTTGGGATGGGGAGAGCCTATACAGGAGAGATGGGCTCCACCTAAACCAAAGTGGAACCAGACTGCTGACACTAAACATTAAAAAGGTTGTAGAGCAGTTTTAAACTAGGAGATGGGGGAAAGCCGACTGCTGCAAAGGAGCATGTGGATTGGATACAGACTTCTTTAAGGGGAGTGTCTGATGATAGGGAATCTCCAGGTTATAGTCAGGAGCAGAGGACTGAAGAGGATAATGTAAGGGCCAGATCAGATGATAACAGTCACATAAAAAAGAATCTGGCACATCAGAAAAGGACAGACAAATAAACAGGGGCAAGTTTTTAAAGTGCTTGTACACAAATGCTAGAAGTCTAAATAATAAGATGGGTGAACTAGAGTGCCTTGTGATAAAGGAGGATATTGATATAATAGGCATCACAGAAACCTGGTGGACTGAGAGCAATCAATGGGACACTATCATTCCAAGATACAAAATATATCAGAAGGACAGAACAGGTCATGCAGGGGGAGGAGTGGCACTATGTGAAAGAAAATGTAGATTCAAATGAAGTAAAAATCTTAAGCGAATGTTCCATAGAATCTCTATGGATAGAAATGTCATGCTCTAATAAAAATATAACATTAGGGATCTATTATCGACCACCTGACCAGGACAGTAATAGTGATGATGAAATGCTAAGGGAAATTAGAGAGGCTATCAAAATTAAGAACCCAATAATAGTGGGGGATTTCAGTTATCCCCATATTGACTGGGAACGTTGCACTTCAGGACGAAATGCAGAGATAAAATTTCTCGATACTTTAAATGACTGCTTCATGGAGCTGCTGGTATGGGAACCCACAAGGGGAGAGGCAACTTTAGATTTAATCCTGAGTGGAGCGCAGGAGCTGGTCCAAGAGGTAACTATAGCAGGACCGCTTGCAAATAGTGACCATAATATAATAACATTTAACATCCCTGTGATGGGAAGAACATCTCAACAGCCCAACACTGTGGCATTTAATTTCAAAAGGGGGAGCTATACAAAAATGAGAGGATTAGTTAAACAAAAGTTAAAAGGTACAGTGACTAAAGTGGAATCCCTGCAAGCTGCATAGGCGCTTTTTAAAGACACCATAATAGAGGCCCAACTTCAATGCATACTCCAAATTAAGAAACACTGTAAAAGAACTAAAAAAGAGCCACCGTGGCTTAACAACCATATAAAAGAAGAAGTGTGAGATAAAAAGACTTCCTTTAAAAAGTGGAAGTCAAATCCTAGTGAGGCAAATAGAAAGGAGCATAAACACTGCCAACTTAAGTGCAAGAGTGTAATAAGAAAAGCCAAAGAGCAGTTTGAAGAACGGCTAGCCAAAAACTCCAAAGGTAATAACAAAATGTTTTTTAAGTACACCAGAAGCAGGAAGCCTGCTAAACAACCAATGGGGCCCCTTGACGTTCGAAATACAAAAGGAGCATTTAAAGACAATAAAGTCATTGCGGAGAAACTAAATGGATTCTTTGCTTCAGTCTTCATGGCTGAGGATGTTAGGGAGATTCCCAAACCTGAGCTGGCTTTTGTAGGTGACAAATCTGAGGAATTGTCACAGATTGAAGTGTCACTACAGGAGGTTTTGGAATTAATTGATAAACTCAACATTAACAAGTCACCGGGACCCGATGGCATTCACTCAAGAGTTCTGAAAGAACTCAAACATGAAGTTGTGGAACTATTAACTAAGGTTTGTAACTTGTCCTTTAAATTGGCTTCGGTACCCAATGACTGGAAGTTAGCTAATGTAACGCCAATACTTAAAAAGGGCTTTAGAGGTGATCCCAGCAATTACAGACCGGTAAGTCTAACATCGGTACCGGGCAAATTAATCAAAACCATAGTTAAGAATAAAATTGTCAGACACATAGAAAAACATAAACTGTTGAGCAATAGTCAACATGGTTTCTGTAAAGGGAAATTGTGTCTTACTAATCTATTAGAGTTCTTTGAAGGGGTCAACAAACATGTGGACAAGGAGAATCCAGTGGACATAGTGTACCTAGATTTCCAGAAAGCCTTTGACAAGGTCCCTCACCAAAGGCTCTTACGTAAATTAAGCTGTCATGGGATAAGAGGGAAGGTCCTTTCATGGACTGAGAATTGGTTAAAATACAGGGAACAAAGGGTAGGAATTAATGGTAAATTCTCAGAATGGAGAGGGGTAACTAGTGGTGTTCCCCAAGGGTCAGTCCTAGGACCAATCCTATTCAATTTATTCATAAATGATCTGGCGAAAGGGGTAAACAGTAAGGTGGCAAAGTTTGCAGATGATACTAAACTACTCAAGATAGTTAAGACCAGAGCAGATTGTGAAGAACTTCAAAAAGATCTCACAAAACTAAGTGATTGGGCAACAAAATGTCAAATTGAATTTAATGTGGATAAATGTAAAGTAATGCACATTGGAAAAAATAACCCCAACTATACATACAATATGATGGGGATTAATTTAGCTACAACGAGTCAGGAAAAAGATTTTAGAGTCATGGTGGATAGTTCTCTGAAAATGTCCACGCAGTGTGCAGAGGCGGTCAAAAAAGCAAACAGGATGTTAGGAATCATTAAAAAGGGGATAAAGAGTAAGAATGAGAATATATTATTGCCCTTATATAAATCCATGGTACACTCACATCTTGAATACTGTGTACAGATGCGGTCTCCTCACCTCAAAAAAGATATTCTAGCACTAGAAAAGGTTCAGAAAAGGGCAACTAAAATGATTAAGGGTTTGGAGAGGGTCCCATATGAGGAAAGATTAAACAGGCCAGGTCTCTTCAGCTTGGAAAAGAGGAGACTAAGAGGGGATATGATAGAGGTATATAAAATCATGAGTGATGTGGAGAAAGTGGATAAGGAAAAGTTATTTACTTATTCCCATAATACAAGAACTAGGGGTCACCAAATGAAATTAATAGGCAGCAGGTTTAAAACAAATAAAAGGACGTTCTTCTTCACGCAGCGCACAGTCAACTTGTGGAACTCCTTACCTGAGGAGGTTGTGAAGGCTAGGACTATAACGGTGTTTAAAAGAGAACTGGATAAATTCATGGTGGTGAAGTCCATAAATGGCTATTAGCCAGGATGGGTAAAGAATGGTGTTCCTAGCCTCTGTTCGTCAGAGGATGGAGATGGATGGCAGGAGAGAGATCACTTGGTCATTGCCTGTTAGGTTCACTCCCTCTGGGGCACCTGGCATTGGCCACTGTTGGTAGACTGATACTGGGCTAGATGGAACTTTGGTTTGACCTGGTACGGCTGTTCTTATGTTATGTTCTTATTAAAATTCAAAAATATGCCAAGGCCTTTAACAGCGCATGGCTGGAATTACACTGGGGGCATACTTAACTTTAATTTTCCTGCAGGGGGAATCAGCTTTTAGAAATTTGGGAAAGGCTGCCCAAAACTATTCATCCATTCCCCTGTTCTTCTAGCTCTTAAAGATTTTCCTCATGTTTACTCACTTTACCTTTTTTGGCAATTTTTTATTGATTTGGGTTTTACAATTTCCTTGCTATTGAATGTCATACAAGTAAAACAGGAAAGCTGATTTCCCCCCCCCCCAGTAAATGCATGCACAATGATAAGACAAAATCATTTTCACATTAAAGCATACAGTAATATTGATATTTTCTTATATTAATCCATGCCCACATCTAGACATTGTATAAAAAAATCAGTTCATTTAAGGAAAGAAATTTAATGGAGTAAAGAGAAGACATGCATAGCAGTAAATTAGGTTTTGTTTAAATTGCAATAATGCAGCAACACAATGAAGAATTAATATGTTCTTCTCCAGAAATTTCTCATTCAAAACCCACAGTGAGCAGTGGAGAGGCTTGAACTAGACCCACTTGGTAAGTTGTCTGTGAAGGGTGCTTAAATTTGGAACTAAACTGCTGCCACAACACGCATGGATACAAATCCGTGTCCTATTAAATCAATGGTAAAACTTCCATTAACTTCAATGGGGCCAAGTTTTCACCAATGATCAGCAATAGCCTGTTTGGCTTTACAGCCTTGTATTGTGTTAATCAATCTATTTGTATTTTAACTTTTCTGGTTTAAGAAAAATGAGGCAAAAAGCACAAAAGAGTCTGAAAACTGAAGAAAAGAGGAAACTTGTCGCATTCACACAATTTTTGCTAAATTATGTTTTGCACACCTGTACTACCCACATTATAGATTTGTCCTTGTTTAACGGAAGATATGATATGGGCAGTAATATGATAATAGTATACTTATCTAGTTTGTAAATAGTAGAGTACTGTCTATTCAAAATATCTTGTAGTAGAATGGCTAACTCAGAAAATATGGATCCTTTTTTAACAGACTATCACTGAATTTGCTCGCTTATTTAATCTTTTAAAGAGAATTTAATCTTTTAAAGAGAGTAGTAACTGATAGAATGGAATATATGGTATCATTAAACATAAGTGGTGTGAGAGAGGACAAATTGCTAATATATGATGATTATGAAAAATAAGTTGCTATGAGTTTTGTAGTCTTCATGCATTGTAGCCTGGTTTCTGCATGTCAGGCTCACCTGCAGAATCCTGAAAAGATTCATCTGTGAACAACAGAGTGAAAGGAAATAATAAAATTTCACTTAAAAATGCACTACACTAGCTATAAAAGAATCAAGAGAAATCCTTGAGTTCACTTCTTCTAATAGTAATAATATCTAGTTCTTAGTGCTTTTCATCAGTAGATCTTAAAGGACTTCACAAAGGAGGTTAGTATCATTACCATCAATTTACAGATACAGAAACTGAGTCACAGAGAGGTGTACCTTCCATGTAAGCATTGTGGAAATTTTCAGTGAAGTAACCCGCAAGCACTCTTAATATAGGTAAGTACTATATCCACTCAGACAGGATAACTTAGTCAGAAATCATAAGGACCGAATTGGTGCCCAGACTACCATAATTCTTCTTTCATAAAGATATTAGCCTATTACTTTCACTACTTTGTGAATGGAATATTAAAAATGTGCACCTCTGTATACTGACTTTTACCATACATAGTTGTCTATGATGCTGAATGTGATTCTTCATCACAATGCTGAAGGTAAGTCTATAATTGTTGACCTAAAAGATTTGTACATAGAGACAGGCTAGCTCTGTATCAGTTAATATTTGCATAATTAGCTGGTGCGTATAATGGCATGGCCCAGTCCTGCCAGATGAGGAGGATAGATGTTTCATGACAGCCAGAGAATGACTGCCTTCAGTACGCTGTTACATAATTAGGTGTTATGTAAAGTAGCTTTTTTTTTTCTGGTGGGCAATACTTGCCACTGAAGAATGTTAGTCAGCACAAACACAGTGCCTGATTTATAGACTCATAGACTCATAGACTCATAGACTCTAGGACTGGAAGGGACCTCGAGAGGTCATCGAGTCCAGTCCCCTGCCCTCATGGCAGGACCAAATACTGTCTAGACCATCCCTGATAGACATTTATCTAACCTACTCTTAAATATCTCCAGCGATGGAGATTCCACAACTTCCCTAGGCAATCTATTCCAGTGTTATCTTATTGCCATGATTGGAACCTTTGTGTATAGAGAGACTTCAGTGGGAGTTGTTGTGGGTTCCCACTACCTATGAAAATCAGACCATATGTGATTTAATTTTTTGTATTCACTGATAAAATGAGTCTGTTATGGATAAACTATAATCTATTGTTTTTCAAAGCCAGGGTATGGGTACCATTTCCATACTTCCCCATATTTGGATTTCTTGTAAGCTTGACAATAATTTTGAATTTTCTGGGTACATAATGGCCATCTTTTGATAACCAAAACATTCTTTTATTCATTTTTCTCCTGCCATCGTTGCATCACCTAAAATTAAACTTTGGTATGTCATGTTTACACATGAAAGATTGTAGTCTTTGGATTGTTCAATTTTGGTTCATTCAGGAAAGTTCTGCCATGATAATAAATTGAGTCACACAACAGCAGAAGTAAGATCAACCTTCCGCTGCTTTCTTTTAATGTTATGACATTTCAATTAAGTTCATTATATATGTGTCCAGTTAAATTTAGTGGTATATCCCACCACCACCAAATAAATAAATAAAGGAAATAGTTGGTACAATGATGGGGAGAACCTACAGATAATTTAATCTAGCCATGATATTCATTTTCAAAATGTTAATGCAATATCTCCATGAAATTTAAAAAAAAGAAAAGGCTTTCTAATGTTTTGTGTTGTGAAACTAATTTTAACAGGGGAGTAATTTAAAAATGATTTTACAGTTTTATAGAGGTCTGAATGTTTTGTCCTGTGGACAGCCACATTTTCTACAGATAGATATTTAACTGTGGACATGATATTAACCCGAAACACGTGTAAACCTTCCATTTTATTAGAGATGGGGAAATCCTGCAGAAATTCAACTTGGATGTATGTTAGTACATTTTAATAAACCTAAACTCCTTGCTATTTGCAGTTATGGCATAAGGGACACCATTCAATCTGCTAGAGCCCAAATCGGGTATGCAATATTTGACAAATGTCCAAAGTGGGAGATATTCAGAGTCTTTATGTAGAAACTTTTAAAATAGGAATGGGATCCATTCCTTTAGTGTAAACAACACTTTCTATAACGTGTTTCATAATTTTTTTTCTGATGTAAATATTCATCAATAAAAGTAAGGGGACATTCAATGTGTTGGAACATATGGGTAGCTTTGGGATTAAAGTGAGTGATAGCCCTCAAAGTGTAATTGAGAGGTATGGTGGGGGCGCTATAATGGTTCTAGTGCAAGAATTCACTATATTGAAATCACGAATTTTAGAATGGCTTGTGTCGTGCACAGAACTGAGTTTGTCTTGGCTTTATCATTGACCACCTTTGTGCCTTATATAAATCACTTACATTGTTTGCCTTCTTATTTATCTTCCATCTGTTAAATGTGAATAAATTACTAAGAGTTCATTAGCTAAAGCTTTGTAAGGGAACATAACCCCCCCCACGTCTCGTTGGATAGAGCTTTGCAACTGTTTATATGGGATCTTGTCTTGCAATCAAAACCTTTTGGAGGTTGCTGTCACTGGTCGGATACTGTACCAGGGCCTTGATTGAAATAGTAAACTGTCAGTCCCTGTTGCAGAGCCCTGCCATTGATATAAGCATCTATGATTTTAACATATAATATTGCAACAATTATATGCTTTTAGCTTTATTAGTTTACAGGCCCATGCAAGCTAAATAAATGCAAAATAAAAGCCATGGTTTTAGTTCTCAAAGAAACTTGTATTACTGTGGCACTGGGTGTGCACTGGGTGTGCTTAAACTAGATATGAGGAAAGCAGGGTACAGAACACTAACAAAAGAGGAACTAGGAGGGGACAAGGGGTCCCTTGGAGGCCAGTTCAGCTATAGGCAAATATAGTAGCTTTGCTTGTATAAGGTAGATCACAAGGAGGGGTCACAAGATAACCAGCTCAACACTGCCCAAAACACAGGATATATGTAGAAATAGCTTGCTAATTTGCAATATTCTATATGGTAATGCTTTTGCAATATGTAATTGCAACCAAGGGGTCATAGAACAGTCAGCATAATTAACAATAACTGGAAATACCCCAAGATAAACTTACAGTAAATAATCTGCTGATTTGCAATATTAATTACCAAAAAAAAGCAAACAACTTGTGTAATCAATATGACGTTTTGCGGTTTTAACCTTTATAAGCTTAGTAAAAATTGTGAAGGGCAGAGCAGCCTACCTCTTGCGTGAGGTTACGCTGTCTCTCCCTGTATGCATACTTGTAATCTCGTAGTCTTGTTTTATCAATAAAGGTTGCCTCAGGCTGTCTGATTCAAATCAACTGGGTGGTGGTCTTTTCCACAACAGCTTGCAAACTGGTTTGAAGTTGACAAGCACCATATACTGCATGACAATTATTCTTGTATGGTTCAGCAGACCTGAATGCATCTGACTTGAATTTTCAGCCAACCAGTTTGGTCTGCTTTACATTTTACCATTACCCTTTGATCAGTCCTGAATCAAATAAAAATGTTTCTGTAGTTGCCCATGTTGCATGTCACATTGCTAACAGAATAAAGCATCCATGTTTTTAATTACTTCTGTTTCTATCTAGGCTGTATTTATTAGCAATGTTTCAGGGTAGCTGGCAATTAAAATGGAAAAATAAATAATACATGATGCATTTTTGTTCAAGCTAATCTTGGTATTCTAACACTAGCTATGTGTGAGAGGAGGCTATGCCATTCCATTTTGTTTGTGTTGATTGAATGCTCTTTCTGTAATTGAAATGTGAAAAAGCACACATATGGTGAATTGTTGGAAAAGGATGTAGGAAATAGAATTTTAGGGTTTTGTTATACTGCCTTGGAGTAAGGATGAATGATTTGATCTCCTCTATAAAATTCTAATAAAATGTTATAATAATCTATGCTAATATCCTGAATGTGTTTAGTAACACTCTCAACAGCTGTAATGTTTCAGGTTCTAGAATATTGTACTTTTATAAGGGAGGGAGTATCCTGAAGCCTGACCCTTCTTTTGAACCTGGATATTTTATCTATGCATGTACTTCTTTTTTGAAAGCTGGGAATGGCTTAATTTAATTTCTCTGTTCTTCCTTTTGGTAGTGAGTATCAAAGCTTTTCCACTGTGCCCTGCTGCCACTGAATGTAAATTGTTACTTGAAATGAAATGGTTGGTGGGAGATTACATAGCCAAAGTATGCTATCATACCATTTTGCATAGCCAATCTTGCTGTCACTAACAGATCTTTTATATGTAAAGTCACTGTATGGGCCATGCAAGAAGAAAGACATGATGCAATGGTCATTGTTTAATTAGGGTGCAACTTTATTCACTTAACATATCCGGCAATACTTGTTAATAAATCCTATCATGCAGATCTAAGTCTCCTTTTCCCCTGATTCTTTAAGAGATGCCTTCCCCTATATCCACTTCCAATCCTGTTTATGATGGATCAGTATCCCTTCTAGAACAAGTACCTGCACTGGACACCTGCCACATCTGATACCAACTGATTTGTGACATGTTGTCCTAATCTCCTTACCTACCCCCCTGGGTCCCTGACTGGCTGTGGGGAAGGCAGAAAAACTCACCCTAATTTTCCTCATCTCAGCTAACCCTGCAAAAAGAGGGAAAAAATTCTTCCAGCTCTCAAAGGAAAAAAAAAAGTAATTAGCAAAAGCCCACAGCAGATCATAAAAACCTGGACCTACTCTGATCACTTACAAGGGGAAAGGGGTGCATCTGACCAGTGACTGACAGAGGATTTCCTTCTGGAATGCATGTGGTATAAATCCCCTTCCTGGTGGGCCAGCTGGTCTGGCCACTTCCAGTCCCTGCCACCCAACACCTCTTGGCTCTGTTCAGGTATGTCCACCTTTTCTTTCCCTCACAAACCAAATGCAGTTAGTGATCCTTAAAGGAGCCTTGTCACCTTTTCTTCCTGCTGGCAAGATAAAGATGTACTGTATTCAGTTGCAGTAAGCTCATTCTGAAGTGATCGCTTGTATTCCTGCAGAACCTGTCAGGAAAGGAAAGCTATCTTTATGTCCCATTTCTTTGTCTTTAGCAAGATGTCACAGATATTATAATATCCTGCAATATCCTGGACAAATCTGGTTGAACCGAGTAAAGATGTTAAACTCTGTTTAATAAGGCTTGAGAGCTTATCATAATGAAAGTGCAATTGTCTGTGTTTATTGAGGGATTGTATGTATTTCCAGGGAAAGGATAAATAGGAAAACAGCAGGGTGTGCTTAGATAAATTCCCTGAGTTTGTAACATCTCCAGAGAAATACCACCACCTTGAGAGGTTTGCATATGCTCATTCCTGTTGGATTGTCCATGGATCAACTGACAAAGAGTCTTTAGATAGATATCATAGTTTTAAACTAGGTCATGGCCTCCTTTCTGATCCAGCCAGCAGACTGGATTTCTGATCCAAGGTGGTCCCAAATATTAAGAAAAGGCTGGAAGAATGTTGTCCCTACTGAGGTGTCATAAGACTGAGTGCTTGTTCTGAGCTGAAGCTGTAAGGAACTTATGACCGCAGGGATAATCCTTATGTAGGGCTTGAAGGACTTATCACCAATCAGAAGTCTTGTTGAAATGAGGGGTGATCTCTAGTAAACTTATAAGCATGTTTGTATGTTTTTTTCTGTTTTTTAATGTTTCTACCTTAAGAATAAATTTGCTTGCTTAGAAACAGCTGTGTGGTAACTGAGAATAGTGGCAACTACACTGTGTACTGTTTCTCAGGAGAGAAGCAAAGCGGGAGATAGCCTGTTTTTTTGCCCAGAAAATCACGGTATAGTCAGGGAAAACTTTGCAGCCTGGAAATATCCTGGGCAGAAGCGGGAGAGAGACAAGTGAGGCAATAGCTGGGGAGTTGGAAGCCTAGAGTGGGTGCCCTTGCATCTCTACAGAGGAGGAGAACAGGTACAGTTGCCCTGACTGTTACACATGGTTCCTGTTGGTTCACATGTTCTCTAAAATATCACAAATTGGTGTAGGGAACATAAGCCATATTTGGATTTAGGCCTGAGTAACTTTGGTCAGGTGCATGTTTAATGAAAATTAGCATTGCTAAAAGATGTCTAAAACTTCTTTTCTTTTCTGTTTTTGCTTGTAAGCAAAAAGCTGTTAGGGTAATCTCACTCATTTGCCCTTAACTCTGCTTCCACCTCTTAGGCTACGTCCAGACTAGGTATTAAAATCGATTTTAGATACGCAACTTCAGTTACGGGAATAACGTAGCTGAAGTCGAATTTCTAAAATCGAGGTACTCAGCCATCTGGATGGCACTGCATCGATGTCTGCGGCTCTCCGTGTCGATTCCGGAACTCCGTTTGGGTTGATGGAGTTCCGGAATCGATGTAAGCGCGCTCGGGGATCGATACATCGCGTCCAGACTAGACGTGATATATCGATCCCCGAGCAATCGATTTTAACCCACCGATGCCGCGGGTTAGTCTGGACGTGGGCTTAGAGTTGTTTTCCCACTGTCATAACTTAACTTGTCATGAGGCTGTGTGAATGGGTGGATTTGCAAATGCTGAATAATCATTAAATATAATTTAACAACTAAGACCTTTATGCCTTAGGCCTAATCAGAAGTGTGTCTACTAGTTCCTTATCACATACAACCTTCTTGAATCCTGTTTTTGAGAGAAGTATGTTTGTGGTTACCAACAAACTGGGGCAAGACATCTAACCACTAAACTGAAATTTTCACTGTGGCTTCAAGATATCATTGGTTCATGTTGAACTATAGCCAACATGTTGGAATCCTTAACTGGACAAGAAAGTCCCTGGGATAATGTGGAGGAGTCACTGAGCCCTACAAAAGAAGCTATCCATGAGGAAAGAAGATTGGGCCTCTCTTGTATCACCACACCTCAAGTTGTATCCTTTCCTCACTAGACTGGCCATCCAGTGGAGAGGGAAAAGACAGTGTCCACTAGCTAACCCAAGCCTGAAGTACACAAATGAGCAAGAGGGAGAGAAGACCAAACTTTTCCCCCTGCATGTGAAAAAGCTGCAAGCTACAACTGATCATCAGTAAAGATACTTGTAAATATCAACCTAGTTCCAAACTAAGACCAGTTGTGTAGGCTACAAACTTTGAGACAGTGTAAAAATCTTTCTGTAGAGTAATTGGAGGACTCTCAATTGCTCATTGCTCATTTGTCTGTTTTTTGTGTGACCCACTGTTCCCCAAAGTACAGTATCTCCTCACTTAATGTTGTAGTTTTGTTGCTGAAAAATGCGACTTTAAGCGAAACGATGCTAAGCGAATCCAATTTCCCTATAAGATTTAATGTAAATGTGGGGGTTTGGTTCCAGGGAAATTTTTTTTACCAGACAAAAGACTATCTATATTGTGTATCTATCTATGTGTACACACACACACTATAAGTTTTAAACAAACAATTTAATACTGGTACACAGCAATGATGATTGTGAAGCTGGGTTGAAGTGGTGAAGTCAGAGGGTGGGATATTTCACAGGGAATGCCTTACTGCTAAATGATGAACTAGCATTTGGCTGAGCCCTCAAGGATTAACTGATTGTTAATGTAGCCTCACTCGACAAGGCAGCAGGCAGGGAGGGAGGGGAGAGAGCATAGCAGACAGCGACAGAGACACGACACAAGGTGTGTCTGAGAGTGAGAGATGCACATTTTCCCTTTAAGTAGCTGACCCCAGCCTTAAGTACACTGCCTTGTTAATTAGATCAGTTTGCTGAGACCGCAGCTGCTGCCTGGAAGCTCCCTCAGTCCTGAACCCTGTCGTGTGTACCCCCTGCTCTATGGAAATGGGGTAAGTGGGGTGCAGGGAGAAGGGGGACACTCTGACATTAGCCTCCCACACACTTTCCCTCCCCTCCCCCCCACCCCGCACAGCAAGCAGGAGTCTCTGGGAGCAGCTCCAAGGAAGAGGGCAGGAGCAGCACATGGCGGTGGGGGAGGGACAGCTCAATGCCCGCAATTGCTAGCCTGCTGGACAGCTGCAGCACAGGGAACTTAGAGGAACAGGGAGCTGATAGGGGGCTGCCAGTCCACCCTGATTACAAGCCCCCACCAGCTAGCTGCAACGGGCTGCTCTTCCTGCAAGCAGTGGACAAAGCAGGTGGCTGCCAAAGATTTTAGAAGGGAGCATTGCACAACTTTAAACTAGCATGTTCCCTAATTGATCAGCAACATAACAACGTTAACCGGGATGACTTTAAGTGAGGAGTTACTGTAGACACTAAACCATTCAGTCTGTTTAAACTGTGAGATCCCTGGTTAAACCAGTGTCATTTTAAAGCTACTCTAAATATGGAATTTTATAAATCATTCTATATCTGTGTGACATTACCAGGGAGATGGAGGCATTGTTTTAGTGAGGAGGAGAATTAGACTAGATAAACAAAATTTTGATGTGATTTCTGTGAACAAGTGAATCTTAACAGGAGGAAACAACCAGTGGAGGAAATCATATTTAAAACCAAGACAAGTAACAGCCTCTGCCTTTAACAGACACTTAACTAAATGGCTTAACTAACAGGAAGTGGCTTCTCCCCTTAACTTTCCTGTAAACCTGCTTTCCTTAAGTTGTTCATTATAACTTGATTTAATTACTAATTGTAGTACCTGACAAGCCAGATGAATTGAACCATTGACTCATAAATTTGTAAAAGCTATACTGAAGTTTTTTTTTCACATCAAAACTTCACCACAAAGTAACCTACATCGAGGTAAAAAGGTGCACCATTAAAAATTATTCCTGAGCCCATCCTGTATTTTAAGTACTCAGAATAGCACCCAATAATCCCAACAGTGGGTCAAAAACTTTCTGCAGAATTTTCCATCGTAAAATGCTGACTTGATTATGTCAAAAACCTTCTGTTGGAATGTGTTGATCACATCAAAACTTTTGACTCCCCCCTGTTAGAAGTGCATTCAGAGATCTCAAGCAGGGAGCAACATGATAATTATGACATGGTACATAGAAGTTACTTTAAAAAAATGATGTTGAGGTTTATGTATGTTCTGATTCAACATTACTATCACTTCCACCACTCCTGTTAAGTGTCTACCACTCTTTCTCTGACATATTTTATAATTGCGACTGATTCAGCTTTCAGTCAGCTCTTTGCTATATGGAAAATCCCATCCTGCACTGACAGTATGGTAAGAGGACATTACCTAACAAGTCTATTAAATTTCTACATCTAGAAGCTTTGAAAGAGTCTCAAGGCAATATACACACTAATATCTCTATGCAAATCAAAACCAGGTGAAATTTGTATCTATCTGGTAGGTAGATCTAGATCTAAATAAAGATTTTATTTTTTTTCCAGAAAAATTAGGTTCCCCTCCCCCAGTAGAAATTTGAATAGAAAAACCAAAAATCAGCCTAAACTCAACATATTTTGATTTGGAAATGCTGCTGTACTGCTCTTTAGAGTGGGCTCTGTAGCCAGACTGCTTCTCCCATAATTTATCATATTATCCTTTCCTGAAGAGGGAAAATGGTGTTTTATGGGAGATGTAGTCTGACAGGGAAGACCAGTTTATGAAAGAGAATGGGGACATGAAGAAACCGAAGGATAACTTCCATAAAACAGCACAGCAGCATTTCCATTGTTCAATTAGCAAGATCCTCCACTTTTCAAAACACATTATGAACATAAGTAAATAAAATCACTGAGCATCTCAAACTACACAAGTCCTCTTGTTAAACCAGTATAATTAAATCATAATATTCTCCAGCAGCTAATGTGTCACTGCACTGATTTCAGAATTATCTGTCAATGTTTGTATTAAAGGGTGGATTGAATCCAGGATCTTTATAAAATATTGCATGAGTACATTGAGATGCAATATTGTAATTCCTTCCTGGATCTCGACTTTCTTCTGTCTTTCTTCTTCCTTCATCCAACCCCCTGATCATATAGCTGCTCAATCTTGCCTAGCTTTTGCCTGAAAATTATTTTTAGAGGCTCTTCCATATTCCTAACTTTACGGAGACAGACATGATGTGTGGTAATTAGACACTGTGTGTACAATCTATCTACCTTTTATTGCTATTTTTAACCCTAGAGCAATAGTGAGTTTCAAATAATTATACAATTTTTGAATTGGCACGAACAGAATATTTGCATAGTTTTTGTTAGTTTAAAAAAAGCTCTAGTAATAATTTGCTCTTAAAATTCAGAGGATTTGTAATGAAAAACCTGTGTAAATCTTCTCATGAAAGAATATTGGCAAGGAGATTTTTTTCCTCTAAACCTTGTGGACCACTGTTGAATAAAAACCTTGTTGAAATGCTTTGTAAACACATTCATCTGTAATGCACTCCAGTACACTAAATATGGCAAAAAATATATATCTGAGCATAGGCTTACAAAAAGTATTACTGGGTAAAATATTGTACTGAGAAATATAGCCCTAGTAATATATAAATTAGTAATAACATACACTGGATTTTGGTACATTGAAGGCCAGACTCACAAAGGGATTTAGCCTCCTAACTGCCATTTTAGGCACCAAGGTACAAAATTTAGACCCTTTAACCCTGGAAGTCCCAAAATTCCTTAGGCACCTAAGGTTCTGCTGGTGGACGTGCATAATGCTGTATAAATCCTGATGCCACAATCTGCTTGGTGCCTTAGTCCCAGCAGGATCCTCAGACGAGGTGTTCCCCAGTCTATTTAACTGGTGGAGCCTGATCTCCTAGGTGTTCTCAGAGCATGCCTAATCCATGATTGTGTTGCCTCATGCACCCCACACCATCAACAGATGCGTGGTTAGAGCACTCTTCTGCCTGATTTAGAGCAGAGACTTGACCCAAGGTGTCATAAACAGATAGCTAAGGGTTAATGTTCTTTTACCTGGAAAGGAGTAATCTGAAACACCTGACCAGAGGACCAATCAGGAAACAAGACTTTTTCAAATCTGGGTGGAGGGAAGTTTGTGCGTGAGTCCTTTGTTCTTGGTCTTCTGCCTGTCCTCTCTCGGCTATGAGAGGATTTTTCTGCCTCCTGCTTTTCTAATCTTCTGTTTCCCAGTTGTAAGTACAAAAGATAAGATAGTGATTTATATGGTTTTTATTTTGTATTTACATGTGTGTACTTGCTGGAGTGTTTTGAAGTGTGTTCTTTTTGAATAAGGCTGTTTATTCATATTTCTTTTAAGCAATTGACCCTGTATTTGTCACCTTAATACAGAGAGACCATTTTTATGTACTTTTTCTTCCTTTTTATATAAAGCTTTCTTTTTAAGACCTGTTGGAGTTTTTCTTTAGTGGGGAACTCCAGGGAATTGAGTCTGTAGCTCACCAGGGAATTGGTGGGAGGAAGAAGTCAGGGGGAAATTTGTGTGTGTTAGATTTACTAGCCTGACTTTGCATACCCTCTGGGTGAGGGAGGAAGAGGAGAGATTAGCTCTCTCTTTGTACTTTTATTTCCAGGACTGGAAATAGGGAGGGTGGAATCCCTCTGTTTAGATTCACGGAGCTTGCTTCTGTGTATCTCTCCAGGAACCCAGGGAGGGAACACCTGGAAGGGAGAAGGGGAAGGGAAATGGTTTATTCCCCTTTGTTGTGAGACTCAAGGAATTTGGGTCTTTGGGGTCCCCAGGGAAGGTTTTTGGGGGGACAAGAGTGCCCCAAAACACTCTAATTTTTTGGGTGGTGGCAGCTTTACCAGGTCCAAGCTGGTAACTAAGCTTGGAGGTTTTCATGCTAACACCCATATTTTGGACGCTAAGGTCCAAATCTGGGAATTATGTTATGACACAAGGTCTTTCACTTCCCACCATATGCTCTAATCATTGACTAATGGGTATTCTAGGTCTGTCTCTCTCCCGTTGAAGCTATTCCACTTCATATTAATTAATAAGTGTTCATTGGAGCAAGGAATGGAACCTGGTTCTCCCAGCTGAAAACTGCCTGCTTATATACCATAGAGTACTTACTACATATATACCTCTAAGAAGAGATCACTTAATCTTCAGTGGGAACAAAGGGGCTTCTGTTAAAAAACAACAATTTTCCATAAACTTTTTTACAGTAAGAAGAATAAGAAAATCTACCGTAGAATGTCCTGACTTAAAGGCCATTAAAGTCGATGGAAAAACGCCTTTTGACTTCAGTGGGCTTTGAAACATACCTGTATCCCCTTGTCTACTTGTTGTTTAAACTAATTGTCAGTTCAGACAAATGACATTTTGGAAAGGATTAGATGAAAGAGTGTGAAACCTGGCAACAAATAATGCTCTAGAAGTTCGAAAGTTTGAGGAATTTGAAAGTTCGAAAGTTCGAAAGTTTGAGTTTGCATTCAAATATTTATTTAAAGGACTTTAAATAATCTGGATAATCTGCAACTCCTGTCTTGTCTTGGAGGTTAAAAAACAAAGTTTCCTCAAGTGCCCAGTGTTAGTTCTGGACCCTCTGGTTCTATGATTTACATTATCTGAATCTTGGTGATATTTCTATATGCTACTATCCCCAAATGAGTTTAAACCTCCCAATATGTAGCTGTCTAATTGTACTAAATGGGCCAAATAGTGCAGACTTCACTTGGGCTGAGGACTGCAGTAATTAGCCCAAAGGCAGGGGTGAATGCATAACTGTTTGTATGGGCATAAAAAGGGAACTGTGTGCACAATTTATGTTTAATTTGAAGCTGGAATTGTTTATTTTTCATTCTGACAGACATTAATTGTAACCCTTCTGCGAGGTAGAGTTGGCAGTATCAAGGGCCACATTCAATATCTAGGCTAGGGGTTCCTCTTAAAAATACAAAGAAGAACCATCTTGAGCACCTACTCAGTAATTTGGGAACATTTCAGCCCCCATTCCCCCAGCACCTCTAAGAGGCAATACTTCCCCACTCACAAGCAATGAATCTTTGTATAACAGAATAATTTTTTTAAATAAAAAGGAATCCACCAGTAACTTGTAAAAATACTCCAACCACAGTTCAAGAGCATGTAACCATGAGCAAACGCCTACCCCAGAGTATGTTGGACAGTGGCCTTTTTCTCAGTTTCTCATCTTGTGGTATGAAAGGCCAGCAAACGTTCCTTTAACCTGCCATTGCATTCTTACCTCCACTGCACCCCATTTCTTGGTCAGCAAAGGCCCAGAGTTCAGAAATGTGTTCAGGTGAGTTCTCGTTCTACTCCAGAAGCAGGGTGGGGAGGAGTCAAGCAAAGCCTCGGCTGTTGCTGCCACCTCTGCAACTGACTCACAGTTGCCACTGTTCACGCTTGTGCCACTGGCTTCTGCTGACGCCGTTCACTCTGCTGCTGTTATTGGCTCTGGTGCTGCTGGCATCGCTATTTTCTCTGATGTCACATTCTGAGGTTCCACCGTTTAACTCTGCTCTCAGTGATTTCTGCAGATAGTGAGGAAGGGTGGGCAGTGTGTTTTTTTTTCTTCTTCACTGTAACTCTGTCCCACACCAAGTCTAAGGCTCAGCAGCTAGACCTGGTTATTGGTAATTTCAACTCTAGTGACCACTTAACAAAACAGAGACTCTCAGTTAAGTCTATTCAGCTCTGTCCTCAAACAGTGGAGAGGAGAAGGGTCAAATGGTGTCTAGATCTCTTTAGGCAGAGTCCGCACCACAGGTGTGTTGTCCACAAGGTACAAACACTTTTGTAGTTAGAGCACATACTACATATGTACCTCCATATGGGTGTCAGCTTGGAGGGTTTGGGAGCAGTCTTATATCAGAAAGCTGAGGGCAAATAGAAACTTGTGGCCTTTGCAAGCTGAGGACTGTCTGATTCGGTATCTCTATCCTCTGCTTAGCAAGTGATGTTCGGTTGAGGGTCAGTGTAATCTGTTGTTAGAAGGACTGAAACGTAAGAGTCACTTGATATCCAATGTCAGGCACTGCTTTACATGCTGTCTCTTCAATCCAGCTCTGCAGAATGTTGGTGAAGTATGTGGATCACATTTTATCTCAAAAGAATGTGAGTACTGATCTGACAGATGGCCACTCCCAAGTAATTACAGAGAATGTAAGACCTTTCTTGAATTTAGTTGTTACTATCAAGGTTTGAATAATTATGCTACCATTGTAAAGCATCTGAATGATCTCAGAGGATACCAGCCCATCAAAAGCAAATCTAAGACCAAAGGTAAGGGAAGATCCTGAAAATTCCTGAGAAGAGACACTAAGTTCCCTTAGAACTCTTTGGAACGCAATGGAATGAGAGATGTGAAAAGACTTTTTGATAAATCATCAATTGCATAACTCATGCTCTAGTCCTAGTCCTTGCTGACCCAAGCAAGCATTTGATCTTCTATATGGATGCCAGCTTGGAGGGTCTGGGAGCAGTCCTGTACCAGGAAGCTGAGGGCAAACAGAAACCTGTGGCCTTTGCAAGCCAAAGTCTATCTGATACCAAGACTCACTACCTCATTCAAAAGCTGGAGTGAAGGCAAGGACCAGTTCAGCTTGGAGATACCCTGGTCAGAAGGAAGAGAGATGTGGGGAACCAGAAGGGAAAGGTAAGGACCAGGGCAGCCAGAAGTCTAAGAGTGGGTGCTCTTGCTGGAGAAAATATTGGTGCAGTTTCCCTGAACTGTGACATACTTTTCAGCATCAATTCACACACAATTAATTTCTGTGTGTATATGAGCCATCTTTTGAAATTTCACAGTTCTAAGATGATCAAAATAAGTAAAATTTCTTCTAAGTTTTTAAACATCACTTGCAATGGATACAACAGCCTAGAAATTGGTCATCCAAAATGGCAGCATTTTGCAGTATATTTGGTATCCTCTGGTCACTCCAGAGTTGGGGTCTGATATTTTGTTTTTCAGAGGTGCTAAGAATCTGTGGTTCCCATTGCCTTCCAATTCAGTACCTCAGAAGATCAGGCCCTTTGTCTTTGTTCATAAATTCAGAGAACAGTTTACCTACCTAAAGTTCCCTCGATCTTTTAAAAAAAAATACTCTACTATCTGAAACCCACTCATTCTGACTGTGATTCATTCCATTCATAGTTATGTTAACGACGATGTATCTCTTTTCTTCTGTTTGTGTTGTACTTGACTGTTTTCATCATGTAAACCTTTCAAACTTTTTTCAAACTATGTGGCTTAGGAAAATCAGAATACTAAATGTCTTCCCCAGCCTTGTCCATCCATTTGTCATGCAGTCACTTCCATGCCTCCTTCTACGAAGCCTCTCATATGTGGGATGAACTGTCTGAGCTCATCTACAAAGTCTATACCATGTCTATATTTAAAATCATTTAAAGATTCATTCTACTTATAATGAACAACATTGATTTTATATGATTTGCCTATTATTTCCATGCTTGTCTATGACTCCCCCAACTACTTTTCTGCCCTTACATAAATTCCCTTGGTCGGGGATTATCCTTCTTCAGAGTTTGGAAAGCATCTCTATAGTAGTGGATGCTACTGTAAGTAAAGAACAGATTTCTTTTCTCTGTGTGTGTGTGTGTGGACAGCAGCTACCATAAATGGGCATCTTGACTGAGGTTTCTAGGCACTATTGTAATACAATAATAACAAGCTTCTTTGTTATTTTGGCTTTGTAGTAAAGAAAGGGGAGTCTTAGGAAAAATCATTTAAAAACAAATGGAAAAACTCAGTTTTTGCTATTCACAAAGCAGTTCAATAAGCATATAATATTTTATAAAACAAGTTCACAAGCATATTTATAACTAGAGATGTTGAACGATTAAAAAAAAATTATCGAGATTTAAAAAGTCATGATTATTAGCAGTTTTAATCCTACTGTTAATAATAGAATACCGTTCCATTTTTTGGTGTTGGGCTAGAAGTGTGGTGTGTGCATGTGTCTTGGGGGAGTGCTGTCTCTTTAAGCAGAGCACTCAGGACCCTGAATGCATTTTCAGTCAGCTACAGCTGCTTTTCGCAGCATTTGCTCCTGAGCCTGCAGCAGCAGACAGGCTCCCCATGTTCCTAAACCCCAGAGTAATGGCAACTGGGTACAGGGGTAGGGGCACCCTGATCTCAGCCTAATCCCCCCCCCACCCCTCAAGCATGGAGCTCTGGTGTGCAATTAATACTCATTTTTTTTAAAAAGCATTAATTTGTTTGAGTTAATTGCATGTGTTAATTGTGATTAATTGACGTCCCTAATTATTATTTTTTATTACAAATATTTGCACTGTACATAAGAACATAAAGAACATAAGCATGGCCATACCGGGTCAGACCAAAGGTCCATCTAGCCCAGTATCTGTCTACCAACAGTGGCCAATGCCAGGTGCCCCAGAGCGAGTGAAGCTAGCAGACAATGATCAAGTGATCTCTCTCCTGCCATCCATCTCCATCCTCTGATGAACAGAGGCTAGGGATTTTTAAAAGGTACAAGTCGCAGCATGAAGGGGCATACAAATGGTTAGCATATCTGAAAATAAAACTAAAAATAAAATCATTTTCATATCTGGCACGTCAATACCTTGCAAAGCCACCTACAACAGTGCCAAGCAAATGCCTGTTCTCACTTTCAGGTGACATTGTAAATAAGAAGCAGGCAGCATTATCTCCCATCAGTGTAAACAAACTTATTTGTCTTAGTGATTGGCTGAACAAGAAGTAGGGCTTAGTGGACTTGATTCTAAGCCCAAAGTTCTACATTGTTTTGGTTTTGAATGCAGTTATTAAAAAAAATCTATATTTATAAGTTGCACTTTCATATTAGAGAGATTGCACTACAGTACTTGTATGAGGTGAATTGAAAAATACCGTCTCTTTTATCTTTTTCACAGTGCAGATATTTATATTCAAAAATATAAAGTGAGCATTGTACACTTTGTATTCTGCTTTGTAATTGAAGTCAATATATTTGAAAATCTAGAAAAAACATCCAACCTATTTATAATACATAAAAAATTGGTATTCTATTATTGTTGTTTAACAGGGCTATTAATTTTTTTTTTAATCTAGTCAATTTCTTTTGGGTTAATCACTTGAGTTAACTGCAATTCATTGACAACTCTGCTTATAACATGGTTCAGTATTGAACAACAAAAGTCTTTGTCTTTAAAACAACAACAACAAAATTTGTCAACTTTTCTATTGCATTCCATGACTATTTACTTCTGAAAAGGAAAATGGTTTTGTATCAGCTAAACAGAGTTAAAACGACCTGTCTGATTTCCTCTAGAGTGAGAAGAAAAATAACTTTTTCATCAGCAATGAACGTACAATCAGCTAGTCACATTGCTTATTTGGTGAAAGCCTGTGAAATATTGTGACTATACTACAGTGAACATCTATATTTAATTTGTCTCATTTTTTTTATTATGAATAAGTGTTCAAGTAACACAATACATCAGGGAATTCTCTATATTGGAAATAATAAATGGAGAATTTAGCAACTCAAATAGTATAAAGATGTAGAGGTTCATTTTAATAGTAAACATATTTTAGTTAGGTCTCTGAGATTTGTGTTTTTAATCACTTAGTAACTAAAACTAAGGCCACCCCATTTCATTCTGCATTTAGTTAAACTAAAGCAGAATACATTAAAAATAACAAATATGTTCATTTCAGCTATGTATTCCTATATATGTGCCACGTACTGCTTTATCATCTAACCCTTTAAAGATGTTTAATGGTGACCTGACAGAGTAAAAACAGTCTTGCTCTTTTTGTCTATTAAGCATAAAGGCCTGAAACATCTAATTTTAAATGTTTGTTTTAGGATTTTTGTGTGTGTTAGAAATATTATATCAGGAACATTGTGGTATATGCAAAGATTGGAATGATAATTCCTTACCATACACATCAAGAACATTAATAAAAGCTGAGAGAAATTAGTCTCAGATTGAGAAAGAGGTATTCATTCTGGAGCCACAGACCAGATCTTTATCTGATGTAAATCAACACAGCTTCAGTTACCTCAGAGGAACTATGCCAATTTATACCATTAAGTTTCCCAACTTAATGCAAGATAAAGAGTCATAGAACTCGAGAGATCTCTTTTCATGGTGGAAATGCAATCTACTCATTCTGATTGGCCAAATTCTTATAGCAGGTAAGAAATGACACTATTTATTTTTCCAGGAGAAAAAAAATGATGTTGTCAGTAAACAGTTATTCTTTACTATGAGGTCTGAGTAGCAATACCCAAAAGTTTGCAAGCTGGAATGCTTGTTGGAGTACAATAACTTTGCCAAGGAATAATGACAATTATAAAGTTCAGCTAAAAGCTACTACAATGTAAATATTGAAAGAGAAATGTGTACTCCATGATATCTTTCTAAGTCTTTTATTCTTGTAAAATACCTTAATCTTAATCTTTTTTTTTTGGGAAAAATACTCAGTTGCAGCTGTTGCTTATTCCAAGTGGATAGAAGATATACATCCAACTGGGGCTGGCCAGAAGAAAATTCTGTTTTGTGACAAATTAAGGTTTCAAAAGACAATTGTTCCTATCCAGAATGAAAATGATTTTATTTTTAGTTGTTTTTTTTTAAAGTTTCCATAATAGCCAATATCAGTGTGGCTCATGATTTCAAAACAAGGTCTCCCACTTTCTTGTATATCCATCCTGGACCTTTCCCCTGAAACCTTTCTGTTGAAAAATAGCATTTTATCATTTTTAACCCACTGTACATATAACTGTACTGCTGCTAAGACTATTGAGGCCCTATGGAATATAAGTGCTACATGTGGTTTGCCTGAAGAGATCATTTTGGATAATAATCCTCAATGTGTTTCATGTGAGTATTCGATTTTCCTCAAAATAAATTCAGTTGGATCCACCGGATCATCCAATATCTGCTGAGTTAGCAGAATGCTTTGTATGCACACTTAAAAGGCTTTTGAGGAAAATGTAAAGGTAGACTATTACAATATTGTATTGCAATATTGTAGCAGCAAACTTCCTTTTAGTTTGTTGGTTAGTAACATGGACCATCACACAGCAAATTTATTTTGTAAATGTCATTTACTAATTGAATGTTTGCTTTACATTTAGTGAAAGAACTAGAATTAGTATAGAGGAGTTAGAAACCCACAATGTAAGGCCCTAGGGATTTTGTCTGCTAGCTATAGTGCTAGCTTAAGGGGCCATGCACCAGCTGGAGTTTGGTGGAGCACCTTTGTTCTCTGCCACTTCCTCTGTATGCCCTGACACACAGCTCCATTCCCCAGGCTGCTTCCTGAGCCAGGGATGTAGTGAAGGATATATGAGTCAGCACCACTATTACTTTGACTATTGAGGACTCTGACATTGGAATATATGCAGCAGGGGACTGATGATGCATTTTCCATGCAATTTTCACCTCCTGAGTGACACAGGTAGCAGAGCAAGGCGAAGGATCTGGTCCTTGGTCTAAGAATACAAATGCTACTTTAGAAATACTCATTGTGACTGTAAATGGGGAGCCAAAGAGACAGAAGACAGCCACTCTTCCTGACAGACATCTTTTTGTAGGTTTCCTTAACATAGAAATTGGTAATTTAAAAGGAAGGAATGGGGCATATGGAGCTTTTGGAAATACAACTGCACTTGTGCGTGAGCATGCACGTTTGTTGCACCTTTTATAGCCTGGCATAGTTTCTGAAGTAGAAGGACTGACTTGTGAGTTGGAAGTAATTGCATCTGGAGTTGAGAATAAATTTTAAGAATGAACTGAAGTTGAGGAACTCTCCCAGATATTCTTTTATGATCAATTTAACTAATTGATTGAATTTTCACAAGACAAATGCATAGCAGATACTGTTTCTGTTGGAGGATCTCTTGTAACCATTCAGAAATGAAGTGGAAGCCTTCTCAGCGTTCACTTGAAGATGAAGTGGCACTTGAATCTTCAGCACAGAGAACTACTGTCCTAAGCTATTTCAGCAAAATAGGTAAATAGGTATTAATAAACATAAAACAGTTTTAAACTGTAGGACTAAAAAGCACTTACTTTGCTAATATGAGGATGCTTCCTTTTATTATGTAGCAATAAAATAAGCATATTATATCTAGTAGCAAGAACATTACATTATGCCGTGCTCCATCCACTTAAAACCTTAAACTCATGGGGAAGTAGAAGTTAAGGGGATCTTGGCTGGGCATTCCTTTCCACCTTATTTCCTACAGTGCTATTGATAACACACCTCATCAGGCTTTCACTTCCATATACCAAAAAGAAATACCTATCCCAACTTAATCCAATTTGCATACTAATACAAAACCTTAACAGCAACCTCATATGCTCTTCTATCCATAGAGCAGCATATCCAACTGTCACACATTCCATGCATTTGAAGTGTATTTCTGCTTTAATACTGATCAGGTCATTAAGGTCTTGAAGGGAACAGAAAATATTGTTTTCTTTTGAACTTTTCTTGAGAAGGGAAAATCTGGAAAAAAAAATCACTGATTATATTTTCCCAGTGAAAAATGTATTTATTGTTTAGCAAAATTAAAAAAGCTTTCTCCATGTGATCTGCTAGCTATTTTGAAGTCCTTTCTTACAATTACCTACTGACCTCTGAACTACTCTTTCATGTGCCCGGAACGAGACTATGCAAACTTAATTTGTCCCCTTTGTGTACTTTGATATAGTCTCTAATTAAATGATCAGATACTTTTAAAAAACTACAGTGTTCTTTTAATGTAGTTTTTGTGCACATCTACAGGAGAGAAACGGAGAATATATATTTTTGCTGAAGAAATAAGCAGGTAGCTAATACAGAGCAGACTAGTGACAAGTAGAAGAGGAGTAAAAAGAGGAACTGGTTAATCATAATTCTGTAATTTCCCAACTTTTGAGAGCTTCAGTTTGCAAACTTAATAATGTTCTTCTATCAGTTTGTAATTTCCTAGGTTAAAAAAATGGGGGAAAATAAAATGCCATCGTGTGGTATCATTTTGACACACATAGGTTATCAGCACTGCTGGACCCTTTAAATCCACTGCTTCTGCCATTTGAGCCAACAGAGTAACTGAAGAATGATGATAACCTACTAGAGCTTTCTGGACCAGCAGTAGAGGGCAATGGATCACTTTACCAGTGATTTTCACAAATATTTGGATGGATTTTTACAGGAAAAGCCACATTTCTGACCCAAAGTGAATCTCCCTTCCAAATTTCAAGTCTCTGTTCCAAAACAGGGGTGCTGGAGTTTCTCAGAGAAAAGGTCACCAGAATGTTTCAATATGAGCAACAAATTTTCCCTAACCTTTCTCTTGGAAACATCTGAATCTTTTTGTTTTAAACATAAAATAATAATAATAATAAAAAACAAATCTTGAGACAGACACTGGAGACATAAAAGTGTTAATGGTTAAAATTTGGCAGTTATAAGCAGCTGAAAGTCAGGTTTTATAATGGGAAGTATTGGACAAGCTTAATAAGGCAATGCTGCCATCCGCATCTAGATTTTATTTAACATCTCGGGTTTAATGTGTTGATAATATATGGATGGGGTCAAAAGCTAAGGCGACTGTGCATTTCTGGGTGGAGAGGTTTGAAAGCATTAACCAATCAGAACAGTAAAAGCATCAAAGAATCCTGTGGCACCTTATAGACTAACAGACGTTTTGGAGCATGAGCTTTCATGGGTGAATACCACTTCGTCAGATGAATGTGGCGGAAATTTCCAGGGGCAGGTATATATATGCAGGCAAGCTTGCATATATATACCTGCCCCTGCTACATGCATCTGACGAAGTGGGTATTCACCCATGAAAGCTCATGCTCCAAAACGTCTGTTAGTCTATAAGGTGCCACAGGATTCTTTGATGCTTTTACAAATCCAAACTAACACGGCTACCCCTCTGATACTTGACACCAATCAGAACAGAAGGCTTTGTATAATCACTGTGCTTATTTAATGTCGTGCGCTCCAGCTAATAATGGCCTTCAGCTAGAGTACAAGGATTTGCATTCTGAATGGCTATTGAGAAACTGGCTTATTGGCTGAGCCAATTCCAAACCAAAATAATGGGGCATAATGCCTTTTTTTTATAGACTGCATAACATTAATTAATGTACAATGCAATGGATTTTTTTGAATACTGAATAACTAAAAATGGTTCAATTGACCTAAAGTCAGAGTTCCTTCTAAAACATTTTGACTAAATACAAATCCTCATAAAAGACTAGCTTTTGACAGAATGCAGACTACGTAGCAATGTACTTGGTCCAGCTTATAAGGAACTTAGCTAAAGTAAAACTGTTATGAATGTAGAATGCAATGCATTAAAATAATTTGAAGACTTTGAATGTGCAAACTGAAATATCTTGTTTTCCCGTGTTATAATGAAGTTTTTCTTGGAATATGTTAGTGATAGGAATAAAATTACTTCACTATAGATGTCCATTGTATTTTGTATTACTTGAAAGATAAACTTTTTATTTTCAGGTCTAGGAATAAGTAGATTTTGCATTACCAGGTATCTCTTCAAATATTTCTATATCTAGTTTACCACCACCTACTCCTCCAATATCCATTACTCAAACCTAGTCATTCCCAATCAAGAGAATGAGTCATCATTTAAGTTGGAGCTGCTCAGGAATTTTCTGACAAAACATTTTTCATCAGATAATCTTGACTGAACAAAACTGTTCATGGGTAAGGGTTGATGAATCTACCAATTCAATTTTTTCTGATTTTTAATTTGTCAAATGTCCTGTTTGAACATTTTTTAAAAAACATACATTTTATTTTTCATTTTGTAACACTTTATTTTGAAAATTTAGTTCATTTTATTAAAAGGTTAGGAAATAAAAAAGTAAAAATTGACCAAAAAATCAGTTATTCGTCAAAATGTTTTTATTGACCCAATCTGAAATTTTGTTCAGATTCTGGGTTCTTGAAAATCTAGAAGACTTTGAAGGAGAGGGAAAGAGTTTTCTGCCCCATGCTAATTATAGATTCTGCCCCTTAAAGATGGTAAAAATGATAGAGTCAGAAAGTCCCTATTCTAAGGATGTGGTTTCTTCAGAAACTATGCTCTAGAAATCAATAGTGTATAAAATTAAAGCTATGGTGACCTGAATCAGTGGTGTTGCAACAAGTTAATCTATTCTTTATTAGTGCCTACAGTATCACCATCTAGGACCAATAACATCTGCCTATATTTTCAGTATGTATTGTTCTGCAGACACAAAGATATTTGCCATTCATTACTACATAGTCTTCATCTCCCCTACTATACTTTTGCCTTATACCAATCTCAGATACCAATGCATGGAAATTGGTGGCAAATGTTGATATTTTTAGAGTAACTACTAAATATTGTTCCCCCAGAATGATAGTACAATAGAAAGAAGGTATATTATTTTAACAAATATCAGTAAACAAAGGTATTTACCATGGCTTACTCAAACAACTACATTTTAGTCTGTTGCTCTCATCCATTTACTTGTTTTCTCTTCTCTATATCTACTGCCCTCTTGTCATTTTTATTTCTGTACACATAAAGGCCTTATTTCAACAAAATATTAGCTACATGTTTAATGTAAGTTGAATTGGACTATTCATGCAGAAAGTTATAAATGTGCCTGAGTAATTTTCTGAATTGGATCTTAAATATGTAAGAGATTCTCAGACATATGAGCTGGGGAACAGGATTGACTGGTAGATGAATTATGAAACTTAGTTCTTCCTTTATTGTAATATGAGATACAACAGTTATTTCCTTAGTCAGAGAGAAATTGGTATCTCAGATCACAGTACGTGGTAAGTGTTGGCAAATATTGACTTTTAACCACGGAGGTTTTGTATTCCTGTCTTTTTTTTTTTTCATGACTGAACCTTAAAAGCAGAATAATTTTTTTAAAGTTACAGTAACATATTTCTTTGTGGATTCAAAGAATTAGAGTGTAAATGGGATAAATGTTACCAGACATGTTTCTGCATGAACACAAGAATTTAACTGCAATAAGCATTCTCCAGGTTGCCAATAAAGACAAGAATTGATGTCAGATTTGAAATGTGTCTTGGTTTACACTCTGGTCCTAGAGTGAGACCTGTACCAAAGCCCGTACCAAGGTCCTTTGAAGTGTTTGGGGTTCCATGTAGGCAGATTCCACTGCAGGATCATAGTATTAGATAAATATCAATTCTCACTTTATCTCAAATTCATACACGCAATGGAATGCCTCTTTTTAGTTTAAATAACTATTTCTCCAAATATATGATTTGCATACCATATATAAAAATGAATGTATCTCATTACCATCATTTTATTCAGGAGGGAGTGAATACCAGATAAAGGTGTTATATTTTTCCCTTTGCTACCAAATTATTTTAGCAACTACAAAGTAAATTGAAGACCTTTTAACTCTCTCCAAAGAAGCCCTCAGTAACAGATCTTTTTTTCTCACTACTTGTTTGATAGATTCTTATGTTTTCTTTATATCTGTGATCACATGCAATGAAGCTAAGATGTGAGGAGTTGCAACCTTCATGGAGGGATACATAAGTAATTTAAATGGTTCTATAATTTAGGGCTTGATACTGCAAGGTGCTGAGCATCTTTGATTCCTGATTGAAATCTGTGGGAGCAGAGTTGTCGGCATCTCCTAGGAGCAAGCTAGGCACTGGCACATGGAACACTGAGACCTTTGATGAGAAGATTTTTGGAGTTTGTTTGAGGATAACCACTCACACATTTAGATTATTAATCAGAACTCTTCAGAGCTCTTGACTCTGGAAAACTGAAGTACAAATCTAGACAAAACAGGATTTATTTCATTATTTACCACACTCATATGCTTACATTTGGGTCAAAAATATCATGAGAACAGACCGTCTTGTGAAATATTTCACTACTTGTTCTCAGAGCTGCTTGAAACAATGCTCCTAAGCCTGTCATTGGAGGCAGGCCTCAGGCTTGCCTCTCTACCGGCTAATTCCCAAACGTACAGCAAAATACATTGAAAAGATCCAAAATGAGATGCAAATAAACTTCAAATGCAGCAGGCTTCATTCTTTTCATGTGAATGATTACTTCTATAATGTTTTCAGTGTTATTGTAGCCATGTTGGTCCCAGGATATGAGAAAGACAAGGTGGGTGAAGTAAATCTTTTACTGGACCAACTTCTGTAGGTGAAAAAGACAAGTTTTCACGTTTGAAGAAGAACTCTATGAAACTTGAAAGCTCATCTTTCACCAAGAGCATATATTAATAAAATATATTACCTGACCCACCTTGTTTCTTCTAGAATCTCTGTTCCATGATTTTATAATGTGATACATTTTAAATAAATTCTAGTGTTTAGACACCATATTTGTGTGGAATATAGGTTACTCTGGAACTAAAATTATTGACATCTTGTGCAAGGAGAGATACTTGTCAGAAAAGCCCTCAGATGATAGGGATCCATAAATGCTAGTGGTATTATCCTAACTATGTGTTCATACTCTACAATCACAATTGCATCAGTTTTGGACAGCATACTTTCATCACAATAGCCCTGTGTGAGTGGAAGCTTGCATGCTGAACTTGTGGTCCCAGATGAATGTCTTTCATGGGGAATTAATCATATTTGCTTGAACTGATCTTGCTTACGCTTCTAATTCTGGGCAAACTGCAGTTAGAAATGAAAAATAGTGGAGATGAAAATGATCTTGTTGAAACTTCAAACATTATTTTTAACTTTTGAAATAACGCTTTTATAAGGAATCAGATATTTTACTAAACTGAACCAGAGCAGTCATTCATGAGAACATTGTTATATAATGCATTTCTACACTGTGGGCCTGATCTAAAGTCCACTGTAGTCTGTAGAAAGACTTCTAATGTCTACACTGGGCTTGGATTTTTAATAACCCAGAAAAAATAATCTTATTGGCATACCAATAAAATTACAAAATGTAGGCTAATTAAGTCTCCTCCTCTCATATTTGATAAATGTTGTGTTTTACAGATTATATTTAAACTGTGAGCATGTTTACAAAATGAACAATTCCAGCCTTTAACTAGTCTGAAGCTCAAGATCTTAAGAAATGAAACCTAATTGTTCTGTCAGAAACTTATTCTCTGTATGAAATGATAGCGTATGATTAAGTTCTAACCTAAAGCAATTTCCATTAGACTGATGAAAACCAATTATGAAAATTTCCACCCACACAAGGAATATCAGTCCAGTAATTTGTCTATAATACATTTACCATCTGTTGATGTGGTGTAGAGATGTTTTTGGAAAGGTGTCATGTTATGAACACACATAATATTGTGGCTGTAGTAAATTACAGGGGAAAGCCACAAAGTTGATAGTTGAGCTGTCAAATATAATATAATTGATCTTTAGAGGTTCGCTATACTACTTGCCTATTATTTCTGCAGTAAATAAACAATAAATCAGTTTATTCTTTAACACTGCCACCATTTATATAAATTGCATCAAGTGATCATGATATTTAAAACACAGTAAAAATGGAGTTATGGATTTCAGGGAACAAATTAGGATTCATACTGCTTTTGCTAGACAAGATGCAAAGGAAAAAGGTACTATTGTAGGACTGTAAGTCATATTTTCTATTTTCCAGTTAATCAGATGTCAATATGTAACAAATTTGGCATTCTTGATTGTTTAAATTCTTTGTCAGGACTGTTTATCAGCCCAAGGGTGAAAGCTTACAAGTGTACTCTGCTGTAATGCAAACAGGAATGTAATTAACTATAGACATAGGAATAGAGCTAGATATATAGATATTATTTAATTGGATATTGACTGCTTTAAACTTCATTAGGGATAAAATAAGTCAGGAAAATATCCAATTCCCATCTGAAAATAAAGGAGCTTTTGCCTTGATTCAGTATAGTTTTCACATTAACTACTTATAAACCTTTTGTGTCACTGATGAATTTACATAGTATCAGTAGGTATTGATTATAATTACAGTCCAATACAGGATGAAAATGGCAATAATTTTTTAAAATGGATTATCAGTTACTTTTGGAACTTCTGAAAGAACATGAGACATTTGTGTGTATTAAAAAGTCTTAAATTAATACAAAAAACCCTGAGATTTTTTTTTAAAGATTACAATTACTTCTTTTATATTGCCCATTAAACTTCACCTATATCTGAGACTAGTAAAAGGTCATACATTTTTGTTTTGATCATGAAGACTGTACGATGCCAGGCTTGGCAGGATGAGACCCTTACTTAACACAAATAATTATTAATTATGTGGGTGGTCCTGCTCACTTCAAGGAATCTACATACCACAGGATTATACACTTTAATATTGTGCCCATATCAAACATTTCAGAATTCCATGACTTAATCCTGCAAGGAGCTAAGCCTGTATGGAAGATGCTGTTTTCCCTTTCCCTATAGAGAAGTGTAAAAAGAGAAAGCAGAGAAATGGATGCTGTAACATGTGAGAGTAATGGATTAAGATGTGAGGAAAAGTGACTCCAAAAGGATACTAATTTAAAGTCAAGCAGGCAATGGATGGTCAAGAACCAGGCTCCTGGGTTATGGAACAGAATTTAACCATAGTCTTCTGGACTTTGCCCTGGAATTTAGGTAATGCAGTTCCTGCAGGGCACATGCAAGTTGCATTGCCTGGTGCAGGACAATGTGCAGTGTTGCTCAGAAAGAAAAGGAACAGTGATAAACCATCTGGGAGTGGTGGGGAACCACACAATGATCTTTGTAAAATGGCTTTGTGAAGGCATTGATGCCTGCTACATCATCATAGCTCTGCAAGAGGGTCCAGGGTTCTGTGCAGTCAATGCGGCTTTGTAGGGTGAGCTACAAGAGAACGGGATGTGGAGGTTGAGGATATCTTTTTGGTGGTGGTTAGGGAAACTGACTTGACCACAGTACCCAGTGGCAAGAAATTCTGTTTCCCAAAAGCAACCTACTCTTGTAGTGGAGGATGAAGTCATGGGCTTCTCCTCTGCCCTGCTAAGATCAGACCCTTAATCAGAACGTCAAGACTTTAAAATAATATAAGCTACTAATTACACTGCAGCATGGATTGATGCAGGTTACTTTTCAAGTGAATTGTCTGGGAGCAGGAACGTTAGTCTTTTCCAGCATTCTGTAAAGGGACATTTATATAAAACGGTGTTGTTTATAAACAAAGTGATTTCAAATAAACTAGATAGAAGTACCTGCTCAGACCAATAAATTATACCCCAGCAAATTGTAATATATTGTTGCATAAAAGAATAGGTATGGAGATCTCAGTTAATATAAAATATTTGATGAATTGCTATTATCAATTTTTTTTTTTAAAAAAGGCTCTCTGAAGCTGTCTTCAGAGCATTAAATGTACCTAACTTTTATATATTAACTTTTGTGACGTGTTTTTATATACTGGCTCCTGTGACAACTAAGCAAATTCAACTTTTTAATGAGGAAAAAATATGGTAAAACATCAAAAAGCTGTTAAACTAAAAGTGCTCATTAGAATGAATATGAAGTCAGTGCTTTCCTTGTGGTTAACTGCTCTCATGAACAACTGCAATGGTAAGCAACATTTCAGTGTAAGAACTTTTTTGAAGCTGCTGCAGTCTGTTTTTGTTCTCTTCCTTGAAATAGGTTCCAGATAGTCATTAGATTCTGAAATAAGTTTTTATTGGTTAAAAAATGAATCTTATGAAATCTATTTTTAAGTCTGTTGAAAGTATCCCTAGAATCCAGTGGCTCAGTAACTCCCAGCACCAGCAGTTCCCAAAATTGCAATTAAATGAATCTTTAGTTAATAGCTTTAAAACGTTTTTAAAATGATAAATGTTTTCACTAGCAATTAATGGCAAAGAAGACTCAAACTTTGATTTTACTAGGCCTTTAAGGTGTGAAGGGCTATAGGACTGGGCCCTTTCAGTTTTAACATGGACACTTTTTTAGATAGTATAGTGTGCCATCCTCTTAAATACTGTGGACCTACAATCATATATTTATTTGTACTGGAGTAATACTGAGGAGCTCCAGTCAATGGCTGGGATCCCATTGTGCTAGGCGCTGTAAAACACAGACTGAGAAGAAGTCCCAGTTTATATTATATTAACAGTCTCTGCTAATACAGAATTTCTGAGACTTGGAATGTACAATCCTTCAGGAAAGTCATCCTGGCACGCTAAAATATACTGGGCTTCACAGTCTGGTTACAACAATAATAATTTTAAAAAAGCAGGAGGAAGTTTCATACATCCCACATTAGTAAAACCCCTATTAATAGTAGAAATTGAGATACTTGTCAGGAGAAAATAGACTCTTCCACTTCTGTGTCCTCCATTTGTGTCTGCTTCTCTGGTGCCACTGTTTTGTTATGCTCTAGTGGCTACGTCTAATTAGTCTCTATTATTGCCCTCCTTTGCAATACCTTGGATGCATGTATTATGTTGGAATCATGTCCTAGATTTTTTTCCCATTATTTCTACAATGCCATAGTCATTTTTGCAGCCAACATTTTTCTCTTTCTGTTAATGGAGTCTCTACTTGTAATGCTGGCTGAACAACAAGCATAAGATTCTTCACTGTAGGAAAGACAGACGCCAATGCCTCTCCCAATTATCAGATCACTGATCCAGATGGTCAAGAGACTTTCCACTAAACAGCCAATTGTCCAAGAAGCCTGTGATAATCTACATAATCTCTTTTGTGCGTCTCTGTTTTAAGCATGGAGGAAATTTAATAAATCATCCATATCACAGGAAGATACTGCTTTTCTTTTGGCACAGTGAAACAGCACCCTCATAAATAAACTGTGATTTAAAGAATATATTGTGTGCCCAGCCATGTTTGCATTTTTTAAATTGTAATGTTAACATGGATCCTGTTGTTTTTAACTGTAATTTATTATCCTGTGAATAATTTTTTAAGTCTATAAATATATAAGATATTCAGTAGGACACCATCTGCTCTCAGCAGCTTTTCAGTTTTTTCAGAGTAGTTTTCCTATTTACATCTCTCTTCATTCTATTTTCTTACATAGTTACCTCAGCAGAGACTTAAGTTGCCGATGATTTGTTTTCAGATGAGTTTTTTTCATTAAGATGCTGTTCATAAAGAGTGAAATTCATCCTAGTGCCTACCCAAAGTACTATATACCACATAAGACCTACATGGAGTATTGTTCTTATCTTTTTTCTTTTTCTTTTATCCAAGCCAGTGTGTCAATTCCTGCTTGGTATATACTCTCTGATTAAATCTTTGTTCCTACAGAAACTATAAACGTACCAGTAGCTCTCTGAACATTTTATCCCCACCATCGGTGCTTATACCATTAAAATATTAAAATACAATTATCATGCCTGCACTTAATCCGCATTTAATCTAGACATATATTTCATTCTTTTAATCTTTTCACATATATTCAGCTTCTTGAAGGTTTCTGTTGCTTTTTTTCTGAAACACTCTATGAGATTAAGGGGCAAGTCCGGAAGGAACCACCAGATCCCTCATCTAGTCAGATCGCCTGCGTATCACAGACCACTAAATACCACCCAACCCCCCCCCCCCCCAGGAAGCCAATAAGCAAAATTAGACTAAAGTATTACAGTCCTCGAGACTAAACTACTGTGTGCCTCAGGCAGAGAACAGGAGGGTCCACGGTCCACCAATCTGATGAGCTTTCTCTGGTATTTTGGTGCCCTGAAATTAACTCTGATTTAGGTGTTGTATTTCGAGGGTGAGTGAGGAGTGGCATAACTCAAGTCTAGTCCCTTTTTTTCAATTTTTTGTTGCAGTCAAATTTCAGTCTCAGGATAAAGGTTTCACACTGCTTGGCCCACCTGCTTAATATGGCATAGACGATTAGTTCCTTCCCAGCATAATATGGATGAACTTTCATTCAGTTTCCCCCCCTCTACAAATTCCTAAAGAGGAGAAATAGTGAACAAATCAGTGAGGCCCCAGTCATGCAAACTGATCTACTTGGGTGACACCTGTGACTGCACTGAGTTCTGCTGACTTTGCTGAGGATCTGAGCCAGTGCAGGAGCCTGCTTCTATGGAAAAGCTTCCAGCACTGGGGCTTGACTTTGTAATCCATTGTTCGCTTTGTAAACCTGCAGTCTTCCAGTGTCATACCTGCACTGTTTAATGTTTCTGTCCAAAAAACTTTGTGTGTTGGGGCTAGTAATAAGTTGTGTGATATAACTGGCCTCTGCTTTGTGCGCATGTCTTCATTGAAGAGAGATGCCTGAAGTGATAATACAACATATATGCATAATGTAGGATATGAACAGTTTTAAAACAATTTTCAAATGAAGGGTTTGAGGGTAAGTTATAGCTGCATTTGGCATCTATATTACAGAAAGCTTTCTTTTAGAAGAAGAATTTATTTAATAGGTATGTAACACATTCCATTATTTGGTCAGAGAATGTTTCTTTTATTGCTCTTTCTAATCAGTTTGGGAAGCTTGGGGTTATAGGATGTTTGGTATAGCAAGTAAAGGCCTTTGTTAGATTAGAAAATGAAGTGGTTATGATTTTTAAAAGATAACACTTTGTAAAGTATCTAGAAAATGCATAATATATAAGGTGCATAATATTTTGCAAATAAGGCCTTAAGATCTCTCAATGCAAAAGAGAGGAGAATTAAAGAAAAAAATAAACTAACCCTATGTGGGACTGAGTTTTACCTGAATTAATATTGTTTGCTTTATGCCTGATATAGCATAATGTTGCTGCTGGCCCATGGAAGCTCTGTAGAGTCCCCACAAAATGTTCACTGAAGTCAATGGAAAGATTCCCTGTTACTTTACTAGCCTTTAGACCAGACCCCAGATACTGAATTGACTTCCTATTCTGAAGAGGAGGTGCTTTGCTTCTGGTGATTGTAAAACACCCAGCATTTTGCAGCCACCCTTTCCACAGGAATAGTCTGATTCTATCTGGTTTGAGCATTGTTCTTGGAAATTAGGCTCATAGGAATGAATATTTTGCAGGACTGGCTAACCAGCATAGACCAAAATGCCTGATCACTGTATTTCTTTCTCTAAAGGAACTTTGCCACATTCTGGTAATGTCTTGTTCTATAGTACTAAAAAGTCCATGTGTTAATTTTGTCCAACTTTTGACAGCTTTGGTTCATCCTCACAATAGTGAATATCCCCTTACTCCTTTGTGACACAGCACAAGACAGGCCACAGTCTGGGCCAAGGCGGATAAACCAGTTTTTAGCAGAATATACTCTTTTTATACTATACCAATCTCTTCAGTGTCTCTAGCTGCACTCATTTATTTTAAGTCAAACCTACTTTAAAACCTATTTTAAACACATGTATAACTCTGTAGTTTAGTAATGAATTGCTGGATCCAAAGTAAATCCCACTGGTTTAATACATCAGGATGCTAATACTTCACAGAACAAAAATGCCTCCCTTTCCCCATAGATAATGCAGTAACTTGAATATTTGGGAACTCCTCAGTAATGAACATCAAATGTTGGCACTGTCTGGGGGCTTGGGAGGAAGCAGAAAGCAGTCTGCATCGCTGAGGGAGGATCACCAGGACACCTGAAACATGTGGCTCAGTGCTGTCACTTGTGCCAGGGACTAGCCAAAGAGAAGTGCATACCGCAAGAATCTATTACCATATAAAGTTGCCCCAGGGAAAGGGTGGCAAAAACTGACTACCACATGAAAGAGCAGCTAGATTTTAATAAGATAATGGGCATAAATGTTTACGGTCAGATGGATTAAGGACTGACCTTCTATATCTGATAATTTGCACACAATACTATGCTGTCTGGATTTTCTTCTTTTGAATCTGGGTAGTTCCCAAATAACTACATGGGGCCTGCCAGGCACACATTTCCTTTTCTTATCCAGAACACAGCCAACAAAGCAAAAGGAAGCCAGTTACAGGTTCTTAGTTGCTCTTGCCTCAGTAGAAATGACACTGGCTTCTGCTAGTTCCTTATCCTGTCCCTACAGAATGCTTTTGCTGGCTCTTATGGTGTTTAGCTTTACAATCAGAGGAGAAGGAGTTTTGTGTAGACAAATTTAGTGGGGAAGTGTAACTGCAAGACTGAAGAAGAGAGAGGAGTCTGGGATGAAGTGAGCCAGAAATAGACTGGAGAACATCTGTCCTGTGCAAGAAGTAGCAGCTGTAGAAAAGGAATTGAGAGGGTGAAGAACAATTTGTTTAATTCATTCTTATTTCCAAGTAGCAGATTGTGAACCACTTCCTCAGGTTGTGTAGTATCTTTCTCTCTAAGAAGTTTCACTGAAATTAATGGGGCTTCTCATGAGAAAATTACTACTCAGAGTGAACCAAGGTGGCAAAATTTGACCCTCAATGTTTTCTTATAAATATGTCTGATTTTTTAAATGAAAGGTTGAATTCAACAGCCACTGATTTCCCTGTTTCCCTATACAGAGCAGGACCTTAGCGTCTTTTTTTTTCTTCAGAGATTTTTAAAAATAGTTAAATATATTTCCTTATTCCAATAATTTAAATGCACTGTGATTTGACCTGTTACATGTGCAACTAATGCATTATCATTGTTCACAGTGACTGAATTTCCTTAAAAATGGACAGTAATAAATATGTATTGGAATTAACATGATTATGCAGTCTGAAAGGGCATTTATATTTTTTTTAAAAGGTCTGGTTCTTCCTCTTTAAAATTTCAAGTTTACTGCATAGTCTGAATCCTAATTTTCCATATAAAGCATGCAGCCATTTCCTCACTTGCAGTCACTTTAAAAATGCAGTTAACTTTATCAGCTAAACTGTCAGGCATTTCCTGTCCTTTGTTCTCATATGCCTTCATCTTTTCCATCCTTTTAGGAAAGCTTGTGTCAAAGTAAATATATTTGAAGTATTAAGTACAAGAGATGTGGACTGATCTGTCATTCACAACCACCTGTTCAGAAGCTTACTGAGGAAAATCAAATCACATCCATCTAGCCCCTGACATATTAGACACTCTTGCTTTGATAACTTGGTCCTTTACAATTTTCTGTTATCGCTCAATGCAGCAGGTTCACTGCTTTCTTTTTAAAGGGGGGCAGAGGGTGAGTGAAGACACAATCTTCCAGGTAAACCGTAAAAAGGAGGTTCTGTCCACTTAACGTTAAAAAAAATAAAAAATGCCTGAACCAATATGATACTGAGCACCCTCCAGTCCCATTCAAATGCATATTTCTAGTGATATGTTCTCTTAACCTTACAGGTGTTTATTAGGTGGGGCAAAGTTGAAGTTGGGTGGGGAAGTATAACTTGCATCTGTGATACTAACTAAATGATAGCATTGTCAACCCTAAGGCTGCAAAAATCATGGTTCCAATCCCCAAATCTTGAAATTGGTTTAAAAATCATGAGATTTTAACAAAAATAATTAATGTAAATTTGTAGTTGCCAATGCTACCTTATTTCTGTCTTATGTATGTATATTATGATGCAGTCTATAATTACATGATTATGATATTTTTCCATGGGACTCCTGCCTCTTTCAGGGCAGAGGTTGGATACATAAGTAGGTAGAATGAAGGTTGGCATTTCCTAACTTTTGAGTATGTAACTTTGCAACCTAAACTTTCTTTTAAAAGCAGTTCTTTTCCATGTAATAAGTAAACTGGAGACTTTAAAATGATAGACAAGTGGTAAGAGATGATTTAGCAATAATCCTGAGGAGAGAAAATGCCATAAAAGGATTAATTAGAATCTGAGTACATGTTACTATTTGTTTAAATTGAATCAGAGTTATGCTGGGTGAAAAATAAAAGAAGAGAAGAGAGCCCAAACGAAAACCAGGAGACAAATATTGAGGAATTTTGGATCTAGTTCTGAACCCTATGCTTGCCTCCCGGTCTTCAAAATGTAGATGTCTGGTCAGGATAAGTCTCTATATCTTGGATCCTTATGCAGACTTTTAAAGAATCATTTTGGTCTATTTAAACTATCGTCACTCTTTTTTGTAAAGGTAAGTTTATTTAGAAAAGGAAATGGAAAGGTTTTTGTCTGGCATTCTGGGTCATCCATTATGTAGGAGAAAAGAAAGAGAAACTAATTTTTTACTTATGAAAGATCTTGACTCACATATACAAACTGATAGACATCCAGTATAGCAGATGGAGTGTGGGGGCACTGCCATCTTTCACAAGAAGAAATCATTGAACAAAGTCATTGTAATGTTAGTGCCAATGGCCAAAGAAGCATGTCAGAGGAGTGAAGAACAATATATTTAGCAACTAGTGCATCAATCACATCAGAGAGGCCTATAGAAGCATCTGAATTTAACAGTAAAAGAACTAGCTCAGGTCAGTAGAAACAAACTTATTACCTTTTCACTTGCTAGGAGCTGGACTCAGACAAACTAATTCATTTCATTTACTAATGGACGGATCTCCACATCACAAAACAAACACACTACTACCATAACTTATTGGAACCCTTTTTGGAAATCTCTACAGATTGGGCATGAAGACTGAACTGGCTGCTTATCCTTAGTGGAAGGTCCCTCCAGGGCACTGGGAGGAGATTTGCATTGCTACTATCTGTTCCGTACTTGTGCCAGTATTATTGATAAATTCTCCAGAGCTGTCAATCTAAGAACATTTGTGTGACAGTTGGCAACCCCTCCTAACAGCTAGTAGCCTTATAATAGCTGGCAACCATTAGGAGAAATTGGACACCTCACGGACACAGTAGCCTGAACTTTTCAACTGTCTTTCCTTATCAGTCTTGAGGCAGTTGAAGCTGGTCCAGAGCTGTTTTTTGCTGAGCAGACTGCAGAAGTGCGGGGTTTGCTAACCACCAATCAAATGCTAACAAGACCAAAGCCTATGTGTGAGTGTGTATAAAAGATTCTTGGTTTTTGTATGGAGTAGAGTTTTTTGTACCAAAGTACAGAACTCTCCTTTCTTCTGCAGAATAAAGCAACCTTTCCTTATATCTGTTTAGTTGTCATTGGGTCTCAGCTAGGAGGACCCGACATTTCGGTAACATTTGCAAACACTAAAAGTAGTGGGTAAGAATAGGACAAGGTGAAAATACAATTGTTTCTTATCACACAATAGTGGACTCTGTAGTAACTGCATAATTTTAGAATCTCAGAATAACTTTCAAGTTTAAATTTCTTGAATACTAGAAATTGAAACAAACTGTTCAGCTAAGAAACCACTTGAAGGTCCTCATGCTTCACTGCTTATGTTTTCTCAGACACAACATGCAAATAAAATGCATGGAGCAGTACACTTGTGTGACTAGAAAGGCAAAGCATCGGATCACAAAAGTTAGAGATCGGAAAAAGACTTAGTTATATCTTCATTGAACATCAAAAATTCTCCTTGATATTGGTGAGAGTTTGGGGTATTCAAAGACTGTATTGCTGGCATGCTAAGAAGGTCTGTAAGTCTATTGCTACTAGTGCAAAATATAGCAAAGCTATTGATGTGAAATCTGAAATTCTTTGAAACTTGCATGCGTGGTATTTGTAGTTATGTTGCTTTCAGGCTCTTTTCTATATTCTCAGTCTTTGAGAAACTTCTCATGACTTAGTCCAAACTGGCTGCTGTTACAGAACGAGTCAAACATAACTCTGCCCTCTCATTGAGACTTCATATTAGTTTCTTTTCTGAGCTCTGAAATAAGTAATCTTGACTGAATTTTTTTTTTGCTCTTGCCTATTGAAAAACAGAAGAGCAGCATAATTTCAGGTTCAAAAAAAATTGGCAAAAGTGGATGACATATTTTTCTCTCAAAATAGGTACAAATATTTGAAATCTGATTTATTCAGGTGTCTCTTGCACTTCAGTAGGGTTGTTGTAAAAGGTTATATGATATAGTTCTTCTGGGTCTCTCCACAGTTGAGCCTACAACCATGTGATCAGAAGGCCCTACAATATAAATGATCATGATAGGCTGAGTTTAGTTGAATGCAGGGATTCTATTTTCTAAAAGCACAAAAATAATTATTTTTATCATGAACATTACATATTTCTAGTTTGAGAAGTTTAGAGGGAAAGACAGAGATTAGCATTGTTGAAAATTTTGCTAGAGGCAAAGTATGTACAAAAATGAAATCATGTCCATATGGAACGTACTGTCTCACAGGCCAGAATTCCCTAGCTGTTACGTTGTGCTTCCCACACATAACAGAAAGCCTAGAAAAAGTCCTATGGCACCTTATAGACTAACAGATGTATTGGAGCATAAGCTTTCTTGGGTGAATACCCACTTCATCAGACCCATGTGACACATGCGTCTGACAAAATGGGTATTCACCCACGAAAGCTTATGCTCCAATACATCTGTTAGCCTATAAGGTGCCACAGGACTCTTTGCCACTTTTTACAGATCCAGACTAACACAGCTACCCCTCTGATACAGAATGCCTAGAGACTGTTTTCAGTAGCTAAAAGTGTGGCGCTCTGCTCTTGTTCGATGATAAGTCGGCTGTGTGCATGTTCCCTCTGTGTGCTGCCCCAGTTCTGCTCATATAGCTGACGCAGTAAACCCCGAGAGAACCCCCAAAGACCACAGACTCTAGTAAGGTACGAAGGAACCCGAGCCATGTTTATTGTCAAGCAAAGCACCAAGACACACTATGAATTTATGCCACCTGGCAATGGACTGGCTCAGTCAGTGATGGGACTTTCCACTGCCCCCTAGGCCAGACATAGATGTGTGCTCTGGGACCTACTTTTATATAGTTACAGGACAAATTACTCATCCCTACTGATGATTTGAGGTACAGCCCTTTGGCTCATTAGGGTGCTGTCTCCCCCTTTGATCATGTTGTTTCAAACAAACAGATCTATCCATCATGCTGTCCTTTTGACCCTGTCTTTAAGATGTACCTGCTTGTTCCTTGTTATGTCTGTGGAGTGTCCTCATATCGGGATGTCTAGGTGCCATCTTGGCACAAGTTCCTCTTATTAGCACTTATATGTGAAGGCACCTGCTTCTAACAACCCTCTTTTCACCAACTTCTGTGAGTGGGGCCTGCTTCTTGCTCACAGCCCAGCTTTTGCTTAGCAATGCCTGGAAGTACTTTGATTCAGGCTTCAGGCCTCAGACTGGGCCTCTGACACAAGAGTTTGTTTCTGAGCCTCATCTTACTACATAGACATTTCAGTTCTTTTATGTGTGGACTGGGTACTACTTATACCAAGTGCAGTGTGTTTACTAACACATAATTATTTTGGTCCCCACTTTCAAAGAATGGTAACAGCCATTTTGCCAGCCTACAGTGTCCAAAAAGCATGAGTCAGACCATTTAAAATCATGAGATTGGCTTAAAACAGATAATTTAATAAATAAATTTGGAGTTTTCATTTGCCTTCTGGTGTTCTGAGTCTTTAGAGTTCACTCTTTCTTTCATTCTTTTCCTCATAATAAGCATAGAAACTAGTACTGATCAAAAACTGGAATAATTGTCCTATGGATCATTGTGAAATTTAAACAAGATTTAAATCAGGATCAAAAGTCAAAATAATAAAAATTTTGATGCAGCAAAAAATTGCAAAAATCTGATTGAGAAATGTCAAAATGTTTTGTTTCAGTTTAGTTCACATTAAACTGCATCTCGCTGAGTCACCACAATGCCTCAAGGGGATTGCCATTCGAGTGCCTCATGCCCCCATTCACCTCTGTGGATCAGGCTTCCCAGAGATTTGTGATTAAAATCATGAAAGTTGGCAACTCTCTAATAGGCACATTCCATTGCAAGGAAGCAGGATTTTCAATGAGTTGCAGAAATATTTGGGAATGCTACTGTAGAGGCAGCATAGCATCCTCATCATTGTCCAACTCTCAAACAAGGAGTTCTGTCTTCAAAAGTTGAATCTAAGCACTTGGAGTTTACAGCTTGGGTTCTGCAGTTTACCTGAAATGATGCCGCAGACCATTGTCCTTTAGGCGAAGGAAGTCATGTTCAAGTATGAACACAAATAAATGTGAATATGTTGTTTTATGTAAAACTTACCATAATTTTAAGGAAGCAATTAAGTTCCAATTAGAATGATATCTAATTCATCCTTGTTTCTGAGAAACCATGAGGCGACATTATCTTCTTTATCTCCAGATTAATAAAGTTTGGTTCCTTTCAAGTTAGAGTGAGAACAAACTTTATCTCTTGGGTAATAATGGCAAGTATAGGGTAATAATGGCAAGTATAGCAAATGTGGCGTGCTTTTTAATATTGCATGGTCTTATATTAAAATGAATTTATTTAATATGGATGTTAGGTGATAAAAGGGCATGAGAGATGTTAGAGTCAAAAGATTATTTAAAATTTAAAAAAAAAACCACAAAGGCGAACAAAAGGAACCTTGCATCCATAATTTGATATGACTAAATGTAGCAATTTATTGAAGAGTTTTCTAAGACACCAAACAATATATATGAAAAAAAAATTAAAACTGTCAGCACCTAGGAAAAGATGCTTGATGAATTAACATGCATGTGAAAGAAAAATATGTTTAAAATATTTATCAAGATGAAAAGCTGTTGGAGAATCTCAGACATCAAAAGGGAAGAAAATCCACAGAAACTAAAGATAATGGGGAGATAAAAAGAATTGTAATCCCTAAACATTCTTTTTGAGTGTGGACTTTCTCTTTTAATGTATTTTGGCTAATCTCCTTCCTCCTTCCTAATTGGAGAGGCACAAGAATTAGATGTTCTTCAGGTTTATATCCACTGAACTTCTCTGATCCACACACTCCATAATCGGCACATAATAATGAGTGGTTTCTTTTCAATTCTCAGCAAAGTTTTAATAGCACAGACCAGTAGTGAGATCTTGTATTTCAAGGCTTCATTACTTTTATGAGGTAAACTACAGTACATTTACTAGGATTTTTATTACATTTATATCAATTACAACTGAACTATAACTGTGACATCAAAAGAACAAGTTTGTATGCTTGTGTGTGTGCGTGTGTATTCACCTATGTGCTAAATTTAAGTCTTGATTCTTGAAATGTGAGTTACTTAACAGACTTCAATAATAAATTGAATGGGACTATTCAGATGAATGTTTTCAGGATGGATATCTTAGTGGGTCTCCTTGTCATTAAAATGATCATGCTTTGACTGTGTATCTGAAAATATCTCACAGTGCCTAATTCTGATCTCACCTAGATCTGGGAAATTACAAGTAATTCTATCAAGGCTTATGTATTTACATTAGTGCAGGGGTTCTCAAACTTCATTGAACTGTGACCCTCTTTGGCCAATAAAAATTACTACGTGACCCCAGGAGGGGGGACTGGAGCCTCAGTCAGCCCAAACCCCCTCCCCAGGGGGAGGGGCGTAAAGCTGAAGCCCAAGTGGACCTGTAATCTGAGTCCCTATGCCCAGGGCTGAAGCCCTCAGGGTTTGGTCTTGGGTACCAGCAAGTCTAAGCCAGCAATGGTGACCCCATAAAATGGGGTTATGACTCACCTTGGGGTCCCAACCCATAGTTTGAAAATTGCTGCACTTATGGTTTTATTGTTGTTGTTTTGTTTCAATTTTGTTCATAAGTACTCTAATGAACACAGGACACAGGAAGGTTAGCAAGAAACTGAGATTTATTTCCTGACTCAAGTCATATAACAGGACTTACAGATGTGAAGCCAAATATTTCAATTACATGCAAGTGGTCTTTATTCACTGACCCAATGGTTATTGTTAGTAGCTCCCAACAAATGAGAAGAGAGTTGGACCCAGTATGTATAAGTAACTTAGAGCTGGACAGAAAATATGTGTCTGTTGTGTTTCTTGACACTAATTCTTCACCTTAACAGACTGAACACTTGAATTAGAGCCATTTGTTTTTTCTGTTCTTCAAGTGGAATATTTTTCTTAGTAACTGATTAGGAAGTTATCTTGGTTGGAGTAAGATGCTCCTAAGGGAGAAAGTAAATAGTTAGTTGCGTCATTGCATTACTGCTGCTGTTTTACTTGAATTTCAGTGCTACTCCATAGATCTCAGTCTCTTAAGAATCATTTATTTGTGATATATGGGAGAAGTCACATTCCGAAGTAAATAGTGCAAATACAACAAGTGCTCTTTTCTTTTGATAGAAAGTACACTAAATATGCAAAATACACCTCTACATCAATATAATACTGCCCTCGGGAGCCAAAAAATCTTACTGCATTATAGGTGAAACTGCATTATATTGAACTTGCTTTGATCCACTAGAGTGCGCAGTCCTGCCCCCCAAGAGCGCTGCTTTAAAGCGTTCTATCCAAATTCGTGTTATATCGGGTGGCGTTATATCAGGGTAGAGGTGCATTATTATAATACTTGGACTCATGGAGGTTGAAAATATCATCATGCTACTACCAGCTATCTGTCTCCTGGGTGCCACATGATACATTAAATTCCTGCGAATGCTTTCCATACAGGCATCTCTCATTTTCACTGGTGACTATTGTGGCAATTACCATCCACTTCCCTCCCACATGAAATTCTAACATTTCAATATTTGTTTTGTCCCAAATTAGGTTGAAAAATTGAAACTTCTCATGTAATGGAAATTCTGAGAACCTTCAATTGGGAAATGTCAAACCAATGTGAATTGAAACAAAATACTTTGACATTCCTGAAATCAAAATATTTTGTTATCTGGAGGAGGAGAGGAGACTTTTGACCTGGATTTAATCAAGCCACAACTTTATTATTAGATGTCTGGAACTACCCGGCATATAACAATTCAGGTAACCCCACGTTTATTCCATAATTACCTGGGGGGGGGGTTCATCAGCTCCGCCTCTTTTTCCATCCAGGTCCCTCTAGCAAATCCATTCCTTGGACCTCACCATCCCCCTTTTCTCCCCCTTAGGAGAGTAAAGGTGGGGTATAAGAAAGCGGGTTGGCTCCCTGCTGTACCATTCATAGGAGTCTCCAACTTCCCCCTATTTGCTCCTTTACCGAACATCTCTTTTTAAGTTCTTTTCCAAGCCATTTATCTGATCACTGTATGCCTTTCCTATGGAATACCTGCACTGGACATCTGCTCTACACTTAAATACAGAGTTCCAACATATAACCTTCCACCTATCATGCCATGCATGAACAGAGCTCTTCCTAAGCCTGCCTGAGGAAGGCAAAAAAAAAAAAACTACTGCACCCAAGCCAATATGGTGGCAAGGGAAACATTTCTTCCTAGCCCCCCTAAACAAAGGGGCAGCTAACATAATGCTCACTTCAGGTCTAGACCAAACCTGGTATTTCATCACCTAAAAGGGAGGGATAGTGGGTGCTGTCTCAAGCTGCTCCATGCAAAAGGGAGAGTTAAGGCACAGGGCTGCCCCTTTTAAGCCCCTCATTCCCAGGGGATGAGTCAGCAACCATTCTGACCCTTTTGCAGCAGTTTTCTTTTCCCTATATCCCAGCCATAAAGCGGTTACCTTCATTCATTCAGCCAACCAAATCACTGTTCCCCCTCCTCCTGCTTAAAGGTGCGGCGCAGTCATTTTGTTGAACTGACCCAAAATGCTTTGTTTTGAGTCAGTTCAATATTACATTGCATTTTCCCTTTGTGGCTCAGTGCTTCATGGGAATTTTAGTTCAGGAGCCTGATATCCCCGTTCTCCCTTATGGACCAGGGTCAATCTCACATGATGCACCACACAGAAGAGAAATCCATGGTGCATTATCAGAGACAGGCATCCAGGGAACTCAGTCCACAGACTAGAAGGAAGTCTGAATTATACCTCCCAAAAGGCAATGAGCTGGTAGGGAAATATATTTTAACATTTTGTTGAATTTATTTGAAATGTTTAGGGTCAGTTCAACCAAACAAAATATTCCAATTTTGGTTTAACAGATGTGAAATGAAATATTTTATTTCAACTTTCCTAATGAAAATCTGAATATTTTCGGCAAGATTAAAGATTTTTTCCCCACAGAAATTTTAGATGTTGAAGAAATTGCATTTTCCATCAGAAAATCAGAGGGAAAATGCTTGCCCACTCTATCCTTCACGCGTCTTCCTTCCATCATAAATGTAACAATGTGTCTCGTCTTCTCATGACATAACCATTCCTTTACCACTTTAGTTCCAGTTTTCATCTTCAGTGTTGCTCCAATCTTCAGACCCTAAGTAAACATTTTCTAGTGCTTTCTTACCCAGCTTTTAACTCTTTATATTACTGATAATGTGTAAAAAGCTCATAAAAGGTGCTGAGTTGATACCAATGGAGACTGCCAGTCTTTTGGACCAAAAAACAGTTAGAGATCATGGATTAACAGTGCAAATTTCTTCATGCTGTCCTCATTGTTCTTCCACCTATAGAAGATTTAGCATTTCACTTCTCTTGCCTGAAGTTTCGTACCCTGCAAGAGGCATTCCATTGCATAACATTAAGTCTCATTAAAATGGTGTGCTGTTCCTGCAGGGCAGGTGTGGTTTCAAGGTTCCTGCATTGTAAAGGGGATAAATGTACTTCCGTCTCCATATTCCTTCATTCCATGGTGACACTGCTGAGCCTGTCAACAAGGGTACCAATTAGTGTCACTTGTTTTGGTTTATTATATGCCTGTAATGCTCTTAGCAGACTATTGAATGCTATATAAATAATAAATGATAATGCACTATAATAACAATGAAGCATTTTAAAAGCCATTTAAACCTCTCTCAGGATATTTAGCTTTGTAAGTAACACACATTCTCCCTTCAAAGCCTATAAATATTGAGAATATCCAAAGCATCTTTCTATATAATATTAACCTTTTAAAATTCCATGGCTGCATGAACCATACTTTGCTCTTTATTTGAATGTTTTACAGTGATCTGAGATGATGGCTGGAATTCCTGCCCAGATAATTTTTAGTCTATTTGGAACAATTTTCCAACCACATGTTGTTTTTTTTTTGGTAGTCCAATATTTTTCACTAGATCTTTGTTTTTGGCCAAATAGGATTTCTACAGAGAAACGTCTTGGAGAGTTGAAACATATCATTTTCACTGTATACAACTTGCAAGAGCTCAGAGCCCAGCTGCACTATATTCCATGTCTCACCCCCTTCAAGGGCTAGAGTCATGTAGCAACACTATTTGTCGGCTAATGCTCTTACACTGAACTGTGCTCTTATTAGAATTGATGTCTGTGAACTTGTCAAATACAGCATCAGTTCCTGTCATTGTGTCATGGACAATGAGATATTGCGCTGATTGATCTGCATAGTTGCCAACTGTTTAACGGGTCTCAGCTTTTCCCTGTGCTTTGAATGAATTCAACCCATCAATCAACACGTATATGACAAACTCTTCATCTGGAACATCTGTGGTATTAATATTGCTGAGCCTATTGTGGACAGAGCCAACTGTGATGTCTTTGGTTCCAGTTTATTTCTCATTCAGTTTGAAGAAGAGAGTTTTGTGCTGCAAGCCCATATTTCACAATTTGTATCCATTGGATAAACAGTTCGCTCAGGTGTTTCAGTTAATGGCATAGGGATTGCTGAAAACACAAAATGGGTAAAGATTAGAATTATTTGTCATTGCCTTCTATTATGGAATTTTATAGTGAGATGATGATGTATGATCCAAATAGAGCTGGAATGTCCCCCCACACCCTATTTCTGTTTGGGTAAATAATTTATTTTCTAAAATAATGCAGTTTCAATCAACCTCAAACTATTCATGGATTTGTGTGGAGTTTGTCTAATACATTTGACCAAACCCAAAACATTGAAACGATTTGGAAATGCTGACATAAAACATTCCAGTTTGACCAACTCACTTTTTTTACTTTTGGTTTTAGCCAAAAAATTCATTTTCAGTTGGACTTTTTAAACTATTTTTTGGAATGGTCAGTGAACTGAAAAATCTATTTTCCACAAAATTCTAGATCCAAACCATAAGCAAATATTTCCAGAACTTTTTTTGGTTAATTTATAATTATCTAGGGTCTGATCCAGCACCTTTTGAAATCAATGGGACTTGTCCTATTTATTTAGAGGGGTGCTGGATCAGGCCAAATATATATAGATAGATATATATTAGGGTTTTTTTGAGCAGCCATGACTTAGATTAAATGTTATTGTAGCAGAGTGGATCTCTGCTCCTGCCCTGAAGGGGTTAAAACAGGCCTGGCAAGGGGCCATAGTTGGAGCCAGAAGCCTGGGCTGATGGCAGGAGTGGCTGCAGCTGGGGGCCACGCCCCAAACTGAGCCACAAGGCTATATAAGAAGGCCAGGGGACCCAGAAGCAGAAAGAGTCTCTCTCTGACTGGAGAGGGAGACAGGCCTGGCTGCTCGGGGACTCACCCAGGGGACCTAAAGGAAGGCAGGGCTGGGGGAAAAGCCTTAGGAGCTGGGAAGCTCTAGGCCAGCAACTCCCCAGGCTGCAGGGCCTAGTTCTAGGCCTCCCATGTATTGGGCTTGCAGAAGGGCAGCTGGAGGGTGGGTGAAAGCAACCAGTCCAAACCCCTTGTTGCCTGTGATGATTGGCTAATACACTGCAGTCTGCCCCAGGGTGCAGGAGCTAAACAGAGACTGGCAGTAGCCACAACTGATGTGATATGGGGATAGGGAGTGGGGGTTCCCCGGGGGTGGGGAAACCCAGTAAGACTGTGGGGTACTGCAGGAGGCAGAACCCTGGGATAAGGGCACTGGGGTCCAGGGAGGGACACGGGGGCCAGCAGAGGACAGATGGATCAGCGGCCTGCAGAGGGTGCTCTGGGCTGGGACCGAGCTAATTCCCTGAACCAACCAGCAGGAGGCACCATGGGGGTGAGGCCACACGTTCACAGTTATACACAGACATAGTCATGTTATCTTTGAACCACAACCTTTTGCTGAGAACATCTTGATGTAAATGTGGGTAAAAATCAGCATCTGTACTTTGCAGGATGTCATTTTCAATTCTTTAAATCAGTTTTTGTTCCTGGTTATTCCAGTATCAAATCCAAGTTTTTATTTGACTAAAGCATATATTTCAGAAAGGCATCTTGTCTTGAAATGAAAACCTCAAGAGATGAGGAATCTACCACTACCCTTGGTAGTTAGCTCCAATGGTTAATCACCCTGTGCATTTTTTAAAAAAGGAAAAAGAAAGTGCTCTAGCTCTAGATTCCTCGGCAATATGTGCAAAACGTCAGTGTGAGTGTTGCTTTGGCTTTGGTGTGCTCTGAGAGGAACTCTAGATTCTTCCAGTAGCCATCTCCTTGCATGTGAGTTTTCTTGCCTTCAAAGAGACACTTCCACTATCTTCTCAAGTGGAAATAGTTCAATATGTACCTCCTTCCATTTTTTAATATTGAGTAGGAATATAGTTTCTTGCACAACATTTTTTTTGTGGGGAAGTGAAGAGAGGCTCTCTATTATAGCATGAGATCATTATCTAGAATTGAGTTTGTTTCAAAGCATAAATGAAATTATTCGGATAGTAAAGAAATAAGCACATTTGAAGATGTTCTCCACTTTGTGGAAATTATGCCTTACTTTCAGACCCATTCCTTTATCCAATAAAACGAAGCTAGTGTAAAATGAAGTGGATGTGGAAATTGTCATAGAGTCCTGGAGCAGGCAGCCATATACCTCTTAGGCCTTGCCTACACTACAAAATTAAGTCAACTTCAGATAGTGCACATCCCTACCAGGAGAGCTTGCACTGACTTAAGTGGGGCAGTGTAGGCAGATGTCGGTCCCACATGGGGCTCACTGTTGGAGCCTCCCTGCCTTGAGGCTGGCAGCTCAAGCTGTCAACCTGGCACAGGGCTAACAACTGGAGCCCCACCTGCCCCAGGGCTCACAGACAACAGGTGATGTAAGTAACACTATGCCTACACAGACACTATGTGGTCCTAACTGCAAGTGTTATGCCTCTCATATTATGCCTCTCATGGAAGTGGAGTTATTAGGTCGGTGTTGTGGGTGACTTATATCAGCGGAAGCAAAATTATAGTGCAGACGCTTAGAGTTAGGTCAACATAAGCTACCTTATGCTGACCTAACTCTGTATTGTAGACCAGGCCTTAGGCACCACACACTCCTGTGAAAAAAAATAAACCTCTAGAGTTTTCCCATGTTGATAGTATGGCTTTAAATGGTGCTAGCCAGTAGGCAGAAGAAATGCTGCTATTGTCTTATGTGGTGTGAAAGAGTAAGGAAAATGGTTGCTCTGCTTTCCCTTCAGCTTTGTTGCGATGGGTCAGCAGTCAGCTCCAGAGAACCATGAACAGGATTTTAAGGAATTTAGACACTTAAAGATGCAGATAAGTGTCTACGAACTTTTGAAAATCCTGTTAGGTGGTTAACTCCTATGCATTTCAGTGGGAGAGGCATGCTGGCATTCTTAAAATCTTAGTAGGTACCATGTGCCATTACAATTCTGGCCTCTAGTCTCGTTATGGGCCTCTAGGCTGCCATGGTAGGTTTTTTCTGATTTAGGGGAAACCATTTTGAACACTTTTTAGCTAGGGATCAACATGTCACATTCAGTTTTTTTATCCACTTTCTGGAAATGAAAAAAGAACAATACATGACAGGAAGGTATTGCTTTGTTTCAGACACTTCCCATTGTAACACAATGATCGGCATTCCATTTCTCTATTATCGACAACAATAAGTGAGGGAACAAAATAGCTATTGTGTTGCAAATTAAGACAGAGTAAAATTTTCCAAAACCCATAAGGGATTTAGAAACCTAAATCCTATATTTTTCAAAAGTGGCATAGGCACTCTGGAACCTAAATACTATTGACTTTCAATGACAATTTGGCTCCCAAGCAATTTTGTGTCAATTTTTGAAAATATGACTTAGCCTTCTAAATCATTTAGGTGCTTTGGAAAATCCCCCTCTATACAGTTTCTCTTCCTTTGTGGGGGAGGGAGCTGAGTTTACAGCAGTCTTGTGAGGAAGAATTATCTTGTATGTAATCTTCTTGTTAGAAGCTAAGGAGATGAGGGTTCAATTCCTGGGTCTGCCACATCCTGTATGACTGTGGACAAGTCCTTAATCCACCCTATGCCTCATCTTTGAAATAAGATAAATACTAACCTATTGTGAAGGGATATTCAAAGATAAATCCACTAGTGAATGTGTAACTCAGAAAAGCTCGTGATGGGAGACAAACATACTGAAAGATAAATGGGGGGCAAGGAGGGAAAGAGGGACAAGAATAGCCCCTTCAAGCAAAAGACTAGCAGGATGAGGGAGTTGCAAGCATGACTTAGTAAATGGCTAGAGGATGAATGTGGCTTGGGGATGAATGTCATAGGGGAGTTCTACAGCTATGCATCAGCCAAAAGCTCAGCCCCTGGTTCATGATCCTTTCCTGAGGTTGAGCTTGTGGGAAGTTCCAAGTGAAATAGAAGACTGGGTGAGTTCTACCAATAAAATACACATATCGAAAAAAATCATTGAACATCTTCTTTCTTGAAACCAAATTACAGTATTTGTGATGAGTGTCCTCCAAGATGATGTAATTCTGACAACTTCAGAGTAGTCATTTCAAAATCTCAATTGCGGAGAGGGACAATATGTGGTATACTATTGGGTGAAATGAAGCACAAGGGCTAATACCACCCTACATTTTTAAAGTACATGTTTTAGTTTGCTAAAAATATTTAGAGATTTAGCATCATGTCAGTGCCTTTCAGAGATAGTTTGACTAATAAGGATATTTATTACTAGCTTTAACCTAGCACATTAGGCCAGCACGAAAGGATTCAAAGGCATTATCACTGGATGGGTAAAGCCCTTGTGTATGCTCAAATCTATATTGTAATGCTAAATAGTTATTAACCATATTTTATCTCCCTTACTTGCACTGAAAAGTTCCTTAGATAATGCCATTGATTTTAATGAGACTGATTGCAGGCTAATGCACCCCTCCCCATGGGTTAGAGTGGTAGAATCTGGTCTTATGTGATTGGGGAACACAAATGGAGTTAAAGACTATGCAAACTGGTGAAGGAGGAGAATTACATGAAGGCAACACATTCTCTGGATCTCGACGTGTGTCTTGTCTTAGCTGTGTGTGTGCAATGTACAAAAAGGACATATCCTCTTCCAAGGAGCTTACAACCTCAGTTTCCAATTTGTAATAAATTCTGTACATTCAGACCTTAACTGAAAAATCATCCTTTCTTTCTAAATGTATTGGGTCAGATTCAAAATTATTAAAGACCAGGACATGAAGCTCCCCCTACTGGTTGGAGCAAGAGTCAGTGGGGAGGAATAGGAGCCCAGAGTGAGAGCTGGAGTCAAAGGCCAGATGCCAGAGCCAAAAGTCAGACCTTAAGTCAGAGCTCAGTGTCAAAACCAGATTACCTTGGGCTGAGCTGCGCTGGGCTGGACACAAGAAGGCACAGATACTATCTAAGGCCTGGTCTACACTACACGTTTATACCGATTTTAGCAGCGTTAAACCGATTTAATGCTGCACCCATCCACACAACGATGCCCTTTATATCGATGTAAAGGGCTCTTTAAACTGGTTTCTGTACTCCTCCCTGATGAGAGAAGTAGCGCTGAAATTGGTATTACCATATCGGATTAGAGTTAGCGTGGCCGCAAATCAACGGTATTGGCCTCCGGGCAGTATCCCACAGTGCACCACCGTGACCGCTCTGGAAAGCAATCTGAACTCGGATGCACTGGCCAGGTAGACAGGAAAAGCCCTGCAAACTTTTGAATTGCATTTCCTGTTTGCCCAACGTGGAGCTTTGATCAGCACAGGTGGCGATGCAGTCCCAAATCCAAAAAGAGCTCCAGCATGGATCGTACAGGAGATACTGGATCTGATTGCTGTATGGGGAGACAAATCTGTTCTATCAGAGCTCCGTTACAGAAGACGAAATGCCAAAGCATTTGAAAAAAATGTCCAGGCTATGATGCAGAGTCCACAGCACAGTGCTGTGTGACAAGCGTAACGGAAAGCCAAAGAATCAAATGGACGCTCATGGAGGAAGGAAGGGGGAGACTGAGGACTCCAGATATCCCACAGTCCCTGCAGTCTCTGAAAAGCATTTGCATTCTTGGCTGAGCTCCCAATGCCTGTAGGATCAAACACTTTGTCCGGGATGGTTCAGGATATATCTCATCAATTTACTCCCCCGACCCTGTGGAAGAAAAGGGAAAAAAAATCGTTTGACTTTTTTCAGTGTCACCATATGTCTACTGCATGCTGCTGGTAGACACGGTGCTGGGGCAATGAACAGCAGTATCCTCTCCCCTCCCTTCCCCGGTGGCTGACGGTACAGTGCAGTAGGACTGGTAACAGTCCTCGTCATCAGCCCGTGAGTGCTCCTGGCTGATCTCAGGTGAGGTCAGCCGGGGATGCCTGAGTAAAAATAGAAATGACTCCTGTTTTTTCCCGGCAGGTGGTACAGAATGGCTGGTAACCATCCTCATCATAGCAAGTGGGGGCTGAACTCCATCAGCCCCCCCCCCTTTCATGTCTAAAGAAAAGATTCTGTACTGCCTGGACTATCATAGCAGCGGGATGCTGCGCTCCTCTCCCCTCCACCGTTTAATGTCCTGCCAGGACTATCAAAGCAGCTGGAAGTTGCCTCCCCCTCATTTTATCTCACTAAAAAGTCAGTGTTGCTTATTCCTGCATTCTTTATTACTTCATCACACAAATGGGGGGACCCTGCAATGGTAGCCCAGAAGGGTTGGGGGAGGAGGGAAGCAACGAGTGGAGTTGTTGCATGGATACCCCCTAGAATGGCATGCAGCTCATCATTTCTGTGGGATCTGACACGGAGCGGCTGTGCTTTCTGGTTCTCTGATACACTGGTTCTCTAGTACACTTGCCCCATATTCTAGGCAGGACTGACTCTATTTTTAGTTACAACATAAAGGAGGAAATGACCGGGGGGTCATTCCCTTTTTTGCCTTTGCGCCCCTGGTCGACCTCAGGGAAGGTCAGCCAGGAGCACCCATGACAGCAGCAGACGGTACAGAACGACTGGTAACTGTCTCTGCTACCTTGCAAAGGCAAATGAATGCTGCTGTGTAGTGCTGCAGTACCACCTCTGTCAGCGGCATCCAGTACATGTACGGTGACAGTGACAAAAGGGAAAACGGGCTCCATGGTTGCCATGCTATGGCGTCTGCCAGGCAATCCAGGGAAAAAGGGTGCAAAATGATTGTCTGCTGTTCCTTTCACAGAGGAAGGAATGAGTGACAATATTTACCCAGAATCACCCATGACACTTTTTTTGCACCATCATGCATTGGGATCTCAACCCAGAATTCCAATGGACGGGGGCGACTGCGGGAAATATGGGATAGCTACGGGATAGCTACCCATAGTGCAACGCTCCAGAAATTGACACTAGCCTCAGTACATGGACTCACACCTCTGAATTATTGTGCTTTGTGTGGCCGCGTGCATTTTACTTTATACAATCTGTTTTACAAACCAGTTTATGTAAAATCGGAATAATCCTGTAGTGTAGACGTACCCTTTGCCAATGCTTTGAACAACTGGCAAACTGCTGCTGGACTTGAGCAAGCCTGCTAGCTTCCTCAGTCTATCAGACAGGACACTCCATCAGCTAGCTGTCTAGCTGATACAACCCAGCGGTGCACATTAGGCTGTCAGGAGACTGAGCAGGCGCAGCTGCAGGGCCTTATTTCAGATGAAAATGACACACGCCATCTGGACCATGTCATCTGGGTTTCAGGAGATCATTAATTTCCAGCTCTGAGACAGTTCTTGAGTGACCTTGGGCAAATAACAAAGTTTCTGTGACAAGTTAACATACTAAGTCAGTTTCCCAGCTGTAAAATGAGAAATTCTTTCTCCCATTGTTGGGTTGTCTTTCTTGTCCTTTTATATTGTAAGCCCTTTGAAGCAGGGAGTCTCTCTCACTATACGTTTGTTTTTCTGTGCCTATCATAATGCGTCTTCAATCTTGTTTGGTGTTTCTAGGCATAGCACAATACAAATAATAAAGAAATTTCATATACTGTATAATTTCTTTAACACAAAGGGTAAATTGTGAATATACTCTGCAGTCTAAACATATACATTAATACATTGCTTTCACACAATAGGAAAAGCCATCAAAGTTTAGAGGGGCAAAATCAACGTACATTGTCTGTAAGAGAGAATATATTAGAACAGAAGCTATAAAAATAGACATAGAAATGTATTTAATCAGAATAAAACTTTTCCTCCTTACCTAAACCTACAAAATATTTTATCTACAATAGCCACAGTTCCTGCCAGTTAAAGAAAACTACTTTTTCATTCCCTGAAGCTGTTTTATTGCATTGAAAAATGTTTTTCACATTAAATAACTACTTGACATTGTTTTGTAAAATACATTTTATGGAAGTTTCTTTCAACTTTTGGATTTGAGTAATTAGATTTGTCACTTAAACATATTTTTAGTATAAAGCTACATAGGAACTGTAGAGAAAAGGTGGTGCATGTTTTAATTGTCTGCTTGGAATATAGTGTATTCATTATGATGAAATTTTCATCAACATTTCATCTTTAGGATCTTTCAGACAATAGTCTCATTTTGACAGACTTTACCATAATTTTTACTGCATAATGTTGAAATGGGGAAATGTATCATTTCCTGTAATAAGAGCTCAGTGGTTTGAGCACTGGCCTGCTAAACCCAGGATTCTGAGTTCAATCCTTGAGGGGGCCATTTAGGGATTTGGGGCAAAAATCTGTCTGGGGATTGGTCCTGCTTTGAGCAGGGGGTTGGACTAGATGACCTTCTGAGGTCCCTTCCAACTCTGATATTTTGTGATTGGTTTTAGAACCATTCCAGCATTTCTTTACTTAGACTTATAAAAACACTAAAAAGAGGGCAATTAACTATATGCTCTGGGTGACCTTCTGGGTAATCAGAATGAAAATCTTTCAGAGTTTCTTAAATAGTTTTTGGTGTCTCCATTGCTCCTATTTGGTTTTAGTAATAAAACTAAGACAACTTCTTATGATATCATGATAATCAACATCTTGGATTAATTTAATCAATGAATAATTAATTCTCATTTCTATTCACAATACTAAATATTTATTTTTTGCATCACACTAACATTGTACTTAAAGTATCAATGTAAGTCACTTACTCTGTTGCAGAAAACTCAGTTATGAATTAGGGTTTTCTTGTGTTAGATGCTGTAGGCACAAAAGCCCTTTACCAGGGAGTTTACAATCTCTACAATCAGAAGACAAGGGATGTATAAAACAAACAAATGAGCAGGAGGACCAGGCACAAAGTGATTAGTTTAATAAGTAGAGGTGACTCCAACCCCAGGTTTATATTTAATGTGGAAGTGGTTTTACATAGGACAAGTCCATAAGTTAAGTTTCATGTCCACTTATGTTCTTCCATTCATATTATAATGCTATACAACTCACATGACAAACTTGCTGTTTGATGTCCATGCCCACCAGGTTAGGCCATTATATGTAAAACACTTAATCCTCCAGCTAGAGTTCTTGCTATACTCAGCATGTGTAAAGGAAAATTTTGCGGTTCTTAATGGCTCAGCTTTACCCTCTCTTCTAAATTTGATGGCTTTGATCCAGCAAAGCACTTAAACATGTGCTTGATTTAAGCATATGACTCGTCTCAAATGAGGAACGAGCTTAAGTGCTTTGCTGGATTGGGGCCCAATTTCCTGGTCTTTCATTGGAGAAGACAAACTGTTTCCTAAACTCTTTCTATCTTGGATCCTAAACTCTGAATCTTGGGAGAGGTTTCATGGTACACCTTTACCTTGATATAACACTGTCCTCGGGAGCCAAACAATCTTACCATGTTATAGGTGAAACCACGTTATATCGAACTTGCTTTGATCTGCCAGAGCACGCAGCCCTGCCCCCCCAGATCACTGCTTTACCATGTTATATCTGATTGGCTGCTCCTCTCAGCACCTTTCTAATTGCCTGCCTCTGGCACAGCCTCCCTAGGGCTGCTTTTAACTCCTTTTCTGCCAGTGAGGGGCAGCTACCCTATCACAGGAACAAAAATAAACATTGAAATACTGGAATTTCCTGAGGGATGGAAATTGAGATTTTTCACTCACATTGAGGTCAAGTGCCCTTCTTCATAAAATATGTTCAGCTATACAGATTGTTGTAAAGGAGTTATTTTTATTTACAGGTGTTATCCACCCAGAGAAAGAATTCACAGTTGAACCACTGTCATTTGCAAGACATCTTTATAAATATCCAAACATTTACATAACAGTTCAGTACCTGATTTTATTGAGGGTGGGAAAAGCATTGCACTCTTAAAGATTTTAGTGGCTCATGTTCTGAAATATAGCTTTTTTTCTGACAGAGCTGGCAGTGATCAATATAGCAGTGAGTCAGTCAGTTCCATTGCAAGTATAATCCATTAAAGTGATCAGACTATAAATATGAATAATTTCAGAAGCATAAAATGACTATCTTTGCTTCACTTTTTCCTGGCTACACGATCTAGTACCAGATTGAAATACTCCTTTATATTTCTGTGACTGACCCAAAGATGTGTTTAATGATCCATATTTTCCACCATACTTTTTGAGAGTTGCAAACCTACTAATTTTAATTTTTCTTTAATCATAGCCATCTCTTACATCTGCTCTCGCAACAGCTGTGATGCATAAATTGACAGACACCCTGTTTTTTGGGAGACTGTTAGAACACTGACATTGGTAGTGACTTGAAGAGCTCTATCCAGATAATTTGAAGACTCCTGGAATTGTTTGTCTCATAGGTATGATTTATTTTTTTCCTCTTTTAAAGGGTTGAGAGTCTCTCATCATGAGTGGGTCAGAGCAATTCCCTCTAAACCCCAGGAATTAGGAAGACAGTATAGTCCCAATTTTATTGAGATGCTGAAAGACGTCTGAACCTTTTGTAAAGTAGGGAAAATACGAATACCTGAATCAAAAGTTGTAGCCTTCATGAGCTGCCATTTTCTAGACAAACCTTTCTCAAAACATTGAATTGCCTTAGAATCTGTTGGAGATATTCTTTAGACTTTTTTCTCCTCTTCTTTTGTCATGCTTGTCAAGAGCAGTCCTTATCCTCCAGAAGTTGACACGATCTTGTTGGTTTCATCCCCAAATCCTTTTAATTCTTTATCTATTTCCTTAGTTCAAAAATTCTCAACCATTCTGTACTATGACCCTTTTAATTCTTTATGGGACAGCTTGGATTTAAAAACTGGTGACAGCCTGGCTCTCAAATTCAACCTGGCTTTCTAAAAGAACATAAACTAGAAGAACAGAACATAGCCAATTTAAGAGGGAAACCTGTCTTTCTTAGTATACAGTGAAGCATAAGATTGGATGAAACTAAAGGTACATGTAGGCTGTCAGGTTTTAAATCATTTTTTCTTCAGCGCTTTGTTCCAACTGCTAAATACAAATATTTTGTTTGAGGAAGGTCAATGTATCACTGGTCACAGGTTCCTGGAGGGAGAAAACACAGGTACCTGAAAACCAGTCAGATCTTCTATATTCTAAGTGATTGATACACATACCATACTGTAGTCAGATCTGGTCTGATAGTGGAAGAGTGATGTGCTTTGTCCATGATATAAATAAAGGGCAAGAGACCTCAGAGCACCTGAGCTCGGTGCACTCAGATCAGAAAGGAGACAGGTGTAGCTAGTCTGCAACCACGACAAATAACAAAGACTACAGGGTCAGGTCATTAGAATGGCAGCATTTATCCTTCTGAACTCTTGCATGTAAAATATGAATTTGAACTTTCACTTTGGCCAATACAATCTGGCTTCTAAGATAGAATGGTCATATTTTCTTAACTTTTTTAAGTATTATATATCAGTTGCACTGTTGGGTGATTTATATTCATTAACAATTCCATCAGCTACTGAAACGTGTTAGAGGTACCACAATTACTATTAATTTAATATACTCTTGTTTATGAGCACTCTGTTATCTTTCTCTGTGATAAGATGAGTGGTTGTTTAATTTGTCACAGGTCTAAAAGATTATTTTTCTACCGTATTTTCAAAGAACCATTCTTAATTTTTGAAATGACATCCAAGATGTATTTGATAGTGATTGCTTTTTTCTGATCAATTAAGTTACACTCAACTTTCTTTGTGGGGCCAGGATAAGTTTCACATTTTTGGGACTGCGACAGAAGAGTTTGGAGATATATTGACCTTTGAAGATGGATAAAATTTCAAAGATATTGCCTCATAAAATTAATAAATACTGAAATACTTGTGAATTTGAGGAAAATAGAGATTTAAGTTTGTACAAACAGTAAAAGATTGTATGCCTGTTAGCTGAAGTGAGCTATATATTTAATGCAAAAACTGAATATTTTGATGCACTATATGTTTATATGACTTGTAAATTTACTTGTATTAAAGTAAAGTGTTCGGGGCACTGCAATCAAAGTACACAAAGCATTAGATAAATAGAATCACACACATGCACATATATAAATACACAAACTGATATGGGGAGGAAACCCATCAATGGGCGCTCTGTGGACATATTGAGTGTAGAAATGTGCTCTTACAACATGAAGAAGTGATAATAAGAAGAGTGAGCAAGAGGGAGAGTTATGAGGAAGAGTGAAAAAGATTCATAAAAAACCCTTGCATGTTTTAACTAGACAGTGGATACCTATGAATGGAAAATACATGATATTGACATAATTCATCCTATTTCTATCCACCAAATACATTATTGTTCTGATCTCGTATGACATATTTTTTCTTAACTAGTCCTCTAGATAGAAGATTGGAGATGATTTGAACATCTACCAGCCCAAGGAAATAATATTGCCAGTTTTGTATTGACCTTATTCCAATCATCTGCCTCAAGACAGTCTGAAGAACTTGAGTAATTCAAAGCAGTATTTTTATTACAGATCTCCATTTGACATATGAAGACTTCTCAGGTTGAATCAGGACTGAGATCTGTTTCAGATGCTCTACTCCAGCAATTGTAATTTAGAATTCACCAGTTTAAATAATTAGTTGTGTATTTCACTTTGCTATGGACTTCTCTCATTTCAAGCAAATGACTACTCTGTGAGGACAAGATTTTAGCTGCTGTTACTCAGTCTGAGTAGTACCATGCTCTTGTATGTAATCCTACCGAAGAAAATAAGGTAACTCAGAGTACAGTTCAGCAAAAGTAAAGGTGTCAGAATGTTCCTTGAGTAATCAATACATGTATTTTCATAAAAGAACATTTCTGAAAAGATGCTCTGTCACTTGAAGTCCTACCTCTTTCCCAAAAATCTTTTCTTTAATATATTTTAATTTTCTATAATAAACAGACTTAATGGGCCATATTTAAATGTCTTGGATGCCTACTGAAGTTACACAGAAATACATTTGTTCCAAAGCATTTACAAAATGCCATTTAACCCAAATTAAGGCGGAAGTAAATACATACTTATACAATTTAACATAAACATTGTTGCATTTGAATAAAAATAGGGGATTTGCTAAGTCAAATCTATATAGTCAAAGTTGTTTTGTCTTCTAATTCTGTAGAAATTAATCTCCTAATAGTGATGCAATTAAAAATTAATTAGGAGAGCACGCACCCTAATCTTGCTAGGTAGCATTCCCTAGGAAGCAACTTCTTTTCCTTCCCACCTGTTCCATCAACTAGATTCTTCAACAATATTTCTGTGTAATGCTATCTTCTATAGCTTTACAGTTATGACCAAATCCAACTGTATCTAAAGTGGATGCAAAGCATTTCAAAAGTGAAAAAAGTATCAAATCTTGAAGGCTAGAAACTTTGTTTTGAGGTCATCTTATACACAAAACAAGGTCTATGAATTAAATTATAGAACTTCTCTGAAAGGTGTTGAAGCAGCCTTTTCTTTCTCTTCCTCCCACTCACAGCAGTAGGTTGTCTATAAGACAGCTTCACACAAACATAATCAAGGAAAATACAGAAGACTAGTATATTCAATAAGGTCTAAAAACTTGGTGAAATCACTGGAAGTCCATTGACTTCAGTGGGTGAGGGCCATGCAGGGCCGGCCCTTCCATTTAGGCGACCTAGGCTGTCGCCTAAGGTACCAGGATTTGGGACAGCGGCAGACTGCTCCGGTCGACCTCCCACAGGCGTTCCTGCGGACGGTCCGCTGGTCCCGCGGCTCCGGTAGAGCAGCCGCAGGCACGCCTGCGGCAGGTCCACCGGAGCTGCGGGACCGGCGAGCCAGCCTTGTGCCTAGGGCACCAAAAACCCTCACACTGCTCCTGGGGCCATGTGATAAATGCACTGGATATATATCTGGAATACCCAAATCATTTCTTCTTTAATGTATTTTAATTTACCATAACAAACCCAGCCTCAGTAATCCACTTTCTAGATTAAATGTAAGCCTATTAAAGAATGACACTATCCAAAAGTCCACTGAAGGCAAATGGACTGTGTAGGTATGTGAAATACTATTCTATATAGGATGGGACAAATGCTTAACAATAAAACACCCTGACTAGAGCTGTGTTCCCAACATCCCAGATGACAGTGCTAGCATTAATACAATTAAGCAAGAAGGACATGAGTATATGGCCGGGCCTTTCACAAAATCCCCAGCCAAACCTCAGACACAGTGGTAACTAAAATCAGAGAGGGACCCGTATCAGTTTGTGTATATTTTCACCCTTCTTGACTACAATAACTTGTGCAGATGCCACACAAAATTGGTTTGAATGAATGTGATGAGAGAATTCAAAGAATTAGAAGTATAACTTTGTTCAAAAAAGAACAATATAAGTTCATGGAGGATAGGCCCACCAATGGCTATTAACAAAGTTGGTCAGGGATTCAACTCCATTCTGATTTATTTATATACATATACAAATAGAAAATAGATCTGAAAAAGCTATTTATGTAAACTCTTAACAAAGAAATAAACATGATTAAGAATTAGAAGCAGCACAATGAGGTGATCTAGTAGGACATGAAAAAATAGAAAAAGGAAGAGTTCAAATAATTATGGATTCCAATGGTAGCCATAACTCAAAAGATTTTTCATTATTATCAAAGCAAAGGATTAATCAGGGAGGAAATTAAAACTCTGAAGGATGAAATGGGAGATGAGATGACAGAGGATGGTAAAATTACTGAAGTATTAAATTAATACTTAATATATTTACAAAGGATGAAATTAATGGTTCAGTGACTGGCAATGGCTTCAAATTTGCTTTAGTAAATGTTGAGCCAGATTTTGATCTCAGTTACAAAAGCATAACTGGCCCACATTCTTCAAGACTTTATAACAGTAGGACCTCTTGAGGACTTTGATGCTTATTAAATATGTGGGCTATTTCTTGTTGAAATTTGATAATCCAAATGCCAAGAAGTAGATACTGTCACCTTCCATATACTGTAACTCATTTACTTCTTTACATGCAGCAGTGATTAGTATATTTCAAAGCATCATAGGTAGTCTTGATTCTTCATCATCATCATTTAACAGTCTGACTCCCACTGCTTTCAGTGGCCTTTCGTCAGACCCTAAAACTGAAGAGATTTATAAAACGATTTCTACCTATTTCCTGCCTAGCAAGAGAGAAATCAAAACATGTTTTCTGAAACAGCTTTTCAAAAATATTTGCGGGGAACAGAGTCACATTAAATGAAGTTTTAATTAGCTGATATTTCAAAATTACAGTTCTTGCTTGGGAATGCTTGTAATTAATTAGAGTTATTTAGATGGGAAACCATTATTTAAAGCATATATGACAAAATTAATAATCAAATGTAATATGGCAATGATCAATTTATTTACTCTTCTGTACAGATTTTATTGTTTGTATTCTACTTGGACAATAGGAAAGGTAGGTACGATCTTTGTATACCAGCTGAATAAAAAAGCAGATGCAAGTGAGCTAGGGTTTCAGTTTTCACAGCGTAGAATTTTAATCAGTTCAATATGTATGTAACTAAGGAACTGTTTTTTTTCCAGATAGCTAATTTTAGAAATATATCTCCACTCTCATCAGTCAGATCAGATATTTAATCTTTAAACAGGCCAATCAAATTATAATTAACCTTTCCAACTAAAAAGTAGACGATTAGGGCCCAATACCCAGGTCTGGCTGAGTTGCACTTGACATAGGATCCTCCACATGGGGAGCTGACCCTCTGTTATTGAGAGTGGGGACTTTCCCTCCCGCAGGCACCATCACCCTTTCTTTCCCTCCTGAATCCCACTCTGAGGCACATTTACATGGAGATTGGAAAGATCTGGCATGGACTTCAGGGGATACACTTTCTTCCCCTATCTGGCACAACACAGTTTAGTCAAAACAAAAGATCATACATCTCCAGTTTTATTATCTCTTCCATTAAGCCTCCTCTTGTGATCTTGGGGACAGCTACAATCAAGGAAAGCCCCTAGCAGTCCAGTTCCAATGGAGATACATTGTCAGGAAGCAGCAGGGAGTGCAAGGGACCAGATTCAGTATGGAGGCACAGGGCCTTTGAACAGATGGCCTCATGCTGACCCTTGAGGATATTTAGCGTTTGAGATGAGACAAATAGCCTTTTGTGTGGGCAAACCTTCTGACAGGGAACTGGGTCAGTGTGTCAGGACAGAGATCTCTAAAAGAAGATGCTTATTGTGATTCCTTCCTCTTCTGTGGTGGGGGGTGTGTGTATGGGGGGAGGGGTGTTTTATAAAGGTAGTAAATCTTTTCAATTAAAAATCACTTATATTTTGAAAACAACTTTTAATTTATTTTTCCTTTTTTCTGTGCAGCTTTAGAGAAAAACATGTTCTGGCTCAGTATTCAAACCCTTCAAATATTTGTAGACTGTTTATTGTGTCCTATGCTCCTTAGTTGTCTCGTTTCTTAATATCTTTCCCTGTAAATTAGTCTCTTCCTTTCTGAAGTAAATGGGATGTTCTTCCGTGAAAACTTCCTTACATTTTAGCTGTGGTAACATGAAAACTGGAAAAGGTGGTGTTATGCCCCGCTCCGTAATAAAATGCATCTGTGGAAGAAGCCCAAATTAGCGCTGATCTTCTTGCTGTCCTATTATATTGCAAGCTCATACCTACTGTCAACCTAAATCTCTTAAGCCATTTTGTTCATTTTTTTTTGTATCTGAATTTCTGAGGCAAAGATAAAGTGGTGACTATTGTTTAAAGAAGGCTTGGTATCTTCCTGTTAGTCACTAAATGAAACATACAAGCAACCTAATTCCCAACATACTCCTTAGTTGTCATAAACAGATAGCTAAGGGTTAACATCTCTTTCACCTGGAAAGAAGTAATCTGAGCACCTGACCAGAGGACCAATCAGAAAACAGGATTTTTTCAACTCTGGGTGGAGGGAGTTTGTGTCTGAGTCTTTGTCGGTCTGCCTGCTTTTCTCTCAGCTATGAGGAGTGATTTCTATTTCCTGCTCTCTAATCTTCTGTTTCCAAGTTGTGAGTACAGAGATCATGTATTTACATGTCTATAGTTGCTGGAGTGCTTTGAATTGTATTCTTTTTGAATAAGGCTGTTTATTCAATATTCTTTTAAGCAATTGACCCTGTATTTGTCACCTTAATACAGAGAGACCATTTGTATGTATTTTTCTTTCTTTTTTATATAAAGCTTTCTTTTTGAGACCTGTTGGAGTTTTCTTTTCTGGGAAACTTCAGGGAAATTGAGTCTGTACTCACCAGGGAATTGGTGGGAGGAAGAAGTCAGAGGGAGATCTGTGTGTGTTAGATTTACTAGTCTGATTTTGCATTCCCTCTGGGTGAAGAGGAAAGTGCTTTTGTTTCCAGGATTGGAATTACAGAGGGTAGACTCCCTCTGTTTAGATTCACAGAGCTTGTGTCTGTGTATCTCTCCAGGAGCACCTGGAGGGGGGGGGGGGAAGGGAAAAGATTTATTTCCCTTTGTTGTGAGACTCAAGGGTTTGGGTCTTGGGGTCCCCAGGGAAGGGTTTCGGGGGGACCAGAGTGCCCCAAAACACTCTAATTTTTTGGGTGGTGGCAGCAAGTACCAGGTCCAAGCTGGTAACTAAGCTTGGAGGTTTTCATGCTAACCCCCATATTTTGGACGCTAAGGTCCAAATCTGGGACTAAGGTTTGACATAGTCAGTGTGTCAAATCTAGCTCTTACCTTTTTGACACTGGAGGCCACATTCTCCACTATGCTCCGCTTTCACTGTACACAGTTGAGAATGGAGTTGCAAAGCAGCTAGTTGCTGGTCCCCACAGTCAGTGAACATTTCTAAGCCTCTCCAGGCCCCATTGTACTTTATAGTGGCTTAGGGGCTGCTCCAGCATTGGCTAGTTACGGTCCCTGAAGGGGCATCTGCCAGCCTGAGTGCTGCTGAGAGCAGTACTCGGTGTTATGGTGCTTCTAATGCTCACTGAGAGCAACGTGCTCTTGATGCTCCCCCTGCTGGTGCCCAGGCTGCAAGAAGAGGAAAGAAGCATCCTGGCTGGAATGGTGATTGGTGAGGAGCTGAGACTTGTGGGGGAAGAGATGAGGGAGACTGGCACACAGAGCTGAGAAAGTGGGAGCAGGAAAGGAACATGGATTGGAGGTTTGTGGGGACTGAGATGAGGAGTGCAGGGGAAGGGGGCAGACTACACAAACCTGATCTATCTCCAGGATATGTTCCAGCCTGTGCACTGAATGGGTAGGGTTCCTGTGGAAACATAGTATGTGATCATGTAATTCCTGACTTTCATAATGCAAACACCTGAGAATGCCAATCTAAATTCTAGCATTTCCTAACTTTTAAGTGTCTGACTTTGCAACTTTAATATTTTTTAATATATTTATGTATGTAATACAATAGTAAAATCTAACCATGAGAATTTTTTTTAATTATTATTATTTGTTGGGGGGGAATACACACATTTTTAAACCTAAAAGACCCGCTTTTTAACTAGTGGGTAAATTTTATTTTGAGATTCGCGAAAGTAAATCTCTAAGACATTGGTGGGAGGGGAGCTAAGTGAGAAAATAAACAGTAACATTCATGTTGTGTTTCACAATAACGATTTGTCTGCTAATTACATGGTGTCAAAAATATGAAACTCATAGATGTATTGTTATCACATATCTTATCTGAACTAAAGCTTTCTTCAGATGGCATTAACAGCCCGTGTATATACATCTGGCTAAGTCATGAATTTTTAATTGCTGAATACTAAATGAGAATTAAAGGTGTCTTCAAATCTGATGGGAAGCTGTGACAGGTTAGATCACAGAAACCTTCTTGGGAACTGCCAACTGATGTGCCAAGACTACTTCTGCCCCTGCTTTCCTGCCCTGGCAGCTTGGGACTTCAGCACCCTGTCTTGTTGAGCCAGACACGCCCATCTGCTCCAACACAGACCCAGGGTCTGAATTACTTGCCCTACAGCTGCAGGCTTAACCTGAAAGCAGCTTACAGAAGTGTTCCTGTCTTTAACACACAGATGCCCAAGTCCCAATGGGGTCTAAACCCAAATAAATCTGTTTTACCCCGTATAAAGCTTATACAGGGTAAACTCATGAATTGTTTGCCCTCTGTAACACCGATAGAGATGCACAGCTGTCCCCCCCACAGGTATTAACACATACTCTGAGTCAATTAATAAGTAAAAAGTGATTTTATTAAATACAGAAAGTAGGATTTAAGAGGTTCCAAGTAGTAACAGACAGAACAAAGTGAATTACCAAGCAAAATAAAATAAAACATGCAAGTCTATGTCTAATACAGAAAGAAACTGAATACAGCTAAGATCTCACCCTCAGATGTTTCAATACATTTCTTTCACACACTGGACACCTTCCTAGTCTGGGCACAATCCTTTCCCCTGGTACAGCCCTTGTTCCAGCTCAGGTGGTAGCTAGGGGATTCCTCATGATGGCTGTTCCCTTTTCTCTGTTCCATCCACTTATATATCTTTTGCACGAGGTGGGAATCTTTTTGTCCCTCTGAGTTTCCACCCCCACCCCTCTTCTCAATGGAAAAGCACTAGGTTAAAGATGGATTCCAGTTCAGGTGACATGATCACATGTCATTGCAAGACTTCATTGCCCACTTGCCAGCACACATGTATACAGGAAGACATACAGGTAAAACACACCCATCTGCAGTCAATTGTCCTGGTTAATTGGAGTCATCAAGATTCCAAACCACCATTAATGGCCCACACTTTGCATAATTACAATAGGCCCTCAGTGTTATATTTCATATTTCTAGTTTCAGATACAAGAGTGGTACATTTATACAAATAGGATGATCACACTCACTAGGTTATAAGCTTTGTAATGATACCTTACAAGACACCTTTTGCATGAAGCATATTCCAGTTATATTAGCATATTTTTATAAAATCATATGGAGTGCAATGTCACAGAAGCTATCAGATGATCTTTGAGCCATTGCGCTAGATCCTCAGCTGGCACAGATAGGTGTACCTCTACTGAGGCCTAAGGTAAAATATTCAAAAACTAGCCAATTGCACATTAAATTTCATCCACTATCATGAAATATCTAAAGTTTTTGTTGCTGAGAACTGTAGGAGAAAGAGTTCAGTTGAGGTTCTGAGTAGAGCTGAATGAGCAATTAATTTTTCAGTTGGGTAGTTGAACTGAAAAAATAGAAGAAAGTGGTTTGTTTTGAACTGATTTTTTTCATGCCAATACAAAACAAAGCAAAATTGTTTTAGTCAAAGAAAGTGAAACATTGATTTGAATCAATGTTCCATTTTTCTTTGGCTAAAACTATTTACCAAATTTAACCAAAATCACAAATAGTTTGTTACCCAAAACTGCATATTTTGGTGAATTTACTATTCACTGAGAAAATTTCACCCAGCTTTAGTTTTGAGGCCAATAAGGAGTGTTTTGTGTGGAGGCTGCATGTAAGGAGGGGACTGATGAAAATTCAACTTCATTTTGTAAACATTGCATTTTGCCAGGATTTGCTTCAGGGTCACACTCTCGTTTTGTTATCCATGGCCATGGCAAGCTTATGGGCTCAAAGAGAAGAGCTATAATGTTATTCCTTACTCAAGTGAATAAAGAATCATGATTCCTCAGGGTCTAGGTGCCTGTGAATGCATGACACAGTAACCAAAGTTAATTCCAATGTACGTAATTGAAATGCCCAGTGGCAGGTGAAAGTGTCAACCACTTTTTATAGAATGGAAATGGAGAAACTTCAAGAGGTCATCTCGTCCAGTTCCCTGCACTCATGGCAGGACTAATTATCTAGACCATTCCTGACAGATATTTGTATGTGTGCAACTGATTTGTTCCTTCCTAAATGGAGTGCTTTGCATTTGTCTTTATTGAATTTCATCCTATTTCCTTCAGACCATTTCTCAAGTTGTCCAGATCAATTTTAATCCTATCCCCCAAAGCACTTGCAACCCCTCCCAGCTTGGTATTGTCCACAAACTTTAAGTATACTCTCTATGCCATTATCTAAATCATTGATGAAGATACTGAACAGAACCAGACCCACAGCTGATCCCTGCAAGACCCCACTTGTTATGCCCTTCCAGCAGACTGTGAACCACTGATAACTATTCTCTGGGATCAGTTTTCCAACCAGTTTGCACCCACCTTATAGTAGCTCCATCAAGGTCAGCGGTAGGCAACCTATGGCATGGGTGCTGAAGGCGGCACGCCAGCTGATTTTCAGTGGTACTCACACTGCCTGGGTCCTGGCCACTGGTCTGGGGGGCTCTGCATTTTAATTTAATTTTAAATGAATCTTCTTAAACATCTTAAAAACCTTATTTACTTTACATACTGTCATAAACAGATAGCTAAGGGTTAATGTTCTTTTACCTGGAAAGGAGTAACCTGAAACACTTGACTAGAGGACCAATCAGGAAACAAGACTTTTTCAAATCTGGGTGGAGGGAACTTTGTGTGGGAGTCCTTTGTTCTTGTCTTGTGCCTGTCTCTCTCTCGGCTATGAGAGGATTTCTGTTTCCTGCCTTTCTAATCTCCTGTTTCCCAGTTGTAAGTACAAAAAGAGTGGTTTTTTGTTTTTTTGTTTTTTTTTTGTATTTACATGTGTGTAGTTGCTGGAGTGTTTTGAATTGTATTATTTTTGAATAAGGCTGTTTATTCATATTTCTTTTAAGCAATTGACCCTGTATTGTCACCTTAATACAGAGAGACCATTTTTACGTATTTTTCTTTCTTTTTACATAAAGCTTTCTTTTTAAGACCTGTTGGAGTTTTTCTTCAGTGGAGAACTCCAGGGAACTGAGTCTGTGCTCACCAGGGAATTGGTGGGAGGAAGAAGTCAGGGGGAAATCTGTGTGTGTTAGATTTACTAGCCTGACTTTGCATTCCCTCTGGGTGAAGGAGGGGGGTGGGGGAGAGATTGGCTCTCTCTCCTTGTGTTTCCAGGACTGGAAATAGAGAGAGTGGAGTCCCTCTGTTTAGATTCACGGAGCTTGCTTCTGTGTATCTCTCCAGGAACCCAGGGAGGGAACACCTGGAAGGGAGAAGGGGGGGAAAATGGTTTATTCCCCTTTGTGGTAAGACTCAAGGAATTTGGGTCTTGGGGTCCCCAGGGAAGGTTTTTGGGCGGACCAGAGTGCCCCAAAACACTCTAATTTTTTGGGTGGTGGCAGCTTTACCAGGTCCAAGCTGGTAACTAAGCTTGAAGGTTTTCATGCTAGCCCCCATATTTTGGATGCTAAGGTCCAAATCTTTGAATAGGTTATGACACATACAACAGTAGTTTAGTTATATATTATAGACTTAGAGAAAGAGACCTTCTAAAAATGTTAACAAGTATTACTGGCACGTGAAACTTTAAGACAGAGTGAATAAATGAAGACTTGGCACACCACTTCTGAAAGGTTGCCGACCCCTGATCTAGGTTGTATTTCCCTAGTTTGTTTATGAGACGGTCATGTCGGACAGTATCAGAAGCTTTACTAAAATCAAGATATACCACATTTACCACTTCCTCCTATCCACAAGGCTTATTACCCTGTCAAACAAAGCTATTGTTGGTTTGACATGATTTGTTCTTGACAAATCCATGCTGACCTTTACTTATCACGCTATTATTTTCTAGATGTTTGCAAATTGATTGATTATTTGCTTCATTATATTTCCAGGTACAGAAATTAAGCTGAGTGGTCTGTAATTTCCTGGGTTGTCTGTATTTTCAGGAAATACTTAGCACCTTGCAAGATCAGGCTCCTAAAACAATAGCTCAACTCTACTCCCCCGTGAAGTCTTTGATTTTAATAACTCAGGGGAAGTCTACACTTAAAATGCTGCAGCTGTGCTGCTGTAGCACTTCAGTTAAGATGTAACTACACTGAGGGGAGATCTTCTTATAGACTCTAGGACTGGAAGGGACCTCGAGAGGTCATCGAGTCCAGTCCCCTGCCCTCATGGCAGGACCAAATACTGTCTAGACCATCCCTAAAAGACATTTATCTAACCTACTCTTAAATATCTCCAGAGATGGAGATTCCACAACTTCCCTAGGCAATCTATTCCAGTGTTTAACTACCCTGACAGTTAGGTACTTTTTCCTAATGTCCAACCTAAATCTCCCTTGCTGCAGTTTAAGCCTATTGCTTCTTGTTCTGTCATTGGAGGCTAAGGTGAACAAGTTTTCTCCCTCCTCCTGATGACACCCTTTTAGATACCTGAAAACTGCTATCATGTCCCCTCTCAGTCTTCTCTTTTCCAAACTAAACAAATCCAATTCCCTCAGCCTTCCTTCATAGGTCATGTTCTCAAGACCTTTAATTATTCTTGTTGCTCTTCTCTGGATCCTCTCCAATTTCTCCACATCTTTCTTGAAAGGCGGTGCCCAGAACTGGACACAATACTCCAGTTGAGGCCTAACTAGCGCAGAGTAAAGCGGAAGAATGACTTCTCGTGTCTTGTTTACAACACACCTGTTAATGCATCCCAGAATCATGTTTGCTTTTTTTGCCACAGTATCACACTATTGACTCATATTAAGCTTGTGGTCCACTATGACCCCTAGATCTCTTTCTGCCATACTCCTTCCTAGACAGTCTCTTCCCATTCTGTATGTGTGAAACTGATTGTTCCTTCCTAAGTGGAGCACTTTGCATTTATCTTTATTGAACTTCATCCTGTTTACCTCAGACCATTTCTCCAACTTGTCCAGATCATTTTGAATTTTGACACTGTCCTCCAAAGCAGTTGCAATCCCTCCCAGTTTGGTATCGTCCGCAAACTTAATAAGCGTACTTTCTATGCCAACATCTAAATCGTTGATGAAGATATTGAACAGAACCTGTCCCAAAACAGAACCCTGCGGAACCCCACTTGTTATACCTTTCCAGCAGGATTGGGAGCCATTAACAACTACTCTCTGAGTACGGTTATCCAGCCAGTTATGCACCCACCTTATAGTAGCCCCATCTAAATTGTACTTTCCTAGCTTATCTATAAGAATATCATGCGAGTCTGTTTCAAATACCTTACTAAAGTCTAGGTATATCACATCCACCGCTTCTCCCTTATCCACAAGTCTCGTTATCCTATCAAAGAATGTTATCAGATTAGTTTGACACAATTTGTTCTTTACAAATCCATGCTGGCTATTCCCTATCACCTTACCACCTTCCAAGTGTTTGCAGATGATTTCTTTGATTACCTGCTCCATTATCTTCCCTGGCACAGAAGTTAAACTAACTGGTCTGTAGTTTCCTGGGTTGTTTTTATTTCCCTTTTTATAGATGGGCACTATATTTGCCCCCTTCCAGTCTTCTGGAATCTCCCCCGTCTCCCATGATTTCCCAAAGATAATAGCTAGAGGCTCAGATACCTCTTCCATTAACTCCTTGAGTATTCTAGGATGCATTTCATCAGGCCCTGGTGACTTGCAGGCATCTAACTTTTCTAAGTGATTTTTTACTTTCTCTTTTTTTATTTTCTCTTCTAAACCTACCCTCTTCCCGTAAGCATTCACTATACTAGACATTCCTTCAGACTTCTCAGTGAAGACCGAAACAAAGAAGTCATTAAGCATCTCTGCCATTTCCAAGTCTCCCGTTACTGTCACCCCCTCCTCATTGAGCAGTGGGCCTACCCTGTCCTTAGTCTTCCTCTTGCTTCTAATGTATTGATAAAAAGTCGTCTTGTTTCCCGTTATTCCCATAGCTAGTTTGAGTTCATTTTGTGCCTTTGCTTTTCTAATCTTGCCTCTGCATTCCTGTGTTATTTGCCTATATTCATCCTTCGTGATCTGATCTAGTTTCCATTTTTTATATGACGCCTTTTTATTTTGTAGGTCACGCAAGATCTCAAGGGTAAGCCAAGGTGGTCTTTTGCCACATTTTCTATCTTTCCTAACCATCGGAATAACTTGCTTTTGGGCCCTTAATAGCGTCCCTTTGAAAAACTGCCAACTTTCCTCAGCTGTGTTTCCCCTCAGTCTTAATTCCCATGGGACCTTGCCTATCAGCTCTCTGAGCTTACCAAAATCCGCCTTCCTGAAATCCATTGTCTCTATTCTGCTGTACTCCCTTCTACCCTTCCTTAGAATTGCAAATTCTATGATTTCATGATCACTTTCACCCAAGCTTCCTTCTACTTTCAAATTCTCAACAAGTTCCTCCCTATTGGTTAAAATCAAGTCTAGAACAGCTTCCCCCCTAGTAGCTTTTTCAACTTTCTGAAATAAAAAGTTGTCTGCAATGCAGTCCAGGAACTTATTGGATAGTCTGTGCCCCGCGGTGTTATTTTCCCAACATATATCTGGATAGTTGAAGTCCCCCATCACCACCAAATCTTGGGCTTTGGATGATTTTGTTAGTTGTTTGAAAAAAGCCTCATCCACCTCTTCCGCCTGATTAGGTGGCCTGTAGTAGACTCCCAGCACGACATCACCTGTGGTTTTTACCCCTTTTAGCCTAACCCAGAGACTCTCCACCCTTCCGTCTCCTATGTCCATCTCCACCTCAGTCCAAGTGTGTACATTTTTAATATATAAGGCAACACCTCCTCCCTTTTTCCCCTGTCTATCCTTCCTGAGCAAACTATACCCATCCACACCAACATTCCAGTCGTGTGTATTATCCCACCAAATTTCAGTAATGCCAATAATGTCATAGTTGTATTTATTTATTAGCACTTCCAGTTCTTCCTGCTTATTACCCATACTTCTTGCATTTGTATAAAGGCATCTAAGATACTGGTTTGATCTTGCCTCCCAACTTTGCCCTGGTCTTCCATGAGCATAGTTAATCCACCTCTGCGAACCCTCCTGTCAACATAGCACTGTCTACCCCAGGCGCTAGGTTGGTATAACTGCATTACTCAGGGGAATGATGTAGTTATACTGATGTAAGTTTATATTGTAGACCTGGCCTTGTTCTTAGGTATTACTAGTAACATGGGTAAAGAAATACAGGCCAGATTTCTCAGCTGGTATAACTTAGCGTACATCCATTGATTTTAATGGAGCTATGCCAATTTATGCCAGCTGAGAATCTGGCCTCATGCTTTTTAGTAACATGATTTTAACCCAACAATATTTCCTTAATAGTTTTAGAAGAATTAGTATTTGAAATCCTAAACATCTTATGTTAAGCGTATCCTTTGGGCTTCTTATTTGCTACCAGGTCTTATTAGGATGACAAGCACATTACTGGAAGAATTAAAGGTTTCTTATTCTTTCCATCCTCACTCCTGAAAAAAAGGCCCCTATCTCTTTTTTTTACTTCTAAATGTAACTGATCACCAGATTGTTACCTGTAGGCATGGATTATATTTTTGTAATTTAAATCCACAGAATGAAGGAGTCTTTAATAAACCTCTTTGTCAAATCTTGAGCCATCTGATGCAGCCACAGAATAGGTATCAGACATATCTGCTACAGCCAGTGTGATAGACAGATGCCTTTTAAAAACACATGTAGAAAAATTAGGGTGAATTTGTGAAGTCTTTGTTTTAATAAAGAACCAAATTGGATGCTGCTGCTTGATGTCAGTTATAAAATATATTGAGTAGTCTCAAGTAAAAGTGTTTATTACTGACTTCTCATTTTCAGTACTTAATGGGATCTGATTGATTACAGAACAGTGGTGGTTCTTGCAAATGTGGTATTATATATCAGAATAAACAACAGGTGTTCTGTATTTTTTTCTTTATGAAATATATTTAGAAAGTGAGTCTGTGAGAGACATTAAAGAAAAATGATCAAGAACTGATTATATATGAATGAAATGAGGTAATGTAGATTACTGTGTGGCATTTTAAATACTTTAAAAAAAATGTTGAAGGCTTAGAAACTATTCTTCCTGGGAAAGCAGTTAAACGGGAACTGTCTTTGAAATTTGCAACATATTAAATTACTCAAAAATAAGAGGGCTCCATTATAACTTATAGTACCTGATGTGCGAGCCATTAGCATGTGCACATTTAAACACATGCGTTGTTACAATTGTGATGAATTAGCAAATGCATCTGTACAATATTAATCCATCCTACTGACAAATATTGTAATAGAAATAGTATGTTTTAGGGGCAAATTATCCCCTCTGTGTGTTCTATATATAAAAGCAATTACTATTGATAGCTACATGCACTGAAAGAAGCAAATGTCCATAATTACTTTAGTATTTAAGACTGAAATTTCAAATCTGTACCCAACCTAAAATTATGACAATATTTATCATTGTCTTCCATTAATGTCAGAATGGGAGATGAAGACCTTCTTTGTACTTTGCGTTCCATTACAGATGTGGTTCTAATGTTCCAGAAAATGCATTTTTTCAAGGCAATATTGCACGTGGCTAGATCCACTAATGGGATTTATACTCAGTGTGGCAAGGTCTAAATTTTAGGTGACCTCCACCTGCTGGAATCTACAGCCCTGACTTAGCTTCCTATACAATGCATGGGGAGATTTAGGTGCATAAGAAAGGGATCCACAAAAGCTATCATGATGAGTGAGGAGCTCCCAAAGCTAGCCAGCAGGAAATGCAGAGGAGAAAGATGTATCCTAAGCCCCATTCGTCAAATGGACTTTGATGCCTAACTTATTTCCACTTGGGAGTCACAGCAGTGAACCCTCTGCTCAAGTTAGGCACTAAGCCAGGTCAATCCTTTCTCCCAAAAAAAACCTGAAAAGGATATTCTCTTATTATAAGCCTTATCCCAGTGGTTAGAACATTTACCCATCATGTGGAAGAGCCTAGTTCAATCCCCACTCTGTCTAAATTGGAGGAGAGACTTAAACCCAGGTCTCCCACCTCTTTTTATAGTGTCCTAACTATTAAGGTATCGGTTATTGTGGGACAAGTTTCTCCTTTATAAAATAGTCTTAGGGCTAGAGAAAGAGTTTTTGTAAGAGGGTGGAGAGGAATGACTTTATAACCAATGGTTAAGTCATTGACCTGGCATGTGAAAGACTCAAGTCCTGCTTGAAATCAGACAAAGTGGCCATTGAACCTGGATCTCCCACATCCCATGTAAGTGCTCTAACTAAAGTTTATGAGAGGGGCATATGCATAGGCCCAGCTGCAGAAACTTAGAAACACTGGGGACTTTACCAGTGGAAATGTAGGTGTCTAGGAACTTTAGGCACCTCTAGGGTTAGGCAGCAGCTAAGCAGGGGTTTTGAGGATCTAAATTTTGGACTTAAGTACTTAAAGTGGCAGGTAGGCCAAATCTCTTTGTGGATCTAGTCTGTGTTGTTTTTAACTGTGGGGCAAGCTACTCAGCTTGTGCACATTAACATACCTCCTTTGAAGTCAGCGGAGCTGTGCCAATTATACAAATTGAGCATTTGGCCCATGTGTTTTAACTATTACATTTATTAGATAAAATTAATGCAGGTGTAGAAGGGTGGTGCAAGACTTCTATACCATTTAATTGCTGTGATGGGCCTGTGAATGGTTACACTTCTAGCAGAATGGCTGCATAAAGTAGGCATAGGCTCATTTTCTCTCACAAGTACCCTGCCCTTTTCTCGTACAGTATCTATATTGCTCCCCAATCTTACTTGTTGCTTTCTTCTGAGGGATTCACTGCCTCCCTTCCTGATATCTTCTGGTGTGGCTAACTCACATTTTCTATCTTCAATGGAAATGGCAAGGATCAATTATCCCCTTAGACTGTGTTAACACAGCAGGTAGGTTTCAGAGTGGTGGTAGCCGTGTTAGTCTGTATCAGCAAAAACAACGAGAAGACTGCTCCCATGTCTCCCGCATTAAGTCTAATTGGCCCTGCGGCCATATAGTAGCTCGAACAGGTAAAATTTTGTCAATGACTGGGGTACCTCACGGATTGCCAGCAGTAAGGGCAAGGGTAGCTAGTCCCACCGGCATAGCTCCTCTGGGAGGAACTTGTACAGCATTTCCTTCAGGGTCCGATTGAATCATTCCACCAGCCCATCAGTCTGTGGGTGGTAGATGGAGGTGTGTAACTGTTTAACTCCCAGGAGCTCGCATACCTGCTACAACATCTGGGAGGTGAAATCTGTTAGGATTTCCCGGAGCAGGCTCACTTGAGTGAAGATCTTCACTATTTCGCCGGCGATGGTTCGGGCGATGGTGCTTCTCAATGGCACACCCTTGGGAAAATGGGTGGCATATCCATGATGACCAACACATAATGGAAAACTGCAGCACTTCTAAGGAGTGGGCCCAGCAGGTACATGGCCACCCGCTCAAATGGCATCTCCACTATGGGCATGGAGACCAAAGAACCTTGGGCACCCATGGAGGAGCTGCTAATTAGCACTCCGGGCAGGAGCTACAATAGTTCTTCACCTTCTGGTGAACAACAGGCCAGAAGAACCACGTCAAAATCCAGGCGAGGGTCTTCTCATGGCCCAAGTACCCTGCAGCAGAGATGTTGTGTGTGAGCTTCATTACCGTTCGTCGGTGGCACTGAGGTACCAGCAGCTGGGTCCTTTGTTCTTCCATGAGGGGATCTCCTGGTAGCTGACATGGGGCAGGCTAAGCAACTCCTCCAGGTAGCTGATGCAGGGCAGGTCGGGCCAGTCATTGTGTTTACTGCAGGCCACTGGGGTTTCCAAATCATAAGCTAGGCTGGAGGCATCTGGCCTCCCAAATGGCTGCTCTGTCAGTGAGTTCTGGGGTTGGGCCTTTATACTTCCAGTGCCATGCCTGACCCTCTGGAGGACAGGCTCAGAGCTCCATGGCTCCATCCACTCTGATGTCCGGAGGGACTCGTTTATCTCTGGGGTGGCAGGGAACACGCCTCACTATACAGCTGAACAGGGATTTTGAGGACATAAATTTTGGAATTTAAGCAACTAAATCTCTTTTGGGACCTAGCCCTGGGTGAAATTCTGACTTCACTCAAGTCAGTAAGAGTTTTGTCATTGACTTCAAAGGGCCAGAATTTCTATAAAGGTCTTCAAATGCTATGGCTGATATAGTAATATACTATTGAAAGAATGAATGTACACCTCCTCCTTTTTTTTATGTAGATGCTTTCCAAATATACTTCTTTTGGTATATATTTTTTAGGAAAAAGATGTTCTCCTTTTGATCTCTCATGAAGCAGTAGTAGAAATTCTTATAAGAGCATTTGTTTTGATTTAGATGTTCTTTCTGCTTGTGCCTCCTGTTTTCACACTTTGGTAATTCCTGTTTTGAACTAGGATATAAAATACAAATTCTCGGTGAAGAAATAATTTAAATTCATTGAGGGTGAATGGAAAACAAGGCCTGGAAAGTGTGTAAGCAGCACATCATTCTTAATTCACAAATGTTAAGTGGGTTAAGAATTATGCAAAGTGTTGTAATTGATCCTTACGTAAGAGAAACATGTTGTAAATGTCTTCTTAGAAGGCATGCTACCTACAACAATATTCAAGTTAAATATTAATCGTTTGAATTTTTCAGTGGATAAAAGAACTTGTGAACATGGATTAATAATTCTATCTTCAAGCACCTTTTCCCAGAACAACAATGCAAGAATGCATGTTTCCAAGCAGTTTTAAGAAAATTTTAAGGGGGATACAATATTGCCAGTCTCAAACATTCAAATATAATGAGTCAGGACTTAAAAAAAAAAGAAAAAGCACCCTGATAATGATTTAAAAATATGAGATTTAAAAGCATGAGATTTCAAACAAATATTATAATACATTTTTTATTTTTTTTATCTGCCTTCTGGTTTCTAAATCTTCAGGGTGCATTCAGGTCACATTTCAAACTTTTCTCCTCAACCACAGAGCTGGAAGTGTATATTTTATTTTAAAAAAAAACACCTTCAAATTGCATGGATCCAGGAGTTGGGGCTTTATGAACCTCCCCTCCCCCAACCCACACTAGACTCAAGATAAAATCACAGGAGTTGGCTACCATAATAAAATATAACCCCCCATCATGTACCCATGTAAGAATTCCTATAATGATATATTACATAGTTATTTAATAAATGTATGTTAGCGTATTAGGGTTTCTGTTGACCCACCTGTTAACAAGTGGCCGAACCTTGCCTAAGAATTGTAATGTTACTAACTCATTGTGACTGGTGTGGCTAATTAGTTGTACCTGGACATATGGGAGGTGAAAATGGTTTCTTAGGGATCTAGGCCAGAGGAGGTCCTCAGGGAAAATCACAGGCAAAGAAAAATCAGGGGGGAAATGTAACCTCTGATTTGTGATGAAGTGATACTAATAAAGTCACATGTCAAGAAGATAACGAGTTTGAATGCTAACTCAGGGTCTGTCTGATGTTTTTTAAAGCAAGGGATAGAGACTCAGTTTGTTCATACGACCAAAGTAGCATCATCCAGACTGATAGTTCCTTGCTCTCTCTGTACCTTTGCATCTAAGGCCCTGATCTTCATATTACATGTGTTTAACTTTACATATGTGAGTAGTCCCTTTTGATTTCAACTGACAGCAGAGCAAAATACTTTCCAATCCTAAATGTGCTCTCTCTCGCTCTCTCTCACTCTATCCTCCCCAGACCTCATCTTATCAGCCGTAATAGGAATAGTTTGAACAGAATGGGGGTGTGAATGCATGGCTTTCAAGAGTGAAGAACTTAATGAGGGGGAACTAAATTTTTTTTTGCACAGATATAGTGTCATATACCTTTTTCACAGTTAATTTATGAATAATCTGTTCTTAGAGTTCTGTTTCCTTAAAATATTCATCCAGCTGCACTTGGAAATTAAAAGCACAGAAACAATTTTGTTTTTTTCAGATGTAAGCTTTTAGGAAGATGATCTTCTTTCAGTTCTATTATAATGTGACCGCATGAAAACAAACCTTTCTGGATACTGAGTCCCCCCGCCTTCATTGTTGCTGTTGAGTAAGTACAGTACTCAGTGATTCTGAAGATAGTGCTGTTTTTGCACCCCTAGTTTAAGATCAAAGCTTTCTAAAAGATTAGTATATAGTATTTAAAAACCTGGCATAAATGACTGGACAGCCTATTGAACTGAATTCATTTAGGATTGCAATGTAACTGAAGTTCTACACAAAGCCTTAATTGAAATGAGTTTGACAATCTGTTTTTTATTCCCTCTAGGCTATATGACATATCTCAAACCCACATTGTACAATCTGGTACAAATTGCAGTTTACTGGGACTATGATGGATGACAGAGTAAATTGGAATAAGTTACATCTGGCATCTAAACATGATTGCTAGTCCAGGGTGATATAGTAGGAGACTGGGATCATAACTGCATCAAATCTGTCAAGTAGGCAAACACAGTTAGATTCCAGGATTATTTAACTGTTTCAGGTGACAATTTTGACACCAAAACTTTGATAATTATTCATTCCATTGCTTCTGAAATACTTGGAGATGGAGGCATGACCCCCTAAAAGGGCGAGGAACCAGGGATTCCTCATTTCTCATTGTATCTCTGAAAGCAAGTCCTCTTGTGACCTTCAGGGGAAGTATTAAAAAGCTAGAAGACTGTTTTATGGGCATATTTGCCCTTGCATTTTTGCATTTTCAATAAAGCTTTGTGTGTGAAATCTCAGTCTTTGCACTTCTAACTATCTGATTTTCTCCAGCAGTCAATTAGTTAAAGGTTCAAGAATTCTGATTGTGTCCAAGACTGGCTGGAAGGCACAAAGTGTACCAAGAAAGGGAGTCTACCCTTTTGAAAAATTAGCCCTTAATATACATGACTTTATTTCACTATCCCTGCAATGAGAATAACAATTCCTATAGTGGTTGAGAGGATGAAGGCCTAGGGTTTGTGTTGGATTGTCCAGCTGAGCAAGGGATTCACTGAGAGTAAGAACAGTCCTTATATGTCTAACAGGGTCACCTGGATCTTGGGACCAACTGCGTAAGAGTGAATGGTGCTACATATCTGCTTATTTTCCCAGAGTGGGCAGTTGGAGGTAGGGAATGAGCAGAGCAAGGGTTTCACTACCAGTTGTTAGCCAGAATATCTGAGTCGGTGAGGTTGGGGGGGCAGGAAGGGAGTATTTGCTCTAAAAGTGCCATAGAAATGCTCTGTATTTTCTATGAACTTATATTTGGTCAATAAGTAGGGCATTTGGTGATATATAGCCACCCTTATAAGCACTGGAAACCAATAGCTGCATGAGGGTTGTTGGAAAGACACTAGTAAACAACAGGTAGCAGTTTGTACTGTATGTTCTACCTAAAGACACTCAATAAACATTTTGTGAAAATTAAAATAAAATCAAACAAAACACTTCAGGTTCTGAACAGCAGATGTTTATGGAAACCGATCCTGATAAAATTCAGAGACACAGAACAATGCCTTAGATTAGTAGCTTTCAAACTTTTTAGGCTGCATAGCCCTTTCCAAATAATGTAGTGTGCTGCACACTCTCACTTGAGATTGAGTCATAACATACCTATGAAAACAAGATAAAATGGTCTGTAACGGATAATATGATGCGTTGTCCACCATTAAAGGATTGCTCTTGGTTACCCCCTGGTGAGCGCTCACATACCCAGTCTGAAAACCACTGCCTTAAATCTTCTCAGCTGCACTCTCAAAAGGCACTGGCAATATAAAAATGTCAGGGAGGCACACTGATTGGGAGCCCAAGTACTGCTAACTACTCTGGACAGACAAAAAAAATCACTTGCCTCAGAGATTTTTAAACTATTGTTCAAATAAAATATGTTAAAAGTCTTCAGAGTGCTGTCAGGCTGATAAGTTACTTACTGAAGGTAATTTATGTGAAATTTTCGCTGTATTTCACATGTTCAGTGTAGGTTACGTATGTTTACTAAGGTTAAGTGGTCAGACACTTTGCTGGTGATCTTGAATGGCTTCCGCAAATTAACAATAGGCCACACACATTTACTATTGTCTTTAGTTGAAACTAAAATGAATACGTCCTTGGGAGTGAGGAAAGAGAAAAACAGAGCTCAGTGACCTGGTATCACAAGTTTAGTGGACTGTGCTACAGATACCTAATTTGTCAATACAAATGCAGGAGAAACAGCAGTGGTTTAGAGAAGTGTTTAATGAATCACAAAATTGCAGTGAATTCTTTAAGTTTATGTATTAACAGAAACCAACATACCATCTCTGTATACTGTATAAATGTATCTTTCTCTGTTATTAAAGGGGATTTTTATGATGTTTGAATGTCTCCTTCCCCACCCCAGACATGCTAGAAAAAGTGAATTAAAGAAACCCTGTTATTTTAGATAAAGGTATTAAAAGGAATCATTTACCACAGTTCCCAACAAAGAAGTAACTCTAAGTTATGGTATCCAGCTAATTTGAACAATCTTTGATGTAACATAAAAGAGGTGATCAAGCTGTGGGGGGGGGGAATCAAATTCATGAAAAGATTCCTTTAATATATTCATATAATTCCATGACCATTCGAGTTTGTACAATGGGATCTGTATTGCCTTAAAATAAAGAGGTTTACAAACTCCCTGAAAGTTTGAGGTAATTCGCAGGTGGAATAAAGTGATTTACTTTCTCCTTTGGAACCATTTTTTTCTTTTTATAGAAAACAGGGCAATCTGATCCTTAACCTTGAGCCAGAATTATAAAACATTCATTTAAATTTTGCAGATAGAAATACTATCTAGGCTATAATTTCATGCCTTGGTAGAGTACTTTTAAGATGCTTGAGAGCAGAGAAGACATTGACATTAATCTTAAATGTTACTGCAGCAATATTTTATAGGAAACCTTTTCTTAGGTCCTCAGCTCTGAAACAAAACATACTAGATGCTATTGTGAAATGGACTAGTAAATACTCTTCCTGTAGACTTAATTCACTTAGTTTAAATGGGTCTTTGAAAAACAAGCAGTCTTTAGAGCTTAATTACTTGAATATTATACTTAATTTGTTTGAGTAAAAGAAATAAAAAAAAATCTGTTTAATGTCCTTTCAGTTTAGCAATTTTGACTAGTAAGAAAAAACACTAGTCGTGAACAATTTTCTACAGTTTAAAATATGACACGTCTAACTGAGATTCCCATCAAGTGAAATTGTGCAGAAAGAAGAAACGGTAAATGTAAAAACTTGTTAACCTATTGGTAGAGTGCAAGAATATAGACTTAAAGATGTAAACTCCCTATGTCTCAAGCTATGTTTTTCAGACACTGTCTTCCATAGGAGAGTGAAGAGGATGGAATAGGCTTTGCTTGAACTTGAGCTGAATGCAGTGATGACCATGCTGTTTGCTGGAAAGATTTTATAATTCTGTTTTTGTCTTAGCTGACCCTAGAACTATGAAGAAATCTACTAAGAAAAATAGGAAACAATTTATTACATTTGTTACAGCATTGAATATGCTATATGTATACCTATGCAACAAGCCAAGTTAAGGAATATCATGTAGGAAAAAAGGTCTGACCTTCACATCGTCCTCTGTCCCATCCTATTTCCAAATGTGAAGTTCTTGAACTTCCCAAAGCAGTTTGTAGAGGAGTTTGTAATCCCTCCAGTACTGTATAGAGCTGGGCAAAATATTTTTTGACAAACAATTTATTCTTAAAAAAAAATGCAGTTTTGGATTGACCAACACTATTTGTTAATTCAACACCAATTCACTGAATAGTTTCTTGGAGGGAAACCTGGAGATAGATTCACAACAGGTCTTAGGTGATTTTCACAAATCTCATGGTAGTGTCCTCCCTCCCTTCCCAAACCCAATACTCTAGTGGTTAGGGCTATATCCTGAGATGTGGGAGACTCAGGGTCAAATGCCGGATCTGTAGCAGAGACTTAAACATGGTTTCCCCACCTCCTAGGTGAGTGCCTTCGTCACCAGGATATTGGCTGTTCTGGAGTGGGTCTCTCTCATTCTCTCCTGTTGAAGTGGTTCCACTTTGTACAAATAATAATTGAGGCAGGGACAGGACCTCCCCCCACACTCTGGGTGAGTGCCTCACCACTGGGATACAGAATCATTCTTATGCTTTCAATAGCCCAATAATTATTTTCAAGTATTCTATACAAAGCAGAACAGCTTCAACAGGAGAGTCTGAGAAAGACACACCCCAGAACAGTTAATGGCCTGATGGTAAGGGCACTCAGCTGGGAGGATGAAGACACCTGACTTGAAGTTCCTGCTCCAGAGCAGGGATTTGAACCTCCTCCTTCCACATTCCAGGTAAGTCCTAATTGCTAGGCTATGGGATGTAAGGGCGGGGGGGAGGAGGCACACCACCTGATTTTGTGAAGCTAGCCTTTTATTTCCTTTTAATTATAAAGATTTAAACTGTCAAGTCAAACTAAACATTTCATTTGGGAAATGACAACAAAACCAAAAGAAAAAGTAGGGAAGAGGGAAGAATCTGATTCTTTTGATAAACTGAAAATTAAAAAAAAAAAATCTGATTTTGGGTCCACCTAAACTGAGTTTTTGTTGTTCAATTTTTTTTCTTATCCACCAGCAAACCAAAAAATCAGTTATAAATGCTGTGCAAATAACTCTAGAGTTCAAGCCAAAAAATACTGTAGTTGTGCATGGCACAACTATTACTACAACAATTTAGGTAGTCTAGGAGGTAAAGAGCCACAAAGCCTGATTTTGATCTTGCAACAGTATAAATCTCGAGCAAAATAATTTGAGTCAATGTAATTGACACAGTTGTTAAAAACAGGGTAGATTAGTTCAGAATCAGGCAGGAGAGAATTCTAGGATCCTGCATGCATTCAATGTCTTGAGTAAAGAATAGGTCAGATTATCAGAAGCAGCAAAATAACTTCAGCACACAAGTCACATTGATTTTTAATTTGGACTCATGCGTCTAAATTGCTTAGGGTCTACGCTGCAATTAAAAACCCACATCTGGCTTGTGCCAGCTGACTCAGGCTAAGGAGATTGGGCTAAGAAGCTGTAGATATTTGGGTTCAGGTTTGGGCTGGAGCCTGGTCTTTAGGACCCTGTGATGTGGGAGGGTCCCAGAGCTCAGGCTGCAGACCAAGCCCAAATATCTACATCACAATTAAACAGGCCCTCAGGAGATCTTAATTCAGCTGGCACAGGTCAGCTATGAGTTTTTAATTGCAGAGTAGCCATACTCTTAGGTGCTGGGTGGGATTTTTCCAAAATGCCTATCATATTCAGTAGACCTGAGTCCAGCATCTCTTCCACCAGGAGTCACTCTACATACTGAAGCACATTCTTGGTTTTGCACTTAAATTCCTTCAGTGTGAAGTATTACCTGGAAGTAAAAAAACAAACAAACATTTTTCTCTCTCTTTTAAAAGAATGACATATAAATGCAGAAATGAAGCAGTGTTGTATTCCTTCCTTGCGCCCTCCAAAAACAAGGGATTTTTTAACTTCTCCTGTAGTTCTTATCAAGTTTTGTATCTGCTATATCTGCTACTCTAGCTTCATGTCCTATGTTACAACTGGAGTTGAACCCAAGGTTCAGAGTGGAATCTGAACTTTCCCAAAATTCAGAGGTGTTTGGATCTATTTTAGTTAAGCTGAAAAATTCAGATTAAGGTAATAATTTTCCCAAATATTGGAAGCTGGAAGTAGGCTTTATTGTCTGACCCTTCTCTCATTACAACTCAGTGAACTAGTACTATCACTGAAACACTCCCACACATGAGAGGAAATGTGATTCTCAGAGCTAACTCCATGAATTTCTCAGTATATTATGACCAGGGAAAAAAGCATATGTAAAATAATGTGTGTTCATCCACTATGAAAATTTGGTGAATGCAATATCTGTCTCAATTTCTCATTGATGCCTGGGTTTTGGCATAAAATAAAGAATGAAGCATGTGGTAAAGCGAGATGAAAGATTAATATACTGTATCATATTTTCAGTTTCTTTCTCAATTATTGAGAGGGAAATAAACTGTCATTCACAGTATAGTATTATTTTTCTGGCACTTGTTTCCCACATAAATAGATTTTTTAGGCCTGCAAGTCATTACATTCTCATAAGAAATAGAAAAGTTATGTAAATAACAGAGTAGAGCAAATAATGCATTGTTGAAATATGATCCACATAAAAGCACTAAAATGAAGTTGATGATGAGCTATTTTAAATAACCAGTACAGGGTGAGTTTTACAACTTCTGTTTCAAACATGTCTGACCCCCATGGACATTTTAAACTGTATTACTAACCCAGGATAACCCCTGTAAAATAACAAGAACAAAATCAGCTATTATAGATTTCTGAGAAATTTGTCCAGCATTATGTGTCACTCAGGAGCTCAAAAGTGTCTTTCTGTGTGGAATTTCAGAGAACATGTCTTCTTTTTCTGCAAGATGGAAGAGCTTCTTAGCAGTCACTATTATCTTTCCATTTTTTAAAATGAAGCGATGACTGTTTATTAGCAAATGCAAAGCATTATGAATCACAGTGTTCTGCTGCTGCCTTAATTGACTTTCTACTTTTGTTTTTATCTTCTGATCTATTTTAAGTTGCTAACAGATACTGTAGCTTTATTAATTTAGAAAAGACCACTGAAAAAATAGAAATGATCTGAATAATTACTTTGAAAACCATTTCTGAATATTTCTGAAAGGGTTTTCTGTCTGAAATATAAACAACTTTTGCCCAATTGTCTCCCTTGCCAAAAACAAAAATAAGAGCAGCAGAGGTTAGCTCAGAAACTACTAACATTTATGCCAATGTTCGAGGTCTATTTTTTTATCCTTCCAAATTCAGAATCTAATCCTGTAGTCCTTTAACTCACAAACTTTTAAGGTATGTCTACACTGTGATGAGACACTCACAGTTGGCTCATACCAGCTGACTTGGGTTTGTGGGGATTGGTCTAAGGGGAGGTTTAATTGCTGTGAAGATGTTCGGGCTCAGGCTAGGGGGGTCCTAGAGCCAGTTTGACCCCAAACTCAACACCACAATTAAACATGCCCTTAGCCTGAATCCCATAAAACTAATTCAGCTGTCACAGGCCACCCCCAGTTTTTAATTGGAGTATAGACATATCCTCAGTATGGGGGAGTTACATTAAATACTGAAGCACTGAGGTCTTTCAGTTTTAAACTGTGTGTGTTTGTGTGTGTGTATATACTATACTACATATAACAGATATTAAAAGAATGTTTAAATGTGCAAAGTGAAGATTATAATGCATTATGCATATATATTGATACATTAGTGATTATGAGATCACATTATTTCACAGTCCCCTGCCTCAATCATTTCAGAGTAATATCACTGCAAAACTATTCCAGCACCAAATTTCAACTTCTAGCTCTAAGCCATAAAGACATACTTCAGCTATCAATGAAACAATCAAAAGAATGGATTAATACAGTTAAATTTCCTAATCTTCCCCTAATCTCCATCCATCCCAAAACCAGCAGAACTATTTTTTTTCTGAAGTGTTTTAATAAAATCAGCAGAGGCAGAGAGTAAACAGAAAATTTCAGTCCAAATGGATTGCTAGGCAAATTATAAGTGATTAAACAGGTGTTTATAATGAAAAGGGATAGCAACCTTTAGCTATACATGTCAACAAAAGCATACCCTATAATGTACTCTTATAATAGGAACTTGACTTATTCCTTTGAAAGTCAGTGGGAGAGAAAAAAGGAGGCTTATATGTTCGATTACTTAATAAATTAAAGAAGACTTTTAGATCTAAAAGGGGACAAAGGTCCTTCTCACTGTCTGTCAAAGAAAGGGGAAGGCTGGGAGAGGGTTTTGATGAAGTACATGGAAGATTGGATGGAGAAAGAAGAAAAAAGCATGCCCTCTTTTCCCCTTCTGGCCAGCCTCTCTCTCCCAATATAGAAGCATGGGATATTTCTAGAGCTGTCTGCAAGATGGACTTCCTTCCAGTGGAAAATTCTGATATTTGGACAGTTATCTCTATCACAAAATGAGACAAAATATGAAAATATCAATGTTGACAGAATAAAAAGTTCTGAAAACTTAGTTGGAAATGTCAAAATAAAAATATTTTTAATCAAAGCACAACATTTAATTTGTAAGTGTCCCTTCATATTCTGTCCCCCTGATTCTTCCCTTCATTTTCCCAAATCTGTAACTTCCATCCTTGTGCCTGAGGGAAGTGACACCATCCCACAATAGCTGTCATCATCTATTATTCCACCAAGAAGATGCAGTAGGAATAACAAAGTAGAAGTCTCCCCACCAGTCTGCCTCCATGGTAACTGGTGAATTTTGTGATATGGAAACCTGCCTTCTGGCAAGTGCATAAAATTGTTTCATTTAGGCCACCCAACCCCATACCTCTTATCAGATAGTAACAAATTTTGGTTATTAATGCAGTGGCCTGGATTTGAGCTGGTGACCTACAGCACAAAAGCCTCTATTGCCTTTTACAAATCACCTGAGAGATTTAACTACTAAAATGGGATTCATAAAAGCCAGCATGTTGAGTGAGGAACTGCCTAAGCAATAGAAAATGCTAAGGAGAGAGATGTGCCCTAAGCTTTGCTCCTCAAAGGGATTTAGGTACCCAACAGGAGGCTTTTTCCTCCTTCCATTCATAATTGTGAACCCTCTCAGGAGTTAGGCACCTAAGCCCTGTCAATCCTTTTTTACCCACCTCCCAATCAAAAATAGGGAGAGAAGGAGGGGGAAATGATAAAATACATAAATATTCATTGAGCCAGAGAGACAGTTAGAGGCTTGTCCCCACACTGTGTTGATCTGCACCAGAGGGAAGTAAATTGTAGTGCAAAGCAGAATGTTTTGCACTAGCCCATATGGACCCCCCTGGCATGCACTAGTAAGTTCCCTGGAATGTATTAGTGTTGTTTGAAATGGAACTAACAGGCACTAGGGAACTTTAGTGCATACCAGCAGGGACCACACAGGCCAGTTAGTGTGTGACACACACGTGTGCATGAAATTACACCTCTAAGTATGTGGACAATGACTCTGTACTCTAGTGTTTTGCTCTAGGGAGCTCCAGGTTCCAGTCCCTATTCCAGTTAATTTTAAAGTATTTTATACAAAGTAGAACAAGTTAAACACTCCAGGATGCTCTATAGCTCAGTGGTTGAAACTCACCTGGGTAGTGGGAGACCTGAATTGAAGTCCTCTCTTCAAATCAGGCAAAATGGGGTTTTGAACTTGCTTCTCCCGTGTGGTGGTAGTCCTTTTTAGCATCTTTGGAGTAGGGCCCAATCTGGTCAGTATATTCTAAGTTGAACTCTGAGCACATCTACTAGATCAGGCCTCACATGCAAGATAGATTGGTGGGGGAGGGCTTGGTTTGAAGATCCCACTCAGGCTTAGGCTGGAGCTAGATACCAAGAAGCTCAGTGCCAACAGGTCTTAGGGGTCCTTGTGTATGTATACCAGCAGAAATGTAGGTGCCATGAGGACTTTACTGGTGGAATGTAGGTGCCTACAGGGTTAAGCAGCAGCTGAGCAGGGGGTTGAATATCTCAATTTCAGACTTAGGTGCTTAAATCCCTTTGCTGATTTAGCCCATGCTGTGTAGACCTCAATGTCATTTGTGTGTGTCTGTGTGTATATGAATGAAAGTCTGGTAAGGTTATACTATATTTGAAGACAGCAATGAATTTTCATTCAATTTATTATTCATTGTATATGTGCTAGTGAGCACTTAGTAGAGTTTAATAAGTAAATGATAGATTCATCTAATTGCTCTGCCCTTAACTCAGTTTTATATAGTAAATGCAGATTTAAATTCCTATTAGTACATTAAATTGTTACTAAATGGTTCAGGCACATAATTGATATAAAGAAAGCTAGAGCAATTATTATATAATTATTGCTACATATTTTTAAAAAGTGAGGATGTCTACCTTGTAACCTTACTTTTATGCCAGTACCTACTCTCTCTCTGTGTAATAATTCTATCTGTAAAATTATTATCCTGTCAACTACATTTTGTAAAATAAAAATGTGGTACATTAATCAGAATACTATTGCATATTTATAGTTGATTAGATCAAGCATTTAAATGAAATTATTTTGCTAAAAGCATAAAGCCAAAAAGTAATTAATCATGTAGTATCAGGAGAGGATCCCCTGTGAGTGATCTCTTTCCTGTGTCTTTTGTTGAACCTTTTCTTGCTTTCTCTCTTTTGTTTTTAATGTATTGTACAAGGCACTCAGGGCACAATGCCAGGTCTGCCTCTGTCCCCATCTGGACATGGGGCACTATTTAATATTGTAGCACTTCTAAAAATGGCCTCACCTACCAGAAACAGGAATGGATAATAAGATGTGATAGACTGAGAATGTTGCATTAAGCTTGAGTTCAAGAAAATTGCCAGCCTTCAATGGGTACTTTGCTTCCCAGAAACAACAAGGACAGGACAGTACCTATTTGAGTTGGGAGATATGATTCCCAGCTCCTGTAGACATACCCATGCTAGCATTGTTTGAGCTAGTGTATAAAAATAGCAGGGTGTTCACAGCAGCATGGGTAGCCAGTCTGGCTATCTGCCCTCAATACAATCCAGCTTGACCCCCTGGGTACATATGCCGGTGCCAAGCCTGAGCCACTTCCCATGCTGCTGCAGACACTATTTTTAGGTGCTAGCTCAAGCACATGTACACGAGCTGGGAATTGCACCACTCAGCTCAATTATAGATGTACTCAGTGACTGTTATGATCCTTCCTTTTGAGGGCTGCAGGGTGGCGGCTTTTTGTTTGCCTCCTCCCATCTCCTGTGCACCCATGTAAGGACAGATCATAACCTGCCAGTTGAGTAGGTATGAGCCCTGGTGACTGAGCCCTAAGGATGCCCTAAATGGGTAGCACACTATAGTTTATTTAAAATGTAAGGACATTGTGATATTTATTATTAAATATTGGTTATTTGTATTATGACAGTGTTTGGAAAACCTAACCAAGATCAGGGCCCCATTGTGCTAGGCTGTGAGCAAACACATAGCAAGAGACAGACCCTGCCCTATATAGCTCATAGTCTAACTAGAAAAGAAAGGCAGAAGGTGGGAGAAGAAAGAGAAGCCCACAAATGGAAGTGACTTGCTCAGCATTACACAGCACATAAGTGGGAAATAGGACCAAGGTCTCTTGAGTGTTAGTGCCATGGGGTATCCACTGCATAATACCCCCTCTTTTGGCTCTCAGATAAACTTCCTAGGTAATTTTTTTGCTTGAGTCTTTACAAAAAAAGGTTTAATTCATTTGAGCAAATATAGCTGAACCAGCTTTAAAACAATAAATATTCTTCTGAGCTGGTGGATTCCTGCCAGTCCTGTACATAGAAGGTTGTGATATTTTCTTTCTATGAAACAAATAGGGTATTGAACGGCTGACCTAGAATGTGTCAATTTTGTTAGCAATTTCTGATTTCAAAACATCAACAACAAAGGTCTTTCCAAAGCCAAACTAAGCAGTACTTCTTCAAGCAACAATTTTTCTGTGACTATTGTCACAGAAAATATTCTCAGTCTAATGCATCATTTTTATTGTTCTGAAGGGTTAAGCATTAACATCAGTTAAAGCAAAATAGAAAGGGTACATTTTACATGGGGAAATTCAAAGGACTCTTATTTTTAAAAGATGTCACTTTAAAATGGGAATATATTCTGTTTGTCCTCCCCCACCACAACAACATGCATCTTTGTTTGCAGAATTTTTCTGGATATGCGTGACCTACAAAATAAAAAGGCGTCATATAAAAAATGGAAACTAGGTCAGATCACAAAGGACGAATATAGGCAAATAACACAGGAATGCAGAGGCAAGATTAGAAAGGCAAAGGCACAAGATGAGCTCAAACTAGCTATGCGAATAAAGGGAAACAAGAAGACTTTTTTATCAATACATTAGAAGCAAGAGGAAGACCAAGGACAGGGTAGGCCCACTGCTCAGTGAGGAGGGGGAAACAGTAACGGGAGACTTGGAAATGGCAGAGATGCTTAATGACTTCTTTGTTTCGGTCTTCACTGAGAAGTCTGAAGGAGTGTCTAGTATAGTGAATGCTTACGGGAAGAGGGTAGGTTTAGAAGAGAAAATAAAAAAAGAGCAAGTAAAAAATCAATTAGAAAAGTTAGATGCCTGCAAGTCACCAGGGCCTGATGAAATGCATCCTAGAATACTCAAGGAGTTAATAGAAGAGGTATCTGAGCCTCTAGCTATTATCTTTGGGAAATCATGGGAGATGGGGGAGATTCCAGAAGACTGGAAGGGGGCAAATATAGTGCCCATCTATAAAAAGGGAAATAAAAACAACCCAGGAAACTACAGACCAGTTAGTTTAACTTCTGTGCCAGGGAAGATAATGGAGCAGATAATTAAAGAAATCATCTGCAAACACTTGGAATGTGGTAAGGTGATTGGGAATAGCCAGCATGGATTTGTAAAGAACAAATAGTGTCAAACTAATCTGATAACATTCTTTGATAGGATAACGAGACTTGTGGATAAGGGAGAAGCGGTGGATGTGATATACCTAGACTTTAGTAAGGTATTTGAAACAGACTCGCATGATATTCTTATAGATAAGCTAGGAAAGTACAATTTAGATGGGGCTACTATAAGGTGGGTGCATAACTGGCTGGATAACCGTACTCAGAGAGTAGTTATTAATGACTCCCAATCCTGCTGGAAAGGTATAACAAGTGGGGTTCTGCAGGGGTCTGTTTTGGGACCGGCTCTGTTCAATATCTTCATCAACGATTTAGATGTTGGCATAGAAAGTACGCTTATTAAGTTTGTGGACGATACCAAACTGGGAGGGATTGCAACTGCTTTGGAGGACAGGGTCAAAATTCAAAATGATCTGGACAAATTGGAGAAATGGTCTGAGGTAAACAGGATGAAGTTTAATAAAGATAAATGCAAAGTGCTCCACTTAGGAAGGAACAATCAGTTTCACACATACAGAATGGGAAGAGACTGTCTAGGAAGGAGTATGGCAGAAAGAGATCTAGGGGTCATAGTGGACCACAAGCTTAATATGAGTCAACAGTGTGATACTGTTGCAAAAAAAGCAAATGTGATTCTGGGATGCATTAACAGGTGTGTTGTAAACAAGACACAAGAAGTCATTCTGCCACTTTACTCTGCGCCGGTTAGGCCTCAACTGGAGTATTGTGTCCAGTTCTGGGCACCGCATTTCAAGAAAGATGTGGAGAAATTGGAGAGGGTCCAGAGAAGAGCAACAAGAATGATTAAAGGTCTTGAGAACATGACCTATGAAGGAAGGCTGAAAGAATTGGGTTTGTTTAGTTTGGAAAAGAGAAGACTGAGAGGGGACATGATAGCAGTTTTCAGGTATCTAAAAGGGTGTCATCAGGAGGAGGGAGAAAACTTGTTCACCTTAGCCTCCAATGATAGAACAAGAAGCAATGGGCTTAAACTGCAGCAAGGGAGATTTAGGTTGGACATTAGGAATAAGTTCCTAACTGTCAGGGTAGTTAAACACTGGAATAAATTGCCTAGGGAAGTTGTGGAATCTCCATCTCTGGAGATATTTAAGAGTAGGTTAGATAAATGTCTTTTAGGGATGGTCTAGACAGTATTTGGTCCTGCCATGAGGGCAGGGGACTGGACTCGATGACCTCTCGAGGTCCTTTCCAGTCCTAGAGTCTATGAGTCTATGTGCTTGGCATATACTCAATATGACATATTTCATCCTAAATTAATGTAAAATACATCTGTACCGTAATATGGAGAGTAATGCATGAATAGCAATTAGGTTTCTGTGGTTTGGGGCTCTGGAATAGTATGTGTTAATAGGTTTTCACTTTACCCATATTTATAATTTGTGTCTTTAGTTCCCTGGTATGCAAGTGGCTTCCAAATGATAGTTTGTCATTTTCATTCATTCCACCACGAAGAGTTATATAAGGCTCCTACAGACACCACTTCAGCCTCCCAGCAAAGGCAGCTCCTACATGGTACTAGGGCCTTGTAAAGGGTTCTGAACCTGGTGAATGCATTTAGGCCCTGATCCAGAATGAGTTCAGTGTAGATGGATCCCTGCAAATTCAGTGCTTGTGAACCATATTGGAATGACAGCTCTAGATATTAAGGGTACATTTTTCAAAAGCTAAGTTCCTTTTACCAAGCACCGAGTCCCATTCACTTTTAATGGACTCAGGTTCCTGAATGAATGAAGTGCTTTTGAAAATTTTACCCTGAAATCCTCCATTTTATCAACAGAATAGACAAGCACAGACAGGAGATATACAGATTACTGCATCCCTCCCAATAATGGACACCAGCCTTGATTTGGAGGAAGCATGAATTGAGTAGAGAATAGCCAGTGGTTTCTATGCCTCAGTAGTGAGTGTTTTTTATGGTATCAATGTGTTCTCTCATTTAAAAATACAATTTTACATAGGACAGCAAACAGTCACTAGATGGCCTGAGTAAACAGTAAACTGGTAATCTGGAGGAGACAGACTCCAGATTCAATAATTAATGCTATAGTAATGTATTTATAAAAGCTTCCTGTAAAGGTTAATATTTCCTTTTCATAGTGGCTACCTTAAAATAGAATCAGAATACTTCTTAATATGTCTCTTTTGTAGATTTTTTTAAGTTCATTTACAAGTAATATAATTCTTTCTTAGACATGTTTAAAAATACTGTGTTCTTAAATAAACAACTACGGACTAAATAATCTTATTCTAATCAGTATAATCTCCTTCACTACTGTTAGTTCATGAAATTTTTGTTGCCTTCAACAAAACAAAATTGGTTGCAGTGTTGTAGCTGTGCCAGTCCCAAGATATTAGAGACACAAGGTGGGTGAGGTAATATCTTTTATTGGACCAATTTCTGTTGGTGAAAGAGTCAAGTTTTCACTTTCACCAACAGAAGTTGATCCAGTAAAAGATATTACCTCATTCACCATGAGGGCAGGGGACTGGACTCGATGACCTCTCGAGGTCCCTTCCAGTCCTAGAGTCTATGAGTCTCTTCATATAAGATTTTAAGTTTCACTTTTATTTATTGTTCCCTTTCATTTCTGATTCTTATAAACTAGCACAAAATTTATGCTTTTGGTTTCCAGAACTATTAGGTAATATTTCAGTTACAGGTATTTTTTAATTTATTTAAATTTTTGAAAAATGAAAACATCCATGGCAGATTTTTTGTAAATTTCTCTACCACTTAACTTATATACACACCTACTATTTCAGTCTCTGTGTTTTAATAGAAGCTATATTTTGGGGGGGAGGAGGGAGCTAACACTGCTTAACAGTGTGCCTGTAACAGAGCATAAAGTTATGCCTAGATGAGATCCAGAAGAGGTTTGGAGTGTGTTTTCAATCTTGTTTGTAGACGCAGATTATGAATACTGTTATCTATCTTATTATCCAATATGTCATTTTTCTCTTTTAATCATATTGTTTCTACTATGTCTAGGTATATTTGATTGTCCAAGATTTTTTTATATGGCTTTTATGAACAAAGGAAAAGTTATCACCGACTCAGCTGGTAATTATTTTGGGTATTTGATTCTTAATATTGTACCTGCTGAATAAGAAATTGGAATGCTGACCACCTACAGATTTAATACATTATTCTATCATTAAATATCCCACAGAAATATATCAAAAGTTTGAGTTTCAATGGGAAACAAAAAATAGGTAGGTTAATATATCTTAGTGTATGAAAAAAAATCCATTTTTCCCCATATGATGCAAACTTTATAATCCCACTTACATGAACACCTTTTCTGGCTGTTGTTTCCAGTTTAATGAGTTTTGGGAGGTTTATTTCTCTGAAGTGAAAGTAGCTCTATCATTTTGACATTTAATTCTGTTTCCCTTTTATAAATGTCTTATAAAAAGAGAATCATTTAGCATCTGTTATGCTATTTACAAACATCTGTCTCAGTTAGCCATTGTTAAAAAAGGGACAATACGCTAAAATTCAGTTGACTTTTTTCCTCCTCCTAAATCACAAATTGATTTAATTATTAATGTAGGGTTTCTTCTATAGCAATAGTTTATTGAAGATTTAATGAGTTCACCCACTTAGACTGGATTTACCAAGGAATCTTTTTTTTCCCTACCAGCAATATAAGTGAACAAAAAAAAATGTAGAGTCTGCATCTTGGTTCCATGCCTATTCGTAACACTTTTCTTTTTCAACATTTCCACATTATTATTTGGGAGGTGGGAAAGAGATAAAAGTGTGGCATTTTAAAATTGTTCCATATAACAAATATTATAAGGGGAAAACCCACGCACAATATAGTTGTGCTCTTATAAAACTTGAGAAGACTCGCTTAAGGTAAGTGTGTAGTTTTCTTGCTCACTGTTAAACTATAGAGAGCCACTCAGTCTATGCTCTAAGTAATTTTATGTCGAAACAGTTACACACCTGAATGAGACATGTTGAACTCAAGAGGGCAGATCCTCAGCTGATGTAAGTTGTCATAGCTCCACTGATCTCAATTAGGCCAAGATTTCACCCAAGATGATTAACTAATTCAGCAGAAAAAATATTCATATACATGTAATCTTCTGTCATGTTGTCACAAGAAGAAATTTGCAATGGATTTGTACAGATATATATCAATTTTCATACACTTTCTTTTCAGGGCACTAAAGTGAATTTTGTGATCCAAATTAATCTGAATAATCAAATCTGAAAAAAAAAGGATATTTGGAGGATTGATACTTGATCATATGTTTCACATTAGGCCAATCCTCTGCCAAATAAAGCTTGCTATATATAGAAAGCCATTGTAGAATTACCTTCTCCCAAATGTGGTAGAAAGAAACTGCAGTGTTGGAAACAACTGATTAGCTGGCATTGGGAAGATGTGTGTGTGGAATTTCCAAGTACTTCAGAGGGACATTCTGGAGTATCTGGAGATAAGGTATTTGGTGATAGCTGTTTGATCTCATTTGTATAACTGATATTTATGTTGTTACATAATTATCTTAACTACGCTATATAGCACATTCATCCACAGGTGTATTACTATTTATATAGAACAAATGCTGTGCACAGTGCTTTACAAATAGAGCTATGCAAATTGTTTACAGTTAACGTTTAATTACTGAATTTAGGCCTTTATTCTGAACAGACTTTGATTTTTATGCATGGTTCATTATACAAAATTATATGACAAATGATTTGTATGAGAATATTTCAGCCACTGGATTGCTTGCAAATTATATTTTAACCAAGATTAGTATTCCCCCATCTGTCCAAAACTCTTCAAGTCAAAGCTACTGAATTGATGCTCAATAAATCTTGCCTTAAAAGCTTCACTTTTATTCTCATATCTATGCTTTTACATGTTTCCCCTCTCTCTGTTTAGTCCTCCTTTCTATTAATATCACTATTACTTTTTTACTTATTTTCTAGTATAAGGAAATAATGGTATTATTGTACTCCAGGAATAGATTTAACTAAGTACAAACAGTGCATTTTTCTGAGTGCCTTGCTTCTCAGTTTGCAAAGGGCACAGACTATTGCCATGTTTATCTCTATGTTGTCATATAATAGTGAATATTGTGCATTCAGAAGGAAAATTACATATATTACACTTTTCAGGGAGTATAGCGTAAGTATGTAGTCAGCCATTAGGAATTTTATGGACTAGCTTGAACGTGGCAGACAAATCGAGCGATAGCTATAGATCATGTGCTGCACACTGTCCATTCAAGCTCAGTGCACAACTCTCACGGATTCCTGTTTTCTAATGAATGAAAGACCTGCTTCAGATTGCATCAGTGACACTCCTCTGCATTTGCAGTTTTGTTATCAGATAGTCTTACCTCCAAAAATGTACTGAATGATTTTTGAAAGAACAGAATTAATTGTAATGGGAATTCGGTTCATGCACTGCCCCTTTCCTTGAACTGATCTAAAGAAAAGAGCTAGTGACAGTGTTTTTGATTTGACAAACTAATTGAAGTTGTAAAATAAGTAACTGTGATTTCATAAGACACAGAGGTTAATGGAGTATGCTTTCCTGCAGTGGTACAATGTCATAGCTTTTTTGTTTCAGCAATCAATTTGACTACTCCTACTTGTTTGCATAGTCATCTTATTCAAATACCTACAGCACTTGGGAGACCATTTCTATTAAAGTGATCATTAGCTCAAACAGTTGTTATGGAATATGTGATTAAGAAACAGTACAACAATATGGTCTTGTTCAGTTAAAAATGTCACTGTTTTATTAAAATGCAGTTGTTTGTTTTGAATTAGTAAAAGCCTGTACTACCATTCTCTAGGCTATTTGTTTTGCCCACAGTATAACAAAATAATGATTTTAATATAATATAGATGTCCTAGATTGAAAATTAGATTACAATTTTTTGATATTTTAAGATGAAAATTGATATTCAGAGACATTTTTTTATCTTGTGTTTTCTTACCGAGAAAGCTGAAATGTAATACCTTAACATTTACATGGGTTCTAAAAGTTGGAAGGACATTTTAGAATTGACCAAGCTGCACTTTATATTGTTTGTAACAACTGTAATATGAAAATGTGTCCATTTGAAACTAGCCATTAATTCTGCTAGCAATAAATAATGACTTTTACTAATATTTTGAACTGGTGACCAAGAAGTTAAAGGCTCTTTTAACAGACTGTTAATTATTATTAGTAGTAGTAGAGCAGTATTTTAGATCTATGCTGTCAGCCTTGTACCTGATGCTTTAAATATAGATGTGAAGATAAGACTTCAGTCCTTTATGTGTTTATGATCAACACAGATAATATAGTAACAAAATATATGGTATTTTTTGTGATTTGACATCACAATATTTGTAATAGTTCTTGAGGATATGTGACTTTATTATGACATATGTACAATAATAACAGGCTAATAATAGAAAATGAGGTGCTTGTAGTATAAATAAGACTTTCTTGATCTATACTGATTTCATGTTGGGCTAGAGGATTTCTGCCTAACATGGGCATTTCATGGCTGTTAGCTACCCAAGTTCTTTTTTAGAAACATAACTCTCTGCAGCAAAATAGTCAGAGTACTCAATAAACTTAAATCAAACATTTTTTTTTAACATAAATGATACCCAGGAGAGATACTTAGTGAATAGAAGAGGGAAAGGAATGGAATATAAGATAAGAGGAAAGACAAAAGCTGTAAGAATCTGATTCAAGTAAACTAGATCCCTAACCCTCACAAAACTATAGCTTTTTCCCAGGAGACTGTTATCTGGAAAGTGGCTAATTTTCACATTTTATGGGGGGCACAGTGCTAGAGAGGAGAATGGGACAGAAGGAAAAGATAAGAATACATGGAATGAGTCACATATGGTCCAGCCTTCATCCTTCCAGGACTTTCTCTTCTTCCACCACCCAGCAATCCTGACTTGTTATATGCCCTCTTACTGATGGTTCTTGACCACTGTTGGCCCAGTGCTGGGATCAGTAGTTCATGGTAACAGCAAGAAAAGATTGGCATGGAACTGGCTGTCAGAAGGCTGGAGGGTGAGGCCGTCAGCACTGAAGCGGGTGGCAGATTTTGAAAACTTAGGCTGCTTGGAACAGATTGTTGCCATGATGAATGGGAGCGCAGGGTTATGTAGAAGATAAAGGTATAGGGGAAGAGTCTAATTTCTGTGGGAGAGGAAGGCAAGCCTTCTTTGGTGGGAGGAAATTAGAAAGGCTTAGATGCTGAGAACAGCTGTACAATACTCCTCTCTGGTATCTTGGAGCAGAAAACTGAGAATTAGTTTTTGTCCACAGTAATCAAAGGGTTAATTTAGGTTTCCAAAGAATTGGCCTATAGGCCAGTCATGATAGCAATATTGTCCTTGTGAAGGAAACAAGTATCATTACCCTTATTTGGCAAACTGGACATTTTCCTGTTAACTGGGAGCCATTTTAGAAATTCCAAATGCTCAAATATATCTTCATTATGAAATCATTTTTATAAAGTAGGGTTTCAGAATACCCATCTCTGCAAATTAAAACTGCAGAAAGGGTGAGGAAAAAAAAAGATCTATATGCAGATGGTTGTCATGACACCTGTGGTTACTCTCAGCTTCAGGCAGCTCCTCTGTGGTTTCCTCAGCTCAAGTGGTTAACACTGATAGTCCTTAGCTAGCTGGCAAGTCTACTTACTTGTAAGTTTCAAATCTAGGATATTTTTGGCACAATGCTGAACTCCTGTCCCTTCATGTCTAGCGGAGAAAATGGAGAAAGTACAGGCTTCTCGGAGCAAGGAGGCTTCTCTAAGTTGTATTGAGAGCCAAACCAGTCATTGACAGCCCAAAGATCAAGGATGCACAAAGGAGGTATAAACCTACCTTTGCTCCACAGCTTTGGTTCAGAACAGGGGTCTTTGTGTTCAAAATATGGAAGCTGATTCAAGCTCTGATTCTGCTCTCAGTTACTCTGATTTTATGCTTGTGTAACTCCACTTACTCTAATGGAGTTAATCCAGATTTACACTGGTTAAAGAAAGTCAGGCCCACGATTTGTGTCTGATGAAAGTAAGGTTATTACAGCAGCTAGACATTCTTGAATAATCTTGAAGGAAATGAATGGAAGTAAAATTCCATATAACCTAGTTCTTAATTAAGAGCTTCCCAGAAAACCTTAATTTGTGCAATTTCTTTGACTCTGCTGTAATTTTATTCCTCAGTTAATTGATATATTACAGCAAGGTGCTTGCTCTCTTTCTCAGTTAGGTGTCTGTCTTCATTTTATTTAATTTTGTATTTATTTATCCCTTGTATATGTAAAATGAGATGACCACTTACAAATAAGAGGAAATGATCTTAATGAAATCAAAAAATGAAATTCTTGCCAAGGGTGAAGTAAGCCTTCTCCACACACTTTTTAAATATTCAGTCCTTATATTACAGTATCTGTACTTTAAGAGATGTTAATACTGTTATACTTTAACAGTTGTTAATACTTTGCAACTCATTGAAACATCCTTGCAAATGTATGAGGAGAATGGTAAATAATTAATTAGAAAAGCTACTCTATACATAGGCAATATGCTGTGCTTACCATTTTCTGCAGGGTGAGATTTTCAGATGCACCTAGGGGCTTGTCTACACTTACAGCACTACAGCAGCACAGCTACATCATTTAGTGAAGATACTGCACATGCTGACTGGAGGAGCTCTCCTATTGGCATAAGTACTCCACTTCCCTGAGGTGAGGTGGCTATGCTGACCAGAGAAGCCCTCCACTTAACCCAGTGCTGTCTACACTGGGGGTGAGATCAGTATAATTACGTGGCTCAGAGGTGAAGAAAATCCAAAGCTCTGAGTGATGTAGTTATACCAACATAATTTGGTAATGTTAGACCCAGTCTTGGTAGTTTAGGAGCACAATTTCCACAATTTTCATTGAGAATTCTGCTCCTAAGTCACTTAGGCACCTCCCTCTGTTACTACTGCCAGTGCCAGGCAAGATTCAGATTCATAAAGCTTTGAAATAGTGACTGGGAAGTAATGTACTCTTAAAATATCTCTTGTAAATGTATGTAACCAAAGACTTGCAGTCTCAGTCAACAGACACAATGAAGCATAAGAACATTTTATAAAAACAGATTCTGGTAAGGTACTTGACATATTACATACAGATTAATGCATTTTCCTTCTTAAGCAAAGGGACAAAAAGATGTTTGTCATTCTTCTGGGCTTTTAGAAGTCTTGGGGCTTTGATAAATATTATACCTGCCTCTGAAAATAGCTTGATTAGAAAAAGCATTATTTTTCCCTTTAGCTTCATAATCAATCACTAAATTTAACAGTACTCCCTCCTCCAAGTAGCAGTATCCCATCAAATTAGGCAGAATACAGAAATCCATTTTTGCATGTGTAGCTACTCTTGAAATGATGTTTTTAATGAGAAATAGGCTTCGTAAATTTACATTCTGGTCTTTCATTTTCATGCTTATGGAGAAGTCTGTTTTCCCACTGTACATTTGATTTGTGTGAAGCCCCTAAAAGAGCCCAGCGGGAGAAACATGCTTCAATGACCCAAATTTCAATGAAAAAATAGTTCCCAGAAACCCCTGATCATTGATGTTTGGATACAAGAGATAGAAGAATATATAAAAGGATATATGGACTATAAGAAAGTGTGTAATCTAGGCCCAGGAGCTACAAATACTAGCGTTTCAATACCCACTTTACTACCTACTTCATGTATAGTTTTGGTGAGGCATTTAAACACTCTGGGTGAAATCATAGCCCTGCTGAAGTCAACAGCAAAATTCTCATTGACTTAAACAGTGGCAAGATTTCATCCTCTGCTTTAGTTTTTCTTGCTACAAATGAGGAAAATAATTCATACAGTAATGGGGTTCATAATTATCTCAGAGGTGATAAGGGTTAATACTTGGACAATGTTTTGACAATATATAGGCCTACATCATAGAGGCAATCTGCTCCTATGTTGCTATGGAGGCAGTGATTTATTGAAGTATTTTTGCCTTTTTTCATTAAGTAATGCTTTCAGTTAATGCCTTAACCATGAGTATGGCTTTTTGGTCTAAAATCTAGATTTCAAATGTTTTCATTTGAGGAGATCTATAGTACATGGCCCTGATCCACCAATCTTTACATGTGTGATGATTATCCCTTCTTCACTGTACATTAGATCCCTGAAATCCAGAGCACAACATTCTACAGAATTAAGATGGGCTTCTGGAATTCGAACACTGGGATTATTTTATCTACGGTGAAACCCATAAAAAAACCACCGGAGGAAGCTAGAAATGAGTTAAATAATGAATGGATTTCTTTTCCTAATAAACTATGACTTTGCTTTCCAACATTTTGTAGACATGTATAAATCATTCTCTGTACTCCAGCTTAGAAGTACTTTTGAAGCAGTTTACCGTAGTAGTCTCCCTTAAGCTTTGTGTTCATATTTCTTATTCAGGAAGCACCCTGTTAGTGTGCTGCTCTGAATGTGGAGGTGGGGTTATGCTGAAGTTTTGGCTAGTGAGAAATCACGCCAAAGAGAAATGCTTCAAGTAAGAGTTTCAGAACATGCCTGGTTCTTTAGGGGGGAAAAATAAACAGGAAAGAAGCCAGCGTGTTTCAAAAAAAATCTTAAAAGTATTTACTGACTTCTACTCCTCTGTTGGATTGTTCAGCATGAGATAAACATTTGACTAATGAGTTAAGTATTTTTAATCATTTTGTGTCCCTTAACATATTATAATACTCTTGTAATTGTTGGTTAAAACTTTCATCTATTAACAAGTTTCAATGTACCCTTACTTCAAAGTGCTATAACTTAAAATTGCAAAATAAATACATTAGGATTCATATTATGATTGACTTTATGCCTCTTAACTGCACTAATGGAAAGACATTAATAATTGTCTTCTGCATGAATGAGATACGTAGTTATTACCCTTGCATAAATTCAGCTCTGTATTGTAAGACATTTGTAAATAATTTGCACAGAAACTCCAAACCAATAGCTTTGTCTAGCTATTTTCTGAATATAAATGAATATTAAAATTTACTCCTAAAATTATTTTATTTTTTAATCAATCTTAATAGTCAGAATTTTATAAGGCGAGCTGGTACTGACCCCTATATTCAGATTGCCTAATATTTTCCATTACGAAGGACTGTTGTGACCTTATCTTTGAGAAGTATTAGCACATTCATTGTTTGCTTTGGTATTCAGGAGGGAGAAACTTCTCAATCTATAAAGGTGCCTTTTCTTTTCCCCATGAAATTCCACTCATACTTAGCTGAATTTTAAAGTGTTAAAAATTACCATTTCTCATACTTTGCTTTGTTCCTACGGAAAATCATTGAATAGTCTAAAGAGCCCACCCTGTGCTACTGCCAAAACATCTTGGAGGTGCCAGCGCACCCATAGTGGGAGACGGAGGCAGAGAATAAAGCTGGGCTTCCCCTGACAAATCCTACCTTCCTTCTAGGACCCAACACATGGTCCTAGTGTCCCAGCATCCTTCAGGAACATCCTCTGGAGAAGGGGCTCCTGTTCTTCCCACAATGGAGAAGAGAGAAATCTAACATGGGCTCACTGATTGCCCTTTGGATCCTGGCACATGGCACCAGCAACCCCCACTCCCCAGGATAACAACCTTCTCCCTTTGGTAAGCAATAGTGTTGGTCCTATAGCTCATGTGTCAGACATTTGTACTGCAATAGTCTTGTGTCTTTAGAGGAAGTTACAAGCCTTATTATTTCTCTCAATTGTCTAGTAGAGGGTCAGACAGTGCAGAGTACATGGTTTTGGGAAAATTTAGGACTGAGAATGTGTTGGGGGTCACATTGCTGGTTGTAACCAAGGCTGGTGGAAACCAGAGGGGAGCTGTAAAGAAGCTGCTGGTGTCAGAGCTGCTAACCCAGGGTTGTCTAGCACACAGACACTTCAGGGTGTGACGTGTATACTTGTAGGCAAGTTGTGAGCATCGCAGGCTGGAAGCTACAGCACAGTTACAGGGCAAATGGTGACACAATTCATCACAGGTCTGGACTGCACCCTGAAGCCAGTAACAGGGTCACCTTAACTATTTTCACCTGTTTGGGAGGCTTCCACCAGCCCTTTCCCTTTTCAGCCTGATCCCAGACAGCCCATTGCTGTCTTCCTCTTGAATAAGAGTAAAAAGGGCTGAAAAGGAAGGGGGATTGGCCCCTGCTGTACCATGTTAGGAGCCCGTTACCCAGATTTTTTCTAAATCCTCTTCCAATCCATTTCATCCAATCACTGTGACCATTCCATAATGAGTACCTGCACTGGGCATCTGCCACAAGGAGGCTCCAGTAATTAGCTTAGCTGCCTCCCTCCCACCTGCTCTGGGTTCCCATATATTTGTCCAATTCTTTCCTTAATATTGGACAAAAATAGATGTGCACACTTGTTGGATAGCTGTACCCCATCCTCCCTGAATAACTTGGTTGCCCAATAATATCTGTCCAGGTGAGTAATTACCAATCCCCTGATAATTTGGTTTGAAATGTTGCAATGGAGTGTATCTGGGGAGCTAGAAAAGCCTGCCTGGACTGATACGGCTAGAAGTGGCTAAATATTTATACAACCAGCACATACTGTTGTTTCCAAAACCCCAACAGTTCCCTCCTTAAAAAGAGATTCAAAAGTTAATCAATGGTTTTGCATGGTGACTTAATCAAGTGGAAAAAACTGCTCTGAGTGTTCCTGAGTTTTGTGAAGTTGAATTTGCCTTTTTAAATGCTATATTTTCAACTCATAAAGCTGTAAAAATGATTGGGAATAAGAGAGAGTCATTCAGCATATAGAAGTTTATCCATTTTAATACATCATTTCCTTCTAATTGCTTCTTGATTGCATAGCTGTGTTTGCCTCAACAAGCTTGCCCATTAGGCCATTCCAAAAGTGTATTAGCCGACTGTGTTTAAAAGTGCTTCTTGACATCTGCTCTACATTTTTTCTTTTTGTACCTTGTATTTCTGTTACTCATGCTGTCTGAGATCTCTGCCTGATTTCAACCTTTGCTGTTAAGGATTTTATACATTTGTAATTTACCATCTCCATCAACCTACATTTTAAGCGTATTGTAAATTCGAATTCTAATATTCTTACTTTGCCAACTAGATCAGAAATTACTTTGCATGATCTAAGTTCTTGCACCTTTCATCGTTTTTCTGTTTACCTCATTTAAATGCTTGGTCCTGGTCCTGTTGTATTCAGTGGGGCTTTGTTTTGTTTTATTTTTTGTGTGTTTTTTGCTATGAACAAGTCCTGAGTGTGAAAACAACAAAGAGACAAGTGTTCAGTCAGGGGCCACATGCTAACTGGAATTTTTCAAAGGAGCCTTAATCTCATGGGATTTGGTTGCCTAGCTACCTTAGGATGCTTTCAAAATCTGTGATAATGTAGGAAGATGAAAAATGAGATAGGGTGCCCTAGTGTCTAGCACACTGTGCTGGGATTCAGGAAACCTAGATTCTGCTCTAAATGGTATTTGTAAATATGTGGGTATATGCGTAAACTAATCTCCATCTTTGATTGTTTTATTTCCCTACCAATTGATTAAGTATAAAGTTGATCCTCGGTCATCTAGAATCCAAATTCAAAGTCCTCCTTTTTTCCGCTTTTAAAAATAGCTGCTCTGGAACAGTTTCCTATCCATCCACACCCAAAACTCCCATTGAATGCTATTATCAGACTTGTATGTATTTAACAATGAATGGATTGGAACTACACTGTCCTACATTTCTTCCCATCTGTGGAGACATTAATCATTATGCAAGATGGAGTTCTAAAAATATTTGGAAAATGTCTAAGAAAATTTCATCTTTCCTTGTTGATTTTGGAATGCATTGACATTATCTGTGAATTCCTTAACCAAACCCTCTGATTATGTCACTTGACCCCACAGGATTAAGTCATGTATTTTTTTCTTCAATAACTATTACTGCCTGAAACATCCTGTGACTTACTATCCATTTTTAGTGACGTGAAAGCAAGGTAGTTAAGTGTTTCAGTCTCCACTTGCTCCTTATTTCCTGCCCTTCCATATTAAATAGAAGACCTTTACTTTCTATAGTTATAGTCTTGCATCTCATGTACTTTATACATTCAGCAAATACACGACATCATTTTTTTACTAATAGTTTTTTAGCTCAGAGTGAACGTTTGCATTTGAGTTAGTTCCTAAAATGATGACTCTCAATACAAGTGGAAAGACATCTCTGAGCAATGTGGATTTTGTGCTCTCAGAACTCCGAATGTAAGAAGCTATGTCTTGTGCAGCTAATCCCAGATGTATCCTCATCTTAAAGGGTTTGACAAATAACAGCCTCATTTCACTTGATAGTTCCTACCATATTGTGACTGGCTGCATATCATCTGATCGGATTTCTGCCAGGTTTGTAAGGTTAAGTCAGTGTGTACAGTATTTGATGTATTTTTACTGTTTCAATTCGCTCTTGATGTACGCTGTTATAACCTTTTGTATACTGGTCTGAGAGGAACTTCACAATTCCATGAAGTGTCTTGATACCTTATTACCTAATGTACAATTAAGCCATTTTCCATAACTCTTGGTAACATTTACTATTTTCAGAAAACCTTTACATTCAAAACATAATGCAAGTGACCATTCTGATAGACAAAATTAGACGCTGCAGGCATGGAGACTGTACTATTTGAATTTGTTCATATTTTATCATTATCTGGGATATCATTTGATGTGTGATAGTTTATGTTAATATCAGGTGTGCTATGTCATGGTGATTTGGTGATGTTGAACATTTTTTTCATAAGAAACATTGTGCATTATATACCTTGTTTGTTTAAGTGAATTTTGTGACCTGCATATGCATCTTACATTGCCTCATGCTCCAGGTAAAGTTGTAAGAGACCGTGTGGGACATTGCACCGCAGTTCCCTCTTACCACCATATGGTCAGCATCTTCTCTCCCTGTGCTTGTAGCTTCTATGAGAGCAATCATCCATTGTATTTAGTTAGTTAAATTGTCTTCTTATTTGTGAATGTAGCTGGGCCCATTCTGATTTCATCAGGGTACTATGCCCCATGTCCCATGGTTTAAGAATTGTGCTTCATGCCCTCATTTGTTCTTGATGAGCAACAAGCACAGCCACTGCCTCTACTGCTTGGGGGAAGTGCATCTAGCAGTATATTGTGATAGCTGCAGGTCCTTTTCATCCTGGTTCCATGAGGCTTGTCTCCTGCGGTGAATGCCCTACCCTCTACCTCCCACCCAGATCTGGCAGTATCGCCAAAGCACAACAAGGGCAAGAAGGAGAGCTGCAAGCTCTACCATCTGATGATCACTGGACTACAAGCACCAGTGGCCCCACTGATGGCGGAGGCCTCTTCAGACATGGTAGGCTTTTCCGTGGAAGAGCTGTCGTTCTCCCTGGAGTCCCAGAGGAGCTTGGACTTCTGGGTGCATCAGCTGCACTATGGGGGCTACCCCCAGTCCTGCTGCAGTGGTACACTTATTCCTGGTGCGGGGTCTGTCCCACTGCTCGTACCCACCTCCACCAGCCTTACACCACTCCATCCATGCCCCTGTGCTGGAACCCTCCAGCTCAGACACAGAGGCAGACCTGATGGCATCATCCTCTCCAGATGAAACACTGATTTTCTCCAAGTCTGTCATCTCCTGATGATCATCACCAGAAAGGTATGGCACAGCACTCCTGTCCCTACTGCCTCCCTAGCTAGTTGGGGTGCACACCTAGATGGCCATGCTGTGCAAGTGATGTGGACTCCACCGGAGGCACACATGCACATCAACATCTTGGAGCTGCATGCAGTCCGCCTGGCTTGCTGCACGTTCCTGCCTCTTCTCTGCGATCAACACATCCAGACACTCTCGGACAATACTGCAGGAGACCATCTGCCTCTGGAACTGGTGTATATGCCACAACATCATGCCCATATGGCATAACTTCCAGGGATGCAGACCTTCCTGGAGGATGCACTCAGCCAGACCTGGTACCTCAACCATGAGTGGGAGCTCCATGGCCGGACTGCTATCAGGGGTTTTCAGAACCCCCAACAGGAACAACTTAACTATTTCACTCCAGATTGTGTAAGGAATAAATCAACAGGAACACAACAATTCTGTCTGATAAGATTCATGCAAGTAAACATACTCTGTCTAAAACTACAATTTATTAGATTTAGGCAAACACAAACTTGAGCCATAGGTTTAGAACATACCAGATATTTACCTAACATCTGGAACGGTATTGAGTAATTAACACAGAGCTGGCCTTACCTGAGGTGAACTGAGGTGGCCACCACAGGTACCAGACTGAGGGGGGATGCCACTAGGAACCAGTGTAGAAAATTGTGTCTGCTGCTGGTGCATCTGTATTCTTTCTGCTCTAGATGCACAGAGATGGTGGAGTGCTGTGCTGGAGGAAGGAGGACACAAGAGACATAACAGGCAGGTAGGAGAAATGGTGAGAGGGAATAACAGAAAGCAGCAGGGAGTTGCGGGGAGCGAGAGGAGGAGGAACCTCTTATGTACCTCTCTAGCACCCCCAGGAGTCTGGACTGATTAACACCAGCTTCTCAGGGAGCTTCCTGTTTCCTGCTGCTTCCCTGAACCCACTTGAGGAAAACAGGCAGTCAACTGAAGTAGTAGGAGCCAATTAGGCCCTTAAGATGCTGATATCTTCCCTCACTGCCTGCTTATTTGTCCCCTTCAACTGAGTGTTGAGAGCCACTGTAGCCACTATAGCTGGCACAGAAAAGCAGTCATGAGTGAAAGAAGAAAATGCCCCTCTGGGGCAGCATTCAGAAAAAGAAAGAAAGCAAAGGTAGGTTTTCTATCTAAGCAGGAAGGAGCTCTCCTGAGATACATAGACACAAATGTTTACAGTGAGCCTTCCGGCCCCAGTGAGGATCTGAGTGGTGAGGAGATGCCTGACCTTCCAGTTAGTCAGTGTGCAGGTGACCTGGCAGCTACTCCAGCATCCATATCTCCATCTCAAATGGATGTAACCATGCACGTTCCTGTAGAAAAGTGTAGATCAGAGAAGTGTGTGGTGGAAGTGCAAGAAACAGCTGCTGCCAAGTTTAGTTTCTTAAGTCTAGATGATCCAGGACTGTGGATCCACTTGAGCAATAGCCTGAGGGACTTCCTTGTACTGCATGGGCCACAGCAAGTGAAAAACTTCATGTTCCCCAAAGACAATGAAAATAGAAGTTTCCTTCCAACACAGTACTGGCATGAAATCCCCAGTGGTGATGAAGTGGAGAAGCCATGGCTTATGTACTCAAAAACTGTATACTGTTTCTATTGCAAACTCTTCCAGTCTAATGTCCCCGTCATGTTGGGTTCTACAGGAACAAAGGACTGGAAAAATCTGGCATGCCATGAGAAGGCAACAAACCACCAGAGAGCATTCCATAGGTGGAAAGAGCTTGAAGTGAGACTAAGGTTAAAGGCCACCATAGATGATCAGCATCAAGAGAAGATTGCATCAGAGTCTCTTTACTGGCAAAATGTTCTGAAAAGGCTCATTGCCATTGTGAGAATGCTTGCTACCCAAAACCTAGCACTGCATGACACTTCAAATCGGCTGTATGTGCCAAACAATGGAAACTTCCTTAAAATTGTGGAGCTGATGGCTGAGTTGGATGCTCTATCCCAGGAGCATCTAAGAAGACTCACCACCCAAGAAATGTACACACACCACTACCATGGAAAAACAATTCAAAATAAGATCATATTGGCAAAAAAAGTAAAGGAGAAGATTGTGGCAGATCTGAAGTCAGCAAGATATTATTCTGTTATTCTGGACTGCACACCTGACATCAACCATACGGAACAAATGACTTTAATGGTGCATTTTGTAACAACAACAGAACCTAGTGAAAATGTCCCTGCAATGGTGACTGTCAGAGAGCATTTTCTAGAATTTATTGACACTGATGATACTACAGAAGGTGGTATGACAAATGTGCTTCTTAAAAAGCTGGAAGATACAGGATTTGCGATAGCTGGCATGAGAGGTCAGGGCTACGATAATGGTGCCAACATGAGAGGAAAGAACAGAGGAGTGCAGTCATGGATCAGAGAGTTAAACCCTCAAACTTCTTTTTTGTCCCATGCAATTCTATTTAATTGAACTTGGTGGTCAGTGATGCAACACTAGCTTGTGGAAAGGCTGCTGAATTTTTTAATTTAATCCAAAGAATCTATGTATTTTTCTCTGCATCAACTCACCGATGGCAAATTTTGAAGCAACATCTAGGAACATCCTCTCTGACACTGAGTGTCACACAATGGGAAAGTCGAGTGGAGGTGATAAAGCCTATCAAACACCAAATTGGGAAGATAGATGATACCATAGTTGCCATTATGGAGGATAATGCTATGACAGGAACTGTTTGTGGGAGAACAGTGGCAGAGGGAAATGGAATCACCAGAAACATACATAACTTCAAATTTCTGTGTGGCTTAGTGTTGTGGCATGACATACTTTTTGAAATAAATGTTGTAAGCAAGCGACTCCAAGGTGTTGACCTTGATATATCTGGAGCAATGGGACAACCAGACAAAGCAAGGTCATAGCTACAGTCTTACCGGTCAATGACGGATTTCTAAATGTTCTGAAATGTGCATAGAAGTTGGCAGAGGGGTTGGAGCCTGTATCATAGAGCTTGGCTGTAGACAATGGATCATGTGGTGTGGTCTGGATGAAAGCTGGAGGCATGTAGGTAAGTATAGTGATAAGTAGGTTTCTGGTATAGGGTGGTGTTTATGTGACTTGTGATTGTATCTTAGAGCTTGGTTGTGGACATTTGCTCCAACCCCTCAGAGAGAGACAAACACCTACAAGATCTCTATCAAGCATTCTTACAACTACAATACCCACCTACTGAAGTGAAGAAACAGATTGACAGAGCAAGAAGAGTATCCAGAAGTCACGTACTAAAGGACAGACCCAACAAAGAAAGTAACAGAACACCACTAGCCATCATCTTCAGTCCCCAACTAAAACCTCTCCAGCATATCATCAAGGATCTACAACCTATCCTGAAGGATGATTCATCACTCTCACAGATCTTGGGAGACAGGCCAGTCCTTGCTTACTTAAATCCCTCTCAACCTGAAGCAAATACTCACTAGCAACCACAGACCACACAACAAAAACACTAACCCAGGAACCTATCCTTGCAACAAAGCCTGTTGCCAACTCTGTCCACATATCTATTCAAGGGGACACCATCATAGGACCTAATCACATCAGTCACACTATCAGAGGCTTGTTTACCTGCACATCTACCAATGTGATATATGCCATCATGTGCCAGCAATGTCCCTCTGCCATGTGCATTGGCCAAACCGGACAGTCTCTATGTAAAAGAATAAATGGACACAAATCAGACGTCAAGAATTATAACATTCAAAAACCGGTTGGAGAACACTTCAATCTCCCTGGTCACTCAATTACAGACCTAAAAGTTGCAATATTACAACAAAAATCTTCAAAAAAAAGACTCCAAGGAGAGACTGCTGAATTGGAATTAATTTGCAAAATGGACACCATTAAATTAGTTTTGAATAAAGACTGGGAGCATATGGGTCATTACGCAAAGTAAAACTTTTTCCCCATGTTAATTTCCCCCCAATATCCCTCACCATTCCTCACAACTTCTTGTCAACTGCTGCAAATGGACCATTTTGGTTACCACTACAAAACATTTTTTTCTCTCCTGTTGATAATAGCTCACCTTAACTGATCACTGCCGTTAGAGTGTGTATGGTAATACCCATTGTTTCATGTTCTCTGTATGTGTATATATATACATATCTTCCTGCTGTATTTTCCACTGCACACATCCGATGAAATAAGCTTTTGTGGGCTACAGCGCATGTTCAAATAAATTTGTTCATCTCTAAAGGTACGTCTACGTTACGGGATTATTCCGATTTTACATAAACCAGTTTTATAAAACAGATTGTATAAAGTTGAGTGCATGCAGCCACACTAAGCACATTAATTCGACGGTGTGCGTCCATGGTCCGAGGCTAGCATCGATTTCTGGAGCGTTGCACTGTGGGTAGCTATCCCGTAGCTATCCCATAGTTCCCGCAGTCTCCCCTGCCCCTTGGAATTCTGGGTTGAGATCCCAGTGCCTGATGGGGCAAAAATCATTGTCGTGGGGGTTCTGGGTACAGCCTCACTCCTCCCTTCGTGAAAGCAGCAGACAACCATTACGCTCCATTTCGCTCCTGGGTGAACTGTGCAAATGCCATAGCACAGCAAGCATGGACCCTGCTCAGATCAATACTGCAATAGTGGACGTTGTAAACACCTTGCGCATTCTCGTGCAGTCTATGCTGAACCGAGACCTGCAAAGCCAGGTGAGGAGGAGGCAGCGGCTACGGCAGCGCGGCGAGGAGAGTGATGAGGACATGGACACAGAATTATCTCAAACCGCGGGCCCCTGCGCTTTGGAGATCCTGCTGGTAATGGGACAGGTTCTAGCCATTGAACGTGGATTTTTAGGCCTGGGAAACAAGCACAGACTGGTGGGACCGCATAGTTTGCAGGTGTGGGACGATTCCCAGTGGCTGCGAAACTTTCGCATGCGTAAGGGCACTTTCATGGAACTTTGTGATTTGCTTTCCCCTGCCCTGAAACGCCATAATACCAAGATGAGAGCAGCCCTCACAGTGGAGAAGCGAGTGGCAATAGCCCTCTGGAAGCTTGCAACACCAGACAGCTACCAGTCAGATGGGAATCAATTTGGAGTGGGAAAATCTACTGTGGGGGCTGCTGTGATGCAAGTAGCCAAAGCAATCATTAAGCTGCTGCTACGAAAGGTTGTGACTCTGGGAAACATGCAGGTCATAGTAGATAGCTTTGCTGCAATGGGATTCTCTAACTGTAGGGAGGCAATAGATGGAACCCATATCCCTATCTTGGCACCAGAGCACCAGGGAACCCAGTACATAAACCGCAAGGGGTACTTTTCAGTGGTGCTGCAAACACTGGTGGATCACAAGGAATGTTTCACCAACATCCACGTGGGATGGCCAGGAAGGGTTCATGATGCTCGCGTCTTCAGAAGCACTGCTCTGCTTAAACTGCTGCAGCAAGGGAATTTCTTCCCAGACCAGAAAATAACAGTTGGGGATGTTGAAATGCCTGTCGTTATCCTGGGTGACCCAGCCTACCCCTTGATGCCATGGCTCATGAAGCCATACCCAGGCAGCCTGGACAGTGGTCAGGAGCTGTTCAACTATAGGCTGAGCAAGTGCAGGATGGTGGAAGAATGTGCATTTGGCCGTTTAAAGGTGCGCTGGCGCACATTACTGACTCGCTCAGACCTCAGCCAAACCAATGTCCCCTTTGTTATTGCTGCTTGCTGTGTGCTCCACAATCTCTGTGAGAGTAAGGGGGAGACCTTTATGGCGGGGTTTGAGGCTGAGGCAAATCACCTGGCTGCTGATTACGCACAGCCAGATACCAGGGTGATTAGAAGAGCACACCAGGAAGCGGTGCACATCAGAGAAGCTTTGAAAATGAGTTTCATCACGGGCCAGGGTACAGTGTGACTGCTGTGTTTGTTTCCCCTTCATGAACCCCTCCCTTTACTGACTCCTTCCTTGTAAGCAACCCACCCTCCCCCTTCGATTACAGTTTGCTTAAGGAAATAAAGTCTCTATCATTTAAAAATCATGTATTCCTTATTAAAAAGTAATTATAAAAAGAGGCAGAGAACTGACAAGGTATCCTGGGTGTGGTTTGGGAGGAGGATAGGAGGGAAGGAAAAGGCCATTAAACACATTTCAATGTAATGACAGCCTTTTGGTTGGACTGTCCATGGGGGTGGAGTGGGCGGGTGCACGAAGCCTTCCCCCATGCGTTCTTACACGTCTGGGTGAGGAAGATATGGAACATGGTGAGTGGTGAGGGTGGTTACACAAGGGCTGCAGCAGCACTCTGTGACCCTGCTGCTCTTCCTGAAGATCCACCAGACGTCAGAAGATATCAGTTTGATCACGCAGCAGCTCCAGAGTTGCATCCCGCCACCACTGATCTTCCTGCGTACACCTCTGATCTTCCTGCCGCCACCTCTCATCTTGAGCGTCTCTCCTATCCTCACGTTGGTCCCTCCTGTCCTCGCGTTCATTGGCATCTTTCCTGTACTTTGCTACCACTTCCTTCCAGTCATTCAGATGAGCTCTTTCGTTGCGGGTTACTTCCATGATTTCCAAGAACATTTCATCTCACGTCTTCTTTTTCCTCCGCCTTATCTGAGAGAGCCTTAGGGATGGAGTAGGGAGGCTTGAAAAATGTGCAGCTGCATGAGGGAGGGAAAAAAGGGAGAGAAGTATTTTAAAAGATACATTTTACAGAACAATGGTTAAACTCTTTCACAGTGAACACTATTCACCTTACATAGCACATATGATTTCATTACAAGGTCGCATTTGGCATCTTAATATTGAGTGCCTGCGGCTCTGGTGTTACAGATCTCACAGACGCAGGTCCGGGCATCAGAATTCAGCTTGTATGCAGCCATGATAAGCCATTGTCTTTTGGCTTCTCCAGCCTTCATATACACGGTGCCCTCTGCTGCTTCTTTCTTGTTAACATGCAGCAGCAGAAGCCAACCCCCCCATCCAATTCTTTAGGATGATTGCTTTACCCCTCCCCACATGGCTGGTATCATGGAAGATCACTGCTAATCACCCCCCTTTCCGCCCCCCACCGCGTGGCTGGTAGCTGGGAAGATTCCTGCTAGCCAAACGCAAAAAAGCTCAGCGCTATCCTTCGTCCCCTCCCCTCGCTTGGCTATGTGCAAAGAAGGATTTCTTTTAAGCAATAGCCCAGTAGGAAAATGGCCATCTCTGTCCCCTTAATTAAATTCCTGAATTTCAACCAGGTTACCATGAACGATAGCACTCTGCTGAGGACAACAGAGAAAGATAAAGAACGGATGTTTCTTGAATGCCAGCAATCACCGGGACCATACACAGCTATGCTTTGTCATGCAATGATACCCGATTGCTTGCTACATGCGTGGCGTGGTAAAGTGTCCTAACTTGGTGGACGGAACAAAGCTGCCTTGCCCAGAAACCTTCTGCAAAGGCTTTTGGAGTACCTCCAGGAGTGCTTCATGGAGATGTCCCTGGAGGATTTCCGCTCCATCCCTAGACATGTTAACAAACTTTTCCAGTAACTTTACTGGCCGCGAATGCATCGCAAGCCCTCATGGCAAATCATTCATTAAAAAAAGCTTGCTTTTAAACCATGTTTTATATTTACAAAGGTACACTCACCAGAGGTTGCTTCCATGGCTTCACTGTCTGGGCTAGTGTCTTGTGAGGGCTGGGAGGGTAATTCCGTCTGGGTCATAAAAAGCTCCTGGCTGTTGGGGCTAATAGAGTGCTGTGTGCTCATTGCAAGGTCATCCTCCTCTTCCTCCTCCTCTTCCTCATCTTCCCCCTCTGCAGAATCCTCAGCCATGGTTGAGATTACAACCCCCACCTCGGAATCCACGGACAGGGGTGGAGTAGTGGTGGTGCAGCCCCCTAAAATTGCATACAACTCAGCGTAGAAGCGGCATGTTTTGTGCCCTGACCTGGACCTTCCGTTTGCTGCTTTGGTTTTCTGGTAGGCTTGTCTGAGCTCCTTAACTTTCACTCTGCACTGCACTAAGTCCCTGGGGTGACCTTTTTCCATCATAGCCTTGGAAATTTTTTCAAATATTTTTTCATTTCGTCTTTTGGAACAGAGTTCTGTTAGCACAGAATCCTCTCCCCATATAGCGATCAGATCCAGTATCTCCTATGCGGTCCATGCTGGAGCTCTTTTTTGATTCTCAGGAGACTGCATTGTTACCTGTGCTGATGAGCTCTGTGTGGTCACCTGTGTTGATCACAGCTCCACGCTGGCCAAACAGGAAATGAAATTCAAAAGTTCGCGGGGCTTTTCCTGTATACCTGGCCAGTGCATCTGAGTTCAGATTGCTGTCCAGAGCAGTCACAGTGGTGCACTGTGGGATAGATACCGCCCGGAGGCCAATACCGTCAATTTGTGGCCACACTAAACCTACTCCAATATGGTAATACCGATTTTAGTGCTACTCCTCTCGTTGGGGGGGAGTACAGAAACCAATGTAAAGAGCCCTTTATATCAATATAAAGGGCCTCGTAGTGTGGACGGGTGCGGCGTTAAATCGGTTTAAACGGTAGTGTAGACCAGGCCTAAGGTGCCACAAGTACTCCTGTTCTTTTTGCGGATACAGACTAACACGGTTGCTCTAAGTACTGAGCACTCTCTGTTCCCACTGGGCCAGAATGTAATATTCCCCTTACACTGAACAGTATCTTACACTACACATAGTCCTGTTGATTTTAGTGGGACTACTTGTGTAGAAAGGTTCTACTCAGAGATACAGCATGGCTCAGAGGTTAGTTCAATAATCTAGGACTTGAGAGACTGGGATTCAAGTTCCTGTTCTGCTACAACTTTCTTGTGTGATGTTGGGAAATCATTTTGCCTCTCTCTGGCTGAGTTCTCTGTCTGTAAAATGGGGATGATAATACTTTCCTAGCTCACCAGGGTGTTGTGAGGATAAGTACATTAAAGATTATGAGATAGATAGTATGGTGATGGAGGCAACATAATTACCTTACACGGTGTGACTAAAGGTATCAACATTTAGTTAGTGGGATACAGAGGCTACTCAACAGCTAAAAGTGATGGGCCTTGAAAGTGGACATCCAAATCCCATTACCAATCCAAATTCCAAGAGCCACTCTGTCCCTCCGTTATAATTTTAACTACATGAGTTTATGGGGAAAATATTAATCCTGAGATTTACTAAGACACGTTTTTGCAAATGCATTTAAAGGAAAAGATTTCTGAAAGTGCCAGTTTACTCCTGCTCAAGTTGGTTATATTTTTTATATATTGTTGTTTAACCTAACAGGCTTGAAACAAATTGATATAGATGAACTGGCTCTTTGTAATGTATCTATTCAACAATACTCTGCATTTTCTATACGAGATAAATATTGATGAACTAAACAGTACTTTGTAGTCTACTATGTGCAGATTTCTCTGAAATTTTAATGGCATGTGGAAGCAATGAAGTAGTCAAAGGTCTCAATGTTACTATATCTCCTAATGTCATAAATATCTTGAAATTATAAAGGAAAACAAATATCTTCTTGTTCTGATCTCTTTAATTTGAAGGATGAAACCGGCAGGGGAAAAAAAAAGATTTTGTGTAGAGAGAAAGTAAAACCACAGTGTGAGTGCTTTCTGTTCAGTCACCAGGTAAAATTTTCGTATAGGGCCTGATTCTCCATCCCTTACTCAGCCAAAGGGAGTTTGACAACTAATGGTTATCCGAAGAGACCGTGCTAATTCAAATTTAGATTTTTTTAAAACAAACTGGTATGGAATTTAAGATCAAGAGAAATGTTTCCTTAGTTTCTGTTTTAAATAAATAAATACAGCTACTTTTAAATGGACAAGCAATTCCTCTGCAGTATAAGAAGCTCAGACATTGCAGTGCTAAGAACATGACAGTGAAACTATCTAAGGTCTTGGTCTTGCAAACACTTCTTTATATGAGTGGATAGCACTTTCACGGATGTCACTGAGAATATTCATATGCTTAAAATTAACTATGTTAGTGTTTGCTGGATCAGAGCCCTACTTTATTGTATTGCTCCCATTATCAATGCACAAACTGATTGTACGCTGTGATGGAGCAAGGCCAGATGGCTACGGTAAAGTAGTGAGGAACAGATATGTTAGCCCCATGCTAAACAAATCCCTGGTAATATGATAACCAAATGGCAATTGCTCCAGGTTAATCAAGACACCTGGGGCCAATTAAGATCTTTCTAGAAGGCAGTGGAGATAGCTAGATTGGGACACCAGAAGCCAATCAAGGGCTGGCTGGAACTAGTTAAAAGCCTCCCAGTTAGTCCGTGAGGGGCATGTGTGAGGAGCTGGTAGCAAGAGGTGCAAGGAGCTGAGAGAGAGAGGGAGAGGGAGAGGGTGAGGGTGTGCTGCTGGAGGACTGAGGACTACAAGCATTATCAGACACCAGGAGGAAGGTCCTGTGTTGACAATAAAGAAGGTATTTGGAGGAGGCCATGGGGAAGTAGCCCAGGGAGTTGTAGCTGTCATGCAGCTGTTACAGGATGCACTATAGACAGCTGCGATCCACAGGGCCCTGGCTGGAACCTGGAGTAGAGAGCGGGCCTGGGTTACCCCCAAACCTCTCAACTCCTGATCAGACACAGGAGGAGTTGACGCAGACTGTGAGTTTCACCAGAGAGGAAGATCACTGAGGTGAGCAAATCCGCCAATAAGCACAGGACCCACCAAGGTAAAGGAGGAACTTTGTCACAAGACATAGCACACACTGATAATGGCATAGCAGACACCTTTTTGATTTAATAATTTAAAAATTAATTTAATTTTTTTTATTATTCAAGCTAAGAGAAATGCAAAAGGTAAAATAGAGTTCTAAAATTTTCAGACTCAGTAATTAAAGGTTCTATTAAAGACACATTAAAGACATTTGTTTATAAGATTATTTTTTAGTTAAAAATGAAAGGTAAATCAAACTAAAACTGAGGATTCCTTATGTTTAGAATGTCTTAATTAGATACATTTTCTAAAAGAATTTGAATATGGAAAGTTCTAAGTATTGTTACTTTATCAATATGTTCAAGCAATGACTTCTAAACAAGATGTTAGAAAAGGCTGCATTTTTTTTCTGTTATTAGCAAAGAAACAATTGAAGGAAAATAAACTGATAGTGACTGCTATCACATCAATAACTAAATAATTTGATTTGGCAATTGCAAGTCAGCTTTATTGGCTACACTTATTTTATTGCCATTTCACTAAATACAGTGGTAGACTTGTCTCTTGACACCACAGTATTTAGTTTGATTACTGACTTGAGGGTGTGGGAAAGTTTTCTGAGTCAATTTAATAGAGTATCATTCTGGAGGGAGGAATGGTTATTACAAGGGGGATTAAAAATCCACTCAGATGCGGAAGAGGGCACAGGTTTGGGAATGTTTTTTATCAAGGCAAATGGTATGCACAAAAATGGCCCGACACTTGGACACAAAAAAGGGTTGTGCGTAATATAAACTTCTAGGATTTTTCCTCATTCTAGCTGTGGTAGTGATTTGGGGATTGGAGCTGGCCAATAAAAGGGTGTGTTTCTAGTGCAACAACATGGCAGTGGTACAGGTTATCAATAGCCAAACTTCCAGATCGCCAAGAGTTATGAGGTTGGTAAGGGTGTTTGTTCTACAATGTTTAATCTTCAACATCTGTTTTTCTTCCAAGCATGTGCTGGGCATGGATAATGGCATAACAGATGCCTTATCTCGTTTCCAGTTTGACAGATTTCGTGAGTTTGCCCCAGTGGCTAGCAGTGAACCTGAGCAGATGCTGCTGGCTCTCTGGAATCTCAGAATATAATGTAGTTGGCAGAACTGAAATTTTGGCTCCATGTTTACAAGTTGGTTATTTTGTTTTCTCTTAAGGAGTCTTGTCAATTCAAAGATCCAGAGAGTTGGTCACCTATACAACCCTGCGTGGAGGATGGTTGTTGCAGTACCAGGTCAAGGACAATGCAGCTGCTGGTTCCCCTTGATGATCACACATGGGACAATGTGTTCTTTCTCCCCAGTAGGGCTACTAGGCAAGAGGCCATTTGGAAATGTCTGGGAACCTAGCTGGATTGGTGGGGAGGCAACCAAGCAAATTGCTGGTACCTCCTTGTGGCAGATGTCCAGTGCAGGTACTCCACAGGGAAGCCAGCCAGTGACCAGATAAATGGCCGGGTAAAGAACTTAAAAGGATAAAGGAACAGAATGGGGGAGGGAGTTAGGGACTCCGCTGATTGGTAAGGCAGGGAGCCAACCCCCACCTATTCTCATAGCCCACCTTAACCCTCTTACGAGAGTGGTGGATGATAAGGTCCAATCCATGGTCGGCTGGGGGACCTGAATGGAAACAAAGGGGGGCTGGTGGAAGCCCAGGTTAATGATTTAAATAAACATGGATTTGCCCGCACTGTACGCTTTATCTGCTGGGTAGTACCAGACATCTATATAATAAAGTTATGGCCCGATTAAAATCCATAACAAGTGTCGCCTGTCCTTCTTGTGGTGTACCCAGACAATTAGTTCGATTACTGACTGAAGGAAATCTTTAGTGTGTTTTCTTAGCAATTTTGATTTAATAAACTTTCTTCCTTAACTAGTATTGCAAAGAATATTCCTTGAAGCCTGTAGTTAAGACTTCTTTTTAGCAATAGAATTTGTAAAGAATATTTTTGACATGGATAGTCTTATGATAGAAAATAAGAATCACTATTGGTATCGTTTTGTTGTGAACGCCACCTGTATCCTATTTCCATCTCCTTCACTTTCAAGCTGTAAATACATATACAATCTACTCTAAGTGTGTCTTTCCTCCAGCTGCATTACTGTTATTTTTTCCCCAATCTTTCTTCATTTTATATCCTATGTCTAAAAATGCTAGAGTTCAATTCCAAAATATCCTGGCTATCAAATCTCATGTCTATCACTAGGTCAGTATAATTCTGTTATAGGGACAAAGCTGGAATATATAGATGTTTTTGCCATGCTAACATAAATGTTCTTAAGGTCAGGTAGGGAGAATCATTTGTCAATCACGTGTCTCGGTGACTAGTTTACATTTATAAGAAGCTTTTATATTGTTTATGACAATAGTATAGCCTTTGCTTTTTTAGTTTTTCCTTTCTATAGTACACGATATTCTACCACTGAGCAATACATCAGTCTGTTTCAGTCAGTGTACAGGAACAGGTGGGAGGGTCTCTCGATCACTTCTGAAACTTTTTAGTGTGAACAGAATGCAATCAAGAGGATTAACTCCAGATTCTAGCCTCTCCAACAGGTGCTGTGACTCATTCAGCATATTCTTGTAATTATGTGCTGTTAGTTCAGGTGCTACTATTCCCTTATGTAATTTGATTTCTTTGCTATAGTACAGAATATACAATGACTCACTTTTCCATTACCAATTGGTCTTTTTGTCCAAATCTTATCTCCAGGCGAACGTTTAATTGATCGGTGCTCTTTAGTTTGTTAGGTTTGTGTAATACAAATTATATGACATCCTGGCCTCCTCGGGTTCTGTGATTCACCCTCAGTAGTTTTGGGTATTATCGATGCTAACTCTCCCCTGTTTTTGCCAACTAGTTGGTTTATTGAATCACTAGAATGTTGGGACATGCCTGACACATTCAGTTGCACAGTGGATGTGCTCTCTCAGTGAACACAGGAATGATAGGAAGCAGTCAAGCTGTTAATTGCTCTCTGTTGGTGTAGTACTAGTCCAAGTGAGAAATATGTTCGTACTTTCAGAGCTCTCACAATCTGCCATTCAATTAATTGATCTAAAACATCAATAATTAAAACACACAATTTTTTTCAAAAGGAAAATAGGCCTACATAAAACTTTTGTTGTTGCTAATTTGCTTGCTGTCTAATACAATAAGTATGAATGTATGAATTTTCATGCAATGTGTGAACTTACAGAGAGTGAAAGATTTCACATAGGAAGCACAAGGATAAAGTAATAAAATTCTCTAATATGAAACATTTAAATTGCAAAACAGTTCTCTGCGAACACAAACTTTCACCTACCAGTGGCCATTTCTTAGTGTCTCGCACGTGAAAGTAGACAGCTGTTCATCTGTGAAGAATTGTGTAAAATAGGACTAATTCTTAACAAACCGGGTCCAGGTAGCTATTTACTTAAAAGAAAGCTCTCTTGATAAGGCAAAATAGAAAAGAAAAATTAAAAGACCCACTAAAAAGTCTTCACATGAAGTCAGCTGTATCCATTTCTTGGGATATTGAGGCTTTTGGACCTGATAGGCTTTTGTAGCTTTATTTGTGACTGAGCAGTTTGTTTGGCAGTAACTGTTCACTGCAGACACTATTGTGGGAACTTGAATGGATTGTGGCAGTGAGCTTTTGGCTGGATAGCTCTATTATGTGGGCTCAAACAAAATACCTGCTAAATATATTATCTTAACAGTATTCTATCATCCAAGTACATGCAGCATGATTTCATTGCATTGTATGCTCTCATATTCACTGATTATAAAAAGCCATACTTCTAAATTTACTCCCCCTGTTTAATAGAGAGAGGATGGGGAAAAATAAATGTATGTATTTTTGTTTTTCATGCTTTTCGGAAGGCTGTTGATTGGGAACTTGAGCCAGTAGGCTGTGAATGAAACATGAATGAGAACAATAGGTGGATAACCTATTTGTACTTAGAGTATTGATTCGTTGACAAGGCCATCAACAGGAACAAAGAATTACATTTAAAAATGAGATGTGACATCCCAAATCATGAGATAGAAAGTAACTGCATCAAATTCTATTTTCCCCTCCCTGGTGGATAGAGATGGCTATTGAAATCTGTTCTTCTGCGGGAGTGGTAGGAATTTTTAACATAATTATTGGTGCCATTCGATTTATGCTTCCAGATCTTCATTTTAGAAGTTTGTTTCTAGTGCCTGGCAGGCATATTTGTATTTGTGGGTCTGATATTTGGATTTAATTTCGTTGGCTATTTGTATTGCTGTTTGGAGATGTAATCTTAAAACCAGCATAAAATCCATGAAAAATTAATGACAAGAGAGATTCCCATGCTAGTGTGATGAAAGTCAAACTAACTCAGAAGTGTAAAATATCCTTTTCTGCCAGCTATACCAAGGTTGTGCCTGAAGTTTGACTACAGATGAATGCAGATAGTGGGTTGACAGCACACTAGAATATCTGTGTGCCCCTGTGCTCATCCAGTGCCCCTTTCTTCCTCTCTGTCGAACAAAACTCAACTGAGTGCAAGTGGGAGCCTGCAGATCATTCCTGTGTAATGATCTTGTACCCTTCTGGGTGTTCAGGATGCCTTGGACTCTTCTTTCTCTTCACAGAATTAACACTATGGGCCTGATTCACCTCCCATTTAAGTCAGTATTAGGATTCCCTGTTATCTCAAATGGGAGGTGGATAAAGCCCACATAAGTTAACAGGAGTTGGATCAGGTCTTATATGATCATTCCATTCTACTCACCGTTGGCCAGCAAGGACTCTTTCTCCCACTACAGGGTTGTTCATATTGAGACAGTCTCACTTTAGTATAGTTTTACCTTCACCATGAAATAGAATCCATACTTCACTGACATGAGGTTAGTCATGGTCTTCTATGGACTGAAGCATGGTAATTTTGAGGGTTGTCCATGCCTGTGTCAGGAGATTGAACTGGCACAAACTACCTCTCTTTTTGTCCCTGTACTAGTGCAGCTGGCCCATTGTATTTCCTTTCACTGTATTCTCAGTCATTCCCACAGGAGATGAATCTGTCCTTTTTAACATAGTGAGCTGCTTCTAAGTTTTCGTACAATGAATTCTTTACTTTCAGTTTTGAAGCATTCATGGCATCTTTTGTGTTTGTACCTACTGTTGTTATTCAGATGCTTTTCCATATAGCTATGACATCTTTGATGACCCGTCGTTTCTTTCTTCTCTCTTGTGCTGAGTTGTTGAAATAGTAGTAAAAGGAGTAAATGGCAAGTTTTTTAAATATGTCTGCTGTACTTGGTTTTTCTTCAGCTACATAATTAGCAATCACTCCATTCTCCAGTCTCTTTAGACAGGTTTCAAGGTCATCTTTGTTTTCTTTAGACTCAATAATTCTGCCTACATAGAATATTTTGTTGTTGTTCTCCTTTTCTTTCAGCATCAATGTAGAAGATTACTGTCTTAGATATTACTACTACAGCTCATTGATACAAATTCACCGTGCATTATATACATACAAACTGATTCATCAGTGTGCTACTCTTGGTTTCAGTAGAAATCAATAGAATTACAGCAAAGAATCCTGTGGCACCTTATAGACTAACAGACGTTTTGGAGCATGAGCTTTCGTGGGTGAATACCCACTTCCTCAGATGCATGTAATGGAAATATCCAGGGGCAGGTATATATATGTGTGCTAGCAAGCAAGCTAGAGATAACGAGGTCAGTTCAATCAGGGAGGATGAGGCCCTGTTCTAGCAGTTGAGGTGTGAAAACCAAGAGAGGAGAAACTGGTTCTGTAATTGGCAAGCCATTCACAGTCTTTGTTCAATCCTGAGCTGATGGTGTCAAATTTGCAGATGAACTGAAGCTCAGCAGTTTCTCTTTGAAGTCTGGTCCTGAAGTTTTTTTGCTGCAGGATGGCCACCTTAAGGTCTGCTATAGTGTGGCCAGGGAGGTTGAAGTGCTCTCCTACAGGTTTTTGTATATTGCCATTCCTAATGTCTGATTTGTGTCCATTTATCCTTTTCCGTAGAGACTGCCCAGTTTGGCCGATGTACATAGCAGAGGGGCATTGCTGGCATATGATGGCGTATATTACATTGGTGGATGTGCAGGTGAATGAACCAGTGATGGTGTGGCTGATCTGGTTAGGTCCTGTGATGGTGTCGCTGGTGTAGATATGTGGGCAGAGTTGGCATCGAGGTTTGTTGCATGGATTGTTTCCTGAGCTAGAGTTATTATGGTGTGGTGTGCAGTTACTGGTGAGAATATGTTTCAGGTTGTCAGGTTGTCTGTGGGCAAGGATTGGCCTGCCACCCAAGGCCTGTGAAAGTGTGGGATCATTGTCCAGGATGGGTTGTAGATCCTTGATGATGCGTTGGAGGGGTTTTAGCTGGGGGCTGTATGTGATGGCCAGTGGAGTCCTGTTGGTTTCTCTCTTGGGTTTGTCTTGCAGTAGGAGGCTTCTGGGTACACGTCTGGCTCTGTTGATCTGTTTCCTTATTTCCTCATGCGGGTATTGTAGTTTTGAGAATGCTTGGTGGAGATTTTGTAGGTGTTGGTCTCTGTCTGAGGGGTTAGAGCAGATGCGGTTGTACCTCAGTGCTTGGCTGTAGACAATGGATCGTGTGATGTGCCCGGGATGGAAGCTGGAGGCATGAAGGTAGGCATAGCGGTCGGTGGGTTTTCGATACAGGGTGGTGTTAATGTGACCATCACTTATTTGCACCGTGGTGTCAAGAAAGTGGACCTCCCGTGTAGATTGGTCCAGGCTGAGGTTGATGGTGGGGTGGAAGCTGTTGAAATCATGGTGGAATTTTTCCAGAGTCTCCTTCCCATGGGTCCAGATGATGAAGATGTCATCAATGTAGCGTAGATAGAGAAGGAGTGTGAGTGGACGAGAGCTGAGGAAGCGTTGTTCCAGGTCGGCCATGAAGATATTGGCATATTGTGGGGCCATGCGGGTGCCCATAGCAGTGCCACTGATCTGGAGATATATATTGTCATCAAATTTGAAATAGTTGTGTGTAAGTATAAAGGCACAGAGCTCAGCAGCCAGTTGTGCTGTGGCATCATCAGGAATGGTGTTCCTGACAGCTTGTATTCCATCTGTGTGTGGGATGTTTGTGTAGAGAGCCTCTACATCCATGGTGGCTAGGATGGTGTTTTCTGGGAGGTCACCAATGCATTGTAGTTTCCTCAGGAAATCAGTGGTGTCGCGGAGATAGCTGGGAGTGCTGGTGGCATAGGGTCTGAGTAGAGAGTCCATATATCCAGACAGTCCTTCAGTGAGAGTGCCAATGCCCGAGATGATGGGGCGTCCAGGATTTCCGGGTTTGTGGATCTTGGGTAGTAGATAGAATAACCCTGGTCGGGGCTCTAGGGGTATGTTGATTTCTTCTGGTGTTAGTGTAGGGAGTGGTGCTGCTTCCCACAGCCCCCATTGGCCTGGAGCGGTGAACTGCGGCCAGTGAGAGCCTCAATCGGACGAACCTGCGGTTATAGCAGGTAAACAAACTGGCTCAGCCCATCAGGGGGCTTACCCTAGTGGGCCACATGCCAAAGGTTGCCAATCCTTGGTATAAAACATGAATTTAGTAGTGAAACAGGTCCTTTATCTTACCTAAATTTAGACTGGGTCTATATAAGAAAATTGTACTGATTTATGTCAATTTAGTCATTAATTTCAGTAGGGCTCTGTCATGGTATCTTTCCCCAAATCTGAACCTTAGAATCCAAAAATATGGGGTACCAGCATGAATTTCTCTAAGCTTAATTACCAGCTTAGATTCGTTAAGCTGCTACCACTCAAAAATATATAGTGTTTTGGGGCACTCTAGTCCCCCCAAAAACCTTTCCTGGGGACCCCAAGACCCAAATTCCTTGAGTCTCACAATAAAGGGGAATAAACCATTTCCCTTCCCCCTCCTTTCTTCCTCTCACCCAGAGGCAATACAGATTCAAACTCCATGAATCTAAAACAAAGGGATTCCACCCTTCTACTTCCCTGTTAAGTACAGACTCAATTCCCTTGAGCCTTAACAAGGTTAAAAATCAGACAGGTCTTAAAAGCAAAACTTTCAATAAAAGAAAAAAAGTAAAAGGTTATCTCTGCAATTTAGATGGTAAAAAGTTACAGGGTCTGTCAGCTTATAGAAACTAGAAAGAAGCCTCCCCCCAGCAAAATACAATTTAAAATACTTCCAGCAAACTACACATTTGCAAATACAGAAACAATCAAAAGACTATAACCGCCTTTCTTACTAAAAATACTCACTATTCTGAATATATAAGAGACTGTAGCAGGGAGATTGGCAAGAAAACTGGTTGCATGTCTAGTCCCTTCCAGGACCCAGAGAGAACAAAGCCAAAACCAAAAACCACAAGCAAAGGCTTCCCTCCACCGAGATTTGAAAATATCTTGTCTCCTGATTGGTCCTCTGGTCAGGTGTTGCAGGTCACTGTTTGTTAACCCTTTACAGGTGAAAGAGACATTAACCCTTAGCTATCTGTTCATGATAGGCTCCCTACTGAAATGCATGGATGTAAGTATTTGCAAAATTGAAGCCTAATTTAATTAAACCACTGCAACCCCTTCAAGTGGAAACTCTTAAATCAGCTTACCAGCACCTTGCATCTCTTTTAGCTTAACTCAGTCCCTTTTTGACTTAAGCTAAATGTGTATATAGAAATATAAAACTGATTTCAGACTGTCCACTGAAGAATCTGCGCTGATTTCATGCCATCAGTTTCTATACCAATGTAGTTAAAAACAGTACAACATTTGTGTGTAGACAAGATCCCAGAGACTTTAACTCTGAGTCTCTACTGTCTTGCACCTTGTATAGGTGTTTACATCTGTGCAAAGTGTATGTAATGTGACACCATTATTACTTTGGTAGTATTTTATACCTACTTGACACTCAGTTTGTTACATATGTAAATGATTACATAAGGTGCAAAGTAGTGGAGAATTGGGCCCCTTGATTTTGCTGCTAACAAGCCACATACTTCCAAATACATATGCCAGCTTCTTTTTAGGAATTCTGGGTAGTGTGGTCCAACAGTTAATATCAGTACTAAATACTACCATAGGCTCTATTTAAAATTACCTCCCTTATGTTACTCTTTATAAGCACACTTTCAAGTGAAAGCACACTCAAGCCCTATATGTGCACTTACTAATAAATGATGTAATATGACCCCTAATCCTGGGCTGTGTCCAAACAGCACTTAGATAAATTTGTGGGGTAGGGTGCAGGTAAAAAAAAATGGCTTTACAACACATTGACATGACCTCTATCCCGGTGCAAGCTGGGGACTGCAGCTATGTTCCAGTACCAGTTAAAGCAGCATCAGACTTCTTCTAACCTATACCAGGTTGTCTATATGAACAAAATTCCTTTCTCACAATGAGGAATTATGGGGACCAAAGATGTCCACTTTCCCAAGACATATTCCATGGGTCAGGATGAGGGCAGACTAGTTGCTGCTCTAGTAGTTTCCACACTAGCCAAGGAGTCTTCCTATGATGGGGAAAATACTCACCAGCTACTTAAACCAATAACTTTTTTATGTGATCAAGCAGATCTGGATCTCTATATTGAGTGGTCTACTCACCCTTCATAAATGGAATTTACTTATATATGTGGTGCACTGCTGTAGTTTACTAGCAATGGATTTAGGTATATTACAGCAGGCCCCTAGATTCCAAGTTTGCCCTGTAAGACTTGTTATGACATCGCTTATAATACACAATTTTTAATAAGTAGAAATTAAATAGAATATACATTGTCTGATTGTAGAGAAGCAAAAAAAAACAAAAACAAAAAAAACATTTTAGGAAAAGTACAGAACTCTAGCCAATCATTAATCTTAGCTGATTTATTCCACTGTATTTAAGTGGTAAATAATTATAATTAAGGAAGTTCCCTTCAAATATAAGTTTCCATAATAATATATTTTTTAAATCCTAGCAACATTCATAACTGATATTTACCACCCTATTCTCTTAGTCACTACATACTTTCTTTCTTGGATAGGGAATCTGCACCAAAATGAGACTTTTTTTTTGCTACATATGTAAGCTTTGCATCATAATGTTTAGCACCTAATGAACTACGGACTTGAACTTCAAAGTGTTGAGCACTTCAGTTCCATTATCCAAGAAAACACTTAAGTGTAAACTTAAATTTAAGTGTGTGATCAGTCTCATTGAAGCCAGTGGGATTTCTCACAGAAAGAAGGACTATGCCCAGACATAAATTCTGCAGAGTACCCAAACCCAGCACTGTGTAGGATGACTAGATGGGATGAAGAAAATATCGGGATACGGGGGGGGGGGGGGAGATCCAACTGGCGGAGCAAAAGAAACAACAACCAGGAGTGCAAAATATAGGGACAAATTGCATCCCAACCAAACATTGGTTAAGACACAGGACAAACACCTAAATATTGGGACAGTCCCGATTTTGTCGGGACGTCTGGTCACTCTAACACTGTGTGACCTCAGCAAAAGAGTGCACCAGAACTAAAGGTGGGGCAGAATTTGTGTGGGCTTACCCAGAGAAGGACAGCTCTGCTCTGTGGCTGGGGGTGGAGGTAGGGAGGAAGAAGGTAAGAAACTGCTGCAAAAGGTACTCGTTGATCAACTTTGCAGCAATGACTCAACCTTCTCCTCCCCGCCCAGGAATGTGCATAAAGGCACAAAACCTGAGTGGGGCAAGTCTGTATGTGAAAGCAGGAAGCCAGCAGAACAGGAACGAACTGGGGCTTTAAGGCTTGCTGCAGGACCATGTGGAAGCAGCATGGCCCCAAGAAAGCCTGGCTCCAAAAAAGCACCAAACAGCATGGTTCCAGGGGCATGGAGAAGGGTAAGCTTGGGAAAATGGGGAGTGTTACCCCACGGCCTCAGAGACATGGAAGTGCAGGCACAGGAAAATTACACAGAAGGGGATAGTGAAAAGAAGGGGAACTAGCGTCCCCTGCCCCAGGTACTTCCACCCACAGGCAGGTTGTGTAAGCAGGATAGCTCCAGGGGCAGGGAGAAGGGTGAGCTCAGAAAAATGGGGAGGCTGTTAACCACACCCACCCACCTCAGAGATAGGGAAGGGCAGGCACAGGCAAATTACACAGAAAAGGGATAGTGCAAAGAAGGGTAACTAGCATCCACTGCCCCGGGTTCTTTCACCCCCAGGTAGGCTGGAAGCTGCAACCAGGGAGGGTGAATTTGCAAGAGAGGTGAAGCAATCCGGGTTTTCAAAGCAAACAAAGCCAGGAATTCAATGTGCATGGGAAGATAGAGCAAGGCAAGGAAATTTTAACTGTTTCATGTACCATCAGGCACTTTAAGCGGGGGTGGGAGGGGGAGAGGTGGATGTTTTCTGATTTAGCCCCTCCTCTCATTTCACTTGGAGCAGGCCGGGCATCTCCTGGGAGGGAGAGGGAGCAAGACAAGGGACAATTAGGAGGAGGGGAGAGGGAAAAGGGACAGAGCCAGGCAAGTAAAATTTAATTGTTTCATGGCTGTGTGCTGCTTGCTGCTTTCTGTGTCCCCTTTGCTGGAAAGGGGAAAGGCAAAGGCAGGATAGCCCCAAGAGACTTCTCATGGTCTGAAAGGAAAACCCAAGACAGTCAGTATTGCAGCACGGGCAACGGGGCTCACAAGTATGTGGACTGCTACTACCCAGGGTGGTGTGTTTAATAACCTAGGGCAGGCCTCATGGACTAAGGAAATGATCATAGGAAAGTATCCACGCACTCAGGCGAGAAGGTTGTGTGCATTAATGGGGTGGTCAGCTAAGATGCGCAGCAAATGGTCAGTGATCGTTGTTTCTGAGGTTTTCTCCACAGCATTACAATGCTTCAAAAGGAGCAAGGTCACCTGAAAAACCAGGATGTTTTCTTTGGCCTAACACAAGGGATGGTGGTAATGCTGATCCCGGGGGTGTGTGTAATTGAAATCACACAGAAGTTGGGGAAATGGGTGGTATCCGGCCTTCCAGCTGCAGGGACTGTGCTCAACCAGTCACCCAGGAAGTTCATCTAAAGGGAACAGGAGTCAGCCGATTGGGGTATTAAATACTCTGGGCCCAGGAGTGGAAGGTTGAGAAGCCTGGGCAGAACTATGTAGGGGGGGCACTGATGGTGTTACACAGCTGCTGCAAGCTAATTTGCAATTACAACAGCAGCTTCAGGCAGCTAGATGTGAGGGGTCTGCAGAGGGTGACAGGGTAGCCCAGTATGGGCTCAAGTTTCAGCAGTAGGACAAGGAAGGGGCACATGGCAACTCATTGGCCATCAGGGCATGTAACCGCAGAGGACAGGGTAGACGCTTCCAAGGGGTCTATTGTGGAAGCAGGGCTCCGCAGTACGGTTATGCCGGGATAGCTTACCTGACAGCATTTCACCTACTCAGTGCAACTAAATATAGAATCCTCACAGGCAATTTTTACATGTAATACCCCTATGGCACAGGAAGGGACAGACAGTAAACATGGACAGGGCAAAAAATAACACTGGACTGCCCAGGAGGCCAAGGGTGCCTAGAACATGACAAAATTAGAAGGCTGCCCTCATCGTCTAGGCAAGTGTTATGGTACAGGCCTACCCAGACAGCAGCCTGGCCTTTATTATACAGATATAATTAAGTGGGCACCAATATGTTTGGGGGCATGTCAGAACCAGTTTCCATTAAGGGCAGCATCACAAACTGGAATAAGGTGGCATTACACACTGTGGTTCAAGGGCATAACACCAAGGGCTCTAGGAGTTTGTTCGTACGGCAACAAGCCCGAAAAGGGCCCGAGGCATGTAACATTATTTGCTGGGCATTTAATAATGATGGTTAAGATGCCTACCGTTGGCAATTTTATTTTGACAAGGCTATGCCCAGGGGCAGTTCAGTATCCTGTGCAGCTTTTCAGAAATTTAGTAAAATGATGCACTGGGGCAGTGGTGCAGTCAGTGGGACTAAAGCAATTAGTGCATTATTTGCACAGTTCTTGTTCATAGAGCAAGCTAGGTCAAATGAGTGTTTTCACCTGTTGGACACATTTCAGGCCCTGGCTAAATAGTTGGAGAAATCCCTAGCGAAGGACAAAACAGAAGGCCCCTTTCATGACATTAACCTACCTGGGCTTTGAGTTGAACTTTGCTTGCAGGGTTATTGCCCCAGGGCGGGCTTTTTGTGCAAATGGTTATTAATTTGGGTCTAATATATAGGTGTGCTGTTGGTTCAACAACATGACAGTGGTACAGGTTATCAATCGCCAAACTTCTAGATCGCACAGGATTGGAAAGTTGGTAAGGGCATTTGTTCTCCAATGCTTAACCTTCAACATCTGTTTGTTTTTGGTTTTGTTTTTCTTCCAAGCACGTGCTGGGTATGGATAATGGTATAGCTGGTGCCTTGTCTCATTTCCAGTTTGCTGCGGGCTCTCTGGAACCTCAGAATGTCATATGGTTGGCGAAATGCAGATTTTTTGGCACAAACTTACAAGTTCTTTATTTTCTTTTCTTTTAAGGAGTCTTGTCAGTACAAGGATCCAGAGCGTGGGTCACCTATGGAGCCCTGTGTTAAGGGTGGTTGCTGCAGTACCAAGTCAAGGAGAATGCAGCTGCTAGCGTCCCTTGACAATCACACATGGGACAATGGCTTCTTTCTCCCAGTAGGGCTGCTAGCCAACAGTCCATTTGCAGATGTCTGGGAACCCAGTGGGGTTGAGGGGGATGCAGCCAAACAAATGACTGGTGCCTCCTTGTGGTGGATGTTCAGTGCAGGTACTCCATAGGGAAGGCAGCCAGTGACCAGATAAATGGCCTGGTAAATGACTTAAAAGGAGGTACTGGATAAAGAAACAGAACAGGGGAGGGGGTTCAGGGAGTCCTATGACTGGTACAACAGGGAGCCAACCCCCCTGTTCTCATAGCCCTCCATAAGCCTCTTACAAGGCTGGTGGATGGTAAGGTCCAAGCCATGGGCCGGCTGGGGGACCTGGATGGAAACAAAGTGGGGCTGGTTGAAGCCCCAGAGAACTGATGTGAATAAGCATGGATTTGCTTGCACTGTACACTTCATCTGCCAGGTAGTCCCAGACATCTATATAACAAAGTTGCGGCCTCATTAAAACCCATAACAAGTCTCTTGTCCTTCTTGCGGTGTACCCAGACGAAGGTTCTGACACAAATGTACTAAGCGCAGAAGATACATAGTTACCAAACTAGCCACGAGCTCAGTTTCAGTAAGTTTTATGTTCGCTGGAGAATTAATTCTTCACTTTAAGAATCTTTGATTTGGTGGAGATCATCTCATAACTTCAACGCCCTTCTAAGGTAGTTAGTATTCTGCGGATTTCCTTGGTGATTTTTGATATATTAGAAAAGTCCCTTTTTTTGCATTTCCATAATTCATGACATTATCTGTAATTGTGTAATTAGTGTAAATACATGCAATCACATTTACAACATATAATTGGAAAGTTCAATGACATAATTGTGATGGGTAATGTCATAAAGAAAAATTTATATACAGGAGCCCATATGTAAAGTTGAATACCTGTGATGTTTATTAAGTTGTTTATAAAATTTGCCCCCAAATAACACCAAAATAGTTATCCCCATTTCAGAAATGATCTGAAATTGTTTTTTTTAATTATGAGTTGTAGAACAAAATTATTTGTACCTGAATTGGTTCTGAAACATTTTGTTAGTGATACTTTCATTTAACTCTTAAACAGGTGTCAATTTACAGACTGCCAGCCAAACTGGTGTTTAGAAGCACAGGTGGTCAGTGGATAATTCTGTCTGTCTCTACAATTCTGGAAGTTCATTTTATCCCTGAAATCTTTACTTTCTCTAAAACTAGAATGAACTTTTTAGGTGTACCAACTGTAGGAGTATAAGACAGCTTTTGAATCATTGAAATGTAGGGTTGGAAGGGACCTTGAGAAGTCATAAAGTCCAGCCCCCTGTACTGAGGTAGGGCTAAGCAAAGCTAGGTGCTTTGTCTAACCTTACAGGTGCTTGTCTAACCTATTCTTAAATCAACAGGTTGATTCATGAACAAGAACATAGAATGGGGGGAGTAAACACAGAAAGTATTCTTTTCTTAAATAATTTTGTCATTATAAGATGCCTACAATTTCCTTCCTTCCTCATAGACCTTATTCCTCAAAGTCAAAGACCATTTATTCTCAAATTAGTGCTGCCATCCTGTATCTGATGATACTTTGAGTATCTGTCAAATATACAAACAGTACTGTTTGCATCCTTTTGGAAAAATTAGCTTCCCTGATTTTAAATGTTTTAGTTAGTGATATCTTCAGTCACCTTATGGTATTGAATTTAAGCTTTTCCTAAATACTTGAAGTGGGAAGTCTGAGTACAGCATATGGAACCGGTTTAATAAAGATGGTCACATCAGCCTCCTCATTAATTTGTATGATTTTTTCTATTCAAATTACATTAATTGAGTCTATAAACTGGTATATTTCAGTGCACTTTGTTTAGAACAGAAGGCCCATGAGGCCTATTTTTCAGGTTAAGTTGGACCATGGAATGGGACTATGATGAACTTCTGAGGAAGATATTCCTCAACTTTATGTTGTGCGTGGTTTAATTGATGGGAATTCTTTTGCAATTATTTTTTATTTCACTCAGGTGCATTGTGTAAATAAAGCACTTGAGGCCAAATTATGTTCACAGTGGAACAGGAAGTACAAAAAAAAATGTAGAACACAAATAGACTCAAGTGGAAGTCAGATATTTACCCTAAAGTAAACTCCCTGATAAATGGGAGAGAATTAATGGGATTTAAAAATCAGTACAAAATATTCTAATCCTTTAAAAATCACTCACGACCATTGTCTGACCATACGGAAAGAAGGACAGGTGACACTTGATATGGATTTTAATCAGGCCGCAACTTTGTTATATAGATGTCTGGGACAGCCTGGCAGATAAAGTGTACCATGCAGGCAAATCCATGTTTACTTAAATCATTACCCTGAGCTTCCACCAGCCCATCTTCATTTTCTATCCAGTTCCCCTCAGCCAATCCATGGCTTGGACCTTACCATCTACCCTGCTCGTAGGAGGGTTAAGCTGGGATATAAGAACTGGGTTGCTCCCTGCCATACCAATCACAGGAGTCCCCAACCCCCACCCCCTTTCTGTTCCTTTATCCCGCACCTCCTTTTAAGTCCTTTACCAGGCCATTTATCTGGTCATTGGATGCCTTTCCTATGGAGTACGTACACTGGACATCTGCCCCATGCTACAAAATAAATTGCAACATATAGCCTACCCCCTTGTCTGGTAAGAAGACAAGGTCATCCCTGACTCCTGCTGTGGGGAAGGTGAAAAAACCTCACTCCACCGAAGCCAATCTAGTGTGGGAAAAATTCCTTCCTAGCCCCTCAAAAAAAAAAGGAGAGACCAGAAGAATGCCCACAGGAGATCCTAACCCAACCTAATATTTGCCACCTCTAGGGGAGGGGGAGGGGGTGCTGCCTGGCCTGCTGCATGGAAAAAGGGGCTTTCAGCTCCCAGGGTTCACACCTTTATGGCCTTCTGACCTCACATTCCCAGAGTCTGAGTAATTTCTGATCTCCTCCTCTCCCCCCACCATAAAGCACTGCTGCCTTCCCTCAGAAAGGCTAGACAATGTTCTCCCCCTTTAGGTGCAGTATGGTCAAACCAAATATTATTTTATTTCAGTCGTCCTATTCCATTCCTCCTGCCTTATATGAGTGTTGTCCATTTTTAATCCATGCTTAGGTCTCAGTCCAGCAATGAAATCTATTTGGACAGAATTTTCCACCCAAAAAGAAGAAATCCAACAGCGGGAACAAGTCTATAGATTGTAAGCTTTCTTTGCTATAAGGTAGGTCTAGAGGATCACATTGAAGGGAGTAGGATCTGAATGGATGGAAGGATCTCAACCTGTAAGTATGTCACTGAATTGTTGACTTGACTTCTTTCCCTGATTTACTTTAGACATAATCCTAAACAGGTTTTGGCCCTTTAACTAATGAGAACTCTGAAAATAAATAGCTCTTCTCATTCTCTAATTTCTATGTTAATGACATTTAATTCAACGAGGAAAAATAACTCACAAGTTAAATTCAAGCTGCTCTTTTAATTTGTCTTAAATTTCTATTCTAAGCATGAACTGTCCTACATTATTCCCAGTTACAGCTATGCACCCGGACATATTAACCCTCAAATACTTCTGACAAATAAGGGAATTACATGTCAGTCCTTATGGTTTTTATCAGCTTTTTAGTTGTAAATATGAAGAATATGGGGGAATCCATGTTTGGAATAGAAATATACTTCAGAAACTGAAAGAGTATTTTGAATTTGAGTATTGCTTTTCCTCTGTGTATAAGATTTATCTGGCAAGGACCTAGTAGGTCGCACAAAGTGAATGCATTCTTTAAACTAATGGCAAGCATTAAAAAAAAAAGACAGCAGAACGAAACACATTCTTTACTCAATATATTATGTTTCCCTCCCCATCAAAAAAATGGTCATTCATATTTGGAAATCAAATGACATATAACTCAAAGTCTGTCATAAACGGTTATTTTATACACCGCTTAAATATGGTGCTTTGGATTTTATTATGGTTTTATAGTCTTTCTCTTAAAAGCATTCCTTTACCTATCCACTATCTGCAGAATTAGGGAACTTCACTCAGACAAATGAGCCCAATGCTCATTAAGACCCTTATTCAGCAAATAGCTTAAGTATGTGCTTAATTTTAAGCACAAGTAGTCTTGTTGAAGCCAATGAGATTTATGAGTTTAAAGTTAGGCACCATGCTCAAGTATCTGGCTGAACTCATATCTGAGGGCTTGTCTTACTGCATGCTAAGTGTGCCTTTGGGCAGTGTAGTTTAACACACTTCAAAGTATGGAAAGCTACTGCATACAACAGCACTCTAAGTGTGCAGTACTGACATCACAATAACAGTCAGTGTGGAATAGTTAGTTTGCGCTAGCTATTGCAAGCTTTTTCCCCCCTATAGATAATCCATAGAAAAAACAATCACTTATTGGATGAAATCCTGACTCTGCTGAAATTAATGGTTGTTTTGACTTTAACTTCAAAGCGGCCAGGACTTCACCCACTGTGTTTTCACCAACATCCAGAGTGATGGCAATAATATACAGTTTAAAGTAGTTGGGCCAGTATTGTGAATTCTTTTGCAAATTGTACCTACAAAAGTTGAAGAGGATCACGTACAAATAGGAAACTTCCATGGGATTTCCTTCTCCTTTATTTGCTTTGTAGCACTGTAATATCAAGGCAAGTCCTGTACTTGATCAATATGTAACATTACTTTTATTATGCTTGGTTTAAAAAAAAAGTTATTTATAATCTGATTTACATTTTCCACATTAGACGCTAACTTTGTATGTCACACTTGTATAAGATGACAGAGCTGAAACAAATTATATATATTTGACTTCTGCTTCTCTTGACAGTAATAAGCAGCATTTCAATTAGATGTAGCCTAAGCATCAGGGGCATATTACTCTAATAGTATTACAGTGTCAGAAAAGAAGTATGATTTGCTCAGTACTGAAAAAAAATATTAATATGTCTACCTAGTCTTAAAATAAGCACTGAGACCACTTGACAGTTAATACTGAGTACAACATTTGTTAGGGACGTTTATCTTGAAAAGTATGTGCACTATAAAATCTTTATACAATCAAGTGTGTGTGTGTGTGTGTGTGTGTGTGTGTGTGTGTGTGTGTGTGTGTGTGTGTGTGTATATATACACACTTCTACCTTGATATAGCCAAAAAATCTTACCATGTTATAGGTGAAACAGTGTTATATTGAACTTGCTTTGATCCACCAGAGTGCACAGCTCCGCTGGAGCACTGCTTTACCGCATTATATCCAAATTCGTGTTCTATCAGGTGGCGTTATATTGAGGTAGAGGTGTATTATATTCCTTCAGGAGAGTGTGCTAGAATTGGGCTCCCTCTTTTGCATAAAATACTATTTTTAAGGAGGGAAAATTGTAAGGCTTTCAGAATCAAAGGAGGTGTAAAGGAAAACTGACATTTCACCAGGTTCTGCTCTATGACTATGGAAACTATGGACAAAAGTCATTCCAACATTGGAAACTGCCTTTGTCCCAGACATATAGAAAGAAAGACAAAATGCAAGGAATAAGATATAGACTACAAACTTACTAATTTAGCTCACCTGGGAACTATACATCAATAACTTGTATAGTGCAAGTCATGATTCTTTCCTTAATCATTTCCATGAGGTAAAGGACTTCTGTCAACCCCCCACCTCTCCACAAATGGTTCCCAATATATATCTGTATTGGACATCTGCCACAAGGAGGCACCAGCAATTAGCTTGGTTTCCTCCTCCCCCTTCCTCACAACTATGAACCAGGTTCCCAGGTAATTAACATTTCCCTCCCTAACTTTGGCCAAAAATATATCTGTTCCCTTCTCGGAGAGCCATTGTTCCTGAATGACCAAATATGTTGTTTATGATGGGTAGTTCCTGAGCTTCCCCATTCCAGATGCTTCATACATTTCTGGTGTTGTCAACTCATGGAGGCCTGGCAACTTCCTGCTTTATTCTCCACTGCAGTATTTCAGATCAGTTTACTTTAATCTCTAGGGAAGGGTACAGAGTATGCCCTGTGCCCTGATGATTAAGTCAACAGCCTTACAAAATCCCAGATCATTTTCACACAGGTATACAATAATAAGTTTCCTGGATGTCAAAAAGTGTAAGAGAGGGCACTTCATACCCTCTTGCTCTGCCAACTCAGATTCACCCTGGTACTGAGGCCCAGCTGAAAGGGGGGTCAAGCTAAAGGAACAGGGTTGAGATACCCTTCCCCATGTGTTCATGGCTTACCTAAGCCCCATCAGCCTGCCCAGCTCAGGTGATTCTTTCCCCTGCACTCCCAAGCACCCCTCTGAACTCCAGAGGGAGGGAAAGGGCTTAAAAAGTCACTAGCTTTTTCCCCACCTTCAGATTATATTTTTCCACCAAAAGAAATACAAAATAATAATTAAAAATAAATATGGCAAAGGAAAATGCAACTATTTAATATAGACTGTATTTAGTTTGTTTCTTTTGTACTCTGTTTTCAACTTGACACTAATCCTACAATGAATGGCAGACAGGCAGACCCCTGTGCCCATGCGGACCCCCAATAACGTCTCTCAGTGCACATCAAGATCAGGGTATAAATGGCATGGCAAAAAGTTCCGGAAAATCCTCAAACTCCAATATTGTAAGAAATACAATGTGGTTTTGCACTCCACCTGTTCATCTTTCTAAATTTCTTGCATATAATCTTGACATCATACTGCCACCTTTATGGATTTCAGATTCTCTTATAACCCAAAGATTTGTTTTTCTTGTTTTGGGATAACTTTGTAGTCTTCCTTTTTCTACAAAAGAGGAGTAACCTTTAAGAGATTCAAATTAACATCCAGAGTTGATGATATCAGTGTTGTTCGCTACCATTCCACTTCCAGTTGTGCATGCTTATTAATAACATCATTGAAAACTTGACTTTCAAGCAGCAAGTTCATAAGTGATTTACTTAAATGAAGTCACACTAAATGCTGCAGTTCTCAGCTGTGAGTAGCTTATTTAATTGGAAATTTAATTAGGAATTGGTTATTTCAAAGAAATGACAACTCTGACTGAATCTTAAACAATTGTTTATAATTACAAAGCAGAATTTAAGAGAAAAATTGTGAGAACAGTATAGAAGTCAAAATGACTCAATTTATTTCAAAAGGATTATAAGGAAACAAAAATTGTAAACACATTTTTAATCTGAATTTAAAATATTTGTAAGTGTGTAAAGAGGTTGTCTACGTGAGGAATTCACAGGGAAGTTAGTGTGACCTAGCTAGGTTGTGATTTTAAAGTGCCATAGCTAATCTGAACTAACTGCCCATATGGACACTCTAATTCCACACAACATGGGATAACACTAATATGCTTTAATATAGTGCTATTTCAGAGGGATAGCAGTGTTAATCTGTATCAGCAAAACCAAGGAGTCCTTGTGGCACCTTAGAGCATAAGCTTTGGGCATAAGCTTTTGTTGGCTAAAACCCACTTCATCAGATGCATGGAATGAAAAATACAGTAGGCAGGTATATATATTACAGCACAGAAAAGACGAGAGTTTCTTTTCCAAGTGGGGGGGTCAGTGCTAACAAAGCCAATTCAATTAGGGTTAATGTGGCCCATTCCCAACAGTTGAAGGGGTGAATATCAACAGAGAGAAAATTACTTTTTGTAATGATCCAGCCACTCTCAGTCTTTATTCAGGCCTAATTTGATGGTGTCAAGTTTGCAAATTAATTCCAGTTCTGCAGTTTCTTGTTGAAGTCTGTTTTTGAAGGTTTTTTTTGCTAAAGAATGGCCACTTTTAAGTCTGTCCTTGAGTGTCCAGGGAAACTGAAGTGCTTTCTTACTGGTTTTTGAATGTTACAATTCTTGACATCTGATTTGTGTCCATTTATTCTTTTGTGTAGAGACTGTCCGGTTTGGCCAATGTGCATGGCAGAGGGGCACTGCTGACACATGATGGCATTTATCACATTGGTAAATGTGCAGGTGAATGAGCCCCTGATAATGTGGCTGATGTGGTTTAGGTCCTATGATGTTGTCCCTTGAATAGATATGCAGACAGAGTTGGCAATGGCGTTTGTTGCAAGGATTTATTTCTGTGTTAGTGTTTTTGTTGTGTAGTATATAGTTGTTGGTGAGTATTTGCTTCAGGTTGGGGGCTGTCTGTAAGCGAGGACTGGCCTGTCTCCCAAGGTTTGTGGGAATGATGGATCATCCTTCAGGATAGGTTGTAGATCCTTGATGATGCACTGGAGAGGTTTTATTTGGGGGCTGTAGGTGATGGCTAGTGGCTTTCTGTTTCTTTCTTTGTTGGTTCTGTCCTGTAGTAGGTGACTTCTGGGTACCCTTCTGGCTCTGTCAATCTGTTTCTTAACTTCCCCAGGTGGGTATTGTAGTTTTAAGAATGCTTGACAGAGATCCTGTAGGTGTTTATCTCTGTCTGAAGGATTGGAGCAAATGTGGTTGTATCTTAGGACTTGGCTGTAGATCATGGATTGTGTGATGTGGTCTGAATGGAAGCTGGAGGCATGTACGTAAGTATAGTTCTCAGCAGATTTCCGGTATAGGGTGGTGTTTATGTGACCATTGCATATTTGCACTGTAGTGTCCAGGAACTGAATCTCTTGTATGGACTGGTTCAGGCTGAGGTTGATGGTCGGGTGGAAACTGTTGAAATCCTAGTGGAATTCCTCAAGGACCTCCTTCCCATGCATCCAGATGATGAAAATGTCATCAATCTAGTGCAAGTAGAGTAGGGGCACTAGGGGACGAGAGTTGAGGAAGCATTGTTCTAAGTCAGCCATAAAAATGTTGGCATACTCTGGGGCCATGCAGGTACCATAGCAGTGCCGCTGATTTGAAGGTATAAATTGCCCCCAAATCTGAAATAGTTGTGTGTGAGAACAAAATCACAAAGTTCAGCCACCAAGAACAGTATCCCCGATAATGTCATGGCAAACCTGGTGGTTGAACTTTGTGGCTTTGTCCTCACCCACAACTAACACAAGGAGGTGGTGCAGAGTAGCTATGCAGCAATAGATATTCTGCACTAGCTATTCTGGACTTTTTCACCATATAGACTTTTTATTTATTTGAACTTTTCACATATGTGATTGTTCAGGATAAATATGGTTACTAATTTTAAATTCAACGTACATAAAACATTGGAGAAGGATGGGTTTGAGTATATCAGGCAGTAAAGTAGGATTGCTCACAAAGAGGCATAGGAAGAGAAAACATTTGTCACCAATTCATTATCTTCAGCACTGGTTTAAATTCTAGAACTCTAAAATGTGACTTTTGGGAAAAGCATGTGCAAATTAGAAAGTATTATTGATGATTATTCATCTATTCCGTTAGGAAGACGTTTTACATCATTTTGCAGTACACCTTTAAAAGCATCCTTTGACTTTTAGAACCATGCCATTTGTCTCATGTGTTTAAAGTCCATTAACTGCACTTAAGTGGAAACACATACTACACTGGGTACTTAGTACAGCCAAAGTTTTAGTCTGATTTCTTTATCCATAGAAACGACAATTTGTCTTTTTGACCCGGGAGGCAAAACAGGTTATGTTGTCACCTCTAAAAGGGAAAATCCAAGTAGTTTTCTGTCAGAAAAGACTGACTAAAGAAACTTTCCACTATGCTGATCACTTCAAAAGATTAATCTTTCTAAAACACTACAAAGATCAGATGAATATCTTTTCATAGTTATATCTTTCAGCCCAGCCAGGAGCTGCTCTAAGTATTTTGCCGCCCCAAGCACGGCAGGCAGGCTGCCTTCGGCGGCTTGCCTGCGGGAGGTCCTGGTCCCATGGATTTGGCGGCAGCCTATGGGAGGTCTGCTGAAGCCACGGGACCAGCGGACCCTCCTCAGGCATGCCGCCGAAGGCAACCTGCCTGCTGCCCTCTCGGCGACTGGCAGAGCGCCCCCCGCGGCTTGCCGCCCCAGGCACGTGCTTGGCATGCTGGTGCCTGGAGCCACCCCTGAGCCCAGCTATCCAGATCTCAGATAACTTGGTTTCATGTCCAGCTTTACCAAAAGGACAGGAGACACTTGATATTGTTTTAATCAGGCTGCAACTTTATTATTAGATGCCTTGGACTACCTGGCAGATAAATGTGTACAGTGCAGGTTCATTCCATAATTACCTGGGGGACTTTTGTCAGCTCCCCATCTTTTTCCATCCAGGCCCCCCAGTCAACCAATTGCTGGGACCTTACATCCACCCATCTTGTAGAAGGGTAAAAGTGGTCTATAAGAAAGGGGATTGGCTCCCTGCCATACCACATAGGAGCCACCGCTCTTCTTCCCCCAGTTCTGTTCCTTTAATCAACACTTCTTTTTAAAATCCTTTCCCAAGCCATTTATCCAGTCCCTGTATCTCTTCTCTATGGAGTACCTGCACTGGACATCTGTCCCAAACTTACATAATGAGTTGTGACATCATAGCCTAACTTCCTTCATGCCACACATCAACAAAGCTCTCCCTGAACCTGCTGTGGGTCAGGCAAAAAAAGCCAACACTCCACGAAGGCCAATCTGGTGGTGCAGGAAAAATTCCTTCCAAGCCCCCTAAAAAGGGATAGCTAGTGCAATGCCCACCACAGATCTTGTCCAAACCTTTCATTTCACCTCATAGATTCATAGACTTAAGGTCAGAAGGGACCATTATGGTCATCTAGTCTGACCTCCTGCACAATGCAGGCCACAGAATCTCATCCACCCACTCCTGTAACAAACTCCTAACCTATGTCTCAACTACTGAAGTCCTCAAATTGTGGTTTAAAGGCCTCAAGGTGCAGAGAATCCTGCAGCAAGTGTCCTGTGCCCCATGCTGCAGAGGAAGGCGATAAAACTCCAGGGCCTCTGCCAATCTTCCCTGGAGAAAAATTCCTTCCTGACCCCAAATATGGTGATCAGTTAAACCCTGAGCATGTGGGCAAGACTCACCAGCCAGCACCCAGGAAAGAATTCTCTGTAGTTACTCAGATCCCACCCCATCTAACATCCCATCACAAGCCATTGGGTGTATTTACCACTAGCAGTCAAAGACGAATTAATTGCCAAAATTAAGCTATCCCATTATATCATCCCCTCCATAAACTTATCAAGCTTAGTCTTGAAGCCAGATATGCCTTTTTCCTCCACTACTCCCCTTGGAAGGCTGTTTCAGAACTTCACTCCTCTAATGGTTAGAAACCTTCATCTAAAGGAGAGAAAGGGTGGGTGCAGTCTCAGCTTTCTCCGTGTCAAAAGGGGTTTTACCGCCCAAGGCTGATCCTTTTAAACCTTTCTGCCCTTCTGGTTCCCAGGGGATGATTCAGTGACCATGCTGACCCTTCCTCCTCTTTTGCAACAGCTTCTTATCTCTCTGCCCCTCAGCAGTAAAGAACTGTTCCTTTCATTCAGCCACTTGGACAAAATCCAACTTTCTTGAAGGCATGGTATGGTCATTTGAAGGTGCAGTGTGGTCATTCTAATATATCTGCACTGAGACTTTTTATATTAAAAGCTCAGCATAAAGAGATGGCTGGACCAGTAGGGTCAGATATACAGTAATTCTCTGTATTTGTTAGTGGACAAACAATGTGATCATTACACTTGTGTACGTGAAAAAAAAGTGTAAACTGTTGGTTTTTAAACAGAATATCCTTTATTGAGTGAGAAATATTCCTTCCCTTCTGTATTTTGATTCCAACACTTGAATTTGTGCATATGCCGTCAGTTTGTAACTTAAACAGTAGGATACTGGAAACTAGATGGGAATATACATTTATTGAAATTCATGTACAAGTACCTTACTTTTAATTATGTCTGAAACTCTAGTTATGGCCAAACTAATAAATTGTGCAGAGGTGCTCCAACTTAGCAGGAGCTCCTCCAGGCAGAGTGCCTCAGGCAGCCACAATGCCTCTTGGAGAGCAGAGGGTGTATCTGGTGATTTTACAATCTGTACTCTTTTTCCTGCCCACATGGGGCCACCTCTGTTGAGCACTTGTGGTTGAGTCAGGGCCCTGCTTCCTTCCTACCCCCTCAGACACACTTTGAGGACTGTTGACTCACTGGGGGCACTGAAAAGACTATGAATGTATCTGGTCCCTGCCCAAAAATGCAAAAGACAGAAGACATTTGACACCTTTTCCACTCGCAAGTCCCATGCACACAAGGGTGAAAGCAAACATAATGGTAAAAAGTGGCCACCTGAACCGGCCCGTAGCAGCCAAAATTAAAGTGCTGCTGTGGCAGCACTTTAAGCAGGGTACTTTGCCATGGCAGTGCTTTAATGTCGCTGCCCCTTTTGCACCTCCCATCGGTGACCCTACCGGGTCACTACTAGCAGGACCACTGATGGAGGAGAGGAGAGGGGAAAAGGAGCAGCTGCTCTGGGTCCAGTGATTTAAAAGGGCCCTGGGGCTCCAGCCAGAGTCCTGGGCCCTTTAAACCTTCACTGGAGCTCCAGGTGGCATGGGCCAGGCAGCACAGATAGGCTTACTGGGGTATGCTGACCCCAGCCCCGCTCCTTCTGCCTGAGACTCCACCTCTTCTGGGGGCTGGAGCTGTCCTCCGTACTGGTAAGTGCTGAGTGTTACTTTTACTTTTGCATGCACATCACCTCTTCGCATTTGTCAAAATGTTGTGCACCTTTACAAGTGATTGTACATAACATGAATAGGAATGAGTTACATCAGTCGACTGCAAATGAATAACCAAAACAGTATGCTAACATATATGGAATCATAGAACATCAGAGTTGGATGGAACCTCAGGAGGTCATCTAGTCCAACCCCCTGCTCAAAGCAGGACCAATCCCCAACTAAATCATCCCAGACAGGGTTTTGTCAAGCCTGAGCTTCACAACCTCTATGGAAGGAGATTCCACCACCTCCCTAGGTAACCCATTCCAGTGCTTCACCACTCCCTGAGAGAAAAACTTTTTCCTAATATCCAATCCAAACCTCCCCTACTGCAACTTGAGACCATTACTCCTTGTTCTGTCATGTGCTACCACTGAGAACAGTCTAGATCCATCCTCTTTGGAACCCCCTTTCAGGTAGTTGAAAGCAGCCATCAAATCCACCCTCCTTCTTCTCTTCTGCAAACTAAACAATCCCAGTTCTCTCAGCCTCTGCTCATAAGTTATGTGTTCCAGCCCCCTAATCATTTTTGTTGCCCTCTGCTGGACTCTTTATAATTTTTCCACATCCTTCTTGTAGTGTGTGGCCCAAAACTGGACACAGTACTCCAGATGAGGCCTCACCAATGCCAAATAGAGGGGAATGATCATGTCCCTCGATCTGCTGGCAATGCCCCTACTTACACAGCCCAAAATGCCATTAGCCTTCTTGGCGACAAGGGCACACTGTTGACTCATATCCAGCTTCTCGTCCACTGTAACCCCTAGGTCCTTTTCTGCAGAACTGCTGCCTAGCCACTAGGTCCCTAGTCTCAAGCAGTGCCTGGGATTCTTCCATCCTAAATGCAGGACTCTACACTTGTCCTTGTTGATGAACCTCATCAGATTTCTTTTGGCTCAATCCTCTAATTTGTCTAGGTCCCTCTGTATCCTATCCCTACCCTCCCATGTATCGACCACTCCTCCCAGTTTAGTGTCATCTGCAAACTTGCTGAGGATGCAGTCAACACCATCCTCCAGATCATTAATGAACATATTGAACAGAAATGGCCCCAGGACCAATCCTTGGGGCATTCCACTTGATACTGGCTGCCAACTCGACATGGAACCATTTATCACTACCTGTTGAGCTCGATGATCTAGCCAGCTTTCTATCTACCTTCTTAACTTGCTGGCAAGAATACTGTGGAAGACTGTTTCAAAAGCTTTGCTAAAATCAAGGAATAACATGTCCACTGCTTTCCCCTTATCCACAGAGCCAGTTATCTCATCATAGAAGGAATTACGTTAGTCAGGCATGACTTGCCCTTATTGAATCCATGCTGACTGTTCCTGATCACTCTCTTCTCCTCAAAGTGCTTCAAAATTGATTCCTTGAGGACCTGTTCTATGATTTTTCCAGGAACGTAGGTGAGGCTGACTGATCTGCAGTTCCCCGGATCCTCTATCTTCCCTTTTTAAAAGATGGGCACTACATTAGCCTTTTTCGAGTCATTTGGGACCTTCTCCAATCGCCATGAGTTTTCAAAGATAGTGCCCAAGGACTCTGCAATCACATCCACCAACTCCTCAGATGCGGTGCATCTGGTCCAATGGACGTGTTCTTATCCAGCTTTTCTAAATAGTCCTGAACCACTTCTTTTTCCACTTCTCCATAGAGGTCTGGTCACCTCCTCCTCATGCTGCGCTGCCCGGTGCAGTAGTCTGGGAGCTGATCTTGTTTGTGAAGAAAGAGGCAAAAAAAAGCATTGAGTACATTAGCTTTTTCCACAGCCTCTGTTACTAGTTTGCCTCCCGCATTCAGTAAGGGGGCCACACTTTCCCTGACCTTAATGTTGCTAACATACTTGTAGAAATCCTTTAAGTTACTCTTAACATCCCTTGCAACTCCAAGTGTGATTTGCCCTTCCTGATTTCACTCCTGCATGCCTAAGCAATATTTTTATACTCTCCCCTGGTCATTTGTCCAATCTTCCACTTCTTGTAAGATTCTTTTTTGTGTTTAAGATGAGCAAGTATTTCACTGTTAAGCCAAGTTGGTCACCGGCCGTATTTACTATTCTTTCTACACATCGGGATGATTTGTTCCTGCAACCTCAGTAAGGATTCTTTAAAATACAGCCAGCTCTCCTGGACTCCTTTCCTCCTCATGTTATTCTCCCAGGAGATCCTGCCCATCAGTTCCCTGAGGGAGTCAAAGTCTGCTTTTCTGAAGCCAGGGTCCATATTCTGCTGTTTTCCTTTCTTCCTTGGGTCAGGAAGGTAGAAATGATCCAGGGAAGGTAGTTTTGAAGAAACCAGTTAAAGTGAATGTGTAACCCCATTAACAACAGGATTTCTCTCCACACTCCTCCCATCGCCTTTGCCCCAAATAACCTACTAAAAGATCTTTGTATTTGTCATAAAATAGTAGACTTTTGTTGTTTTATTATATGGTCACACAAAATGGTGGCTATGATCTGGCATTTTGCTGACAGAGGCCAAGAATAGACATGATGACTGAACCTTTTATTATGAAGGTGGGTAAGCTCTCCATAGTGAAAGTAGCAATATAATATAATATCTATGTTTCTATGTACACATCACTAATTTTGCCTTGGAGAATTAATGTAGCCTAAATATTGCTAACTATTTTGTGAAGGCAAAAGAGAATGTTTCTGCAAAGTTTCAAAAGGATTTTGTTACATGCAAAATGTTACATGTTAAATTACTAATGAAAAAATAAAAAGTAATCTGGGTCAGAGGTATTGTTGCTGTGATGAAACATACTTTTTAAATATACATTTGGTAAGAGTAATGGACCAGGATTTCAGCTGTTCTAAATTTATATCAGCTGAGGATCTGGTCTGTTATATTTGTTCATTTACGTGGACAATGTAAGATTTATTTTGTATCCTTAACAAATAATTTGCTTCCGTTAAAGTTCCTGAGTTCCTTAAAAGTTGTGTTTGGTAAGTACACTGTAATCACATAGGAGCTTTGTTTGTTTTTGATTACACTGGTCTACAATTTTTGAGAAGTCATCTGCTTCAGAGATAAAATGTGATATTTATTATGTATTTTAATGTGCTGAATTCAAATCTGACAATTAAAACAACTGATTGGCTACTGTTTCTAAGATATTTAAGTTTTTACATTTTATGTCTATGTATATTGTGTAGATAGTAGAGTTTTAATCATAAATTGTAAACCTAGGTCTTTTCATGTGTTTATGGTTGCTTTACATGACAATATTTCACCTGTCCTGTTTTTATAACACTTTAAAAATCAGCAAAAGGGTTATATAAATAAAATTTATTATGAAACAAAAGGCAAAAAACTATTATGTACATAGTTTAGACCTATTCAGTGTCTACTCGGTGCTTCTTGGCTTGTCTCTTGTATTCATTAAATGGAGCATCTCTTGTCACTGTCCAGCAATAGTCCGCAAGCATTGATGGGCTCCATTTGCCCTGATAGCCTGCCAGGAGATTCCACTGCTGTAGTCTGGAGCCCAACAGCTCTGCCTTACTCTTGGGTAGTTCCAAATCCCTGACAAGGTCATTCAGTTCACCTCGTGTTATGAGGTGTGGTTCAGAGGAGGAGGATAGGAGAAAATGTGGGTCCTGTGACATTGATGGTTCAGGACCAGAAGTTTCATCCTCTTTCTCTTCCTCGTCTAACTCAAGTGAGAATGATTCTGGTGCATCAGGAACTGGCAGTCCTTCTCCGTGGTGTACTGGGCGTATAGCCGATGGAATGTTTGGATAATGCACAGTCCACTTTTTCTTCTTTGACACATCTTTCCCAACTGGAGGCACCATGCAGAAGTAACAATTGCTGGCATGATCTGTTGGCTCTCTCCAAATCATTGGCACTGCAAAAGGCATAGATTTCCTTTTCCTGTTCAACCACTGGCGAAGATTTGTTGCACAAGTGTTGCAGCATATGTGTGGGGCCCACCTCTTGTCCTGATCTCCAATTTTGCAGCCAAAAGAAAGGTGATAGGCTTTCTTAACCATAGTGGTTATACTGCACTTTTGTGATGCAAAAGTCACTTCACCACAAACATAGCAGAAGTTATCTGCACTGTTCACACAAGTATGAGGCATCTCTGCTCACTTTGGCTAAACAGAAATGTGTCCCTTTGCAAAATCAAACACTGACAAATAAGAGTGCACGACACTATATGATTTCTAGAGCTGATATAGGGCAATTTCTTCAGCAGAGTGATGTAAGCTTTGTTATGATTGGATCATCCATGACTTCTAGGAATAACATGATGCAATTCATATCATGTATGACACAATACCAGCTTTAGTTTGCATCATTCATTGTTTTGCCTAAAAAGCAAGTACTGTCCAAACCCAGTCATAGATTTATTCATAGATCCAGTCAAAGATGTATTTTAGTCATTTCTTGTTTAAATTGAGATCCCTTCCCTTTATAACTCACTTCTCCTCCGCCATTCCCAAGTCAAGGATCGTATATATTGACCCAATAGCATATCTTGAAAACTAGAGCCAGTCAACAATTTTAAGCATCATTTTCGTTCTCAGTGACCCAGAATTAGTAAAGTTGGACTACATTTATTTCAGAAGCATTTTGGCTGTAGAGCAGTGTTATTAACTAAGATTTTACTTTTAAAACTCCATATAGATGTTCCTTTAAAAGATTATTGAAACCTGTTGGCAGAAAAGTTCATTGAAGCATATGTTATCATTGTCTATGTTCCACCTACAGATAAATAGAGAACTCCAATCTCTAGTGAATAAGTCTGACATATTTTATGAAAACCAAATTCCTTTATAACACTGCTTCAACTGTGTCACTGAAATTTTGAAAGGCTTTGTTTAAAATAAGTTCAGCTTCCAATATACAGTGCAGATAGAGTTCCTACTGAGTTCAGAAGGACAGTAACAGTTTCCAATTGCGTTACCTCATTTTCAAGACCAGGAACCTCTCAAACTCAGTGTCTTTCAAAATGGGAGCCACTTTCTAATGAGAACATGGTATGTATTTTCTGATTTTTTTGTCTTTCCATGGGGCTTCAACAAGTGCAAAGAAGTGGATGTTATAAAGGAGAGAGACTAAATAAATTCAGGAATTGTTATTAATTATTTGTATTGTGGTAGCATCTAGGAGCCCAAGTCACAGAGCAAGACCTTACATTTAATACATACATACAGTGTAAAGACAACAAGAAAAAACCTCCAGCATATAGAAGCAATAGAGGATGTTATTTTAGGGAGGAAATCCACATGAATCAACCTCTACCATACAGTGATATCTGAGATGCATTACCACAGATACTTAGAACTGAAAATACTTTTGATATCTCAGATACCAATGTGAAGTCATTGTTGGTGAAGATTGAGTTTTTCATGGTGATTGCAGTATTTTGACCACGATAGTCTTCTTCACATTTGTATTCCTCTATGATATTATCCCTGAGATCTATGAATGACTGTATATGCTTGTCCTGCCACACCACTTCTGTTCAGCTCTAAATGCAGAGTCTTTGATCCCAAACTAAATTCCCATCATTCATGGCCTTCAAACTACCTTAACATATTTAATATAGACACTAACACTTTATCAAAAATATTGCAAACACAGCTGTTCCATGTATCTATGTGTCAGCAAGTAGAATATAATCTATGTTGTAGGAAATATTTCAAGATAATTCCAGGTCCCATTTTGAGGTAGTTCTTTTTTCCTCTCTCCTTTTCAGGTTCTGTAGCTAAACAAACATTAAATAAGTACTGAAGTAGGATTTTTTTCATATTTTTTTTAATATCCCTATTCATTAGGCAGGTATCCCAGTTTATAAAAGGTATAGAAAATATGACTGATTCTAATGGAAAAAAATCTTATTTTCTTAATCATATAGTTCATTCATACAAGTGACTTTTCAGCAAACTTTTCCTTAAACTCCAGAATAATTCTTATTTATAATCTCAGAAATAGTATTATTTTTAAAATTAATCTTAGAGTGGTAAGGCAATTTTATAATATATCCAGAGTTTGGTAGAAGTGGACACTTCCTCAGTTATCTTCATTAAAGTATGATATGAGGCACTTAGGTGTTACGATTAGAAAAATGGCTGTATAGATAGCACTTTCTTAGTCAATAAATCAGTTCACTTTGTGTATTCTGAGTTGTATACAGTTACATTACTGATTACTTGTCAACATGATGGCAGATGAAATTCAGTGTGGTGAAGTACAAGATCTACATTGGAACAGAGAATTTCAATGACTCAGACAAAATGATACATTGTAAATTACTGCAACCACTCAGGGAAAGGGGGCCTACATGGCATTATAGACTGTTCAATAAAAATAAAATTACAAAAAAAACCCCCAATCTTGTTCAATGGACATTTCATGGTAAATAAGCAAACAATATGCCAGGTTCTATCTAGAAAAAAAAACCAGAGAGTCATACTAAAATATTATGATGGCTCAATCTAAAACCCTAAACCAAAAGTGCTTTCTGGTGACTCCAAATGTTTCCTCTAGAAAGTTTCTAGTGCACGGAGACTTGATCTATCAATACTTCTACTGAAAACAGATAGCCTTTCTTTCTTGTCATTGGTGTTCTGAAATGGTGAAACACACTAAACAGCTAAGTAAAGTTATTTCCATCCACTTCTACAGTGAACATGTAAAAGATGGACACTGACATCCAAAACCCTATCTCTGAAAATATTGACATCTCCTTACCCCCACCTCTTCATGGTGGTTAAACATTTTGAATGAAGTAGCTTGTTTACAGAAACTATTTGGGAATAGTAGACAAGACTTTAACTAAAGCTATAAAGTAATGGATCAAATATCTGCATTGTTTGAACCCTGCAGTGATATTAATGTGATTTATGTGCAAAACTTTTTAAGGACTAACGGACCTTTGCAATGGAGAGCATATTGTTTTGGGAGCTGGTATGACTGGTGAATATTGTAAGATGAATCATCCAAGAGTTTGTGATGTCAAATTCTATTAAATCCCTCTGAGTTGTTATGTATTTGAAATTTTAGTGCCTAGTTTGTATCTCGTTTATGTCTCTGTATATCAGTCCATTTTTACATCTGTGTGTATGAGATCAGAATATGGCCATTTTCTTGTCTTCTGGAAAATACTTTATCTCTTAGCAGTCAAAGACATAAATCTTTTTACTGATTTTCGCAAACTTGTTTGCATTCTAGGAACTTGTGTTGGCCTGGCCTGACTCACAGGTTTGGGGAAGGAAAGTGGTTGCTGCTCACAGCTGCTGAGAATTATCTCATTCTACTGCTGGGAAAATTTGTAAGAAGGATATTATAACAGTTTTATTGAAAGATAGACATATAGCAAATCCTACACATGCCTCTACTAGGGACAGGGAAATGTTTCAGGCATAAAGGTGTGAATCCTTTGATAACAGAGTGTCTCAGATTTTTTGCTACATCGTGTAATAATCTGCAAATTGTTAGATTACAGTGCATTTAAAAACTTGTTTCTACCATATTCTTTAGTGCAAATGCAATACAACTCTCACAGTATAAACATATTTGCTGCTTCCATTGCTCCTCTGTTATCTGTTATTGCAGGATACATCAGTGAACTGTGGCACCAAATTGTACTCTGATATAGCACTATGGTGAGTTGGGAGTAAATCTGTGAGTAAATTGGTCCAGGGACTTCAAAGCCTAACAAGGTTAGATTTTAACAATGCAATCTGGCCACCGGTTGCTCTTGTAATATCAATATGAAATGAATGGTAATATAATTGTAGTTGATGTACACCATAACATTATTCTTAATGTTGTTGGAATCTGTCCTTTAACTTCTACTTCTCTTGATTTTTGTGTGTGTGACTGCGTAATTGCACAATCTTAGGCCCTGATCCTGTAATGGATTCAGTATAGGAACAGCAATATGCTTCAAATGGGTCATTTGCAGAATCAGGACCATAATATTGCATTGACTCGGTACCTTGCATTTAATACTGCTACATCTGCTCTTTTTGACTATTGTGTATAAAGCTTTCATAAAGATACTCTTCTTTCTCTTTCCCTTTAGTATTCTTTTCTGACAGGGAAGTGTGCTTAACAGGGAGGATATTTTAAGCTAAAACGAACATGATGTACTTTCTCTTTTTTTCCTTTTCCTGGTTGTATTAATATTTGTTTAATTTTTAAAAATATGCATAATGTAAAGCGTTTTTTTAAACTAAACTTATTTCATAACTTTTAAAATTACTATCTAACTAGTCACTTGATAGACATGTAAGGAGTCTAGTAAAAAGAGAAGTGTTATGAGAGAATGGATCAAAATATATTGGAAAAATCAGAAAATTACAATCTTGCATAATACATCCAGAAAGAGAGGTGTCAAAGATGAATCCTTGTAAGGTCAAGTTGTAAGGTGTGTGGCAAGGAATGAGGCAAGAAACTGCAAGAAGAGAAAGGAAAATCTGATGGCTAAGGCAACCAAATGAAGAACTGGATTCTATCCCTGCCTCTGCCACACTGTTCTTTTGTGGGTGTCATACTCCCTGGAGGTAACCAAGGTTGTGAGGCATCTTGCTGCCCTCTGCCCTTATATATAGGGGTGCAGAAAAATACCCTCTCATCCTTCATTGGAGGAGATAAGCTGCCAGTGGGGTAGATCTCATGAAAGGAGGTTCTCTCAGCCATCCTGGCTGAAATATGCTGTGAGAAAGACTTTGGGTAAACAATTCTTTATTAGACAAGAGGGCAAGTTGTTAGTTACATATATGCTCTAGAAAGCATGTTTTGATTTTACTTTATATGTAACCATGTGTTTCCATGAGGTAACCAAGGTTGTGAGGCATCTTGCTGCCCTCTGCCCTTAGCCTGAGGGAACCTTGTCTGTGCCTATGAGCAATTATCTCTGTGACAGCAGGCACACAGGCAGCAGAAATACTCCCTTCTCAGCCTCAACAGATTCTGCTGTCCCTTATGAATGTTAGTGAAAAGCATATAAAACCTCGGAGTCCTCTGAGCATCCCTCTGGAATGTCCAGCACCTGTTCCACTGAACACTCTCAGAATTCACAGATCTGCTGCTCCTGAAGGAATAGTACACACTAGCTCATCAGTTTCTCCTCAGGACAGAGCTCCACTTAACACACAGCACTTAGATAAGTTTATAGTGAAAATAGGAAGGTTTATTTAACAAAGAACAAAAATTTGAGAAGAAGCAAGTAGCATTCATGGAAACACATGGTAACATATAAAGTAAAATCAAAACATGCTTTCTAGAGCATATATGTAACTAACAACTTCCCCTCTTGTCTAATAAAGAATTGTTTACCCAAAGTCTTTCTCACAGCATATTTCAGCCAGGATGGTTGAGAACCTCCTTTCATGAGATCTACCCCACTGGCAGCTTATCTCCTCCAATGAAGGATGAGAGGGTATTTTTCTGCACCCCTATATATAGTAGACCAGTCCTTTGTTCTTTACCTGTAAACAAGTTCTATCATCACTTTTCAGTTCTTCCTGTTAATTTTTTCTCTTGAAGTCCCCACAGTCTCTTCACTGGCATTTGACTCAGTATGCAAATCAGTTTCCATTATAAGATACACAATGGTCAGCTAGGTAGATAAGTATCTCCCACCTCCTGTTTGATGGAACTGGTCATGAGGCATGAGACCTCTGGGTGACCTGCCTTTAACTACAAGATCTTAATAACCTAATTTCTAATATATAAACATATCACATTACATATTAGTTGCACATACATTTCACAAAGATTATGATGACCAGTGTTACACAGGCTTTCAGTATAAACATTACATGACACTCTTTGGTGAACTAAAATGTAAATAACAGATCCAGGGCATCCCTTTAACACTTATGCACCCTCTGCTAGTTGGCATCCAGAGGTCCTGAGGTCACAGTAGGTAAATCACATAAACTGAAATGTTGACAGGTGACAACTGTGTGTTTCGTGGTTTCTGGGTACCTAACATGAGACACTTGGGACAAGATTTTGAAGAAGTGCTGAGCACTACATCTGCAACTGAGGTAAATGGGAGGTCTGCTCTAACCATGTCAAGTGCTATGAAATGCTAAGTACTCTGAAAAATCAGGTCCTACATAAATGAGGGACCTCAAACTAGACACCTAAAACTAGTGGATACTTTTCACCTTAATTTCTCTCTAAACAGGGGTGTTATTAAAGTATATTGTTCGTGAAGCATTAGAACACTGTAGTGATGAGTGACATAGAAAAGCCCATGAAGAAATTAATACTTCTGTCTTCTTAACAGGGTTTGAATAGTGAGCAGTAAATAAGTACAGGGCCACACATCAAACAACAAAGATAAAATAAAATATTGAATAGCTGCTCATTGAGTGAATGCCATCTATCCTGAGCACTGAATGAGGCAAAGGTCTTGTGGGAAAAATACTATGTAACCATGTAATTAAAGACTGTCATAATGCATACATACATAGGAGCTGAATTAAGGTGGCATAGGCAATCTTAATTTTGGCATTTCCTAAGTTTTCAGTGCATAACTGTGCAACATTTAATGTTCTTTTAACGTGTATGTCTGTCTACCTTTTAAGAGCTTGTATGGTAAGGGATCATAGGTACTGGGACCACCAGCCAACCTCTATTACAAGGCATAATGCTTTAAGGTCCCAGTAGTTCTGGAACACATGATGGTCTACAAAATGGCAAAGGCAGATGCTAGGAGAGAGGAAGTAGTTCTTGAATAATAGTTAATGTCTCAGGAAAACCTGGATTGCTATTTATTTAAGGTCCTTAACCCAGGAGCCTTGTAATATAGGGTGGAACAAGGCCAAACAGGACAAGGTCTGGGAAAGAGGGAAATACATAAGCTGCCTCTTTATTTAAAACGGAGAGAACAGTAATGGGAAGAACTGCTTGCCTGCCGACTTCCCTCAATCCCAGGGGAGGAAGGACTAAGGTGGTGAGATCTGGCCTCCAAAGGGGTATCTACATTGCAGTTAAAAACCTGTGACTGGCCCACACCAGCTGACTCAGACTCGCAAGGTTCAGTGTAAGGGACTGTTTAATTGTGGAGTAGGTGTTCAGGTTCAGACTGTAACACAAGCTCTGGGACTGTCCCATCTCACAGAGTCCTACAGCCCAGACTCCAGCCCAAGCCCAAACAGATTCAGAGGATTTTTCTGTGACTCTGTGTGCTGAAAACGCTGTTCAGCACCAGGTGCTGTCCAGCATCAATGGTGCTGATCTGTCACCACTATCTGAAGCAGGGAGAGATCAAGATTTGAGCTTATGTACATTAGTAAAATTGGACGGTTGACAGTGAAACACGATGTGGTATATATAAATATGTGATTTGTTTGACAATTATAAGAATTTAAATAGTTAAAGAGGACACAGAGTAAGAAAATAGAATGGTGGCTGCAAGGAAAACCAAAACAGCGGCCTTAGAATGTTTCGCCAATGGCGAGTGGGCAGACTGGTGTGAATTAAAGGTCACTCCAAACACCTGAAGGGAGGGGTCAATTAAGTAGAACACAAATCTTCAAACAGTTCCAGATCTAAAGGTGCAGATTTTCAATTAAGTCCACATTAAAAGCTGCTTGTTGGATGCATATTGTATGATATAAAACAATCAGTCAGAATAGGTGTATATAAGGTGGAGAGATGACAGGCTTTACTCAGTCCACAAGCATGAGTGGAAGGTGTCAGTGTATGTGGAAGAAGCAGCAGAAGAGAAGATCAAGGCTGAGGAAAATCACAAGAAGATCAGAAGAAGGCAGAGTAGTGAGGGTGAAGGAGCAACATCAGGGCAGAGCAGAAGGACGATAACAGAAGGAGTGAAGATATCAGAGAAAGTAAGGATGATGATATATCAAATGAAATGTGTATGTGTATGCTTGAGTAAATAAAGCTGTATGTCTGTGTATTCATGTGTTTTTCTTGATCTCACTTTGGAGATTCATGCCCCACATACACCTGGGTACCGGGCACCCGTGCATAAGGGTGAAGAGGGGTACTTATGTAGCAGTTTAGGAAGCTTTCTGCTCCCTGCCGTGGTTGGACAGTCTCAGCTGCTGCAAGCCAGCTCCCTGCTAGTCTCGCTCTACACCCTGCACAGAGTAAGTGAAGGAGGCTATGCTGAAGGGCTGGGGTTAGGAGGGGAGTGGAAATACAGAATTTTTTTTTTGTTTTTTCTTCCCACTGTGTCTCCATTTTCTAATCTTCCCTCTCCCTAAGCCCCCTTTTACAGTGGAAGAAAATTGATGAGTTGGGCAAGAAATTCCCCAAAATCTGCAAAAACAAAACAGTATTTTTTTTCTGTTTTCAAAATTGTAAATGAAATGATAAATTCAATTATAACCAAAACAAAATTTAATTTCACTATGAAAAATATATTGCAGAAAAAAAAAAAACATTTTCTCAAGTCTCCCCTTCCCCCTTTTTCAGTACGGAAATTCAAGCAGCTCTGTTATTTTGCATGTACTAATTCATATGGAAAGTATGGGAAGTTTATAATCTATTTCTGTGGCAATTTTTTTTCTTCCTCATTTTCCAGTAGTGCTCAGTACTTTGTAGCATCACGTTTTAATCACATGCAGTACAGTATGGAGAAACTGCAATGGTAAATATGCATAAAAATGCATGTCAGATTAAACGCACTATTGAAGTATTTTACAGAAAAATCATCTAAGTTAAGAACAGATTATCATATTTTATGATTGCAAACATTATCTTTTTTATTTAATAATAATTCTTGTTTTCTTTTTAAAAATTAAAAAAAACCTGTGTATTTATATATTTAGTTAGTCAAGCTCCAAACATAATGTGGGCAAGTTACAAGTATCTGGGTTGTTTGGGTTTTTTTGTTTTTGTTTTGTATAGCTATTATGGGATATTCCCTGTATTATAATTGTGATTAATGATTATTGTTCGGTCAGTGATAAAGATTTTTTTTAATTCCTTGACCATATAGGTAGCTGAGATGATTTATGCATGGAAATTACCTATTTGTAAAAATTGCATTTAAGACCCACTGTTTTCATGACTTTCAATAAATATTTACATTGCACCCAACCAAATTTTTTTTTCAATCACCTAAGGAAAATATAAAGTGTCTTTGGATAATCAGACAGTTGAGAATAAATTAGATTTAGTTAAACTGTATCAGGAAAGAAATCACATTTTGGGTAAGCTAAAAGCAAGATTTTTTGCTAATATTTTTAAAGTCAAATTTTAGCAACAAATTTTGCCTGAAGACCACTGGGACAGCTACTTTTGGTGTCAGTTATAACTTTGTCAGTGTTTTCCCTTTTTCAATATATTCATTTTTTCTTAAACTTCATTTAGGAAGTTCTCCAGTTCTTCTGCTAGGGTCAGTCATGATTTTTGATAAAAGCTCTGTTTAAAAAAAAAATCCTCCCCACTATAAACCATACTTCCATTTAGGGTTTCAACATTTAAAATGAATTTTCTCTACTGTTGTGCTTCAAATTCTCCAGACAAATGACCTATTGTCTATGATCATAAACCACACACCTCTTAGATTATATCTGTACATGAATTTTGTATGTACTAAGAATACAATTGATAATAAAGGGATTAAAATGAAGTTCCAACAGAGCATCTTAAAACACTCAACAAATCTAAATAAATCCCTTTAGGCTACAAAAGCAAGATGAAATTAGACAATGCCAATTAGAGAAAAATAGCCTGTAGAAAGAACACTTTTAAAGAGGAAGGATTTCAAAGGCATGAAGGGCAGTTATGAGACTAATTCCCAATTGGTACTTCACTCCCATTTGTGCCTTTGAACATTTTCTGCAGGAGACTGAAGTATAGATATCTGGTACTGCTAGGCAACAGCTCCCACTACTTCATCCTTTTCCCTTCCACCACATACATTAGTGCTTATCAGACATGACAGAATATTTGGAAAAGGGGTCTCTATCCTATTTCAAAAAGAGAAAGTTGAACAGAAGCGAATTGTCATGTTAAAATAGCTAACTCTAAGTTCTCATTCTCTCAACTTCTGATTATATATGTGGCACTGTTCATTATAAAATACATAGGAAAAATACAAATCTTCTCTTTTTAACTGACAATAAATTTTGAGAAATTACCTCATTGGTAGCATGTCCATCACTTTCTGGAAATCAGGCCTCTTTAAGGAGGCTCACATTAGGCATTCAAAAAATAAGGTAACCAAAATCACTAGTCATTTTTTAAAATCTTGGTCAAAGCTGTTAAAGGACTCCTGAGATCCTAATATCAATAACTATGGCTTTATACTTAATGTCAAAACCAACCTGCCAACCAAAAATAAAAAAAAAAACCCTAACAAAGATGCAAGTATTGGTACATAACTATTCAGTGTATATCTACACAATTAGCCTGCTAGCCAAGAAAAAGTGACAAATCCTTTTAATCTTACTAACTGTATATAATATTGTACTTTGTATTTCAGTTAAAATGAAAAAAAAACATGATTTTGAAGCATTCCTACAACTCTGAACTAGAAAATTAATAGAGTCAGAACCTGGAAGCAGTAAAGACCTACTTGCCTAACTTCATCACCTGAGAGGAGAAAGATATTTCCCTTTGGACTTCTTAGAGCTAAAGATTTTTTTCTATTGAAAGATTTTAAACAATTTATGAACAATTTAAAAAGCGGTGATCACCCTCCTCGAAAACTTTACTCGTACCAAGTGGGAATTCTCACATGTATTTTGGCAAGTTGGTCTCGTTACCATTCTATTCCTGAGAAGTGCTAAGATTTTTCAGGTTATATAACAGGCATCGGCAACCCTCGGCACACAGCATACCAGGATAATCCCCCTGGTGGGTCAGGCCGGTTTGTTTTCTTGCCGGGTCTGCAGGTTTGGCCAATCGTGGCTCCCAAACGGTTTGCCGCTCCAGGCCAATGGGGGCTGCAGGAAGGGCAGCCAGCACATCCTGCGGGCCCTCGCCGCTTCCCACAGCCCCGATTGGCATGGGACGATGAACCCGGCCAGTGGGAGCTGTGATCGGCAGAACCTGCAGATGCAGCAGGTAAACAAACCAGCCCAGCCCGCCGAGGGCTTACCCTGGCAAGCCGCGTGCCGAAGGTTGCCAATCCCTGTTATATAACAATAATAATAATAATAATTAATAATAAATAAAAGTAATAAAAGAAATAAAAGTAATAAAAAAAAAGTCATGCATCTGACGAAGTGGGTATTCACCCATGAAAGCTCATGCTCCAATACGTCTGTTAGTCTATAAGATGCCACAGGACTCTTTGCTGCTAATAAAAAATAATAAAATAATAATCTTACCCTGAAAAAGAATATTGCTTCCTTTAGAATGATTCTTTATTCAGAAAATTGAGTATTTTTGTTACAATTAAAGATCTTGGCATGTCATCTTTAGCCTTTGGTTAGAGACGATAATTGGCTTTATGTATGTAGTGTTTAAATATCCTGTAATATATTTAGTTTACTTGCATCCTGTATTCAGCAGATTCATGTGAGAGTGATTCAGCCAGAGAAACACTCAGGTAGTGATCCAAGTTTATGGGTGATATGCCTAAATTTAAAGAGAATTATATTACAAATAACATAAAAGCATTTCTCTTAAGATGTAAATGTTCAAATAGAAACGATAAGATAGTTACACACTGGTAGCTCCCAAAATAATATGAATATAAATATATAGTATTAAAACCTCCATTGTCTGCTGCTTAAACCCATCCCTGTGTCTGACTTTCATTCACTTGCGTGCCCTGATCAATGATCTATCAGTCTATTTATACGTTAAATAGGAACAAAATGCTGCAAGTCTAAGCTAGAGCTGGTCAAGAATTTTCCATTGAAATAATTTTCTGATGGAAAATGCAGTGTCCACAAATTCAAAATTTTCTACAGGAAACTCAAGTTTGTCAACATTTTTAATTGTTCCATCAGGAAAATTAAAAACAAAACAAAACATTTTGTATTGGATCATCATTATCATGGCAAATCCCAAAGGAATGAAGCTTCCTTGCAGATTGAGCACCACCTGAAATGATCTCTAGCTAGATTTTTAAGGTAGTCTGGCTTGCATGTTCAGTTTATGTCCATTGTAAGGGTTCATGGCCTTCCCTCCCTGTCAGTTTAATAGGGAGGCCATGCCCCTACATATGATGTGCCTAAAAATGCAATGCTCAATAGGGGAATTAGTAGTTCAAGGGGCTCTGGTCCTCTGGGCAGGACAGAACAACCAGCAGGTTAGAGGCCCTGAACCTTGGACAGGGCAGAGCACAAGTGAATGTAGCCCAGACAGCCTAAGGTGGGGAGTCTGCCACCCCTGAGGTGGGGCTGGCAGCAGCCAGTAGGGGGACACTGGCCCACCTTACTTCACTAGGTCCCAGCCCAGGGCCCTTACAGTGGTGGAGGGTTCTGCCACTGGGTTAGTGGAGATCCCACCAAAGCACATTGTGCTAGACTCTGGCAACACAATCAGACTAATATCTGCTATCCCTTCTGAGTACCTCCGTCTCCTCTGGTTTCTCTGTCTCCTCAGGGTACACGACCAGTGGCAATTCCAGTAGCTCCTCTCGGTACTGGTCAGTCAGCAGTCCTGACACTTGCCCTGGGTCCTTGGCACTGTAGAACTTTATCTTGGGCACAGGACAAGAGACATCTGATTCCTTCTCCATCTCTCATAGAACTGAGCTGCATAGCCCACATTTTAAGTTTCCTGTCCTGCCCCTCTGCTTCCTGCAGGGGGAAGGTGAGAGGCTTGTCTAGCTTCACCCACCGGGGGTGGAGAGTGGTTTCTTCCTGTTAGTCTTGGAGGGAAGCCTCACGCTCAACACAGCCATTACTAGCAATCTAATCATGCAACACAAGCTTCTGGGACTATGTGCCAGCTGTCCATGTAGCAGGATTCTTTGGTAACACACTTTGTAACTCATTCATCTTACATTCTAATAGCATATCCATAACAAGAAAGCCACAGAAATCAAACCAGTGCTGATGGAGGGAGTTGGTTGGTCAGCTACAAATATCTTAATTTCTGTTCTTGTCCTGCCACTTAATATGGAGCAACTGACGTAAAAGATGCAAAATTAGAAATGCCAATCTGCTGCTCTTCAGCCTTCATCAGCCTCCATGTTTCACTGCCATAGAAAAGAGTTGTTATAACTGATTCTGTAGAGGTACAGCTTTGTAACAAGCTTGATGTCATGGCATCCCAACCAAAGCCTCTGAAGGACCTGAAATTTGGCAGGTGATGCTGCATGAGTGTGCACATCTTTAGAGTATCCTCCAGAAATATGACTCTTCCCAAATATTTGACTGTTGTAATCTGGAGCTGGAGGCTGCTTGATGGTAATGGCCAGGGATGGAGTTTTATCTGGATTCATAACCAGATCAATGTGTGCTGCTTCTTTCCCAACCAGATTGGCCATCAGTTGTAGAGATCAGGAAAGTGAGCTTAAAAAACCCCTCATCAATGTATTCAAGATCTCAAAGCAGTATGGTGTTCAGCTGACTGTCACCAGCAGTTTTTCCTCAAGCTTATCCAGCAACCAATCAATGCCAGTACTGAACAGAATGCAACCATGCCAAAGTCCTGTGAAACTAATAAACCATGCTGTATATCTGCCATTATTTCAAGCATAGCTATTGGTTCCATTATAGACCTTTTCTATCTTGTTTTTGGTTGGTATGATCCAAATCACAATATTTTGTTTTACTGAATAGACTTGAAACCTTTGGTTTTGAATTAACTTAAAAAAAAAAGTAAAGTGCATTCTCCTAGCATATTGCTTAATGGTAGTTGTAGTTCAGAGCCCTGTTGTCTTCTATGGACTGGGCTACGTGGAGGACTACAGCTTCCACAATGTGCTCTAGACCCAGATAACTGAGCTCTGTGGTGAATCAAGGAAGACACAGTGTAGCCAGGGATCAATTGTCACCTATGGGCCAGGCTCCACAGCTGGGGCACCGTGTCACAGTGACTAAAACTTTGATTTATGAAGTAATTAATCTCTTGAAGAGAGGACTCTTTGTATATATTTTTGCAACTTTGTAAGGAAAGGTAGCATAAATTCTGATAGCAGCCGTGAGTGCCTCTGCATAGCTGGATTACTGGCTGCTTAGATCTACTGGACCTCATGTGAAAAGCTTTTGTAGCAACTGACTAGAGAGATCAATTGGTTATATTTCTTCCTCTACTTGCCTTTGAGAGCAGTAGTATATACTGCAATAACTATTGCTGTAACTAATGGTCTATTTCTACATGGTTGTTTCATATTATGTAGAAGAAAACAAATAAAGCTACTCTCTCTAAAGAGTTCTTTTTGATCTGTGCAAAATGGTTCTTTTGAAGTTAGGCATCTGCTTGTTATTTTGAGATAAGTATAGATGCTGAAAGAGTATGTTAAATCAGATTGTGGGGGAGGTGGTAAGGCAAGACACAGCTTTAGCAATGATGTGATGCATCCATACATATTTACATTTTTAAGGTAAAGTCACATTGGTCTTAATTAAAATGTGCTAATGATGTATTGTAAATATTAGTCCTCAGGAAGCATCACTTCTTAAACATTTAATCTGAAGACAGCTGATCCTAGAGGTGAATGACATAAATCTGTATGATTTCTATTATATCAATGTTTGGACAGTGTAAATGGCTATTTAGATTAGCAATTGTGTTTTCAAAAAGAATAAATTTCTTTGCTAACTATAAAATAATCCTTTAAGAGAAACTTGAGGCTGAAATTATATAATTGTCTATGTGCATAGGGGGAGGCCCAATCCTGCAAACACTAAGAACAAGGCACAGTGCTTCCTGCCAGCCTACAATGATATCTTCAAGACAATGGCTGAAATTATTACTGCAGTTGGGATCATTTGGTGTCCTACTGAAGTCAATGATAAAATTCTCATTTGCTTTTAGGGGCTAGGATTTCACCCTGACTTTTTCTAGTGATCAGGTGAAACCATGCTCTGTAAACTTTTTATCACTGTTGCAGAAAGTTTACCTGAAGTACTTGTAAGAGATCCTTTATAATGATGCATATGTTTTAGTCTTCTGTACTGTCAGAAAGAGGACTGGGTTCCTCTTAGAAAATAAAGAATCTGCCTTGTGCTTTCCTTCCTCTAATGAGAGCTATTACAACTATGAAAGTCAGCTTAATGCATGTTACATATCTTGCCTGAAATATTGCATTTCAATACCATATGGATTTTCTGTTAATCAGAATAAAAGCTTCTATGGTCTGATGTGATATTATTATAGGGCACAAGCAGAATTCTAGGGGCAAATCATCTGCTGGTGTAAATGGCTGGAGTTCATTGGACTAGAATGGAGCAGCACCCATTAACACCAGCAGAGGAATTGACCCCAGGAAACTATTACCATGTGTAATTGGATGCCACTGACAGGATCGCAGGATAACATGCAAAAAAAAAGGGTAGTAGATTCTTTGAGATTTGTGTATTCTTCCCACCCACCCCACCCCCCCGGGAGGAGGACAGTGTGTTTGTATTAAGTAGGATGACTGGTGTTCCCATTATTCTGTGCGGTTTTGTTGTAGACATTAGTCAGTTATGTGTGACAGTCCCCAGATAATTTTATTATAACAAAGAGTTTCCCCCCACCAAATTCCAATTTTCCCTTTACTGTGCAATGTGGCTGTGCTGGTATCCTGGCTGGTCAATTTTGGTCACCGGGAGGAAACTCTTTACTCACTTTCTACTTTGCCTCTCTTCTCAATTGAAATAGAAGTGGAAAATATAGTACTGATGCTTAGAACTGTTATTCACAGCTGGCTGAGGTGAGGATGGCACTGTGACTCAGCTGAGAGTAGTTATTGTAAACAAAGTGTATGATTTGTTCTGACACAAATCTGAACCTACTAATTTTCAATCCTATTTTGATAACCAGGGCTATTGCAGTAACCAGCCTTTATCATCTTATTGCTTCATTGTACATCATATATAACTAAATAAACACATATATTGTTTACATGTCATCAGTAAGTGAGTAAAAACGTGAAAGAAAATATTAGTTCAGATTACAAGTAGAAATAAAGGTGATCTCTAAATACAAGTGGATCCTAAAACTGGAGTTCTACCAACTTTTCATAACAAAACCTATAATAAGGTAAAACTTGATTAGCTTTATTTCTACCTAGAAACTTTACATTCTTTATGTTGAAGATTCACAGGTCTGCCTGTCCAGTTTTGTCCTGTCTCCCTCCACTCACTTCTGTATCTCATCCTGTCTATATGACAGTTCCTTCTAGATGTTCTGCCTTCAGCTTAATCTTAACATAGCCTAAAATAACCCCCTGAAGTATCCTCCCAAACTCTCTTCACTCACCCATTCTCTGTCATTGCTGACAACACTACCATCCTGCCTGTCACTTATGACTGTGATCTTGAGTTCACCTCTCTCTCTCTCTCTCTTACACAAACACACACCACATCAGGGTATGTCTATTGTTTATGCTTTTTTCTCTACAACCTAATCCTTTTCAGTCACTTTCCTACATATTTTTAAAAAAATAAGGATTTTTTTTTTTGGACTGTGGCAGGGTAGGGGATAAACTCCCACTTCAAAGCCCTGCCAAAATGCTGGCTGCAGCCTGCTCTCTGGCCAGGAGGCCAGGTATAGAGATGCAGGTACTCAGCAGGGAGCACAGCTGCAAACCCTAAGGAGGGCTGGCTCAGAGAAACATACTAAGCTAAGTAGTGACAGCTGGGCTGGAGCAGGAGAGGGTTATAAAAGCCCTGGGCAAACCTCAGTGAGGAGTCTAGCCTGGGAGGAGACAGAAGGGCAATATCTCTGTCTTCTTGCCAACAAGGAAGCCTCAAGGGCAAGAAGACCTCAGGGAGGGTCTACGGGGCACTAATTGTTGGGGGAATCTGGTAACTGTACAAGCACTGTAAATAAAGACACCGGGGTGATCCAACAAAAAAGAGGCATGGAAGACTCTTTATAATACGAACCTAAACACAGGGTGCAGACCCAAAAGTGGGAAAGCCTACGTGAGCCCCTGTGACATGGACAAAACACCACATTTTTAAAAGTATGAGTTTTCATTGGAAAAAATTAGGGATATCAATGGGAGTTAGGCACATAAATACCTGTAAGGATCTGGTCCTAAATCTAAAAATAGAGTTACTTCGCCAAGTATTGATAGAATGTGTTGGACTGAATGGATAGTCAGCTTCCTGATAATCAAATTTGCAGCCATGATTCTTTCCACAGAAGAAAATTAATTGAATCAACTATTTTTTGTTTTTTTATAGAAATTTTTTCTAAAATGTTGGTTAAAAAAAGCAACTGAAAAACAAAAATTTTCAAGAACCAAAACTTTTAAACCAAGTAGGGAAAATGTGTCCAGTGTGACAGACCCAGGCCAGTGGAGTACAGGAGTCTGGTAGAGGGCAAATATACTGGTCACTGGATGAGTAGTTTTCTGTTCCCTGAGTGACCAGAGCAGGGTCTGCACTAGAGTAATCAGGAACCTGCTAGGACCAATTCAGGCAGACAGGCTGATTAGATCACCTGCAGCCAATCACGGCAGGCTAATCAGGGCACCTGGGTTTAAAAAGGAGTTCACTCCAGTCAGGGGCGGGGGAGCCAGAGGAGAGGAAGTGTGTGTGAGATGAGTTGGGAGCAAGAGGCACAAGGAGCTGAGAGTGAGAGGGTGTGCTGCTGGAGGACTAAGGAGTACAAGCATTATCAGATGCCAGGAGGAAGGTCCTATGGTGAGGATAAAGAAAGTGTTGGTTATTACCCCACCATCCCAGTAAAAATTGAGATTCAGGGGAACACTACTGAGGAAGCAGCAGGTGTAGTCCCTAAACTCTCATACCCGGTACTCATAGGGAGGGACCTCTCAGGGTTTGGAGACTTACTCCCAGTAGGAGGATTGGAGAAAGAGGGGATCCTGAAGTTAATGAGGCATCCACAGTAGACTGTCAACCCCGTTTTCTCTGAAATATCCCCAGATTTATTTTCCATTCCCAGACAGGGTAGAAAGTCGAAAAGAGAAAGGAGGGCAGCTAAGGCCTTGGGAACCTGAATACTGGCCTAAAGCCAGAGGGTCATTCTCGTAGGTAGGTGGACCCAAGCAGCTGAAAAGAAGACCACTCAGGAGGGAGAAGCACCTGAGTCTGACCCCCACCCTAACGCTTCTGAACCAGTAGCTGCAACAGAGACTGGGCCCCTAGATCTTGGGCAGATTAGCCCCAGAAGAGGAAATTTTGGATGGGACCAGGCTGAAGACCCAAGGTACAACAATATTAGAAAGGAGGTGACTGAAATAGATGGAGTCCCCGTGGAAGGGAGAATCCAGGGGCCAGGACTCTACTTCATAATGAAGAAGAATCTCTTATACCAGGTTACACCAGTACTGGGGCAGAAGGTACAGCAGATCGTAGTACCTCAAAAACATCAGAACGCTGTATTAAGTCTTGCTCATAGTCATCTTTTGGGAGGGCACTTGGGGGTAGAGAAGACCCTGGCACGAGTCCTACAATGGTTCTTCTGCCCCGGAGTACATGAAGAAGTGCGGAGGTACTGTGCATTCTGCCCAGAGTGTCAGCTGCACAGTCCCCGTCTCCACCTGAGGGCACCTTTAGTATCCCTTCCCATCATAGAGGTCCCCTTTGAGAAAATAGCCATGGACCTAGTGGGAACCCTGGAGAAGATGGCTCGGGGCCACCAATATATACTTGTTGTTTTGGACTATGCTACTCGCTACCCAGAAGCTGTCCCCCTGTGGAACACAGCCTCTAAAATGATAGCCAAAGAACTGGTGGGGATCTTTGCCTGAGTGGGGCTACCAAAGGAGATATTAACAGAACAAGGAACCCCATTTACATCAAAGCTGTTGAAGGACCTCTGTACGCTGCTCCATATATATACCCTGAGAACTTCAGTTTACCATCCGCATACTGATGGGTTGGTAAAAAGGTTTAACCGAACCCTCAAGGCTATGATAAGGAAGGTGGTAAGTTGGGACGGGAAGTATTGGGACATCCTACAGCCCTACCTTTTGTTCACTATCAAGGAGGTACCTCAGGACTCAGCTGGGTTTTCCCCATTCAAGTTATTATACGGACGTCACCCCCATGGCATACTAGATATCGCCAAAGAGATTTGGGAAGAGGAACCCAATGAGGGGAGAAATATAATTGAACATGTAATACAGATGCAAGACCAGATAGCCCGGGTCATCCCTATTGTACTGAAATATTTGGAAAAGGCACAGGAGGCCCAGAGAACCCATTACAATCACCAGGCAAAAGTCTGACAGTTCCAACCAGGGGATCGGGTGATGGTGTTGGTACCCTAGGCAGAAAGCAAGCTTCTGGCCCAATGGCTGGGGTCCTATGATGTGGTTGAACCCGTGGGGGAAGTAACCTACAAGGTGCAGCAGCCAGGATGCCAAAAACAAGAACAGATTTATCATATCAACCTTCTGAAACCCTGGCATGCACAAGAAGCATGCATAACTATCCAGGAAAACAAGCCTTCCAAACAGATGAGAGTGTCTCCCGATTTAACACCAGATCAGAAGAACGAGGTATCTAAGATGATCTTCCGGAACCAAGATGTGTTCTCCACAAAACCGGGTCGAACAACCGAGACATATCACCACATCATCACGAACCCTGGGGCCAGAATAACAATGAGGCCCTATCGGGTGCCAGCGGCCAAAAGGGAAGAAATAAAAGCAGAAGTAAAAAAAAAGCTGGAGTTGGGGATCATCAAAGAATCCCACAGTCAGTGGTCCAGCTCAGTCATGCTGGTTCCCAAACCTGATGGCACCACAAGGTTTTGCAACGACTTCCGGCGACTAAACGAAGTATCCCAGTTCGACGCATACCCCATACTTCGCATAGATGAGCTAGTGGATCATCTGGGGAATGCTCGGTACTTGACTACCCTAGACTTGACAAAGGGGTACTGGCAGATTCCCCTTGCGGAAGATGCAACGGAAAAGACTGTGTTCTCTACACCAGAGAGAGTGTATATTTTCAATATACTGTCCTCCTTTTTGGACTACATGGGGCCCCAGCTACTTTCCAGCGCCTCATTGACAAGCTATTATGCCCGCATAACAGTTATGCTGCTGCCTACTTGGACGATGTGGTCTTTCATTACCCAGATTGGGAAACCCACCTACAGAAGGTGGAGGCAGTCCTTGATACCTTCAGGTGAGCTGGCTTTACAGCAAACCCTGCCAAATGCACTGGAGGGTTTACAGAGGCCAAATATCTTGGCTACATTGTGGGAAAAGGTCTGGTAAAACCCCAAGTGAACAAGTTGGAGGCCATCCAAAATTGGCCACGACCACATCGCAAGAAACAAGTCCGGGCATTCCTAGGTGTAGTGAGGTATTACTGACAATTTATCCCCCACTTTGCCACAAGGGCAAGCCCCTTGACAGACCTAATGAAAGCCTGTGGACATGATCTGGTGAGATGGTCTGACGCAGCAGAGGAAGCATTCACCAACCTATGGACTGCCCTCTGCAGTAATCCTGTACTGGTAGCCCCTGATTTCACCAAGGAATTTATCCTGCAGACAGATGCATCAGAAGTAGGCTTGGGGGCTGTTCTATCACAGATGGTTGGGGAGGAGGAACACCCAATTCTCTACCTCAGTAGGAAACTCCTTCTCTACCTCAGTAGGAAACTCCTTTCCTCAGTAGGAAACTCCTTCACACAAAAATATGCAGTGGAGGAGAGAGAGTGCCTCGCTGTAAAATGGGCTGTGGAAGCATTGCGCTACTACTTGCTTGGGTGCAGATTTGTCCTCGTGACTGACCATGCCCCTCTTCAATGGATGCAGCGGAACAAGGAGAAGAACACATGGGTGACCAGGTGGTTCTTATCCCTCCAACCTTTCCATTTCCGTGTGCAACACAGAGCAGGGAGCCATCATGGTAATGCCAATGGCTTGTCACGTGGGCACTGTCTGGCTTCTCAAGCTGCCCAACCCCTTAGTGTTGAGCAGAGGGGAGGGATATGTGACAGACCCAGGCCAGTGGGGTACAGGAGTCTGGTAGAGGGCAAATATACTGGTCACTGGATGAGTAGTTTTCTGTTCCCTGAGTGACCAGAGCAGGGTCTGCACTAGAGTAATCAGGAACCTGCTAGGACCAATTCAGGCAGACAGGCTGATTAGAAACCTGCAGTCAATCACGGCAGGCTAATCAGGGCACCTGGGTTTAAAAAGAAGCTCACTCCAGTCAGGGGCGGGGTAGCAAGAGGAGAGGAAGTGTGTGAGAGATAAGCTGGGAGCAAGAGGCACAAGGAATTGAGAGTGAAAGGGTGTGCTGCTGGAGGACTAAGGAGTACAAGCTTTATCAGATACCAGGAGGAAGATCCTGTGGTGAGGATAAAGAAGATGTTTGGAGGAGGCCATGGGGAAGTAGCCCAGGGAGGTGTAGCTGTCATGCAGCTGCTACAGGAGGTACTATAGACAGCTGCAATCCACAGGGCCCTGGGCTGGAACCCAGAGTGGAGGGCGGGCCCGGGTTCCCCCCAAACCTGCCAACTCCTGATCAGACACAGGAGGAGTTGACCCAGACTGTGGGGAAGATCACTGAGGCGAGCAAAACTGCCAATAAGCGCAGGACCCACCAAGGTAGAGGAGGAACTTTGTCACACTAGTTTTATCAAAAAAATTTGCTCAGCTGCCTCCTCCTCAACCCCACTTTCCAGTTTTAGGTTCCCATCATCAAAATGTTTTTTTGATGAAACTCACCCACATCTCCCCAAAAATCTAAATTGGAGATTCCCCATGGAAATTTCCCCATGAAGCAATTTTTAGTCTAATTGAAAAATTGCAACCAGCTGTAATTTAAATATGTTTTTGACATTGAAGATTATGAATGGTCCACATTGTACTCCTGACGTGAAAAATGTGATTGAACTGACTAGTTGAAGGTGCACCATCAAAAGTCTGTTCAACAATGTAATATACTTGCAGTCTATAAATATTATAGCTAAAGGTTTTTTTTATGTTATGGGTTCTTTTTAGGATTGGTCAATACTTTATTTGGAAATTTTTGAAAACAGAAATTTTCATAAATATAGTGCAGGTTTTAGTTGGGGTAAAAATCCCAAACCACTAAAAAGCCTGGGTTGTTTTTGTTTGTTTGTTTGTTTTTGTTTTTTAATACTGATTTTGGTTACCAAAGGTCTGGAGAAATGTCTGTTTTCAGCTTTACATTTTTTGATGAAAACCCAACATTTGAAGAGTACTGAAATGTCATTGAATTTTTTCACTGAGAAAATAATTTCCACCCCTCTTCTCATTCCTTTCCATAAGGGTGGAGTGTGGGGGGAGAGTAAAAGGAAAAAAGTTTTTAGGTTTGGTGTTGAAAATTCAGGTATGTGTGACTAATGAACGGTTTTACCTGCAAAAAGAATAAACTTTATGTCTTTCAATAACAGACTTGGTCAATTTTTGTATCGAAGACTAAATCACTAATCAAGAGATTGAAGCCACACTAAAATGACAATTCCTCCTCTTTTTGATTGTTATTTCACTCTTCTTTCTATACTTGTTCGTAATCCAATATTACCTCAGAGTGGAGTGGTTTTCCGGGGTGGTTTAATTCAGATCAACACTGATCACTGTGTAGAGATCAAAAACCACTTGAAATAAACCATCTTCAGGAAGGAAGTTATATCTACTAACAAAAAGCTAATACAGGGCCTCAAAAATATTTATTATGGAGTATAATTTGGGTCCCAGGATGAGAAAATTTAAATCGGTGTTCTCTGCATTCCTCAACAATTTGAATTCCTAGCTTAATGCAATCTTGGTATATGACTATTGGGATGTTTTTCCTATGTCTTTCATTTTTATTTGCTGTTCGCAGGGAATATATATTCCCTCTGTAAGTTCAAAAACATAACCTTTCCTTCATATTACTTTGTGTCTGCACCAGATTGATATGTGTTATACCTGAATTCTGCCTTGTTTTTGTGGAGTGTTGAAAACAAAATATCAGAACCAAGTGCCAGAGGAAAACAGTATTTTCTAACTCCCAAATACTCTACCTTCCTCATTCTCCCTCATTCCCCTACTCCCCCAAACACATCATGTTAAAGAAATGAGATGTCAGTTTTTGAGGTGGTAAGAGAATGTGGAAGCAAAGTTATCTACTGTGAAAATGAAATCATTTATTCCACTGTTGCAGTTTAATGATGGTGGCCTTGCCAGAGTGCTTTAATGGAGCTGGTGTCTCTGGGCAGCCTTCTTGTATAATGCAGAGAGGGCTGAAATAGGGAGGGAAGAAGCGGAACTATTTTTCACCATGTAGGAATGGGAAGGCTTCAACTTCAGAATTGTTTTGGATTTCTCCCTTGCAAAGGAGTATCCTGTCCTCATTGTTCTGAGTTCTGAAGAGGTCAATATTTCAGTTTGAATGAGGAAATTATGTGATCTATTGGTTTACTGGACTTGTTAAAAGTGTAAAGAGGTCAAACTAAATATTACAAAAGGAATTGTGTGGTGATGATGTATAAAGTTCAATTTTTTTTCTGTGTATTTCTGTGCACGAAATTATCAACTGTAATGTACTGGAAGAAAAACTGTAGCTTTTTCAAAAAGAAAAAAAAACCCATAAGATTGAGTGAATGTTTTGTTTTGAGAAGGAGGAAATGATAATGTGTTTAAACTGAATTCTTGCATAGCAGCTCAAGGGGACGAACATCCTTTCTTGTAGCTGAAAAGCATAACTTTTCCACCTCTGCTAAGTTCAGCTTACACCTGTACTAGCAATGTCCGGAGCCTCACTGTGCACAGATCTCTGAATCTGTTGGCCGTTGGCAGCACCATTTTGATTAGATGTGCTGTGAGTGTCTCTAAAATTGCCATGATGCTGAAAATGGCTACTGGAACTAGAGAGGCCCAGTCCAGCAAAGTATTTAAGCACGTGCCTAAAATTAAGCACATGCTTTGCTGAAGAAAGGCCAAAGGTTTCCAACATTACTAACAGTGGTGTGGCTTAACTAGCATTAGCCACAGTGGGAATATTCTGCTATTTCAACTAATGTAGATGAGCCTTAGGTTTGAGTCTACACTTGCATTTCCTGTGAAATCTCCCACTGTCTCACTTCCACCTAGAATTTTTACCATTGTACATATAACCTCCTACTCAGAACATGCTTAGGGTGTATCTACACTGCAATTGAATATCCACTGCTGGCCTATGCCAGCCCACTAGGGCTTGCAGGGCTCATGTTGCAGGGCTGTTTGATTGCAGTGTAGATATACAGGCTCTAGGACCCTGCAAGGTGGGAGGGTCCCAGAGCTCAAACTGCAGCCCTACACATCAATCTACACTTCAGTTAAACCTCCCCTTAGCCCAAGCCCCCCGATCCTGAGTCAGCTGGCACAGTCCAGCCTTGGGAGTCTAGCACTGTAGACATAGCTTTAGATAACTCAATAGTAAAAATGCCTGAGCCCTGTCTACATTAGTGCTCTCTCTGTTACCACTAGAGCTGCACTAATTTTAGTACAATAATGAGAGATTTCCTGAACAGTTCTAATGTACACAATGTTTTAGTCTCCACTAGGAACTGCTTTGTGAAACTACATATATTACTTTGCTTTTCTAGTCTTGTTTCCTGACTATTACTATATTTGTATTATGGTAGTAATCTAAAGGCTCCATTGTGCTAGATACTATACAGATACATAGAAAGAAGCTGTGTGTGTTTTTTTTGTTTTGTTTTGTTTTATTTTGTTTTTTTGCAGAAGCTACCTGAACTGCTATACTACTGTCTTGTACTTCTTTATCCATCTTCATTAGTTTTAATTGTTATATAGCATTTCTCTTTTAGAGTATTATTTTATGACTTTTAAACTATATACTTCTCATTGCTTGGCTGATTAACCCATTATGTTGCAGTTTAGAGAGGTTATTATCTAATTCCAGGGGGCTGACATCTACTGTGTTTTTAACAGATGGAAGACAATAGGATGTAAAAAACAAATATAGACACGCTACAGGATAGTCTCTTTATCACTTTTTAAAGCTGGGTGCTCCTACTTCAAAGGACAAATTAGAATCAAAAGCTAGTCTTCCCATGGTGAACACTTAATGAAGCACTCTCAAGATGAAAAGAAGCGGCATTCCTAGCATGATATTTCCTTTTCCATTTGAAAAAAAAGTCTTCATTTTAATCAAAATATTAAGTACAATTGTAACAGTAATTATAATTTTTTGTATGTTTTCTTTATTCTTTGGAGAAAAATAAACTGAAGTCAGTTTTTCGTCACCCCTTGATACTTTGACGGTTTTCTTTCAGAGTAGCAATAAAGGTCTGATCCCAGTGAAACCTGTGTAAACGTGGAGTGGATATCATTGGGGTTACTCCAAATCTATACATGTCTCTGAGATCAGAATCTGGTCCTATGTGTTTTCAGTGATTGGAGAAAATAATGTACATTTATAAAGCTAAATATTGTCATAGTTTCTATAATTTAAAGACAACAATCACATGTGTCTATATGTCAGCTCAGAATTGTCCATGCAGAGATCTGCATCAAATGCGCCAAATATCCACAAACAAGCTTGTATAAAGTTGGGAAGAAAGCCTATTGGCAGACAGGAATCAATTCTTTACATGCTACCCAGGGCAAAGCTTGTCAGATATCAAGATCAGAATAGTTTAAAGCTCTATATTTGCATATTTTACATAAAAAACAGATTAGGCATCTAACAACCTAATTTTTAAGACCAAATGCCCATTCTCACACAAATATGGATGCTTATACAATTTGGAGGGTACATTCTTAGATGATTTAGTTGTGGTCCTGCTTTGAGCAGGGGGTTGGATTAGATGACCTCTTAAGGTCTCTTCCAACCCTGATCTTCTATAATTCTATGAACTCATTTTGAAATGTTAGTTCTTTGTCCCCAACAGCCTTAAGGATCTACAGCTTTTTGTTTTGTCTTTTGGTCTCTGTTTTCTCCCTAACAGACTCATTTCTTCCACCTGGCAAATCTGGCAATTCAACCTTTCAAATACGTTAGTGTGGCCACAATCCTGGATTTTCCTAATGGAGCCGCTCTTTGACTGTACCTAACCAACCAATAATTAGTAACTTTGAAAACATTTTTTTGTTCACAATGTTAAATTTATAAGGAAAATTTCATACTCCTTTGAATGTTGTACAGCAATCTAATTACTATGTATAATGGGGGAGTTTCTGGTTTTTTCTGAATAATTAAGATTCATTTTAAGAACTAATCTCTGCATTGTTTAGGAATTTATTTTTGAAATCATAGTGCTTCATCTGAATAATTTTTATGGTCACTTTACCAGGAACAGTTCTAGTAGGATGCATTAAAATTGGTCTTTTTATATATAATTTGTCTGAAAAGCTTCTTCTAGTTTTAGGTTTTGCCTCTTCTGGAAAATAGGTTGAATGTTTTTATGAAACATTAGAGAATTTAAAGTTTCCAAATTAACAGGCTAAATGAAGATCATGAAGGAAGAATGTGTTAACCATGGTGAACTAAATCACCACTCATGAGTCTCATTTAATCAGCATTGTTTCATTATTTAAATGTTTAAACTGGTTTAAAATTAATGTACAGAAGAAGTCAAATCCATTTAGTCAAAATCCGTGCACTATGTGATCTGAATTCTAAGCAGCAGCAAAGAGGAATGAGACCAGATATACAAATTCAAGGCATGCATGCTGATTTTACAGTTGTGTCTCAGTTAACAAAACAAAGAACACAAGATAGGTTAAGTTAATTTGTAATAATTAGGTATATTATTATATTAGAAGTAAATGTGCGGAAGCTTTCATTGCAGCATGAGGTAATCTAGCCAGCGTGAGCAGAAAACAAATATGTTTAAAATATTAACTTGGCTCCTTTTTTGGAACATGTGAATCATCATCCCAAAGTGTTTAAAATTTGACAGATGCTAGAAAGTAGTAAAATTGTATCTGCTTGAAATTGTCAAAGGACTTAATGCAATTGGTAACAGTTGATAAAGTTAGGTCAGCCAGGTAAAATATAATTGACCTTCAAGTTTTGCCTTGTTTAACTTTTAACTCAAACTTAGCGCTGCAAAACTTTGGAATAAAGTTGATTGCAGATTATGCTCTAAATAATAGTAACAATAATTAACATATTGATACAAATTTTAAACATTTGGAAGCTTTCACTTAATTTAAATTAATTATTTCCATTTCAAATATGTCTATTGATACCCAGTCTGATGTTGCTTCAAATGGAATCCCAGCATGCTTTGCCAAAATTTCAAGAGTCTTCTTTTCTAATGATGTGTTCAAACAAAAATAGGATTAGGCCCAGGAAAGTGGCATTTTTTCTGCTTCTTCTGCTCAGAATATCCACCACGTTTGACTTTGATTTATGTAGTTAAAGTTATTGTCCTAGGCACTGAAATGGATCTATTTCCATTTGTAAAATTAAGCACATGCAAAATTGGGGTCTTATTTTGCCTTCTTCCTTCCTTGTTGCAAAATCGAATCCCCTTCCTTTTGGGCTCAGTTCAGAGATGAGGAGAAAGAAAGACATACACAGCTGGCTCCTACCCCAGACACTCACTTCAAAAGCTGTTTCATCCTCTACTGGTTCTTCTCAGTTAAGTGCTGCTCTTTCATATAGATTTCAGTTGGCTGCTCAAGTGCAATGTATTCATTGATGAATGACAACAGCAGCAGCAAGAGTCTGTGCTAGATATGAGTCTAATAGATGCAAGATTGAGGTCCCTTTGAAATTGTGGCCTTTTATCTCCTAGAGAATGCAAAGAAAATGATGCAGAATTCTATAGCATGGTTAAAATTTATAATATCCTATAGTAAGGATTTCATTCTTTATTAAATTAGATAACTTCTTAGGCTAATTCTATATAACTTTTTAATGTCGGCATAACCCTATTGGTTTCATCCTTATTCATTTCTACAGGACTTTTTCATAAGAACTTCTGCAATTTTTTTTTTCAAACAGCAAAAAGAAAGTATTTCCTTTATATCTCTTCTATTTGTTATTTTTTCATGTGGGGTTCTCCAACAGTGCATCCCTGGACTTGTCTGCCTAGTCTGGTTCACAGTCTCCTTTGTCATAGGTAAGAATTGATAGCAAAATTCAAGAGAGAATAATATATCTTTTTTTCAAGGATGGTTTCTTGTTTTACTTTCTGTTGACAGGACTCCACAATGTCTTAGTGACAGACTGTCTTTTACATATAGTCATCTGATCATGTAAAAACTGTAAAAAAAAAAAAAAAAAAGTGGTTCAATAACTTAAGAATGACTTTTTAGCATCTTGTGATTTGATTTCACATAAACCATCTGGCCCTGAAGTTTCCAGTTCTATCCTCTATAGACAAACATGCATATGGCCAGCAAGTATACATATGGCCGGCTTTACTCAAGCAAGTAACCCCACTGAAGTAAAAAAGACTACTTCTATGAGTGAAGTATCAGAGGGGTAGCCGTGTTAGTCTGGATCTGTAAAAGCAGTAAAGAATCCTGTGGCACCTTATAGACTAACAGATTTTTTGGAGCATGAGCTTTCGTGGCTGAATACCCACTTCGTCGGATGCCTTTGAGTGAAGTTTCTTATGTGTGCACGTGTTTATTGGATCAGGTCCAGATATAATATACTGTTGTGTTCTATGCATATTGGTTTTTTAATTAGTCACTGAATATTAGATGTTGCACTTTATCTTATTAACTAAATGTAGTTAGTTGTAGTTGTTAATTGTTGGTTAGACATTTTTTAATTATACATATATGCATACCCCGCACTGGACAAGAGAGTATTAGCCCCGCACTATGGGTGGCAGAAGTCCCGCCCCTTTGACCATTCTGGGCATGCTCCAACTGCTGCCTCAGTATAAAAGGGAGCAACCCAGCTCATTCTAGGCTGACTACCAGAGGAGAAGGACCTTTGGTGGAAGCTTCAGCTGAAGAGCTTTTTCCTGAAGTAACTGGAGACCCTGAGAGCTGGACTGGAGGTCTGCAGCAAACAACGCCTTAGGGAATCACCTACATTGAGGAGCCCAAAGACCCCAATGCCCCATGGACAGCAGCTCCTGGAAGCATGGTAAGAAGTGACCCAGGTAGGGTGAGTGAGTGGTACCTACCACCTGAGTGAGGTCACAGTGTTTTGATGGTATTCTCTGACCCAGGGGTGACCACTCTGCCACTGTTACAGCCTTGGGTCAGGGCCTGGTGGAGTCGGGTGGTCCCGCACCCCCTACCCAGGCTGCTACTCCTCTGGAGGTGGCCCCTTCCTCTGCCTCCACCAGCCCAGGAACTGCTCATTGGGCTGCACTGCTCTGTGTCTAGGGACTGCTATATGGACTTTAGCCATTGGGTCACACTGTCCCTGTATCCTAGGACCATTATACTGATTCTGGCCATTAGGTCACATTCCCTTCCCCTGAGGGCTGTTATACCAACCCTGGCCACTAGGCCATACTACTCTGCACCTGAGGGCAGTTATACCAACTCTTGCCACTAGATCATTCTGCCCTGTACCTGCAGGCAGTTATACTGACTCTGACTGCTAGGCTGTGATACCCTGGACACATGGATCGCTGTAACTGACTCTGGCCACTAGGCAACTCTACCCTGAATGCCAGAGCCACTATACTTGACTCTGGCCATTGGGCCTCATCATCCTGACCTCAAAGGCCATCATACTGTCTTTGGGCTTTGGGCCATACTTCTTTCAGCCTAACGACTGTCAAGAAGACTGTGTCTGTGGTGCTATCACAATCCTGGCCCTCTCCCAAATGGAGCAAGGTGTGCATACCCAGCAACAACATATAAATAAAAACTAAATGTTTCCCCTGTCATTCTGTTTAAATATGAACAGTACTATAGTAAATGAAACAATTAATTCACACTACTGTGGCTCTTTTGGGGAATGCTAATCACTAATTTGGCTCCTGAACCACTGTGGTCTGAATATCACATCTCTAAGGATAGTGCCTTTCCCATGAGGTCTTCTGGGATTGATCTTTGTCAGTCTTTCCTGTTGAAGCTGTTCCACTTAAATGAATTCATTGAAACAGGGATTTGAACTTGGGTCTCCCAACCTCCAGGTGAGTGCCGTAACTACTGACCAGTAGGATCATTTTCACTTTTTTGACCCAATTATTTATACAAAATGGAACGGCTTCAAAAGGATATGTGTGAGAACTCTGCCCCACAACTCCCCAGTGGTATGGGCACTATCCTAAGCAGTGGAACATATGGTTTAAAATCCCTGCTCCACATCATGCAGAAGATGGGATTTGAACCCACATGTGAGTGAGTGCTCTAGCCACTGGGTTAAAGAGTATTCAACAGGAAAAAAAACCCTCTGCTTGTGGAAAGTTAAGGTTGCTTGGTGCTAAGTTGTCCTCTTGCAGAACAGAGTTGCCTGTACAACCATAACTCTGCTCTTTTTTGACAATGCCCAATATATCCTGTTAACACATAGTTGCTGAAATGCAGAAGCTCTTCACCTCCTTTTACAATCCATTACCTCTCACCCACAGAGCTGCTGGGGTACACTGGTAATTGTGGGCTGCAGAGTCGGTTAGGGCTATTAGCAGAGGTGGGATGCAGTGGGGTTGGGGACCATTGGAAGAACTGAAGGTTCAGGGGAGTTGGGGTGCACTAGCAGAGCTGGGAGTGCAGGAGACTGTGGTGCAAGAAGGTTTGGGTGCACAGGCAGAGCCATGAGTGCAAGGGGGGTTTGAGGTGCACGGACTGTGTGTGTGTGTGTGTTGGGGGGGGTTCATTCACTGCTCATCTTATCCTTTCCATGTATCCACCTCCCTTTGCTGCAGCCCCAAAACCTTTTGCTTTACTACTCCACCCCCTAACACCCTCTCCCTTCCAGCAAGCATTCACATGTCTATTTCCCCCAAAGACTTTGAATACATTCCCCCCAAAATAAAATTGCTATCCATGACTCACGAATTGTAGAAACCTCCTGGCAGTCAGTCCAGAACTCCTTTTGTCTTAGGTGAGAGAGTTATAATTAATATCTTCAGTTAATTGAAGTATGAGTTCACAGTCATCAACAGGTCTATGTTTCATCCAGTCATTAGTACCTCTGAGTTTAACAATGCAATCCAACAAAATAAACCGTTGGGGGAGTGGTATGTAGTTTGGGACCCCCTTAGTCAAATTAATTTAAAATTATATCACTAATGCAATCCCATAACCTGTGAGGCAGACCAGATTGCAAAGCAATTTGATTACCCGTTTGAGTTGTAGAGCACTTGCAAAAAATAAGCTTTAAAATGTGACAAGAATAGAAATCTTTTAAATATTTTACTGTATTGGCACATGCCAACTGTTAAAATATACATTTTCTTAAATACTGTTATCAACATGGGTCCCCAAAGATTTAGTGGGTGCCATATACTACTATGGGAAAAACTTGACAGATTTTTAATACATCTGTAAATGCAAGTGTCTTACCACATGACTAGAGGATTGCTAATGTAGAACCTATTTTTAAGAAAGGGGGAAAACATAATATGGGAAAGTACAGGCCTGTTAGCTTAACCTCAATTGTATTCAAAGTTTTGGAACAAATTCTGAAAGAGAAAGTAGTTAAGGACGTAGAGGTAAATGGTAATTGGGATAAAATTCAACATGGTTTTACAAAAGGTAGATTGTGCCAGACCAACCTGTTCTCTTTCTTTGAGAAGATAACTGTTTGTTTGTTTACTTATTTGTTTTGACAAAGAAGCAATAGATTTTATCTACCTGGATTTCAGTAAGGCATTTGATACAGTTCTACATGGAAAATTATTAGTTAAATTGGAGAAAGTTGGGATTAATATGAGAATTGCAAGGTAGATAAGGAACTGTTTAAAGGGGAGACTACAAGGGGACATACAGAAAGGTAAACTCTCAGGCTGGAGGGAGGTTACTAATGGTTCAGTCTTGGTACCAATCTTATTTAATATTTCTATTAATGACCTTAGCACAAAAAGTGGGAGTGTGCTAGTAAAATAAGCAGATGAGACAAAGTTGTGAGGTATAGCCAATATGAAGGGGGAGCAGAATATCATACAAGAAGATCTTGATCTGGAACTTTAAAACTTGAGTAATAGAAATGGGATGAAATTTAATAGTTCAAAGTGCAAGGTCATGCAATTAAGGGCTAACAGCAACAAAAAATTGCTAAAAGTTGAGGACTTATCAGTTAGAAGTGAAAAAGGAAGAGAAAGACCTGGGAATATCTGTTGATCACAGGATGACTATGAGCTGCCAAAGTGATGTGGCAGTGAAAAAAAGCTAATGCAGCCCTAGGATACATCAGGCAGGCTATTTTCAGTAGAGACAGAGAAGTGTTAGTAGCATTACACAAGGCACTGGTGAGACCTCATCTGGAATACTGTGTGCAATTCTGGTCTCCCATGTTTAAGAAAGATAAATTCAAATTGGAACAGGTTCAGAGAAGGGCTGCTAGGATGATCAAGAAATGGAAAACTTATCTTATGAGAGGAGAATCAAAGAGTTTGGCTTGTTTAGCCTAATCAAACGAAGGCTGAGGGGAGATATGATTGCTCTCCATAAATACATCAGAGGGATAAATACCAGGACGGATAGGAGTTATTTAACTTAAATCTCCAATGCTGACACAAGGACAAATGGATATATACTGGCCATCAACAGGTTTAGGCTTGAAATTAGATGAAAGTTCAGAGAGGAGTAAAGTTCTGGAACAACTTTCCAAGGGGAGCAATAGAGACAAAAAACTTATCTGGCTTCAAGACTGAGCTTGATAAGTTTATGGCAGGTATGGTATGATAAGACTACTTACAATGGTATATAGCCAATCTGTGACTGCAAGTAGCAAATATCTCCAATGGCCAGTAATGGAACACTAGATGAGGACTGCTCCAAATTACAACAGAAATATTTTAGGGTCCAACTGACCACCATATTTGGAGGCGGGAAGGAATTTTATCCTGGGTAAGATTGACAGAAACCCTGTTTTTTTTTCCCCTTCCTCAGTAACATGGGACATGGATCACTTGCAGGTTTAAACTAGAGTAAATGGTGAAATCTCTGTAAATTGAAGTCTTTAAATCATGAGGTAAGGGGTCTATTACAGGAGTTGGTGGATGAGGTCCTGTTGCCTGTAATATGCAGGAGGTCAGACTAGGTGATCACGATGGTCCCTTCTAGCCTTAAAGTCTATGACACTATTTTGATCTGCAGCACATGAATAGCTTGATTTCTAGTTGTGGGAGGAAACAAACCAAACCTATACACTTCTTTTTAAAGTCTATTTTGGGGTTGGGGGCTTATGTCTCTGGAGCCCCACACTCAAATGATTCACAGTTTGGGTCACTATCCCCACCCTGCAACCTCTTGAGACATACCATATCTCAAAGAAATCTGACCAAGTATGTTGAGGACTGAGTGTGATGGCTCAGTTCTCAAACTCAGGCCTGGGAGTCCCCAAGCAGCTGTCATATCCTAGTCTTCACACAATGGCTACTGAAATTAGGTGGGCCGAGAAGTTACTAGGTCTATAGACCCAGCCAAGGTACGGCCCATGGGAGCTCTGATTGGAGGATTGCCCAGCTCAGCTGATTGGTTTAACTACACTATTTAAGCCAAGAGGAGGAACAGGAAGTTTGTCCTATCAACAAGATGGTTTCCTTTTGTGTCTGCATTGGACCCGTCTTGTGTCTACCTCCTGCACCCAACCCTGTTCCTGCTCTGCTCCTGAGTCCTACATTATCCCCAAATTTGCTCTTGTTCCCACTGTGCATCTTCCTTGCATCTCCTGCCCTAACACCTCACCTCCAATTCTTAGTGACCAGTCCTGGCCTCTGTCTCTGGTATCTAACCTTGGCTCTGACTCCTCAGCTTCAATTCCTGGTTCTGCCAATTATCAGTTAACTCTAATGCTGATCTTTAGCTTCATTCCCCAACCTTTATGCCTGTTCTCCCCAATAGATCTGACTGCCTACATCCTGCTCCATAACACTGAGAAAGTTTGATCTTTAAACAGATGTTGTGATGCAACCTTAACTATAGTGACACTTCTACATCACTATAACAAAGGGGTGCCAACTTCTCCTCTGGCTAAGTTTTGTACGGGGCTTGAGCTGTTGTGCAACTTCGGAGAATAGGTCCTGGATCAGGCCCTGCAGGTGCGGGGAGAAAAGGGGGATGCCAGTTTGCTGATCCTATTGGGACGTAGGCAACTATGTGCATGTTTACAGCCTAATTTTTAGGCACTTAAGGGAGTTATCAATGGAAATTGGAGCACCTAGGGAATTTAGGCACCTATAGGCTTGGGCAGAAGCTAAGTGGGGGTTTGAGGGCCTACCTGTTTTACTTAAGTGCTTAAAGTGGCAGTTAAGTGCTTACATAATTTTATGGATCTAGCCCATCCTCTCCCATAAAAGGAGGTGAGAGTGGCTCTCTGGGTTGAATAGTACCAAGGAAGGGACCCTAGTAACAGTAAATTCTGTGAAGAAGACTTGGGATGGAATTGGTCACACTATTAGTTTCTTTGTAAATTAAACCAAACCTCAGCGAACAGTGGAGGCTGATAGAGGGAGTTTGCCAGGCAATTAGCCTGGGGAGAGTGCACTGAGGCTTTCACCTTGCGGACTTCTCTGAGTAGATACTGCAACAGCTGAAGAATCTCTTAGAAGGAAGGTAATACGGATGGTGAGCATTCAGCTGTTGTAACTTGCAGAGGTTGTGCCATGTTTGTCTTTATTCCACAGGACAGTAGCGACTTTGTCTGTACAAAGTGCAAGCTGGCCTTCATATTGGAAGAGAGGGTTCAAGGTCTGGAGAAACAAGTATCTACCCTGCATTGCATAAGAGTAAATGAAGATTTCCTGGACAGATGTCAGGATATGCTTCTACAGGCACAATGTTCTGACGAATCAGAGCAGGCTGCGCAGTGGAGACAGAGGGATGGTGAAGAAATTTGGCAGCATGTGACCTCCAGAAGAAGAAAGAGGAGCGTCCATGTACCAGCAATGGTGGTATAGGTGAGCAACCGTTTTCATTTCTCTCCACAGATACTAATGCAGAGAGTGGACTAGATGATATGTCTGAGGGAAGGGAGCAGAAGGAGACTCCACCAATTGGAAGCCATAAGATGCACTGTCCTAGGGATGGGAGTTCCACGACCACCGCTTCCAAGAGAAGGAAGCGGGTGGTGGTAGTCGGGGACTCCCTTCTCAGGGAGACTGAGTCATCTATCTGCTGCCCCGACCAGGAAAACCAAGAGGTTTGCTGCTTGTTAGGAGCTAGAATTCACAATGTGTTGGAGAGACTGTTGAGACTCATCAACCCCTCAGATCACTACCCCTTCCTGCTTCTCCACTTGGGCACCAATAATATTGCCAAGAATGACCTTGAGCGGATCACCGCAGACTACATGGCTCTGGGAAGAAGGATAAAGAAGTTGGAGGTGCAAGTGGTGGTCTTGTCCATCCTCCCTGTGCAAGGAAAAGGCCTGGGTAGAGACTATCGAATTGTGGAAGTCAACAAATGGCTATGCAGGTGGTGTCCCAGAGAAGGCTTTGGATTCTTTGACCATGGGATGGTGTTCCAAGAAGGAGTGCTAGGCAGAGACGGGCTCCACCTAACAAAGAGAGGGAAGAGTATCTTCACAAGCAGACTGGCTAACCTAGTGAGGAGAGCTTTAAACTAGGTTCACCAGGGGAAGGAGACAAAAGCCCTGAGGTAAGTGGGGAAATGGGATACTGGGAGGAAGCATGAGCAAGATAGAGCAAAAGTGGAGGACTCTTGTCTCATACTGTGAAAGCAGGACACCATTTGTGTATGGGCACGAGTTATCTTAAGTGCCCATACACAAATGCAAGAAGCCTGGAAACAAGCAGAGAGAACTGGAAGTCCTGGCACAGTCAAGTAACTATGATGTGATTGGAATAACAGAGACTTGGTGGATAACTCTCATGACTGGAGCACTGTCATAGATGGATATAAACTGTTCAGAAAGGACAGGCAGGGAAGAAAAGGTGGGGGAGTTACATTATATGTGAGAGAGGAGTTCCGGTATGAAACTGCAGAAAAACCTGAGTCTCTGGATTAAGTTTAGAAGTGTGAGCAACAAAGGTGATGTCGTGGTGGGAGTCTGCTACAGGCCACCAGACCAGGGGATGAGGCTTGCTTCTGGTAACTAACAGAAGTTACTAGATTGCAGACCAAGGTTCTCCTGGGAGACTTTAATCACCCTGATATCTGCTGGGAGAGCAATACAGCAGTGCTCAGACAATCCAGGAAGTTTTTGGAAAGTGTAGGGGACAATTTCCTGGTACAAGTACTGGAGGAACCAACTAGAGGCAGAGCTTTTCTTGACCTGCTGCTCACAAACCAGGAAGAATTAGTAGGGGAAGCAAAAGTGGATTGGAATCTGGGAGGCAGTGACCATAAAATGGTCAAGTTCAGGATCCTGACCCAAGGAAGAAAGGAGAGCAGCAGTGTACAGACCGTGGACTTCAGAAAAGCAGACTTTGACTCCCTCACGGAATGGGTGGCTGGGATCCCCTGAGAGAATAACAAGAGGGGGAAAGGAGTCCAGGAAATCTGGCTGTATTTTAAAGAATCCTTATTGAGGACCAAACCATCCCGATGTGTAGAAAGAATAGTAACTATGGCAGGCGACCAACTTGGCTTAACAGTGAAATACTTGCTGATCTTAAACACAAAAAAGAATCTTACAAGATGTGGAAGATTGAACAAATGACCAGAGGGAGTATAAAAATATTGCTCAGGCATGCAGGAGTGAAATCAGGAAGGCCAAATCACACTGCAGGCCAGTCAGCCTCACCTCAGTCCCTGGAAAAATCATGGAACAGGTCCTCAAGGAATCAATTCTGAAGCACTTAGAGGAGAGGAAAGGATCAGCAACAGTCAGCATGGAATCATGAAGGGCAAGTCATGCCTGACTAACCTAATTGCCTTCTATGAGGAGATAACTAGGTCTGTGGATGAGGGGAAAGCAGTGGATGTGTTATTTCTTGACTTAAGCAAAGCTTTTGCTACGATCTCCCACAGTATTCTTGCTGGCAAGTTGAAGTATGAGCTGGAGGAAAGAACTAAATGGTGGATAGAAAGCTGGATAGATTGTTGGGCTCAACAGATATTGATCAGTGGCTCCATGTCTAGTTGGCAGCCGGTATCAAGTGGAGTGCCCCAAGGGTTGGTCCTGGGGCCAGGTTTTGTTCAATATCTTCATTAATGATCTGGAGGATGGCGTGGACTGCACCCTCAGCAAGTTTGCAGATGACAATAAACTGAAAGGAATGGTAGATATACTGGAGGGTAGGGATAAGATATAGAGAGACCTAGACAAATTAGAAGATTGGGCCAAAAGAAACCTGATGAGGTTCAACAAGGACAAGTGCAGAGTCCTGCACTTAGAACGGAAGAATCCCATGCATTTTCACAGACTAGGGACCGAATGGCTAGGCAGCAGTTCTGCAGAAAAGGACCTAGGGGTTACAGTAGACGAGAAGCTGGATATGAGTCAATAGTGTGCCCTTGTTGCCAAGAAAGCTAACAGCATTTTGGGCTGTATAAGTAGGGGCATTGCCAGCAGGTTGAGGGACGTGATTGTTCAGCTCTATTTGACACCTCATCTGGGGTACTGTGTCCAGTTTTGGGCCCCACACTACAAGGAGGATGTGGAAAAATTGGAAAGAGTCCAGCAGAGGGCAACAAAAATGATTAGGGGGCTGGAACACATGACTTATGAGGAGAGGCTGAGGGAACAGGGATTGTTTAGTCTGCAGAAGAGAAGAATGAGAGTGGATTTGATAGCTGCTTTCAACCTTGCTGAAAGGGGGTTCCAAAGAGGATGGATCTAGACTGTTCTCAGTGGTAGCAGATGACAGAACAAGGAATAATGGTCTCACGTTGCAGTGGAGGAGGTTTAGGTTGGATATTATGAAAAACTTTTTCACTAGGAGAGTGGTGAAGCTCTGGAATGGGTTACCTAGGGAGAGGGTGGAATCTCCTTTCTTAGAGATTTTTAAGGTTATGCTTTACAAAGCCTTGGCTGGGATGATTTAGTTGGGGACTGGTCCTGCTTTGAGCAGGGAATTGGACTAGATGACCTCCTGAGGTCCCTTCCAAACCTGAGATTTCATGATTCTATGATTCAGGGTGGGGATGGATTTTGACTATACATAACATATGTGGACTATCTTTTGCAGTAAGTTAGTGGGAGGAGATGACTTTCCAATCATCAATGAGCTTTTTCAATATCAAGGATCCTGGTTGATCAGTAGCAGCAGCAGAGTATACTAAGTGCTGTTACCTCACATAGCACTGTAGGGATTTTACCAGTTCAATAAACAAAGAAAGAAAGAAACAACCCCAAGAAGGGAGGGATGTGGAAAGTAATAATGAGGCTGCAGGGGTTCCAAGAGATCTTGAGAGGTCTGGGCTGAAAGTAACACTTACACTTAATTTGCTGTGGGAATGACAATTAGTACTGCCACCTACTCTCCCTGTAGAAACAGCATTAACAGCTTGAGTACACGAGAAGAAAAGATGCCTAATCAACAAGTGTAAACTTTTTAAAATGCTTTTTAATTAGCACTTTTTTATAGACATACTTTCCCAATGACAGTTTATGGAGTAGTGCAGTTATCTGATTTGGAAAGAGATGTGGAGTCTCGTGTATGCACTGAGATGTATCGTGGCTTTGGAAAAAAACTTCCCTCTTTAACAAATCAAATCGCTGTTTTTATTCAAGCACTACATATCTGCTCATTGTGTTTTTAATGCTGCAGTTGATGCTGGTCTCTCTTGGCTCTTATATCTTTTACTTTCCATAAATTCTATTAAATCTTCATAGTTTAGTACTTGCTTAAACTCATTCCAGTTTCCTGATTCCTGGGGAGGGATCTAGTTTACTCACATGTACTTGGCATTTTCAAATTGAGCCATAATGCATTCTTTCTCGCTAAGTTTTAAATGACTTGTTCTGTGCTGCTGTGGTGGAAAGAAAACTTTACATTTTTCTTCTCCCTCATCCACCTCTTGGCTGATGTCTCACTTATTAATGTATAACAAAAAATCAATCAGATTGTTGTATAGGGTCCATTAAAATTGGTGTCACCTTCTACAGACTGTGGCAAGTTCACAGAAGAGGTATGTGGGAAATGTGCTGGGTTATCTGGATAATGGAGAAGGTGGCCTTTATCCTCATTAAGATCTTAGGTACTTCTGGAAATTGGAGCTAAGCAACTTAGACACCTAAAATCTCACTTAAAAGTAAATAGGACTTAAACTTTCAAGTTGCTTATGTTGTTTTTGAAAATATTACTCAGTTTTCAAAGCTTTGATTTGTTTTTTTTAATGTGGGGTGATGGGAGGGGAGGGAGACGAGGGAGCATATGAAAACATTTGGAATGCTGTATACTACCTAATCATTTTCTGCCTCTAAAAATTGCTAGGCAAATAAAAATACTCACCCATTGACTTTCTTGGAATGTATATAGGCTGTTCTGTACCTTTGAGATACCTTAATCATTATCAATGTGTGTTTTTGCAGGCTGCTAAGCAGAAATGTTTCAAAATGTTCAAAGTGACATTTACTGCTATTACAACTGGGATGCAGTAACTTACATGTGGTTTGAAACTTCTTACACATCTAAATATTTCATTGATGCAGTACTGTCTGTAGCAAGACAGCAATAGTTTTTCCCACTTTCAGAAAATAAACTAAGGGCACTTAAGTTGAATAACAGCCATCATCTCTTCTGATTAATTGCAAAAATGACTTTGCCCTGATTGCCATATTTCCACTGTGAGAGATTTTCAGTGACACAGCTAGAAGGATGTGAATTCCTCCCCTACTTTCTCTGTGCCTTAACTCTCACTAGGTTACACGTCACAACAACCATTCAACCAGCCAGGGAGTTCAAGGAAAGGTTTCCTTCTGAATCTGTCAATGCTGCAAATTTGTCAGTCACTCTTTAATGACCAAGGCAATCCATCTACCTCCCTCTCCATGATATTGAGGCTTGGTTAGAAAGATCATTCAAAATTTTGGTGAGAGACGTTTCTAAGTTTATACTCCATTTTCATTTTCTGTGCTGTCTGGAATACATCAGTTGTTTCCCCCACTCCTCTACATCCAGTTTTCTTTTGGCTTTCATCACACTGTCCTTTTCTGGTTTTTTCTCATCTCTCCACATATTGGTTCAGTGTCTCCTTAGGCAGCTCCATTCATCTATTGAAATTCCTGGGCTGGCTCCTCTTCTCTGACTACAAGTTCTCAGTGCACGACTTAATTAAATCCACATGAGTTAATGATCAGTTCTACCCCTACGACTCTCAAACATGCTTCTCTTATCCTTGTGGTTCAGTCTCAATATCGCTCATTGTCTTTAAGTTATCTCTGCTCCTGTAGCCTGCTGCTAAGGACAACAAAGCCCAAATCAGACTTCATGCTCTTTCATGTGAACTCTTCTCAACTATTTCTGTTCTCAGCTATGGTGGAAACCACCAACAACCTTCCTGTCTCTCAGGAAAGAAATAAAGGGGATATCTTCTACTCCTTTCTCCTTTCCCCACCACATTGCCCCTTCCTTTTTCTCTTGCTAAGTAAATATCTTATCCATTGTAGTGGGGTGGCTGCCCCACTCCCTGAGAGTGAAGGCTGCAGCAGTCCAGTGGGCCTGCACAGACTGACAGCCAAAAGAAAAGGGATTACAGGGGGACAATCAGAGCCAAGATTGGAGACAGCCAATCAGGGCTCAGCTTGGCCCTATATAAAGGCTGCCCAGGAAGGGAGCAGTCAGTCTGTCCCAGGCCTTTGACAGGGGAAGGTGAGTCTCCAGAGCTGGGAGAGTAGCACCGCAGATAGCACAGTGCTGGCCCAGCTTGGGGAGCAGAAGGGAACTCTTGCCCAAAGCCTACCAAGCTGCACGACCTGAAGGGAAGGGCTAGCGAGTGCAAGAGGCCATAAGGGAAGTGGCCCAGGGAAGTGAACAGATAAGGGGAGAGAAGGAGAACAGCAAGGTTGCTGCCAGAGGATCCCTAGGCTGGGACTTAGAGTATAGTGCAGGCCTGGGTCCCCCTTTTCCCTCTTGCAGTACACCCAGCCATTGGCCATGGGGAGCAGCCATCATAGACTATGCCAGATCCCTGACAGGAGAGATTAGACTTTGGGGGGTGTGGTTGGACATGGTGACTGTGGTGCAGAGAGACTGCTGATTGACTTCCCCTCCCCCTGGAAGGGGGTGTGGATGGACTAAGGGGCACTGCCAGAAGACAATGGTCCTGAAGAGGATGCTGCGAGCTGGTGAGCGACGCGAGCTCAGATGCCAACCAAGGGCAAGACAATGGGCGAGACACCACCAGGAGAGGACGCTCCACTGGACTGAGCTAATTCCCAGAGACAACCAGCAGGAGGCACTGCGGTGGTGAATCTCAACCGTGTCACATCCATTCTTCTTCGAGTGCTTTCTCATGTGTATTCCACAGCAGGTGTGCGTGCTCGCCAGATGTCCCGGTGCTGGAAGTTTTTCCCTCAACAGTACCCATAGTGGGAGCGCTGCTGTAACCCCCGGAGCGGCGCAGCTATAGCGCGCTATAAGGAGAGCCGAATGCTCCCCCCATCCTCAGTTCCTTCTTGCCACCAGTGATGGTGCATCGGAACTACTTGCCCTAGTTTTGCTGCAGCTCGTCTCAAATCTCGTTCATTGTTCAGTAGTACCTGTATCAGTTAGTTCATAAAGTTCTAATTTAGTTAGTTATTCTTCGGGCTGCAGCATGCCCTGGGCCCCAAGGTTTAAACTGTGCAAGTCTTGCAGGCATTCGATGCCCAGGAGTGACTCGCACACAGACTGTCTCCGCTGCCTGGGTGAATCCCACATCAGTGATCACTGTAAAATCTGCAGGTCTGTCATAAACAGATAATTAAGGGTTAATGCCTCTTTTACCTGTAAAGGGTTAAAAAGTTCACCTAGCCTAGCTGACACCTGACCAGAGGAACCAATGAGGGAACAAGATGTTTCAAAAGGAAGGAGGGAAGTTTTTCCTTTTTTTAGTCAGTTTCAGCCAGAGTGAAAAAGATCAAAGAACCAGCCTCTTATCAGAGTAGTAAGTTTTATGTTTATTTTCTTTGTAACTTGTCTTGCTACCATTAAGGGAATTATCAAATTTGGGTATTCTTGTGTGTATTAAAGTTTTTGCCCAGGGGAACATCCTCTGTGTTTTGAATCTGTTGTCTGTGAGAGAAGCTGGTATGCTAATCTCTCCCAGAGGGTTTTCTTTTACTTTTCTTTTCTTTAATTAAAAGCCTTTTTTTCTTAATATCTGATTTTTTCCTTGTTTTTTAGATCCAAGGGATTCGGATCTGTGTTCACCAGGGAATTGGGGAAGTTTCTCAAGGCTACCCAAGGAAGGGAGTGCTTGTGAATGGTGGCAGCAATACCAGATCTAAGCTGGTAGTTAAGCTTAGAAGTGTCCATGCAGGTCCCCACATCTCTACCCTAAGTTCAGAGTGGGGAAGGAACCCTGACAAGGTCCTTCGTACCCAAGACAAAAAAAGAGAGCCATTAGACTTTGGGCCCGTCTCATGGAGTCTTCACTGGCTTCTATCCCGGTGTGCTGAGCGGCATCAGCACCAGGTACTTTGTCTTCAGTGCATGGGGATCCCCTGGCACCTTCCGGTGGTCAGCACTGCTCTCCGTCAAAAAAGCAGAGGAAGGCTTCATCATCTCAGAAGTGTAGAAAGAAGACGTGGGGGGGGATGCTAGACCCACGTCGGGCAGCCTCAGTTTCCCCGCCCTCCCCCCCAGGCTCTAGAGCTCTGGCTCAGGTCAAGCGGAGCAGCCCAGTTGTGTCGACTCAGATCTTTCCGGCTGAAGTCCACATGCCTATGACACCAGAGGCCCTGCAGGCGGCCAAAGATATTATGACCCTGCAGGTGCCTGGGCACCGCCGGCACCCAGACCCCGCTCTAGAGGCAAGCTTCCGCTGGGGACTCGTCAGCTGACACCGACCCAATGCAGATCCTGGTCAGGAGACCGCTCTCGGGACAGCTCATCGCCCAGTGTCCTGTCGGGACAAAGCCCCCAGGCTCCACTCTCGTTGCCCTCCAGGTTGTCTGGTAGGATGCCATTGGAGCACAGTTCTAGGCACCGCTCCATGCTGGGACAGGTGCCGAAGCCGTAGACACTCCCGCTCTCGGCGCAGCTACAGGAGCCACTCCCGGCATGGACGCTATTGCCGGTCTTGCTCTAGCTCTCGTGTGTTGAGGCACCATGCACACCACTCCCGGTGGGGATCGCCAGCTCCGTGTTGTCGCGGATCCAGGCGTTGAAGCGGCGAAAGGAATAGCAGCTTGAGGCAGTAATGTTCCTCGACGTCAAAGTGCTGGTCCCGGGGCAGACGCCATGCTTGGTACTACCGCGCATACCACTCAGATGGCACTGACAGCTCATTGGTAACCCAGACCTCAACCCACATGCAGTTTTGTATAGCCCACGACATCTCCCTGAAGGCTTTCCACCTGCCAGGCACCAACAACACGCAGGCCAATCTCTTGAGCACGGTTTTCTTCTCCCAACGTGACTGGTCACTTCACCCGGAGGTCACTCATCAACTCTTCTGACAGTGGGGCACTCTCCAAGTAGACCTGTTTGCAACCCGACAGAACCTCCATTGCCATGGGTTCTGCTCCTGGGTGGGGTGGGGTGGGGTGGGACACGATCTCGGATGCCTTCCTCCTATCATTTTTGAGTCAACTCCTTTATGCTTTTCCCCCATTTCCCCTCATTGCCAAGGTCCTGGAGAAAGTAAAAATGGACAAGGCACACATGCTTTTAATCTTCCTTGCATTGGTATGGGACCCTCCTAGGCTTACTCGTGGCCCCTCCCCAGCCATTGTTGCCCGGACTCACTCTCTCAGGACCAGGGCCACCTCCTTCACCCCAATCTGGCCAGCCTCCATCAGACAGCGTGGCTGATCAGTGGCTAAATGCAGAAGAGAGAACATGTTTGGAGCGGGTCAGGCATGTCCTCCTCGAAAGTAGGAGTCCATCTACGCGCCAAGCCTACCTGGCAAAATGGTCCCCATTCTCCAGGTGGGTGGGTGAGCAGGGTGTTTCCCCAATGTCTGTCCCGCTTCAACTTATTCTTGAGTACCTGCTTCACCTTAGAACTCAAGACCTGGTCACTTCCTCTGTCAGGGTGCACCTGGCGGCTATTTTAACGTTCCATCCGCCACTCCAGGGTTGCTCAGTTTTCTCACATGCCATGACCAGGCATTTCGTCAAGGGGCTAGATTGGTCCTTCCCTTATGTTAGAACCCCTATCCCTCAGTGGGAGCTAAATTTGGTGCTGTCTCGCCTTATGGGGCCCCTGTTCGAACCCCTGGCCACATGCTCATGGCCTCACCTTTCCTGGAAGGTAGCCTTCCTTGCGTCAGTCGAGTGGGTCTTGGAGCTCAGGGCTCTAACCTGCTACCCACCCTCACTACACTGTCTTTCACAAAGACAAAGTTCAGCTCTGCCTACACCCTGCATTCCTCCCCAAGGTGGTCTCTGTCTTTCACATGAGCCAGGACATCTTCTTACCTGTCCTCTGTCCTAAGTCGCATACCTCTAACGAGGAGCACCACCTCCACACGCTCGACCTGCGTAGGACTCTGGCCTTTTAACTGTATCAGATTAAGCTGTTCTGCAGGTCATTGAAACTCTTTGTTGCTTTGGCCGAGCACATGAAGAGCCAACTGATCTCCACCCAGAGGCTTTCCCAGTGGATTACATTGTGCATCCACACATGCCACAACCTAGCAGGGGTTCCCGCACCACCTGTCATGAGGGCTCACTCGACAAGGGCTCAGGCCTTGTCGACTGCCTTTGTGGCCCATATCCCTATCCAGGATATCTGTAGGGCCACTATCTGGTCCTCGGTACACAAGTTCACATCGCACTATGTGATCATCTCCCACACCAGGGATGATGCTGTTTTCAATAGGGCTGTGCTTCAGCCAGGGAATCTGTGAACTCCTACCCACCTCCATCAGACATAGCTTGTAATCACCTACTGTGGAATGCACATGAGCAAGCACTTGAAGAAGAAAGGACAGTTACCTGTTCCGTAACTGGCATTCTTTGAGATGTGTTGCTCATGTCTATTCCACATCCTGCCCTCCTTCCCCACTGTTGGAGTTGGTTCGGCAAGAGGGAACTGAGGGTGGGGGGAGCATGCGGTTTCCCTTATAGCATGCTAAAGTGATGCCACTCCAGGGGTCGCAGCAGCACTCCCCCTATGGGTACCACTGAGGGAAAAACTTCCAGCACTGGTGTTCATGGCAAGCTGTGGAATAGACATAAGAAACACATCTCGAAGAATACCAGTTACAGAACAGGTAACTGTCCTTTCTGTGGTCTCCCACTGAGTCACTTTGACATTAACCTTAGCCCCCTCCAGCCCACTAAAATTTTTGCTGCTATATCTGTATTTTTCACCCACCAGTTTGACCATGTCACTCCTCTCTTTGATTTACTTCATTGTCTCCCGTATTGCTCTGCCCCTCACATTCAATTTTTTTCCTCATCTTCAAAGGCTTACACCACATCCTGCCTGCCTACATATCTGATCTGTTCTCTTTTTACATTCCCTTCCACTAACACCCATCTCTATTCCACCAGTGATGTATGCCAACATCTTAAAGGACTGCCGGAGAAAGTCATTAAAAGTACATAATAAGAAGTTCTATTAGTCCTACAAAATCCAAGAGCTATGCTACATATTATTGATCATTACGTACTGGCACCTTATCTATTAACTAGCTATATATAGCGCGCCTACAAACACACACACACACACACACATTTACAACTCTCTGATAAGTTTCCACATCCTCTTTGTGTGTCTTTCTCTTTCTCACACACAACACCCTTCCATTCCTTACCATTTAACTCCCTGTCCATTTTCAAAATCGTTCCTAAAATATGCAGTCCTGACTATGAGAAAGGGAATGAAAGGTAGTGCATGTATACACCACCCTTCTCCCCCCAGCAACAACCAGGTAAGATCATCTTCACCTAGCTTTACTGTCTTATTGTCACTCTTGTCTTGTATCATATTGGATTAGTTCGCACTTTTTGGAGCATAGGCTGTCTCTATTCGTTATGTGAGGATTTGAAAATAAATCAATAAAAATATTTAACTTTTTTTAAAATCATTCTTTTTACTTTTGTAATTTTGCTGAAGATTCCTGGTAAACCCAAGCATAAGGAGCACTGGGAGTGCCAATGAATGTGCTAGATATGTTCTAATATTGCTTGAAACATTTAAAATGAATATCAATGTAACACAATAGTGTGCCCAGCAGTTGTGGAAAAAGATCCAGTGGCAAAGAGATTAATCTATGTTAGCTGTGAGTTGGAACATAAGGGAAACAATATCCCTCAAGATTATGTGTGGAAGTGCCAGAAGGACTGCTGATCTGACCTTCTTGGCAGGGGAGCTGGCTGTCTTCAACACCCACAACTGATGTACATACATGATCACTTGGCCATCAGTAGGCATCATAACCATCTGTTAGGATGGCATTATTCCTGCTCACAAGCTGATATGCCTGTTTAATTAAACCACAGGTGACAATTAAGTCACTTGGCAGCTTTTGACTTCACAAGTGCCTTTTCTTCTGTAGGAAGCAATACCACATTAACCACCACCTCCCCATGGTTCGTTACCTCAGTCACACCTGTTCATGCGTGAGTGCCAAAAAAGGTACAGGGAAAAGCTCACTAGTGAACACTTGAATAACCGGTAACGAGCACATGCAGGGTGTCAAATTGAATAATATTTTACATAAGACAGCTGCCTAAATGCACTTTGTGAGAGAACTCATGACAAACAGGGATGCCAGAAGACCAGATTAAGTCAATGGAGTCAAGACCATGGAGTGTGAAATAGAATTTAATTTGTGCACTTACCTTGAAATGTGAGGAAACTGCAGTCCTGAATGACACGCCCTGCTATTGGACCAATGTATGATTTAAGCAATGTGTGATTAGCTTCTTATACCAATTTTTTTTCCAAATTATGCCTTTATTTGGGGTATTTTGTCCCTGCAAGATTTTGATATTTCTTGCATTGTGACGAACAGGACTTTCCTTACTGATTTTTAAGAAAACAAAATACTTTCACTTTAGAGTAGAGAAATACCTGAACCCCACATCTGCAAATACCCTGAACTTTTGGGAAATTCACATCCTGGTCTAGGCTGCCAGATCGTCTCTGGTGTACATTTTCGCTAGCTGAGGAAATGACCTCTGGACTGGAACTGTGCAGCCAGTCTCAAACTTTATAATGAGTTAAATTAAAATTTCTTGTGGCCCTAAAACCAAAATAAAATCAAATTGTCAAGAGTGTTCCTTTTAAACCACTGTGATCTATGGGTGTTCAGCAGCGCTAAGCCCTGGGTCTCCCACAGCTGCAGAGTTATTTTTTTGTGTGTGACAGATCCATTATTGCCATGTGCATTGGGTATATAAGAAATCACAAAATAAATGCTCTCTCATGGCAGGAAATAGAAGACAAACTAAGAGGTTCTCTTTAATAGATGTCCTAAATTACTTTAAAATAACTTTGGACTCCAGTATCTGCTACACTATTCAAATGCTTTTGCATCCACTTAGAAACTGACTGCCACCAACAACGTCCATAGAATAATTTTATAAATTGCCCCCTATGGAAAGATAACTGGTGTTGAAACAAATGGAATCCTTATAAAACACAACATAATACAATAATGCAGCATACTCTAAACTTTAAGCAGCAATCACACATCACAAGTGTATCTGTGAACCTGTTAAATTTGATAAACACTTTATTAAGAATTCTAACAGAGCCTAACAAGTTTTCAGATTTGGATACTGACTAACCAATTCAGATTTTATCTTCAAGCTACAGTATCAAGATTCATGTAATTGAGGCTTGCTGCTCACCTAGTACTTTTTAAATGAATTTTGGCACCCTCTATAGAATATGCATATATGCATTGCTGACTTTGTCATTTTACTCTGAAATAGTCCTTTCCCATAAATCAAGTTCAGGCTCTCCACAGGGCCCATAGCTGAGATATATGACATCATACAAATTTCACACAATTGCAACTGAAGCAAAATGACATCCAGAAGATGAAGCTGCACAGTGAGTCAATTGGCAGCTTGTGACTGATCCATCAAGCCAAATGCTTATGAAAATTAGACACAAAGCACCTATTGTGTCATACTGAAATAATATTCAACATCTCTTAGCACCCAGGCCTTGATTAAGTGTACTGTGTATGTATGCATTGGATATTACATGTGGAGAGAATCTGGTGCATGTTCTTTAATACTAGACCATTTAAAAAAACTGTATTATTGAGGTAAAAAAATGAAATTTAAAAATAAAAGCACCCTTTAGTAGGCCAAACCTTAACCTGGGCTCAGTCATAGTCTCTTTGAGTCTCTTGCCTCGGGTCCTGTGAGTAATTATTGGGATTACAAGGTAATCTCTCTGTTCCTGGCAGGAATTCAGCTCACTTCTGGGATCCTTTTACAGTCCAATTACATCTAGTCCCTGGTGGCATTCCCCAGTCCTGTCACAGTTTGCTGGCTGAGAGCAACCCACCAATGCTCCTCGTGTATAACAGGCTTGTCATGCCATTCTGTCCCCAAACATGGTAAGAGGAAAGGAAAGGCTAGCGACTGCCTCAGGCTGGGTTCCCCTTGCTAATGGAGCTCATTAGCATTCCTCAGCAGTCTCTCCTCCTGGGCAAATTTTCCCCTTTCTCCCTTGCAAGTTTCACCTTTTGAAGCTCCCCTTCTCCAGGTGTGTTCTGGAGGTGTGCCTAATTAGTACTGCCTGGTTGCAACAATGTTCATTAGCCTTTCTATCAGTGGGATGGTAGCGGGTCCCATGACACACCTCCATACTATCACTTTATGTTGGGGGGGTAATAAGCTTTCACCTGCTACTTAAATGAGGTTTAACTTTGAATTAAATGGGCTAACTTCCTGTGCTGTGTTCTATGCTTCTTTTAAAGATAGACTGTTTGTGATATGTTCATGCATTTAGGCTATTCCCCTAAAATGAATTCTATTTGAGCTTTTAGAATATGATTATGGGTGTCCCTGCCTGCAGGTATATGGGATCTTTGGGAGCAATTACCACACAGGTGGGGTGCCAATTCATTTCTTTATTAAAGGAAAAAAGGAAGTGGTGGGAATTTAACAATGAAATACAATGGGATGGGGTGTATAGGGTGTTTACAATAGACAATGATGGGGGGGTTTCTTATTGAACAGTGTAGGGAGTTCTAACAGTGGGGTACAGTAAGTGGGGTTCAGCACAATGGGGTACAGTACAGTCAATAAGCGTATCAAAAGAAATGCAAAATAGAATGGTAGCTTCTATATAAAATGATCAACAATCTTAGATAGAATGTATTAAGTGGTTAGTGGCCTTATACACAATGTAACACAATGGTATCAATGCAAATACAAAGTATATCAGAAAAGTGGAAGCAACCAATGGGGTGTTATAATTACCAGTAAAATGTGAATCACAATGCAATAATACAATATGGGTGATAAGTGAATTTATGCAATGTAACGGTATAAAAGAAAAGTAATGACTTAATTTGTGAGGCTAGGATAGCAGATAATCTGTCAAGGAACAGGAGGGGGGAGGGGAGTGAATGATTAGTGGCAACTGATGAGAGGAGAGTGCGGCTGGAAGCAGCGAGAGACTCTGAAGCCCTGCAGGGTAAGGACAATGGAGCAGCATGATGGTGATCTTCGGTAGGGGAGGGGCAGCAGAGAAGTGTAAAGAAGGGCTAGAAAGAGGTTTAAGCAACAAGCGGACACCAAAAACAAAGGAAAAAAAGCGGCAAAGGGTTTGGGAAGTTTCACAGGGGGAGAAGCAGCAAGGGGTTTGGAAAGTTCGGAGGGTGATGCAGACGTAGGGGGGAGGAGCAGCAAGGAGTCGGGAAGTTCGGAGAGTGCAGATGAGGGGGAAAAAGCAGCAAAGGGTTATAACAGGGAGACACGGAGAAGCACACAGAGGGGGAGATTGGAGCGGGGAAAAACAGACACAGGAAAGTTCAGGGAGAGATCGGGACAGCGGGAAGAAGAATTTAAGCAGCAAAAACCTTATCTATCTTAACCAACGACTAGGCAAAACAACAAATATCACAATTCTAAGCAAAACTATAACAAGCAACTATACGGAGCAACAAAACAGTAAACTATAACAAGGCAGGTGAACTTACAAGCTCTACAATCTTAACAAACTATGACTTATTAAACTAAAAAAACCAAAACCTATGGTGCACCTTATGCTATGGGGAAGTCACAGAGGGCAGAGTGGTATGTGCCCAGGATACAGCTCCCAAAGAAGCCAAGGGATACAGCTGAAAACAGGGACCCCCGAGGCAAAGCCCACAGGAGCAGAGCTTAGCAGCGGCATAAACTTATTTTTAGCAGCAAAGTGCCGCGGAATTTAAGAGAGGTTTTAAGACACAGACCAAGGTTTAGCTTGAGTCTGTGTGCTGGGGAAACAGAGCCAGCAGCTAAAATAATAAAATAAAAGTAGAGAAAGTTTCACAGAAGGATTCTTAACCAGTCCCCAAGGCAGCAGCAAAGGCAGAAGCAGCAGCAACATCAGAAGAAGCAAGGAGGGCTTGGTACAGTCTCAATAATCAGGAGATCTCTCAGGTAGCAATTCGTTCTTCATGGGGGGGGTTTCAAAAAACTGGGGTACGCTCAAAAATAAAACGAGAGCAGAGAAAGGCCCCCCCCCCAAAACCCGTGGCTGATCAGACCAGGCAGCAATGCAGGAACCTTTCTGATGTTTGTTTCAAAAATGTCTGTTTTTAAAGGCAAATTCAGGCAGTTTCCCGCCAGTAATCCTGATAGGCTCCCTCTGTCACAGAGGAGGAGGCACAGGGAAAAGACTGCAGGTGAGCACAGAAACATATCTGGGCAGAGTCCTATGCAATAGGTGACTCAAAAGCACATGAGGCCTGTGACTCATGCCCAGGATCTTAAAAACACAATAGGTCCTGCAGCTCTGGACATTGCCTGCCCTACACCGAGCCCAGGTTCAATGAGGTGATAACAGGACTAACCCTTTGAACAAGGCAGTGGTCCCATTTAGCACGCAGCACAAGTGGCCATCCCTTTGAGAAGGGCAATGGATCTTGCTAAACAACTCAAGGGGCCCTCCCTTTGAGTAGGGCAGTGGCCCTGGTAAACAACTTAACAGCCAGGGAAGGGCAGCCACAGGAGGAGAACAAAAACAAAATGGAGTATGTGGACAGCTGTAAGAAACAAAATGAAATAGGGGGATAGTAACAGACAATGGGAAACAACTATTTCTCTTAAAGCTGCTGAGGCCTTAGGGTTTGTCTAGCTGAGGATGCTCTAGCAAGTTAAAACAAATCAACTAAAGGTGTGAAGTTAAAGTGCTATAAATTAAAACATGTTAAGCCACAATGTGGATGCTCTCATTCAGGAGTAAAGTGGTCTTAGTTCCCTGTAACTTAATCCTCCTTGGAAGTCTCCATGTAGATATAGCCTCAATCTTTTCAAATATCTTTAGGACAATGTGATTGTGAGGATTGTTTGGCTTTATTTTGAACCACAAGAGTGAGATTTCTTCACCCACCTGAATGGAGAACAATCAAGGTTACCCAGGTGAAATTGGGGTGACAGGTAAGTGAAATCTGGAGGTATGAGCTTGGGATTGAAGAATATATCTGAGCATCCACTTCTCCAGTTTCTAGGCTGGGATGGTGGACAAAATTCTTTCATTCCTCTTGTACACTGTGCTATGGCTATCACATTTATTTAGATATGGATCCTATGGCTTCATCCCAACCTATGGTCCTATTCTCCATACTATGCAGAGCTGGTGCACCAAACCCCTTTCCCATAACATGCAAGGATCTGGGGCAGAGGCAAGGCTAGTGTGCAGACCAAGTATCATGTAGTAGACCTTGCACCAGCCCTTCCAAGTTCGGTGACTTTTCACCTTTATGGCATTTATCTCAAGGTACTCCTAGGTAACTGTTAGGTTGTAAATTGAAAATAATTGGTTTGCTTACAATTTTGAGCTGCAATTTGTGTATTAAGTATGTTTGGACCTTATTGATTATCTAACTATGCAAGGTTAAAAATTAAATTTTAAAAGGTTATAAAATTGAAACACGTTTGTACATAGAGAAGCAGCATATTTGTAGCTTTTTTTTTAAGTCTGCAGCTTTAGGATGGATCTATGTAGTTTCTTGCTGTGCTGTGCTAATTATTTTGCTGCAGAAGTCAAGAGCCAGTCATCAAGAAGAGCTTGTACCCAGATCCACAAAGAGATTTTGGTGGCTAAACCCAAGATCCCTATTTGAAGCTGGGCCTTACAACCTTTCGTTTAGAATTTACACTAATAATTTCACTAGTAGAGGATGAAGTGTAGCTTTCAGGAGTGATGCAGTGCTCAGGATGGCTTAAATGGGTACACATGTAAGATAAAAGCTATTTCTGTGGCAGTAAGGATAAATTATGTGCTGGATTCTGTGACTGTAGAAAGGCAGTAAATACTGGTAAGATGAATTGGTATAGTTATCCTTGTTCTTTGGCTTCACTGGAGGAAGGGTGAAATAACTGTGTATCTTTAAGTTCCAGGATTAGCTACAGCACATTAAATAACTGTGGAATGATGAAAAGCAGCGTGGGGAGCTGAGAGGGAAAGAACTAATTGTTTGCTGACTTTTGAGAAATAAATGCTTCTTTTAGGAGATACCAGCTGATAATGAGTTGTATAAGATCATTCAAACCAAGCAAAAGTTGGTTGACTGGGTATCACAGTTCTAGCAGTGGAATTTTCCATCAGCTCGAGCGAATTGCTCAGACTGAACTGCCTTAGGGGTACCCTTTGTGATATGCTTAAGCATTTTCCTTAGAGATAGCCTTCCCAGGTGACCTTTAGGTAGCCTTTAGAAATCCAGGCATATTTTCAATATTTGTGTATCACTGTGTCACTGTCAGTCTCCTTGAGTTTGTGCCACTAATAAATTTAACCTTTTTGTACAGATATCTGCATCTGACATTTTTCTTTTTACTCTTGCCAAGAATGTCTCCACTGTCACAGATGTACATAATGTCTTTGGACCCTTTAAAAATCTCTGTTGGTTATTATTATTTTTTAAATACAACAGAAAGGAATACATATGTGATTAAGCTTTCTGATCATCTAAGTTAAAACACTAGATCACTGTTGTAATATTCATTAGTTTTCATGTGTGATCCATATACACAGTAAATCCCAAAGTATATATTCAAAACTACTTGTACACAGGAAATCTGGGTGTAGCATGAGAAAAGAACCCTTTTGATAAATGAAATATCACAATCTCATTCTATTCACTGACTTGCCACAATATAACCAATAATCTCTCTCTTGGACCAAACTTCATTATGAGTCCTATTGCAAAATTTACTAATTATTCTATCTAGCTTCCTGGCTTGAAGCCAACACTGCATTTGATCTACTCTTTATGCCATTGTAACCCATCTTTAGCATGTCCATAATTTTGTCTGGATATTCTTAATGTTCTGAATTTCCTATGCAACTGGAAAAACTGGAATGTAATGGGGATACATACCAAAGTGTAGCTTTTTATAGCATGTGCACCTACTTCCACTTAGCTTTCCACAATCTAGGTAGACATTAAGTCCTGATAAGAGATTACCATATACTTTCTAGCAATGTTGATTTGAGACTAAAGTGGGTCATGAATGAAAGTGGCTTTAAAAAAAAAAAACATCTCCACCAGTCTCCAATTTTATGCCCCCCCAAAATTTTGCAATTAAAAAGGATGTCACTTAATTTACATTTTCAATAAGGCAGAGATCAGTAAATGCTGTACAAAACTGGGAGATGCTTTTAAAATATTTGACCTCAAAACTTGAATATATGACTTTCAAATGTTTGGGTTTGTTTAGTTTGGAAAAGAGAAGACTGAGAGGGGACATGATAGCAGTTTTCAGGTATCTAAAAGGGTGTCATCAGGAGGAGGGAGAAAACTTGTTCACCTTAGTCTCTAATGATAGAACAAGAAGCAATGGGCTTAAACTGCAGCAAGGGAGGTTTAGGTTGGACATTAGGAAAAAGTTCCTAACTGTCAGGGTGGTTAAACACTGTAATAAATTGCCTAGGGAGGTTGTGGAATCGCCATCTCTGGAGATATTTAAGAGTAGTTTAGATAAATGTTTATCCGGGGTGGTCTAGACTGTATTTGGTCCTGCCATGAGGGCAGGGGACTGGACTGTATGACCTCTCTAGGTCCCTTCCAGTCCTAGAGTCTATGAGTCGGTGCCAGTACTCAAGAAAAACAACAGCATAAACACCCCTACATTTCTTACTAATTTACTGGGCCTCGGGAGCTTTGGGCTCAGTTCCTGGCTCTAGCACAGATTTCTTCTGTGACCTTGGGCAAGTCACCTAATCTATGGGCTTCAGTTTCCCCATCTATAAAATGTGGATAAGATACTTCCTTTGTCCACCATTTTTCTATTTTAATTATTTAGATTCTACACTCTTCAAAGCATAACTGTCTTGTTATGCAAAATAGAACCTAAGTCACAACTGGATGCTATGGTAATATAAAAAATAGATAACAAATAAGGCGTTCCTGGAGCATCATTCCTTGAAGGAATTGCTTGAGTGTAATTGGTCATACTTTGGAGATACTGAAGTACATTTTATGCACCAAATAAAAATTTTGACTAAAGTGATTCACAGACTGGTAATAAATAAAGCAAATAGGCCTAATGAGGTACACAATCTAGACAAATTGAATGTCCATCTCTGTCTTCCACATAACCTTGTATGTCACCTTGTCATAAACAGATAGCTAAGGGTTAATGTTCTTTTACCTGTAAAGGGGTAACACCAGTAACCTGAAACACCTGACCAGAGGACCAATCAGGAAACAAGACTTTTTCAAATCTGGGTGGAGGGAAGTTTGTGTGGGAGTTCTTTGTCCTTTGTCTTGTTTCTGTACCCTCTCGTCTATGAGAGTGATCTTTCTGTCTCCTGCCTTTCTAATCTTCTGGTTCCCAGTTGTAAGTACAAAGAGATAAGACAGTAGGTTTATATTGTTTGGTTTTTTGTATTTACATGTGTGTAGTTGCTGGAATGTGTTAAATTGTATTCTTTGTGGATAAGGCTGTTTATTCATATTTCTTTTAAGCAATTGACCCTGTATTTGTCACCTTAATACAGAGAGACCATTTTTATGTATTTTTCTTTCTTCTTATAAAGCTTTCTTTTTTAGACCTGTTGGAGTTTTTCTTTAGTGGGAATTCCAGGGAATTAAGTCCGCAACTCACCAGGGAATTGGTGGGAGGAAGAAGTCAGGGGGAAAATCTCTTTGTGTTAGATTTACTAAGCCTGACTTTGCATACCCTCTGGGTGAAGAGGGAAGTACTTGTGTTTCCAGGACTGGAAATGGGGAGAGTGGAGTCCCTCTGTTTAGATTCACGGAGCTTGCTTCTGTGTATCTCTCCAGGAACCCAGAGAGGGAACACCTGGAAGGGAGAAGGGGAGGAAATGGTTTATTCCCCTTTGTTGTAAGACTCAAGGAATTTGGGTCTTTGGGGTCCCCAGGTAAGGTTTTTTGGGGGGACCAGAGTGCCCCAAAACACTCAAATTTTTTGGGTGGTGGCAGCTTTACCAGGTCCAAGCTAGTAGCTAAACTTGGAGGTTTTCATGCTAACACCCATATTTTGGATGCTAAGGTCCAAATCTGGGAAATGTGTTATGTCACACCTCCATTCTGGTCAGCTGTAAAAATACTTCTTCTGCTTTTGTAATACATGTAATGAGGCACTGTGCCTCAAAGGAAAAACAGAAAAATGGATTATGCTAATCTAAAATTGACAAGAACCCAGATTCAGATCAGCATATTTTTTAATCTGTAAAACTCTTAGGATGAAAATTGTCACTTCAAGGAGTATATCTTCTTACCATGGAATAAATCAACTAATTCAATCAAATGCTGCTTTTTTTTTTTAGGAAAACTATGATTTTTTAGTGTTGTTCCTCCCATGAATTGATGAAGATGGCACAAATTTATACTTACATTTTATTATTTGAATTATTGTTCTAGTAACCAACCACTCAGACATAAAAACAATTTGGCAGCTGGCTCCATAAGATGTGATCCTACACAGAGAAGTCTGTGGCTGGACATATTTGCCTACATGTAGGCACCAGGGCTCCATGCAGGTACAGGAATATGCCAACAAGCTTCTCAATTCAGGAGCCTTCAATATTTGTTAAGCTCTATTTATGTGGATTCAAAACAAAACCTTTCTGTAGTGGTTGTTACTATACATAAATTAGTAAATTTAAGAAACCATGCCCCGGGGCTTCTCTAACTAGTCCCCAGGAATTGCCATAATAACCAGGATTAGCGAAATTCTTAAAGGAATAAAAACTCATTATTCTGGATTGCTGCTGTTCTTCCTTTGGACTCTGACCAAACCCATATGCTGAGGACTGGGACTGGAAAGTGGTGTAGAACCATGGGCCCAAGTGCTCTAGCTTTATGGTCTCTTTGCACTGTAGCAGTCACAACAATCCTACCCAGCAACTCCACTGAAGATGTAGTTGGTTGAGGATGTTTCCAGTTTCCTACTTTTGGTAGAGGCTTTAATATTCCCTTTATTTTATTTTATTTTTGTTTTAGAAACTAGCGAAGTGTGGTTTTGCTCTCTTTGCTAGAGGAATGAACTTACCCTGTCCTTTTTCATTTTCCATATTTTCCTTCTCCAAAAGAACAAGAAGAAAAACTGTTTCTAGTGATCTCCAGCAAAACACAGGAAATACCTTTTAAAAACCTCTTTTGCCAATGTAACAACACAGAGACACAAGCACTACAACAATTTAGCCTGAATAACAAGGGGAAATTTCCTGACAGAGAGATCAGTTAGATTTTGAGATTGGGGCAGTAATGGAAGCTTCATGACTGAAATGTCTTAAAACTAAATTGGACAAGGCATGGGAGAATATACTACAGGAATGATCCTGTAGTGCCAAGAACAGGAAGTGGGACTGGTTGACCTAATGGATAGTTTTGATCCCTAAGATTTTAGAGAGATGAATTAAGTTTTACTGACAGGCTTTTATCCAGAAATGACCATGTATTCTTTCTTCCCCTTACACCTTTAAGGAAGTAAAGTGGTTTTGTTATCTAGAAGATATTGAAGCAACATTTCAGATTGCTCCAGAGTATTCTAGAGGATAGTTTCAATAACTGAAATCAAGAAAAGGGAAGATAGAGAACATAAGTCGGTTGTAGATTTGTTTATAATTGGAAAAAAAAATCCAAAAGTTCTAAAACTACTAGGTGTTGATCTACTATTAAGAGCCAGCTCTATATGCTACTCTCTATTTAATTATCAGAGGGGTAGCCGTGTTAGTCTGGATCTGTAAAAGCAGCAAAGAATCCTGTGGCACCTTATAGACTAACAGACATTTTGGAGCATGAGCTTTCGTGGGTGAATACCCACTTCCTCGGATGCATGTAGTGGAAATTTCCAGGGGCAGGTATATATATGCTAGCAAGCAAGCTAGAGATAACGAGGTCAGTTCAATCAGGGAGGATGAGGCCCTGTTCTAGCAGTTGAGGTGTGAAAACTGAGAGAGGAGAAACTGGTTCTGTAGTTGGCAAGCCATTCACAGTCTTTGTTCAATCCTGAGCTGAGGGTGTCAATTTAATTATTATCCAGTGGACAAATAAAGCATTTATTTATAAAAACGATGAATAGCAAGCTAAATTGTGTCTGTATCTTTGCAGCTTTAAAGAGTACCAACTGATTAGGTTCAGTTTTCAGGACTGATTTCTCTTTTCCTCCAGCTTTCATGTTTTTTATTTTTATTTCTTAATACTAAAGCTACATTGATTTATTGATCCACTTGCTCCATCTCCCAAAGCCATTGAAAAGGAGAGAATATCAACCAAAAGATTCAGATTCAGGAAAGGACTCCAGATAACTAAATGTAAACAAGTAGGTGACAGCTGATTGGATCAAAAATTGTGTTTTATTTTTCTGAAGATTGCAAACATTTGCTGAATTGTATTCAGAAAAAAGAGACTTTGGGTAGAATTCATTTCTTTATTATTTGTTTTATATCTTCCTATTGTCCAGCGATAAAATTATTTTAGGTTATAGAAAGAAAAACATACCAAGAGTTGCTGATCTGCAATGATCTAGCACCCTGATTAGGACAAGCAGAGGAGGCTCCAGGACCCAACGTGCCAAGCTCATGCTTGGGGCTGCATGCCACGGGGGCGCTCTGCTGGTCACCGGAAGGGCGGCAGGCAGGTTGCCTTCGGCTGCATGCTGCGGAGGATCCACTGGTCCCACAGCTCCAGTGGAGCCGCTTGACCAGCAGATCCTCCGCAGGCACGCCTGCAGGTCCACTGGAGCCGCGGGACCGGTGACCAGCAGAGCACCCCCCCGCGGCATGCCACCGTGCTTGGGGCGGCGAAATGTCTAGAGTCGCCCCGAGGACAAGTAATGACTGTCCCTCATAAAGGTATCTTTTTCAGAAAGGCTTAGATAAGACCAAAAAATATACTGCCCTATCAGAGCCCAAACTAATGCTAAGTGACCAAGTCCACTCCCACCTCTTTGCCAATTAAAAATCCTTAGGCATTAGAGTTATGCGTGAGTTGTGGAATGACTGGACATGTTACACCACAGTGGCCAGCTAAGGGTCGGCATACCACTGGTTGGGAAACACCAAGTACAGGGGGCTTGGGTTGGGGCCTTGTCATACTCTTCCTCCAAAAAATCATACTGCCATCTATTTGCCAAAATCCTGGCAGCCTCTATTCCATACACTGCCCCTCTTGGTCTCCTTCTTTGTCTCTGGAATTCTGCTATACTCAACATCCACTTAAAAGCATTGGTCAACTTTGGTGCCTCCAATTTAATCTACCAATATTTTAAGGGGCATTGGAACCCCATCCTGCACAAGGACCTCTTTGAGCATGTTGAAGCTATTGACAGGTAACCCATTTCTTCAGGCCCCCTCACACATCAAACAGCCCCCTTGTAGATCATTTTCCTTAGCAGATAAGCTTACAATTTGGGGTTCACTGGTTGTTCTTGGTGATCTCTGGCTAATCACTCATGATCACCCAATCCGTTGGTGATCATGGTCTTTAGCCTTCTGTTCTACATGGTGCCAATGAGCATGTCTTCCCAGCCAATGACCAATCTAGCTCTACAGGGTGCTACAGCCTCGAAGGGATTCAGAGTTGCAAAACACAGATTAATCAGCAGTGACTGAAATTCTGGTCAAATACCAGCAATATCCCAAGGTGTTAGACAAAGAAGGCAGTAATTCTGCCACCTCATTGACCTCCAACTGGGAACAAAAGTTCCTTTCAGGTGCATTTACAACCTATCTGAACCTGAGTTGCATATCATAAAGAAAGAGCTGGCAGTATCATAAAGAAAATTTGAGGAAGAGTCTCATCCACGCTTTGATTTCCCCAGTAGGGGCACCTATCTTCTTTGAGGCTAAGAAAGATGTCTCTCTCTGACCTTATGTTGATTACCGAAACCTAAACATAATAACCATCTGTAATAACAACTCACTTCACTCAAACTCCTGGAAAGACTCCATTCAATCTGGGTCTGCATGAAGCTAGACTTACATAGTGCATACTGCATGGTCAGAATCTGGCAAGGGGATGAATAGAAGATGACATTGTCAAGGTTCCTTCCCCACTCTAAACTTTAGGGTACAGATGTGGGGACCTGCATGGACACTTCTAAGCTTAATTACTAGCTTAGATCTGGTATCACAGCCACCATCCAGAATTTTCAGTATCTGGATCACTCCCCTTCCCCCCAAAACCTTCCCCTCCCTGGGTAGCCTTGAGAGACTCCTTCACTAATTCCGTGGTGAGTCCAGATCCAATCCCTTGGATCTTAAAACAAGGAGAAATTAACCATCACCCCTCCTTTCTCCCCCCAACTCCTGGTGGATCCAGATCCAACCCCCTTGGATCTAAAAACAAGGAAAAAAAATCAATCAGGTATTAAGAAAAAGGCTTTTAATTAAAGAAAAGAAAGGTAAAAGAAAACCCTCTGGGAGAGATTAGCCTACCAGCTACTCTCACAGACAACAGATTTAAAACACAGAAGATGTTCCCCTGGGCACAAATTTAGTTACACAAAAAAATACCCAAATACCCAATTTGATTCTACCTCTAATTGCATAAGACAGGTTACAAAGAAAATAAACATAAACCTATTTATCCCTTTCTAAAACTTACTACTCTGATAAGAGGTTCCTTGATCTTTTTCACTTCAGCTAAAACTGTAAACAAAGGAAAAACTTCCCTCCTTCCTTTTGAAACATCTTGTTCCCCCATTGGTTCCTCTGGTCAGGTGTTAGCTAGGCTAGGTGAAGTTTTTAACTCTTTACAGGTAAAAGAGGCATTAACCCTTAACCATCTGTTTATGACAGACATTTTGAACCAGGTGTGGCCATTTTGAATACTTGGTCACGCTGTTTACCTATGCCATGCCCTACTACCTTCCAGCATTTTACAAACAACATCTTCAGATCATCTACTTTGAAAAAAATGAGAATATTGTTTGAGAATCCAGCTCTTTGATCTCCATGTGTGCACTGTTCTTGATCGGATTTGCCCAAATCACCTGTACATGAAACCTGAGAAGCATAAATTTGATATGCCTCCAATGGAGTTTGTGCAATATATCATCTCCTTGGTGGCCCTTGCTATGGATCCCTGCAAGGTTGTCACCATTACCCAGTGGTAGGCAACCTCAAATATACACAGGATACAGCAGTTCCTCAGGTCTGCATCTTTTAACTGGAGATTCATCAAAGTCTTCACCAACTTAGTTGCTCCTATAATGACCCTCTTAAAAAGGGGACTAAGTTAATCTGGTCCACTGACATGTAGGTGGCATTTGACCTTCAGCATTTGAAAAAGGCATTCATTTCAGTCCCCACTTTGACCCATCCGGACCACAAAAAGACATTTATAGTCAAGATCAACATACTAAACTTTGCAATAGGTGCAGTCCTCTCGCAATCCACATACCCCCACCAGCTGCTCCAACCCTGAGCCGCCTTCTCTCAAACTGACCCATACAGAGAAAAACTATGTTACATACGACTGTCGTGGGGCAAGTGCACCCTGTCGACTCTTTGGGCAGGATGAAGGCAATTATTTCCCTGCAGCTGTATCTTTACAACCACACATAAAGATGAGGATTTTACCACTAGCCCTCGGGATAGCATGGCCTAGTGGTAAAAGTCAATGGCCACTCTCTCTCTCTCTCTCAGAGTTATGTGGCCTGATGGCCGTGGTCAGGGTGATGGTGTCTCTGGGCTCCTAGGTCTGTGCGGCTCCTAGAAGCTCCATCACTCCTTGGGCATCTGCAGGAACTGGGATGGTTGCCTGGGTCTCAGCGTCTCTGGCTTCTACCATTTGCTGCTTGCAGCATGTGTTCTCCCTTTTCAGAAGACAGCCCTGAATGAGCTGAGCTGTTCTCCAGCCAGAGCATGCCCAACAGGGGGCATGGCCTCCTCAGTCCTTGCGGTACCAGTGCAAGGCAAGTGCACCCTGTCACAAAGACACAGAGCTCCCTGCCATCAGGGCCACCTTCAAGGAATAGTGTCACCTCCTTGATAGGGCCCATGCCTCTGGCCAAGTCTGGACATATCACAAAAATTTGGAACATCAATAGACAACACAATGACTCAACCAATGTCAGATTCATTGGGACATTTTCCTCTGTTTGACTTTATAATTACATGACATCCAAGGACTAAGAAGAAGAAGGCAGAAGACTTGTCCTGCAAGAAGTACTGTGAAGTGAAGCAGGAAGTACTCACCCCACCCTTAAACCTTCCCACTTTGTCTACAGAACCATCCATGGTCATCTGACTGCCCCATCCATTCTTTTCTCCCAGGTGATCCATCTGTGGCCACAATCTGCAGGTCTCTCGGAATCACTAGTATCTCACCAGATTCCATCCTCCTTCACAGAAATTGTTTCTACATTCCAAATGGCAGCTCTTGGCTTCAGGTGATAACATGGTGCCGTGATTCACCCATGTCAGGACATTTTGGCCATTTTATAACATGGAAACTGATTGCTAGGTAATTCTGGTAAATGATCCTAAAAACTGTTAGGCTGTGCAACCTCTGTGTCTGCATGAAGAAACTACAAGCCAAACCACTGGGACTCCGTCACCCCGCCCCACACCTCCACATATGTGGTACTTGTTCTGCATAGACTTCATTGTGAATTTATCATGATTGCAAGGGCATTCCATTATTCTTTACTGTGGTGGACCTGACACAGATGATTTAGTTTATTCCCTGCCACATCATTTCCTCTGCCCTAGAAATCACACAAGTCTTCCTGGTGCATGACTTCATGTATCAAGATATGCTTACATGCATCATTTCAGATAGTTGTCCCCAAATTATTTCTTGGTTCTGGCAGGAATTTGTCCATGTCTTCAGCTCCAAGCCCCTCCTCTCAACAACCCACCATCCAAATAAAGGACCAAATTGAAAGAGTCAATCAGATCTTGGAGCAGTACCTCTACTGTTTTCTAAATTTCCATCAGAATGATTGGCTTCCACTGTTATGTTTGGTCGAATTCACATACAACAACTTGATCCTTGTTTCAACTCAGCTGACACCATCCTTTGAAAATTTCAGTTTTCACCCCTAGTTTCATCAGGACCTACTAGAAGGCTCTGTTGTCCTGGTGGCCCACAGATCTGGTCTTGCGCCTTCAACAAATAAACCAAGAACAAAAGGAGCACTTAATTGTCGCTAAAGACTCTTATAAATATTACATCAAACAAAAATGACAATCCGCCTCTCACCTTATCATAGAGGATAAAGTTTGGATCTTGACCCAGAATTTGAGAATGGACCACCCTTCCACCAACCTTGACCATCAATGTCTGGGTCCTTTTTGGATCATCATACAGATATACCCAATGACCTTCAGGCTTCAATATCTACTACCCTCAAGATTCACTCATCTTTCATGTTTCTTTGCTTAAGCCATTTGTCTGCAACCCCTTGTTTTACTGAGTAGACTCACTTTTACCTCCTCCCCCCCCACAGTAATAGTCCAGAGAGAGGAGAAATATGAAGTCTATCAAGTCTTCAATTCCTGACGGTTCAGGGAAAGCTCCAGTATCTGATAGACTGGAAGTGGTATGGGCCAGAGGAGCAATCCTGGTAACCAGAAGAGAACGTTCATGCTCCCAGCTTCCTGTGGAGATTTCACCAAAATATCCTGACAATCCAGATCTGTGAGAGCCCACAAGAGGGCAGTATTGTCAGGAATTCAGCTAGTTTTGGTCACAATCACCCAGCAAACAAATATTCTTTCACTAAGTGACTATGCTCCTTCACTGGACAGAACAGCCAGCAGATTAGCATGCCTTGTAGCAACAGAAGCACCGTGACCGCTCAATATTTTCTATGCCTGAAGCTGTCCCAGACCTGCTTCCTGTACCTGTCCTTGCTCCACTCCATGACTGTTCCTGCTCCAGCCCTAGTTTCTACCTTCCTCCAACCTCCTTAATTATTGACTCTGACCATTGACTTATCTTCTGACCATGACTCCAGTTTTTTTCTTCCAGCTTTGCTCTGACTACTAGACCTGACTCCTGTGCTGACCACTAGGTTGCACAACCTACACTCTAGTGTGTGACATACAGCACCGAGGACAATGGAGTCCTGTCCATGATGGGGACCTATATTGCTATACAAATAATATCCAATTCCTTCCCCATACTTTGAGATCCCCTCTTTTCCAAGACTGATTCATTAGGAGAGTTGAATGAATAATGGATTTTTCAGTTCACTTATATTAAAAATGTTACAGTACAAGATTCTTTTCCTTCCATACTTAACCTACCAAAGGAGATACAAATTTCCAGATCTGAGAGAGATGATATTGCATGATTTCAGTTATTGGTCAAAATATAGAACTTCACCAGGTAATTCCAGCTGATGTAATTTGTTTCTTGTTTAGTTGGCTATTAGGCAAAAGTTAAAGAAGAAAATTTGTCAGAGAGAGTCTGATTTCTTACTGAAGAATCAAGCATTTGTATGTAAAAACTTCATTAATGTTGGAGAAATTTAGCAAAACAAACTATAATTACAACCTTGAATTCCCTAAATTACATCTACAAGGTGAATTCAATTGAATCTAAAGATAGTACAAACTACATTTTAACTTCTTTAAACCTTACGGGTGATGCATTTGATCTTTGTTTTATTAATATACACACAAATAATTCTTTAAAATCTCACTTATTAGCAGGGTGCTGGAACAATGTGTACAGTGGAGGTGCTGAGATCCATTGAACTAAACTATATATCCGGTCTATGATGGAAACCACTTCAAGCTAGGGGGTCTGGCAGCACCCCCAAAACCCTTAGTTCCAGTACCTATGCTCATTATTTGTAACAATTTCAAACTCAAAGAGGAACAATATGTCCATCCTGCTCCTGAACTACATTTCCCTGGATACCATAGGGCTAGAGCGAGATTCACATCCTCATCCAAGCACTAAAATCTCCAGCTTCTAGGCATGTACTTCTGTTACAGACAGGTATTTCCTGCTGTATGGAGAATACCCAGTGAAGGCAAAACCTCTCAATGGCCATCCTGTGGCATAATCCAATACATAGACTCAGCTTCTATGCCCCCCTCATAAGTTATTGTTTTGACAATCAATAAATTGTATTGTCCCATAACGTAATTTCTCACAAATATTTAATTTTTGCAGAGATGCATTTATTTATAACTCCTTTAGTAATCAACTATTGTAATTGTAAGTTTTCTTTTAAACACTTCTCCTTCCCAATATGCTGTCTGTGTTAGGGTCAAAATCTGCCTGTTTTGGCTAATCCCGGGTCACAACAAAAAGAGAAAAAATATATAAATAAAAGTGTGCATGTATTCACACAAACATTCTACCTAACAACTCAGAACTAATATAGCTTGTGTTTCCTGTACAGGTTAGCTTTGACCCAGTCTAGGCAACAATTGGAGACTTTCAATATAAAGAACTAAATTGTGACTTGTAGGTACACACTTATAGACTCATAGACTTTAAGGTCAGAAGGGACTATTATGATCATCTAGTCTGACTTCCTGCAAAATGCAGGCCACAGAATCTCATCCACCCACTCCATGTCTGAGTTATTGAAGTCCTCAAATTGTGGTTTGAAGACTTCAAGCTGCAGAGAATCCTCCAACAAGTGACCCATGCCCCATGCTGCGGAGGAAGGCGAAAAACCTCCAGGGCCTCTGCCAATTTGCCCTGGACAAAATTCCTTCCCGATCCCAAATATGGCGATCAGTTAAACCCTGAGCATGTGGACAAGACTCACCAGCCAGCACCCAGGAAAGAATTCTCTGTAGTAACTCAGATCCCACCCCACTATACATTCTTTATACTCTAGTTGTGGGGGTAATGGAAGTGGGAAGGGAAACTAAACATTTTCATTGTCTTTATATCATAGGGTTTTAATTTTATGTTCCATGTTTTTAATTCTTCAATATGTATTTTTAAAAATTACTTACTTTTGAAATTGCACGTTCCTCAACACCTTGATGTGGCTTCTTAACATTCCAGGTGGTAATGCCTACTTGTGTAAATGAAAATGAGGGGTAGGGGGAGGGAAGAAGAGTTCCATAACATAATGTCATACTGGATTTTTTTGAACTCTTGACATGATATCTGATACTTCTGGTGTGTAAATAACAGTGGGCCATTGAGCACTGTAAGCAGACTAATCTGTTCATGAATTCAAGGTGATCCTGCATTGTTTCTTTGGCAGTGAAGGATAAATGGTTAGCTTCTGTCTTTCTCTCTTTTTTATTATGGTTATTAATGGCCACAATAGCGTTAGTGTTCACTGATGAGGCTGAAAGGTTAATACAGTCACATCTGAAAAAATAGGCTTAATGTAAACTCAGCATGAAGAATATTTCTGCAGTGAACTGATTCCACAAAATCCTTTCATAAAACCATACATCAGAATGTAGACATTAACTTCTATACCAAATTAGTATGAACCATGTTCTACACAAACTAATTGATAAATTTTACTTTAACTGACATCCAGGCAACAGAGAGAGCCTTGCTGGAAACTGTTGGCAGACTTCTCTCCAAATGACCTTCAGTGTAAGACAGAGGTACTCCAAATATGATGTGAATTTATTACTGTCTTCAGCACTAACTCAAAGAGACATAGTGAACAATGAAGTCAAAAGAAATAAGACTATCCATCATCTCCACATGGGCAGTGAGGAAATGACTGATGTTGTAACTGTACTTCAATGGTTCTATATTCTGCAAATAGGTAAATGTGGAGATGATATAAAATTAAAAGAATGGGTTACTGGATTAAAAAACAGGCAAGTGACTGATTTTTTTTTTGCTTCAAGATTCATAATCATATTCCAGTGTATGTCTTCCAATTATGGGACCTGATCCTCCCCATACTTATGCATATGCTTATCTTTACCCATAAGTTGACCCACTGAGTTAAATTGGAAGATTCAAGTGTGCAAAGTTAAGCATGTGTAGCAGTGTTTGTTGAATCCGGACCTTAGTTTGCAGGCAGGAATGTTCCAGTGCCTGTCTGTGCCATACAAACAAGAACAGTAGGAAAGCACAGTGAATGAGTAAAGTGTGTTCCTTTTTACTCAGGAAAATTGATTCAGGTTGTGCCATTTTCAATTCTCATTACAAACTTTGCCATGAAAACAAAATCAGAATGCTTCACCTTCTTAAATATTCTAGAGTTCTCAGACTCTCCTTTTTCCTCAGCTGAGTCTGGTTATCTTAAAGGGGTTGAGCTTTATCCAACTTTTGTCCATACTCTTCTTTCAGAGTAGTTTCACTTTTGACTAACCAAGCATTCTCTGGCTCACTTGCTGACTGGCGCTCAGTTTTCATCAACAGCCCACGTAGGGATTTTTCCTAAAGTTTTAAAAGAATGAAGTGCTTAGCTATACACGTGTTTTCATTTTAAGGGGATTACACAAGAAGCCTAAGAAAATTCATACAATAGTTAACATTGCACATCATAAGTGGGCAGCAAGTCAACATCACTTTATTAATATTTACAACTCAGTCAACCATCTCCAGGAAAGGCCTGTGCAGGAAATTTCTGCTTCATCTTAAAGGATACATCCTGAATTCAGAAGCAAGTACCCAATTTCATCTGAATCTCTCTCTCATCTCTCCTCATCACTACTACTATTATAATTCTTTGTATGTACTTTTCTCTCTTCACTCTTTAAAGTCTATTTTGCAGTACATTGTTTATTATGTTGGGGCAGATTCTGCAATCATTATTTATTTGAAGTAACTCTCACATTGGTAGTCCTTTTTACTTCTGGGGGCTTTTAAGGAAGTACAACTCAACATGAGTAAGAGTTGCAGAATCTGGCCCACAGCTAATAAAATAAACTACCCAGAACCAAAAAATGTGTTTTTTCTAAGGAGTTTGTATTCTACTATTAAAATTGTACTTCTTTATTATGACAATTGATGTTAAATAAACACTGAACATAGAGAAAAGGTAAAAAAATTCTAAACATTATTTATATCAATAAAAGTCTAAACATAGGCCTTTTCTGTTGATATAAAAAGTAGGAAAATAATACTGCAAATATTAACAAGCTGGTTTGTCTTACAGTAATTTAAATACCAAATAAAGAATGTCAGGTCACCTACCTGTACTGCTAGTTACCTGAATGAAACTCTCCATGTGTATTGAGCAATGGTTGGTTAAGCTATAGAAACCTTAATTGGCCTGATGTAGTTTGGGCAGCTCTCAAATTTCAGACTTCTACCACTGAATTCTCTTTAACATGGTTTTAAGGATGTCTTTGGCTATCATAGAATAACAAGTATCTTCTTTCTTACATCTCTAGATATAAGAGCTTTCTTTAAAACCTCTTAAATACAAACATTCTCTTTAAATATAGACATCTGTAGCAGCATATGAATATGAAAGATATAGACCAGACAAGCCTGAATGTTGCCTCAGGGCTCTTTAGTCACATATTAGGGTGTGACTTTCGAAATGACTTCAGGAAGTTAAACCCTCAAATTCCATTGAATTTTAAGGAGTGGGGTACCTTTTTCCTTTAGACCCCTTTGAAAACTATAACATTAATGTGGCATAATGGGAAAATCTCAACATGTTTCAACTGGCAAATATGAAAGTCTCTGTTCTGTTATCACTTCCTCTCTGGGTTATGAGGATCCATGTAGTTGCTTCTCTTCTCATGTTCACATATAGATGAGGGTGTCATAACATTTCTTCCCAGATCTGGACCTTAGCGTCCAAAATATGGGTGTTAGCATGAAAACCTCCAAGCTTAGATACCAGCTTGGATCTGATAATTGCTCCCACCAGCCAGGAATTATACAGTGCCTAGCTCACTGTGGTCTCCCCAAAACCTTCCTTGGGAGACCCCAAGACTCAGGTTCCTTGAATCTCACAACAAAGGGGAATAAACCATTTCCCTTCCCCCTCCTCCCCTCCAGGTGTTCCCTCCCTGGGTTCCTGGAGAGATATACAGAAGCAAGCTCCGTGAATCTAAACAAAGGGATTCTACCCTCCCTGTTTCCAATCCTGGAAACACAAGTGCTGAGAGAGCTAATCTCTCTTCCCCCTTACCCAGATGGTATGCAAAGTCAGGCTTAGTAAATCAAACACAGAGAGATTTTCCCCCTGACTTCTTCCTCCCACCAATTCCCTGGTGAGCTGCAGACCCAATTCCCTGGAGTCCCCACTAAAGAAAAACTCCAACAGGTCTTAAAAAGAAATCTTTATATAAAAAGAATGAAAAAGGACATAAAATATAGTCTCTGTATTAAAGTGACAATATACAGGGTCAATTGCTTAAAAGAAAAAAAAATGAATAAACAGCCTTATCCAAAAAGAATACAATTTAACACATTCCAGCAACTGCACACATGTAAATACAAAAAAAAACAATATAAACCTATTGTCTTACTATCCTTGTACTTACAACTTGGAAACAGAAATTTAGAAACCCTGGAGATAGACAAATCACTCTCAGAGCCGAGAGGGCACAGACACAAGACAAAGAACAAAGAACTCACACACAAACTTCCCTCCACCCAGATTTGAAAAAGTCTTGTTTCCTGATTGGTCCTCTGGTCAGGTGTTTTTTGTTACCCCTTTCCAGGTGAAAGAGACATTAACCCTTAGCTATCTGTTTATGACAGAGGGCTCTTCCTAGAAATAGCAGGCACTCTCGTCTGAGGGCTTGGCTACTCTTGTGAGTTATGGCACAATAAAGGAGCCCTGGGCGCATTAGCTCATCACCTGTCCACACTGGCAAGGCACATGGAGTGCTCTGACTCTGCGGCTACAACACTGCTGGTCCTCCACCTTGGTGAGTGGAATAACGTTTGCTGTGCCCCCACTGGAGCGCCGTGGTGCCAGTGTGAATGAGATGTTTCATTTCTGCGCTCTGATTGATCTCCAGAAATGTTCCATAATCCCCTTTAGTCAAGTGGCCACTCTTGTCATTGTTTTGAACTCGCTGTAGGAATGCAGACATGCCCTTTCAAAGCTCTGTTTCTGACAGCTGGCTGCCAATCTGCTCTGGGACAAAGGAATGTTGCTGGCTTTGACTGAGTGAGAAGGGGGTGGGGAAGGGAGGTCTGCTGCTGTCTGAACTTACAAGACAGCATGTTGACATGCTTTCAGCCCCCCCAAAACCCAATCTCTGTCCCTCCACATACACACAATACACTCCCTGTCACACTCCACCTAACCCATTTGAAAAGCACATTACAAACACTTGCATGCTGGGATAGCTACCACAATGCACTGCTCTTTGTGGTGTTGCAAGAGCTGCTAATGTGGCAACACAAGTGCGCTTCCAGCTGAGAGTGTAAACACTCGGCAGCGTTTTCCCTGCTGCGGTCTCTGAAGTCTGCTTTAACTCCCAGTGCTCTACAAGTGCAAGTGTAGCCATGCCCTGAGCCTGTCAAGAACTGCCAGGGAATGCCATCTTTCAGATGAAATAGTGTGTTTCGGGAGTCATGTCATTAAAGGTCTCCTGGCATAAGAACGAGTGTGCCTTGGCCAAATTCCCATTCATGTTACAGTATTATTCCTTCCTAAATTTCTTCTGCATATTCAATGGAATAATGTATTCTGCTTCACTTAATATCATATCTGCCTTATTACAGAGCAGCTCTGGGCTATTAATCTGATGCCATGCTACTTTACTTACATGTCTGCATTTCAATGATGAGTGAAATGATTGCTGCATAATATGTAGAAGCCATTTTATGGACAAGTACTTTAGGTTATTTGAACCTCTTTTGGTTTCAAAAGTACTTACTAGCCCTTCTGTTGCAGTGCACTGAAGGGAAAATCTAGCATTCCACATACCCTTGACCTTCAGACCAGCTTCTCATGCTTACTTTTTTTCTGGAGAGGACAGAGACCCATTTCCTTTGAGATCACCAGTGAGTAATAGCTCCAGCCTAAACTTTGAAAATCCAATAATTATTAGATTAAACAAAAGCTATATTTATTTGCATAATAAAGAGAAGACCTCCCAACCACCAACAAAAAGCTTTTAAACTCACAAGCTTAATGTGGAATTTATGATAAAACCCTAAAAGCTGGCACTTAAAAATAAGTTGTATCGAAAAGTAGACTTAAAAAAAAAAGTCTTTTTCCCAGCTGCCATAATGGATGACTCTTCCCTCTATCTTTTGTTGCAACATTTGGAAAATGACATTTCGCAGAGTACAACCCAGTTAATTGCAAAGCTCCTTAGCTTCTGAAGTAAAGATTTCTCAGATTAAAGTGCATGCATTGTTTGGAGGACCCCATGTGTTCTTCACTTCTCAGTTTGCCCAAATGCCCAATGCTGATAAGAGTCCAGTGGCAGGCAGCATAGTCGAGTGGATAGAGTCTTGGACTAGCAATTGAGTGATAAGGGGCTCTATGCCTGGCTCAGCAACTGACCAGTTGTGTGACCTTGGTTAAATCACTTCATCTTTGTTTCCCTTCTCACCCTTTGTGCATCTTGTCTACTTAGACTGTAAGCTGGTTGGGACAGGGACTGTTTCTATGCATTTATACAGTGCCCTAATATCAGTTGCAATTTCTGGGTCCTACCTTAATCCAAGTAAAAAATAAGAACAACAACAAAGTGACCAATAACAGCTCTTCATTGTTGCAAACAATTTGAACCCAGAGCAATAATTTTCATGTTGTAATACAACTTTTCTTTCCATAAATGAATATACCTTGAGTGCTTCTCAGAAATTGATATTTAAGCACAACTGGTAGCTCTGCTCATGGTTTAGAGAGAACTTTTGTGCTACAGACATCCTCCAGAAACAAGACAGCAAACTTGAAAAAAATTGTTTGGTATATTAATACACATTTGAGTAAACCATTCTAATACTATTCTGTGCACATTCAAATATAGCATAATTGAGATCACCTCACTTTCATTATTTGGTTCAGAACAGCAGCAAATGCCTACCTATTGTTAGCCTTTGTTCCAATTTTTTTAAAGTACTAGGGCACCCAAGCCTATCATTACATTGGGAACACCACTCAAGTGACTAACATTGTGCTTATTCAAGATGATTTGTTCAGTTGTATCTCTGCATCCTCATGAAAATTCCCTGGCTTCAATAGATTTCTGAGCAAAAGTTTTAAAGGGACAGACAACACATCTAAAATGTAACATGTTATATCTTAGAACAGCTTGTGTAGGTTTGGAAAAGGTCATAAATCTACAAGCAAGAACTATAGAAGCCTAAGTCCAACATGTAAGTGCCACTGAGGTCCTGAAACCTCCCGCTTAGCTTCCACCTAGCTCTGTCGGTGCCTAAAGTCCCGAGGTGCCTACATTTCTGCCAGTATTCATGAATAATGCTGCCTCACTCTAGGTGCCCAGGCACCTATCTCACACATAAGCCCCAGCAGGATCCTCAAGCTAAGCATTCCCCTGCCTATCTCACCTCCGGGGTATGATCTGGTAGGCATGCTCAGTCCACGTAAAACAGCCAGTGGAGGAAGTGGGGATATTGTGGGCCACTTTCAGTTTCTTCTGTTGAAGCTGTTCCATTGTGCCAAATAATTACATATGCATTGGGCATGAGACTGACTCCATAGCCCAGTGACTAGGCACCCCTACTCCAATGACTTTATTCATACACAGTGGAACAGCTGCCCCAGAATATCCCATAGTGGGCAGGCTACTTTCATGGGAGGAGGGGAAGATATGAATTCAAATCACTTCTCCACATCAGGCAGAGGGCGGAATTTAAACAGGTCTCCCACATCACAGATGTGTGCTCTAAACACTGGGCTAAAAGTTATAAAGAGAGCTTGTAATGCCACCTTCTTGTTTTTTTGTTGGTTTTGTGCAAGAAAGGATTTAGGTGCCTAACTCCAAGAGAAGGTTAACAGCTGTGAATCCTGAGTAGAGATAGGTGCCCCCCTCTTGCCCAGACTTAGATGGATTATACCTTTGAACAGTGGGGTTTAGGCCTATTGGCCAGGTTAGGCAGCTCCATGCTTCTTATGCTGGCTTTTGTGAATCCCTTTCTTAGGTGCCTCACTCTTTCTAAGCATTCTGTGAGGAATCTAACTCAGGGCTGTGGATTCCCCTGGGTGACAAGGTGCCTAAATATTGGGTGCTGCAATACTGTTTGCAATGCCTAAGTTCCTTTGTGGATATAGTCCAAGAGACATAAAAGTACTGTTTCTGTGATAAAATATTTGATTATTTTAGCATATCTAGCCAAGACTTTAATAAAAGATTTGCATGATTGTTGCTTACAAATTTACAAACATTCAGTCTAATTCTTGATATTCTGGTCTTATTGACTAACACAGGTTTTGGACTTGTGACTTAGGGCACATTTGTCTTCCTGTAGGCATTTCCATTGGATTTCCTTGATAAATACTCTGGACCCTGTAAAGAGGTCATGTATAAAAGTGAGCTCAAAAATGTAGACCATATATATATTCAGAATTGAACTTTAAATTGTATAAAAACTGATTTAGTTAAATTGGTGCAAAACAATGTGGACAATCTTAATTCAGTGTAGCCCTTTCTTATATCAATTTAGCTTAAGTCATTTTTTGTTAATGTGGCTTGCACCGGCTTAACTAAATTAGCTTTAAATCACACCTTTAATTAAACTTCTGCAAGTTTGGTTAGAGAAGCCAGAGTCAGAATTTTGCCAAGTGGCTTGCTTTGTCCTTTGTGAACATACATTTGGATCCTTTGCTTCTTGTTGTGGATGCTATGAATTATTTTGACTGCTGTTTCTCTGGCAGGATAATTTTATATGAGACAATGTGCTTAATATGAGAATAACTGAAATACAGTTTATAAAAGAAAAGATAACTGAAAGCTTTCAGAAATGCCTCTTCTCTCTTCACTTGATATACCATGGCTATTGGAGGTAAAATGTGTTTCATTAGCTTCCATAGCATGATTATATCATCTAAGCTAGCTCTACAGTTGACAAACAGGAAGAATGCAGTTTTGATAAATATGCAGTTCATTTTTCAAATATTGTGACTTGGCAACTTTCCAAATAAGCACACTGATTTTTATGACATTGCGCAATTTGAAAAATCACATCCTTAGCTTGAAAGAAACATCAGTGCTGCGCATACTCATGAAGAGTGCTTGTGTCAATACAAAGGGCTGTGCATCATATGTTGGTATCCCACTATGCTATGCACCACCATCCAACGCAATGCCTTTTGGGAAATTTTCTCAGTGTGTTCTGGAATAGAAATGACTTGCCCAGGGATCTCTGGGAGTACAGAATCAAGTTCCCAGCATTCAGCTTTCTCCATCCTATAATTACACCTATATTCCATAATTTTCACACCTGTTTTAAAAAATTCCACAAACCCACCTGGCACATTTCAATGTCCACCACCTCTGACAGAAACACAGATCCTCCATAACTCTGCTACTCTCATGAATGTTACAAATACAGGATGCATGATTCTCCTGTATTTGCAGGACTACAGGAAGTACTGCAATAACAGGATATCCAACAATGTCTGCAAGGACAGTTTTCTGAAGGACATAATGGGGAAAAAAACAATTCAAGGTTGTCAGTGGTGATCACATAGCAGCTGCAGATGATGGAGCATCACTTCTGGGCCTGAGAAAAAATGCACTGACTGATGGGTTGCATAGTAATGCAGGCTTGGGATGATGAGCAGTGTCTGCATAACTTCCATATGTGAAAAGCCACCATGTTCCTGGATCTGTGTGCTGAGTTTGCCCCAGCTCTTGACTGTGGGACCCTGACTGAGAGTTGCATTGACAGTGGAGAAGTGAGTGGCATTCTCACTCTGAAAGCTTGCAATGCCAGATTTTTTCTGGTAGTGGGAAATCATTTTGGTGTTGGGACTGTTGTCATGCAAGTGTGCAGAGCCATTAGTCATCTCTTGCTATACTGTGATTCTTTGTTCTGTGCAGTATAAAGGGGATTGATTCACATCAGTGAGGTTCCCAAACTTCAGTGGAACAATAGATAGTATGCACATCCCTATTTTGGCACCAGCCTACCTTGCCATTGAGTATATCAACAGAAAGGGCTAATTCTTTATGATTATGCAAGCACTGGTGGATCACAGGGACTCTTCACTGACATTAGGATGGCCTGATCAGGGAAGGTGCATGACAGTTGCATCATTAAGAACACAAGATTGTTCAGAAAGCTTCAAGAAGGGACATTTTTCCTGACTGGTGATATTGAAATGCCACTAGTGATTCTTAAGGACCCAGCTATCCCTTGCTCCCCTGGCTCATGAAGCTGTACACTGGCCATCTCAAAGCATCAAGGAAGGATTCAGCTGCTGGCTTGGGAGATGCAGAAAGACTTGATTGTGTGTTTTGCAGATTGAAGGGAAGCTTGCAGCGTTTACTTACTAGATTGGATCTCAGTAAGAAAAACATGCCAATAGTCAAAGCTACCTGTTGTATATGGCACAAGAACTGTGAGGCAAGGGGTAAAAAAAATAGCTATCACCAGGGTAGAGGTGGAACAGCTGTCTGCTGACTCTAAACAGCCAGACACAAGGTCCAGTGCAAGATCTCTATGTGGAGCTATGTGGCTGAGGGACACTTTGAAAGAACAAGGTAATAATCAAACAAAGTAGCGTTCTGTGCTTATTTGTTCTCTGGGCATGGCACTTTGGGTTCTGCTAGGAATTGTGTAGCGCTCTACGTTTATAAGTATAACTACGTGGGTTTTTTTATGACACTATGAATTATGTAGTGCTTGCTGTATATTTACAAGTACCAAGTGTGAACCAATGAATGTAATTTTATTCCCCCCCTCAAAAAAAAATAGAAATATATGGAGTAGCAGCAACAGTGCAGAGAAACAATGTGCCAAAAAACATAGGTAATGTAATACAAACTTTTAACATAAATTAAAGGAGTGTGACTTTGAAACTGTAAAAGTAGCAAACATTTCTGTAGTTCGTTGTGACTAAACATGCACCACCAATGGTTCTCACAGGTCAGTGTATGTGAAGCTGTGTTTTTTCTTGCTGTCCCTTGGCATGGAGTGGTAGGGGTAAGGATGCAACCCATGATGCCATGTGGTATGTTAGGCAGCTATAGGGAGCAGTGGAAGTGGAATTCTTCAAGGACTACAAAAGGGGGCTGCCTGGGATTTTTAGACTTCTAGGTGAACCAGAGTCAGCAACATTTGTGTTTTGCTGTATGAGAGGACCTATTATGTCTACCTATTATGGAGGTCTTATACACTTATGCCCTTTTCTGAAAATGTTACCCATGGCCTCAGTTCAGCAGGGTATTTAAGCTATGCCTAATCCCCATGAGGAACATAGGAACATAAGAATTGCTATACTGCACCAGACCAAGGTTCCTCTAGCCCAGTATCTGACAGCGGCTGTGACAGATGATTCAGAGAAAGATGTAAGAACCCTACAGTAAAGAGATGTGGGTAATCTGCCCCACTCCCCCCCTCCACACACACGCACACACTTCAGTTCTCATGCTGAGCTTTAAAAGCTAGACATTAGCATACATCCTGGAGTCAATGGACTACTTTTTGCTCAGAATTGTGTGTGTGCTTAAGCACCTTGCTGAACTGGGGGCGGTATAACCCTGTTTTACCTTAGACTAATGGACCACAAATTGACTAGTGAGTTGCTCCTGCTTTATCCTTACACCCAATATTGTGGCTTCAATACTCTCAAGCAGATCAGTGTAAAAAAACAACAATAAATCTAAACATCATTATTCAATATGTTTCTATCACAATACAAAGCCAGCTTCCCAGCTTGGGTAGATCAGCAATGCTCCATTGAAATCAAAGGAGCAGCACATCTTTGTATCAGCTAAGGACTGGCCCCACCACTTTTAGTACAATGGTTGACATTAAAAAATAATCATTTGTCTTATGGTAATATAAATGTTTTGCCACAGCATTCATTATAATAGGAAATATCATTCTAAAAATAAGTGTTGCAGGAAAGTGAATGCTTTCTTTTTGCAGTTATCAATGGTGGTGTTTTTAAATCCAATTTGACAAAAGGGAAAGTTAATAGTTGAAATGAAATCTAACCAAAACTTTGAAAAACATTGAATCAGACACAAATGCAGGACATCATATCCTATGCGCCATTAACATACAGAAAATACTGGTGTTTTATAGCCTGTGTATTTGCATATGACTGTTGAACTCTAGCATGCCAAGAGTCTGTCTTACACCATTAGAATCTTGACTTTAGCAATACAGTACATTAAACAAACACTAGCAGAAAAATGATAGCTGTTATAAAGCTTTTGAGCAACTGTTCAGCTTTATGTTCTTGGGACACTTATGGAAAATTGCTTCTAATCTCCCTCTCAAGGAAAAAAAATAAAGCATTCAGAGATATGCAAACACACCAGCATTATTCTGTTTTCTGTGCTTGGACAAAATAATTTAGAAAAAAGAGATTAATAAACATGATCATTTGCATGAGGCTTATTATTAGGAATAAAATGTTTGCTTTCACGTGTTGTCCCCATTTGACCTCATTTAAATAACTCAAAATGCTTCTAGGCTAACAAAAAAAAATGTGTGTGTGTGCGCGTGTGCGTGGGAATGTGTGCACGGGGGAGGGAGAAAGTTCTTTAGTTTAATTTTTTGCATGTTGCATCATCGGTGATGTAATGACTCCATGATGCAGAACGTAGACCAATATTTGACAATGTGTCAGAAATAATTTTAAAAATCAAGTCAGGGTCTGAATATTTTTAGCTCATCTCTAAGCATCATGTATTTTGTAACAGCTTTTGTCTTTTTGTTCTAACACTTGCAGAAATTAAAAGTGGAGACAGTTTGGATGTACAACCTGTATTTCTGTAGGTCATTCTACTGAAATAGTCTGAGTAAATCTGGTGTGTTTGTTAGGTACAAAAGATATGGCTGAGTCCAATATATTAAATGAATCCTAGGTTTGTAAAAGAAAACCTCTTTTGTCATAGGAAAAGATAGCACTCTGGGAGCCTTAAGTATCTTCCACTAAATTATTATTGAATCACAGTTAAACTGTCATTTTTGTCTTACATTTGTAATATAATTTTTCTAATTGCTATCTATAATGTAACTGATGGTTTACAAGAGCTTACCGTACACTGTGGCTTACAGACCACAGGTTCCATAGCGCACAAATAAATCTTTATTTTTTTTCCTTTACTGAAAAGCTCAAGCCTGGAAATCGAGATGAGATGGAGAATTTTAATTAAAGCATTTACAAGAGTGCTATAATGAGAATTTACTAAGGACAAAAATGAAAACAGTGGACAAACTATCCTATTAAAAGGATTGTCAGAGAAACATGTCATCTAAAGGCTTTTTAAGGAATGTGTAATCCTTTTGAAAACAACTGTTTTGCTGAGCTGTTATAGGATGCTAGGACTTCATTCTATTCAAATTCATTAAAATGCAAATAAGTTTTCCAATAAAATGAGGTAGTGTATGACCAATGAAATGGAAGGCCAGTGAGTGAAGGCCAATTTGTAAAATGGTATTGCTAAAATGGTGATTGCAGAGAAAGATGGGCTGATCCGATTTGAAAATACTGAAATAAGATCAAATTTTGATGAACACGGATAGTAATTTACTGGTAGTTTTTTGTTTGTTTTTGTTTTACTTTTTGCAGCCGATAAGCTTCATAGCACAGTTCATTTATTGAAGCAAATATGTATATTACTATCATGGAAAAGAAGGGAATGTACATCCCAAGTAGAGTTAAAAATGCTGCACCCAGTCCATTCATACACCTGCTTCACTGATCACAGCTTACATTTATTTAAGTATGCTTTACCACAACCTTAAATATGTCAGTGCACTGCCTTTCTTAACTTTTATCATTTTATGATGAAAACACACTCATTTTTATTTAAAACCTCCAGCATTACCAAAAAAACATAAGAGGTAAAATTCTGGCCCCATTGAAATCAAGGGCTAAACTCTCCAGGACTTCAGTGAAGCCAGGATTTCACTCCAAATTATTGCATAAATTAGTTTATAAAAGATACCTCCAAACATGGAAGTATAACACATACATTGTTTGGGTATTTTCCTAACCCACAAACTCCAATTCTGAATAAGGAAAGCATCCTTATTCCAGACAACACTTAATCACGTGCTTAACTTTAAGCAGATACTTAGTTCCCATGGGTCTGAAGCATTCCCTTACATTTAAGCATGTACTTAAGAGTTTTGCTGAATTGAGGCCTAACTATGCAATTTCTTGTAATGGATGGGTAGCATGGAATGTCAGTCCATATCTGCTCTAAAAGAGTAGCTTAGGAAACATTAGCTTTTCCCTTCCAACTGGAATTTAAGATGGACTCTGACAGAAAATATTTTGCAGTCTAGAAATACACCACCGTGCAGAGGGAAAGGTTGACAGCTCCCCAGGATTGGCCTGGAGTCTCAAGGAATTAAAGACCGATCTTTAATTAAAGATTATATCATGCAAATAAACCTCTAGGAATATGTCCAACTGAAATTGGCAACACTAGAAGAGGGTCACCACAAAGATTTAAGTGAGACTTACAAAGTGCTCAGGTGCATAGGCCTGGTGCTGTCACTCTTCACAGGGATGAATTCCACTTCGAAAATATTCCTAATACATTTAAAAATAAAATGAACAGTTTTGCATGTGTGTTTAAATATTTATTTTAAAGTTTTGTCCTATCACACCACGACACAAAGTTTTTTTACTGCAAAAAATGGTGTAATTTCCCCATGAAAATGCTGATGTTTCACCTGGGATAAGTGTGTTAAGACATTGTCTGCTATGAATATCTATATTCCCTAGTGGAAATGACAATATGTCTACTTTGAACTTCAAAAATTGTGAAGTTGAAATAGTTAATTTCACGTAGCTCTAATGCTTTAGTCATGTATACCCATGAATAACCAATCAGTTTTACACACATTTAACCATGCCACTTCATACCTGAATAGTAGCAATCCAAATATATACTACCTCTCTTTCTGGGGGGAAAATCTAAAAGAAACCTTGTCATGTTGCAGTCAACATGGTAAATTACAACTAGCTTATATATTTTTAGATACTTGAATCACAAAAGTATTTGAACCTTGAAAGGAAATAATATGGGTCAACAACTTTGCTTTATATTTATTTGAGAGGAACAGGCCAAGGGATATTGGGCAAAATCCTAGCCCCATTCAAGCTGGTGACAAATCCCATATTAACTATAGTGAATTTGGGAGTTTGCATATTGACTAGCAAAAGTTTGGAGAGGGCCCAGTTAGAGGACTGAGGTGGAACTTCAGACCCCCTTGCTACTAGGGTTGCCAAGTGAACAACCTTGCCCCACCCGTTCTCCAGGGCCCCACCTGTGCTCACTCCATCCTGTCTCCCTCCTTCCCTCACTCACTCGTTCATTTTCATGCTGGGGCAAGGGGTTGGGGTGTGGAAGGGGGTGAGGGCTCCAGCTGGGGCATAGGCAGTGAGGTGGGGCTGGGGATGAGGGTGTGGGATCCAGGAGGGGGCTCTGGTGTGGGGGGTGGGGCTGTAGGGTTTGGAGTGTGGGAGGGGGCTTCACATTGGGGCAGAGGGTTGAGGTGTGGGATGGGGTGAGGGCTCCAAATGGGGGTGTGGGATGTGGGATGCGGCTGAGAATAAGGGGTTTGGGGTTCAGAAGGGGGCTCTGGGCTGGGGCAGGGGGTTGAGGTGTGGGAGGGGTGCAGGCTCTGGGAGGGAGTTTGGGTGTGAGAAGGGACTCAGGGCTATGGCAGGAGATTGGGGTGCAGGAAGGGGTGAGGGCTCTGGCTGGGGGTATGGGCTCTGGCTACGCAGAAATACCTGACTGTGCCTCTGTCTAGGGGCCACAGAGATTCCAGGAGCCTGCCTGCTATTTCTGGGAGCCTGCCTGCCTTAGCCCCGCTGTGCTAATGACTGGACTTTTAATGGGTCACTGTCAAAAACTGGATGACTGGCAAACCTACTTGCTTCCCCTCTGCACAAGGATGGGTTTTACCCAAACTGCTCAAGCTCTTCTTCCTTCCCCACTGTAAGGAAAGGTATATTTAATACACCAGGATCTAAATTCTGGTGCCTTCACTCAGTTTTCACTCAAGTCAATGGCAGCTTTGCTGAGTAAAGATTGACTAAAATTAAGAAATAGAATAGAAGATTATCTTTTATATTGTGATAACACATAGAAATCCCAATTGGCATTATTGTCCCATAGTGTTTGTTGTTTTACAAAAATATAGTCTCTGACTGCATATTTTTTATTGTTCCTCATTTAACATTTGAACAAGTTTATCTAGCTGCTTATTTCACATACTGTATTTTTTATCTTTGAGCTATACCACCCTGATTCTTATTTGGATATACGTGTATGTACTCTGTAATGGCATGTCAGGCATTTATACTCTTAGTTTTCTTTCTAATTCCCTTAACATTGGTACATGGAAGTCAGTGGAACTATTTCAAACCACAGGCCCTTATGGTGTCTTTCAGTAATATCACTGGCAGGGTCCATAGGATGAAGAGTTGACCTTTGATCATATACTAAATTAGTAAACAAGTCTTTCCTGTTGCAGAGCAAAGTCATAATCCAAATGCATACAATCACAGAGCCAGAGCTGGAAACAATGGCTGCTGCTTTTGTTAATGAAATTAACCTCAAAAGACTGGAGCACATAGAAAGATCAATGTTATGCAGAAAGGAAAGACAGGGGTGGCTGTTTGTTGCAACTCTCTTAACTGTGTGCTTGTATCTTTCCCTGCTTCTTACATCCCACTGTCCTGATTCTTATTCATTTTACTGTAATTTAATAGAAGTGAAAAGTGATTAATCCGGAATTAATATGTAAGCCACTGGTCAGATTGTATTACTATCCCCCGTCATCCCCCTCTGCGTTTGATCCACAGAAGGTTGGAGTTTGCGATAGTGCTACTTAACCCGCTATAGCTGAAACTGTAGCCCCTTCATACTTCTAAGTCTCAGGGTCCCTGGTTTAATCCCTGGTGTGTCAGCCAAAATGGTGGCTCTCACGAATACTGAATTTCACTCTGATCAGTAATTGTTCTAGACTTAATGGGCAAAACCCTAATTTCTGCTCTGTCCTACTCAGGGCATCTGACATAGGAAGCTCTGAGCCACAGCAGGACTGGAATCAAGAGAGCATACAATTTGAGAACCAGGTAATCTTCTGGCTACCGTGCTATAAAGATAAAACAGCCCATGATAGATCAAGATAAGCATGTGGACAAGTGCTTGCAGGGATGCCGACTTACCTTGTGAAAGAGAATGAAGTTCCATGTGGAGATGGCAGTGAGGGGAAGCAAAGAGGAAGGTGAAAGGAGAGAGGCAATAAACTAGCAATTTGAAATTCCCCACTCCCATTAATGTGCTGTGTTGGTAAGTGTGACTCTTTCAACCACTTTTAAGTGATTTTTATAAGGTAAAAGCTGAACTGGAAAACCATATTCCAAATTATCTTCTTCTTTATAAAAATATGATTTAATATTGTTTGCTGGTGACACTCTTCTGCCGAAATGGCATCAGGGTTATAGAGAGGGAAAGGTCCTAACAGTCCAGATAACTTAATAAAAAGTATCCGCATATCTACTACAAACAGTCATAACAGTTTCCCCATTTTCTCATTATTCCAATAGGAAGTACTTTTCACAGTGGAAGAACACATTACATAAACTCCTGTAAGCTGCTTTTTATAAAGCTTATAAAAATGCAGTGTAAAACTAATGAGCCATCTTTTAATAGCATGAAGTCCTTAATAGGGTGAGAATTAGTAAGGTATTGGTGAACTTCTTGAGTGGTTGAAGGCTCTCTGCCTTATGCATTGAAAGCTTGAGTCAATAGCCTGCTAATGCACCCCCTGTTCTATCTGATTACTATCTTCTTGTCCATCCTCCCTGCCCCATTGATTATTCTAGAGTGAACAATCTAGTTTTAAATGACTCCTGGCAACTTCTGTCCCTTTTCTTGAGAAGCTGTTCTGCAGTCCTACTAACCTCACTGTTAGGATTTTTTCCTTATTGTACTAGCTAAATCAGTCCTTGCCTTTCTTGTAATGGAACTACTCTGTTTGTATCATGAGTCTTCATGTAATACAGCACTTCTTAAGAAACGTTTCACCCCTATACAATCAGCACTCTCTTGTGAAGTGATGATCTCAAACAGCTGGAGGAGGGAATTAAAAAAAAAACTAAAAGATTTTGTTAGAGTGGAACAGAAGAACAAATAACTGTAATTACCTTCTACTTAGCACTACTTCATAAAACTTTGTTTCTCTTCTAGAAAGCATATATAAGCAAAGACTTTAAAACATGGACCTTAAAGTTACCTGGTACCTAAAAGATAATGACATTTTCAATGCTAAGCACTCATTGGAGTCAATATGAATTTAGATGTTTAACTTTAGGAACCCGTTTTTTAAACAAAAATTGTGGTATTTAGACCTAAACTAAATGACCACAATTCAAAATGGAGATTTTCTCATGATTTTTTACAAAAAGTATTAATTCAAAATAATGCTATTTTTGTCAGCCAAAATAGTGCAACTTCATGTTATGTGCTTACCTGGCAGGTTAAAAAAACCCACTTTTTCTACTCACACTAAAGTGGAATAGAACCTTGCTCTGTGAATACATCATAATCTTATTTTCATCAATGGAAGTACCTGTGGGAACAGTTACTACTCAATATGAGTAAGAATATGAGAATCTGGGTCAGAATTCATTAAGTCCTAGCCAATGATCTTAGAAAAGTTGTGTAATATTGTTTACCTCAAAGAGCAGTTGGGTCAATAGTAGCCATACCATTGTGTTATAACTGCAGCACTAATGATAAGCTATAGTTAAAGCATTTCCATTACAGCCTTTCCATCACTCATAACTTTCTGAATGTTTCATCCATTGGGTTGAAATTTTCCAGGTAAATTGCATATTTATGTGAGTGTAAGATTTTAAGGAAAGGACTTTTAGCCATTTTTGAATAAAAAATTGAAAATAAACTATCCTCCTGGTTTAAAAATAAAAGAAAATTGTGCATCCATTTTTGAACAGCTCTCATGCCCACCATGACAAATTGCATAAAATAGCAAATAATTCCCTCCCTGAAGTCAACATTGTAGTCCAAAATAAAAGATATCAAAAATGTTGAAAGTTCATGTGTAACTAGTAATACCTTGATTAAATTGCAGCCGTTCTATTAAACTATTATTATTCTTATTTTATTTATTGTGTATAACTCTGTTTGCAGTATATTAAAAAGATGCATCTTCTGTAAAGACCTTTCTCTTAGGAGATTACAATTTAAAACCATTACACAGAAAGGCAGGTGTGTTCTTCATGAGAGGATTTTTGTGATACAGGAAGAGTTTTGGTATATTGCTCTGGGACAAGGACTAATGGATAATGAAAAATATTAGTAATTTTGTTAGGAATTATTGTCTTGTGAATATAAAGGAGTTGCCACTAAACAGTCAATGTCTGTGCAATGGAATTGTATTCCAAATACAAGATTTCATATATGATGAATCCTGTATTACCTCAGTAGAAAAAATAGCACTGGTACAAAGTACAATATGTTTGTGAATTGCTTTTCAGTAGTAATGTCACTGCTTATCACAATATTTTTACCCAGCAACTAAAGAATTAATTGTCTCTAAGTTTATGGTATTTGTGTTAAATATAAAGCCAGGTTTTTTGATGGAAGTGTTTGGGGAGCAGAAAGTGGATGGTATACAGTTGTAATTACTTTGCACCTGTGCTTAATTGGTCTGGAGACAGTTCAGAAGAACTGTGCAGAAGAACAGCTTCAAAACTGACAGATGTGCTGAAGGAGGCACCTTATGAACTGGTTAGGTTATAGTTCAGAAAGCATCAGTCTACAATACTTAGAAAATTCTTTCTCATTGCTTAATAAAAATACAGAACTTTCTGTAGGCAGCTCAAGTTGGTGCTTTGTGATTTTTCATTAGACTGCACAAGAACCTGTAGTGGATATACTTTTCACTGAAGGTAAAATTTACCCATATGCTGATGGCCAGTAAAATATCTATATCCTATTTAAGCATTCAAAATAATAGTGCCTAAGTGGAGCATTAGGCCTTGTCCTGGTCCTCTGGGTATAGGGTTGAATTTTACCTTGCTGAGTCCTCATGCACATAGCTGTTATTTTGAAAGCCTAACAGTAATTAACCTCTTTTTCCAAACACCACAATCAGAGCAAGCTTTTCCAGCGGCTGATGTACCGAATGCATGCATTTCTGCATTCTGAAAATTCAGCATAGATATTTTAAATGATATCAATTTACTATGAATATTACAGTATGTTATTTTCCCATAGAGGATACTTAAAAAGAAATGGTGCATAAATGGTTTGCCTTGTAGCTTCAGAAATTATTTATTAATGATTCATTTATCTTCTAATGTTCTTCTATGGAAAAGAGCTCCAATATGTTTAGAATAATAATTTGTAAATTCAAAAACAAGTTATTAGCGATATAGTATTATTTTTTGAAAATGATACTCTAAATGATACTTCCTTAAGTTTCTTTGTTGTCCGCAGGAGAGACTATGGATAATTTATGTATTAAACTGATGCTGTCCTCATCAGTCACCATACAAAGTACATTATATTGATATAATTTAAAGTATCTATGCTGAACTTTCAGAGTGAAGAAACACATGCATTCAGCACGTCAGCTTCATGTGCTGGAACTTTTTGCCTTGAATTCAATCAGATGGCCTTCAGGTGAGAAACTGGGAACAAAGAACTCAAGAATTATTAAAAGAGATGCCCTGAGAAATAGAGGCGAAGTAGGCTCTCTAGAGAAGCAATGTGTATAATTTGATCCCCAGAGAATAGGCAGTACGAGGGCTGAGTTGGGCCTACCATAGTGTCAAAAGAAATGCTAAGCTAAGGCAAAATTATATGCATCTAGATGTTTTGTTGTTTTAACTCTTTTTGTTCTGATTGCAGTATTTCTATGGATAAATAAATAATACTTTGTTTTGCAGAAACTGATCAGTGTCATTGCTTTTACCCACTATTTACAGATCCCAAAGGAAGTGTATAGAAAGACAGTTGGACCTGCTGAGGAGCCCTGGCTGATAAACAGTGGTACTGTAACTGGGAAACTCTGTATGGTAAGTCATGGGATTCAACTTTGAAAGAAATGCAGGAGTTTCCTAATGCAGGCCTGTCACTTGCCAGGGTGCTCAAGAAGAGATTCAGAGATCAAAGGTATATCTAACCCTGGAACTCTGATGTTTTGCATTCATTCTGCACTCACTTTCCACAGGTTCAAATGGTTACAGAGAGGAGAATTAGACCCTTTATGTTTGGTGTGAGGTAAATATTTTTGATGGAAGTGTCTAACTTCCATCAACAGCTCCCCTTTAAAATTAAATATATTGAAAGTGCTTGTTCTAACAATATGTTCATGAAATTATTGGGCTTCATCCATCATTGTTCTGATGTTGAATTATATTTGTTATTTCAGGTCATGTTTTTCCTCTCCTACCACTGTAACTGAAACATCTTATCATGTTTTCAAATTGCCTTTTTCAAGGCCACTGTAGTGGTATCTCTCTGCCCCTGTAGACGAGAGATCTGTTTCCTCCGTTCACTACTTTTTGACCTTCATATAATATAGTTCAATACGGATTAGAGTTGGCCTGGGGACTTTATTTTACTTCTACTCAGTTTCCTTTGTAAAATAATTGTGTTTTGGCTGGGAAAGTAAATCCCTTAGAATTGATTTTATCACAGTTAACTTTTTGTTCAAGATAGCAAGACTCACTCACCTTGCAGGATATTGTAGCAAGACATAGGATTCAAATGTCCTCCTGCCCTATTTATTCACTTATCGTTGAAATTCATCTTGCTGCAAATGACTAACACAAGTACTATGCACCAGCAAAATCCCTTTTAATCCCTCAAAATGGATCTTAAGCAGTACTTAAGTGGTACATAGATTTAGTGTTAGCCCTATGCACCAAAGTGAATTTTATCTATAAGTGAATAAACATGGCAAGAGTTTTAGCACTGTAATATGTATAAAAAGCTACATATCAACTGCAAGACAAAGTACCCTGATGTTTAATGTATATTTTTATACAAGGCCAATTCTTATAAATAATTCTTTAAAAGAATGTGTCAATCCCATTGCATAATCTATCATATCTTTTCAGCCTGCAGCCATATTGCCTTGGGCTGTGATCTTGATACTTCTGTTGGCTAGAGAGTAAAACTACAGTACTCTCTGTGTAAGTCTCATCTGTTCCCAGCCTCACATCTCAGTGTATTATTTCCAGTGAAAGGGAGACAGCACTTGCTGTTCCTGGCACACCCAGTAGATCAAGGGCTGACATTTTTTTCCATTTAGTTCTATAAGAATTTATTGGCAGCACAAACAATAAAAATTTACCAAAGTACAAGAAAAAGATAGACCACTCAGACCTGTCAGAGGCAGGTATGACCCACCGAGGATAAGATTACATACTGTGTTTGAGTTTGATCTCCTGAGGTCATGTCTCATTACTGACAATTCACAATCCAGTGGAAGGTTGCTATATAATGTAAAGTTCCTGTGCACAAGATGTACACATCTGCTCCCCAACTTTACACAGCTCTCCAATTATTTGATGTGTGCGCTTCCTCAGCTTCCCCGCTTCTGCTACTATCAGATGACTTTGAAGAATACATTCTCCACAACCTTAAAAGTGTGGCGTGTTTGTTTGGACTGGCAGGATAAAGGAGTAATGTCTCCTTTAAGGATATTCCCCTGCCCCTTCAGTGTTTGGGGTTGGTGAAAAGCATCACTTGTGCAGGTGGGTTGGCCAGTGGGGGTCGGGTAAACTACTGGCCCCTGTGCAGCTAGGGGAAGTGTGGCAGGGCCCTTCTTGATCCTGCCTCTGCTCAAGTCTACAAAAGCTCAGATACCTTTATGCTGTAAACCACCCTGTGCAGTTTATTTACAATGTTGGTTCCCACCACCCTTGTACATGATACAGCCTTACTCTTACATTCTTAGGGAGTCTTCAGCTCCTGAAACAAGCAGGGAAGAGCAATCTCTCTCTCTCTTCTTCCTTCCTCTTCCTCTTTGTGTTCTCTGCTTAATGGCTTAATTAGCCTTCTAGCTTTCCTTCACCCATCAATTAAATGCAGCTTTTCTTAATAAGGTCTGTCCTGCAGTAATTAATTGAAGCTGCAGTGACCAAAGCGCTGGCCTCACTACTATTGCCCAGCACTCTGTTACAGGAAGGTAGTGTTTATGCTAAGTAGTGTGGTTTATTGCTTTGATCTCATTGAGATTGGATGTGAACACACCCTTCAGTTAACATAACAGGATAAATAAGTTACAAGCCCTCACCTTGGGTACATAGCATATTTTTTGTCTTAAACCTAGGAGTTTTGAACTGAATGTGAAGAGGGTTTTTGCTGTGTATTGTTTCTGTTAGGGGGAGGGAGGGGGAGGAGGCAGAACACACAGAAACAGAAAGAGAGGAAGAGGCAAAAGCAAGAAAGCTAGGCAGTGCACTGTGCTCAGTATGAATCCAGGAAAAGCTAGGAAATTTTGGGAAATTTTGGGTCTGGTGTTGGCTAAAGAGGCTTGGGGATATGAGATATGATATTGCTCCTTTTGTTCTTGGTTCCTCCTGCATTCAGAGATGCAGGACTTTGTACATTTCTTGTACATAAACAAGACTGCATGAAATTAAAAATAGAGTCCATCAATTTATGCTCTCGGCTGGAATATCCCGAACCCTGAACTTTGGCTAGCTTCTCAGGTAAGAAAGGGGAAGCAATATATAAACCTTGTTCCTCCTGCTGAAGCCCCCTTTCATGCACAGATTAGCAGGCAGAAAGTCTGCAAGGAGTCTGCCATAGTTCCATACTGGTGTGGGTTCCTTCTATGCAGGTTTGGGGGTCACCAAGGGCATCAGTGTGACCAGCAGAGTCCAGCAATGATTGACTGGAAATCCCCATAGCGTCTGCAGGTACCTATCCTGTAGGGTCTGGTTTCCTGAAGAACAGGGTTCTGAAGTGCACTAAAGAAGCTGGGGAAGGGGGCTGTGACTCCTAATGTTTGGTACAGCTAGGAGGCAATGTCCCTTCCCCAGTCTGCTAGACCTCAGATGAGAAGAGGGTGATGGGATCTCAGCTATGAGATAGGTACGAGCTGTGGAGGGGAGGAGACTGATGGCAGCCCCCAACTTGGTGGAAATGATTAAGGAAGGATCATGATCTGCACTGAACAAGTTATTGCTGGATAGTTCCCAGATGAGTTAAGCTAATACAGTTGCAGCCCAGTTAGTCTGCCTTGCATCTTGTCTGCTTTCCTGGGTTTCCAGGATATTGGACCTTTGCCTGATTTCCCCCACCATCCCATCGCCAACCTCCCCCCTGTTGTTTTTCTTAGGATTCCTCCCTCAGTTTTGTCTTCATGTATCTTTTGCTGCTGGCCCTCCCACTCTTGTTTACAGAATAGGAATTTCCCATCAGAGTTTGGAGGATTCTCCTTAAGAAAATAGCTATCCAGATCTTCCCCTCCCTCACTAAGAGCTATATGAAAAAATAGGGTTGTTGTCCTGCAAGTTGACCACCCTTTCTTTCTCATCCTGACTCTCACTCCAGTACAAAGTAAGTCAGAAAAAATTGATTTCAGCTGCACTGTAATGTGATAATGATTCAGAGACCGAAGATTTGCAAAAATCAATGTAAAGGTTTTAAAGTTCCTACAAAGTGTATTTGCTAGTTTATCTACTACCATGCATACATCTCATTATAATTATATGTACTTCACAATTTTCTCTGCTTTATCAGTCAAGTTGTGACAGCATGGAGGATTATCCTATATTTTTGACAACACATCTTTCCATAAGTAGAGCTTGATGTTAAAGCAAAGGGGTATGATGCGCTTGACTTTGTCAAGACATTAATTCAGACTCCTTATCAAGACCAGTTCTTTGCAGATAATCATGCTTGTTCTTTTTTTGTTCCAATTTGGCTTCAGATTTCTTTGTGACACTCAGATTTGGACCTGGCAGCCTTGATGTGGTCCTTCAAAATGATGTATGATAACATTGTAAGTAAAGAGCATTTGCATGGTATTTGTCTTAAAAAATTAGTTTGAGGGATTACTTATTAGTTCAATAGAATTAATAAATTAGACAGATTACTTATTAGTATCCATGGAATTCATGAATCAGTATCTGATAAATCTTTCCAACAATTATATTTTCTGCAGGAAGATGCCTAAAAGTGAATCTCTCTCTCTCTCTCTCTCTCTCACACACACACACACACACACACACACACACACACACACACACACACACACTACATTAGCTTGAATGCATAGGGATGATATGAAGTTCCTGCTCATTTTCAGCAAAGCCTAATAAATTGTTGTAACAAATGCATGGATAGTAAAATTCTTGGAGGTATCCAATGACATCTGAGTTATTCCATTGTCTTACAGGGAGGTTCACTCCAGTTTTGTCTGACTACAAAAAGCAATACAATTCAAGGTCCAAATTTTCCAGGGGTAAGAAAAGAGTCAGGATGAGTCAGAGTCTGGACTGTTGGTCCATCTATTCTGTATATAAATCATCTTCAGATACAAATTAAAATGACAGATTCTCTCTGGTCACAATTTGCTTTTGAGTCTGTAGAGCCAGTAAAATATCTGAGAGCAGTTATGTACAGTGAACTTCATTCTTACACTGCTACCCAGGCCTGGTTCTTTCCCAGGAATTCTAGTATAACTCCACCTAGCCTACAATCAAATGGAGGAAGCCTGTGAATATGAACAGTTACCTTTTCCAATGTCCTACAGCGGGTGCTTGACTAAATAACTCCTGTTCATCAGGACAATATTATTTTGCGGCCTTCTCCAGTGCTATTCTTAGTAGTTAACTTGCCATATATAGTAATAAGACTATCTGGAGTCAGATTCCATTCCTGGGGAAAGGTGGAGCAGCTGTTATATAATGCTGCAAATTCGTGTAGTGGGAAATAATCTAGGCATTCTTTAAGTTCCACTTAAATCTTCAAGATAAGACTTATGTGAGACTCATGCAGCACACAGAAGTTGTGTGTTGGGCTGGCTGGAACACAATTCTGTTTCACCAAAAAAAAAAAGGTTTTGAAATGTATTTTCTTTTTGATGCAGAACAAAAATGTGATCTTTCAAAAGGCTACAAGAAAAAGAGAGCCCTGCCCCAGAATACTCAATAGCCTGTGGGTTGGGCCACAGGTGTGTGGTGTGTGAGACTGGGGTTCAAGTCCTTGCGGTGACTCAGGTACCCCAGAGCATCCCTGTTGCAGCTCAGTGTACCAGCCTCTTGGATCCCCCACAGCCATGTCAGTCCCGTTGTCACCAGACTAGTGGATATTCAGGGTGGACTGTCCTTATCACAGAAATTCCATTTTGGGTCTGAAATAATTTTCATCAAAATTGATACATCTCCACAACACAGTTTGGTTTTCATGGAAAAACATTTCATAAAAAATTGCTCGCTCAGCTCTTCTTGTGTATACCCATCTGTACAATAGTGATTTGCACTCTTTATTAAATAATCAAGCACATAATAGCCATTCACCCACTTTTTTGTTTTATAAAAATCAGGAAACAATGACATTATTTACTATTACTGGTCATGTTCTGACTGGTATATGATGTAAGCTTGAGTATATCTAACACACATAGCAATGGTGTGGTAGGTAAGCAAAAGGGTTGGACCATGGAATACTGATTTCAAAAATGTCATTCATTATCTTTGCCAGTAGTATCGCTAGCACTTTTTTCACCTTTTGTGGTGGATCAGTGATTTTACTGATGTCCCTAGATCAGGGATCGGCGACCTTTGGCACGTGGCTCGTAGGGTAAGCACCCTGCTGGGCCAGACCAGTTTGTTTACCTGCCGCATCTGCAGGTTCAGCCGATCGTGGCTCTCACTGGCTGTGGTTCACCGCCCCAGTCCAATAGGGGCTGCAGGAAACATCGGTCAGCACATCCCTTGGCCGGGATCACTTCCAGCCACCCCCATTGGCCTAGGACTATGAACTGCGGCCAGTGGGCGCTGCAGTCGGTTGAATCTGAGGACGTGGCAAGTGAACAAACTGGCCTAGCCCACGAGGGTGCTTACCCTGGCAAGCTGCGTGTCAAAGGTTGCCCACCGCTGCCCTGGATGGTAAAGGTTTCTACATCTGCATATATGTTTGTGCCATAATTGTAGAGATTATGAGAAGCATAAACTTTACTGGCATGCTACTAGGAGAATAATGGAAACATTTGCCTAATAGGGCTACAGGAGGCTATGAGAAAATAATTGTAGAATCAAGGAAGCATGAGTATATAGTAATTAACAAAACTGGAACTATTCAGTTTATAAGTACATATTTAGGCACCTAAATGTAATATTTTCATAATCACGTAACTAACGTCAGTGGATTTTGTGTGCCTAAATCACTTAGACATTTGTGAAAATGTGATCTTTGTGCTCCGAGCACAACTTAAAAAAAAAGTCCCCGTTTGGCTTTTTTCAGGATGAAAATAATTGTCATAATCAGAAATTGATATTGTGCTAATATCACTGTAGAACAATAACACATAACTCTACCATTTAGTCTGATTTTCTCTTTTTCAGAATTTTCATCTTTAGTAACAACATTGGCCACAACCATGTTTTTTTTCTACATAGTATGAATGTAATTGTATACACCAGCTACTATATGTATCAGCAGCTCTTAATATAACCGTTCTTCTTGTTTCAAATGAGTGTTTCTGATGCCATTAGGTAGTTAGTTGGATTTCCTAGAGACTAGTTCTGCATGAACTTACATTTTCATGTTGTCCGGTTGACTCTGATTCATAGACTCATAGACTTTAAGGTCAGAAAGGACCATTATGATCATCTAGTCTGATCTCCTGCACAATGCAGGCCACACAGTCTCACCCATCCACTCCTGTAGCAAGCCCTTAGCCTATGTCTGAGTTATTGAAGTCCTCAAATTGTAGTTTGAAGACCTCAAGCTGCAGAGAATCCTCCAGCAAGTGACCCATGCCCCATACTGCAGAGGAAGGCTAAAAACCTCCAGGGCCTCTGTCAATCTGCCTGGGAGGAAAATTCCTTCCCGACCCCAAATATGGTGATCAGTTAAACCCTGAGCATGTGGGCAAGACTCGCCAGCCAGCACCCAGGAAAGAATTCTCTGTAATAACTCAGATCCCACCCCATTTGACATCCCATCACAGACCACTGGGCATACTTGCCTGCTGATAATCAAATATCAATTGCCAAATGAATTTCCAAAATTAGGCTATCCCAACATACCATCCCCTCCATAAATTTATCAAGCTTAGTCTTAAAGCCAGATATGTCTTTTGCCCCCACTACTCCCCTTGGAAGGCTGTTCCAGAACTTCACTCCTCAAATGGTTAGAAACCTTCATCTAATTTCAAGTCTAACTTCCTAGTGTCCAGTTTATATCCATTTGATCTTGTGTCCACATTGGTACTAAGCTTAAATAAATCCTCTTCCTCCCTAATATTTATCCCTCTGATATTGTTCTTTATAAATATCATATCCCCCCTCAACCTTATTTTGGTTAGGCTAAACAAGCCAAACAAGACTCTTTGAGTCTCCTTTCATAAAAAGGGTTTCCATTCCTTGGATCATCCTAGTAGCTCTTCTCTTTACCTGTTCCAGTTTGAATTTATCCTTCTTAAACATGGGAGACCAGAACTGCACACAGTATTCCAGATGAGGCCTCACTAGTGCCTTGTATAATGGTACTAACACCTCCTTATCTTTGCTGGAAATACCTCTCCTGATGCATCCTAAAATCACATTAGCCTTTTTAACAACCATATCACATTGGCGGCTCATAGTCATCCTATGATCAATCAATACTCTGAGGTCCTTCTCCTCCTTTGTTACTTCTAACTGATATGACCCCAATTTATAACTAAAATTCTTGTTGTTAATCCCTAAATGCATGACCTTGCACTTTTCACTATTAAATTTCATTCTATTACTATTACTCCAATTTACAAGGTCATCCAGATCTTCCTGTATGATATCCCAGTCCTTCTCTGTGTTAGCAATACCTCCTAGCTTTGTGTCATCCACAAACTTTATTAGCACATTCCCACTTTTTGAGCCAAGGTCAGTAATAAAGAGATTAAATAAGATTGGTCCCAAAACTGATCCCTGAGGAACTCCACTAGTCACCTCCTTCCAGCCTGATAGTTCACCTTTCAGTATGACCTGTTGTGGTCTCCCCTTTAATCAGTTCCTTATCCACTTTTCAATTTTCATATTGATTCCCATCTTTTCCAGTTTAACTAGTAATTCTCCATGTGGAAGCGTATCAAATGCCTTACTGAAACCAAGGTAAATTAGATCCACTGCATTTCCTTTGTCTAAAAAAATCTGTTATCTTCTCAAAGAAGGAGATCAGGTTGGTTTGGCACGATCTACCTTTTGTAAAACCATGTTGTATTTTGTCCCAATTACCATTGACCTCAATGTCCTTAACTACTTTCTCCTTCAAAAATTTTTCCAAGACCTTACATAGTACAGATGTCAAACTAACAGACCTATAGTTACTAGGATCGCTTTTTTCCCTTTCTTAAAAATAGGAACTATGTTAGCAATTCTCCAATCATACGGTACAACCCCTGAGTTTACTGATTCATTAAAAATTCTTGCTAATGGGCTTGCAATTTCATGTGCCAGTTCCTTTAATATTCTTGGATGAAAATTATCTGGGCCCTCCGATTTAGTCACATTAAGCTGTTCGAGTTTGGTTTCTACCTCGGATGTGGTAATATGTAACTCCATATCCTCATTCCCATTTGTCATCCTACCATTATCTCTAAGCACCTCATTAGCCTCATTAAAGACTGAGGCAAAGTATTTGTTCAGATATTGGGCCATGCCTAGATTATCCTTAACCTCTATTCCATGCTCAGTGTTTAGCGGTCCCACTTCTTCTTTCTTTGTTTTCTTCTTATATATATGGCTATAAAACCTTTTACTATTGGTTTTAATTCCCTTTGCAAGGTCCAACTCTACTTGGCTTTTGGCCTTTCTCACTTTATCCCTACATGTTCTCACCTCAATAAGGTAGCTTTCCTTGCTAATCCCTTCCATCTTCCACTCTTTTTTTAGGTTTTTTGCTTTTTCTTAATCACCTCTCTAAGATGCTTGCTTATCCAGCTTGGTCTACAACTCCTGCCTATGAGTTTTTTCCCCTTTCTTGGGATGCAGGCTTCTGATAGTTTCTGCAACTTTGACTTGAAGTAATTCCAGGCCTCCTCCGCCTTTAGATCCACAAGTTCTTCAGTCCAATCTACTTCCCTAACTAATTTCCTTAATTCTTTAAACTTAGCCCTTTTGAAATAAAAAACCCTAGTCCCAGATCTATTTTTGTTTATCCTTCCATCTAGTTTGAACTGAATTAGCTCATGATCGCTTGAACCAAGGTTGTCCCCTACAACGATTTCTTCTATGAGGTCCTCACTACTCACCAAAACCAAATCTAAAATGGCATCTCCTCTTGTTGGTTCAACAACTACTTTGGTGAAGAAATCCATCAGCTATCACATCCAGAAAAATCTGAGCCCTATTGTTACTACTAGCACTTGTCCTCCAGTCTATATCTGGGAAGTTAAAGTCTCTCATAATCACATAATTCCCATTAGTATTTACTTCATTAAAAACATTAAAGAGGTCTCTATCCATATCCAGATCAGATCCCAGTAGTCTGTAGCACACCCCAAGCACTATCTCAGGGGAGGCTCTGGTAACTTTCTTCCCCAATGTGATTTTTGCCCAGACAGACTCTGTCTTATCTATTCCATCACTTCTTATTTCTTTACAGTTAACTTCATCATTGATATACAATGCTACTCCACCACCTTTGCCTTTATTTTCTGATGGTACTATGCATAGGACTAAATATACACAAGTGAAGAAGAGTCTTCCAGGATATAGTGTAAAATATAAAAAACCTAGTACGAAAAGAGGCCTTAAAATTGGACATTGCTTCCATAATAGGGATATTGCAAGCAGAGCAGCCTTGTACACTGTCGTAGCATGGAGACAGCAAGTGGACAACAGTATCTGCAATTTTCAAACGACAAACACAGCAATTCTGTGACCATAGCAGCATGTAAAAAGTAAATGAAATAAGAAAGATGAAATGAAAGCATGAGTGCAGCAGTTCCAATTTTGTTAATTAGTCTGTATTCATGCTTCAGTGAGGCTGCAATTATGCTACCTCATCCTCCTGTAGCCCTATTGTGCAAATGCTGCCATTACGCTCCTAGTAGCACATAAAATGGTGCATGATATGAGCTACCTACAGAGATGTCATTACAATTGTGTCAATTTAACAGTATGCTTTTTAAAATTTATAATTATTTGCCTGCACAGAGAAGCTATTTGTGAACCTATTACCAGTCTTTTTGAAGTTAACTTGGTAATTTCCTTTGTATTATTTTAAACACCTGCCACTAAAGTTCAGATTATTGAAAACATCTAGTTATAATGCTTTATTATAACAAACACAACCTCTCTGTTCATTTAATAATATAACTTTTAGTATAGATTTTAATTTTAGTTATGGTATTTTTAATGGTTTCCAATTAAATCATATTGCAGTAAAACTCTGAAAACAACAGAAGAACCAGGAAGCACCAGAAAATATACAGCCCTGTGCAGTGCAAAGTAGTAAGACACATTCTGCATTTTGATCTTACTGCATTAAGGCACCAATGTTCTTTCCACTGCAATGGCAAAGCTTGCATTGACTCCAGCCATTAAGAATCATGCCCTAAATGCTTTAAGCTACTTGTTTTCCAAAGAGCTTTTATATATATTTAAAAACTGCACTTCAAATATATAAGACCATGTAATTTGGAACGACACCTTAAAATTGATATCTTATCCAGTGAGAGCTGAATCCAGGATCTTTGGATCAAAATGTATGAGTCTCCACTGTTTGAATTAAAAGACCAGTGCCATTAACATGAGTTCAGTGGAAGACTCAAGAACATTTTATGTGGTTAATCCACCTCTCTCCCATGCTTGTTGTAGTAGGCACTACATTTTTTTAAGTGGAAAAATTTATAATCATAACAATAGCCTCTCCATCTCTTGGAATATCAAGGAATGTAACAAAACTGTCAATTTCAGTTTAGTTTCAGTCAATGCCTTCCTACAAAGCACTTTCTTCTTGGACTGTAAAAGGGTATATAAAGTTACACACAGAACATAGAAGGTTGGGTTGTCAGTTTATTGTGAGAATAGAAGCACTGAAAAAAAAGGAAGAGGAATTTGTGGTGGCCAGTGTAAATGGACTAACAAAATGCAAACAAGAGTGTCAAATGAATTTGCTTATAAAAAGGTAAAGACACCTTTGCATCCCCGCCATAAAGTAAGATCCAGCCCAGGGAAATCAGAAACTATTTAATGACAGCCAACTCAAAGGAGCAACTGGAGTTGTTCCTAAGTTGTTGCTCCAAGGAAGAGGTCGGAGAAAGGAAGAGGAAATCCATAAATTCAGACTGTTCACCTGTGCTGAAAGTGAACCATGATGAGGTAGGTGACTCTGGAGAAAGAAACAAAGAAAAACATCAGTCATGATAAACAGGAAGAGGGGATCCAATAAACATTATGTAATGGCTTATTGGACAGAAAAAGGAAAGGAGAGCAAAATGGAAAAGAAAGGATGAAGAGTCTGGAAAGGATCAAAGTGACCATGGGAGTATCCAACACCATCAGCTTGGCTCCCAGTTGTATGGAGAAAATAAGGGATGAGTCTCCAAAGGAGTATGTATATATTCATCAGGAGAGAGCCAGGCTTCAACGGAAGATGGGGGACAGCACGTGAAATGAAAGATCATTGATCAAGGTACATTTCTTAGAGATGAATTGGGAATTCTAGAGAGAAGAGACGAAAAGAAGACAGGAAGGATGCAAGGGCTGGGGGGAAATCAGCAGCAACAGATAGATCAACATATTTGGGAAGAATGAGAGGAGGAGTGTGCTGGTATGAAGAATTTGCAGATTTGGGAAATATATTGTCAAAGACAAGAGCAAAGCAGCAGAGTTAGAACTGAGCTAAGGCAGTATGAGAATGAAGAGAAAAGAAAATCCGATACTGCATTCTTTTCTCCTGTCTTTCTCATTGTAACTGGAAAAAGTGCAGAAAGGGGCTTAAATAAAAAACAAAATAGTTCTTGATTTAGGAAAAAGAGGTCTGTAGTGGCAGATGTCTTATCCAAAGTTCCAACACCTGTGTTTTGATTTCTTTTAGATTACCCAAGCATCATCAATGTAAAGCTATTTCTGATAAATTAAGTTGTGTGTGAACAGAAGCTGTTTCTTGTGATGGACTAGCACTTAATTTAGGTAGCCTGGGTACAGACAGTTCAGTATCATCAGCATTTAGGTCCATTTATTTAATGTGAAGAAAAATTGTGTATGAACTATTTTTTTTCTGTCTCAGCTGAATCCTGTTTACAAACCATGCCAAAATAAGAGACTTTTATTTCGCACCGGGATCACTGATTATCAGTAAAACATACATAACTGCACACAGATGTTTCAGTTTTTAACTGTTAGCTAGCCAGGGAAAGAAGAGTCAGCCATAGAAGCCCCAGAAAGATTGGTCCACCCATTGCAAGTACATTTAGTCATAGTGACTGCCTTGCAAATTACATTTTAGAGAGTATAATCTGTCAACATCATTCAGACTCACTGTTGTAAATGAGACACTCAGCACTATCTGCACTAAACAGTTTTTTTTTTCTGTAATAATGCTTCCAGTGCTGAAGATGCACTCAAAGTAAATGCCAGATGGCCAATAAGTCAGGATGAGAATCATAATTTTTTTCAGACCTGTCAACCGCTGGCATCAGTGAAGGATCTTTCTTGATACCCACAGAAATTTCATCATGGAAATACCTTCCTACTGATCTCAAAGCAGACTAAGACAGTGTGAATTCCAACCCAGTAAAATTACTTTAGAAATAGCATAGGATTATATTATTTTTGGTCTATCAGGCTCATTCTGCTAAATAGTTTAGAACATTCTGAAGAGAATACCCCTTTTCACTCCTTTATATAACAAGTAAATATTAATCAAACCACAAAGGTGGTAAGTTATGAGTAAAAGTTATGAACAGCAGGGCGTTGCATCAAAATATCACCTTCATTGTGCAGGAAAGATTTGTGTTAGGAAACTCAAATTAACACAATCTTCCAAATTAAAAGCCCTACAACCCTGACCTAAACTAGCATATTAAAAAAACACAGCTTTCTACAAGACAGATGATATAAGATTACCTATGTGAGTCCTTGAGTGCATAGCAAGAATAGGCATTCAACAATGTTCCACATTTTTTGTGAAAATTTTTCTTGGAAAATGCCCTTTTTTCATCTAAAATTTTGAAATGCAATATTTTCCAACCAGCTGTAGAACTAGCAATATTTCCATTTTGGGGTGAGTGATCCATATCATTAGATATTGATCTCTTTGGCCTACTTATCACCTTTTCTAGAGACTCCAAAAAGAGTAATAACATGCCTACACTCAGATGGAGCACGTCGGCAAAGAAAAAATTCTAGGAAATTTGATCAAAAAAAGTTCAAAATCTCTTATTACATTTTAAGGCATTCTCATTTGAAATTTTGAAATAAATAGAAGTATGTAGACTTCATGAAGTATTTTTCACCTCAAATATAAACTTCTGCTGTGAGACACTGGTGGATTAACTTATTGAAACAAATAGGTGTATAATCCAAAAAAGAAACATTTAAAAACCTATCATATATATTCAGATGAAGGACCTGTTTAATACTTTAATTTTATCCAGACAAATATCCAATAACACAGTTCTGATCCATACTAAGTGTGTTTTGTTGGTGGAATATGATAATATTTCCTATAATACTTGTTTCCACAATTTTTCAGAACTACCATAAAAAGATTAATCCCCAGGAACAGGAAATTTATTGCTAAAATTAAAGTTCCAGGTTTGAAGGAATCAGGATTCATGTCTTTGCATAGTAATACCAATAAATTAATAGTGTTCTAAGTGAAAAAACATGTTCAGATGGATTTATGGTTTCATTACTGCAGCAATTTTCGGTGATCTTTCTTAAAAAGGCAGTTGACATCATATATAATGAGAATTATGTGCTATTCAAAGTATAGAGTTTTGACTTTGTGTTGCTCTTAACTCTATAACTCCGTTTTCAAGGCCAAAAAAAGAGCAATAATTAAAGGAAAGCACACATTTTCATCCATTTGTGCTAGAAAAGGGCAGCTGCCAATCATTAGAAAATCATAGGAGTTTGTAGGACTGTTCCTTGAGTTGCATGCATTCAGCATCTCTAAGGATTAGATCTCACCTGACTTTGATACCATCAATGCCGTGGATCTGGTTTTTGCACTCAATTACTTTTTAAAAATTGGATGCCTCAGTGCCCTTGGTGTGTGTGTGTGTGTGTGTGTGTGTGTGTGTGTGTGTGTGTGTGTGTGTGTGTGTGTGTGTGTGTGTGTGTGTGTTTGGCTCAAATCAGCAAAGAATTGTGAAAAATCACTTGCGGATGGAGACATCTCCAGCTGGATGAATTGTTCTCACTGATCTATAAAGGGGTTTTTATTGCACATGTGTAGAGTCTGGGAAATTTTCCAGATTTGTTTGAAAAACTGCAAGGTGCTCATCAACATCAGCTCTATTCAATATTCAAAAATACAAGCACAGTCCCAATAGCTTTCCCCCTGTAGCAACTGTGCTAGTAGCATGTCTGAACTGGAAGTAACTATTCTGTGCATTTGCAGATAGATGGGGATAGTGTGTGTATTTATAATAGGAAAACACAACAGTGCAAGTTACTTACACATAACTTGCACTGTTGTGTTTTCCTGTTATAAATTAGGTTTTATATGAATAAGACTCTCAAAACAGTGAAGTTAATTACCATGGTATAAATTACCTAGGGATGTGGTGGATTTTTCTGTTGCTTGAAGTCTTTAACTCAAGACTGGATGTCTTTCTAAAATATATGCTCTGGACCCACAGAAGTTAAGGGCTTGATGAAAAAAGTGTGGAAATTCTATGGCTTGTTTTATGCAAGATTTCAGACTAGGTGATCATATTGGTTCCTTCTTTAAAATATATGAAAATGTGCATATTAATAATGAGTCAGGCATTATATAATGTTCTGGATTTCAAAGGTAAGATAATGCAATACTTTGAAGAGTAAATCTTATAAAATGGACTATATTGTACCTTTACTGCTAGCTCTGTATAATGAACACTCTGTTGCTATGCTAGCCCCAGGAGAATAACAGTGTTTGGGGTGTCACAACTCCTTCTCTGTTGACTTTGAATTATTTCAGATCACTATTGTACTGCTCTATGTCAGCTCAGCTCTGCTGGCTGGCATGTTGGGAATGGAACCAAATTCCCATCTATTCCCTATCTTTCTATTCCCATCCCCTGCCCAGTTGTGTAGGGGAAAAGAGTACTAGGCATACATCCGCAGGCATACATGCTCTCCCTAACATGCCTTGCAGCCAAGAGGTAGGGAGTGGGAAGGGGGTTCGGGATCCCGTATTTCTCAGGATGATTGCCTAGGGTTGGCCCATTGTTTTCCCTAATTTTAGTGTACTAAATGAATGTGTTTAAGATTAGTTAAGAACTATTGAGAGAGCAGTTTTAATGTTGAGAAGTTGAAGTTAGTTAAATCTAGAAACACCGGAATTTAGCTGAAACCCAGAAAGGTTGTTTTGACTCATTTTCCCAAGAATGATACAGAGTCTTAAGCTGAATAAGCTAGAAGTAACTAGCTAGTATCCACCAGAGAGTTTGTGAATTTTTTTTTTTTTGCATTTTATAGTGCTTTATATGCCCATAACACTATATAGACCCTAATTAATATGGTATTTTCTTGTGCAGTTGAGGGAAGAGATGCATGTAATTAAAATAACTAACTAAAATTACTTATATTAAATGACAGTCCAGTATATTAAAAATTAAGAATATAAATAAACATGCATTGCTTGTAAATTAAAATTTACTAAAGAAGGCAAAGGCAAATTTGATGAGTATTGATTCTTCATAGAAATGTTTTATTAGAGGAAATGCTATCCACATTGTTATATAAAGCTTTGTAAAGACTAGAAGTAATTCTGTAAATGCTTCAGACAGAGTAGAATAACAATTTCATATCTAATTATCAAAACTGATTACGTAAAGGAGAGCTAATTAAGTTAATTTCAATACAGAATTACTAACTAGAGATAATTTTGAGCAGAGATACTAAAATATGTTTAGTTTTTATTTTAAAAATGACACACACACAAAGGCACCTTTGACATTCTCAGTGATTTCGACATAAATTAAAAAGATTTATAATCAGAGTAATCAGTTTAAGCCCAGTCCCTCAAACAATTCCCAACAAATTTTACTACTACCATTACTCGGGTACATTTTGTTATACTTCTGTTTCACTACATGATAATAAAAAATAATGATAATTTGAAAATGCTGTACTGTCTGGGGCAGCAACCCAGACTGCTCACAATATCAGGCAGGGTTCTGAGTGTCTTTATGAGGAGCTGGTGGAAGATATTTTTTCCATAGAGATTACAGAGCTGCTCTGCAGAGACTACTTAACCCCAAGGCTGAAATAGTTTCCCAGACCCTAGTGTACCCTTGCTGCCTTGAGGTATCCCCATGTAGATGACATCTGTTTTTACTATGTGTTCACTGAGCCTGGCTTATCTGATATATCTTAGCAAATCTGCCTTTTTATAGCAGTCTAAGAGATGTCAGTTCTGGAGGGAATATAGCAGAGTTGTGCAATCCACCGTTGCTTGCTTGTATATAAAAAAATCCCCAGAATGTGGTGGTGTATTGCAGCATAAAAAGATGCAATATGACTGTATGAAGGTCCTTGTTCAGGGGTTGGTTGGTGGGGTAAAATCACCTAGTGATCGAGTCTTAGGTCCATGACTTGCAGGGGGGTTGTTGGTAGGAAAGCCCGAGCTGCCCCAGGACCCTATGATGGCTCTCAGTGATTTGACAGCCAGGGCTGCTTAAAGCTGCCCTCCCTGGACTATTTCCTATCTCCCTGCCCTCTCCCCTCATGATTATTCCAAGGTCACTGTATGGTTAAATGGTGTCCACTCACCACAAGGCACATGCTGGTGGCTATGTACAGCATGGGATCTCTCTTCCTCTTTTGTGCAACAACTGCCTCCTCTATGGTATGGCTCACCCTCCTGGGCCAGCTCAGTCCTGGTGAATTCCCATGCTGGGGTAGTCCAAACAAAGCCAAGGGGATTAACCAAGCCCAGGGAGGGCCTGGGTCCCCCTACCGACACCCCCTTAAGGGCAGAGGCCTTCCGAGCACCTGTCCCTATCACTTTGACATTTCAAAATTTGGTTTCATTCAGATATGGAACAAAACCATGAATTAAAAACAGAAATAAAAATGGAAATCCAACATGAAATATAGTTTCTGGGATCCCAGTGACTTCTGAGTGAAATTGTCATGATTCTAGTTAGTTTCAGTGCTGGTCATCAGTGAATAGCAGTCCACAGTGGGAGGCTCACCCAGAAGCAGGGACCCTGGAAGCCACAGGGTCAGTGTCCCAGGGCAATCTTCATGCTAGCACTGCCCTAGACCTGTTGACCCTGGAAGTCCAGGCTCCCCACCAGCCCACTGGATAAACTGGCAGAAAATTATCAGAGCAACATTTCTGATGGGACCCTGACTATGATTCAGTGAAAGTTTGTCAAACCCAATACATTATGTGAAATGTTCTCTGTTTCACAAATGCACATTTTCTTGATGAAACTCCATTTTGTCAGAAAATTCCCAACCAGATCTACTCCTTATTCATACAGTGGAACCTCAAAGATACAAACATCAGAGCTACAGACCAACTGGTCAACAGGATGCCATGTGAAACTGGAAGAAACCAATCAGGCAGCAGCAGAGACCAGGAAAACAACAACAACAACAAACAATTATTGTACTGTGCCTGTATGGTATCTTAAAGGTAGGCAGATCTGGGCTACCTTTTCCTATCCTGCCACCACTTACAGCAAAACAGTGGGTCTGCCAGCCCAATGCAGCTGGAGCCAGCAGAGCAGGGGCACATACTGTTTTTACACACACACAGAGCTGCAGGGGACATGCTGTTTTTACACACACACACACACACACACACACACACACACACACACACACACACACACACACAGAGAGGCCTGGAGTGTCAGCTGTTGGATCTGGAGTTCAAACTGCACTTTGTTCAGAGTTATGAACATTTCAGAGTTACGGTCCACCTCCATTCTCGAAGTGTCCATAACTCTGAGGCTCTACTTTATAACTAGTCTCTTGCCTTCAGTGGGACTTTTCATATAACTAAGGATTCCTCTTGCAAATAAAAGATACAGAATCAGGCTCTCCTATCATAAGGTCTTCTGACACTGTTATTTATTTATCTATATAACAACAATTATGGAAAACTATTTTTTCCTATTATCAGATAGTAACATTTCAAGACTAAGTGTAATGAATGTCTAGTGTTCATTAGAGTCACATTAGTAGGTCTTTGCTGATAAAATAAACTATTGTATACTGTATGAGTGGCACCAAAGTGCAAATTGTTAACCATGAGAATTGTATTCCAACAGTTAAAACGTCTAGGTTTACAAAGTCCCTTACAGTTATTTGGATCTGGATCTGGATCTGTAAAAAGTGACAAAGAGTCTGTCTCTGTATTGTTACTGTGACTACAATTGAAGCCCACCTTCTTAAGTGTTAAATTAGACTGTTTCATGTATTCTTTATTATTTAAATAAAACACACACAGTTTAAACTATAGCGGTTCTTAAAGAATTTATACTCCTCCTTTGAACATGAGAAGACAGTTCTGAATCCACATTTTTCTCACAGATGATATTCAGCCAGTACTCTTTTGAATGCTATAGTATATTTGTCTTTCATCTACCTACCTTAGAATGTCTTTTATATAAAAATTTCTTTCATTCTGTGGGAATCTGGAATAGTTTGTCTTAGAATCTGACATGGTTTGATATACGGTAACTTGATATAAGGAGCTATTGCAACTTAACAACATTAGGCAGTATTGCAATTGTTCTAAGTGTCATCATGCTCTACTCCATAAATCAGCCCTATTTAAATTCTGTGAAGAAGCAGTAATTTGTCTTGCTGAAAAACGATCTCACATTGACTTATATTTTCCGGCATTAGCCATACATTCATCTGATGCATGTCAAAACTGGTCCCTAAGTGTTTTGCAACTATCTACAATAGTTAAGATGCAAAATCACAGCACTAAATAAATAATCTCTGAATGACAATGGAGGTAGCCCCTAGGGAAATCAGCATTAAAATATATTTTAAACTGTTTTATGATACAATATTGGAACTGCATATTCTTATTCACAATTCTTCTCAAAAGAGTGATTACTGTAAGTGGGCAACCAAGAGTAAATAATTATTTGAAAAAGTAGACATGAAAATAAAATACTACCAGTTACTGAATCTGCAGGTGCAAGCATCTGATTTAGGAGTATTCCTTTAGATTAAGCCATAGGTTAAATTCCCCTCTTAAATGCAATTTACCTTGCCAAAGATCCATTATTTCTATATGTTTGATCAAATAGATTGCATAGTGTGTATATGTGACACCAAACGCACGCCACTGCTCACTGCAAGGAGTTTGCGGCATTCTTCCTTTTGAACTTTGTAAAGATACAACTAGCACACCTTGGATGCAGCTGTAATTTAACACTGTCTCATACACATCTTATTCTCCACCTTGGCTACTGACCATCTCTTAGGCATGTACATACCACTTCTCTTAACTGATATTTATTAAGTAAAATACACGGGAAAAAATCCAGAAAAAGCTTAAAAAACAATTTTAAAAAGTCTTTGAAGGTCATTTTTAAGCAACTAACATGAAAGAGAATTTAAAGCAGCTCCCTAGTATACCCACATCTTGGCAGGTAAATTACCCTTGTTTTGCACACTGATTGAATGTTGTCAATAGAGTGGTCCACTTAAACCAGTGGTGAATTTAGGCCTGGATTTTGCACACTGTGTTTTTACTCTTCTTTTCCCCCTGCACAGTGCACCTCTCTGAAAACTTTCCACAGTCCCTACTAATACCAGATTTTAAACTGAACATTCAAATCTATGATGTTTGAGTTTGAAATTAGGCAAAACAAGATCACTCATCTGTACCACAATATAAATGTTCATCACAATTTGATTTGTGATGGAGCTGAGCTGCCAAGATTAGACCAGGATCCAAATCTTAAACATCCAAAAGTTTGGAAGTGTTTTAGAACTTTAATCTGACCCATTGTAGGGATAGGTGCCAAGGGCAAAATTCATCTGCCGATTCAGATTCTGTATTCTCTAAAACTCAGTTGTGTACAGATCTGCAATTTTGTTCTGGGCCCACCCTTCTCAAAGTCTGATTCTTCTTATTTAAATATAATTTATCTCTTATGCTGTGGTTTATCATTAATGTCTAACAGTCAAAACACTTCAAAATCATGATTATAACTATAGATGCACAGAAACTAAGGAGAGATGAGACAAAGGGTGGAGCATGGGTGTGAACTACCTCCATATGATAGTGAGCAAGTTTGTGCTTCCCTGGTATAATTTCTGGATGACACAAAGCCATCAAGTGCACTGAAGTGGTATACAAGAATACTATGCTGCTACATCTGTAAAATTACCTTTCTGAATAAGGTTGTGAATGAATTTACTTGATATATTTAATTAGATTTATAAAATATTAACAAAAAAGGCACTTATTTTCACATTCTAGGCACCTCTAACACAAGCTACAAAGGACAAATAATAAAGACAGTAGCTGACAACTAACCCCACCCATCACCAGGAATCATCCTCCCCTTTCCCCCACCAACAAAGATCCCTTGCCCCTGCAATAAACTCTACCCTGATACAAGGTAAGCATCAACCTACATCAAGTAAGTGTATAGTCTCTCCAGCATGCCCTGAGGTAAAGTAATATTTCTTGCTGTCCCTTCTTTTTAAAGCTTCCGGTCATGCACAGTTGTGAATGGGATGAAATTCTTTATTGCCTCTGAACAAATGTATACAGTTGGAGATTTATTTAGTAAATACAGATTTTATTTTTAAGAAAATGATTTTTAAAAAGTGGCAATAGACTGTTTCTTGTCTTAAAGCAAATTTTGATATGATTTTTATTAACTGAAGGTTATAAAAACACGTCCATAAGAAATGAAAGAACAGTGATATTCTGCATATGTCAGTAAATATCTTGAAACTCCAGTGAATTGACTGGAATTAAAGATAGACACACTGATTATTATCAATGCAACTCCTAAATGCTCCAAAGAATATATATTGCCAGCTGTTCAGTACCTCTTTCACCATCCTATTCTGAACCATGAAGTAACTGTCTGGGCAAAGAGTAACTTCTTTAAAGTTATCCATTAGACACAATATGAGGAAAAACAGTGCAATATAGTGACTATAACTCTTTTGCATTGTATCTAGAATGTAAAGTAGCCAAAGAATAATACAATATAATAGGAAACAAATTTACAGATTGTCTGTAAACTGTGTTAAATTCCTTCTATTGTAAGCTTATGTGAATTTATTACAAACATTAGAGGGAGCAGTTTCCATAGAAAAAGCCTTCTGAAAATGTCTATAAAATCCCTGTAGAATGGATGTAGATTGGAGCAGTGTCTGTGGAAGAATAATGCTTACAAGGTCTAGGTTTCTAGTCCTGGAAAAAGAATGACTGCAGTGCACCTGAAGTGGAGGGAACGTTGTCTGGGCTTGCCAAAGGAAGGCAGCAGTGCTTTATGGGGTGGTGGTTTGGGATAGGGGACAAGATCAGAAACTGCTGCAAAAGGTGAGCAGTGGTCAGTTTTGTGGCACTGACTCAACACCCAGGAATGTGAGGTCAGAAGGCTATAAAGGAGCAAGCCCATGGCATTGGTAGCCCTTTCTCCACGCAGCATGAAAGGCATCCAGTGACTAGATAAATGCCCTGGTAAATGACTTAAAAGAAGGTGCTGGATAAAGGACCAGAAAGGGGGAGGGAGGTTGGTACCACAGGGAGCCAACTCATGTTCCCTCCCCATCCTTATAGCCCACCTAACCCTCCTACAAGGGGGGTGGATAGTAAGGTCCAGGCCATGGGTTGGCTGGGGGACCTACATGGAAAATGAAGGGGGTCTAGAGGAAACCCTGGGTAATGATTTTAATAAACATGGATTTGCCTGCGCTGTACACTTTATCTGCTGGGTAGTCCCAGACATCTGCAGCCTGATTAATAACCATATTAAGTGTCTCCTGTTCTTTCGGTATAGCCAGACAAAGGCATAGGTGGACCCCTCCATCCACGTGGTTTTCTCTGAAGGATAAGAGACTAAATAGGAATTTAAACCTGATCCACCACTGGAATAATGCAGTGCTGAATGAAGGTCTTAGGATTTGGTTTTCTTCTCACATTAGTTTCACATTACTTGCTCTATTGATTTCAGTGGAGTTGCTCCTGATTTACATCAGTGTAAATGAGAGGTGAACCAGGCCTAAGGATATGTCTACACTGCAGTTAAACACCCACAGCTGGCCTGTGCTAGTTGATTCAGGCTAAGAGTTTCAGGCTAATGAGCTGTTTAATTCTGATGTAGACATTTGGGTTTGGGCTGGTGGCAGAGCTCTGGGACCCTCCCCCAGTGGAGTGTCCCTGAACTCAAGCTCCAGCCTGATCCCAAATGTCTACACGACAATTATATAGCCCAGCAAGCCCTGAGAGCATGATTCAGCTGGCAAAGGCCAGCCACAGATTTTTAACTGCAGTGTAGATATAGATTCTGTAGCTTTATACAGGTTCTATAGAATCATGTTTCCTTTCCCAGATTCATTTTCTTCAGTAGGGATCTTTTGATCCATTCTTTGTTTGCTTTATTCTAGGCATGTTCTTCTAAAATGGGGTATGTCAATGGGTATGTCTACACTACGGGATTATTCCGATTTTATATTAACTGGTTTTGTAAAACAGATTTTATAAAGTCAGGTGCACACGGCCACACTAAGCACATTAATTCGGTGCTGTGCATCCATGTACCGAGGCTAGCGTCGATTTCTGGAGCATTGCACTGTGGGTAGCTATCCAGTAGCTATCCCATAGTTCCCGCAGTCTCCCTCGCCCACTGGAATTCTGGGTTGAGATCCCAATGCATGATGGGGCAAAAAGAGTGTCAAGGGTGATTCTGGGTAAATGTCGTCATTCAATTCTTCCTCCATGAAAGCAACAGCAGATAATCATTTTGCGCCCTTTTTCCCTGGATTGCCCTGGCAGACGCCATAGCATGGCAACCATGGAGCCTGTTTTGCCTTTTGTCACTGTCACTGTATGTGTACTGGATGCTGCTGACAGAGGTGGTACTGCAGTGCTACACAGCAGCATTCATTTGCCTTTGCAAGGTAGCAGAGGTGGTTACCATCCTTATTGCACTGTCTGCCATTGTAAATTGACGATGAGATGACGGTTTTCAATCATTTTGTACCGTTTGCAATTGGAAATTGGCGATGATGGTTATCAATCATTTTGTACTGTCTGCTGCTGTCATGGGTGCTTCTGGCTGGCCTCGCTGAGGTCAGCAGGGGGCGCATGAACAAAAATGGGAATGACTCCCCGGGTCATTCCCTTCTTTATATTTTGTCTAAAAATAGAGTCAGTCCTGCCTAGAATATGGGGCAAGTCTACTAGAGAGCCAGAGAGCACAGCCGCTCCAGGTCAGAGCCCCAGAGATCCCGCAGAAATGATGAACTGCATGCCATTCTAGGAGGTGCCCCTGCAACAACCCCGCCTGTTGCTTTCCTCCTCCCACATCCCTCCTGGGCTACCTTGGCAGTGTCCCCCTATTTGTGTGATGAAGTAATAAAGAATGCAGGAATAAGAAACACTGACTTTTTAGCAAGATAAAGTGAGGGGGAGGCAGCCTCCAACTGCCATGATAGTCCAGGCAGGACATTAAAGAGTGGGGGAGAGAGGAACACAGCCTTCCGCTGCTATGATAGTCCAGGGGTACAGAATCTTTTCTTTAGACACGAAAGGGGGGGAGTGGGGGCTGATGGAGCTCAGGCTCCAGCTGCTATGATGAGTACGGTTACCCAGCATTTTGTACCATCTGCCAGGAATGACAGGGAGTCATTCCCATTTTTATCCAGGAGCCCCTGGACGACCTCACCGAGGCCAGCCAGGAGCACTCTCAGGATGATGATGAGGACGGCTATCAGTCATTTTGTACTGTATCGTCTGCCACCGGGGAAGGGAGGGGAGAGGATGCTGCTGTTTAGCGCTGCAGCATCCCGTCTACCAGCAGCATCCAATATTGACATTGAAAAGTGACGAGAAAAGATTGTTTTCTCTTTTCTTTGAGGGAGGGGGGGTAAATTGATGACATATTCCCTGAACTACTGGCGACAATGTTTTTGACCCTTCAGGCATTGGGAGCTTAGCCAAGAATGCAAAGCTTTTCGGAGACTGCAGGAACTGTGGGATAGCTCAAGTCCTCAGTCCCCTCTCCCTCCCTCCATGAGCATCCATTTGATTCTTTAGCTTTCCGTTACGGTTGTCACACAGCATTGTGTTGAGTCCCTGCTGTGGCCTCTATCTATCATAGCCTGGAGATTTTTTCAAATGCTTTGCCATTTCGTCTTCTGTAATGGAGCTCTGATAGAACAGATTTGTCTTCCCAAACAGTGATCAGATCCAGTATCTCCTGTATGGTCCATGCTGGAGCTCTTTTTGGATTTGGGACTGCATCGCCACCCGTGCTGATCAGAGCTCCACGCTGGTCAAACAGGAAATGCAATTCAAAAGTTCATGGGGGCTTTTCCTCTCTACCTGGCCAGTGCATCCAAGTTCAGATTTCTTTCCAGAGCAGTCACAATGCTGCACTGTGGGATACTGTCTGGAGGCCAATACCGTTGATTTGCGGCCACACTAACCCTAATCTGACAAGGCAATACCGATTACAGAGCTACTCCTCTCGTCAGGGAGGAGTACAGAAACTGGTTTAAAGAGCCCTTTATATCGATATAAAGGGCTTCGTTGTGTGGACGGGTGCAGGGTTAAATTGGTTTAACGCTGCTAAATTCGGTTTAAACGCGTAATGTAGACCAGGCCTATACTACAGTGGCTACAGCAACATAACTACGGCACTGCAGTTGTGCTGAAGTGTAGACACTTCCTACACTGACAAAAGATTTTTTTCTCATCATTGTAGGTAATCCACCTATCCAAGATAGATCTTCAGTGGGGGTTAGGTTAACCTAACCACATCACACAGAGTGCAAAATTTTTCACGTCTGAAAGTGATGTAGCTAGGTTGACCTAAATGTTAGATGTAGACCAGGCCACAGTAAGCAATGAGTCCATCTAGAGAAGATGTGAAAAAGAATCTGTTAATATATATAGTACATGGTATAAGTTCAGTTTGAAAAATAACTGAACTGAGTAGGGAAGAAAAAGATTAATGATGTTCTTTAAATAGAAAATACATTTTGTGTTCCAAGTAAAAGCTCTATTATGGATATTGTTAATGACTAGTTATGAATTGATATTTACTGAAAAGTGAAGAAATATAATAGTTATGTTTTTCTCAACAGGAGTCCAAGGTTATGTCTTAGCTTTAATGGGAGTGACTTAAGGGGAAGTTTAAATAAATAATTTTATTATTTTGATGAAGTCAAAACATTTTGAAATGAAAATGAAAATCCCTAATCTAATACAGAAATTGAACAAGGACTATCTGGACTCAGAAGAGCAATAAAAGTCAGAACCTTTCTCTCTGCCTGATTTCACTTGAATGTTTGTTTTGCTTATTACCAGGCAATTAGTTAAGATTATAAATTGATAACTGAAGTTTGTGTTTGTCACTATTCTCTCTTTCATCTTCTTTAGATTTGATTACTGTTTAGCATGAAAGGGATTCTTATTCTTATAGTGCTTAGCTTTTAATAGCAATTTCTACTTGAAGATCTCCAGTGCTTTACAAGGAAGATATGTATCATTGCCTTCATTTACAGTGGTTTTTTTTTCAAGAACCTTTTTATTTTTAAAAGTTGCTTAAAGCACAGTTTAAAGATTTCTTCCTAGAAGGATGACACTAAAGAAGAGGAGCAGAAGGGTGAACAGACTACCAGCCTGAGATGGAATTCATTTCAATAACATGTTGTCATAAACAGATAAGTAAGAGTTAATAGAACAAAAGTACTTCATATCTCTTTTGCCTGTAAAGTGTTAAGTTCAGTGAGCCTGGCTGTCACCTGACCAGAGGACCAGTCAGAGGACAGGATACTTTCAAATCTTATAGGAGGGAAGTTTTTGTGTGTGCTGTTAGATTTTGGTTGTTGTTCACTCTGGGGGCTCAGAGGGACTACACGTGCAACCAGGTTTCTCTCCAATCTTTCCGATACAGGCTCTAATAAGTTCAGAATAGTGAGTACTAGGTAGATAAGGAGAGTTAGGTTATGTTTGTTTTCTTTATTTGCAAATGTGTATTTGGCTGGGAGGAGTTCAAATTTGTATTTGGCTGAAAGGATTTTAATTTGTACTTGTATACTTAGGCTGGGAGGGTATTCCCAGTGTCTATAGCTGAAAGATCCTGTACCTATTCCATTTTAAATTTACAAAGATAATTTTTACTGTTTTTCTCTCTTTAATTAAAAGTTTCTTGTTTAAGAACCTGATTGTTTTTTTATTCTGGTGTGAGACCCCAGGGGACGGGGTCTGGATTCACCAGGGAATTAGTGGGGAGAAAGGAGGGAAGAGGGAGAGAGAGGCTAGTTTCTCTCTGTGTTAGGATTACTCTCTCTCTCAGGGAGAGTCTGGGAGGGGGAGAGAGAAAAAGGGGGGAAGGTGCATTTTGCTCTCTATTTAAGATTCAAGGAGTTTGAATCACAGTGATCTTCCAGGGTAACCCAGGGAGAGGAAACCTACGAGAGGCAATGGTGGGGGAAAGGGTTTACTTTCCTTGTGTTAAGATCCAGAGGGACTGGTTCTTGCTGTTCCCCGGGCAAGGTCTTGGGGGGACCAGAGTGTACCAGGCACTGGAATTCCTGGTTGGTGGCAGCGCTGCAGGTTCTAAGCTGGTAATTAAGCTTAGAAGAATTCATGCTGGTACCCCATCTTTTGCATGCTAAAGTTCAGAGTGGGGAATTATACCATGACAGATGTGCAAAACCTCCCAGGACCCATATATAGTTAAGGAGTGGAAAATCCAAATAATTATTATAATTTATATTCTTGGGAATAGAAACTGAAAATATTTCTTGAGGAAACAAACACATTGAGAACAGATATACGGATGGGGATAGGTAAATTCAGCTAATCAATCTTCTTACACAAAAACAAGATAATTAGAAGAAGCTTTCAATCTGACCTCTGTGATCTTTAGCTAGAGTAAATCCTTTATAAATATGTGGGCTCATGTCTAAGCAAATATATATATTGTAATCCTCAACAAACTGAAACCTCATCTTTCTCATCTTGTTTTCCTATATCCTCTTTTGAAATGGGCAGAAAGAATATCTAAAAGGATTTTTCATAACTCTATAAAATGGGACACCGTGAACATAACAAATCTTGCCATTTCATCCTCATTAAATGTTATTAATATTCAAATTTGTTTAAAGCACAGATATAAAAGGAAATAATACTTTGACAAGCAGATTAACTTTGTTGTTTTGTCGATCAAACCTCTATATCGACAAATCTATTTGTGAGAAATAGGGAGGAAAATACTCTCTTTCAGATTGGAACATCCTGTGAAGGGACTTTGGTCAAGAAAATTGTGGCCTTTCATGGGGTTCTGAGAGTTAATTCTTTGGTTCCTATTGCTTAGGCCATATGCTTTACTGGCAGATGGGTCCAGTCTATCACTTGAATGACCCAGCAGCATAAATAGTCCACAGGGAATCCAAATGGCAGCAGTATTGGCCTGAGGAAGTTTTGTACTCTGTAAATACCACTTCTGCCAAGGATAGGAAGGAGGTGAGTGGAAAGAGAAAGAGTCATTGGTCTAGATTCACAAAAGGACTTAGGTGACATATATCATGCTTGGTGCCTAAATCTTAGAATCAGGCCCCACTGGGATTCACAAAATCCCGCTTGGCTGTCCTTGAATCCTGTAGGTGCTTACATTTGCTCAGCTCCTATTGTTAAGCAGTAAGAGTTCCCTAAGTACTTATGTTTCTCCCTCTGACCATGTGCACTGCAGCCCCATTATCAGGCATCCAGACACCTAAGTCCCAGTGTAATGAATGAATGAGTGGGAAGACTAGTTAGTTCATCTGACTAACTTGCCTATGGGGCCCATCTGGTAAGTCTGGTCAGATCTCGCTTACTAGATAAAGCTCCAGTAGGCAAGCTTACACAAAAGGGCCAGAAGAGGACTACTTCCCTCCTAACTCTTAGCTCAATGGTTAGGGTATTCACCTAGGACATGGGAGACTCATGGTTAAAGTCCCCCCTCCAGCTGAGAGGAAGAAGGTATTTGAAGAAGGATCGGGCATATCTTTAGTTGGGACCCTAGCTGCTGGACTATGGGATATTCTGATATGGGGTTTTATCAGACTTTTCTGCTGAAGCTGTATAAATAATTTTAATGAACTATTAGAGCAGAGGGGTCAGGTCCTGGGTCTGCAGCCTCCCAGGTGAGTACTAAAACCAGGCTACAAGGTCATTCTCATGTGTGCTCTCTCTCTCTCTCTCTCTCTCTCTCTCTCTCTCTCTCTCTCTCTATTCCTGTGGGGGAATTCTGTGTTGCCTAGTGATTGTAAAGAAGGGACAATACACAGTACAAGGCTTTTTTCAGGCAGATTTTGGAATAATTGATGAAACCAGGCTGTAAAAGCTAATTGGATACCAATACGTCTCAAATTACATTTTATGTGATCCTGATGGGTAGTTATGTGGACTGGTGCATTTTCCCTTGTTCAGATGTGGTCTCAAACTCCCATTAGATAGTAGTTAATTGAATCCTGTGCTAGTACTCCTTGGCAATTTAGCACATTAGGTCATACAGTATTTGAGCAGAAACAGTAGATCTCCAAAATTAAAAGTTCTCTACTTTGAGATTAAAAAGAGAGTACTGGCCATACCTCCTGGATCAACCTCCATTCAGAGGGAGAGGAACAACCATGTCCCTCTTAAGAGGGAATATCCTTTTCTTCGCTCTTCAAACTGCCATGTTTGATGGCTGATGTAGGGCTATGTCTTGCCTTCTCCCCTGTTCTTTTGGGTAAGTAGCAATACAAACCTTGTGCAGTCTTTGTGTTCAGCCTCTGAACAGAGACTTCTAAAATGTAGCAGGTGTTGGGAGTGTCCCTGTGTCTTCCTTTCATTGTACACCTGTAAAAGGGTTCTGTAAAATCTGGAACTTGAATTAACGACCCTAATATCCTTCCAAAGAACCAATGGCAGTGTACCCCCTCCCTCGATTAACTTACTCTTGTTTTAACTTTTGGGTCCCAAGAGACAAAGTATCAAAGAGGGGAATGGTCTATTTACAGAATCTATATTCTAGAATCTTGCAGACTATATTCAGCAGAGATATTACCTGGTACAAGCTAGCATTTCCAGCAGGATGTTCTCTCTGTTGGACAACTGTTAGAGATTACTTTGGGCACAAAGTATACAGACAACAAGAGAACAATGTTCTCCGTCTCTCCTTGAAGACTTTCTGGGAGTATGACAGAGGAAGGAGAGATTGATAGAAGGAGGGAACTTTCGTCATGCAAATACTCAGAAATGTTTTTTTTCTGCTTAGTGATTCAGCTTTCTTAGTTACTTGAGTGCTGCTTTACGCTTCACAGGTGAAGGAAAATGAACTCTGCATGCTGCTGCCTGTATCAGGCATGTCCTCAGTTAAGCACCAACAATCCAGAGGAATGGTGAGACTCATAACTTAGTCTGAAGTAAACTGAAGGTGACATGGAGTCCCACAAGGAAAAAAGTTAACATCCTACACTCCAAGAGAGAAATTCTGGCCCCACTGAAGTCAATAAGAGTTTTGCCATTGACTTCAATGGAACCAAGATTTCACTCATGGAGTTTATCCTCTCATAAATTTTTGAAAAAATACATAAAGTAACTTTTGTGATCAAATGCAGAATTTCTTCTTGTTGAACAAGCAGAATAATGTTTGCTAATGAAAAAATACAATAGGAATATTTACAAAAACAAATGAAGCAAACATAACCTTGAATAATGACTTATGAAATTATGTTTAATAACCTCTAAGGCTTATGGGAGCAGCTCTCAAAGAACTGATACTATGGATACACAACACACATTTGTCAGACAAGAATTAAAACAGGACATTAATTCAGTAGCTTAAACTATCAAATATTGTGATTCAGCATGGCCAGAGGGCAGCAGGAAAGGATTAGAAGGGAACCTTATTCCCTGTAGAGGGAAGAAAGTTTGCTATAGATTAATTCAAGCACCTGAAGCCAATTTGAGCATCTGAAGCCAGTCACCTGATAAAAAAACTCTACTTCAATCAGGCAAGGGGAGGAGTTGAAGCAGAATGGATTGGTGTTGGAGCAGAGAACAGTTAGAAGGGAAGCAGAGGAAAGTTTGGAGAAGTGCCGCGATAGACTAAGACCAAGGCCCTAGGCAAAGGGACACCTGGCTTGTGCATATGGAGGGCAGGAAGCCCTGACAAGCTGATGGGCAGGAGAGGAAAGTAGTACAGGGGAAGGAATCGCTAGTTAAAGTGGTTTACTGCTATCCCTAGGGCCCCTGGGCTGGGACCTGGAGTAGAGGGTGGGGTCGGTTCCCTCCCTCTCCACTCCCCTCCTCTTGGACACTAGTGGGACTGTTAATATCCCAGTTCAGGGGCAAGAAATGGTGTCCTGACCCCGCCCCCCAAGAAGAGAGAGTGCGAGACCCATCACAGTAGAGCTGGCAATTTACCACAATATATTACATAAGGCTTAATTTTCCAGCATTATACAGTATGTCCTCTGCCATTTTTAAATTTTATTTTAAAATTTCAAGGGGTTATATCTAAGAACAACTAATTTAAAAATGAGAGATCTGAAAGCTCACAATATGTGTCTGGTTTTGACATCAAAAGTCATGCTCTCACAATGCTACTCAAAGTCCGGAAAAATTTTTTCACAGGAAAAGGATGTTTATATGAGGCACTTCAGAATCCCTCTTTTTAACTGATATACTGTCTTGAAGTCAGAAGATAGCAGATACACTAATATACGTGGAGAAGGGGATTCTTATGAGAGGGATGACACAATCCCAGGAAGGAAACCGAAGGATAGAAACCAAATTACAGCAGACTACATATGACAAAAATCAGACAACCACATTGCACTGCAATATAGTGATAGAAATGGCAATACATTGGAGTCACACAGAGAATATGAAGATTTGTGTTTGTTTTAAAGAAGTGAGAAAATAATGTTAATCAGAACATTTCTTGATTTTATATGAATACTTTCTAAAACATGTTTTTTTTCTTCCTGTCAGAAGAAAAAGGAGCAAATGAGTGAAATAATAATAATAAACTATCCTTTCTTCAATGCTACTCAACAAGGGCTTCATTCTGACACAATGATTCATGCTGCACAGTACCATACTCCAGTAATCCTATTTGTGGAATAAATTACATTGGATTAATTAAAAGGTCTTTTCCTTTTTATTACTAGTGGTGTAGTAATTAGCACTGTAGCATAATATTACAGTGCAATAGAAAAGGAGTGGTAAAAGCTACAGTTTATTTAGACTGTAAATTGTTTGAAGCCAGGACCATCTTTTTGTTCTGTTTTTGTGTAGCCCCTATACAATGGGCCCTTGGTTCGTGACTGAGATTCGTATATGGTACCGCAAAACAAAATATTATTAATAATAATGCTCATAATTTTTGAATGAAAACTTAAGTATAATATGGCCTCTTACAACAATTCAAATGTTCATGCAACCAATTAGTGTTTTTTGTTTTGTTTTTAAATAAAATGAAAACATAAATATTAACCTGTTGGCTTTTTCATCTGGTCTTTCTTTTTTAACTTGTTATCCTTATTTTTTTAGTTTTTGGCTCCTCCATCATTTCATGGTTGCTCTTTAGGTTTGGTCATTGTCATTTTCCTTGGTCTTCATACAAGTTTACTGATTCAGTCGTCATTATTCTCCTCTAGTTCAGATTTTATCATTATTAGCTGTCTTTTACTTAATATTTTGTTGCACGATGTAATTCTCTGCGTTCTGTTTCATCTTCCATCATGATTTTTCTTTGGTCACTGTTATCATTGTCCTCCTTCTCTGTGTCAGTCATCATTTTCTTTATACTCACTCATTGTCTTCCTTCCATTTCTTCATGTTCTGTACAGTCCCTGAATAGAAGATGCATGTGCCACCACCAATATGTCCCTGTGCCAATGATAGAATCAAAACCATGGGATGTTCAAATCATTTCCTCCACTACTTTTGCTTTGAATGTTTTAATCTTTCAGAAGTAGTGTTCCCTGCCCATAACAGCATATGCTATTCTCTGGCAGTGTTGACTATCTCGAGGAATAGAAGAGAGATCTTCCCAAATGCATGACAGTTCTGTTTTTCATCTAGTTGAGATTTCTTTCTCACTGCCGCCAAACCTAGTTACCTTTCTTTGATTTATAGATCAGAAGGAGGCTGCAAATGGAAAATTATCACAAATGGTATCCAGCACAGCATATTTGAATAAGAATCCCTTAACCTCTTGCAGAGCCCCCAATCATTATAACAAACCAGGGAGCTGTTCTCTCATTGGCAGGGTGCCCACCCCATTTCTGTAACACAAGATCAACTCACCTGATTCTCCCCAAGGTCAGCTAGTTTGATTTTTTTTTTAATAGCAGTGAATGGTCTTCCCAGCACCAGACACCACTACCAGGTACCACTCTGAGTCCTTGGAGATGCTGTTGAAATACTCTATCATCTGCATGAAGAGATCACAACAAGAGATCAGCCTGATTAGCTGTTGAGGGGTCACTTGCTAGAGGAATGGTTACTATGGGATCTTAAAGTATGTTAAAAAAATCCCCCTCTCCTACCTACATGTCCCACCTCTAATTCTAATGAGATTCCTATCATGTCTCCAAGGTGAATGGGGGAGTTCAGAATCAGATTCATCTGATGAGGCTGTCCACAAGGAGGTGAATTGTTTTGATCTAGACCCTAGCCCTCCCAGGGACCAGGCTGAGACCCAACCAACCAAATCCAGTAGTTCTAAGCTGATGCCCTGCCATCTGGATGACAGAGCAGGATAAGGCTCTTAATGGACTGAAGAGGGTAATCTCAATGGTGATATATAGCACAACATGAGAGCAGAGAAATTTTAACTTTTATTATTTAACTCTAGCTGTGTTTGAGATCAGGACAGGCTAGAAATGGGAGAGGACATGGCAGTGTCCCATCTCAGGATGGGGATGGGAGAAAGTCAGTGATGCCGACTAAGAACATCCTATTGGTACCATCCAAATACCCAATGTAGGGACTCCAGAAACACATGCTGCTTTAGCAGATGGCTTTAGAGGTCAGCTGTGGCAAAAGCAGCCAACCAGGCACAGAACAAAAAGCCACCATGTCCTTTTAGCATCAGCTTTATCCCTGAGCCAGTCTCTGGGTGAAAGATACGGCAATTTCCTGCAGTATCCTTGAGAAAGATCTCATTGATTTAAGTTTATCTTTGGGGGTATTAAATAAAGTTTTAATGTATAGCTAAAGGAGAAATATTAACCTGTCGGGTTTTTTTAACTGGGATTCTTCTATTTTTTTAATACTTTTCATCCTTATTTTCTGTTTCTGGCTCCTTGTGATGGATGGGCTAGCCCCAAAGGTGTTAAGGCCTAAGAGACCAATGATGGTACCTAGCTTCACCTGGAGGGAAAGCCAAGCTTAACTGATCATGAAGTTCACCTGGGCAGGAGCAGGTATAAAACCAGGAAGTTGAGAGCAGGAAGCTGTAGGAAGGGAATCTTCAGTCACTGCCTGGGTACAAAGAAGTGCTAATGCAGGAAGGAGACTAAGACTTGATGCCATGTCCCTGAAAGAAGGGATAACCTAGATAAGTTATGAGGAAGAAAGCATGAGAGAGGCTGGGTAAGAAAAAGCCTAGGGAAATAGCAGCAAGGAGTGGGACTGTAGACTGTGGCTTCTAGTTGTAGTGCTAGAACCTAGCATAGGAGAGCCTGAGTTCCCCTACTAGCCACTGGGTCAGTGGAACAGGACCTGGAGATGTGTAATAGAAGATCATCTGAGGTGGCACCAGGAAAATTTTCTGGTGGGATTTTGTTACCTTGGAAGAGGAAGACTGTACAGTGGCCTGGTCTGAGGGCTGAGTCATGAATAGGAAGTACCCAGAGTCATGAGGGGAGAGAGGTGCCACAGCAGAAACAATTGATGGAAGGAGCGTCAGACAAAGTGAAAGCTATTACTCATACCCAGCCACAATGAGTGGACCCCTTTATTCTCCATCATGTGTTTTTATGATTGCCAGTTGGTTTGGACACTGCACAGACACCAAGTGAGAAACAGTCCCTGCACTGAAGAGTTTATAATCTAATTAACCTCCTGCAGCCTATCCCTGTTTTACAGATGGGAGAACTGAGGTCCAGGCGGATGAAGTGACTTACCCAATGCCACAAAAGGAGTTTGTAGCAGAGCTAGGAATTGAAACTAACTCTACTGAGTGTCAGTCCCTTGATTACAAACCCTTCCTTTCACCTGGCCACTTCAGAAAGTTCCATCCCAGCCATTTCAATAAATCAGCTGCAACTTCTTTCACTAAAGCTCCCTCTCATGGCAGTCTCCCTCTACAGTATGCTGCCCTGTCCTGATTCTGTGCATGTTTGGTTCTGGTCTCATTGAGGCAGGAACTTGCCTGAAATTTGATCCAGGTCACCTCCCGTACAGAACAACATGTACTGTGATCCCACAAAAACAGTCAGGAACTGCAATCTTCCTTCTCCTTGCTTGTTTTCTGTTGCCTAGGTATACTTAATCCTGTCTTGGATGGAGGGAAGGATGGGCTAGACTACCTTTTGGGGATTCCTCACAGCCCTATATTTCTATGATTCTATAATTCTAATACTGTATATTGACTTGGCATGCCTACCCTACCTTGAGACAACAGTTTATACACCTGAACTAGGAAATAACTGTCTTATGAACAGCCACAAACTCAAAGAGGTGTATTTCTACATATTTACATACAAGAACATTAGTTTTTTTGCAGTGCTTCCAAAACTATGGGAAAAGGAGGGTAAAAGCAAAATAAATGGTGAAGCTTTTAAATGAGATGTACTGAAGTGTTCTGTAAATGACAAAATATTTGCTATTGAAAATATGCATTTCATCTGTTATAAAGATACAATTAATTTTAAACATATTTTTAAATATTCCAGCCTTGTCATATACCTGTTTCTAGATCACTATAATCATAATCCTAAAGTAACATATTTTATTGAATTTTATATTTGAGGAAACTACATAACATTAATATATCTTGTGCACAGAAGTATTATGTACACCATCTTAAAAATGTACTCATGGATTGTAAGTTTTGTAGCTCATAATTTAGTGTATATTCAATGCTAGGAGAGAGAGCATGAAGTTGCCATATTTAACCATGCTCTTTCTGTATTGGAGGGGATACATATTATTATAATTTCTTGTGCCTTAAAGAAAAAAAAATGCTGATGCATTTAAGTATTGCCAGGAGGTTAAGTTATTTAAGTAGGCTACAGGTATGTTCATATAGCATAGCAAAAATCCCCGATGAAAGACTTGTAACAATCTGGAATCATGATCAGCCCAATTATTATAATCCTCATACTGGTTAGTTTAGGCTTTCATTAAAAAGTCTTCAGTTTTTAAAATTAAATAATTTGTGTACACTTTGTCTAGTGGGCAAAACTGAGTGAAGGAGGGTGGTTCCCCAGTGCTGCCGGCAGTTCTGCACCATTCCAATCCATGAAGGCTGCTCTAATCTGTTCCATCTGGCTGGAGCCCCAAGGCCACAGTACACCAGTTGGAGTTCACTGAAATACAGAAGACTCTAGCCATGCCCTCAATGCAATTAGGTCTGTGCAAATAACTGATTTTTTCAATTCACTGACCAAACCAATTTTTTAATCATTTAGAGTCAAATGCATTTAGTTTGCCCTGAAATAAAATATTTTGGTTTGGTTTTAGAGGGCTTTTTAACCTTTTAAAAATAAAATTGAAGCTAAATTAGAAATGAAAAGCCATTTAAAATTGGAAAAAATGAAAATGTTCTTCCAAAAATGTCAAAATAAAATGTTTCATTTTTTTCAGATTTATTTTTTTGACCAAAACAAACGGGTGAAATCAATTTGAATTTGTGAAAAATTGTCTGAAAAGTTTTGCTCAGCTTAAAATGCACTCTATGCTGGGATTTGGAAAAACACAGCACAGGATTTGACTGAACTAGCTATACATCTCTCAGGAATTCCCCCATGTCAGCGGAGTCCTCAGATATCTGACAGCTTTTTGCACACTGGTGATTCAGGTCATTTATTTTTAAATCTGTTCCCCAGTTTGTTAGGAAGTAGTATTTACCTTTTGAACATTCCCATTGGTGACCAAAATCAATGAATCTTCAGATTAAAATATAAAGAAGAAATCCAGAAATCTATGAAAACACTGAGGTAACTGAAAACACTGAATTGTTAATATATTTAAAATTCGCTATGAGGATCAAAAAGAGAGAGAAAGGAACAGTCAGCCACTGAGATATGAGTAAAATATTACCAATCCCCTTGCCATGTTGCCTCATGCATACTTTGCTGGAGCTGTGGGCTAAGACATATCCATTCAACATTATGAATAGAACTCTGCAGACTATTGATATGGTTCCTTATGAAGTTTAAATGTTTTAATTTTTCCACTTTGCTATTCCAGCCTAGTTCTTTGTGAGAGAGAGAGAGAGAGTCCAATCGTATTTCTTTGGAAGTCAATGGGTATTCAGCATGTGCAGGCATAGGATTAAAGAAAGACTGATGTGGAGAAAATTGAATGATGATTTCTCTTAAAGATGGCAGTCATTTCTACTTGTCTATCACTAGTATTTGGTTTTTAAAAATGATAAAGGCAAATAGAATCCATCTGTCAGGAACTTATTGCAGTGGATAATATACCATACAAGAAGTTCTACAGCTCTCCAAGAATGGAGTTATGGGCTGGTTGCCACTACTGGTGAGGTTGACGCTGAAGCAGGGATTGATTTATTGGGTCTAGTGAAGACTCACCAAATCGATGGCAGAGTGCTCTCCAGTCAACCCTGGTACTCCTGTTCTCCAAGAAGAGTAAGGTAAGTGAAATGGAGAGCATCTCCAGTCAACGCAGCTCAGTGAAGACACTGGAGTTACTCATGTAGCTGGAGTAGCGTAACTTAGGTCGACTTACCCCCCATAGTGAAGACAAGCCCTATGTCTCATTGGTAGGATTCTGCATATGATATGCCTCAACTGCTTGGGATCCAGCCATTTGTATGCATATCACATGTCTGAAATATCAGGTCAATTTTAAATCAGGACACTAAGGAATTCAGAGAATTTCTATTAAATTCAATTATTCATGAATATAGTCTAAAGCAACAGTCATGCTGGTAAGATCAGAGGAAATTATATTCTATGTAATTCTCAGACCCAGATCCTGTAACTAATTGATTTAGAAATATTGTCCTCTTATTTTCCAAAGACTGAGGGTAACCTTGAATTTATATGGTATGCCCAGGGCAATGATAAGGAATGAATACTTTTTTATAGAAGTCCCGTTGAAATGTTCACCAGAGACAATATCTGTAAGTGCAGATTGTATTTAAATATACTTCCTGCTCCTTGATTGAATTCTTGATAACACTGATTGTTTTAGAATCATGTTTTGTGTCCACTAATAGGACTCTCCCAAAATGAATCTGTTCCTAAAGTCACCATATGACATAATATGTCAGGATTATGTGAACACACACTTCTACTGACAGTTGTTCAGACTTATCTTTCCTTGGCAAGTGGGAAACATTTAGTTTCACTGTTGTGCATAAAATAGCACAGTATTTTAATAGACTCAACACCACTTCAACACGTGCATTTAAAATAAATATCTGTCTAACTGTCATTTTAAATGTTACTATAATTACAGAGAAATATCCTTGAACAATTTTTAGCACTTAAGGAAATATATAAACGCAAGGATTTAGCTATAACATTTTTTAATTTTCTAGCTACTTTTTAGAGAATTTTCAAGGTGATTTACAAATGTTTTCTTACACTTAAAATCAAATTTATTAATACACTAAATTGTTATTAATAAAAACTTTATTGTAAATAAATAAATGTGTTAATACAATACATTTCGTCTACACCCTTGAGTCCCTTCTGCCGTGCTGTCACTAGTGAATTCTGTTTATTTGCAAAGATAATCCCTGTTGTTCCCTTGTCCAGATCTCTGTCTACTTCTGTGCTTCTTTCTTTAAAACCTTAGCCAGTAAGCCCCTTGGAGCAGGATAAATTCTTTCTTGAATATCCAGGAAAAAATTATCACTTTGACAGCTATTTTGTTATAATAAAAAACAAATTAGTAGTAGCAACAATGTGTTTTAATTTCCAAAGTGCAGCACTTACAATATTTGAAAATCATCAGTTCCTTACTATTAGCAGGATTGAGTGCTTTTAACAGAATTGTTACATAAAACATCGAAAATTCAAGAGCTGAGCCCCACAAATCAAAAGATCTGCATAAAAACTTCAAGGTTTAAAAATCTATTTTTTTAATTGCCTTCTGTGTTGAGCCTTTAGTGTTCATGTTTTGAAGCTTTTTTCCATAAACATCACACTAAAGCTGAGATTCTCACATTGTTATGTGGTTTCAGGAGCTGGAGCTTTAAGAAACAAAAAATATATTTAAAAAAGGATAAAATTGCCAGAATTGGCAACACTGTTAATTGTGTACACCAAACTCCTGTTGAATTCAGTGGCACAATGAGGCCTGGCAAGCAGAATTATTTCATTATGAATCATGAAACTATTCAGAATTCATCTGGTTTTAGGTTTCAGTATTAACTCGAAACTCAGTTCAGGTTAGCTGAAAGTAGAGAGAGGCCTAAAGAAATACTTTGCATGTGAATACTCTCTTGTGCTTCACGAAGTTGGATGGGGTTCAGAATCCAAATTGGAGCCAGATTAAAATGTCACGGTAGGCATCCATCTCTAAATAATAGATTTAACATAGTCCTTGATCCAAAAGTCATGAACTTTGGCGCCAGATGTTATGGCTGCTGTCCATATCCCTCAAAAGTTCACATACCTTTGAAATGAGGATTAGAGGCCAATTTGGTAACTGGAAGATGGGGATTTGAATAGGTCTCCTGGTTAGCATTTTTAGTTTATTGGGATGACATTAAGGCATTGGTCTTGGTAAGGAATACTGGTTCAGCAGCTATAACTTGCTAAGCTGAAGCCAAAGCACAGACTTGTGTGATGCTATTGGCATAGTGTTTCTAATTTGCTAGTCTGATGTTAAAGAACTAGCCTCTGTGAGATAATTTGATCAGCACTTCTAGATTTCAGGTGCCATGTGAAGGTCAGACTTCCATGAAGTCTCTTTCTTGGGATAACTAGTTGATGAGATGTAGGGTTTATTTTTATTTATTATTTTTATTTATTATAGAGCCAATTTCTAGGGACTGGCTTTTGCGAGGATACTAACTAAATACCTCCACTTTTTGGCTTAATATCAAGGTATAGATGTCTGGAAGTTGCTGTCTCAGCACAAGCAGCTGAAATAGCGGGAGCCTGCCAACACTGGTAATTGTCATGGTTGATGATGTCATGTGTTGAAGTGAAATTGCATCATTCTCTGTGATGGGACATGTGAAGATAATAGTGACACAGGAATAAATGTGTCTGGTATGTGTCCATTATGCCAGGTTAAAATGTATAGTATCTGATTGTTCCAGCCCCAAGGAGATTACAGTCTATACATAAGACAAAGAGGGTGGTGGAAAATGGTATTATCTATTTTACATATGGGGATCTGAAGAAGAGAGAAATTTAATGACTTGCCCAAGTTCACATATGAACCCTGTACAAAGCCAATAACTAAATTCAGATCTCAAGCCCTGTTCCATATCCACAAGACCAACCTTTCTCTTTCATGGTAACACACTGAAATTTAACTAGATTTGTCAAACATGCAAAATGCCTTATCTTTACTTTTTATAGGGCTTGTTTGCTTACACTCTAATTCACAAAACTTGATCATTCACAATGACCTCCTAGTCAGTAGTGTGAATTTGTGAAGTTGTAGAATACAAAAACTCTCCCAAAACAATTTAAGCTGCTGCAAATAATCATTTGATAATATAAAATCATCCAAGAAATAGTAAACATATTTGAAAACGTTCAGAATTTTTTTTCTTTTTTCTTTTGGTACATCATTACATTAAAATAGTCTTCCTTTGTTGTATCTTAGTTGTATAAAATAAATATAAATATAGCAATTCTGAAAAAGATTCATGCAAATTCGCTGGATAAGATGACAGCACATTTAAAAGTAACATTTAATTGAATTCTCATGTAACCCTTTCATTATTGCTACCCAGTATTAGCAGCTATCATATTATTAGCATTCCATTGAAATCAATGGTTTGAGATTCATTCATATTATCAGTCAGCAGAGTGGCAAGTGCATTCTCTTGGGCACACATGGAATGTTTGTTTGCAGTTAGAGTTGGTCTCCCACATATAGAAACTATCTAAACATTCCATAATTAAAATTCCTTTTTGGTTGTGTAAAAAAATATTTTCCCGACTTCCAAATAATTAAAAATAGCATATTTATCTCACATGTTATCTTCCCTCATATTCATTCTTCCTCATTCCTTGACAGAAGCAAGGTTTGTCTGATTTCTGTGAGCTTAAGCAAGAGTTGGATTGTAATTCTTCTCATCACTGTCTACATCCTGTTTGTATTTTACTCCTTCTCTAGAGCTGGTCAAAAAAATCAGAATTTCTACCCATGGAAAATTCTGATATTTTTTACTTTTTTTCTGCACAAATAGGGTGTATAGGGTGTATAGTCTAAATATCAACATATTTCACAGAACTACATCCTGAACAATTTTGATTCAGAAAATTTGTTGACTCACAAACAGGGAAGAATTGGTAGCGGAAGTAGAAGTGGGCTGCAACCTGGACAGCAATAACCATGAGATGGTCGAGTTCAGGATCCTGACAAAAGGAAGAAAGGAGAGCAGCAGAATATAGACTCTGGACTTCAGAAAAGCAGATTTTGACACCCTGCCCCAGGGAACTGATGGGCAGGATCCCATGGGAGTCTAATATGAGAGGGAAAGGAGTCCAGGAGAGCTGGGTGTATTTTAAAGAAGCCTTATTGAGGGTGCAGGAACAAACCATCCCAATGTGCAGAAAGAATAGCATATATGGCAGGCGACCGGCTTAACAGAGAAATCTTCAGTGAGCTTAAATACAAAAAGGAAGCTTACAAGAAGTGGAAACTTGGACAGATGATGAGGGAAGAGTATAAAAATATTGCTTGAGCATGAAGGGATGTAATCAGGAAGGCCAAAGCACAATTAGAGTTGCAGCTAGCAAGGGATGTGAAGGGTAACAAGAAGGGTTTCTACAGGTATATTAGCAACAAGAAGGTGGTCAGGGAAAGTGTGGGACCCTTACTGAATGGAGGAGGCAACCTAGTGATAGATGAGGTGGAGAAAGCTGAAGTATTCAATGCTTTTTTTTGCCTCAGTCTCCACAAACAAGTTCAGCTCCCAGACTGCTGCACTGGGCAGCACAGTATGGGGAGGAGGTGAGCAGCCCTCAGTGGTGAAAGAAGAGGTTTTGGACTATTTAGAAAAGCTGGAAATGCACAAGTCCATGGGGCCAGATAGAATGCGTCCGAGGGTGCTGAGGAAGTTGGCAGATGTGGGAACTTGTGGGGAATGCGGGAGGTTCTGGACAACTGGAAAAAAGCAAATATAGTGCCCATATTTTAAAAAGGGATGAAGGAAAATCCAGAGACCTAAATACCGGTCAGCCTCATCTCAGTCCCTGGAAAAATCATGGAGCAGGTCCTCAAAGGATCCATTTTGAAGCACCTAGAGGAGAGGACGGTGATCAGGAACAGTCAACATGGATTCATCAAGGACAAGTCATGCCTGACCAAGTTGTTTGCTTTCAGTGATGAGATAACTGGCTCTGCGGATATGGGGAAAGTGATGGACATGTTAGACCCTGACTTTAGCAAAGCTTTTGATATGCTTTCTCACAGTATTCTTGCCAGCAAGTTAAAGAAGTATGGGCTGGATGAATGAACTATAAGGTGGATAGAATTTGGCTAGATTGTAGGGCTCAACAGGTACTGATCAATGGCTCGATGTCTAGTTGGCAGCCGGTATCAAGCAGAATGCCCCAGGGTTCTGTCCTGGGGCCAGTTTTGTTCAGCATCTTCATTAATGATCTGGATGATGGGATGAATTGCACCCTCAGCAAGTTCACAGATAACATAAAGCTGGGAGGAGAGGTAGATACACTGGAGGATAGGTCAGGGTCCAGAGTGACTTAGACAAATTGGAGGATTGAGCCAAAAGAAATCTGATAGTGGTTCAACAAGGACAAGTGCTGACTCCTGCACTTAGGATGGAAGAATCCCATGCACTGCTACAGGCTGGGGACTGACTGGCTAAGTGGCAGTTCTGTAGAAAAGGACTTGGGGGATTACAGTGGATGAGAAGCTGGATATGAGTCAACAGTGTGTCCTTGTTGTCAAGAAGGCTAACAGCATATTGGGCTGCATTAGTAGAAGCATTGCCAGCAGATCGAGGGAAGTGATTATTTCCCTCTATTTGGCACTGGTGAGGCCACATCTGGAATACTGTATCCAGTTTTGGTCCCCCCTACTACAGAAAGTATGTGGAGAAATTGGAGAGAGTCCAATGGAGGGCAACAAAAATGATTAGGGGGCTGGGGCACATGACTTATAAGGAGAGGCTGAGGGAACTGGGCTTATTTAGGCTGCTGAAGAGAAGAATGAGGGATTTGATAGCAGGCTCAACTACCTGAAGGGGGGGTTCCAAAGAGGATATAGCTAGGCTGTTCTCAGTGGCGGCAGATGACATAACAAGGAGCAATGGTCTCAAGTTGCTGTGAGGGAGGTATAGGTTGGATATTAGGAAATACTATTTCACTAGGAGGATGGTGAAGCACTGGAATGGGTTATCTCAGGAAGTGGTGGAATCTTCATCCTTATAGGTTTCTTAGTCTCGGCTTGACAAACCCTGGCTGGGATGGTTTAGTTGGGGTTGGGCCTGCTTTGAGCAGGGGGTTGGACTCGATGATCTCGTGAGGTCTCTTCCAACTCTATCTTCTATGATTCTACAATGATTCTATGAATATGAAATAGTCTTGTTCCAGCTTGGTTTGGCACTGAACTACAATTACCTGAGCTAAGGTGACATCAGGGGAAATGTAGCTCAGGTGCCTCATGTTTCTATTCTCTTCTATAAGTCACTCTCCCTGTATGGAATGCATCTCCCATGTGTGACACACCCATGGGGCTTTTGTAATGCACCATGTTGCTTACACTGTTGGGGAGAACATCCACCATGCATTATGGGAGATGTCCATGCCAGGGTAGAATGGGAAAATAAGGCACCTGATCTACAATTCCCATGAAGTACTGCAGCAGGGCATGTGAACTTAGTTCAGTGTCCAACTGACTACAGCTGGTCAGGAGTTTTCTAATAAAACATTTCCTGAATGGACAATGACAATTCATTAAAACAGATTTTTTTCTCAGAAACATATAATTTTGTCAGGAAGGTGTCTGAGTTCCAGAATAGCCAATGTTAAGGTACTCACCAGTGATATGGAAAACCCACAGTGAAGTCCCTTCTCTGCCTGATGGGGAACAGGGCCTAGAACCTGTATTTCCTAGGTGCTTGATTCTCTCTGGCCCAATAAATAGTTGAGTGTCAGTCTCTCAAGTTCTGATGTTGGGTCTATTTCATTTTATATTAATAAACATTCAAGAATCAAGCAAGAGTGGGATTCTAAACAATCTGTATTCTTGTCATTCCATTGCCACTTCTGCTCATCAATACCCTGCAAAATATCCTTTATTTTTATTTTTCTCTTCCATTTGTTTGCCTCTCTCTTCATGTGATTGAAACATCTGTTTCTAATATAGAATAAAGCTGGTTGTTAATTTTTCAACAAACTGTTTTTTGTCAAAAAATGTCAGTTTATCAATACTGAAACTGTTCACAAAACAGGATCAGGTTCGATGAATTTTGTGACTCAAAATTAATTGGGCAATAAAGTTCTGAAATTGTCAATGTTTCATTTCAAGCTTTTCAAAAAGAAAAATGTCAGTTTTCCAGTTTATTTCGTTTAAGCTAACCAGACTGGAAAGGAAGTTTAAAAAAGAAAGAACTGAAATATTTCAGAATTATCATAACTTTTCAAATGACCCAAAATGGAAAAAAAATGGGGGTTTTGTTCACAATTATTTTTGAAATTTTGACTTTTTATCCTGATCTGAGATGGAGGGGGCTGGGGATTTCAAATTCTCTAATAGTTTCAACACAGGAAAACTCTTGCTTGCCTAGCTCTAGTATAAAGCTAGTATAATGAGGAAGTGATGTACAAAGGAGTTAGAAAACTGAAGAGAGAATGCTTCTCTCTATAAAGATAGGGAAAGAGGGTAAAGAAAAGGGGCTTCTCAAAAGATCTCAATACATTCTTGCATTTGAGGCAAAATATAATCCAGCAGAAATCTCTGTGGGTTATTCAGAGCCACAGGAATTCTACTGATTTAAAAGTTAGAGTACTTGAAGAGACTTACTATATTGTGTGAATTTGAAGAGCTCAAAGATCATTCTTCCTGTCCCCAAGAAAAAGTAATCAAGATTGTTCACAATTCAGATTCCTGTAAGCAACTGGATTCCATAAAAAAGTGTACAAGTTACTTTGTCTTAGGATTCTGACAAGCCACTGCATGTTCAGCATCATGTTTGGCTAACTGAACAAGAAGAGTGGGATTTTTTGCATATACCAAACACTAAATTTTCAGTGTAATTCTGCAATATTTCAGTCTGGAATGTGAATGGAGAGTGACTTTCCCTGCAAAATTAAGTCTACATCTTAACATTTCAGCAGGGAGCAATTGTTAAGTAAAATGAGAATCTGCTTATAATGTTAAATTCTTCACTTCAACAATGGTTTGTGCCCAAATAGTGTGACAGGATATCCCGATTTTATAGGGACAGTCCTGATATTTGGGGCTTTATCTTATATAGGCTCCTATTACCTCCCATCCTCTGACCTGATTTTTTCACATTTCCTGCCTGGTCACCCTATGACAAAACACTGACTCCTTGCTGCCATTATGCTGGCCAGTTGCCATTATGTATTCTCATGGCAACTTTCCTAATGGAAGTAGGGCAGGGGATTGACATTTCATTAGTGATCAAAGGAATAAGTGTTCATAAACTACCATCGATTTGAACAGTCAGTTTCTAATTTACTGCTTTCCCACTAAGAATCTCAAGGGGATACAAACACAAATGTACCTGAAGTTAGTCCCAGTGAGTTACATTTCTAATGATAATATTCTCTAAATATATATCTGTGCAGAGTAGACCATCAAAACCTTTTTATACAAATAACAGCACACATATAATGAACTAATTAAATGTGAAATCAAATCACAAGTGAGACTGGAATCCACTTATCCAGCTACTTGCTAAGTGCTTTGCCAATATATTCTACTGTACTGAAAATGTTTATATTAAATTAAGCTGATATAGATTTCATCATATTGTGCCTAACCTTTGAGCTTCTCATAATTAAGTTAGATTTGTCCCTGAGAAGATCATTAACAGAACACGTCACAATTGTCAACTATGATATTTTCTACGTAAAATGGAGATGTACAGACATTTAAATAAACAGCTCTACAGAAATGGCCCAATTTTGCTCTCATGGAAGTCCATGGCAAAACTTTCACTGACATCAGGGGGAGTAAACCTGGACCATACGTTCAGTTTCTGATGCTACTAATATTCTGGTGGTGCAATGCAACCCTTAAAGCTAACACAGTGTTGTCAGCAGGATTACATCAGAAATGAGGCTCCTTGGGTAGTGATGAGTTGGTTTAATGGTTGCTAAACCTGTCTCCTTGTAGTCAACATAGGAGATGTGCATAGGTTTTCACTGAGCCCCTTCAATTCCCTCAGTAGGCACAACTTTAGCCTTCAAGACCAGATTGGCACAGTGGCCAATAAAAGCAAAAATGTGGCTTCTTAGCCACAATACAAGATTGAGACATCAGTCTCTAATTTCCACTTTTTGTACTTTGAAATTATTGATAAACAATTACACCAACTAGATATGAGTTGAAAAGGGTGCCATCAACCCAAAGTAACTGAGGCTTAAGTAGCGGTATGGCAATAGTTTTTTTTTTTTATAATGTTAATAAATAAGAAGCCTACTTTTAAACTTGAAGGACTTGTTCTAGTGATAAATATGGAACTTCTGCTATAAAAAATAAAAAATGGAAAGTTTTCGATTATCAAAACATGAAATTGAAGACAAGAGCAACAGAATAGTGGTGATGTTGGGATGTGTGTGTGCAGGAGATGAGGCCCAAGCAGGCATGGGTCACTTCCTGGAAGATTATCTGCTTCTTGAAGTCTTTAAACCATGATTTGAGGACTTCAGTGGCTCAGACACAGATTTGATACAGGAGTGGGTGGGTGAGATTCTGTGGCCTGCGTTGTGCAGGAGGTCAGATGATCATAATGGTCCCTTCTGACCTTAAGGTCTATGAGTCTATAAACACAGTGTTAGCAAATTTCTCCACAATCTCATATTGCAATTTCCTGAAATATCCTTGGGAGACCTTACTGAATTAAGTTTAAGTATCTCTGAGGTCAATTATGTTAAAATGCGAAGTTTAAGTATTATTGTGGGCTGCTCAGGGAGGAGAGAGACGGATGTCTGTGCCGAAGAGAGGTGACAGCTGAGAGGCAGAAACGTTTTAGTAGATGCCCTTGAGGGGCCACTAAGGAGGAACACAGGTGCAGGTACCCTGAAATTGTGAGTGATAAGTTTATTTCAAGCCAGTAATGGTGAATGGATCTAATTGCTAAACAGTGGAGCAACATAACAGGTTCATCTTTTATGGCCTAGCTGGCTAACTTGGAAAAGCCAGTCTCAGGCAAAGTAAGAATTTATACCTATGTCCTGTAACCAAAAAAAAGCAACAACTGAGGAGTAATATGATAATTGGCATACGGAAGAAAGATGGGGCTTTGAGAAAAGGCTAAAGGAATCACTCTCTAGAAGGTAAAAGGAAACCAGCTAAGAACTCCTTGGCTATCTAAAATAATACAGATTGGGTCTTTTCTATTACTGGAATTCAAGAAGGAAGTCCTTCTAGTTTAGCGTGTAGTGAAGCATAAAATTAGTGTGTCTAAATGTGCTGTTTGTTCTGAAATCATTTTCTCTAATGCTTTGTTTCATGTATTAATAGGCTTACCTGTTTTAAGAGGGCTCTTGGGTAGAACAGCCTGGAAAATGGAATTTCTGCAGAAATCTTCAGTTTTTTGGAAAAGATATTCATTCTCAATAGGGACAAAAAGTCAGAATGGAAATTTTTTCCAGGAGGAAAAATTCCATTTTGGGGGAACTGAACCAGAATGTCTTGGATTGTTCCTGGTTGCCTGACTTCCAGGGTCACCTGACTCCCTCTGCAGTCTCCAAAGGGGTTATCAAATGAAATTAATAGGCAGCAGGTTTAAAAAGAACAAAATAAGTATTTCTTCACACAACACATAGTCAACTTGTGAAACTCTTTGCCATAGGACGTTATGAAGACCAAGAATATAACAGGATTCAAAAAAGAACTAGATAAGTTGATAGAGGATAGGTCTATCAGTGGCTATTAGCCAGGGTGGGCAGGAATGCAAAACTATGCTCTGAAATGTTCCTAGCCTGTTTACCAGCAGCTGGGAACGGGTGACAGGGGATGTATTCTGTTCATACCCTCCGAAGCACCTGTCATTGGCCACCTGTCAGAAGATAGGATACCGGACTAGACAGACATTTGGTCTGACCCAATATGGCCATTCTTTTGTTCAGTCAGTTCCTGGGAAGCTGGTCAGCACACAGTTATGAATTCAGTTGAGAGACTGGTCAGAATGTTTTTGAACAATGGAAGGGAGAGATGCAGCCTGAAGAATTTGTATTATAGGGTATTATATATTATAGAATTTCTCAGATTAAATTATATCAAGTCTGAGATATTAGACTCTTGGGTAAATAGTACAAATAATAGAAACGATCTTTAGTGCCTTGTCATGGTATAATTCCCCACTCTGAACCTTAGTGTCCAAAAGATGGGGTACTAGCATGAATTCCTCTAAGCTCAATTACCAGCTTAGTACTTGTAGCACTGCCACCAACCAAGAATTCCAGTGCCTGGTACACTCTGGTCCTCACAAAACCTTGCCCGGGGAACCCCAAGACCCTGTCCCTCTGGATCTTAACACAAGGAAAGTAAATCCTTTCCCTCACCGTTGCCTCTCCCAGGCTTCCCCTCCCTGGGTTATCCTGGAAGATCACTCTGATTCAAACTCCTTGAATCTTAAAACAGAGAGGAAAATTCACCTTGTCCCCTCCTTCTCTCTCCCCCTCCCAGACTCTTCCTGAGAGAGAAAGTAATCCTAACACAGAGAGAAATTAACTTTTCTCTCCCCCTTCCCTCCTTTCTCCCCACCAATTCTCTGGTGAATCTAGACCCAGTCCCCTGGGGTCTCACCAGAATAAAAAAAACAATCAGGTTCTTAAACAAGAGAAGCTTTTAATTAAAGAAAGAAAAAACAGTAAAAATTATCTTTGTAAATTTAAAATGGAATAGGTACAGGGTCTTTTAGCTATAGACACTGGGAATAGCCTCCAAGCCTAAGTATACAAGTACAAATTAAAATCCTTTCAGCAAAATACAAATTTGAACTCCTTCCAGCCAAATACACATTTGAACTCTTCCCAGCCAAATACACATTTGCAAATAAAGAAAACAAACATAAGCCTAACTCCCCTTATCACCTAGTACTTACTATTTTGAATCTATAAGAACCTGTATCAGGGAGAATGGAGAGAAACCCGGTTGCACGTCTGGTCACTCTCAGAACCCAGAGAGAACAACAATCAAACACTAACAGCACAGCACACACAAAAACTTCCCTCCCTCAAGATTTGAAAGTATCCTGTCCCCTGATTGGTCCTCTGGTCAGGTAACAGCCAGGCTCACTGATCTTGTTAACCCTTTCCAGGCAAAAGAGATATGAAGTACTTCTGTTCTATTAACTCTTACTTATCTGTTTATGACATGCCTGTTTCTAAATAATTGTAATGGTTTAAAGATTACTTTCTGCTCTGCAATGCTTTTCAGTCATGTTGCAATATGTATTTTTGCTTTTTTTTCTCCACTTGAATGTTATTTGCTTACTACTTTGATTAAATAACCTTTTTCTACATTTTTCCTGCTTTGGTATATTTTTGTGTAACTATATTATTGTTTTTCTCCAACTCAAGAGATGGGAGTTTTAATCACTTTTGTTGTAGCTCTTTTGAAGCAGTGTTAGTCTCCTTTATTTCTTTCTAGGAGGACAAATATTTTCATATATTACACTGAGAGGTAGCTGTGACTGATTTTAATTTTTTATAAATGTGTTCCCAATATATGATATATCCCTGCACAGCCTTAAGTTTGGTAGATTGGATTTCTCACCTCCTTTCCTGCAGCAGTGACTCTGTGTTCATGTTGTTTGGTTTTTTTAAAACAATTTCTCTGTATTTGGGTTTTACATCTTACAGTGTGTGCCTCTGAAAACGTCTGTTTGGCACCTACCCTTAGTAAAGCCAAAAAGCTAATTTTTATTTTACAGATTTTTTAAAAAATAATTTAAAAAGAACAAACTTTCATCTTAATTCTGGGTTTTCACAACACTAAATTGAAAGGCTTACTCATTAAAATGTAGTTTATCATGGGCTTTCCCCCTTTCTTTACATGAAAGGAGTAGAACATTCTTTGTGATTCATAATATCATTTGAGATTTATATAATGGGGCCACTGTTTTTGACAGTATGTGGGACAAAAGTACATAAAGACAGAGGAAATGGATTTAGGAAAAAAAGTGGGAATGGATGTTTCTATGCAGTATATCAGCTTTGTTTGAGGAATGAATAATAAGAGATCTGTGTGTTTATAAATCATTTCCACCCTGTGGACCAAATGCTGAGCTCACTTATATGGATGCAGTAGAACAAAGGTAATTGAAACAAAAGTGATCTTGTGCTCCCAGGGATTAAGATCCTTACAAACATCAAAGATGAAGGGGGAAATGTAGTTGTGGCTATTGCAAAATGACAGCTTCTGTGTATGCATATTGACATTTGTACACACAGTTGGCCTATCTCTGTCTGCAAATGATGGATTTGGCATGTGCAAACAAAAGCAAGTATGTAAGAGGCAAATCTTAACACTCTTCCCCACCATGTTGCTAGAGTGAGCTTTGTCCACCCTGGAATTGGTGAAGTTTTGATAGGCAGAGAGAAGCCATGTTGCTGTGAGTCCATCTCCACAGAGATTCCTATTGTAAAAGGAAGTTTTTGTTTTGGGGGAGAGAGCTAGGGCAATTAAGGAAGCCAGCTGAAAATGTAGCTTCAAGAGTAAGATCTTTTTTGCTGTATCTATTCTCAGACAGGCCACAACTAAAGGGACAGGAATAACTTACATTATAATTATGTCTGAATTATTTAATATGTGCTATTGTTGCTAATGATACTTAATATTACTATAAATGAAAGAAAATAAGAAAAAATATTTCTCTCTTCTCATTTTGATTAGAATGTTCTATGTCTCAATATGCATGTATGCATTTGTCATGGTGTGTGAATATATAATATTCACTATTTTTCATGCTCTTTTGTTATTAGTTTTAGAAACAAAATTAATGTATTTGAAATTGTCTCCTCGAGCTGCAGATACTGAATTATAACAAAGTTCCTATCTTTAAAAGAGCAATAAATATTTCCGAGTATGAAATTTGTACAGTTGGGGAGTTTACAGACGACATAAGAGATGTCATGCCTAGACACTTTCATTATTCATAATTCCTACAGTCTCTGCCTTGGTCCATATCCCCAGCACTAGCAGGCAAAGCTACATTTCTCAAAAGCTGCCTGCCTCCTCATACTCATGCTCCATAGAGCAGCATAACAGAGTTCAAGTAAAGTGAAAAATCTTTCTCAATCTTAATGTGCTTGGTTGATATTTTTTCACCCTTAAATGGAGTGCTATTTCACTCTCCCAAAGCTATGCTTTGAGAAATGGTATCAAAAAATTGACTAGAGGGGTGCATAGGGACTAAGCAGAAACTTATTTCATCAGGAAATTCAGCTACTTTTATACAAACAGAAGTAATAGAGTTCCACTGGTGTTTTGTTACAATGAGCTAGCTACTTATCTAAACAATTGAGCAAATGGATAGTCATCAAAATTATGAATGAAGGAACCTGTTTGAATTTTGGCTGATCATACCGTGAAATCCTGGTTTTATACAACTTGTAATTAGCATTATGGACTGTATCATATGGGTAAAGGAAGGCTTCATTCTGACTGCAGAAAGAAGATAAGTGATAATGAAAGATCTAATAGTTTTGCCTTGTTTTGGATTCAGAAGTTTTCATTACAAGCTCAGTTCCTTTTCAGATATTTTTAGGAGAGAAAATGATGTTGAAAATCTCTGTGGAATTCGCATGAATAATGGTATAGAGGTGACTTGGATTATCTCTGAATTCTATGAAATATTTCAATGCCTTTTCATAACTGTAAATAGTGTTATGTTTATAAAAATAGTAATATGTTTATTATTGTATATTAGGAATATTAAATATTCAATTTTTAAAAAATAAAGAGCAACATAGCAGCAGAGGATAAGAAACACAATAAAAGAACTAAAGAAGAGCCACCATGGCTTAATAACCATGTAAAAGAAACAGTGAGAGACAAAAAGGCATCTTTTAAAAAGTGAAAATCAAATCCTAGTGAGGTAAATAGAAAGGAGTATAAACACTGCCAAATTAAGTGTAAAAAAATTAATAAGAAAAGCCAAAGAGAAATTTAAAGGATGGCTAGCTAAAAACTCAAAAGGTAATAACAACAAAATGTTTATTTTAAGTACATGAGAAGCAGGAAGCCTACTAAACAACCATTGGGTCTCCTCGATGATTAAGATACAAAAGGATAGCTAAAAGATGATAAAGTCATTGCAGAGAAACTAAATGGATTCTTTGCTTCAGTGTTCACGGCTGAGGATGTTAGGGAGATCTCAAACCTGAGCTGGCTTTTGTAGGTGACAGATCTGAGGAACCGTCACAGATTGAAGTGTCACTAGAGAAGGTTTTGGAATTAATTGATAAGCCTAATATTGACAAGTCACCAGAACCAGATGGCATTCATCCAATAGTTCTGAACGAACTCAAATGTGAAGTTGTAGAACTATTAACTATGGCTTGTAACCTGTCCTTTAAATCGGCTTCTTACCCAATTACTGGAAGTTAGCTAATGTAACATCAATATTTAAAAAGGGCTCTAGAGGTGATCCTGGCAATAACAGACTGATAAGTCTAATGTCAGTACTGGGCAAATTAGTTGAAATTATAGTAAAGAATAAAATTGTCAGACACATAGAAGAACATAAATTGTTGGGCAAAAGTCAACATGGTTTCTGTAAAGGGAAATCATGTTTTACTAATCTATTAGAGTTCTTTGAAGAGGTCAACAAACGTGGACAAGGGGATCCACTGTTGTTTATTATTTTATAGTGCCTAGGAGCTGTACAAAACAGAACAAAAAACATGATCTCCACCCCTAAAAGCTTACAACCATGTGACTTACATTACTAGTCACAAGCCACACAGTTCACACTTCAGATTTCAAAGTTCCTAATCTCATTTTTGGGATGAAGAACATAACTCACTTATTAACAGAGCCAACCCAAATGCATGCCAATGAGATATTTGTTACAACACACCATCATATATTTTATATTTATGTTTATTGAGAACTCTCATTCAATTTTTGGAAATCTTTCTCTTTTATTTCTTTCCGATAACTTCCTGCTTCAGCAGGATTTGCAGATCACTAATGCAAGCATTTATTTCTTAATTCCATTTCAACACAGTCAAGGAAGTGATCTTTAAATGATCCTTCATTTTTATTCTAATATTACCAAGACAACTACTAAATATTTTCTGTTTCAGTTAAAGTGAAACCTAGAAAAGTAGTATGCTGCCATACTTTTCTTTGTCATATTGTATTTAAACAAATTAAGTAGTATGTTGCTTTTCTTTGTCATATCGTGTTTAAACAAATAAACAAACAAACTAAACAACACCACCATTATGTTAAAAGTATATTAAGATCAAACACTGAAGTTAGAAAATATCAATATTAAGATTACCTGTGCAACCTTGATTCTCCCTTTGTCTGTATATATTATAATATGGTCTTCAATTACATGATCATGTACTATTTTTTTCCACAGAGTTTCTGTCTCTCTAAGTGCAAAGGTAGGAGAGCTCTCACTAAAGGTATATTTATTCTATATTTTTTATCTTTCTTTTTCAATATTTATTTTTATACTCATGCTAAGTTTCAAAGTCATCTATAGACAATTCCCACACTTTTGTACCTAACTGAGAAACAAAAGGAATGGACGAACCTTGAAACTTGACATGTAAATAGGAGTATGAAAAGTACAGGACTACATCCACAACTAAGAGTTTAGAAGAGCAGTATATAGCTCCAAACCTCTTGGGACATCAAAACTCAAAACCCACTGCTGACTTAGTAACATTGAATTTATGGAAAAACAAACAAACAAAAAACTATAGAGAAATTTCAACAGCAATAATATAGCTTTGTAAAAGTAGAAAGTACTTTTTTGCCATCAGAGAACTCAAAAATAGCTGATGGGATTTTGCACAGATTTTCAATACATAAATAGTTTGTTTTTTTTAATTCATTGCTGGACAGACACTAGCATGGTAAATTTTTCCTGAAAGGTGAATGTTCAATGAGCATATGAAAACAAAGCCAGTATTTTTGAAAATAAGCAGCTGAAGTTAGACTCCTAGAAGCATATTTAGACACCTAAATAGGAGAGCTTATTTTTCAAAAGGGTTGAGTGCAGAGCAACTCTTACCATATCCATTGAGAACTGTTGGGTACACAACACTTTTTAAACTCAGACAGAAGTTTAATTTTGGTTTATATAAAGTTCAAACTTTAAGTTCCTACTTTTGCAAACCTTGTCCATAGAGCTATAAATGAAAAATTAATAAACTGATCCCTGTCAGATGACCACTCTTTGAAGACCAAGAACAAGAAGTGGAATTTTAAAAGACAAATAATGTAGCTGCCAAATTTATGCCAGTTGCATTGGTCAGATACTATACTTTGTCTCCCATTGAAATAGTTATCTTAATTGTAATATCACTTTATTACACTCAAAATACTTATGTTATAAACTGGATGCAATGGAAGGATAATTAATCCAATGCAGTAGGGAGTGAGTAACAAAGGAAGATAATTAGAGGTCTACTTAAACTGCAAAGAAATCACACATTTTTCATGGATTGGTCACAGCATATATAGCAAGTTTCCTGGATGTTTACACAGCTGCAAAATTTGCTAATTATGCCATGACCAAGCCATGAAAAATGTTTGATTTCTCCGCAGCATTTCTCTGATCCAAAGGGGGGTTGCACACCTATTGTAGGGAGGTCATGGTATTGTCCTCTGTACTTCTGTGCTGCTGCTGGCGATAGGGCTGTCAGAAGCTGGGTGTTGGGAGAGCAACAGCTGCTAGCCAGGCACCCAGCTCTGAAGACAGTGCCGCTGTCAGCAGCAGCACAAAAGGAAAGATGGGAATACCAGGCCACCTTTACTTCTGCACAGCTGCTGATAGCAGCACTGCCTTCAGAGTGGGGCACCTGGCCAGCAGCTGCCACTCTTTGCTTTGCCTTCAGAACTGGGCAGCCAGTGACCAGATTTCATGGGGGAGGTCAGATTTCACAGTCTGTTATGTGATTTTCATGGCTACAAATTTCATAGACTTCTAAAAATAATATGCATACACTGCCTTCTTTTAATATGAATCAATTCATCATCAAAACAATGGATTACACACAATTAATTCATCTTCTTAAACACACGGAATGCATTTCTATAATGTCTGATACATGTTAGATACAGTGAGTGAAATCCTGGCCCTAGTGAAGTCATTAGGTGCTTTGTAACTGACCTCAACAGGAATTCATCCATTCATTTTTTTTCAAAATCATAACAAACGGCAGAAGTGATACAACACTTAGAGGACAGGCCACCTGGAGGTCGGACATCTCTCCCTTCAATGTTGGGGTATTTCAATTAAGTTGTGGTGAGTCTAGACTGTAGGAAAATCCATGTGTTGTGACATTTTAGCAGTGTGGAAGTAGGGAAAGAATTGACAAGCATTTGTAGGGGATCTTAATGCATGTCAGTCTGTTAGCAAGAGTTAGGCCAGCTGTAACCTTAATGACGTGAGATTTGTAGAAGCGCGGTTAGTGTGAGGCGAGTAGGAAAGAACTGTGTGAGAAGTTATCACGACCTTGCACTGATAATTAAATATGTAGACTGGCGCCCAACGTGGGGCAAATAAGATAGCAGGATAGCCTATGTATAAACAAAATGCAGCTGTTGCTCATTATTGTCTATATTATTGCTTGTTATTGTCTGTAACAAAGGTATAAATGCTTGCTGTAATTGTTTACCTGTTGAGAGACCTGTCCGGGACTGGGGCGACTCAGTGTCCTAGGGCACTCCCTCCCTCTATTGCAATTGCTGGAGTTAAAATCAAGTATTTGATTTTGCTGCACCCAAACAAAAAGTGAGAACTATGTTTTTCTCCGACAATTTGGGGGCTCGTCCGGGATAGCAATGCCTACTGAGATACAGGCAGCTGCTACGGATCATTCCCCTTCAAACCGCATGGCGCCACAAGAGAGGTATGAGACCTTTTGAAATCTCTATTGGGGTGTCATCGGAGGACTGTCTGTGGGGCCTTCTGTCTCTGTTGGGCTCACGCCATCGAACTTATTGACTGTGCAGCAAGATCAGATGCAAAGTGGTATTGGGGAAAGGCCCCAATAAGGTTAGTTTATAGCAGTACTGGGAAACTGCTGGGTTGGCCAACAAGGTAATGCATAGTGAAATGCATTAGGTAATGCATAGTGAAATGCATTAGGTATGCACCAGTGCTGAGGGGTTTTTACCGCCTCAAGAGGGGTTGTTATACCGCCTCATGGTATTGGGTCCGGACATAAGGTACAGATGCATCGTGGTATTTGGAAATAAGGCCTTGGTGTGTGTGTGTGTATACACTAGTGTGAGTGACTGTTACCGGAAGACGCCCAGAGTACCCTGTGAAGCGAAAGCTCATGACCAGGACTACTCTAACGCAAGCCCGGTAACTAGTGGATCTTTAGAAGATCCGACCCACGGTGGGCTGACTCGGCCTGGCATCGTCCGGTGAGGAAGCTACCTGGGTCTAGGAGTGTGTGAACCCATCTTCCCTCCCCCTTTCCTTTCCGTGTGGGCTACTGACAGTCTGATCATCTCACTGGATGCAATCAGAGTAAGCGGCGCTGTATCCCTGAGACTAGCCAACGCTCTTTGCTGAAGGGAGATGTAGGAGGGTCGTGGCCATCCTCATTAGCCTCTCCTGTGTGAGTACCCTGTAGGGAGAGTTCGTTAGTTTATGTGCCGCTAGCACGGACAGAGCATCCCCCCTGTGTGTGTGTGATTGGAAAATGGGTAGGGGACAGTTTAAGCATTCCAGCTCACCCCCTAAGGGTACCCCATCTTATTTCATGTACGTACATTATGGTCCAACAACCTGCAGGTATTTAGAGAATTGGAATCTTTACATTCGTGAAAATCCATCTAAACAATGCCCACTAGAAGGTACCTTCAATCTAAATAAGATCATACATCTAAGAGGAGCTTTTAATCACCAAAAAGCCTCTGACAGTGTGAGCAATTTGTCTATTGAGGAAAGGAATGGGTTAATTTGAAATTCAGCTTGGCCTAGAGATAAAGAGAAAGTTGCTCTGCATTCAAGGTCAAGAATCAATGCAGACTATGCTAAGTACAAAGAAAAACTGCTTTCGGCCCCAGCTGGCTGTAAAAAAATATAGACAGAGGCAAACCAAAGGCAATATAAGTTACAGAACTAAGATTACATTTGCAAAGCTTAACTGTCCAGTCAGATCCAACAGACTGCCTTTGTGACCCCGGAGCCGGTGTGGCTTGGTGACACCGAAGAAGCCACAGGCAGCCGACCTGGACTAGAATCTCTGAAAAAAACGCCGCAGGAGATTCCAGGGTGTAAAAGAACAGCCCTCCCAAGAGCAAAAGCATGTTGGAAATTCTGGACAAGCTGTATACAGGATAATCTTCCATCCACCTCTCTCCCTTCTCTGAACATTATACACACGTGGCCAGTCTGGACATGTGTGAGTATAAAAATGGCATAGGGCTTGGGGCATTAATATTTTTCCTGAGTGATGTGGGAGCATTCCCAACATTCTCCATTGTTGTTTTATTATTTTCTTAATGAAGCTTTAAAATTGAGTGATATGGTGTGTTTTCTTTATCTTCCCCCAACGTCCTGCAGTGTCAGCCTGATCACCTGACACAAGGGATAGATTGGTAACAGAAATTTGTCACAGTTTGGTGAGCAATTGAGAAGGGGGGAGCCTTGCAGAATTTACACCATCTATTTGTTTTACCCTTGTTATTTTTATGTTTGCTTTGCTTGGTATTGTTGATGTTATATGTTAAGGATTGCATGATTAAAGGAGTGCCCACTCTCAGCCGCAGTAAGTCTAAGAACTGGAGAGGGGTTTAGCATTCCTCTGTCCACTCTGGTTGACCGGGAAGGGTGGCAGGTGGATCTACCCCAGTTGTAGCAGGACTGGGCAATAGAGAATTTGGAGAAAAGGGAAGAGATGTGTACTTGATAACTAGAATTGAGCAATTAAGAGCATAGATCATGAACCAGGCAGCAACTCAAACCTACGCCCAGGGCAAGTTGCAGGCCTTGAGATAGGACTTCCAGGTAGAAAAGGAAGCCCTGGCTAAGCAAGTACCGATCCTTCAGGGACTTGTCAAAATGTAACCATTTGTGCTCAGCATACGCCATAACAGCAGTGTGTTTGCTACAAGAGGAAATTGAATAGTTAAACGCCAATGAGCCATGCGTTTCTGCCCAGGTGGCAAACCTCACGAGGGAGGACTCGGGCAGTCTTGTGAGTAAAAATGTTTAAGGGAAGAGACCAGGAAGGGTGGGGGCTAGTTGAGAAGCCCACCATCCTAGCTAAACTGGTAGTGGAACAAGTTGGTGCCCATGGAAGGGACGGTTCAGCAAGGAAAGCAGGATCGGGCCCAAGCGGGCAGGCAACAGACAGAAAGATTGCAAAACAGGTTGGAGAATTTTGAGGGTGTAGTGGAAGAAAGGAGTAAGTAAGTGTAAGCATAGGGATTTCAAATACCCAGAACAATACTTGAAATGGTGATTTGAGTTGATAAAAGTGGCTGTTGGGAGACATGCAAGTGATTTAAGGGAGAGTGAGAAGTTAACTCTGTAGTTGCTGGAGGGAACAGCAGTTGAACTTTGTAAAATGCTAAAGAGGAAAGTTCTTGGTGTCTTTGAAATGTGTGTAAATAAATTCAGGATTTTCTGAATGACCAGCTGATGGCCATTTGGAGTGATCTTGAGCACCAGACTTGGCCCACTGCCCTTACAGACCCATCAGGAGTACCATCTGATCTGTGGTCATGCAGACATATCTGGACACTTTCTGAGTGGAAGTGTGGACATTCACAGTGCTCCTTCCAAGCTTTTGGACCAGTTGGCGGGGGTGGGCTCCCACATACCGAATCCTGACGGGTCCATGGGAAGGATGCATATGGGACTGGATTATTCACCGAAACATCTGGGAAATTAGACCACCTGGTATACCTAACTGATTTATAGTCAGTACCTCTAAAATAACAGCTGATATTTTGTATAGGAATAGGGAGTCAATAGACATTTGGCTGTTAGAACCCCTGCAGCTTCAGTGTATCCATACACTGAAGCCAAGAGAAGTTGTCACTGTTTATGATAACGTTTGCTGGGAGGGTAGAGGAGAAGGAACTATCCTGACAGGACACTTACTTTTCAAGCTAATGATAGCTGTATGTATGTTAAAACCACCACATTGCAAGATATACATTTTAATCTCATCACCACTGCAGACAATTATATTGTTTATTGGCCTGCAGATAGAATTTTGCAAGTAGCCCTTAGTTTAATTGGACCAGCTTAGTACCTGATCGATTTCAAAATTTGCTTTCATTGTTACCAGAGGTTCAAAGAATCTCTGAATTGCAAGGGCAAATCCACATGCTTCAGAATATATATCAAGCTGAAAAGAATGCCTTTCATACAGCTTATAGAGTGTCTACTTTGTGTACTAAGTATGATGTATTATGCTTTTTAACCAAAACTGTACAACAACCTCATCATATTATTGCTATGGGGATATTATTGCTTGCATTGTTGTTAGTTTAAAATTATGTCATTGCTGTTGTAAAAGACATAATAATAGTAATACCTTTCATGACCATGCTAATTATGTATTGTCATTACACCAGTGAAAATCCCTAAGGTTGAAACATCTGATGTAAAATCAGAAATCCATGGCTTAATGCAAATAGAGATTTAAAAATATCTGTTGTACTAGAAGTATAAAAGGGGGAAGTGTGGAAGTAGGGAAAGAATTGACAAGGATTTGTAGAGGATCTTAATGTATGTCAGTCTATTAGCAAGAGTTAGGCCAGCTGTAACCCTAATGACGTGAGATTTGTAGAAGCGCGGTTAGTGTGAGGTGAGTAGGAAAGAACTGTGTGAGAAGTTATCACGACCTTGCACTGATAATTAAATACATAGACTGGCGCCCAACGTGGGGCAAATAAGATAGCAGGATAGCCTATGTATAAACAAAATGCAGCTGTTGCTCATTATTGTCTATATTATTGCTTGTTATTGTCTGTAACAAAGGTATAAATGCTTGCTGTAATTGTTTACCTGTTGAGAGACCTGTCCGGGACTGGGGCGACCCAGTGTCCTAGGGCACTCCCTCCCTCTATTGCAATTGCTGGAGTTAGAATCAAGTATTTGATTTTGCTGCACCCAAACAAAAAGCGAGAACTACGTTTTTCTCCAACAGCAGTATTGAGAGGGACAGGTATAGAACAGGGGACTTGTAAGTCATGGGAACCTGCATGAGCTTTCCCCTTTAGCTGTTTAAATCTCTGGAATGTAGGATTTCTCTTTGGTTTTTGTTCTGGCCTTTTGCATGATCTGAAGTTTGCATTTACTTTGGACTGCATCACTCCACAGGTTTCATTTAAAAATAGAATCACTATTTTATATAGTTTGCCTTGTTCCACTGTTGATACTAACTAATACAAAATGGAGTCAATAACTAACTAAGGTTACATCCACACTACAAGCTAGGGGTGCAATTCCCAGCTTGCACAGATATACTTACACTACCTCTCATCTGAGCTAGCATGCAAAAAAAATAAAAATAAATTAAAGTAAGATAGCCATGGTATCTTGGGCAGTGGCAGGGTTAGCACAAGCTAGCAGCTGTAAATACAAACCCACCTGAACCCTATTGATGTAAATTTAGGATGACTAGCCTGTGCTGATACTTTCCATGCCACCCTGACTACACTACTATTTTTTCAAGTGCTAGTTTAGATGAGAGCTAATGCAAGTATGTGTACATGAGTCTGGAATCACACTCCAGTTACAAGTGTATTCCTTATACAGTAATTTTAAAAAGATTAAATATGATGATGCCAAATGGATTAAAGAACAGGTGCAAATAAAAATGATGATACACTTGCTCACAAAAAGGGAGAGAAAATAGAAAAGATCAGATAAGTGGAGTATCAGCAACTCATGGAAGACCATAGGGTTATGCTGGATGCAGTGTTGAAAGTTATTGGAAATTGTCAGAGAATGGGCAGTACAATGACAGATGGCATACATTGGGCTGTGGGGACGATGGGGGAGGATACTTAAAGTTAGAAGTGTAGTGGCTTCACAACAAGATAATGGCATTAGTTACCCACTTGCTTGCATATATCTAAGGACTATTGTTGACAACGGAAGAAAGAAAAAGAAAACAAAGCTATGAAATCTGGCATGACCTCTGTTTATAGTTCTGCTAGCAAGATTTCTATCCAGTGTGATTATGCTGAGAAAAGTAAATGTGAAGGATGGGGCTGACATTATTATTAATTCTAGTACAGTTGAGATTATAGCTCCATTGTGTGAGGTGCTGTACAAGCACATGTATCCTGAGGCACTACAATCTACATGGACAAGACAGACAAAGGAAGGGAGAAAGATGTTATCATCACCAAATTATATTATTAAGTTACTTGACCAAGGTTACGTAGTAAATCTGAGACAGAATTCGGAATGTAATGAAGATCTCCTGAGTCACAGGCCAGTATTTTAATCCCAAGACCTGCCTACTTCTCTAAATTACAGTTTATATCTGTGATGGGATTTTCACCCCACAACTGAACATAAGAACAGCCATACTGTGTCAGACCAAAGGTCCATCTAGCCCAGTATCCTTTCTTCTGACAGTGGCAATGCCAGGTGCCCCAGAGGGAATGAACAGAACAGGTAATCAGCAAGTGATCCATCCCCTATCGCCAATTCCCAGCTTTTGGCAAACAGAAGCTAGGGACACCATCCCTGGGCATCCTGGCTAATAGCCATTGATGGACTTATCCTCCATAAAATAATTTATCCAGTTATTTTTTGAACAGTGTTATAGTCTTGGCCTTCACTTGCCCAGAAAGGTTTAATGTTAGCTAAGAAGGGGAATAATTAACCAGACAGGCACAGCTGAGGGGAATCATGTGGCTTAAGTAATCCCCTGACTGAATGAGGGAGCCTAGTTGAGAAGCAATGAGTTTATAAAGGCAGAAAACTGATAGCGATGAGAGGGCTGCAGGGAAGTAGGCTCCAAACACTCCCTAACAGAAGGGAGGTGCATCTAGGGCTACAGAGGTAAGTAGCTTAGTTATTCCCATGCAGGAGTGAGTTGTGAGACTGATAGGCCCGAAGAGTGGGAGAGAGCTAGAAGATAAGGTAAGGAAAAGGGTCAGGGAAAGGCAGTATGGTCCTGGAGGGAACAGGCTTTAGCAGCTGGTTAGAGGGACCCTGAGCTGGAACCCAGAGTAGAGAGTGTGCATGGGTCCCCTGCTAGCCCCTGGAGGAGGGTCACCACAGGGCAGTGAATGGGAAGACTGCTAGTGAGGAAACTCTTTAATATCCTGGAACGGGAAAATACATATAGTGACCTGGCTTGAGGGCCAAGTCAAGAAAAAGAAGCATTTGGAGTCACAGAAACTGAGAGCAGCTGGGCATGCAGAAAGCAGAAGAATGAGGCCCTGGGCCTGGAAGGAGCTAATCTCCAGCATGGCCAGGAGGACCCTGTGAAAATAACACTTTTTCAAGGAGAAAATGCAAAGGTTTTATTTATTTGACATTTACTAGAATGATTTTCTGAGGACTTTCTCCCTGCTGAACAATTTTTCACTCTTCTCCTCGCTGAACAATTTTTATTCCACCTGATGCACCAGATTTGAAATGTGACTAAATGATATATTTGCATAGCAGCTTACACTATATACTGTATGTCAAATGTGTTTCTCTGTCTTTAGAGTTCTTCCTTCCATAAATGTAATTCATAAGTGAAATATGTGAGTTTGAGACTATAATTCATAGAGTAATAGACGCATTGACACTGTTAAATACTTTCAGATAATACATGAGATTAATCATTTTGGGTTGAAACTACTCACAATTCAGCAGAAATTAAAACCATTCTGCTTCCACATCTGCTGGTAAATGAGAACCATATTGTTCCTTATTTGAAAAGTACATTTGTGATTCAAGCAGCTCACATCACACTTCCTGCCTGGAATATCTTTCCCTGTTCTCCCTTTCCTTCTTCAAATATTACCTCAAGACACACTGCTTTCAATCAGTCAAGTGGTGGGCAACCTGTGGCCCACTGGCTGCATGTGGCCAGTCAGCGTAAACTGCTGGCGGGCTGCGAGACAGTTTGTTTACATTTACGGTCTGCAGGCATGGCTACCCGCAGCTCCCAGTGGCCACAGTTTGCTGTTCCCAGCAATTGGGAGCTGCTGTCAGCCATGCCTGTAGACGGTGAATGTAAAAAAACAGTCTCGCATTCCGCCAGTGGATTACCCTGATGGACTGCAGGTTGTCCATCACTGAGTCAGCCTCCCATTATTGACCCTTATCCCTGTCTTCGTTTTAGTCTTCCATAGGATGATGTTGAAGTAAAAAAAAAAAAAAACCCAACATTCAAATAGGTCTTGGATATTTATATGGATAATAGAAGTATCCAGAGTCGTAATAGTTAATGCTACCAAATATTTTGAAAGAGTTGTATAAAACCTCATGCTTCTGCATTCAATCAAATCTCAAATTAATAGTGTTTGGGGAAGTTTATCCCACATCTTTATAATGTGAGGTTGTTTACACCTTCCTCTGTAGCATCTGGTGCTAAGCAGTGCTGGAAGGGCTGGCCTTACCATAGGCACAAATGTTCACGGTCAGTCTTCCAGCCTCAGTGAGGATGTGAGTGGTGAGGAGATGCCTGATGTTCCAGTTAGCCAGAGTGCAGGTGACCTGGCAGCTACTGCAGCATCCGTATCTCGATCTCAAATTAAAGTGACCATGCACATTCCTGAAGAAAAGTGTAGATCAGAGAAGTGTGTGGTGAAGGCACAAGAAACAGCTGCTGCTGAGTTTAGTTCTATATGATCCAGGACTGTAGACCTACCTGAGCAGTAGCCTGAGGGACTTCTTTGTACTGCATGGCCACAGCAGGTGAAAAACTTCATGTTCCCTAAAGACAATGAAAATAGAAGTTACCATCCATCACATTATTGACGTAAAATCCCCAATGGTGACAAAGTAGAGAGGCCATGGCTTATGTACTCAAAAACCTAGAATGCTGCATACAGTTTTTTATTGCAAACCCTTCCAGTATAATGTTCCAGACACATTGGGTTCTACAGTAACAAATCTGGCTAGACTGGACTGGAAAAATCTGGCTAGAAATCTGGCATGCCATGAGAAGGCAGCAAACCACCAGAGAGCATTCCATAGGTGGAAAGAGCTTGAAATGAGACTAAGGTTAAAGGTCACCATAGATGATCAGCATCAAGAGAAGATTGCATTAGAGTCTCTTTACTGGCAAAATGTTCTGAAAAGGCTCATTGTCATTGTGAGAATGCTTGCTACCCAATACTTAGCACTGTGTGGCACTTCAGATCAGCTGTATGTACCAAACAATGGAAACTTCCTTATAATTGTGGAGCTGATGGATGGGTTGGATGCTGTACTCCAGGAGCTTCTAAGAAGAGTCATTGCCCAAGAAATGTACACACACCACTACCTTGGAAAAACAATTCAAAATGAGATCATACAGTTCCTGGCAACAAAAGTCAAAGAAAAGATTGTGGCAGATCTGAAGTCAGCCAGATATTACTCTGTTATTCTGGGCTACCCACCTGACATCAGCCATACGGAACAAATGACTTTAATGGTGCGTTTTGTAACAACAACAGAATCTAGTGAAAATGTCTCTGCAATGGTGACTGTCAGAGAGCATTTTCTAGAATTTATTGACATTGATGATACTACAAAAGCTGGTATGACAAATGTGCTTCTTAAAAAGCTGGAAGATAATGGGAATTGCGATAGCTGACATGAGAGGTCAGGGCTATGATAATGGTACCAACATGAGAGGAAAGTATGAAGGATCGCAAACACAGATCTGAGAGTTAAACCCTCAAGCTTTTTTTGTCCCATGAAGTTCTCATTCATTGAACTTGGTGGTCAGTGATGCAGCATCAGCTTCTAGTGAGGCTGCTGAATTTTTAATATAATCCAAAGCATCTATGTATTTTTCTCTGCATCAACTCATCTGGGAACATCTTCTCTGACACTGAAACCAGTGAGTGCCACAGGATGGAAAAGTCAAGTGGAAGCAATAAAACCTATTAAACATCAAATTGGGAAGACAGATGATGCCATAATTGCCATTATGGAGGATAATGCTATGACAGGAACTGTTGTGGGAGAACAGTGGCAGAGGGAAATGGAATCACTAGAGATATATATAACTTCAAATTTCTGTTTGACTTGGTGTTGTGGCATGTTTGAAATAAGTGTTGTAAGCAAATGACTCCAAGGTGTTGACCTTGATGTATCTGGAGCAATGGAACAACTGGACAAAGCAAAATCATAGCTGCAATCTTACCAGTCAGATGAGGGATTTCAAAACATTCTGAAGAGTGCACGGAAGTTGGCAGAGGAACTTCACACTGAAGATATTTTCCCATCCATTCAAGAATACAAGAGTCACCAAAGAAGAAGACCTTTTGATTATGAGGCATGGGATAATTCCATAAGAGACCCCAAAGAACAATTCAAAGTTGAAGCAGCTAGATTGTGCAATACAGTCAGTTGAACGTTTCATGCAGCTCAAGGAACACAGCAGTATATTTGGGATGTTGTAAGATATTCCAAAACTCCTCACTATACCTGAAGAAGACCTGATGTGATTGCAGTGCCATTGGCCATTATCTTTGAAAACTTGTGGTGATCAGGGCAGGTCCAGATGATTAGAAAAAGGCAAACATAGTGCTCATCTTTAAAAAAGGGAAGAAGGAGAATCCCGGGAACTACAGCCTCACCTCAGTCCCTGGAAATATCATGGAGCAGGTCCTCAAAGAATCCATTTTGAAGCACTTAGAGGAGAAGAATAATTCAGGAACAGTCAACATGGATTCACCCAGGGCAAGTCCTGCCTGACCAACTTGATTGCCTTCTATGATGAGATAATTGGCTCTGTGGATTTGGGGAAAGTGGTGGACGTGTTAGACCTTGACTTTAGCAAAGCTTTTGATTTAGTCTCCCACAGTATTCTTGCCAGCATGTTAAAGTATGGATTGGATGAATGGACTATAAGGTGGATAGAAAGCTGGCTAGATTATTGGGCTCAATGGATAGTTATCAATGGCTTGATGTCTAGTTGGCAGCTGGTATCAAGCAGAGTGCCTCAGGAATCTGTCCTGGCGCCAGTTTTGTTCAACATCTTCATTAATGATCTGAATGATCTGAAAGTGGGCTTGTTTAGTCTGCAGAAGAGAAGAGTGAGGGGGCATTTGATACCAGCCACCAACTGCCTGAAGGGGGGTTCCAAAGAGGATGGAGCTTGGCTGTTCTCAGTGGTGGCAGATGATAGAACAAGAAGCAATGGTCTCAAGTTGCAGTGGGGGAGGCCTAAGTTGGATATTAGAAAAAAAATATTTCACTAGGAAGGTGCTGAAGCACTGGAATGGGTTACCTAGGGAGGTGGTGGAATCTCCATTCTTGGAGGTTTTAAGGCCTAGCTTGACAAAGACTTTCTGGTTTGATTTAGTTGGGGTTGGTCCTGCTTTGAGCAGGGGGTTGGATTAGATGAGCTCCTGAGGTCTCTTCCAACCCTAATCTTCTATGATTTTATGATAAGATGTGTCAGAGTCAGTCAAAAAACTAAGGGGGAAAATTCCAAAGTTGAAAGTTGTTTTGTTTCAGAGGATTTTCTTTCCTTTTTTCCCCCCAGTGTTTTAATTTAAATATTATTATTTGAATGCATATTAGGATTGTTGTGAAAGTTTTTTTTTAACTGAAACCTTAGTTTTCATGAAACAAAATATTTGATTACCATTTTGATAACAATTTAAATCACTTACAAAGAAAATTTACAACAGCACCATGAAAACCATTTCTTTTAAAAAAAAATAAAAAGATGGTTGGAGGGAGGTGGACACAAAGCAAACCAAAACAACTTTTCATTTATAAAATATTGATCAACTATATTTCATATAAATAGTTCATGGTGCTAGCCTGTGTTGACCAAAGGAATAATGGGGTGTGTCTACTCACAACCTAAACTTCTACCTTGAGTCCAGGCACACTGTAGTAATCAGACACTGCGTGACTACTTGCTTCCTCCCTAAATCATGTTGATCAGATTTTCCGGCACTGGGGAAGAGTTGTTTTGTGACTGTCTACCTTTAGCCAATCTTAACAAGATAGAGATACAGCTAGGGATAGCCAGTACCTGACAATTTTCCCAAACTGATAAGGGACCCTTTTGACAGGGTCAATAGTTCCTGGAGATGTGTTGTTGAGCTAGCCAATCAGAGTTCAATGATCTCCTATTATTTCAGTATTTCTCCCATAAGGCCATCCCTGTCAGCTATTCTGATTTTTCCTGAAGTAAATTACATGTGGTGCAATGGTACCTTGTGGATCCTGCTGGTGTCTAACAAGAAGTAGGCTAGAGAGAGACATGGAGAATGATTGATATTAGGAGTTGTCTGAGTAAGATACTGAATCTGGTTTAATCTATGATATGGTTGATGTAACTGTTAATAGAAAGCATTTAGATGAAATCCAAGTCCTCCTGCTTCTTCACAGCTGGATGAAAAATACAGATTTAGGTTGTCCAAAATATTTCACAAATTTGTGTCAAATTCACAAAGTTTTTTCATGGTTTTTAAATACTTCATTTTGACATTTTCAGAATTAAATGTTCTGAATTTTAATCTAAAAATTACTTACTTTGAATTTTCTTTCCATGTTTTATTTAAAAGTAAATATCATAAAAATGCTACTACTTAAATGATTTTTTTCAGCTTTTTATACATTGAAAGTTTTCTGTACTTGGTTGTTTTTGCTTGTTTGCTGACAGTTGGGGGAAAAACAAACAAAATCAGTTATTATAGACTCAAACTTTAAGGCCAGGAGGGACCATCACGATAATCTAGTCTGACCTCTGTCAGACCACAGAACCTTGTCCATTCACTCCTATGATCTCTGTTGATTTAAAGACTTCATGTTACAGAGAATCCATGACTTACTCTATCTTAAACAAGGAAATGACCCGTGCTACAGGGGAGAGCCAAAAAAATAAAAACAAAAAACCCCAAATACCCAACAATGACCAAAAAAACCAGGGTCTTAGCCTGGGCAAAAATTTCCTCCTGATCCCAAATATGGCAATTAGTTAAGATGCTGAGCCTGGAGGTGAGATCTTGGAAAGAGTTCTCTGTAGTAACTCAGAGCCCCCGTCATCTAGTGTCCTGTCTCCAGATACTGGAGATTTGCTAATAACAGAGGTGGATGGGTGATGTACCTTTGTAGGAAACTTCATCATACCATCCCCTCCATAAACTTTTCAGGCTCAATCTTGAAATGAGTTACCATATGTTTTTTCCCCCACTCACACAGCTCTGCTCAAGAATACGGACCGGTTCACTGCTTTCAAATTCACTGTGTGGCCAATTTTGTATCCTAACTATTCAGGACAAATCTTCAATTTCAGGCCTGGCTTGACAAATGTAATTAGACATGGATGAGGCTTTATTTTTTGGGAGACAGGAAGACAAAAAGTGCCTACACGTGTTGTAATATAAGAATATTTCATATCACTTCCAATGGCTAAGACTTTTTATCATTGCTCTGAAAGTGAGGACATCATTGTAAAATAAGCTGGCAGAACAGTTTGGATTTCACCCAAGCCAATATATTTTAAAAGTGATGTCACCCATTCTAACAATACAAGTCCAATCTATTTTAAATCTGCATCAGATCTGAAATACTAATTTCTGTCTTTTTATGAACATTCACTGAATAGATGACTTCTTCAAACACGGATCAAATAATTGATGCATCTTATATATTATGTGATTCCAAGTAGAAATGTTGCAGATGGATAAAGGGGTATTTTCTTCTCTTCAGGCATGCCTAGAAAAAATGCAGGTTCCTAAATTTTAATGTTAGATCCAAGACCCCGTATGCTAAAACAGATAAATTCCACATATCAATATTTTGTGGTTCACTGGAGTTCACACATTTGGACAAAACACTGATGTATTAGTACAAATATATTACACAAAGCTACATTTAAACTGTAAGCTCTTTGGGAGAAGAATTGTCTATTATGTGTATGCACAGCATCTAGCATTTTTGCATTCCATCTTATCTGTCACGTCTAGATACTTCTGTAGTGAAAAAATGTAACATTCCATATTTGTCCTGCTCTCAAATGTTCTGTAGGTTACATATTTTTACTTTGTAAGCTATCATAACTGAAAAATAGAAAATTATTTTTATTAATTTTCATACATTTATTTTTTTTTTTTTTAAAAAAGTGTTTCTATAGGAAAAGATAGCTAGATCCTTAGTTGATGGAAACTGGTGTAGCTAAGTTGACAGTTATTCTGACTTTTACTGGCTGATGATCTGACCCAGCTTGTTTATCAAAATAAGAGATAAAAATTCACATATAACATTAGATGAACGACATGGACAGATTTAAAAAAACATCTACTGTGACATTCATATTTACATAGTTACAATGCTTAGTTATAATCAGTATAATAACTGACAAAATAAACAAGTGTATAAATATCTCTGAATGTTGGCCAGAATTGTCTTTTTTAGCAAATGTTTCATCTGAACTGTGAGATATATTGTATTTGCAATGTTAGAGAGTTAATTTTAACCATATATAGTTGCAAAGTGACTAGATGGCTTTGATGAGGGGTAATTACATAAGAGGCCTTTCATTCATAGGTCACTGGTTACAATCTATCCTATGTGAGTGATGATGAAAAGTTACCATCTGAGGGCCAGATCCTGCAATGGGATCTACCCAGAGATACATTGAAATCAGTGGGATTCCCCACTGCAGTGCAGTCTCTACCCCCATCAGGCCCTCAGATAGTAACTTAAGATATGGGGTAGTGATCTGCTTTAACGGATACATTTGTGAGCTTGGAGCCAGTCTGTTCAGAAGTGTACAGCATATGATATGAGTGATCTCTGTCCTGTTCCTAATTGATACATGTCCATGTCTCACAACTTGGCACTAATTTGTTTCTTTCCTGGCAGCCTTTGCAAAGATGTCAAAGATTAAATAAGTATTAAAGCTGAACTACGTTAATTGATGGTGGTCTCTCCAGAATGGAATTGTATCATGTTAGCAAGATAATGTAGGGAAGCTTGAACTGCTTATGCCTTTTCTTTATCTGATCTACCTACGGGGCTAAGAGTCTTAATCTACCATTTCTTACAAACACTAAATGTATTTTTCTCCTTTTCTTGGGTCCATTTTAAAAGAATGAATAAAACGGCATTATACTAGACATGGACAAATACTGATACCCCACAGAGATCACCCCTCCTCCTTGTCCATCCCTCCTCCCCCACAGCAACTATACAGAGGTTGTTTTAAGACAAATAAAGGGAGGGAAACAAGTGTGCACATTTGAGTACGTGCTGCTTGTTATCTAAGAGATTTATCCTTAGACTTCAATTAATCTCTCTATTGCCATTCCAGACTGGTGATTTCATGTAAAGAAAAAAATTTGCTAACTGAGCAAAATGGCCTAATTACTTTGAGTGCTGCATAAATGTATTAAAAAAAAACATGCTTGTTCTTTTTAGATTTTTTTAGGGGGTAGGGGGAGATGTGTCCCAATATCATGTTTTCTGGTATCTGTTCCCCAGATCTGATGCTCTAGTGGGAAATATGATGAGTTCTGATTTTTTCTGAAAAGCAGAAAACTGATATTGAGTAACTTTGCTTCCAAGCATGCAACAAAACCAGGAGATCTTTTGTATTTATGTTTTGGGGTTTTTTTTCCCTTTCGGTATCAGTGTGGATTCAGATCAAAACACCTCTGAATCACGAATACTGAGATTTTTATATTTAGAATAAATCATCAACTGGATCATCACTAGACAATCATCAACAAATAAAAACTTTACTCCATCACAGCATTCCAAAGCATTAATGAACTTGTGAGAAAAACTAGAAGATAACATGATTGAAATTATGTAATAATTTTTGCCATGTATATTTGCTAGTCTTTTCTCAAATTGTGCATGTCCCATTTGCTTGCCTTTCCCTTTTTGCACATTTTTTTTCATAATCCATTATTCTGGGAAACACTAGACCACTCCCTTTGGAAAAAAGTGCCACTTGAAGAGTTCTCTAATCTGATTCAAACTATTTCATGGGCAGAGCATATCTCTGGAAAGAGGAGTTTAAAAGGCCCCTGTTAGTAGAGTTCCTGGGCCTCATTCTCAGTTACTCTGCCATTTGAGAGAGAAAAAGCAGAGGTAGCTTTAAGCCTCTTTATGCTCCCTAGAAGATTAAAAGGAATGTAAAGATATTTTAGCCACCAGAGAGTTAAATCAAAGGTGATCTTATTTGTGTTCTGCTATATCAAGTGACAAAATCAAATAATTATGTAACAGCTGGGACTTTAAAAACATATTTCCTTAACACCTTCTATTTTACTGAGATATAATAATCTGAATCTTTGGCAACTCCTAAATAGATGAAAACAAAACAATTGACATACCTACTCTATTTTGAGTTTCTGGTCAGGTCTTTATATAGCGAAATGTTGTTTCTAAACAAGAAAAAATCTTGGAAATCAGAGAAGAATCCTGCTTACTTCACTTGTGTGAATAATCTCAATTACTTCAGCAGAATGCAATGTGTGTTTAATATTAATAGGATTTGTCTCAAAGCTGCTAAAGACTTCAGAAACCATTAGAGTACCCACATAAATAATAATTGGAGATATACCAATCTCCTTGAATTGGAAGGGACCTTGAAAGGTCATTAAGTCCAGCTCCCTGCCTTCACTAGCAGGACCAAGTACTGATTTTTGCCCCAGATCCCTAAGTGGCCCCCTCAAGGATTAAACTCACAACCCTGAGTTTAGCAGGCCAATGTTCAAACCACTTGTTCCTCTGCTTGTGTAGGGAAAGCCCCTGGCAGGCAGGGCAGGGCTGGTTTGTTTACCAACCACGTCCACAGCTTCAGCTGATTGCGGCTCCCAGTGGCCACAGTTCACTGCTCCAGGCCAATGGGATCTGCTGGAAGCGGTGCAGGCCGAGGGATGTACTGGATGCCGCTTCTAGCAGCTCCCATTGGCCTGGAGCAGTGAACCACGGCCACTGGGAGCTGCGATGGGCCGAACCTGTGGATGGAGCAGGTAAACAAAATGGCCCGGCCTGCCAGGGGCTTTCCCTGCAAAAGTGGCAGAACAAGTTTGGGAACCATTGCACTAAATGAATTGATGACTGCATTGTTCAAAAAGGGCTCTGAGTTAATAAAACAGTGGTAATGTAATAAACTTTCGCATTTCCATGTAGCCTTAAAGTATTCGGAGATTCAGCCAGGTCTGTAAACGATTCATAGATTCCACGGCCAGAAGGGACCATTGTGGTGATCTAGTCTAATGTCCTGTATAACTCAGGCCACAGAACTTACCCACAATAATTCCTAGAGCATATATTTTAGGGGGGGGAAAACCCAATTTATCTTGATTTTAAAATTGCCAGTGAAGGAGAATCCTCCACAATGCCTGGTAAAGGGTTCCAATTGTTAATTACTCTCATTGTTAAAAATTTACCTCACATTTCCATTCTGAATTAATCGAGCTTCAACTTCCAGTCATTGGATCGCATTATACCTTTCTCTGTTAGAATGAAGAGCCCACTATCAGATATTTATTCCCTGTAGTTTCTTATAGACTTTAATCAAGTCACCCTTAACCTTCTCTTTGGTAAGCTAAATAGGTTGACCTTTTTCATTCTATCACTATAGGGCATGTTTTTTCTAAATTCATAATAATTCTTGTGGCTGTACTCTGAACTCTTCAGCCCCAGAACTTGATATTACTGCATGTAACCCCAGAATTTGACAATACTGCAGTCAACCATTTTGTTTGTCCAGCTACTGCTAGCTGAAAACCAAATACCATATAGCTAAAAATAATCTTAGCCTCTGAGAGGCAAGGCCAAACAGCTGCATGTTTGTAGTTTGCTAATCAGAATAGGAGGATGAGACAGAGTTAATGTACAATAAGAACGGAAGGAATGTTTGGACAGACGACCTCAGTTTTAAGTGCCCCTGACATGTTTTTTGTTGGTTTGTTTATTATGACTAGAAATGCTTTGATAAGAGATAATGAGTACTTGCAATTGAGAGAATTGGTGACCCACTAGGCCTTACTATGGTGACCCACAAGGAGTCACTATGAATTATGTGATTTGTTTAAGTTAGCTATAAAAGATTAGGCAAAAAGTTACACTTTGGAACAGTCCAAGGAAGCTTTACTTTGGGCAAGGAACTGGCACCTAAACTCCCCAGCAGCTGAATGGAAGGAGGGCCCCAGAAGCCTGTCTGTTGATTACTCAAAACCATCTCAAACTTTGGTTAAATATAAATGTTTGAGAGGCTCTGAACCTACTGTGTGTGTGCGCATGTGCGTGCACGTGCTTGAGAACTAATAAAGTAGTTTTAGGTAATAGCACTCTTGTTTGTACCAATAATTTCTCACACTGAGGAGCTGTCACCAATGATTTATTTCTGACACCCTCTGGAGAGAGAGAGTTATGATACCACTGCTTTGGGTTCCAAAACCTTGGCTAACACCCCCTCCAATTTATCCTTTTTGAATTGTTGGCATCAGAAATGCACACAGTATTTTCAGTGGTTGCACCAGTGACAAATACAAAGATAAAGTAACCTCTCTACTTCTATTCAAGATTGCCCCGGTTAATCATCCAACATTGCGTTAGGACTTTTGGCCATAGAGTTATGCTTGGGCTCATGTTCAGTGGATTATCCACTATGACCCTCTAATCTTTTTCAGAGTTACTGCTTCCATGCATACTTGGTTCCTAGATGTATACATTTAGCTGTATTAAAATGCAAATTGTTTGCTTGCACTCAGTTTACCAAGCGATCCAGATTGCTCTGTATTGGTGACCTGTCCTCATCGTTATTTACCACTCCCCAAATTTGTGTCCTTTGTGTCCAGACTTTAAGTAACGTTTTGTTTTCTTTTTCCCTCAGTCACTGATTTAAAAAAAAAAGTTGAATAGCATAAGGACAAGAACAGATCTCTGTAGTACCCTTTTAGAAACATACCCTCTTGGTGATAATTCCCTGTTTACAATTATATTTTGAGATCTGTCAGTTAACCAGCTTTTAATCTGTTTAAATTGTGCCATGTTACTTTAATATCATTCTAGTTTTTTTTAATCGAAATTTCACATGGTACAAAGTCAAATGCCCTACTGAAGTCTAAGTATGTTACATCAATATTACCTTTATCAACCAAACTTGTAATCTCACTTTAAAAAAACACACTTATTCTGACAGTAAATCCTTTCTATAAATTTTCTATAAAGTTTCTATAAATCCTTGTTGATTGACATCAATTATATTACCCTCCTTTAATTCTTTATCAAGTCCTGGATCAGTTTCTCCGCTATCTTGCCCAAGATAAACATCACTGGACAGACCTATAATTATCTGGGTCATACCATGTATCCTTTTTTAAAAATTGGCACAACATTATCTTTCTTTCAGTTTTGGAGGACTTCCTCAGTGCCCCAGAAATTAGAGAAGATCAACATTAATGATCCAGCAAGCTCCCCAGCCAGCTCTTTCAAAATTCTTGGATGCAAATTATCCAGACTTCCTAAAATGTCTAACTTTAGTAGCTGCTGTTTAATGTTCTCCAGAGATATTAGTGGAATGAAAGTGTTTTCATACGATATGTCTTCTGCGATGAGTTGTAGAAGCTCCACACTAAGACTGAAGGGATTAAAGAGAAATTCTGGGACCAGATGACCCTGCCAGCCACACCTGCAGAGCATGCACCAGATGCAAGTGGATCTTAAAAGGAAGCCAAACAGCTCAGAAGGGGGCTGACAAGGAAGAAAGAAGGACTTTCCCTGGAAGCTTCTGGGAAGGGATACTGCAGCAGCCTCTCAGGGAAAAGAAGAGCCTATTTTCTTGGTCCGGACAGACTTGAAACTTTGGGCAATGGAGTGGGCAGTAGGAAGTGGTCCAGGAAGGGCAGCTTTAAGGTGCTGTTGGATGTCAGATCTTTGGTAAGCCACACAGGGCCCTGGGTTGGAAGCTGATGGAGCAGGAGGGCCTGGGGTGCTCTATCATAACCCCTCTGCATTAAAAAGGGACATACCACCTAACCATTAGGCAATGCTTCCAACACAGGTCAACCATCAAAACTACGTCATAATTTTTTACAAGTCACACTAATGCCCTATCTTGTACTTTATCTGTTAAGACACTGATCCATTAACATTCAAGATCATTTTCTTCTGAGTTAGCAGTGACTCAGAAACAAATAACATTTTTGAGAGAGTACTACTCCCCCTCCCACTCCCTTTTGCCCACTGGACCCTTCAAAAATAAATTATAATAATTGATGTTAACATTCCAGGACATATGCTGTACTAGAGTTTACCAATTGCTTCATCGAGCAGATAATGTGAGAGCAGGAAAATATTCTGTGGCAGGGGTAGCAGCTCCTCTGGCAGCAGGAAGATACTCTGTGGTAGTGACAGCCTGGACAAGGTGGAAGAAGAAGAGGACACTGAGCTGTTGGAACAAAAGGCCACTTTCCTTAATCATTTCTGGGCCTGGTCAACAAGTGTCGGAGAGGATCACTCTGCAGTGCTGGGATGACTAGCACTGATAAGAGATCTGAGATAACTTCAGGATGGGGCAGGCTACCCTTTTTTTTATAACTGTGCATAACTGACCCTGGAGTTTCAGCAACTGTGAACCAACATGTGGTGCCTCAGCTGTGTAATGTTTGGGAGCTTACTGATGGTTTGGGAGGGTCCATGGTGCAAGGAAGTTTTAGAACTCAGCACTGTTTGAATTAATAGAAAAGGACTGTTTGCCCCGGGAGTGCTGTGCACATTAATAGTGTGAACATTAGTTCAGTTACTCTCGGTTATCACAACGCGTTGGCTAATGAAGCCATACACAAGCTGCTTGGACAGAAGGAAGGAACATTTAATTATCACAATGGTAGTTTCAGAATTGCATCTGAGTGTGCATTTGGCCATTGAAAGGAAGATGGTACTATTTATGGAATAGGTTGGAAGCCTCAGGGGAAAAAAACTGTTCCAAAAATTATAACTGCATGGTGTTTTTTGCATAACTTCTGTGAGAGCAATGGGGAAAGCCATACTGAAGGATGGGAGGCCGAGGAACAGAAACTTGCTCAGAGGTTCTAGTGGCCAGAAAAGTTCCTCAAAGAGGGCACAAACACCTCTGGGAATGCTGTCAGAGATGCCTAATGTTTGTTTTTTGAGTCACGTGCCTGAGCATATTAGCCCTTTGGAGGATGGGATGCAGACATTAGAGCACTTGGGTGTTGTGTTTTGATGGCTGAAGTTTAATGTCCCTTATGTGCATGAATTATTTCATTTTAAGAATTTTTTGTGTTAAATGTAATGACAACTCATAATAGGTGCATTGTAAACAGTTTTATTCTGAATCAACAATAAATGAAGTTTAATGAAACCAATGGGAAAATAACTTTGTATTTGGAAATCATTTAAGTAACAAGCTATGCACAAACCATTATTTACTGCAGCAGTGCAGGCAAAACTCAAAGTACAACATTAACAACATTTCAAATATATATTTTTTTTGTTCGAGTGGATACATAAAGTTAAAGGTGAGGATACAATTTGTACCTTGGTCTTCCTATCTGCATGGGTTCTGGGGTTGAGTGCCTCTGCTCAAAATTCTCAGGGGGCTTTGCAGAGTTCAAAAAGATCTAGACTCCTATGTTCAAATGTTCCTATGCTCAGGTTAGATCTGAGAGATAATTAGGATCTACTGGAAACACTGCTGCAGACATGCAGAGATTAGGAGTTGCTGCTGGTCCCAGTAGCCAGAATTGTCCGTGGGCTGAAGGGCATGTTATTTGGGACCCATCCAGGACTGCAGGGCCTACTGGCCTAGTAGAACAGTGTAGCAGCATGAGAGACATTTGGGATGGTGGGGTATGGACTGCAACTACACCATGCTGGAATGCATCATTTTGAAGCAGCACATGGGGATCAGAATGGGGACAGACGGGTGGCTTTTAACTTACATCTTTCAACAACAATAATAAATTGTGAAAACTGGCAATAACATGCCTGCAGGGCATCCAACTCCAGTCCCAGCCCAAGTTTCTGGGTGAGAATCAGGTTCAGCCGATGCAAGGCAGATATCAGAGTTCATTGTAGCAGGCCAGGATTGGGGCTGACTTTCCAGCTGGCTGTTGTCAGGGTCCCAATTAAAAAAAAGATCTTGGCTTTCTGGGGGCAGCTCACGAACATCGACTATGCAATGTCCACAAAAGGGTCTTTATTCCTATGGCTGGCCACACAAGAGAAGATCCACAAGTTTCCTGAATCTATACCTTAGATGGAGATAAGATTGGGGGTCTTAACATTACTCCCAGAAGTTGTGCAAGGCATTTTATGGCACATCTGGAGTGTTATCACAGCTGCTATCACCAGGATAATGATACACTGGAATCCAGGAGCAAATGGGCAAAATCTGGTTTTGTTTTACCTTTTAAAAGGGTAAAGTATCATCCTGGAAACTTGACACAAGGGCAGAGAATACAAGTAAATGGACAGTCAGTAATGGCAGAGTAGCACACCAATGGGATAGCTGAAGGAAGAAGACAAAAGAAGGTGCATAGTGATAGTGTGCACAAACAAAAAAAATGAACTAATTCAATTTGAAGCAAACCTAATCCACTTTGCAAGAGGACTTTAGTAGAATTACTGCACAGTGGTGGGCTGCATCATGTATGCATAAACTATTTCAAACCAGATTACCTCTCTGATCCAGTTTAAAACACTTGTGTAGACAAGCTCTTAGTTACCATGATCTGTGGATGATGAGGACTATGAACAGGACCTATGTTATTGTTTGTTTTTTCTTTATACAGCTCCATAACCTCCTGAAAAGCTCTGTTAGGTTGATAAACTGAGGGGAAAATATCTAGGTAATTTTTGCACTCTCTGTGGAATTAATGTGTTATAAGTGCCTGCATTTCAACCAGTCTATATTCTAGCATGACCCCTTTTGTCAAGGTATATTGTCATGGTTACTGTATCTCCACCAGTAGATGGTGGAGATACAGTATCCTATATCTTTATCTTTGTTACTTCATCTTATATATTATTGATATTACTTAGGGAGTTAGCTGGAAATTCAATCCTACTTGTGTGTACTGAGCTGTTACTTGCAGTGTCCCAATAAATCTCTGATTCCATATGCAAGTATTACAATATTTTGTCAAATTAACTGTACTGAAGTTCTATTAGATGCTGTTGCTGGGGTAAGCAGATATGTGTGTTAAAATTGGGAAAAATATAGCTGACAGTTACCAGTTAACAGTGGAGTTTCTATGGGGGTGTGGAGGTAAGAGTTTACATGGGGGAGTTCACCCTTTCTTTCTTCTCTTCCTAGGAAGAGATGACGATGATGGCACAGCTAGAAGTAACCTGAGAATGAAAGGAGACAAAGAAGATGCAAAGAAGAAGCTTTAGAATGTATATCATCCTTGAGTGGGTATCTGATGGGAGCTGTTTGTATATGAAATGTCACCTGATAAAGCACATCGCAGAGAAGATCCAAAGAACAGAGAGACATCAGGAGATTAATACATTTAAGGAGAAGGGAGGTGGAATAGACATCTTAGTGTTTGCGGACATCTGCTGAAACAAAGGCCATGCAAGGTAGATTGACAGAAGAAGTGGGTGATCCATAGAAGAATGTGACCTTGAGGACAAGGCAGAGGAAGAAACCAACTAGTGGTGATGTAATTAAGTTAAATAACAAGTTGTCATAAACAGATAGCTAAGGGTTAACATCTCTTTCACCTGGAAAGAAGTAATCTGAACCACCTGACCAGAGGACCAATCAGAAAACAAGACTTTTTCAAATATGGGTGGAGGGAACTTTGTGTGGGAGTACTTTGTTCTTGGGTCTTCTGCCTGTATGCTCTCTCGGCTATGAGAAGTGATTTCTGTTTCCTGCTTTCTAATCTTCTGTTTCCAAGTTGTGAGTATAAAAGATCAGATAGTGATTTATATGTTTTTTTTGTATTTACATGTCTATAGTTGCTGGAGTGCTTTGAATTGTATTCTTTTTGAATAAGGCTGTTTATTCATATTTCTTTTAAGCAATTGACCCTGTATGTGTCACCTTAATACAGAGAGACCATTTTTAAGTATTTTTCTTTCTTTTTGTATAAAGCTTTCTTTTTAAGACCTGTTGGAGTTTTTCTTTAGTGGGGAACTCCAGGGAATTGAGTCTGTACTCACCAGGGAATTGGTGGGAGGAAGAAGTCAGGGGGAAATCTGTGTGTGTTAGATTTACTAGCCTAACTTTGCATTCCCTCTGGGTGAGGGGGGAAAAGAGATTAGCTCTTGGTAATTTTGTTCTCCAGGACTGGGAACGGGGAGGGTGGAGTCCCTCTGTTTAGATTCACGGAGCTTGCTTCTGTGTCTCTCTCCAGGCACACCTGGAGGGGGGAAGGGAAAAGGTTTATTTCCCTTTGTTGTGAGACTCAAGGGAGTTGGGTCTTGGGGTCCCCAGGGAACGTTTGAGGGGACGAGAGTGCCCCAAAACACTCTAATTTTTTGGGTGGTGGCAGCTTTACCAGGTCCAAGCTGGTAACTAAGCTTGGAGGTTCTTCATGCTAACCCCCATATTTTGGACGCTAAGGTCCAAATCTGGGACTAGGTTTATGATACAAGTATGCTGCACTGGGGAATCAGGAGGAAAAACAGGCAGCAAATGGAGTGGTGAGGAAGAAAAGAGAGAAGTGAAGCCAGTTCTTGCAGAAGAGAAGATGATGATGATGATGAAAATAGCCAGATACCAGAACCTGAGGAAAATAGGTATGACATATAGGACTGCAAGAGAAAAAAGTAAGACAGGTTCATGCCAACACCAGGAATAGACAGTTCTAAGTGATCAGAGACTCCATACTCAAAAGACTATATACAGGGAACAGAAGAGTGTTCTGTCTGCCAGGACCAAGTATACAATATGTATACATGAGACTGAAATAGATCCTAATGGGACTGGGAAACATCCATTGTTTGTGCTGCATGTTGGGTTGAGATACTAGTAGATTCCCATACAAATGGATCAAGGTCAACTATGCTCAGCTGGGTAAGACACTTAAAGAAATGGAGTTTCAGGTGATATTCAGTGGAATATTTCCAGTCCTTCAAGAAGGAAAGCGAAGGGGTGACAAGATAATGCAGATCAACAGAACACTAAATGATTTCTGCTGTGAGGAAGGCTGTGGGATATGTTCGGAGGCATTCACAGAAAGGGGCTCTTTTCAAGTGATACACTCCACTGAAGTACTTGGGATAGGGTGATCCGATGTCCTGATGTTATCCAGACCATCTCGATATTAGGGACATTGTCTTATATAGGCAACTATGCCTCTCCTCCCAAGAAAAAGTGTCCCAGTTTTTCACACTTGCTATCTGGTCATCCTAATCAGGGGTATTAAACTGAGATCAATGATGGAAAGACTGATAAGGATGGCTTTAAACTCGGAGATGAAGCAAAAATGTTGTGTTAGACTTGTGAAATCTCCATGCCTGGCATCAATATGAAGGATTGGGAAAATTAATTAAATTAAGATATAGTATGGAATGATGGAACACCACAAGGTAAGAGTATGCACAATAAAGACGAAGAAAGCACACATATTGATTGTAGTAGAAGTCTTGTAGGTGTTACAGATAGTGAAAAGACTAATCTAATCCAGATAGCAAACTGGATGAGATATAAGGGAAACAACTGAAATACTTGTATATGAATGAAAGGAGTCTGGAAAATAAAATGGAGGAACTGGAACTACTGGTACGGTAGGTCAAACCTCGGACAATATGATCATGAGATGATCCAGTTTAAGTTAAATGGAAGGATATTCAAAACCACATAACCAACTATGGTTTTTAATTTAAAAAAGGCAGGTTTGGGGAAATGAAGGGAATTAGTTAAAGTCAATGGACTGAAGAGCTCAAGGACTTAAATATGGAGGAGGCTTAGTATTTCTTCAAATTAACTATACAACAAACTTGTAATATGCAACACAAGTGGAGGGTGAGGGTGGGGAAACTTTTAGGAATAGTATCCAGACCTAGCTGTATGAATAACCACCTCAAAGAAGGTTATTAGGCATAAACCAAGAGTCTATGGGGAATGAGGGGAAAAAAAGTTGATCAGCAAAGAATCTACAACTAGGAGGTTATAGTGAGGAATAAAGTAAGTAAGAATAAACTGAGAATTGCTAAAAGTTAAGGTGAATTAGCTTTTGCCAAGAAAATTAAAATAAATAATAAATTATATATAAAGAAAATAAAGAAGGATGGAGTTGTGCTACTATGCAATGTGGAGTGGAAGGAGATTAAAGATAGTTTGAGGGCCATACCTTGATTAAGTGAATACTTTGCCTTGGTTTTCATTAAGGATGATAATATCAAACATGGCAGGATGCCTGAGGGAAATAAGCATCTAGAAATGGAAATGACCACATCTGAGGTGGAAGAAAGCCTCAAAGAGTTTAATGCATTGAAAAGATAGATGATAGATAATTTCCATCCCAGAATTCTGAAAGAACTGGCACATACTGGTCTAGTAGCAAGAATTTTTAATAAATTGATCTGCTGGGGAGTACCACCACATGACTGGAGCCTAGATAATATTGCACCTATATTTAAGAATGGGCAGGCTGGGGTTGGGGGCAGGAAATGCTCCAGGCAATTTACAGACCTTTCAATCTGGCCTCATTGGTATGCAAGGCTTTAGAACGAACTGAAGGAAAGAATAATTAAATTGATGGAGTTCAAAGGGATGTAATGCAATATGGGTTTATCATGACAGACAAACTTGATTTTCTTCTTTGAGAAAATAATTGTGTGGCAGTCTATACCTTGGGAGAGTAGCTGTAACCCTCATATTCCTCATTTATATATAATTGTGATCTTGCATATAAATCATGCCATGTAAGGTATCAGAGGAAAGATTATGATCTGGTGAAAGTCACTGTTCTATCTAAATATGTATATCATTAGTGCATATGAAGTTAAGAGATTGTTGTCATAAACAGACAAGAAAAGTTAATAGCACAGAAGTACTTTATATCTCTTTGACTGTAAAGGGTTAACAAGTTCTGTAAGCCTGGCTGTCACCTGACCAGAGGACCAATCAGAGGACAGGATACTTTCAAATCTTGAGGGAGGGAAGTTTTTGTGCTGTGCTGTTAGTTTTGGTTGTTGTTCACTCTGGGGGCTCAGAGGGATCAGATGTACAACCAGGTTTCCCTCCAATCTCCCGGATACCGGTTCTTATAGATTCAAAATAGTGAGTACTAGGTAGATAAAGCGAGTAGGCTTATGTTTGTTTTCTTTATTTACAAATGTGTATTTGGCTGAAAGGAGTTCAAATTGGTATTTTGCTGAAAAGATTTTAATGTGTACTTGAATACTTAGGTTGGGAGGGTATTCCCAGTGTCTATAGCTGAAAGACCCTGTACCTATTCCATTTTAAATTTACAAAGATAATTTTTACTGTTTTTCTTTCTTTAATTAAAAGCTTTTCTTGTTTAAGAACCTAATTGCTTTTTTATTCTGGTGAGACCCCAGGGGACTGGGTCTGGATTCACCAGGGAACTGGTGGGGAGAAAGGAGGGAAGAGGGAGAGAGAGGCTGATTTCTCTCTGTGCCAGGATTACTTTCTCTCAGGAAGAGTCTGGGAGGGGGAAAGAGAAGGAGGGAGGAAGGTGAATTGTCCTCTCTGTTTTGTGATTCAAGGAGTTTGAATCACACAGTGATCTTCCAGGGTAACCCAGGGAGGGGAAGCCTGGGAGAGGCAACGGTGAGGGAAAGGGTTTACTTTCCTTGTGTTAAGATGCAGAAGGTCTGGGTCTTGGGGTTCCCCAGGCAAGGTTTTGTGAGGACCAGAGTGTACCAGGCACTGGAATTCCTGGTTAGTGGCAGCGCTACAGGTTCTAAGCTGGTAATTGAGCTTAGAGGAATTCATGCTGGTACCCCAACTTTTGGACGCTAAGGTTCAGAGTGGGAAATTATACCATGACAATTGTGTTGCATGGTTGTCAATAAAACATACTGTAAGTTGAGAAATCAGCCAGATATTAGCTCACCAGAGACAAAAGTAAGGAAAGTAACCAACTCCTGGGCGGGTGTCAAACAGCCATCAACAGCTGTTGTCCAGCAATGAAGTTAAAATTCAATGACTTATCTGGATAAAGCCACAGGGGAATTGTTCAATCTTGCCTGGGGATTCAGCAATGTCCACCAGACATGCCTGGACTTCTGTTCCCCAAGCACATGGGATATTCCTTTAGGACAGACCCACTGGTACAAAACAAAACAAAACAAACAAGCAAACAAATAAACAAACAAAAACAGTCCATACGTTTGCAGTGAGCAAGGAACTTCAGTTCTTTTCTTTTTAAAATCCACTTTTCCTAAAATATTGTTCCACAAAGCTGGAATCTGGGACAAGGACTAGGAAAAAAATCACAAAACCATAACAACAAACAAAAAGGGGCCAAAACAGTATCAAACACAGCAGTCTGTAACATTCCAAGATACCTAAGGCTGAAATTCACAAATCTGCAGGAACAAGAGTTTGTGCCACCATGCCAACATCCTTGATGCATTCACTGGCATAGCCCAATGCCCCTTCCTGCTCCAAATCCTGGTTTCTGATCACAGGCTTGGCCTCTCTCCTTTTCCCACCTATGATTCAAGCACCAAAGACACTCAGAAGACTCCAACAGAATGTACTGGTCCAGGTTTCAAGGGTGAAACCTGTATACTATGAACTGCGTACCAAGTGGGGTGAGAAACTGCTAAATCTAGATGTTGCCCAGTCTAATAGGGTTGAGAGTTTAGACTTTGATGAAGTGGTGAACCAATTAATAAATTTGAAGTGCTCATCTTGAGAAGTGCAAGACAGCATATTCCTGAGGCACAGTGCTGGGAGAATTTGGCTGGTGCCTTTCCCATTGTGATTCATGTGTGACTTTGAGAGCATTCATGCAATCTAGCTGGGTGTGGGGCTCCACATGTGGTGGGGATGAGTGATAACAGCACCTGGAGGTGTTTGCTGCTTGTCACTAGCAAAGCATTGTGAGAGACAGCCCAGGTTGGAAGGGAAGGGGGCACAGAAGTCCCACAGTCCCAGATTGCCCTGCAGGTATCCCGTCACAAATTGATATATATAGACAAGGAAAATGCAGTTGATCTGATATTCTTTGAGTTCAGTAAAGCATTCAAGATGGTACCACTTGAGAAAGTATTAACTACATTAGGGGAAATGGGGATTGGTACAAGAATTGTAAAGTCGATAAGAAGTGGCTGAAGGGGGAAGGCAGTGGTTGTTCTGAAAGATGAACTATTGGCCTGAGGGAGGTTACCAGTGGGGTTCCACAAGGATCAGTCTTGGGACAAATATTAGTCAGGGAAAGTGTGGGACCATTACTGAATGAGGGAGGCAATCTAGTGACAGATGAAGTAGAAAAAGCTGAAATAATCAATGCTTTTTTTGCCTCAGTCTTCACAGATAAGGTCAGTTCCCAGACTGCTGTACTGGGCAACACAGTGTGGGAAGGAGGTGAGCAGCCCTCAGTGGTGAAAGAACAGTTAAGGACTATTTATAATAGCTGGACATGCACAAGTCCATGGGGCTGGATCTAATTCATCTGAGGTGCTGAGGGCTGATGTGATTGCAGGGCCATTGACCATTATCTTTGGAAACTCGTGGCAATCAGGGGAGGTCCCAGATGATTGGAAAAAGGCAAATATAGTGCCCATCTTTAAAAAAAGGAAAAAGAATACAGGGAATTGAAGACAGGTTAGCTTCACCTCAGTCCCTGGAAAACTCTTCGAGCAGATCCTCAAGGAATCCATTTTGAAGCACTTGGAGGAAAGGAAGGTGATCAGGAACAGTCAACATGGATTCACTCAGGGCAAGTCCTGCCTGACCAACCTAATTGCCTTCTGTGATGAGATAACTGGCTCTGTGGATATGGGGAAAGCAGTGGACCTGCTATACTTTGACTTTAGCAAAGCTTTTGATATGGTCTCCCATAGCATTCTTCAAGTTAAAGAAGTATGGATTGGATGAATGGACTATAAGGTGGATAGAAAGATGGCTAAATCATTGGTCTCAACGGGTAGTGATCAACAGCTTGATGTCTAGTTGGCAGCTGGTATCAAGCAGAGTGCCCCAGGAATCTGTCCTGGGGCCAGTTTTGTTCAACGTCTTCATTAATGATCTGGATGATGGCATGGATTGCATCCTCAGCAAGTTCATGGATGACACTAAGCTGATGGTGTGGGTAGATAGGCTCCAGAGTGACATAGACAAATTAGAGGATTGGGCCAAAATAAATCTTATGGGGTTCAGCAAGAAAAAGTGCAGACTCCTGCACTTAGAGAGGAAGAATGCCATGCACTGCTACAGGCTGGGGACTGACTGGATAAGCAGCAGTACTGCAGAAAAGGACTTGGGGGATTACAGTGGATGAGAAGCTGGATATGAGTCAGAACTGTGCCCTTGTTGCCGAAAAGGCTAATGACATATTGGACTGTGTTACTAGGAGCATAGCCAGCAGGTTGAGGGAAGTGATTATTCCCCTCTATACGACACTGGTGGGGCCAAATCTGGAGTTTTGCATCCAGTTTTGGGATCCCTACTATAGATTGGAAAGAGTCCTGCAGAAGGCAACAAAAATGATCAGGGGGCTGGGACACATGACTTATGAGGAGAGGCTGAGGGAACTGGGCTTATTCAATCTGCAGAAGAGAAGAGTGAGGGGGGATTTAATAGCAGCCTTCAACTGGCTGAAGAGGGGTTCCAAAGAGGATGGAGCTAGGCTGTTCTCAGTGGTAGTAGATGACAGAACAAGGAGCAATGGTCTCAAGTTTTAGTGGGGGAGGTCTAAGTTGGATATTAGGAAAAACTATCTCTCTAGCATGGTTGTGACGCATTGGAATGGGTTACCTAGGGAAGTGGTGGAATCTCCACCCTTAGAAGTTTATACGGCCTGCCTTGACAAAGCCTAGTCTGGTATGATTTAGTTGGGGTTGGTCTTGCTTTGAGAAGGGGGTTGGACTAGATGAACTCCTGAGTTCTCTTCCAACCCTAATCCTCTGAGTCTATGAAAGGAGATGTGTTGTACATGAATGTGTATTGGGGGAGTAACACATGGATCTATTCCATGTAGCAGAGCAAGAGTGTCCTGGTACGGCATTTTGTGTATTACTTTCTCTGTCATTGTTGACAACACTATATTTTACTTTTCACTCAGGCCACCTATATGCTGTGGAGTCATCTTTGACACCTGCCTTCATGACACATACTGCTACATATTCTTCCTCAACAGCTGTAAAATCACAACTTTCTTTCTCTCTCTTTCACTACAGCTAAAACTCTTACCTAGCCTAGGCCCTCCTTATCTCTCATCATGGTTATTTTAACTACCTTTTCAAAGGTCTCCCTGAAACTTATCTATCATCTCCTCACCTCAAGTCATCTAAAATCCTGACAAAGTGCACATGCTATAATCATTTTCCTTATCTGTTCTGATTATTTCACCTGCCTCTTTCAATCCTTCTACTGGATTCCTCTCTTCTCCTGTACTGACTTCTTGTCCTTCAAGGATATATATATATCTGCTCCACTTTACTTACCCATCTTTGTTTCTTCTTTCCATTGCCTTCATGCCCTGTGTCCCATCAGTGAGTCCAGTTTTATATATCATTTGTTCCTTCTCTGACATATTTCTAGGGTGTGATTGCAGCTCAAGCCAATTTATCTGAGCTAGCTTTAATATAGCTGACTGAGGTACTGGAACAGTGAAGTCACAGAAGCACACATTTCAGCATGGGCTAGTCCTGTGACTAATTACCCAGGGTTCTGGGTAGTATGTACAGCCCATGCTGAGCACACATTCCTATGGCTACACTGCTTCAGTACCCATGCTAGTTAGATTAAAGCTATCTTGGCTATGTCTACTGAAGCTGCAGTCATACCCTGTGATTGCAGCATAGATATACCCTGTGCTTTCCTCTTCACTACTCCTTTCACTTGCAGTGCCCTTCTTGTCCCTAGTCCATGTGGCCACTGCCCTCTCTACATTCAAGTTCCTCTTGAAGACTGACATCTATCATCATGAAATTTGATGACTAATAATGGCAAACTTGAGAGGCCACTAGAGATAATGTCTATATTTAAGATTATTTCAACAGTGGTGAAAGTGCTTTAGCTAAACGTGACCAAGCATTACCCAATCTAATATGATACAATAGCCCTTTCTCATACACACAATGTTTTGTCTGCTTTAGATTGTAAAGTCTTTTGAGCAGGGACTACACTCTCTTTCTTGTTTGTTCAACGCCTAACACACTGGCTCAAACAAATAATAAATTAAGAATATTAAGAATTTTCCTGAATTTAAATATTTGTTTTTCATAAATAGGAGCTGCATCAAAATCACCATTTGGTAGATATATGATTTTTAAAAGGGAAAACAACAACACATGAACTGTAGGATAATTACTCTGGGAACATTGGAATATTAAATTCACTGTCAATAACGGTTACTTATACAGAGTGGCAGCAGTGCTCTTTTTTCTAACTTCATGAGAGTTGCTGCCCTAATTCCTGATTTCAAAGCTCCAAATAATTTATGAGATAGATCATATTTAGCTGACTAGTTTTAAATATTCATTGGTACTGGGAGAAGCGGTCTTCCTTAATGAAGTTACTGTTCAGTGCCCCATACTAGTTCTACTTCTTGCACCTTATATTCAGAAGTTTATTTTTATGATATTTTGTGGGTTTGGCATGTCTTAAAACCCACAAGAAAATTAAACATGATCTAAACACTGATGCTATTGTATTTAAAACAATGCAATAATAATAACTTAAATATAAACATAGAAACTTTACAGACAATGTCATATGAAATACTGAGGCTTTGTCTACAGCTAAAAACTTAGGTCAACCTATTTATATTGATCAGGACTGTGAAAAATTTCTTGTCTGATGAGACGTAGCTAAATCAACCTAACCCCCACTGTAGATGCAGCTAGGTTGACAGAATAATTCTTCCATCGACCTAGCTACCACATCTGGAAGAAATGGATTTACTATAGTGGTAGAAAACCCCTTTATGTCTCTGTAGTAATTCTCTACACTACAGCAGTGTAGCTTGCAACACTACAGCTGTGCCGATGTAGCGCTTGCAGTGTAGACATATGCTCTGCTATGCATTTGAAATGCTAAAAAATAATCCTTCTTAGGCATCGAAATGACTGCTAGTATCATTACTCAAGTAGAATTAAGAATATGACACTTAAATAGCACTTTGCAAATATTAATTAATCCAATCAACATTTAACATAATCTCAGTTACTGCTACAGCAAAGCTTTAATTTCTCTTTGAACTCATGGGAAATGTTGTTTGATTGTCACTGGTCTTAAATTGTGTGCCAATTACTATGGCAAATGTCTGACAGCATTATGAGTAGGGGCTGGTGAAGGTAATGATTAGTGAGCATATATCATCTTTCTGTCATGAAACTGTGCATAGAATGGTCACCCGTAAAATCTTCTCAATTGCCTGAAGGCCAGATTTTGACATCCTTACAGATCCCAAGGGAATAATTAATAAAGTATTGGAACATAAGTAAGGCTGTCAGTAACTAGCCCTTGGATAATTAAATAATGCTACTCAGGGCTTTTGTTGGGAATACTGTAAATTCTGAGGATCTCTTATTTATTTATAGGAGGAAAATTGGTTAGGGAAGTGACCTTAAAATCTGTGACTTTTACAAGTGTATGAGTAACTATTTAGGAAAATAATATACATTTCGTTATCACTTTGGCAGATTGATTGAAACACTGGTAAGAATTGTCTGTTACAGCTGTCCCCCTGCTGCATTCCTTTTTCCCCTCTCCTTTCTGTTTGTCCTGTGTGGCCGCCCCACCCAGCCATTGTGCTAATTAAAGTCCTATTCATAGGAATGGCTTGTACAGACTAACTGGAGCCATTGCTCTGCCTAGGGAGGGGGCTTCTTGCTTCTTTGTTTGGCTCCTTTGTTCAGACCCGGGCTGGGTGTGGGGGACGCTGCCCAGAAATGCAAGACCTGAAGTGGCCAACTAATTGAGCATATGAGTCACACCTGTGGCTCAGAACATGCCCAGGCATGTCTATGCTTACCTGCAGCCTTTCCCTGCTTTCTCCCCTCCCCTGTATCAAGAGGAGCCAATCAAAAGTACTGGTGGGAAACTGGCTGAGTTTACTTTTAAAGCCAGACATTTTCTGATCAGACCTCGGAGAAGGTCCTTGCTTTGCCACCTAGTCTGATCAGCTAGGGGTCTTTTGGGGGGGCCCTCTCCCCGCTCTCATTTGTTTTTGAGTGTACCCCCATTTTTAAACTCCCCTCCCACGAACAACAAATTTGTGCCTGGAGATCTCCTGATTATTGTAAGCAAATGGAGTCCTCTCTCCATCCTCCGATGCTACTGCTGTTCCTGCCTCTGTGCTTGCTGCTGTCCTGGGGATTGGTAAGAACTCCCTCTTGCAGACTCCCCCTGTCCTAGCTGCTGGCCTTGTTCCCCCAGCAGACAGACCCAAGCTAACTCCTTGGTCTGTATCTGTAATCTGTTTCTTGCTCCAAAGCACCTTTGCTGCTAAAAATAAGCCTGTGCCGCTGCTAAGCTGTGCCTTCCGGGGCTGTATCCTGGGCTGCCGGCTTGCAGCCGCCCCACTGCTGCAGCCACCCCCCCCGGGGGGCTGTACCCTGGGCACACACCACTCTGCCCTCTGAAACTGCTCCCCTTCCTGATCAAAGAATCGGCATAGTGTAAGGTGCACCTATTAGAATCAGGTTCTTAGTCTAGATAAGTTGTAATTTCATTTTGCATAGCTGTGGTTAAGTTAGGTTTAAAGAATTGTTTATATTGTGCTCTGTAAGTTAGGTTTAAAAAAGAATTGTTGCATTGTGTTCTGTTACTTGCTAATTTGTGTAGTCTTGGTTAAGTTAGATCATAAATAAGATTTTGCTGTGTTCTGTATAATTGTGGTTAAGTCTGTCTTCCCGCTGCCCTAACCCCCGCACAAGCTTGCCCATGTCTCCCTCCGAGCTCCCCAGTCACTCGTTGCAGTCTCTCTGCTGTTTAAACTTGCAGCCTGTCTGCTCTCTGTGTTTCCCTGAGTTTAAATCTCCCTCCGCAGCACCTCTGCCTTTGGTCTCTGCTCCACCACGTGCTCCTCTTCCCCCATCCCCTAACCTCATTCCTCTACCGCTGCCTTTCTCTCTCTCTCTCTCTCTCTCTCTCTCTCTCTCTTTTAATCCCTCCCCCCACGTGTTCACCCCACTCCTACTGCTGCCAAACCTCAATTGTATTACTAAAGTCTAGCATAAAACCCCATTGATTACCCTTTTTCTCTCTGACACACCTCACATTTTACATTTACACCACTGTGACACATTTTTACCTAGAGTTGTTGGTTATTTAACACATTTTACCCATAATTGTTAGTTGGTTATATGCTGCTGTGACACACCCTTTACATAGAAATTGTTAGCTACCTGTTACATTTATACTTCAGTGTTAATTGGTTACCAACTGTATTGTACCCCACTGTATTGTACCCCACTATTGAAACCTCCTATATTATTTACTAAAAGAACCCCCTCCCCAATTGCCTACCTTAACAAACCCCATACCCCGCACTATTAAATTTTCCCTGTTTTTGCGTTTTCTTAACAGAGTTTATTTTGCACCCCACCAGTGCAGTAGTTGTCCCCCAAGACCCCCTACCTGCTAGCAGGGTCAAGAATACTTTCTGTTTTCCTACCACTAGTGTAGAGTAAAAAGATACAAGGAGAGACAGAGTTTTAAGCCGCTAGTTGCCCCAAAGATGTTTCTGTCAAGGGGAGAGTTGGTGTATGTGAAAAGAATAAGAAAGTAGAAGAGGGATGGATAAGTCACATGGACAAACAATGATAAAATGTGTGATTGAGCCAAAATTGCCATAACTCATTGTTGGTTTAACATAATAAAACCACTGTCCTAGAATCTCTGAAAATGATATTTACAAATTTGTTTGGTAATTTATTTGATGCATTTTGAGAAAGTCCTAAGTTCAAAGCTGCAAAGGTTTAATTGTAGTGGTTTCTCCCAATGTACTCTTAGTATACTTTAACAGACTCTGGATTCTGCACATTATCATCATAAGAACCTATGATGTAAAGAACAGACAGAAAGTGCATAGTTCAGAAGTGAGTTTAGATTCCCCATAAGTCAGAGGTGTTTAGATCCACAGCTTTGGTTGAGGACTGTCACTTTAAATAAATAATTTGATATTTTAAAATAAGAAAATAAATGCAAATACTGTCCAAAAATATATTCATTTGTAAGTTAAGACAAATAGGTAAGTAGGTGGCTATGTTGAGAAAAATCAACTTTTTAAAACAGATTTAACAGCTTCCCAAATGCTTTGTGTAGCAAGTCAGTTTTCAACTACGTCTCTATAGGTAAGAAATGAGAAATTTTGAGGCCAATTGAACACTAAATTCTCCAAATATATCACAATTATAGAAACATCTGTGCTAAATAACTTAGTGCAAATCCACCATGAACATTCATAGTGTTAAACAGTCCTCAAAATTTTTCATTTCTCTCTGAATGGATATGTTTAAGATGTATAAAATATTAAGTGCATTAAAAACACTTCATATGTAAAGGCCCTAAAGGAGCTACTCTAATCTCTTATGTAAATAATATACATTTAACTATCTGAAGGCTCTTGCATTAGGCTTCTGGGAAAAAGATGTATATCAAAACAGCCCTGTGGAGCAGTTGATTTAATCCATTATTATCTTCAGATATTTCTATTTAAGCCTGGATTTTGAGTAATGAGAAGATATTAAGTAAATGAGACAATATTACAATGCAATGTTATCAGATATTGGAACTGTATACATTTCTGTAACCATTTGGCTTTCTGCCTGTTTTGCCTGAAAATTGAGCATTATGCTCTCTTCTTCAATTGTGGAAAAAATAATCATAGTGTCTTAATTAGTCTCAATATGTGAACACTAAGAGAATAAAGACATGGGTTCATATCCTTGGCTCATGTAAATAGTCATAGTTCCGTTGAATTAAAGAGAATTACACTTATTTACACCATTGACTTCAGTGAGAGCTGCATGTATTGCTCTGAAGGCAGATTTGGCCCTAGTTTCTTGAAATTAGAAAATACTAGAAATGTTTTCTGGAACATAAACTTTATAGTTTTCTCTGTGCAAAAATCAGTAGGATGAGGAAAGTAATATATTAGTCAACTGAATACAGGACCTGATGTGTACTTACTACTGAGACTATTGTTCCTATGTGTGAGGACTGTCTTAAAGTAATATATAATTGTTTTGAAATCTTACTGCAAACACTAAATGCATGTTACTCAGATCTTTGCATAATCACTTACACTAGGGCAAAATGAGTACAGAACACTACTGTTATGATTTATACCAACATTTCCCTGATGTAAAGACCACACAAGTTTCAGGGCACTGGAGAAGCAGGCCTGAATGTTTGTTTTATAGTGCTTGTTGTTAGAGTTGATCAAAAAAATAATAGATGGAACAATATACTGTTGGGAAATGCTGTTTTACTAAAATCTAAATGTTTCTACAAAGTTTTGGGGCAAAAAGTGTTAAAATTATTTGAAATCAAAATGGAGCATTTCATTTTGACTTCATTTCATTCCAATTGTAATGTTTCATTTTGACTTTTAATTATTTTTAAAATTTGCATGAGTAATTTGTTAATAATATGCAGAATATTTAATATTTATATTATAATATTTTGACACTGCCAACACAAAATGTTTTGTTAAGGTCATTTTAATGTTGCTAAATTGAAATATTTTGTAATTTCTGTTTTTTCAAAATATTTCAAGATGTTAATTTTTGGTACTATTTCTATCTAGCTTTCCTCATGGCAGGAGGTGGAGAAAGGTTATCTTTTATTCTAAAGATGACTGCAAGAGCCATTTGGTTTAGATGCTTTTTAAATAAAACTGCAGCTGAGATTCATTTATGGAATATAATGGATGCTGCCATCTTCAGAGACGCCTTGGCTTTTTCAAAGATTCCACACTGGAGAGAAAAAAACAAACAAACCTCTTTTGGAGGTTACAGATTGGCAGGTAAATAACTGGAAAATGCTCCTACTCTTCCATATTGTTTCTTACCAGACCTATTGCATTATGTGTAGTAGGATGGGAAGATTGAGTTAGATGTAGAAAGTAGTAGATATTTAGTAAAAAGGTGGGAATAAAAGGTTGTGTCCGTTAGTAATAAGTTCTTTTGCAATGCATTGTAAATATGTGCATGAATGGTTATTCTCATTCCTAAATGTATATCATTTGTCTATTTGGCAGCAAATGGATGGGATTTAGCAGACTGTAGTTTAGTGTGGCTTTCAGACAGAAGCAGAGGGAAGAATGTGGGCTAGTAGATAGGACACTGGAGTGGGAATTAGGAGCTTGTCTACATGAGGGCATCCAGAAAAATTAATCTGAGTTAACTAAAGATGTGAATTTGAAGTGGATAAGTTAAACTGCATTAAATCCCTGAGTAAATACTGATGTTCAGAATTAAAGTGGCCTTACATTGATTTAGTTTAATTCTCTCTGAAAGAGAATTCAACTTGACTGAATTAAGACCACTTTAATTCTGAATGAGAGTGTTCAAGCAAAGGTTTAATAAATTTAACTAATCCACTTCAAATGCCCACCTTTAGTTAATTCAGGAATTTAAAGTGGATTAGTTAAATAATATAATGTTAATTACAGTGCACTTTTTCAGTATATTTTATATAATGTATGTAAACCAAGGAATATCTTAACCTCATTGGCCTGAAGCGGTGAACCACGGCCAGTGAGATCCACAATCAGCCAAATTTGTAGATCCTCCCCCTTTGCAGATTGTGAAAGTGGTTGGGTACTAAGGTGGTCCAATTAAAGGGGATTTTGTACTTAAGGGCTATCTGGGAAACCTTATTAACAGGCCAATAAATAAAATGGCTGCCTGCAGCAGTGGTAAGATTAAAATGTATATCTAACAGAGCAGAGGTCTTCAAGCACACACAGCTGTTATTAGCTTGGAGAAGCAAGTGTCCTGTCAAGTTAGTTCCTAGCCCCATGCCTTTCCAGCAGACACTGTCATGAACAGTGATGACTTCCTCTGGTTTCAGTTTGCGCATTCATTGAAGCTGTGGGGATTCTAAGGGCCAGAGTGTCCACTGATTCCCAAGACCTATCCAAATATCATGTGTTATTCCAGGAGCACTGATCACAAATCAGTTAGGCCAACCAGGCACTTTCATTTCCCAAATGTCTTGGTGGATTACCCAATCCTACACGCATCCTTCCCATGGACCTGGTAGGATTCAGTATGTGGGAGCCCACACTCCTCCAACTGGTCTGTATGCTTGGAAGGAGCACTGTGAGAGTCTGCACCGCCACCCAGAGAACCTCCAGGTATGTCTCCAGGGCCATAAATTAGATGGAACTCCTGAGGTGTTTGTAAGGGCAGAGGGCCAGGCCTGATGCGCAAGATCACTTTGAATGGCCAATAGCTGATCATTCAGGAAATCCTGAACCTCTGAACATGCTAGATCCCACTGCAATGCCTTTTCCGCCTCAGTGATATTTAGTATTATGGTGGTTAGCAGCTTCTGGGTCATTGAGCTAAGGGCATAGACAACACGTAACTCACCAATTCCAACCTATAGCTGAGTGAGCTGTGCTCCAGTAATAAGACCTGTGGCCTTTTCCAGTTGCCCTAACTTTTCCTCATGCTGCTGGCCCTTATAAGTGTTCCAGACTGAAGCTATACTAATGGTTCCGTCCCACAGTCATCCAGCCAAGTCTCTTTCTTCCTTTTAGGGTAAACCCAAGCCATTTACTGAGCCAATCTAAAGGCAGTCCCTTTTGAGCAATTTGGATATATAGAGGTAACCTGAAAGCTGGATAGGGGTAAGGTAAATTTGGCAATTCCTGAAGTAGCATTGATTACAGTCCATCGAGATCCCAACACATCCTTTTGTAGTGATGGTGCGTACCACATTTGTTGGCTAGACACTTGAAATTTCTCCCTGGAGGTTTTAACATCCATTTTGTGGGACGGAGCATGCTGCAGTATGGTGCAGGTTAGATTATTAGGTACCAGAATCATAGGTGTGACCAATCTTTTACAGGCATACCTTCCAGTAGCTGAGCAAGCTCGTTGAGTGTATGTTTTATTGTTTTCCAATTGGGTGATTAGATAACAATAGGGGCCTAATTTATTTATATCTAATAAACTGTAAAGTCCAGGAGCAGCTATCATATCTATTTCGTCATAGAGCAGCATGGCACCATGTATGTTTTTCTCATATGTTTTAATGGAAATTAAATGAGGTGCAGAGATAGGTACTATTACTTTTCCATTTGCTTTCCACTTAATCGATCGTTCATAGGGAGTATTCTGGACTTTAAAAAATAGACTTTTTGAGTAGTAATTTAATAGACCACTAAGATATGAATGCCTGGGGTATTGGGTTTCATTTGAGAATTTTGATCTGAGGAATAATGAAGGGAGTGTAGGGGCAGACGAGGGTTGGGGTGTAGAGGAGTGAAAGCAGGTACTAGGGGGTTGAGGGAAGGGTGGCAGCTAGCTTTCTTTTGGCTTCCTCATTGGGAAGCCAATTAGGGAGTGCAGTGCATGATGAAGGTACTGCAGCGAGCAGCCCCTGGGAAAAAACCCCAAACCTACTCAACTCCACACTCCCAATCACCGGTCCCACAATTCCCACCCTGCCAATGCACAATGGACCGTCTTTTCCACCATGGCCAAGTGTGAACATCTTTATAAGTTACTGTACTTTGGGATTTCCAGCAGAGCGAGTGTCCCTTATAATAATAAAATAAAAATAATTGGAGATATACCAATCTCCTAGAACTGGAAGGGACCTTGAAAGGTCATTGAGTCCTTAAGCAGCACCCTCAAGGATTGAACTCACAACCCTGGGTTTAGCAAGCCAATGCTCAAACAACTGAGCTATCCCTCTCCTCTTCTTTTCTCTCAGAATAGTGTGACTTGGCATTACACAAGGTGGGTATCACAAATGCACCTCTCAGCTAAAGATAGGTTTTCTTAACCCAATCTAGAGGTACAGAAGGTGTATTAATGGACAAGGAAGAAGGTCTTACCATGGATGTGCTGGTAGCTCCCGGTACTCAGAAGAGCATAAAAGTATCATGAAGTTTCAGCAACAGCAGCAATAGCATGCTGACACACATGAACCAAATAGAGGGCATAAGCCATCTTCGCACCATGGCTGACTCCTTTATTCTGGCTTCTGGGTCCGTCATAGTGATTAAGTGCCAGCAGGTGCTAGGCTTACCACTGGACTTGTAAGACAGTATTTTGGCCTTTTATCTGGAGGCAGCGTAATCTATTTCCACTTCATGAGGTTATATCTGGGATCCTTGTCAGGGCCTGGGGAGAGGTCACTGTTACTGTCACCTGGATTGCTTCCCAGGGCAGGGTCTGCAGGATAGAATTTTTTGGCGTCTAGGTCCAAGGGCGGCGAGGTCTGTTTACAGTGGAAGGCGTGAATCCAGTTGGCAAGTCCCTGTCACTTGACTGTGGTGTGGGTGGTTAACATGATCTGGTAAGGGACTTTCCATTGGGGTTCCAAGGAAGTCTTTCTCTGATACACCTTGATGTAGACCCAATCTCCAGGCAGCAAGGGGTGGCAAAGGGTATCAGCTGGTTCACGCAGGGCACTTTGGACCTGTGAGTGAAGAGACCTAATGCACCGCAGTAGAGTCTGGCAATATGCCATAACAGTATCATCATTCAGTTGCAAGTCCAAGTGGTGAGGATGAAGGGGAGAGGATACTGGCATCCTCATAGGCCTGGCCATAAGGATCTCATGTGGGGATAGTCTGTGTTTGCATGTGGGAGTGCTTCTCATGTATTTGAGGGCAAGGGGAAGGGCATCTGGCCATTTCAGACTGGTTTCAGTACAGATCTTAGAGATCTTGTTCTTTAGTTCCCCATTTTTTCACTCGACTGCCCCCACACTTTGGGGATGATGAGCACAGTGCAGGTGTTGGGTAATGTTGAGGGCCTTGCAAATCTATTGCATGATTTGGTCTGTGAAATGGGTACCTTTATCGCTGTTAATCGAAACAGGTAGGCCAAACCGGAGAATAAAGTCCTTTAACAATCTTTTTGCTATGGTGAGGGAATCGACCTTAACACAAGGATAGGCTCTATCCATCAGGAGTACATACAAACAGAAACAAGAACATATTCATAAGAACAGCATTTAGGCTTATTGATCAAATCAATCTGGATATTTACAAAAGGTCCCCATGGAGCGGGGTGCCCCACAGGTTTGGTTCGTACCAGTTTGCCATTATTGTGGGACAGGCAGATAGGACAGGAGTTACAGTACTGCTGTGCCAGTATAGAAAAAATTGGGGCATACCAATGTTGCAGTACTGATGCAATCATCCTCCCTTGATGGTGGTACGGGGTGGCAACCAAGTGATTCACCCCATGAGTTTCCCACAGTTTTTCCATGGTCCCTGCCAGGAAATTAGACCCTGAATCTGTAAGGATGTCGGAGGGCCAACCTACCCTGGCAAAGATGTCTGTTAGGGCCAGGCACACAGTGTTAGCCCTGGTGTTGCCTAGAGCTACTGCTTCCGGCCATCGGGTAGCAAAGTCCACTAAAGTCAGTACGTACTGCTTTCCTCTGGGCGTCTTTTTTGGGAAAGGACCCAGAATATCCACAGCTACTCGCTGAAATGGGACCTCAATTATGGGGAGTGGCTGGAGAGGGGCCTTGACCTGGTCTTGAGGCTTACCCACTCTTTGGCATACCTCACAAGACCGGACATACTTGGCAACATCCTTGACCATCCCCTCCCAGTGGAAGGACTTCCCCAACCGGTCCTTGGTTCTGTTCACCCCAGCATGGCCACTGGGATGATCATGGGCTAAGCTTAAGAGCTTCCCCCGGTACTTAGTTGGAACCACCAACTGTTTTTGTGGCTGCCATTCTTCCCGGTGTCCACCAGAAAGAATCTCCTTGTATAAAAGTCCTTGGTCTATAACAAACCGAGATCGATTAGAAGAGCTGAGAGGCGGTGGGGTGCTCCGGGCCGCCGCCCAAGCTTTCTGAAGGCTGTCATCTGCTTCCTGCTCAGTCTGGAACTGTTCCCTTGAGGCTGGGGTCACCAGTTCTTCCTCAGACTGTGGACTTGGGCTTGGTCCCTCTGGAAGCGAGGTAGGTGATGGGGTTGTTTCCGTTGCTGGTGTACTGCTCTCCGCTGGTGCACCTGAGGTTATTTCAGGCTCTGGCTGAGCCTTTTGGGTATGGCTGTCTGTTGCTTCTGCCAGTTTTGGCTCGCTGGCGCCCTCTGGCGTTGAGTTTGAAGATGGGGTTGCAATTGCTGGTGCTGGTTGCTGTTCCAGTTCCGGGCCTGGGACTGGAGGTGCTGTGGCTGTTTCAGTGGTTGGCATGGAATCTGGATCCACTACCTCTGTCTGGGTCTCTGGTAACACAGACGGGGCCTCTGTGGACGGCTCAGGAACAGGAATAGGTCTGGAAGCTTGCCTGGTTTGGCTACGTGTAACCATTCCCACTCGCTTGGCCCGCTTCACCTGGTTGGCCAAGTCTTCTCCCAGTAGCATGGGGATAGGATAATTGTCATAGACTGCAAAAGTCCACATTCCTGACCAGCCTTTGTACTGGACAGGCAGTTCAGCTGTAGGCAAGTCTACAGCTTGTGACATGAAGGGGTAAATTGTAACTTTGGCCTTTGGGTTGATGAATTTGGGGTCTACGAAGGATTGGTGGATAGCTGACACTTGTGCCCCCGTGTCTCTCCACGCAGTAACCTTCTTTCCGCCCACTCTCAAATTTTCCCTTCGCTCCAAGGGTATTTGAGAGGCATCTGGGCCTGGGGATCTTTGGTGTGATGGTGGTGTAATGAATTGCACTCGCATGGTGTTCTTTGGACAGTTGGCCTTGATATGTCCCAGTTCATTACACTTAAAGCATCTTCCATCTGATGGGTCACTGGGCCGAGGTGAGTTACTGGAGACTGGTGAGGTGGAAAAGTAGGGTGTCTGTGGCTTTACCTGGGTTGTATGTGGGGTCTTTGGCTGTCCTCGGTTGTAGGGTTTAGGGTCGGTGTGCCCCCTGGGGTAATCGTTCCCCTTGACAGTAGCTTTCTTGCTTTCTGCCACTTCCATCCATTTGGCTCCAATCTCCCCCGCCTCAGTAAGATCTTTGGGTTTTCCATCTTGTATGTACCGTGTGATGTCTTCAGGAACACCATCCAAGAACTGCTCCATTTGTATGAGGAGGTGCAGTTCTTCCAAGGTTTTAACATTGTGTCCTGATATCCAGGCCTCATAATTTTTTGCAACGTAGTAGGCGTGTTTGGGAAATGACACCTCTGGTTTTCACTTTTGGGTTCTGAAGCGCCGACGGGCATGATCTGGGGTTATCCCCATTCTGTATCTGGCCTTGGTTTGAAAAAGTTTATAGTCATTCATTTGCTGCTTAGGCATTTCAGCTGCCACCTCTGCTAAAGGTCCACTGAGCTGTGACCTCAATTATACCATGTACTGGTCTTCGGGGATGCTGTACCCAAAATAGGCTCTTTCAAAATTTTCCAAGAAGGCCTCGGTGTCATCACCTGCCTTGCAGGTGGGAAATTTTCTGTGGTGTGGAACCATAATTGGCGAAGGGTTGTTAGGATTGGCTGGCGCATGCAGCCCAGCTTGCGCTAAGCCCAGTTCATGTTTTCTCTGTTTTTCCTTCTCTTCATTTTCTTTTTGTTGTTTTTCCATTTCTCGGCGGTGGGCCGCCTCTTCTTCTTCTTGTTTCCTTCGGTGGGCCACCTCTTCTTCTTCTTGTTTCCTTCTGTGGGCCACCTCTTCTTCTTCTAGTTTTCTTTTGTGTGCTGCCTCTTTGGCTGCCTGTTCTCTTTGGTAGGCTGCCAGTTTGATGCTTTCTTCCTTTTCTTTCAGCTCCACCTCTTTTTGTCTTTTTTCCAGTTGTCACCTGTGTTCAGCTTCTTTGATTTGTCCTTCGGCCTCCATTTTTGTCTTGGTAGACATGGTTTCTGTTTTCTTGTGTTGGGGTGCCCTCCGGTGTTTATCTTCAGAACTGCAGGTTCTCTGTTGCCTCCTGAAGTCTGCCTAGCAACAGTGCCTTTAGCTAATCTTCAATGTTAAGTAAACCTGAAAAACCACTTTATTTGCATGTATATAGTGCTGGTAATGACTCTCAATGGGAGAGCTATTGTCACAGCTTAATGGTCTCTTGCTTATTATGCAAGCCACAAACTGCCAGAGAGAGCAGAAAAAAAAATTCTCTTTTAAACCCAAACTGTTTCTCTCTGCTAAAAAGCCCTTAGCAGAGAAGAGAAAAAAATAATATTCCTACTGGCTTCTGGATTTTGTCTATCCCGTAACCGCTGCCACCATGTCATAACTTTAGTCCCAGATTTGGACCTTAGCGTCCAAAATATGGGGGTTAGCATGAAAACCTCCAAGCTTAGCTACCAGCTTGGACCTGGTACTTGCTGCCACCACCCAAAAAATTAGAGTGTTTTGGGGCACTCTGGTCCCCCTGAAAAACCTTCCCTGGGGACCCCAAGACCCAAATCCCTTGAGTCTCACAACAAAGGGAAATAATCCTTTTTCCCTTCCCCCCTCCAGGTGCTCCTGGAGAGATACACAGACACAAGCTCTGTGAATCCAAACAGAGTGACTCCCTCTCTCCGTTCCCAGTCCTGGAAACAAAAGCACTTTCTTCTTCACCCAGAGGGAATGCAAAATCAGGCTAGCAAATCCAACACACACAGATCTCCCCCTGATTTCTTCCTCCCACCAATTCCCTAGTGAGTACAGACTCAATTTCCCTGAAGTAAAGAAAAACTCCAACAGGTCTTAAAAGAAAGCTTTATATAAAAAAGAAAGAAAAAATACATACAAATGGTCTCTCTGTATTAAGGTGACAAAATACAGGATCGATTGCTTAGAAGAAATATGAATAAACAGCCTTATTCAAAAAGAATACAAATCAAATCACTCCAGCACTTATATTCATGCAAATACCAAAGAAAAGAAACCATATAACTTACTATCTGATCTCTTTGTCCTTACACTTAGAAACAGAAGATTAGAAAGCAGAAACTACTTCTCCAAAGCTCAGAGAAAGCAGGCAGACAGAAAACAAAGACCTCATACACAAAATTCCCTCCACCCAAAGTTGAAAAAATCTGGTTTCCTGATTGGTCCTCTGGTCAGGTGCTTCAGGTGAAAGAGATATTAACCCTTAGCTATCTGTTTATGACAATGCCATTCCGCGGGCCTCGCGGGCAAGGTAGGGAGTTAGGCCTTGGGCACCACCAAGTGACCAATAGGGGAATGGCACAAGGCATTCAGATGTAAGGAACAGCCATCCCACCTCCATCGGATTTTCTCAGGCTCTGAGGCCGAATCTTTCATGAGAGCTAAATCCTGGTGGGCAGCAGCTATGGAGGGGGATTGTGATATAAAAACAGACTCAGTTGGAGCCAGAGACCCGGAAAGGGCCACTTGCTTGGTAGTAACATCTGCCAAGGCATTTCCTTTGGTAACATCATCATAGGGCCTTTGATGAGCAACACATTTTACAACCGCAATGGCAGAAGGAAGTTGAAAAGCAGAGAGAAAGGCATTGACATAAGACCCATTACAAATTTCCCCCCCTTTTGAGATTTCCCCCCCTCGGTGTTTCCAGAGCTGCCCATGGTCATGGACCACCCCGAATGCATACCAGGAATCTGTATAAATGGTAACGGATTTGCCCGTGGCCAAGATACAGGCACAAGTAAGGGTGTCTAGTTCTGCGACCTGGGCTGAGCGGGCTTCTGGGAGGAAATGGGCCTCAACAGGCTTGTGTTGGGAACAAACAGCATAACCAGAGACAAGCAAGCCTGCAGAATTCCTAAGGCATGATTCATCAACAAAAAACAGCAGGTCAGGATTATGAAGTGAGGTATCTTTTAAATCAATTTGAGGGGTGGAAAGCTCTGCCGTTACAGTGAGACAGTTGTGAGGTTCTCCATTGGACTCGATGGGAAGAAGAGAGGCAGGGTTGAGAACAGGACAGCAAGTAAGAGTTATATTAGAAGCATTTATAAGCAGCATTTCATACTTAGTGAGTCTGGAGTTAGAGAGATGTTGAGTAGTCCCCTTTAAAAACATGGCCTTTACAGCATGCGAAACAGCAACACATAGGGGGGATCCCAGAATGAGAGTGGTGGAAGCCTCAACCAGGGCTGCAGGCAAGGAGTAAGCCCAGTCACTACTGGGTCCAGAGGAGAGCTATAATAGGCAATGGGTCTTTGAGCAGTGCCGTGCATTTGAGTAAGGACCCCCAAGGTTATTCCCTCCTCCTCATGACAATAAAGAGGAAATGTGTTTGATAGTCTGGAAGACCCAAGACAGGGGACCTGGTATGTGCCTTCTTAATCTGACTAAAGGCTTCTTCCGCTTCAGGGGTCCACTGAAAGGGCTCTGGGACTCTATCAAGAGTCATTTCATGCAAAGGCTCAACAATGGCTGCATATCTGAGGATCCATTGCCTGCAATACCCCGCCATCCCCAAGAAGCCTCACATTTGCTTCTTGGTGGTTATCTTAGGCACCTGGAGAATGGCTAGGACTTGCGTAGGGGACAGATGCCTTTCTCCAGTGGAAATGTCATGCCCCAATTAATGGACCCTGGGCAGGCAGAGCTGCAAATTGGTCTGAGAGGTGTCTAGTGACGAAGATACTAGAAGCAGGTCATCCACATACTGAACCAGGGTGGACTTCATTGAGAACACAATGTCGTCTAAGTCCCTTTGGAGGGCCTGGGAGAATAAAGTGGGTGATTCAGTGTAACTCTGTGTCAATCTGGTCCAAGTATATTGAAGACTTTGATAGCTAAAAGCACACAAATACTGGCTATCTTTATGTTTAGATATAGAGAAGAAAGCTGAACAAAGGCCAACAAAAGTAAAATAAGTGGCAGAGAGGGAATAGAGGAAACAGTGATCTCAGGGTTAGGGACAATGGGAAAGATAGGGAGAACAGCTGCATTGACAGCATGGAGATCCTGGGCTAAGCTCCAAGCCTCTTTGCCAGGTTTCCTTACCAGTTGAATGGGGGTGTTACATTCACTAGCCGTCGGTACGATAACTCATTGCTGAATCAAGGAGTTGATCACTGGCTGAATTCCTTCCTTGGCTTGTTTTGAAAGTGGGTACTGCTGAACCCTGGGAAGAGACTTTGCTGGGTTCAGACAGATTCTAACAGGTTGGGAAGTTCCAATGCACCTGGTTGGTGTGGTCTGACCACAAGGAAGAGGGAACTTTAGCCAGTAATTCCTGTTGCAACAAGGAAGGGCTGGGGTCAAGTCCCTCCTTTGGGGTGTTTTTCTGTAAGACTGCCAGAACCTCATTGCGGCTCGAATGGGAATATCCAAATATACTCCATCTGGAGAGCAATAGATTGTACAGTTTAATTAACACAGCAAATCCTTTCCCTAAAGGTTAACAGGTGAACAAGGACTGAGGAGGAAGGCATGACGGTCCAACAGAGGACCAATAGAAACAGGCAGAGGTGAAGAGACAGGGTGGGGAATGGGAGTATTGCCCACCCCTACTGCATTCACTATTTCAGAAGTCAGAGAGAGAGAGGGAAAGTCACTGGTGCAGAGTGTAGACCGTGAAGCACCGGTATCCACCAGGAAAGGGGTGGGTATAAAATCAATAACACAGATTACATATGGTCCAAATTGGTCCAAGGGAATAAGCAAAGCAATGATGCTACCAGTGTCCTGGCTATCCTACCAGTTTTGTGGAGGCAAAGGAGCAGGGAGCGGAAATTAGGGTGGAAATGCAGGGCAAGCAGATTGATTGGGATGGAAGGGGCAGTTCTTTTTCCAGTAGCCCTCTTGCTTGCAATAGAAACATGCAGTATTACTTTGTTCCAGAGTGGTTGGGTAGTTGGAATCCTGTTTGAGCTTTCCTCTTTTCCCTCCCATTTTCCCACGGGGTCCCTGCATGTTTGGGACCTGGAGAGCTCGTAACTTAGTTTCAGTGTCACCCTTTTTTTTTTCTAGCTTGCGGTGGTAGTGTTGGGCCACTGCTACGATTTCATTCAGATGTTTTCCCTCCCAATCTACAATACCTAACTTTAACTGGTCACTCAGCTTTGGAGCGAGTCCCTGTATGAATGTCACTACCACAGCTTGCTCAGCATCCTCCTTGGCATTGTTAATGCCAGAGTGTCTCTCAAAAACTTGTTTAAGGCGCTGCATAGAATCAGCAGTATTTTCCCCTTTATTTTGTTTACACACATTAATTTTAGTTCAATCCGCTTTCTTTGGGCAAATTTTGAGAATTGCATCCAATAATTTGGTTCTTAGGTTGCATAATTCCTTCTGGTGCCAGGGTCAGCCGTAGGCCATCCGGTTTCCTGGTAAATGTGGTTTAAAGTTCCCCTGGCTAAGATTCCTCTCAGGAGCTGATTTAAGTCAGCCCAGGTGGGCTGTTTATAACAATTTTTAACTCTTCTTGAAACTTAACAGAGTCTTCGCTAATTTTAGGAAACTTTGCAGTTAAATTATACAAATCCGTGGAAGACCAAGGCACATGTACAAACACCATGGTTCCATGTCCCTGGTCTTCTACTCCTGGGAGCTCACATAGAGGATACATATTAGCAGTAGGGTTAGGTTGGGGGGGTGTGGACGTTATTAAACCTGCCTTGCTTCTAGTGAACTTGGCCAACCCTTTAAAACTTAAGTCGGTAGCCAGTTCCTCCGCCTCCACCTAGGTTCTAGTCATATTTAAGCTCGTGTCTCTATTAAAATGTTCCACCACTTTGTCATTTTGATCAGACAAGCAATCAGCGCCCTATCTCTTTTACTTAATGTTGTGATTGGGGAATTGGTAGGTGAGCCGGTGTCTGATGTCGATTCTTTGGCTTGGGCCAGGGGTACCTGGACAGTGGAATCAGCCGCCGCACCGTACGCCAGAGGAGGTGCATGTGTTATCCCTGGATGGGCAGCAAGGGGGCTGCCTGCACAATAGGTGCAAATTGTCTGCTTTCTAGAAAGAAATCCATAAGATCATTGGAGAGAGCTGAGAGGCTCTCTTGAGGAGGCCTGGATGGGCAAAGGGGTATTATCTGGTCAGCTGGGGTTTGGGGAAAGGTCAATTTCTCCTTCGTCTCTTTTAGTTGAATTTTAAGTTTCTCCTGGGAGTCCTTGAGACCCCTCAATTGAGATTCACGGCACCATTTTTCTGTTTCCCCATACCAATCGAAATATGCCCTACTTTATTGGCCAGAAGTGCGCCTCTGAGGTGCATAATTTTGTCAAGGTTGAAACTTCCACTTACAGGAAACTGCAAATTTGGATCATCTTGAATATACCAATTCCATTTTACTAGAAACTTGCAAGTAGAAGGACTATAATTTTTGTACATATAAAATGCTGGTGTTCCTTTTGGCGGGAGGTCAGTTATTTTGGATTTACCAACTCCCATCTCCCTGGAGTCTTCCTGATTGTGGGATTCAAACTGCTTTTCCCTAGGTTACTGACTGTGTGATCCAATCTCACAGTCAGTAGGTTCCCGACTGCGTGACCCGAACCCACAATCCCTGGGTCCCACAATCCTCAGCTTTCCAGAATGTTGTCATTCAGGTCACTCGCTTAACAGCAAGAGACCTCCAGTCTTTATTCAGGCCTAATCTGATGGTTCTAGTTTGCAAATTAGATACCATCAGATTAGGCCTGAATAAAGAGTGGCTGGGTCATTACAAAACCTAAACTTAATTTCCCAAGTACTAATTTCTCCCTACTGTTACTCACACCTTCTTTTCAAATGTTTGTAATGGGTCACTCTCTTACCACTTCAAAAGTTATTTTTCCTTCCTTGGTATCCTGCTGTTAATTGATTTATCTCATTAGACTGCCTTAACACTTGGAAAAGCACCCCTACCCTTTCATGTATTTATACCTGCTCCTGTGTTTTTTACTTCATGCATCTGATGAAGTGGGTTCTAGCCCATGAAAGCTTATGCCCAAATAAATTTGTTAGTCTCTAAGGTGCCACAAGGACTCCTCGTTTTTCCACCCTGAACTATGAGTATTCCAGGAAGATTCCACCAATGCAGGGTATATGGACATCTAACTGTAAATTAAAGCTGTCCTTCCCTGTTCCACCCAGGAATAGGAAAAGTGCAAACACCACCTGTTTTTCTCAGAGAGTGAATGACCTATCTTCAGGGGAGTGGTGAAATTTGCACATTAGTACGCCAGCAAGGGGTGAATCAAGCACTCTGAATTTTGTATGGCAGCTTTCAGAAAATCTCAAAGAACTAGGTTTAGGCCTGGCTTGACATGAATAATTGGATATGGGTAAAGCTTTATTCTGGGAGAAAGCATAGTCTTGTGTTTAAGATACTGGATTAGGATTCAGAATCACTTGCTTCAGCTCCTTCTTCTGACACAGATTACCTTTGTGATTCTTAGTAAATCACTTAATCAACCCTCTATCTGTAAAATGGGGCTGGTGATAATAATAATACTTCCCTGCTTGTACCTTTTTGTCTGTTTTGAATGATAGCACTTCAGCTCAGAGACTCTCTCTTGCCAGGTGTTTTTTATGGTGCCCAGAACCAGGGATCCCAATCTCAGATGGGATCTCTAGGCACTACCATATTACAAATAATAAATACAAGGTGCAAGACAATATTTTTTTAAAAGTTGCCATTTTTACCTGTCTTAGGTTGTCCATTGGTCCTATGTATTAATGCAGTATAAAGGAAGTGTAGCTTCCCTGACTGAACAATGTATAATGGTTGGAGGTGGATTAAACTCTACTTTATGGGTAGTTATGTTTCACAAGTTTTTAGTATTTATACCTGGGACTTTCAAAATAGAACCAAAAAAGAAATGTTATATATTTTGGGAGAGATCTGTGAAGCCAACGAGGAAAGAGAACCTTATAGCTCACAATTGAAATTAATAGGAGTTGTGTGGGTACATGACCTAGTCAGCTTTGAAAATCTCAACCCATTGAGATCACTAATTCTCAGATTGCTAATACAAAAGTCTACTTCTCATCAAAGATTTAGCAGCATAAGGATTTAATATCAGTGATGTGCTAAGAATTCATAGGATATTAATAAATTACAGAGACATGAAGTATTATGAATGAATGACACAAATGATCGAAGTATCTTTTAGCATATGGTATTGTAGGAACTGTAAAATCTTGTTTGTATGCTCAAACTCACAAAATTCAGTAATCTGCAATGGAGATCCCAGTAATTAGTGTATATTAGTAAGGTTATGCTGTATATGCAAGTGCATTAAAGAATTAACATTTGTTGTATCCTCTCACCCAAAGGTTAAGAAAGCAATTCTCGCAGGATTACCAATGACAAAGGCTGATTTTGATCTAGCCGTAGTACGCTACATAGAATATTCACTTGCAAAGTGCAGGTTTTTTTAAACCAGCCACCATACATCTTGAGAAACTATTTGGAAGCAAGACATTAATTTAAGAATGTTCTCGTTTTTATTTTTATGGATTCAGTCTTAAGAATGATTTAGAAACTAATTAAAAGTAAGTTAGGCTATATGAGGGATAAATGAGATGGAAGGTATCTAAAAAGGCTGGAGATAACGTGACCAGATGACCCAATTTTATTGGGATAGTCCTGAGATTCGGGGCTTTGTCTTATATGGGCACCTATTATCCACTACCCTTTTTCCTGACTTTTTACACTTGCTGTCAGGTCACCCTAGCTGGAAAAGTTATGCTATTTTGAGAAAATCAGAAAAAGCTAAAGATCTCTGCTAGGTTTTGCTGTGAGGGTTGGATTTAGCCCCAATGAAATCAGCGAGAGTTTTCAATTTCTACTGATTTCAGTAGGAACAAGTTAGTTCCTAAATAACAAAGCATTATAACACAGAAAGAGGCCCCATGGGGAGGGGCTTGGGCTGGGGCTTGGGCTGCAGGGCTATAAAATTGCAGTGTAGGAGTTTGATCTCCGGCTACAGTTTTACAGCCCCGCAGCCCAAGCCCCGACCTGGGTCTGCTGCAGGTGTGCAATTACAGTGACCTCATATACTTAGAAAATATCCATACTAACAATCAGCTGAACTTCCTCAAGGTAAAAAACCTGGCCCACTGATTCTGGGCACCTTCCCAGTGCCTGACTTCTTCTGAGACTTGTCCCAGGAACTATTTATTAAATGGTGGCCATTATGAGAGTGTCTGAAGTGCATGAATTTAGATGGAATATATGGAATAAAGAAGCAAAAGTGTAAATATGACCCTGTCACTGTCCAATATTAAACAGTTTTAGACTAGGTTCAGTGTTTGGTATACAAAGGCCTCTTCTTGCTTAGTATCATGGCAAACATGCCATTAATATTCATTTAACCTTTCATTAAATATTCAGAAAAGAAGGAAAAATAGTTAAAGCACTTAAAATGCAAAGTACTCTGTGGGGATTTTCATTTTAACAACATCCCTTGTTCCCTTTCCTTTTAGATAAAAATTAGAAAAGAAAACCAGCTTGTTGTATGACAGTCTTTCAGATGATATTAAAGATGGTAATTGTCCTTTTGGGGAAAAGAGAAAAAGCTAGTTGAGATGAGCAGGAGCTTTTGATATTATTCTAGTTCAAGCACAATCCCATTTCCTAAAAGAGAAAACAAAAGAAACACACATGAGACAAAAGGAAAAAAGGAACAGCAACTTCTGTGTCTGGTGTTGACTCTCACTTGCAACCTCACTGTTGGAAAAAACAGATTTGGAACACACCCTTACCAGCTACTTTCAGACCTGGCAAACTTGTACCATCATACTTAGGGAATTGCTTTTAGCTGCATTTATGGTTACAGCAGGGATTGGCAACCTTTGGCTTACCGTGGCTGGCCAGGCCGGTTTGTTTAGCTGCCGTATCCACAGGCCTGGCTGATTGCTGCGGGAAGTGGCAGCCAGCACATCCCTCGGCCCGTGCTGCTTCCTGCATTTCCCATTGGCATGAAGCAGTGAACCACGGTCAGTGAGAGCCGCGATCAGCCAAACCTGCTGACACAGCAGGTAAACAAACTGGCCCAGCATGACAGGGTGCTTACCTTGGCTGGCAGCATGCCAAAAGTTACCGATTTCTGAGTTACAGGCTCATAGCACTGTGGCAAAATATACTGTCCTAGGCAATTAATCTAGACTCTTATTAAACAAAAGGGGAGAGAGAGAAGAAGTAGGCTTATGATTAAAATTCTAGATATTTGTGATCAAATGTTGAGAATTTTGGACCCACAAGCCTCTCATAAAAGGAACATTCAGATCATGATCCTTCTGCCATTATCTTAAATAGCAAAGCTCCTTGGCTGTTGTAGGAGCAGGACCAGTCTTCTCTTGTACTAGTTAGGATTTCAGTGGGAATTCCTCATATGAAGGACTTTCTGGAACAGGCCCTTTAACTCTTCATATTATTATACTACTCCTCAGACAAAAACCTGAAACCAGTCAATTCTTCTGACCTTGAAACTGCAACTATAAACAAAACTGTCTTTCAATTCTCTTAAAATATTGGGGCATAAAATAACCTGAGTTAGTGTCCAGGAAAATAGATTTCATTTGCCCAGAGAAGTTAGAAAGGCATGCACCAGGAGATTTTCTCTTGGGGAATTTGCATCTTGCTGAAAGAACATAATTATTAAGCCATGTTTCTCCAGGTAAAATTGTTCCCTTGGGAAAATACAGTACGTAAATTGTAGACTGAAAGGGAGTATAACTCCTTTAATTAAAGGTCAAGTGCTACCAGGAAAATAAGATTTAAACTTTGCAAATCATTAAGCATTATGCTTGACAGCAGCAATAGTGTTCTTTACAATGAGTAGGAAGAGAATATCCCATGTAAGTAGATCTAATGTGACTTTAGAGAACTGTTCTGTCTCTAACTAGAACTGCATAGCATATCAAGAGTTTAATAACTCAGTTCACATTAGCTATGCCTGATATCAACCATATGATCTTTCAGGGGGTTGATTCTTTGGTTTTATCGTATGTCCTTTGGTGCTGATGGGAAAATGTCAACATTTCACAAGGTTTCTTTACAAAGATGCTTCAAAGGGGCAAGTTCTGTCCACCCCTCATGGGAAAAAGTGAGGTATTCTCTGAAAAAATAAAGTGTGGGGGATCTTAGTAGTAAATGTCAAGATCTTTTCTTTTATACAAACTGTCACAGCCCATGGGCTGGCTGCCCCTTGAGATTCATTTTTTGATCCTCTAGTGCATCTCCTTCAAGCGGCAGGCCTGTGCCCTTATTTCCCTTTTGGAGTGTTATCCTACAATCCAACCTCTTTCTGATTGGTGTCTAGGTTACCCCTTCTGGATGTACACCATGCTACCTAGCAGGTTCATCTGGCCTTTTTTGTAGTGAGAGCACTTCAATCTCCCTGGACACTCAATAACAGACTTAAGAGTGGCCAATCTTCAACAAAAAAACGTCAAAAACAGACTTCAGTGAGAAACTGGAGAAATGGAATTAATTTGCAAACTTGACAGCATCAAATGAGGCCTGAATAAAGACTGGGAGTGGCTGGGTCACTACAAAAAATTATTTCCCTCTGTTGATATTCACTCCCTCTTGTCAACTGTTGGGAATGGGCCACATCCACCCTAACTGAACTGGCCTCGTTAGGACTGACCCCTGACTTGGTAAGGCAACTCCCATCTTTTCATGTGCTGTATATTTATACCTGCTTACTGTATTTTTCACTCCATGCATCCGATATAGTGGATTATAGCCCACAAAAGCTTATGCCCAAATAAATTTCTCTAAGTCTCAAAGGTGCCACAAGGACTCCTCATTGTTTTTGCTGATATAGACCAATATGGCTACCCCTCTGAAAAGTATGATTGATTTTTCTTAAACTGTATACAGTGCATAGAGAAGTAGATTTAAAAATAACTAAAAAACCTTATTGTTTCACCTGTGCTTGGCAAGTGCCTCAGCCACTGGAGGGTCTTTTGAGCTCAGCCCTGGACTCTGGAAGAGGAAAAAAAAATCTTAATCTGGACTGTTCCAACAACATAGCTTCTTCCCCGAATTGATGGCCCATTGCTAGCTTAACTCCTTTGAAGTGGGTACCTGAGAGGCTGTTTTACCTGTGTCCTTGTTTTACCTTTCCTGGTTCCTTTCCTAACAACCCCCTTTCATAGCCTCCTTGGTTTTTACTACATGCATTCAGGCCAAACTGAACAGGAGAGTTCCAATTTGTCTCACAAACAAAATGCCAACTTTGAATCGTATACATAAAAGCTGATGATGAGATAATGAATTTGCAAAGAAAATATACACTTATAAAGGAAAGAATAGTAGTAATAGAGCTCAGAGAAGCACAGCTCTAGACAATGAGGAAAACATAGATTTTGAATCCAGTCTGAAGAGGTGACACTCTGGCTGATTGCTCATAATTTAACTGGGAATCATAAAAAACAGTTTTATGTTTGTCTGTTTTTGTTTTGTTTACTTATCAGTAATATTACTCTAAGCTTATGGGCGGCTAAAGTAGTTAGTACTACCAGCTAATCAGATAGATAAATCATAAGAGAAGCCTGTCCAAAATATACTTGCTTATCAATGCAAAGTGTTAACCCTACAAACCCAAACCATTGATTGTTTTAGTGGTGGGTTTTGCTTGCACCATCCAAATTAGAAAAAAAAATAAGTAGAGTTTTTTCCAGCTATACTGTGCCTTTAAAGCAACTAGCCACGAGTTGTTTGTCTGGGACATTTTTAAATGAGGAACTTTATCAATGGTATTTATATGGTGCTAATCACTCTCAGCTAGGGTAGCTTGCGGATTGTGGAGTGATGCTGTAGATCGGTTGCTGGATTGCGCAGTGAGTGAACCAAGATAAACATATCTGAAAAAAGTTTTAACTTATCCAGTCTGCATGTGAAGTACTATTAGGAGAACAAGTAACCAAGATAAATAAACTGGAGCTCATAGGAAAAATAGCAGCCATATGTTAAAGCTGGGTAAAAAAAGGTCTATTGCAAAACAAAACCATATAGCTTCTCTTAAAAACTAGGGTTGTTGATTAATTAATCCTAGTTAATCCCAGTTAATTTCGATTAACTGAAAAAAATAATTGCAATTAAAAAAAGTAATCACAATTAATCGCAGTTTTAATCACACCATTAAATAAAAGAATATTAATTGAAATTTATTAAATATTTTGGATGTTTTTCTACATTTTCAAATATATTTATTTCAATTATAACACAGAATATAAAGTGTACAGTGCTCACTTTATATTACTTTTATTACAAATATTTGAACTGTAAAAATTATAAACAAAAGAAATAGTATTTTTTCATTCACCTCATACAAGTAATGTAGTGCAATTTCTTTATCATGAAAGTGCAACTTGCAAATGTAGAATTTTTTTGTTATGTAACTGCACTCAAAAACAAAGCAATGTAAAACTTTAGAGCCTACAAATCCACTCAGTTCTACTTCTTGTTCAGCCAATCACTGAGACAAACACTTTTGTTTACATTTATGAGAGATAATGCTGCCACTTCTTGTTTACAATGTCACCTGAAAGTGAGAACAGGCATTCACCTGGCACTTTTGTAGCTGGTATTGCAAGGTGTTTACATGCCAAATATACTAAACATTCATATGCCTCTTCAAGCTTCAGCCACCATTCCAGAGGATAATGCTTCGATGCTGATGATGCTAATTAAATTTATGACTGAACTTCTTGGGGGAGAATAGTATTCTCCTGTTCTGTTTTGCCCACATTCTGCCATATATTTCATATTATAGCCGTCTCAAATGATGACCCAGCACATGTTGTTCATTTTAAGAACACTTTCACTGCAGATTTGACAAAACAAAAAGAAGTTACTAATATGAGATTTCTAAAGATAGCTACAGCACTCAACCCAAGGTTTAAGAATCTGAAGTGCCTTCCAAAATCTGAGAGGGATGAGGTGTGGAGCATGCTTTCAGAAGTCTTAAAAGAGCAACATTCTGATGTGGAAACTACAGAATCTGAACCACCAAAAAAGAAAATCAACCTTCTGCTGGTAGCATCTGACTCAGATGATGAAAGTGAACATGTGTTGGTCTGCACTGCTTTGGATCCTTATCAAGCAGAACCCCTCATTAACATGGACATATGTCCTTTGGAATGGTGATTGAAGCATGAAGAGACGTATGAATCTTTTACCGCATCTGGCACACAATATCTTGCAACATCAGCTACAACAGTGCCATGTGAATACCTGTTCTCACTTTCAGGTGACATTGTAAACAATAAGTGTGCAGCATTATCTCCTGCAAATGTAAGCAAACTTGTTTGTCTGAGAGACTGACTGAACAAGAAGTAGGAATGAGTGGACTTGTAGGCTCTAAAGTTTTACATTGTTTTATTTTTGAATGCAGTTATTTTTGTACATAATTCTACATTTGTAAATTCAGTGTTCATGACAAAGAGTTTGTATTACACTACTTATATGAAGTGAATTGAAAAATACTATTTCTTTCATTTCTATAGCACAAATATTTATAATGAAAGTAAATATAAAGTGAGCACTGTACAATTTTTGTGCTTGAATTGAAATCAATATATTTGAAAATATAAAAAAAATCCAAAAATATTTAAATACATTGTATTCTATTATTGTTTAACAGTGTAATAAATTGCAAACAGCTCTACTAAAAACCTATCATTATAATAAATTCTGATTTCTATGTGCCAATGAGTATAAAACCCTAAGGCAGGGGGAAAGACCAGGAGGTTAGCTAGGGATCAGATTACTTGTGCAAGAAAGATCTGTGGCAGGATGGTGTACCAAAACCTTTTTCAAGATGCTATCTTGTGCTCTATAATCTAATCTTTCTTTAAAAAAAACAAAGCAAAAAACCATCTGACTATTAAGGTTCAAAGAAACCTTCAAAATGTGACCCAAATGTAATTCAGTAATGCCTGTTCACAGCCAATTCTATATTACAGGCGTATGTCGCTTACGGGGTGTGAAAAAGCTCTCCTGTCAGCATAGAAGCATCTTCACAAAAATGAAGCAACTAAAGTTTGCTTCATCTCAGTGAATTGTTATTTTATATGGCCAATTTAAATGTCAACATTGCTTACTGATTTACTGATGACCAAAGCATAAAATAAAGGCCATGGAGGATCAAATAATTAACATTGTCACAATCCACTGTAAATGGCAACTACTTTTGGTGTCTCAGAGAGGTGGAGCTTGTTAGGATATCACTCCCAGCCCCCATCTAAGGCCATGCCCTAAGGTCAGTAAAACTATGCATCCTCTAGGGTATAGTGTACATTTTAAGATGTTCATAGATATAAACAATCAGAGTAGGTCAGGTAGCTCTCCCCTAGTGTTTTATGTGACAATATTTCTATCCCCCTCTCGCTTACATGTAAATAAGCATGTTTAATGAGTTAATTCTTCCCTGTGAGCTTAGTTGCACTCTCTAGAATGTTGGCATTCCATATGATATTATGTCAATTGGTGTGATCTAAGTATACAGTAATTTTACAAAGAGTGAGTCTGAGGCAAGGACTTAGTCATCCTTGTCTGATTTTGTATTTTATTTTATTGTTATATGCGTTATACTTTGATATAGTTTTATAACTTCGTAATGTGTCATGATGCTTTTAAGTATGGATGCAGCATTCTGGTTCCTCTTTACTGATGACGTTCAGGGAGTGTGCTGTTTTCTTTGCCCAGGGTAGTGTTATACTAGCATCTAAAGTTGCTTGAGTTTTAATTGTCAAATCCAGTGAGAATTTCAGAGTGAGAAGAGAGATGAAAATAGTGACATGCTTTGTTCTCTGCTTATTGTCTGTGAAGAGGGAGAGAAGAATTATACAATGATTGAAAGAAACTCAGTTTGAGGAATGTTGCTGAACCTATAGTGACTTAGGAGCTGTAAAGAAGTCCAAATGATTGTATCCAGTTTGGTTACACTGAACTGAAAAGGAAGAGAACAATGTACAGCATTACTTCCTTGAAACTGTTGTGTGCAATTTTTTTCTTATTAATCTATTATTACCAAGTATTAAACAAATACTTATGGGTCTCCCATCCAGGGGGGGAACCCCCACCCACTATCCCCACCTTGCATCAGTGTAAGGCTACTGCCAGTCATCATCTAGCACCCGTTCCCTGGGGCAAACTGCAGTGTAAAATACATGCATCACTGGCAAGGGAGGGTTTGGGCCTGCTGCCTCAACCTACCTATGGGCTGCCCCCTGCGACCCCAGTACCCAATTTGGCCTTCTACAAAGCCGCAGCCTGGGGACTTTCCAAGCCAGAGCTCCCTGGCTCCCTTGGCCTTTCCCCAGCCCTGCTCAAACTAGGTACTCTCTGCTCCCTGCAGCCAGGCCCTTCTATCTCTATAGGCAGAGAGAGACTCTTTGGGCTCCTGGCTCGCAGCCTCTTATAGGGGCCAGCTGAGCTCTGTTTGGGGCATGGTTGCAGCTCTGCCTGCTTCCCCCGATCAACCCAGTCGCTGCTTTCTCTGGCCACAGCCCTTTCGTAGGGCTGTTTTAAGCCCCTCGGGGCAGGAGCGGGTGTCCACCCTGCTACATCCAGAAATTACAGCATCTAGTTTTAGAGACCAAGTTAATTCTAAGTCCTAGACTAGTGTTCCATCCATTAGGCCATCCTTCCTCTGAAGGTTAGCCTTAAGATCATAGATACCCACTGAAAAAAAAGAGAACCACCAAGAAATCAGCACTTTTGAAAACCAGAGGCAATTTAAATACATAAATAGAAACTTTGAAGGCTAGCTTTAGGCATCCATACCTGGAATATTCAACACATTTAACCTTTTGATAACCAGATAATTTTTCTGGGAACTGCCAAACATACAAATATGAAGCAGACATCGGAATGACTGCTGGCATAGTTTATCCCCACAGCCAACATTGCCAGAATCATTTTATAACAGACATTAATATCTAAGCAACAGGAGATCACCCTCATAAAGATACTTTTGTGCATATTGATCTGTTTTAAGTAGATGTCAATTTGCCAGTTTGAAAATATGTACAAAAACTTTTCTATTTGATTTATTCTTAATTTCATATACATAATTTGTAAAACACAAATTTTAGCAACAACTAATAAAACATTATAAAATTTCCTTAGCACTCCTAAGGATCAGGATGTTGTTTTGCAGTGCCTTTTTTCAGCTCTCTTCTGTGATCGCCACTCTGTCTTGACAAAAATACCGCAGAGACATCCAAAGCCATTGTGAATTCCACTTGTCTTTGTCCTTTCATTTTTCTGTTGGCAGCATATCCAGATTTCCTTCTTGTGTACCATATATTTTGAAGAAAATTACATTAATTTCTTTGATTTTGACTTACTTCTTTTTTCCTGAGTAGCTGACCTTTCTTTCTCTGGTTCTTAACAGCTAGTTTTAGCTGGATTTCACATGGTCCAGCGTAGCGATGGGGGACTCACCCTCACAGTGCCTCCTGCTGGTCATCTCAGAAATTAGCTCGCCCAGCCTCCGGAGCACCTCCTGCAGGCCAGTGTCCCACTGCCGCTGGGCCCCATGTCCCTCCCTGGACTCTGGTGCCCCGTTATCTGGGGTGCTGCTCCCTGAAAGTGACCCCTTTCTCTCAGGGATTAGGTTGATGGACTAAAAGCAGTGTAAACATTCCGGCTCAGGCTGGATCCCAGACTTTGAGACCCAGTCCCTCACAGCCCAAGCCCGATCATATATACTGCTTTTTTTAGCCCCATAGCCTGAGCTTTTGTGCCCAAGTCATCTACCTTGGCCAGCCACAGCCATGTTGCAGGTCTTTTATTGCAGTGCAGATGTACCCTTAACGTCAAAAGCAGAGCCAATGATTTTAGTTTATTGTTCATTTATTGTGTGATGTTATGCTAAATAGAGTCAAGTTGTAGGATTACAAAAGTAAAAGATTATTCAGTAGTTAGAAGGGATAATTATGTGTTACGTATCTAAGTAAGTAGGGCTGAAATGCAAGGCCTACAGCAGTGGTGGGCAACCTGCGGCCTGTCAGGGTAATCTGCTGGTGGAAAACAGTTTGTTTACACTGCACATCTGCAGGCGTGGCCTCCTGCAGCTCCCAGTGGCCACAATTCACCATTTCCAGAAAATGGGAGCTGTGGGAAGCGGCAGCCAGCATGTTCCTGTGGACCATGCCTCTTCCCGCAGCTCCCATTGGCCAGGAACAGCAAACTGCAGCCACTGGGAGCTGCAGGGGGCTGTGCCTGCGGATGGCCAATGTGAACAAACCATCTTGCGGTCTGCCCGTGGATTACCCAGACAGGCCAGACTAAACCTTCTTTTTTTGTAAAAAATGGTGTGCTTTCTCCATAGCAAATCACAAATAGGGTTCTACTACAGCCAGGCTCAGTGGGAAGTCGCCAACTTCACTGTGTGCCCTAGAGAGCTGACAGAGCCAGAAAATGAAGTTGCTCCAGGCTGATTGGAAGATGGGCAATGTGAACAAACCATCTTGTGGTCTGCCAGTGGGCTATTTATTTTACAAAACTAATAAGCATTGAAACCCAATTTTCAAGAAAGAACCATGTGAATGATGCCAAAGATAAGTGGTGCAACAGCTTTTTTAAATCCCAGTGTTCCCCAAATTCAAGGCATTCATTTTGAACTGAACACGCAACCGGTTCCCGGATGCTGACAAAGATTAAAAGAAGGAGAAATAATGAGGAGTCTGAAAATGTTGCATATGAAGTTTGATAGAAGCAATTAAATACCAAACTTTTCAGCCCTTATGCTTAGGATCACTAGTCTTGGGGAACTAGTTCCCCACTGAATAGTATCTAGTTTAAAGTCTCCATCCTGATATCCAAGGTATGTCTACACAGCAATGTAAGCCTAAGGTTAGTGAGACTTGAGTCAGATGACTTGTGTCAGGGAACCCTGGACTTGAGCATCTACATTGCATTTTAACTGTAGGTAAAGGGTTTTCTGACCCGTGCTCAAACCGAGGGCTCTGGCATCTACTCTGCAGTGCATAGACCCAAGTCAAAATAACCCTATCCCATGGTGCCTAGCATCCCTGCTGCAGTGTCAGGACTCTAGCGCTACGAATGTGTTGCACTGTGGGAAAACTCTACTATCCACCCTGTTTCCTAATTGTGATGATGCTATTGATGGTACTTAAGTGCCCATAAGAAGCACATGAGTACATAAACTGCATAATTAGCTCTTTTGGAGCTGTGTCAGTAGAAAGACTGCAGTGTGAGAAGGCTTTATCCTGAACTACCATCTAATCTGAGAATTGGGCTCTCCACCTCTAGTCTGAGTTATATTGGCAGGAAAATATGTATGTGCACCAGTTCTGAAGGATAATTAGGATGTCAGTCTCCATGGCTGTCAAACTATTCCAATGAAACTTTGCAATTCTTAATTTTTAAACATAGGATGTTCAATGAAAGTGGGGTTTTTTTTGTTTATTTTTGTCTGTTTATTTTGAAGTTTGACATAAAATTTAGGTTTCAGAGGGGAAAAATCACACACACCACATCCTGGCTCCTGCTGGCTGCAGAGCGGTGAAGAGCATCCCCAGGGTTTGGGGTGCAGTGTGCTCCAGCATCCTCTGAGGATGCCTTATCTTGTTAGAGGGCCAAAGGCCAGTGTCCAGGTTACAGTCCTTCACCACTCACATGAATAAGGCAAGCAGGATATGATCCTATGTATTATCTTTATGAGGTTGAGAACCATCTCTGCTAGCTCACTCTCCTGGGCTAAAGAAAAGCTTGCATTGCTCTAAATAGTATTATTACTTTACTCTTTGCTGTCCAGTATTCTTACTTCTTAGTACTTGACCAAAGTGCTTGGGGGCAGTGGGAGGGTTAGTTCAAATGTATTAAATAAAAATGTATCATGGATATAAAAATTGGTATTTTTTTTTTAAATGAAGTATTGAGCCTACAGTTATCCAAATGGGCATGGAAAAGTCATGTAACAGAGTCACTCATCCCCCACTTCCTGGTCCTTCTCCTATCTGCTTCACAAGTGCCAACATCCTGGCTTGGTGTGGAAAATGTCAACAGTATTTTAAACCTGAAAATTAATCCAGCTCCGAGCAGGATTAGCTGGCACTGAAGCATCAGAATGCAAGCCCAATGTTGCACCCAGCTGGCAAAATGCCATCAACATCTTTTAAAGTCTTTTTTCTCATTTAAGCTGGGTTCCTTTTTCACTTCAATCTAAGACAATATGTCCTGAGGGAGGGAGGGATAAGGGATAAGGTATCTCTAAGAGGCTGAGGGGAGGTATTCAGGCTGGCTCCCACTCACCATCCTGACTGTGTACACATCTTGACTGTGCACTGTGCCTAGGTGCCCCTGCACATGCTGACTCATGGAAGACAGGGAGGGCTAGAGAGCAGAGAAGGGACCAAGTGGCTGCCTTGCGGGAACGGAAGCAGCTGGGATGCCTGGGATCATCCCTTCCTCACAGTTGTGCTGATCTGGGAACTCTCCTTCTCCCCCTTCCTGCTTGGTCCCTGCTCTGATCTCTTGTCTGTGCTCCCAGGCACCCCCTGGGGATGCATGTGCAGGGGTGCCCATGCTGTGTGCACAGTGTGGGGGGGGGCAAGTGGGAAGCCAGCCCAAAACCTTCCCTGCAGCAAAGAGGAGCTGGAGTCACTGCCACAGGATGCTGCAGGGAAATTTTGGGGGCTGGCTTCCCCTTGCTGCCCTGACTGTGCACACAGCTTGGGTGCTTCTGCACATGCAGCCCAAGGGAGAGTGAAGGAGGGGCCTGAGAGCAAGGGCCAGAGAAAGGAGCAGAGCCCAAGCAGCTGCCTTGCAGGAAGGAGGAATGGCAGGGCTCCCAGTTCAGCATGGCCAGGGGAGGGATGACTCCCAACATCCCAGTGGATGGGAGCCACCTCCCCCAGCAACTTTGCTCCATGCTGCAGGCAAGCTCTGCATAGCAATGAGGAGGAAGAGGAGCTGAAGCTGCCATAGGAGCATAGGTGCTGACTCCATGAGTGCTCCGGGGCTGGAGCACCCATGAGGAAAAATTACTGGGTGCTCTGCACCCACCGGCAGTTAAGTTCCCTGCCCCGCCCCCTCTGCCTCACCTCTGCCTCCTCCCCTGAGCGCCACGTCTCTGCTCCTCCCTCCCTCCCCACGCATGCCACCACCAAACAGCAGTAGCAAGCTCTGGAAGGGATAGGGAAGGAGCAGGTACGTGGCAGGGGGGAAGGAGGAGGTGGAGAAGTGGTGGGTCCAGGCGGGGATTTGAGGAAAGGGTCAAATAGGGGCAGGGAGGGGGCGGAGTTGGGGTGGACACTTTGGGGAAGGGGTTGGAATGGGGACAGAAGGGGGCAGGCAGGGATGGAGTCGTGGCAGGGCCAGGAGAAGAGGGGGGTCAAGCACCCATTGGCACAAGTCAGTGCCTATGCATCGGAGGAGTAGGAAGTGGGAGCATACTTGACCAGACAGTAATGGTGCTTCCAGATGCTGTTCTGGCTGCCTGCAGCTCTGCTCCTCTGGGATAGGAATTCTGGGATACATCCAGAGGACTTCTTGGTCCTGAATCAAGCCTGGGCCGTGTGCATGCAGGAAAGCAATAGGTCCCAGCATAACAAGGGCTCAGACCCTCCAGCCCTGCAGAGCCCTGGGGCTCTATGT